>NC_060149.1:240954673-242372173 GCF_021461385.2 Schistocerca piceifrons
CCAGTTATTGTTTCTGTTGTCACGGAATTGTGACGGATGTGACCTGTAGTGATTGTTTTCCTGTTTTCGCATCCCGCGGCTGTCTGTGTCAATTTCTAATTCTTGTAAGAGTCCCTGAAAAGCTTCAATGTCGTCTTTGCAACGTCCTGCTAAAATAATATGTCTTAAATGTTCAGGCAATTTGATTAAGCAAATGCGGAAGAGTTCTGAGGGGCTGTATGGGTTTGAAAGATACTGATTCTTATGCATCATGTCTTCAAAATATTTCACAAGACTGGAAAATTCAGATTGTTCGAAATGTTTCATCATTATGATGCCATGTTTTACTCGGTCTTGTGTAGCTTGAGACCAATATGCTGAGAGGAAGGCATGTTAAAAATCTCCTTCACTGTGACAATCGTGAATGGCCGATCGCATTCTTACAGCTGGTTCATTCTCTAAGTAGCCACACATAAATTCTAATCTGTGTTCTAACGACCAGTTGGGAGGAAAACAATGAGAGAATTGATGGAGCCATGCTTGTGGATGAATGTCGTTGGCAGAATTCTTAAATGTTTTGAATTTACGTGTAGTAATGAACAGCTTATAGTCAAAATCATCGTGTCGGCGAGTAGCATATCGGTCATTGTTACGTCGTGTTGGCGGTTCCATCTCAAAATCCAATGCACCTTGGCAATTTCTTTCATAATTTCCGAAGTGTCCTGTGTTATTATTTTGTGGTTGTTCCGTATTTCTATGTCCCTCTTCCCGTACTGGAGCGCGAGTGTCCTCTGAAATATGTAATTCTTGTATTACCTGCGTCAACTGATTTTGTACTTCCCCGATTTCTCTTTTGTACTGTGTATTGATTTGATTTTGATTTTGTTTGAATTTTCTAATTTGTTCATACTTTTCTGTGTCAGTGAAGGCTACAGGTCTTGTGTCATTCAGATCATCATCTACCTTTGTAGATAAGTTAGTGACCTGATCCGAAAGTTCAACTACTTTCTCTGATAATGTACTGATTTCCTCCATGTGTCTTTCTACTGTGTCCTTTAAGTTTTCCTGAGTTTTTGCAAGTTGCGTAACCGAATCGGTAGATGCAACTGAGTCAATTTTAGCTTGCAAGGTCTCATGATTTTCATGAACAATAATTTGCAGTTCTTTTATGGCTGCTTCGTGATTCTGTAATACATTTTCATGCCGCGAAAAAATAGGTTGAAAATGCTCTCAAATTTGTGTTTTTACGTCGTTACAGACTTTTTGACATTTCGATTCGATTTTATGTAACTCAGTAGTCAAATCGGCACGTGTTTGTTCAAGCGTGGTGTGAAGATTTTGTTCCATTGCGTCTAATTTTTTAAGATTTTGTCCCATTTGTCTCTGATTTTGTTCCATTTGATGCATTAATTGCAATAGTAATGTATTAGTGTCTGGAATCTGTTTCTCTATGCTTTTTTGCAGTGCATTTTCACCGGCAACATTCACATTTTGACAAGCAGAGAATGTGTCTTGACTCATTTGTGAAAACGGTGAGGACCCAAAACCTGAATCTACAGTATTTGCGAGATTGTGTCCTGTCATTTCGGATTCCTGAGGCGAGCTGTTGCCGACCGGTCGATCGATAATGCTTCCCTGTTCACTAATTGTTCCACTGCCTACACCATTATTTGCAGCCCGTTCCATTTCCCTATGCACAATTACCAAGTTACTACTTTGAACATTAGTAAATTCATTACTCGGCGGCGCTGATAAGCTACGCTCGTCGTCACTATTATTTCTCAGTTTACTTTGGAGCCTAGTGTTACGTTTTTCACACGCCATTATTGTCACAATATTTCACACGACAACACAGAAAAACACAATTTGAAGAGCAAAAATAGGGGATCACATTAACATAACACTGAAAATAATATTTCGTTAATTGCAAGCGCAGCAGCGGAATACTTGGTGCAAATCTACATGCATGCCACAACTGTTTTTCTGTACAACAATGAAAGGCTGCAACTAGAAAGGAAATTCTCTCTACAATAACACGCTAGCAATAAACAATAGCTACACTAATTACACAAACTACAAGAAGAAAATCAGAAGATTCCAGTGAGGTGTCCTCGGCTAAGGGTCGACATATGAAACGTCCCCTTTTTAAAGAATTATACACGACTGTCCTTAAACTGACACACAATATTTTTAGCGCAACGCAATCTGACTTTCAAAAATCCCTACAAAAGAATGGCCCTGACTAACATTAAACTATACCTTTCAGAAATCACTTACCTCACAAAAATCTTCATTATTCGAACTACTGCAATACAGCGAGCGCCACTACTGCCAGCTAAATAAAAGATTCAAACTACGGAAGGCCCTAACTACTGATAGGGATAGTTAGCAAATGAAAGATATTAATAGAGAACAAACAATGTATTTACCTTAATAGTCATAATATATATAGCAGTTCATGACAAATTACAAAACTCCGCCATCTCTCTCCCCACATCCACCACTGCTGGCGGCTCACCTCCAACTGCCCAACGCTACACGCTGTTCACATCCAGCTGCCGCTGCCCAACACTACAATGGCAGACAACAATGCAAACTAGACACAGACTGCACACAGCACAGCCAGTGATTTTTATACAGAGGTGGCGTTACCAATAAAAAAACCTAAACAGCCTACTTACAATTTGTTTAGGTGCTTCAGCATTTCTGTGGTGTACTCCTTCGAACTGAGTTTATTATTAAGCTGTAATCTCAAGAATTGATCACTGTCAGCTTCTTCTATCTGTTTGTCACCATAGTTTAGGGATATACTGGTGGGAAACGTCTTTCAAGTTCTGATCTGCACGTAGTGTGTTTTTTCGAAGTTTAGTGACAAAGAACTGGCTACGAACCGAGAAAATTTCACCAACTAACCTTTCTGATTTGCTATTTCTTGCAATGTTTGTATCATCTGCAAACAAAACAACATTTGCACCTGGTAATATTACAAATGAAAGGTCGTTAATACACAAAAGAGAAAATAAGAGCCCTGAAATGGAACCATGTGGGACTTTCCTAATGACACAATTTGTTTGCTGTCAGAGATGCAGGATTTGAACCATTTTACAGCATTTCCTGTCACACCGTAATATTATAATTCACTTAAAAGGACATTGTGATGTACTCAATTAAATGTCTTTGACATATAACAAAGTGTACCAGTAGCTTGTAATTTATTGTCTAATGAATTAAACACATTCTAACTCAATGTGTAGATAGCCTTCTCAATAGCAGAACCCTTTAGAAATCCAAACAGTGACTTTGACAGTATATTATTTGCTGTCACGTGGTTAAGAAGACGGTTGTATATTACCTTTTCTAAAATTTTCGAAGGAACGGTGGATGCACATAATATGCCAGGGAATATGACTCCGGTAGCGTACCTAATGTTATCAACCATCAGCAGATAGGTTCTAAACGCCTTTAGTTTTATCATAACAGCTGTGCCTATACTATGAGATGCTATTTCTGTTTGTGTCGGCTAATAGAGGTACCTATGTACAAGAGTGTATTTTTTCGTGCCACATACGCTCAGAAGTAAAATGTTTTTCTGTCCATATACACCAGCGATATATTATAACTTAAAATGAAGCTGGAAACTGAAGACACGTGAGTAACTTGGCTTATGAGGTGTATTTATATGTGAGAGCTTGCAGACAAATGAAGTATAAACCAATCTCACTATTACTGAACGTATTACGGGTGCTTGAAAAGACCAAAGGTTGAAATTAGCCACTCAAATAATAAAAAGAATACAGCCTACCTGCACCATGTTTTCATTCTCAAGACACGTTGATGTTCTGGATCCACACAAAAATGAAATTTTAAAATAAGAACTTTATGGTTCAGTAACATTTTAATAGTTTACTTATGTGAAATTGAAATAGTGTAAAACAAATTTTACACCTCAGACTGTATTATACGCGCACAAAAATTTTGCATGTGCCTCAGTACTACAACATGGGGCTCCCAGAGCTCGTCTGATGATAACGGAGACACTTTACAGCGCGTTTCTTCGTGCTAAGTCACTTTATAAACTACGTATTCGCCTCATACAGGATCCAACAGACGTATTTTACGTGTACAAGTAGGGAAACTAGGAACGTCTGTATTTCGGAAACATATAATGATATCAAGAAAATTTTCAAGGGTGTTCGAGATCGAGATCTTAGGAATACAACGTAAAAAATTTAGCCATTTACTGTGGATAGCAGTATTGATTTCCGCGGGTAGGTTTTGGTATCCAAAAACCATGTTTTTGGGATTTGTGGCGATAACAGATACAGATTTTTGAAATCGGGAAGGTAGCACTTCTAGATGAATGCTTAGAAAGTATACTGTTAAGGTTTTAGCAATTTGCTGCCGTCAATTACTTATATATTCACTGCTGACGGCGAAAAATGGTGAAAAACGCTTTTATTAGATTTCCTCAGGAACCGTCCATGAACTAACTGGTGTCTCCATGTAAAGCGTATCGTCGACCACATCTACTGCAAAACCAAGTAACCGATTTTCCCCATTTGCCTAAGTTGGAGGAAATGTGCAATATTAAAAACTTTGACCATGCACTGTAGGAAAGTTACAATAAGACGATCCTTCTGTTTGGTATACAAATGGCCCCTGTCCCAAGTCCTAACCTAAACACTTGATACTACCATTGTATAACCTACAGAACCAGAGGTGTGAGCCTCGGAAAAATTCAATTTTTATGGGCAGCGATTTGGTACATATTGGCATCGCATTCTGTCGCATGAATACTAATTACCTTTTCCGTGGTTTTTTCATTATTATATCGGTAGTTCCTCTGAAGTAATGTCACTACTGTTATCGCGAAAATAATGTATGGTGTTTAACTATTTCTAAAATTCATCATTATTATAAAGCATTACAGTATCTGTTAACACAGGACGGCTTCCTTCCACGTCGGATAAACACTTTCTCACTGAGCCAGTGAAAACTTAAATACTGAGAAAGAAATCTTGGCTGCAGCTTGATAGTTAGTAACCAGTTACTTCAAATATTTGAAGTAAAGCTGTACAGTCTAGTAGCAGTATGCAATGCGCTGGAAAGACGTATGTGTGAAAGTGTCCCAATTAGGTATTTTGGCAGTTATTGAACTGTTATGAACGCGTATCACATCGTGTGTATGATTTTATGAGAAGGGAATCACGGTAGATCTTTAGTTTTTTATTGTAAAGAGGATGTAAACTAAAAAAAAGGTCTTCGTGCAAAAAGTCCCGTGGATTAAAATGCAAATTATTCAGATAATTTACTGATGTAATCCAGCACATGATGAAAATACCGACGCAATTCACTGGTATCTTTTATAATACCTTGGTTGCACAGTACTAAAATGGCACTTGAAGATGAGTTTCTGAACCCAAATTAAATAAATTCTCTTCATAATGCATTCTTCTCCAGCATGACTGTATTTGACTTCCACATGAAAGAGTTCTATCATTCTTGTGTGAAACTGACACTAATAATAAAAAAATGGTTCAAATGGCTCTGAGCACTATGGGACTTAACATCTAAGGTCATCAGTCCCCTTGAACTTAGAACTAATTAAACCTAACTAACCTAAGGACATCACACACATCCATGCCCGAGGCAGGATTCAAACCTGTGCCCGTAGCGGTCGCGCGGTTCCAGACTGAAGCGCCTAGAACCGCTCGGCCACTATGGCCGGTTAATAATAACAGTAACCATTAAATGGTTCAAATGGCTCTGAGCGCTATGGGACTCAACATCTGAAGTCATCAGTCCCCTAGAACTTGAACTAATTAAACGTAACTAACCTAAGGACATCACACACATCCATGCCCGAGGCAGGATTCGAACCTGCAACCGTAGCGGTCACGCGGTTCCAGACTGAAGCGCCTAGAACCGCACGGCCACACCGACCGGCTGTAACCATTAAAATTACAGCTAAGTGTGCACAGAGATCTGTTTGAAATGTATTACGTCTTGTTACACCCTGCTTTTGCTGATTGCGTGTAGTTACATCCCATGCAGGAACGCGACTTTATAGGAAACTGTCAGTATTAAATATAAAAAGTAGAATTAATGTTCTCGCCAATAGCATGGAAAATATGAAAAATGCATTTTCATAGTTTTCTGAAAAGGCTGCTTATATCCCTACACCAATGATAAGGTTATTCTAAACGTGTTTCCAGGTATCACTGATTTCTTTGCTGAAGTTAACTCTGAATTTATCAAAAGCATCAGTAATTTTGTTCTCTTTTCCTGGGATTGTATAGGCCTAGGCAGTTTAGGTGTCATTAAGAACTGAACGTCTAACCCGCAAGCACTTCTGCTATTATCATCATCATTACCAATAGATCACTTATTGGCAATACGCAGGCACCAAAGTGTCTGGTTAATATTGTTTTTGTACCTCGTCGTATGTGACGTAAATCTTGAGGATGTAGATGAAATGAATGGAGTGCTTGCACTGAGATCCGGCAGTAGAACCTAGTAGACATTGCCCAACCACTGCGTCATGAAAACAGGAAAATCGTACTGGAAAACGTGGAGTCGGTTAGATATATGCGTTATAACGATGAATTAAGTTTTAACGTGCGTGCAGGTTGCAGAGCGGGCTAGGCGAGGCAAGACCGCAGATGAGATCGATGTTCGCAAGCCGTCTGCGCACGCTCGCTACTCGGAGTCTGTAGACCAATTCAGCGCCGTGACCCTGACTGGATTCGTTATACTTGCCTACCTACCGACAAGCCTTGGGCTCTGTGTTATTCCAGCTGTGACATGCATTTGATGTTTTAGCATCTTTATACCAACCCTCATTCACAACTACGTGTAATCTGCTTCTGCTGGGACAGAACAGCGTTTAACGACTAAAACGAAAGTCAACTGAAAAAAAGAAAAAAATCACTACACAAGAAATGAGGAAGGAACCTATGAGATTTCGGAAGAGCAGCAGACCTTAGAATACTACTGAGGCCAGACAGTGTGCCATTATTTAATTTACTTCAGTCTGCTCTAATGTACTCCAACACGTAGATGGACCTTGCAGCCATTTATACATCAGTGTACAAGTGTTACAATAAGCCTGCAAGGAACTAAAAATCAAAATTGCAAGGAGACCAGAAGCAACCGAAATGCTATCGCCTGTTATATATATTGCAAGTGACGTTCAAAACACAAATATCAATCCACCTAAGCAAGTCGGCGCAACTCTAAAACATTCACCGAGCGAGATGACGCAGTGGTTAGCACACTGGACTCGCGTTCGGGAGGACGACGGTTCAATCTCGCGTCCGGCCATCCTGATTTAGGTTTTCCGTGATTTCACTAAGTCGCTCCAGGCAAATGCCGGGATGGTTCCTTTGAAAGGGCACGGCGGACTTCCTTACCCGTCCATCCCTAATCCGATGAGACCGATGATCTCGCTGTGTGGTCCCTTCTCCCATTTTGGGAACACAACCAACGACCAGCCTAGAGACAGAAGTAATCACACTTTCTGCAGGACCTGATCATCATTTTGCAAGACAACGCTCAAGCGCGTACAGTGTAAGCTGTTACTGATTTGTTTGACTGATGGGGCTACAGAGTGCTATACCACCTATTGCACTCCCCTGACTTAAGCCCTCGTGAATTCAACTCGATTTCTATACTGAAGGAAACACTTCACGGCATTCGCTTCAGAACTACTACAAATTCGTCGAGCAATAGACCGCGCCGCTCGAACTGTCAACACAACTTGTAAGTGGGCTGTTTAGGTTTTTATGTTGGTAACGCCACGTAGCGCTCTGTATGAAAATCACTGGCAGTGCTTTGTGCAGTCTGTGGCTGGTTTGCATTGTTGGAATATTTGCTATTGCAGTGTTGGGCAGCTGGATGTGAACAGCACGTAGCGTTGCGCAGTTGGAGGTGAGCCGCCAGCAGTGGTGGATGTGGGGAGAGAGATGGCGGAGGTTTGAGGGCGAATGATCTGGACGTGTGTCCATCACAGACAGTAAATTTGTAAGACTGGATGTCATGAACTGATATATATATATATATATATATATATATATATATATATATATATATATATATATAATGACTTTTGAACACTATTAAGGTAAATGCATTGTTTGTTCTCTATCAAAATCTTTCATTTGCTAAGTATGCCTATCAGTAGTAGTGCCTTCAGTAGTTAGAATCTTTTATTTAGCTGGCAGTATTGGAGCTCGCTGTATTGCAGTAGTTCGAGTAACGAAGATTTTTGTGAGGTAAGTAATTCATGAAAGGTATGCGTTATTGTTAGTCAGGGCCATTCTTTTGTAGAGATTATTGAAAGTCAGATTCCGTTGCGCTAAAAATATTGTGTGTCAGTTTAGTGTTGATCAGAATAAGTAAAGAGCGAAATGTCTGAGTATGTTCAGTTCTGCTCAGCTGTTTGAAAATCGAATAATGTAAGAGGTTTATCAGCGCAGTAATTCATAAAATTTTCTAAGGGGACGTTCGAAACTGGCACTGCTAAGAGTATCCTACGACTTCCACGTCGCTGGCAACGGGTTATACACAATGCTGGTGACTACTTTGAAGGTCAGTAAAAATTTGAAACACTGTAAGTAAATAGTTGCCGCTATTAAAGTTACAACCCTCGTATATTTTACGACGGAGATGTAGGACGGCAGCTGTTGTTACACTCTGGACGGGGCACGACATGCTGCGAATATGTAACTAATTACCTGGACTTCCTGTTTCACGATTTGCAAAACCCTCAGTTTCATATTCTTACCTCCCCCCCCCCCTACCTCCTCATCACTCTCCATCTCTTTCTGTATACTTACCTCACTCTCTGTCCCGGGCTGTTTCTCTCTGACGCCTCTTGTTGGTTAAATGACCTGTGCGTTTCGTATGAAGATGACGGAGTAATGTGTACGTGTTTGTGTACAAAATTAAGTTGTTGTTGGACGTAAAGAGGTTTCACAATTGTCTTTAGGGATCTCCTACGTAGTTATCAGATTAAAGAGTTGTGAAAACTTTAGATAGTGTTTCTCTGTTATTTCTTCAGGCTTTGTAAAGTTACGCACATTAGGTAAGTATCATTTGAGAGGAAGCGGGATCCAGCATAATAGTCGTTCTCATCAGATCGCAAGCACCTGAAATCACTATATAGGGAGTCTGTGCTGTTTCATCGGAAACTAGGCTCTATGTCGATCTGTTCGCCAGATTAGAACCGAGGTCGCAGTAAAGTAGCTCTGTAAGTTGTAATTTGTATGTTTCGTGATGGGTTACAGGAGTGATGTATTCAATTTTCTATTCGGCTGGTCAGCCACTCCATTTTGTAGGATGCATATCTCAGTATAGGGAAGCTATTGACTAGAACAGCGTCTGTGAAGGCCTAACCGTCATCTGGCGGTACTAGCTGAATACCATACAAATCCATATAAATCAACAGGAGGAGCAAATTCGTTTCCTCGCCCTTCGTCATAAAAACAATACGTTTAAGAGAGCGTGACGCCAGCTACTGTAAATCTGCTGTGCGTGTGGTTATTTATCCAAATGAGTGCACATATAGTAGAGATTTAAAGTGAGTAATGTGCTTAAGATTTGTGCGTAACACCTGTGTATTCACATTCTCTAAATATTTGACTGCACAGAGGATTAAAGAAAAACTGTAATCTCAGGTACTTGCTGCGAGGGTTCCACGGTGAATTTTGCAGCAGTGGTGCGAAATTTGTTTAATTTTTAGTCCCTTCAGAAATAGTTTATTGTCTAATTCTGTGTATTGAAGGAACAAACACCTGCAACAGTATGGGCTAAAGAGTATGTAATGTTCATTTGATAACACCAAAATGGCGACAAGATTAAAAAAAAAGGTGAAACAAAGTTGTAAATACTTGTATGAACAATAGAATTTTGTAACATGATTTTTCAGTGTCCTTTTCCAGCGAGATAATTCATTGTCTTTGAAAACTACACTGGACGCTACGTATCAGGGTCGGCCCATAATCTTTATTGTCACTAGCCGTGGAAGGGCACCACAGAATGTATAAGAGGCAAATACCGCTCAGATTGATACACAAGTTTCCTGCGGGAATCGAACCGACGCTTTCTGATGACTACAAATAATAAACACTGTTAATCAGGTCAGAGGTTTCGTATCGAATTAATATAGGGCAAAGCAGGTACACAGAAATAGCCAATCAAGTTTCGTGTTAAGATTAAGTCTTCGTGAAAATACACGAAACTTCCACAACCATAATCCACAAATTTAAACCGGGAGAAGATTTTTGCACTGTTAACAGTTGCACGCTTACAACGACATACCTTTTTCCTTATTAATGGGTTACACTGAATAATTATTTCTAGACCACGAATGACTCAAACACTTAATCCAGTCGCAACTACGAGAAGAGTAAAACGGTCGTGTTGACTATTTAATGTTCTTCGACTGTTATTTGCATGTTTTACTCATTATTTTCAGAATATAAGAACAGAAGTGCTGAGTTGGTTACCAAATTAAAAATTTGTACGTTACGATTAAAAATGGCATGATGATACAATTTTTTTATTTAATTTTCTTTAGGAATAATGTGACTTTCTTCGTCCCTCACCATCAAAGAAAGAAAACTATAGTACTTTTAACGCTTTCAACCAAGAGGCGTTAAAGATATTATCAAGCTTTACCCAAAGAACTCGAATTTTTAAATTCCTTTCGTTCACGGAAAGAGTTCCCGAAGAACTATAGTTAGAGCGGGTGAAAGGCATGGAAAGAAATGGCTGGATTTGTGATCAAGAGGACCTGCGTTTTATGCCTTGATTTTTTTATTCTAATGTAGTTTTCCGTGTGTCTCTCACTTACTGAATTAATAAAATGCCTGGTTTTTCTTTATTATCCTTATGAGACGGAGATTCTGTTGCCTTCCTTATAACCGCGATCTCAACTGGACACTAAGCAGAAGTCTCCATCCTTCGTTTAGATTATTAAACCACTCTCTAAATGTGATAAACACGTTTTCGATAGTTAATGGAGCGTGGCTCTACGGTACCTCTGCGTGTGCTCGACTTAATACACTAGAAATGGTGGGCCCATGAGGGAGGGGGGGGGGGGGGGGGCGGCGATTGAGCAGTATTTGTTTAAAATATTTTTATATTTATTGGGCCACAAAATTATTGTTATTACAAATTCAAATTGAGCAAATACAAATTGAGGACCGGGTAATTATTATGTATAAAAGTTATTTTGAAAAGGTAATCACTATTTCAATAGAAAGAACATAAAACAGAGCCATTAAATCTTACAAGATAGATAACGGATTTGACTGCTCTTTCAAAACTCGTTTAAGTTTTATCCAACACATCTAAAATTCTTTAGTTAATAAAAAATAAATGCACATAATAGTAAACTTTACAAACGATAAAAGACAAAAATACCGAACATAACTGGCAGAATACAGATAGAAGAGGTCCCTGTAAGCTGTGATCACCTACAGCGCGTACAAAGACCGGTCAAGGCTCCCAGCCGCCACGTCAACCAAAACAGGCTCGCACAAGGTTCACCCAGGCCGCGCAGGCACACGCCAAAGATGGCGTGAGGGACCAGACCATAACTGAATCCTGTAACAGACCGAAACTCCTTACGACAAGTGAGGAAACGCGTATTATACTCCCCCTTTTAACGCAATTTAATAAAAGAGGTGCCTCGAGAGACGATGAAACTTTTAACAAATTAAGACATGAAATACCAAGAGGTGGCTCAAATAGCCAAACGTGTTTCAAATAAATTTACAGCGGGTACACTAGCCCGAGCATGATAACATATAAAGCCCAACACAAACGGTAAAAGATAAAAATACGATATATAAGATCCTTTAGTTAAGAAAAAAGTAAACACACACACAACAGTAAACTTTCAACGGGAGAATAGAATGAAACAGAAACACTTAGCTACGGAAGCCGAAAAGAACAAATTACATCCAAGAGGGAGGCTGAGAACAGCGATGATAGATTGACATGAATACGCCCAACGCGCTCTGACGGTTACGTGTCGTAATAAGGAAGAATGGGATGCACCACAACAGGGCAAACGGGCAAGCTGCTGAGTAATATTCCAAGAACTGTGCTACACCCTCCACTGCTTGATCTGATGAAAACCATCAACGCACGAGGACAATTACGGCGCTCACCCAGTCTTAATAAGTCTACGAGCACCATGGCTTCGTCTTCGGGATAAATCAGCACCAACAGCGAGATCTGGAAAACAGAAGTTGCCACAGGCCACTCGTCTTCAGGTCGCGGCGCGTCCCCCGAGCACGAACGTCCTCCATGCCGTGTTTACGCTGTTCCCCCTAGTCACCGTTCGTTGGTATCGAGCGCCTCGTAGCTAAAACAGACCGCCAGCGACCTCTTTCAAAGGAAACGACCAGAAATCTCTCTCTCTCTCTCTCTCTCTCTGCCCGTTGCCCACCCTGCTCTATCTAAGCAAACCAAAGAGAACCTCACGTTGCAGCACCACAGACGTACTCGCAAGTCCGGCGCGAGGTATCGACCTTGCAGCACGGGTCAGTTGAACAGTGCGGTGATGAGGTAAACACTATGATCACTGTTCACCGCTAAATGGAATACCGCCTGGTCACCTTACGGGTACAAGGAGTAAAAGGAAAGCACATGCTGTGAACAGAGTAGAGACGAATGGGAATCGTTCTAACGATGATATGGGGTGCAAATGGGGAAATCCACTGATATAAGCGACTTTAAAAAAGGCAGATTGTTCAGCCCTTGCGCCTGGAAACTTGCATCTCGGAAACGGTGAAGCTGATCGACGGTGCGCATGGTACCTCCGTGTGCATTAATGGAAAGTGGTTGAAGGACAGATAAACCACGAATGGCCCCCGTCGGAGTTCCAATCTCCTCCCTCTGGCATGGGTGTGTGTGTTGTCCTTAGCCTAAGTTAGTTTAAGTTAGATTAAGTAGTGTGTACGCCTAGGGACCGATGACCTTAGCAGTTTGGTCCCATAGGAACTTACCACAAATTTACCACCACCACGAATAGAGAACAAGGTCGTGGACGTCCACGCTTCTTCACAGTACGTTGAGTTCAGAGGCTCGCCTGCTCTGTAGAGTAGGATAGGTGGAGACCTGACGACAGGGTACAATTCTAATGAAGAGAGAAGAGATTCGAAGCACACCTTTGAGCGCTAACAGTTCACCATGGGGTTGTAGAGCAGACTACCACCACGTTTCCCCGTGTTGACCCAACGACATCATCGGTTACGGTTACAGTGTACACCGGATCTTCGAGACTGGGTGGATCATTGGAAATGTGATGCCTTGTAGGATGAATCACATTTCTCTACACACTCCAAGGTCACTGGCGGATACCTCATCAACCAGGCGAACAGCTGCTTGAAACATGCACCGTGGGACGGACGCAGGCCGGTGAAGGCACTGTTTATGGGGTACGTTCACCTGGGTTACCATGAGACCAAATGTCCACAGTTGTGGACTGCGTGAACGTTATTATGGACCATTTCAATCCCCCCATGCTTGACGTCTTCACCGCATACCCCAGCAGAATAGCTTTCTGTGTCGTAAGACAGGAGTCGTGCTGCAGTGGTTTGAGGAGTTTGATACTGAACTGTCTTGGTCACCAAATTTGCCTGATTTAAACCCAGTGTAAAACATTTGGGACTCCACAGGGTGTCAGCTACGCGTCCACAAACCACAGGCCCTCTATATGTTTATATATATGAATTGTGAGGCCTGTGCGTAGTCTTCTGGTGACACGTACCTTCGAAATCGTACTAAGAGCTTTAAAAAACCATGAATGCGGAATGTTTGCGGCATTGCGTTCCAAAGATGGACCAACATGCTGTTAAGCAGTAGTTTTTGGGTCATCACTGTAAAAAATAAGCCGTCTTCGAATTGTGCAAGGATGTGTCTGACACCTCACCAGCTCTTCTCAGTATTGAATGTGCAATAGATAACTTTTGTTATTGTTATTATTATTATTACTACTACTATTATTATTATTATTAATATTACCACAACAAAATTTCTGATTTGGTTCTACATGTACACACCGCGAAATAGTTCCTGTCAACATAGCACCATTCGCCTACTCACTCTTAAAATGACTCCAAGCATCAGTCCCCTAGACTTAGAACTACTTAAACCTAACTAACCTAAGGACATCACACACATCCAAGCCCGAGGCAGGATTCGAACCTGCGACCATAGCAGCAGTGCGGTTCCGGACTGAAGCGCCTAGAACCACTCGGCCACAGCGGTCGGCTACTCACTCTTATGCTGAAGTAAATATTCATCAGCAGGATTTCACCAGCACGTTGGATAGAGTAAATTATGTGCTGATCCTGAATTCTCACAAGAGGTATGGACAAAATTTCACACTTCTCAGTAGTGCCTACCGGCGCAAGAAACATGACATTTGATGGTGACTAATCATCTAACGGAGACGTTATATGCTACTTCTCCGTGCGCCACAAACGAGTAAGCTTTATTCCACAGGATATTTAACATTGAATACTCATAACATCCCTCTTCACGAAATGAACACATCTACGAAGCATCAGTCACATATCCTTGAAAGAAATCAGCACATAGGAACAATTCTTTCCAATTAGGCGGATCAACAGCCTGTCACGTCATCTCAAGTCGAAACAACATGATTATTTCTATTATCCACCAAAGAACTGTGTTAACAAATCCCATGAAAGCTCCAATACACAGTCATCTCTAATGACATAACATCGCGAGAAATACATGCTTGAATGTGACTGCAGATGCTAGCCAAATCTGCAGGTTTCGGGGTTGTATTTGACAACGCACGGTACCTGTACAATGGCCTCAATACGTTGCAACTATCCGCCGTGGTCAGAACAGTGTTCTGGATAGTTGTGAACGCATAATATCGGAACTAAGTGACTGCGAACATGGGGAAAATTGTTGGTACTCGTATGGCTGGTGCTTCCGTAACCAAGCTAGCCGAAATGTTTGGTATTTCAAGACATAAAGTATCAAAGATTTGTACCGCGTACGGAGAAAGCAACGCGGAATAAGGTCGTTGAAAACGAATGTGACAAAAATTAAGAGGACAACTGCAAAGGTCACTATAGAGCTAAATGTCGCACTCACGAACCATGTCAGAACCAAAACTACATGATGAGAGTTCCAGAAGTTGGGAACTGCGGTCGAGCTGGAATTACAAAACTACTCATCAGTGATGGAGATATCCAAAACAGGAAAACGTGGTGCCTAAATCATGGTCGGGTGAGTCTTGTTTCACACTGTTTCCAATTTCGTCCCAAGAGTGAAACAAGACGGTGTTTGGCAGCCATGTCGTAATATTCCATGGGCCCCATGGTTACTCTGCGAGATTGCATTACTGCCAAGGATTATGTACCCATTGTGGCTGATCAGGGCCATCGCATGGTACAATTTTTGTTCCTCAATGGTGGGGCTGAGTTTCAAGAAGACAGAGCCCATGTTCACATAGCTTGCATCGCCCAAGATTGATTTTGTGAGCACAAAGATGAATTTTCGCATCTCTCTTGTCCACCTTTGTCACCATATATCAGTGTTATTAAGCCTTTATGGTCAACTTTTGAGAGGAGAGTGCGTGATCGACCTCTGTCATCGTTACCTGTACTTCCCATTATTTTGCAGCAAGAATGGTATAATATTCCTTAGAAAATGATACAGGATCTGTATTTATCCATTGCGAAACGACTGGAAGCTTGTTTGAACAGCAATGGTTTTTCGTATATCGTATTAGGAATGGTAATGTGTTGTTTTTTCGGTATTTTCATAATTTAGTCCACCGCCTGTACTTCGACAGGACGTTAAAATTTACTTTGTTTTTTCCCTTTCAGTTTTCGGATCAACAACGATGAGCCACATAAATTAAATTCTTCAAAATTTGTACGATTCTTGACAGTCACTTGTTAGTTTGGTCCCTTTCAGTTTTCTTAAGTGCCTGATATATGTTGCTGCTCACAAAATGATGATCCCTTAACATTATCAAGTTGAGGTTAAACAGTAAATGCTTTCGGTTTCGTTCACCTTACATGCCCTTTAGACAACAGCATTAGTACTCGATTGCTATCAGTTGAAAATTGCTAGCATACAGATACTGTAATGTATTAGTATGAGAGGAGGCTTTATACAAGACGAGGCCCGGAGGAGGAGTCGAACCCGGAGCTCCCAATTAGGTGGCGGTGTACGTTCCCCTGGGCGGCTCGTTCCGGATGAAATACTGGCCGCGGCAGAGACGCGCAGTGCCGGCACTAATGGCCGACGCCGAAATACCCACAGCGTCGGCGGCGGCATCGGTGGCGGCGGCGGCGGCGGCGGCGGCGGCGGCGGCGTCAGGCGCTAACGAGGCGGCCATCCGCGTGTGCAGATCCCCCGGCGCCTTATTTATAACCTCATCAGCGCACGCGCCGCACCTGTTCCAGCGCCTCTCTATTTCGACGCAGGCGTTCCGCACGCGCACTACCCGTCAGTAATTACTGCTGCTCTTTCGCAAACAGTGCTAACAGCCTGTGACGTCACGAGGCTATATACTGCAGCGTCTCTTCCTCCATCTGCCAGGATTTTTAGCTTGTATCGGGAAAAAAACCTATCGAGTCGTGTGTTTGCTGGCCGACACCGACGGTCATTTTAATACAGCGTATGATCAGCTTTTATTAATGAAACGGATACATGACACAAAGGAATTAAAGAAATGTAGCAGTGGTGGGCATTGATTAAATCAATGCCCACTAACAGCTAACTGTCGTTAATTCCTTTACATGGTTACAGGATCAAAATGGTGTCTGTTCTTTCGCCTATGCCCGAAAGAACAGACACCACGTACATAAACAGTTACAGGCAGGGAAAGTTTTTGGCCTGCTGCGCTGATGCAGAAGATATCTGTCAAATTTAGGTCGTCTTACCTTAGTGCATGTTGCACGGCTACGTAATTCATGTGTCAAATTCAAGTACGCATTTATAAAGGTGTTTAAATTACTTATGACATATGTCTTTCGATTCATCTGATGACTCTGAATACCGTGCCGTTCAAAGATTCTTTGTTTTGGACTACGTATCGCCATCGAAATTCGCCTGCAGGATCTGAACTTTTGTAAACACTCTGGTCCTTGAGTGAATGACTTCCAGTTACGCGGAAAATTTGTGTAAATCTTGATGAGAAGGAGCACATTCCTGGTGTTCAGTTGACAGAGAGGAGCTATTGTGTACAGGCTGTGCTGCAAGGTATAGCAACGAAACCGTCAGTTTTCTCATACGGTACCTGTTTCGCGAAAAGCCTTTGATTATTCAAATGGTTCAAATGGCTCTGAGCACTATGGGACGTAACATGTGAGGTCATCAGTCCCCTAGACTTAGAACTACTTAAACTTAAGTATCCTAAGGTCATCACACACATCCATGCCCGAAGCAGGATTCGAACCTGCGACCGTAGCAGCAACGCGGTTCCGGACTGAAGCGCCTAGAACCTCTCGGCCACAGCGGCCGGCACTATGGTCCTTCGTTTCCAAAAGTTAGGAAGGAGTAGCTGAATTCAACCGTTGAAGGTGATCAGGGTGACTGCAGTGCCAAAACTACAAATGAAATGGCTCCAGACGTATCAAAAGAAAGAGTTCTTCATGAAGAATTAATTACGGGAAACCTCTAGTCACGAAGGGTATCATAGTGACCGAATGTAAAACTGAAATCGAATTTTGTTTTATTTAGTTTGCTATGAAAGTGATCCAAATCATGCTATGCCTCGATTTCTTTGTATGGAAGAGACGTGATTCTGTCAGTTGACTCCCTAGACGAATCTTCAGTCAGAGCAGTGTGTGTAAGACTGCGAGCCTGGACCAAAAACGAAGAAATTGCTTTTATGCGAAGGAAATGTTATGGTCTGTATGTTTTGTGGATCAAACAAGTGTCCTTATTATTGATTAACTTGCACTTGTAAAACATATGTGCCCCGAAAACGTTTTGAGCCAGATAAAGATGTTGTGTCTGCAGTCGATGCACACTATTCATTTTACAGAACTCCTAGAAGCACATTGCAGGAATGTAACCTACACACTGGGAAAGCATGGGGCAAATTGCATTGAACTAAAAAGAGGTCTACATTGATATAAAAAAGCATTTGTGGCCTAAGAAACACAAAATATTTCACTTTCAACTCGATAAATAGTCATCTTATTCTAGTACGTAACCACGCAATGGTAATAACAGAACAATGATGAAGAGTAGACATTGTGATATAAATGCTTACGGAATTTGGGTGAAAAATAGCTTTTTTATGTCAGCTAAAGAAACTTCGTCACACTAAGTTCTTTTTCTGTTCTGCTTCACTGTCTATCGTTAAATTAACATTAATGTTTGTTGAAATTATTATACAACTTGTCTTACATTTATGAGTTTTTCCTTTTTTTCATGACTCCGTCATGTGGTGTGATGGGTGAGTTAAATATTTGCAGTTTACGTTTCTTTGGTTACACAGTTGTATTGGGAACATTAGAAACATTAATCAACCGTCTCCGTAGCCAAACGGTTAGCGCCGCTGCCTTCAGTACGGAAGAACACGGGTTCGGTTTCTGGTAACTCTGCAGATTTTTCTGACTAGGGAGGCCAGGAACGTGGTCCACTAAGCCTTGTCAGGCCAAACGAGGGACTACTTTAATAAAGAAGCAGGGCCATCCCCAGGATTCAGATACTGGCAGTAACTGCTAGTGGGATTGGTGAAATTATACAACGATCATGGACTTTTCCTCGTACTGGTTTGGTAGGCAACAGTCTGCCAGACGTAACAGGCCTGACGTCTAATCCGTCAGTGGCTTTTACGTTTCTTAGCATTAATATGCATATTATCAAACATTTTTCACACGTTTGTTAGCAAATCTGTGAATTCTCTGTGCCCATAAATTATCTTTGCAACTTAAGACTTTAATAACTTTAAAACTATAATAGATATTAACAAATGGTTTTCAGTATGTGACAAGATAAATCATGAAGATTTCCTTACGTTTCAGGTGACACAATTCTGACACAAAATTGAACTTGAAAACTTAAAAAAAATGTGGATGCCTCAGGAGAAAGCTTAGTGTGTGAACTGGTTTATACGGACGACGTCGCCTGATCTCACACCACTAAACTTATTCCTGTGGGGTTTTGTAACGGATGTGGCGAACCGGACCAAGCTTACAGACCTACAGAACTTGAAGTTATGGATTCGAAATACCTTGAACATGTTACCGTGGAGATCTTGAACCTTGAAAAAGAGAATCGGAATTCCGAGTAGATATTATCCGTGTAACAGAGGGTACACACATTGAGGTGTCTGAATGAGGAAAAAAAGCTTTGTGTGTTATCTTATTACTACCGAAAACCATTTGTTAATTTCTAGCATAGTTTCAAAGTTTGTAAGTCTTGAGTTGTAAAGATAATTTATGGACACCGGGTATTAGTCTTTTAGTTAGTGTGATGTGTGAATCTAACAAGTACTTACTTTATCTCTTTATTATCAACCATTTTTAGAACGCAAGTTGGTAATGAATGGTTTACTCCCTCTACATTCCGTAATTGAACTGAAAATGGCGTTAGATTTTGATACTTATCAAAAAGGGTTCATATAGAGTCTCTTGAAAGTATAACTTGAATTTATTTTATTATATGTCATTGGAAATGTGTGAAAAAATTTCGTATTTTAAAAATATAACGGAAATTATTATGAAAATTTATATATATATTTGACACGAGACTATGACTTACCAGAAAATTGGAATACGTCATATATACTTTCTATCCATAAGAAGAACCTGAGGAAGTATTCTAATTATAGAGGACTTAATACCTGTAACTCCGTAGAAGGATTTTGTCCACGTTCTCTGCTTCTTTCTTTCTCTGTCTAAGTAAAATAACAGTCACTAGAAAATCCACTTATAAAGAATAGTTGTAAGGAATGTAAAAAATAAGACGGTAGATTAATGAAAAATATTTAATACCAAAGCGTTTTTTTAGCTGGCAGGCCAAGCGTGAATAACACGTGTTATGTCGTCAAACAATTAACAGAAAATCGAGAAACGTTCAGAATGAAGCAGGGTTACCAGCATGTTCTCTATAGACCTGTAAATGGTCTACATCAGTGTACCACTGATGAAACACCTCTATTTTTTAGATAAAGCCGAAGTAACCCCCACACATGTTTCAACAGGATAAAATCTTTCAATAAAGTAAAAAGTTTTGCGAAGACAAAAACAAAGCTTTCAAGACCTCTAATCTCAAGACCTGTTAAACTCTTGATTGTCTATTTGAAACTGACAGCTACATATGGCGCTATATGTACTTGGTGTCAACTGATTCCCACATACAGCTTACATATATTTCTTCTGATCTAAAGGATGGGCATTAGAGAACGTGAAATCGGATTCCTTGTTTTTCGAGGGCTTTTATAACTTTTGATTCTTTGCCCATATAATTCACCTCTGGAACTAAATTATGTCCGAACAACACAACTGTAAAACACGTTGTTTCAAAATTCAAGAGAAAAAAAAACTTAAAACTCACAAACGTCAGCACTATAAATGTTTCGAGCGGCCCAACGCCATTTCACCCATCTGCCAAAAATCCGTCGCGGCTTTCTTTCCAATGATGCCTTTAAGTAGGCCTTCAAGTTTAGTATTAAGTTTATTGTATTCGCAGGACGCACCAATTACCATCGATATTGACACGGGCGGTTTATAACATAATAACTCAAAAGTTAATACGTATTTCTTTGTGGCTAAACTAAAAACGATCGAGGTCGGGATGATACATTTAGAACGCCAAGCTGAAGATAATCGTTAGCCTGTTGCTATTGCAAAGTAAAAAGAGAAACATTAATTCTACAAAGATGTAGCACTAAAAGTTGTAGGAGATATCCTCAACAGATTTATCATGAATGTACACGCATATATTGCGGTAAACGACAAGGAATTAAGAAAATTTCTTTAATATTATTAGTTTCCTTTTCTATATTTCCGTGTAACATGAGCACCTATCAACTGATAATTGTGTGCCTGCGTGTGTGTATGTATGTACGTGTGTGTATGTGTGTGTGTGTGTGTGTGTGTGTGTGTGTATTCGTGTACCTACTGAGCTGCTTATCTTTTAAAGGAACGTCCTCACTGCTGTTACTACGTGCAACATTAACGATCGATCTATAGTTTAATGTGGCTGACACTAACATACAAATGTCCAACACTCAGCGAATAAGACTTTCATGACAGAAAAATATTTTTTTTTCAATTTACATCTACATCTACATTTATACTCCATAAGCCACCCAACGGTGTGTGGCGGAGGGCACTTTACGTACCACTGTCATTACCTCCCTTTCCTGCCGGAACGACTGCCGGAAAGCAGTACAACTAGGAAGCTCTTTCTGCCAAATCCACCTTGTGTGTTGATAGTCTCACATGCGCTGTAGGCTGAAACAGGTTGGAACAGCCAATACGCATGCCTATGAGGAATATGTTAAGGGACTTATCCATGCTTCACTGGGTGGTTAAATGCTGTATCTGATTGCAAGTGCTAATCAACAAACCATAGCTCGCCTCGACAAACTACCTTTGGCTGCACTCTCCTGCTATACCGGCCAATCTTTGTTCTGGAGCGTTGACACAATCTCTGTAAATTTGATCTACAGCAGCTCATCAGCATCCGTGAAAGCACTGGTACATTCTTCACTAAATGTAGATAAGTCCTTCCATGTCTCAATTCCGTACAAGCACCTGCTGCATTTGCATGACTAGACTCTTTGCTGTGAGCTAGGTGTCTGTGTGGTAACTATTAAGGAAAGGAACGAAAGTGAGAGTTCAGTATCCTGAAGTTGGAACTTAGTGAGATCTGACTTTCTAGCCTTAACCTTGTTCACTCAGAGCGTGCACTCTTGCTCTAATGAACTCGCAGTCGACAAATCTTAAAACATAATCTTTCTTTATTCATCAGATATGGGATACAAAATCGAAGCTTTGGATCGACAATGTTTGTGGAAGGAATGAGATGCGAGTCTTTCGAAGGCAATACCGCAGAAGAGGCCCGTCTAATTTAAATGAGTCTAAGTCTTGATGCCATGACAGTCATCAGAACACTGCGACGATTAATTATGAAACTTTCATATAATCACATGGTAGAATTTTGTTTCGCGCTATTCTCAAAATTCAGTAATCATGTAGCATAAAAATTACATAAAGCTTCCTACATCTTGATTCAATTTAGCTTTTCGTTTTTATGATATATCGCCTAAAAAATTTGAGCTCTCAGAACGGGCAGAGGAAACGAAATGAAACTTCACAGGGTGAGAGAATATGTATTGTTATTTCAGTGATTGCAAAACAAAAAAAGTCAAATTAACAAAGAAACTGGCAATGTGAGTCCGCTTATCGGTATGACGTTGCACCCCTTGTGGCCTGGATGTATGCAGTGATTCGGTTAAGAAGGGTGGCACAGTGCCGTTGTAGCGTCTTCCAAAGCAAGATGGTCCACGACAGTTGTAAATGGTCCTAGACATTTTTGATACTAGCAGTAGGCAAAGTTTAAGTCCCATTTGGTCCCACACATGTTCTGTTGGGGGACAGATCATCTAGGGAATTCATAATGACAGATGACATGTATGGATAAGCATTATCCTGTTGAAAATTGGCCCCCGATAGGAGGAAAGCGGTGAGAGGTAACAGATGAGGACGCACAATGCCCGTGGTGTAGCGTTGGTCCGTGAGAGTCCCTTCAGGCGCTACCAGCCGTAACCTGAAATCATGTCCGACGGCTCTACACACCGTAACGCTAGGAGCAGTCCCGCTGTGCCTCTCAAAAACAGTGGAAGAATGGGACATCTCCTCAGGTCACCACCACATTCGCAAACGATGGTCACTTGGGATAGAGCAGAATCGCAATGCAGCGCAATTCATAAGCTGTCCATCGTTGTTGGTCACAGCGCCTCTCCAGACGCAGCCGTTTTTGTGGTTTTAACGGTAACCTACGCATAGGACGGTAATTCCCCAGCCCAGCTGATGCTAGAATCCGACCAATGGTCGCGCAGGGTAGCCACGTGGTCCAGGGCGCCTTGTCTCAGTCGACGTGGCTCCCCCCGTCGGAGGTTCGAGTCTTCCCTCAGGCATGAGTATGTGTGTCGTCTTTAGCGTAAGTTACTTTAAGTTAGCTTAAGTAGTGCGTTAGCTTACGGACCGATGACCTCAGCAGTTTGGTCCCATAAGACCTTACCACAAATTTCCAATTTTCCAACCAATGGTGCGGTATGAAACAGAACGTCGCAGGGAGTTGATTACATGCTCTTGGATGGCAGGCGCAGATGTGAACGGGTTACGGTGTGCTTCGTTCGCAATACGGCAGTCCTCCCTTGTGATTGTCAGACATTATTGACTTGAACGTAGTCGACGAGTATGCTTGCTCTCACGTTCCAGTGCAGCCCAACATCAGGAAACTGCTACATCCAAATGTTCCATAAATCTGGTTACTGTACGATTCGAATAGCTGGCCTTACGGAGACCCACAATAATGTCGCTTCCAAATAATATCAGCTGTTGGTAACACTGTCTTATCAGAAAACGCGGCCTCTCCAAGCTGTCCTTAGTGATTACTCAACATCTTACCTTGTTCACGTCCCGTATATACCCCACCAGGCCCCTAACAACAATAAGGCGGACAAAACTAATGCATCCTTGTGGCCGTTCTATTTGTCTTAGAGGATTGCAACTCTAATGTTTTGAAGTATTTTCCTCAGGCAACCGGCAGCAGTGGATATATATTTCAGGAAATTCATGACACTTAGCTGCATCTGCATTAGAACAATATATCAATCTGCTGCCGGTTTCTGTCGTTGACACGAAACCGGTAGCAAATTAATAAAGTATTCTAATGCAGCCAAATGTCATGAATGTCGTGAAAGAAAATCTAATGATTTGCATACCCACCGATGGTGTGTACACCATGTATTCTGTGGTGAGTCTTTTTTTTGTCAGGCAGTATAATGTAATTTTCACTGCTCTTGACTCAATTTTCCGCTACCACTACTCCTTTACCAGTTCAAGACTGATTGATTTAATTGAATACAGAGAAAATTTTTTGTGTTGTTGCACAGTTTATGACTTCTGTGATATTTCTTACCATCTCCTTTGAACAAGTGTCTTACATACTGTTTTAATTTAGCAGAAAAAATGCACGATCAGACAGAAATAATTTCAGTTTACAGAAGTAATGATACTTTTTTCTATTAAAACACCAGATCCTGGTCCTGAAACAATCAAGTCAAAAATAATAAGCAAAAATCTTTGTGATACCTCTTACAGTGGTTGTTTGGTTGATTCGGGGGATGGGACCAAAGAGGGAGGTCATCGGTCCCATTGGGTTAGGGAAGAATGGGGAAAGAAATCAGCCATGCCCTTTCAAAGGAACCATCCCATCATTTGCCTGGAGTGATTTAGGGAAACCACGGAAAACCTAAATCAGGATGGCCGGATGCGTGTTTCAACCGTTGTCCTCCCGAATCCGAGTCCAGAGCGCTATCCACTTTTTTTATTTTTTTATCTCATTTTGCTCGTTAGTGTTCGTTCCGTTGGTTCGGGGCGGACGTACCATGACGCTTGTTCAAGTTCATCGGTGATCCATTAACTCAGTTTTTGTATTACAGAGGGCAGCTAACCCTCTGACCAAACATGCTGAGTTACCGTACCGGTTTCTACGGAGCCACCTTGCTCGGTTCTTACACTGGACTACAAGTACCGGAACTGTTGGTGCTAAGACTGCAGGGTAGGCAACTTTCAGAGGTGGTGGTATCAAACAACACAAGAAAAAATGTCCAGTAAACACATGGTCCGAAATGCATACCTTAAGATGTATGTACGCTTAAGGTATCCTCGATGTCGACTGAGTGTTAAATTTAAATGAACATAAGTAGGAAGATATTTTTATTTGACAACTTCGAACATTGTAGTGGAGTGCAGAAATATTTTGTCCATAGTTGTGAAAAGATGGGCTCTGGTAAATATGGTGGCTGTGTTTATTTAAGTTGTAACTCCCATAATAGATACACTGATCAGCCATAACATTATGACCACCTACCTAATAACCAGTATGTCCACCTTTGGTACGGATAATAACGGTGTCGTGTTGTGGCATGGAAGCGATTGGGCCTTAGTAGTTAGCTAGAAGTTAGTTGCTGGCACCACGTCTGAACACACGAGTCACCTAATTCTCGTAAATTTAGGGGAGAGGGGCGATGAGCTCTGACGCCACCTTCAATCACATCCCAGATATGTTCGATCGGGATCATATCTGGCTAGTTGGGGAGGAGCGGGGACCATAACATCATCTGGAACTCGCCACTGTGTTTCTCGAACCACTTCGTCACACTCCCGGCCTTGTAACATGGCGCATTATCTTGTCGAAAGCCGTGCAGGTAGCTGCGCGGTCTCAGGCGCCTTGACACGGTCAACGCGGCTTTCCCCGTCGGAGGTTCGAGTCCTCCCTCGGGCATGGGTATGTGTGTTGTCCTCAGCGTAAGTTAGTTTAAGTTTGTTTAAGTTGTGTGTAAGCTTAGGGACCGATGACCTCAGCAATTTGGTCCCATAAGACGTTACCACAAATTTTCAAAAAACATTTCTTGTTTTGAAAAATGCCTTGCCGTTGGGAAACATGATCAACATGAAGAGTTGTATGTGATCTGCAACCGGTGTACTATACACCTTGACCGTCATGGTGCCTTGCACGAGCTCCACTGGACCCGTGGATACCCACGTGGATGTTCCCCAGAGCATAATGGAGCCGCCGCCCCCTTGTCTCCGTCCAGCAGTGGAGGTGTCTAGGAGCTGTTCCCCTGTAATTCGTGCACTCAGATCGGCATGATGAAGAAGTCATCGGGATTCATCAGACCATGCAACGCTCTGCCACTGCGCCAACCTCCAGTGCCTATGGTCACTCTCCCATTTCAATCGTAGTTCCCGATGTCGTGGTGTTAACATTGGCATATCATTGGTCGTCGGCTGCGGGGGCCCAACGTTAGATGTGTTCAGTGCACTGTGTGTTCAGATACAATTGCATTCCACCCAGCATCAAAGTCTGACATTATTTACTCCACAGCCCACGATGTCTGAACGTGGTTTCACGTTGGTCTCGCCGCATGTAGAAGATACTTACCACAGCACTCCTTGAACTCCCGACAAGACGTGCTGTTTCCGAAATGCTCGTGCCCAGCTTCCGGCCCATCACAATGTGCCCTCGATCAAACTGAGATAGGTCGCGCGCCTTCTACATTCTACACGAGGGCAGCACGCTCACTGATACTACATGCACAGTGCGTGTGTTTCAAAAGTGGTTCAAATGGCTCTGAGCACTATGGGACTCAACTGCCGAGGTCATCAGCCCCTAGAACTTAGAACTACTTAAACCTAACAACTTAAGGACATCACACATATCCATGCCCAAGGCAGGATTTGAACCTGCGATCGTAGGGGTTGCGCGGTTCCAGACTGTAACGCCTAGAACCGCTCGGCCACTCCGACTGGCTCGTGTGTATGACTAGCAATCATTCCTCACCAGGTGACGCTGCTATCGGCTGGACGGGTTTATAACGATAGTAAGTCCATGGCTGTTCAGTGAATACTGACATTTCGAAGACGCAGTATACACACAAACAGTAGCACTTATTCGTTGCTATGTCTAATTATACCTGTCAGAGCTTCGTGGAGAATAGAATGAGAAGGTTATAGATTAAAATAAACGTCTCGTTTTCATTCCAATAACTCAAGGACGAATTTATACTAATCGACAAGGACGGAAGCACAATTTATGTTAATGCCTTTTGTGTCAACACTCTTGTTATCTTCCTTCTCAAAACTGGAGAGAGAGAGCTCGCAAGCTTTATATGTAAAAGTTTGTCCAAAGATGTAATAGGCAGACAGCGGAATGAGCTAGGAGAGCCATTTCCCTTCAAGTGACCCAGAGAAAAATTTTAAAAAAATGTTTTTATGGCTTTAATGGGTACAGTTCTATTAACAACTGGTACTCGGCATAGCCACACAGAAAATGAATGGTTCCAAATGTATCGGTAAAGGTTTACAAACATACCTGAAACTATTTAAATCACGAGAAGAAAGCTATTTTCTTGACATGAGTGGACCTACGAATGCCGTATTATTAAACGACCCAGAGGAAAGTGTAAACATTCGAATTCGGTGCGTGTTAGCTAATCAGGACTTATTTGCAGTCAAAGTATAAAGCATGCACAGTATAGCTAGTCTAACTTCCTGCCTCCTGTGAAAACAGGGCTATAACCCATTACTCCGAACATTCCTTTGTAACAGCAGAATGGAAAGATCCGCAATTATTCATAAATTTCAGCATAATATTGCGCAGTGGTTCTACGAGACTGCGACTCTAACAAAATATTTGCTGCGGTAGTCAGCTGACCGCGGACCAACGTGTCGGTGGAAATAGGAAGTCAACAGTTTAAGAACAGTATGGCAGCAGGTAGGGCGAAATTCTGAAGAAGTATGGTTCAAAAGGCTCTGAGCACTATGCGACTTAACATCTATGGTCATCAGTCCCCTAGAACTTAGAACCACTTAAACCTAACTAACCTAAGGACATCACACAACACCCAGTCATCACGAGGCAGAGAAAATCCCTGACCCCGCCGGGAATCTAACCCGGGAAGACGTATGGTTGCCACACCAAGCCTGAGAGGCTGTGATCATGAAAAAGGAGTTGGTTCGCTTCAGGAGGGTGAATCTGCCAGCACCGCTGTGATTGCGATGACGTAGAAAAAATGTGACCTCATAAATGCGGGAAACAGTTGTAACCACACGAACAACTGTGCTTGCCTGTAGCAGATGTGGCGGTAAATGTACAGATAATTTCGCGCCAAACCCCAGCTGGCGAAAGTAAATGGCTTCGCCACTACTGAGTAGGTTGTTAAAGACGTGGCCAGTGCTGCAGATACCCATGATTCCTCCAGAACGGTGCTTGTGAAATCTGCCTCTTGGTTTACGCCGCGCATTTTCCTCACTTCAATTTACTATGTCAGGTTGCAGTGGTACTGAGACGCTGAGAGTGACAAAAGTATGTCGGGATGGTATTCTCAACCAGATCTTGGTTCAGAGAACAGAGAGATCTCAAGACATAATGGATAGCGAAAATTAAGATGGGCATGGCATCGTGATCTGGCTCGGTATAACGATCAATGCTAGCACGTCGATGCAGATCTTCACATTAAGGTACGTCACTGCGTAGCGGTATTGTATCGAGGTAGCGATGTTCGACTTTTCATTGGTGCTATAACGGGAAGCTATGTTCGACGTTCATTCGATGTTACGTTTCCTGATTTTTTTTGGTCATGGCCGGAAGTGCTCCATTTTTTCCATTCGTGACTTGCAAGTCCTATTAAGAGACGAATAGGACCACGTAACTTGCAATCCTGATCAGCGCCCCAAACAGATGGGTATCATGTACTGGTATCCGAAACGGAAATACCTACTGATACGTTGGTATGCGTGAGGCAATGCTAGCTCTTATCACATTTAATATCTCAAAGTGCAGCTTTGGTGGGTTGCTTGATAAGACGTTCGAATGATCTTTTGCTACCAAGGACTCGTGTTATTGAAGACAACCCAATATATTACTGTTTCTTAACAATTTTCAAGTTTCGTTACTACCTATTGCTCTATTTTAATCCAAATGTTGGATTTTTTGCTGACAAAACATCGAATAAAATGCAGCAGTACATTTATCGCTTCAAATTATGATGAAATTTCGAGCTTTTGACAATATCCTCCTTTGCCTTCGCCAGGAAAAGCTCTGACTGTTAAGACTACAAAAGAGAGTTTCTTTGTAAACAAAGCATCAGTTTCTGAATTTTCACTATATGTTTGATGTTATCATATAGATGGTACGAATGAGCAGATGTGAGTGGTGTAGTAATGTACATCGGACCATTGTCATTATCTTTTCTCAGTCAATTTCCGGACGTCAAGCTACCAGTAAATATGTGCTTTCATCCAGACCTTACTGCGGGAAGGCAGGCATGGCTAGTATTTCCATCTCTCTTTGCTTCTTCGTTCTAGCCGCCGCCGTCTCCGGTTTGTCAGCAGTGACACATTTGCAGCAGCCTGTAGCATTTACCCGTGAGTGTGAGCACATTTTCCTTCTGTGTGGCCCAGATTCTAGGTAATTGACAAGTTCAGTTACGTTGTCTAGCGTAAAAATTCCCACTCGACACGACTGAGTGACGTGGTGTGGAAGCTTTTCTTCATAGGATCACCGAAACGACGCAAAATGCGAAAGATATTATTCGTCAAAAGTATTCAGTTTTGAGAGTTCTTTGTGATGGTACTGTCTTTTCCAATTTTCTCATTAAAAATTTCGAAATTTTATCCATTTTGGTCCAACTTCATGGTAATGTAAGATACATCATTCTGTTTGCCCCTATTGGTCTGGCTAAAACAAGTTGTACGTGAAAAAGGTACTATTTACGTGAAGGTTGATCTTAAGCACCCTGTACAATGTTGCTTTCGTTAACATGTGGCTCTACAGAACTCACACAGAGAGTTGTGGCAACATAGTGTACGTAACTCCTGAAGCCTAAAGATATCCATTCGATAGGCAATGCCAAACATTACATATATAATGGAAAATTAGCTGCCCCTTCCTCTAGGTCCTACGCATCCCGCAACATCATCAAATACCACACGCAGGTTTTCATATTCTTTCGTTCTCTTTTATGCTCAAATTTTATTTCGCTAGAGGCCGTAATTTTCGATTTATTCAAGAAAAACGTACAACGGCGACCTTCGAATGCAATTTCCATGAATAATTCGAAAATCGTCACAACCAGCGAAAATGTATCCCAGTAAAAAATTTAACTACATTAAATTTAATGTAAAAAGGTCCTGGTCATTTTCTGTAGGACTAGTAGTTTGCTTGTAACGAGCGAGAGAATGTGAATGTATTGTGCATGATATTTAAAGGCGTTGTGGGCTGTGTTGTATCGTACTTTTGACACAACCACAGAACGAGATTTTACTCGTTGCCACCCTCAACTATTTATAGTGCACTGAGGGAAACACTGTGAGAGGAGAAAGAGGAGAACACCGTAACACTGATAAGAATACACATATTTATTGAGGAATACTCAACTTTATACAAATCGGCTCACGCAGCAAATCCTGAAGTTAAACTACTATTCTATAAGCAAAGGGTGGATGGTAAACAATTCTTGTCCCTCTAGAATGTTAACTGAAGACGGGCTGGTGTTGACTCGCTAGAAGTAGAGAATGCGGTGCGAAGTACACAAGCAGAAAGCGATCTTCTCACAACGGAAATTTCCCATTGCACCCGCTCGGATTTAATGTAAAATGGCCCAGTGGATAGCCCGTCGAAAACTGAACACATATCAGGCATGAAAACAGGAAGAAGCTGTACAGAACTGTGAAAAAATAAGCAAACTAGGAACAGCGAACGCTCCAAGCTCAAGATGGGCTACATGGTCGTGGAGGGCAAATCTCCCTCCTGCCCTGCTATTTTTTTTTTTTTTTGACAAAATTATGAACTTTCGGTCCGGACGTTGACGTGTCTGCTCTCCTTCTGTAGTCTTTGGAATTGTGATACTATACATTGGTTATAGAATACGCCTCAGTGCCTCATTTGGTAAGAATATATTACCGTCGCAAGTAAATGTAATTAATAGTGATAGGACGCGAAATACCGCATAAACCTCTCACAGAAATGAAAACAACAAATAAACGGGTGTGAACTATGTTGCAACAAAGGAATTCAAGAGTCAGGACTTCCAAAACGCAAGAGTCATAGCACGTGGTAGTAGTATAGAAAAAATAGCACGTATATGCGTCTGGAGGACGTTTCGCTGTTGCAGACGGACACCACGCCACGACACGGGCACAAATTTGAATACAGTGAACAGACACGTCAAAGACTGGATAGACAGTTTATAATTTCGGGGAATATATACGCTATTTCTGGAGTAGGTTGTCGACCTATCGACGCCTGTGGTGCTTCCTGGTAGTGCGCACTCTGCTTACGACACCACAGGCTGCATAAAACCCAGGGCTAGTGGCATCTGAGTCACCCTGTTTATCATCAAAATAATGGTAACTCTCGAATGAACATTGTTAATATGAAGTAGGGTATGAAACTTGCTGGCAGATTAAAACTGTGTGCCGGACCGAGACACGAACTCGGGACATTTGCCGTTCGCGGGCAAGTGCTCAACCATCTGAGCTACCCAAGCACGACTCACGACCCATCCTCATAGCTTTACTTCCGCCAGTACGTCGTCTCCTACTTTCCCAACATCACAGAAGCTCTCCCGCGAACCTTGCAGAACCAGCACTCCTGGAAGAAAGGATATTGCGGAGACATGGCTTAGCCACAGCCTGGGGGATGTTTCCAGAATGAGATTTTCACTCTGCAGCGGAATGTGCGCTGATACGAAACTTCCTGGCAGATTAAAACTGTGTGCTGGACTGAGACTCGAACTCGGGACCTTCGCCTTTCGCAGGAAAGTGCTCTACCATCTGAGCTACTCAAGTACGACTCACGACTTCTCCTCACAGCTTTACTTCCGCCAGTACCTCGTCTCCTACTCTGCAAACTTCACAGAAGTTCTACTGCGAACCTTGCAGAACTAGCACTCCTGGAAGAAAGGATATTGCGAAGACATGGCTTAGTTTGGAAAGTAGGAGACGAGGTAATGGCGGAAGTAAAGCTGTGAGGGCGGGACGTGAGTCGTGCTTGGTTAGCCCAGATGGTAGAGCACCTGCACGTGAAAGGCAAACGCCCCGAGTTCGAGTCTCGGTCCGGCACACAGTTTTAATCTGCCAGGAAGTTTCATATCAGCGCACATTCTGCTGCAGAGTGAAAATCTCATTCTGGGGTAGGGTAACTTCACCCACCTGAATTTTTGTGATCCGTCAGGTAGTGGATGTATACAATATGTGTGCTATACTTTATGCATTCGAGTACTTTCTCCTCTCTGCGGCAGAACAGAGGGATCTCTGCATTGGACTTTAAAAATAAATACACTTCCTCGAAAATTTTCAGTACGAGTGGCTGGGTAGCACTAAAAGTTTTGAGCAATGCTGGTTGCTTGAACTGAGGCACTGCCATTTCAGAGTCTGTTTTTTTATCAAGCTATACAACTGATTTCACTCGATCACGTCGAATATTTCCAGAATCTTTTACCACAGATCAGGAAGCAGGTACCCAAACGCATACGTTTGTTTGCACATGTCACCAGTATAAAATTGTTACAGAAAAAAGATGTAAGGGAAAATGTCGAACTATATTACTTTCATTGTATCAAAATTGGTCTAAGTTATATCTTTCTAATACATTTTTTATGTTGCTCACACGCTTAGACACTTCACCAAGCCATGGATGTTTATTCCGTGCATTCCAAGTGAGATTGTCCTGTCAAAAGCATGAGATGGTGACTGAGTGCTGATACCACTTTTGCAGCACTTACTGACGGTTCTTCAATGCTCGACGCTTCCAATTATTGAGGTACTGGTTTCGCTGATGCAGTCTTTCTATGAACCATGTATGCTCTCCGCTTTAACTTATAGTTATTTCTCGACACACTTATTGTTTTAAAACAACGTGTCTTTCTTAAAAGATAGATGGAAAAGTTGATAGACGACTGCCTAACCCACTGCCGAAATACTTTACGTTTCCTAACAGAGATTAATAACTAACTCAGATTGGTATTGTCAAAGTGATGGTGACTATGATATATGCTGTTAGGCGTAAGACGCCTGGGTCTTTAGCTCCTTATGAAAGTCTTCAAGAAACGTGTGCGGCGAAAAGATACACATACAAGTATCAGCATGAATAAAAAAACAAACGTTCCCTAAAAAGTCAAGATCGCAGTCACACATACACAAATCACTACAGTCTTTAGTTCTAAAACTATTAATTAAGACAGTAAAGAAGTAATGGAAGATGTAAATGGTACATCAGAAATTGTGGAAAGCTGATGACTTGACGAATAAAGTATAAGCCAGTCATTCTGCTAGGCTCTAAAACCTAAGACTTTAGAGAATGGTTGTGATAAATCGACTAAATTTTCTACGTCGTTCTTTAATACAAGAGACGTTTTGAGAGCTACTCTTTCCAAGAAAGTCTCTTCACATAATTGCTCTATACTCTTCTGTATTATCTTCATTGGTTCAGGCCATCATTTTCAATTCTGCGAGCGCTCGTTGGTGGGTTTTTAACACACGTACTAGATTTTCGACTTTGTGGTTTGCTGATAAAAACAATACTCGTAGTCGCGTGAGAGGGCGGCTTCTGCGCCGATTAGCGAGTAATGGTACGAGCCACACCGCTATTCATTGTTACAATCCGATCTAGTTGACAGAAAGTCCTTTCATCAGATAGTTGACCACGTCAGTTGACCCTTGCTGTTTCACACAATTCGAAATATTTATGGCAGGCCGTTGACTCATTGACTTGTGATACTGTCAGGGTCACCCCAGTTTAGCGATGAAGAGCTACTCGCAACTATCCGAATGTACCTGTCTGCTGTCATATGATCTGAGATCTACATCTATACTCTGCGAATCACTGTAAAACGTGCGGCAGTTGGTACTTTTTCCTTTACTATATATTAAGGCTAGAAACAAAGATTTTACGCGAGCTTTTATTTGCCTAATTTATCTGCAAGATCGCTACAAAACATACAGGTTTTTTCAAGATTTTGTGCTGACAGTCTAGGAAATTTATTCATAAAATATGCTACGGTATTTACGATGCGCAAGTGAAATTACGTAATATATAAGTAAATGGCATCTTGTACACACACATTTCAAAATAATAGCGGAATTCACACTGACAGATCGAATTGAAGATTTTTCCGAAAGTCTGAAAACCGATTTGACATTATAACAAAGGATGAGAACATCGAATTCACCTTGAGGCAACCCTGAATTTTCGCGCTATTGAATACAGGCAGCCTCTTGTGCAATTTCTTTCAGTTAATCCCATGAAGGATGTCGTGAACATAAGGCAATTTGAAATTATGCAGAACATATTTCTATAATTATGACAAAAAATTTGCTGCAAAGATGTACACCATGCATAATAGTATTGCAATATAGGTTTCGATAAACATTTTAAAATAATTATCTGAGTGTTGTAGCTATTGATATTTCTTGACATATTGCCAGAAACGTCTGTTTAGTGCTCCTCAGTCGACGGTTGTCTGATTGATAATGTAATATTTTTTTGGAACTAATGGAAGCTGACGCTCTCAAGAATTTGTACTTCATAGTCCAGGGTGGATTCGCGCTGTGAGCTCTTCTGTTAACGGCCACTGGCGCCTACTTTTAACAAGCGACTGTTACGATCTTTTCTCTATGTCAATCTCCCACCGTTATAAGAAAAAAGAATGCGTCGTCACCTAACTGGAATAGAGAGACAGCGTTGAATAATTCAGACTAATTTAAGCTAACGAAATAATATTTGCACTGATGGAAACAGACGGTATTATACATTGGAGCACTAGTCGTATATTTACAGTTGTGGACGTGTTCAGTACATAACGGGTACTGAAAATTAAACTTACATTCCATTGGGAACTGATGTCTGTCATGAACATCAGTTTGAGGTGTGAACCTCGTTCATGAATACACTCTTGCATTCGTTGTGATATGTAAGCAGACACACTTCAAATGTCATATTGAGAATGCCAAAACGATACTGTGTCAGTTCATTGACGATGGCTGGCCGGAGGTTGGTGTGAAAGTACAAGGTGTCTCAAAATCTACGTACAAATTTAATGTGTTATAGCATCCAAAGTAATTAACATATTGGCTTCAAACGGCTCTGAGCACTATGCGACTTAACGTCTGAGGTCATCAGTCGCCTAGAACTTAGAACTAATTAAACCTAACTAACCTAAGGACATCACACACATCCATGCCCGAGGCAGGATTCGAACCTGCGACCGGATCGGTCGCTCGGCTCCAGACTGTAGCGCCTAGAACCGCACGGCCACTCCGGCAGGCTAATTAACATATTCACACCATGTTTGGCTCATGTGACATACTACCTCACAGAAATATTGTGCCGTTCAATCAGCTGCAATAGGTGGGCCACGGTATCACTCACAACGTCCAGTCTGTATTCATGCGCTATCCACATTCAGTGCAACGTACCCGCATCAGCTGTGGCAATGGCAGCAATGATTCGGTTCTTTAAATCATTGATTTGGCTGACAGGGATTTCGTAGACTCTGTCCTTGACGTACCCCGCAAAGAAAGGAGTCCATACGTGCAATTTTAGGTGACTTAGGAGGCCAAGGAATTGGACCACCCCTATCAATACAGCGATTTGGAAACACCTGGTCTACAACTTCTCACACAGAGTGAGCCCCATGTGGTGGTGCACCATATTGTGCTACCGACATATCGACGTCCACGAGGATGATTGTTTCCTATACCGTGCTTAGAAGTTCCTTTGAACCCGTGTATCCGATTTTGTTTGAATAAACCTTTCCAAACACTGAGCTTGTTCTTGAATCATTGACATTATGCTTCACTCATGTCAACCTGGAACACTCACAAACAAAGCTTTGTGTGTTTTTCTGTCACATAAGCTAAACATGGCGTGATTATCTTAATTAGTTTAGGTGCTATAGCACACTGAAGTTGTAGCGTAGCTTTTGAGACACCCTTTATACGTCTTCTCATTGTATTCCAGATACGCTCTGTGGGTGAAAAATTAGACGACCGAATAGGCTAGTCCAGGATCCGTATAGTTCTCGTTTGTAGAATGAATTGTGGTGTAGGGTCTTGCGCTGTCCTACTCTGATATTTCATTTGGTATTCTGGTCTTGAATGGTATTACAGCAGCGTTTGACATTCTTGTCAAATACTGGCCAGTATTCAATTTCCGTTGAACAGGAACCAAGTGAGTCCTGTTGTCATATCCAGTAGCTCCCCAAAGCACGATTCCAGGGGCTGGACATGTATGGGTCTCGAGAATCGCTGCTTCTTGTGGCCTTTCACCGTGCAAGTCTCTATTGTCTGTGGTGACATCTCTCAAGTCCAAAAAATAGCGCTATCATCTTCTGGACACGCTGGGTTGCGATATGCACCTGAAAAGTTCCAGTAACGTACGACTCACCCAAAAGACATCATGTGCTCACACCATTCTTCATCTGTAGGAAAGACTTTCTTCTATACTGAAAATACTGAAAATAAACTCACACACGGAATAAGTTTTAATTAATGTATACTACAGGCATTCAAATATTAGAATATCACAACTTCATAGCAAGCCATTGCGCTGCACTTTCTTAGCGTTGCGACTTATCTGTAGAAAAAAACGTCATATGGAACTTCCAGCGTTATACACTAAGCGATTTACGTACATTGAGAAAAGTAATGATCCAATAACACTCCCATAGCGTATGACTGAAATTACTTTGACGTCTGAAGATTTATCGCTATTGAGAATGACATGTTGTGTTCTGTTTTTTTTTAATTCTTTATTTCAACAACAATAATAATTATGCAGCATAACCCACTTCCTTGTATGATTAGTGGGTCTTATTTTGTTTAAATATCAGTTGCAGCTAATTGCATTTTAATTGATTGTGAGCCACAGCTATAACTGATTACAATGGGCAGCTAAATTCTTACAAGTATTAGTATTTAGTATATAAGATCTGAACTAGCTCTATTGCCTGCAGCGTCACAATTGTGTCAGAGATATATATAAACCTACTTTATTGCCTTGCCCATCGAGCTAATCCCGATGGGCGTGCCCCTGACACTGGGCAGGCCGAAATGTTATTCACTGCGGGTTCCTAATACTAATTTCCTAATCTAAGTCCTACTAACTAGTTCTAATCTAAGTCAATTCCGGTGCTTTGTCTTGTCGGTGATATTGTTCCCCATTCCCCCAAGTCCCGCACTAGGCGGTTTCCAGACTACTAGAAAGTCGGCCTATCCACGCGCAGGCGGTATAGGAGTAGGGCGCATGTTTGGTATTTAGTTTATCTCCAGTTTTACTTTAATTTATGTTAATTTACTTCCCTCAGGTATTCCTTTAGCACTTTTCGTGATACCTCATCTGCTAGTTTATTAAGAGTTTGAAAAGTGTCTTGTTGTCTTATTAGTTGGTATGTGTCACGGTCAGGTAATTGGTCATGTAGTGTTGAAGCAACATCATTGAAAAGGGGGACACAATCACATGATCGGGAGTACCCTCTGGTTCACCACATTCACACGCGGGTGTGGCCCTTTTCCCGAACCGACACAAGTATGTCGTGTACGGCCCATGTCCAGTGATAAAATGGATTAGTCCTCTAGTGGGTTGGTTCAAAGTATGTCATTTTTAATCGTCCCCTAATGTTTGGAATAAGTTCATGTGTTCTACGCCCTGTTTCATCTGCCTCCCATAGTTCTTGCCATAGTTGTTCGCCCCTTTGCCGAATCTCACCCTTGTCCCTAGCCCCAGTGCCTAAAATCTCTTCTGTCTTCATAACATTGCCTTTCTTAACCCAGAACCACGCAGCCTGCTCTCTAATTTTGATGTCCAAAGGCCAGAGCCCCATTATGACTAATAGGGCTCCCCCTGGTGATGTTTTATAGGCCCCCACAGATCTGAGTATCATGATCCTTTGAACTCTTCTCACTGTCATGGCGGGCACAGCCCTCGTGAGCCTGTGTGTCCAGACTGCCGAGCCGTAACCCACTATTGATGTTAAGATACTATTATGGTATAGTTTTATGAGATGAAGGGGCAGATGAAATCTTTTGTGTCCGATGGAAATGAGATTGTTTAGTGTTTGAAGGGCTTTCTGAGTTACGGTGTCAATGTGTTTCCCGAAGTTCCACTTTTGATCAATGATGATTCCCAGGTATCGTGTGTCACGTCGCCGAAGAACCGGCGAGCGCTCGATACGTACAGTCAGGTTTCTGATTAATTGTCCCTTTAATAATAGGTAGGTAGACTTAGTTGGTGATACTGTCATTTTAGTGTTTTGGCACCATAGTTGCAGTTTGTTTAGGGCACTTTCTATCTTGAGTTCTATGTCTTCGCGGCTACGGCCGCCGACCAACAGGAGGAGGTCATCTGCATAGGCTATCACCTCTAGCAGCTCTTCACTTTGTTGTAAGGTGTCTAACAGTGGCTCCATGTGGATGTCCCAAAACAGGGACCCTAACACGGAACCCTGGGGACAACTCCTAGTTATAAATTTTCCAATTTTCCCTCTAGGGGATGATAGCCAGACCTCCCGCTCCTCAAACAGCTATGTAGCGGCCCTGGACACTCCTTCTCCCGCAAGCAGGAGAAGAGCGACGGCCACCACAGGCTGTCGAAGGCGCCACTGATGTCAACCATGATGCCCACCACATACTTGTGCGGGGTAGAGCCACAGACCTCGGCCGCCAGGGCGATTGCATCAGATGCCGATCGCCCGGGCCTGAAGCCGAACTGCCTGTCGCTCATCGCACACAGCACTCGGTGTGCGGCCAGTCTGTCAGCTATCTTCAGTCTATCTTCCTACCTTTCTTTTCATTACTGTTTACAGCTGTATTCTATGATGTTGTGACGACCTTATAATCACTGATTCCCAGTTCTAAGCTAACTGAATCGTAAAGTTCTGGTCTGTTGGTGACCAGTAGGCTAAAATGTTATCTTCACGAGTCGTTTCTCTGATTAGCTGCTCAAGGTTATTTTTGAATAAGGCACTTAGAAAAAAATTACTTGATACCCTGTCCCTACTACCCGCCTTAATCACGTGAGTCTACCACTCTACAACCGTTACGGCGTAAAGTCAAGCACCGGCACGGCAGCTGTTAACGACAAAGCAAAGAAGGCTGTGAGAAGGGGTCAGCCAATAGCACGCTGACCGACCTCCCTTTCCGGACGACAACGCGACAGCAGCGGCTCCTACGTGAAGAGGACATAAGTGCCGCCCCCGACTCGCGACGGCCCACTTCGATAGAAGCTCCAAGATTAGAGACTTGATAGCAGTGTCAACGTTAGGCACTTCAACAGCTGCTTTAACGTTAGCCACTTCGATAAAAGTCCAGGACAGACTTTTGTCAGTTAGAGATCAGCAGTCACTGCAAAGACTGATTATTTTGTATGTCGCCCTTTGCTTACGACACACCTGCCAAAGTTAAATATTGTAATTTTCTTGTTGTAATAAAACTCATTAATACGGGTTGTTTGATTGTTTGTCCAGCGAACCGAGTAGGCAGGTTTCGTAGACACCACAACAGCTGTGAAGCTGAAATCGTCACGTAATACTATAACACACCACGAAATTTATTCAAAATATTCTCAGTTTTCCCTCAAACGTTCTGACAAACTGCTTCTTAGGCAGGGTTCTTTAAAAGATTCCGATAACAATATTTGATGCACTTTTAACACTGGTCTTCAACCAATTTATTTCGAATTCGAAATCTGTACTAACCTCACCGGATATTATTATATGTTTTATTGCTATAAACACGCCTCTAACACCATATTTGCGGTATACATTTCACTATGAATCTAGAAGTTCATTGCTATTAACATCTTGTTTCAGCCAGGCGTGTGTCCCTAGTACTCCGTTGGCATACTTACCGTTTACAAGTAAGGCTTGTTCTAGGACGTTTGCATAGGCACTCCTGCAATTAGATACCGTTACGTTAACAGTTTCTTTTTCCTTTCTGTAATGACGAGTTCTATTACCTTTAATTAATGGGGATAATATTCTTCCCTGTCTGAAAGCAGAACGTATCTCACTGGATCTGTGGAGGGATTTCTCTACCCTAAAAAGCCCACATGTACAGGCCACATGTACTCCACTACCCTGGTAGTCACTTCCTATGTATAGTGCACGCCTAATCTATTAAGGGGGGGGGGGGGGTGGTTCATACAATTCTCCACCCAATAGCGGAGGTCGAGAAACCTGTCTCCAGGATCATCACAGAATTTCTGAGACTTTAGTATAAGCCTTTCACATAACTTCAACTCAGAGGACCACGTTCGACTCTGGGGACCATCCTGTAAAGCTCTGTTTCAACTCCACGAGTGATGCGAGATGTCTTCATCAAGGCAGCCATCCGCCTGTAGGAACTCAGGCGGCAGGCATTATTGGTGCCGATATGAAGCACGATTAGCTGCCAGGTGTACCCACTGCTGTCAGTCGTTGCAGACAGAGCCTTCTCCACATCTCGGTCGTGTCCCCCCAAAAACCAAGTGTCCTTCTTTCGCTATTTCCCTAAGGGGCTTCATCACACACGCAGCGTTGGAGCACCTAATGACAAGAGTAGTAAATCTATACATCTTCTCGCCCACTTTGTACTTGAATGCGGGATTCAGTCTTGCGATACCATCCATGTCACAATCCCAGATGGCAACTATTTTTGTTCTTAAACGACCTTCAACGTATGTCACAAGCCGCACCCCTCTTATCAATGTCGACGTCACTATCTGCTAATTACATCGTCAGCATCATCATCATGACATCACAAGCGACAAATCTTTTTCAGTGACATCATGCCGGTGGGAAATTAAAAAAATAGTGATAGAAACAAGTAATCAGTATGTATCTGCCATGTTAAATCTGAACGAGTAGTAGTATTATGAAAAAAAGTGCGCTTCATCAGAACTGTGTAAACTGGTACCATGTTAAGAAAACTTTGCCAGTGCTACAGTATCTCCATATCGAAAAAAAAAATAACCTTCGCCTCAACTGCGTAACGTGGTATCACGTAAAAAAAAAGTATCTCTATCTCTCTCTTTTACGCAGATACACAAACACACACACATACACACACACACACACACACACACACACACATACACACACACACACCAGCATTTTGCAGCACATTAAAAACTATTTTTAGCAGCATTTTCAACGTAAAAAAATGTAAGCATCTAAAGTTCTGTCTCATTGTCAAATTTCATCTCTCTGTGTTTAATAACTCAATAAAAACCATTTATGTCAAATAGTATCTCATTCTCTTTGCCTGTCCCTCACTCTTTAATGCAGTGATTTACAGAGGGGAATGAAAGGAAAAAATAAAAAAATCTCAGTATTTAGTTTTTTAATATAAAATTTTTATTTATATTTTGAGACAGTAAATTATTTACAAATCACATTCAACGTCTTTTATATTTTAATACGTAATTAAATTCACAGTTAACTTTGTCTTGCAGCACAAATCGTTTGTCACTTTGTGCTGTCTCACAGTCAAAATATTTGAATTTAATACACATTCTTATTCATTTCCACACTTTTAGAATATCGTCTATTGTAAACAGTAGGTTGTTTTGAATCCAATAAATAGATTCATTTTATCACAGACTCCAAAAGCAACAAAGTGTTCAGAAACTGTGAAGTACTCTTTCTCCGACTGTTATTGTATTATTTTCACATTTGTTTCTCAAAAATAGTGTGGATCAGAACACTCTTGTGAGTTAAACACAGAGCAAACGTTAAGTTCTCATACAGCTCCATTCGTAATTCCTTAAATAGGAACTGACATCTTCTATACATACACTCCTGGAAATTGAAATAAGAACACCGTGAATTCATTGTCCCAGGAAGGGGAAACTTTATTGACACATTCCTGGGGTCAGATACATCACATGATCACACTGACAGAACCACAGGCACATAGACACAGGCAACAGAGCATGCACAATGTCGGCACTAGTACAGTGTATATCCACCTTTCGCAGCAATGCAGGCTGCTATTCTCCCATGGAGACGATCGTAGAGATGCTGGATGTAGTCCTGTGGAACGGCTTGCCATGCCATTTCCACCTGGCGCCTCAGTTGGACCAGCGTTCGTGCTGGACGTGCAGACCGCGTGAGACGACGCTTCATCCAGTCCCAAACATGCTCAATGGGGGACAGATCCGGAGATCTTGCTGGCCAGGGTAGTTGACTTACACCTTCTAGAGCACGTTGGGTGGCATGGGATACACGCGGACGTGCATTGTCCTGTTGGAACAGCAAGTTCCCTTGCCGGTCTAGGAATGGTAGAACGATGGGTTCGATGACGGTTTGGATGTACCGTGCACTATTCAGTGTCCCCTCGACGATCACCAGTGGTGTACGGCCAGTGTAGATCGCTCCCCACACCATGATGCCGGGTGTTGGCCTTGTGTGCCTCGGTCGTATGCAGTCCTGATTGTGGTGCTCACCTGCACGGCGCCAAACACGCATACGACCATCATTGGCACCAAGGCAGAAGCGACTCTCATCGCTGAAGACGACACGTCTCCATTCGTCCCTCCATTCACGCCTGTCGCGACACCACTGGAGGCGGGCTGCACGATGTTGGGGCGTGAGCGGAAGACGGCCTAACGGTGTGCGGGACCGTAGCCCAGCTTCATGTAGACGGTTGCGAATGGTCCTCGCCGATACCCCAGGAGCAACAGTGTCCCTAATTTGCTGGGAAGTGGCGGTGCGGTCCCCTACGGCACTGCGTAGGATCCTACGGTCTTGGCGTGCATCCGTGCGTCGCTGCGGTCCGGTCCCAGGTCGACGGGCACGTGCACCTTCCGCCGACCACTGGCGACAACATCGATGTACTGTGGAGACCTCACGCCCCACGTGTTGAGCAATTCGGCGGTACGTCCACCCGGCTTCCCGCATGCCCACTATACGCCCTCGCTCAAAGTCCGTCAACTGCACATACGGTTCACGTCCACGCTGTCGCGGCATGCTACTAGTGTTAAAGACTGCGATGGAGCTCTGTATGCCACGGCAAACTGGCTGACACTGACGGGGCGGTGCACAAATGCTGCGCAGCTAGCGCCATTCGACGGCCAACACCGCGGTTCCTGGTGTGTCCACTGTGCCGTGCGTGTGATCATTGCTTGTACAGCCCTCTCGCAGTGTCCGGAGCAAGTATGGTGGGTCTGACACACCGGTGTCAATGTGTTCTTTTTTCCATTTCCAGAAGTGTAGTTTTTTACTATGCACATATGGAAAAATTAGTAAGGTCATATGACTTATTTTAGAAATCAACTATGACGAATCTGCTTGATTTAGCTTTTAAGATTTAGGTCTCGTAGACACTGTATAAAAACAAAACTTGTTATGCTGCAGTGTATTTGTGGGTCTACCGGAACAGCGGTGAAAAATGTGCACTCCTTAGATGATGCTACTTAGAGTCAATTGTTTTTCTAATAAAAATCGTTGTTTATTTATCCGTCCACACTAAGTCACACTTACTTACACAAAATCCAAACTATAACTTCAGAACACAAGAGCTGTAGTTCTTATTATTGTCCGACTACATTAACCATTCCCGGAAAGCTTCTCTACACGTTAACTCAAGCCAAGTTAAAAACAGTATACACACTATGTGATCACACTATGTGATCAAAAGTATCCGGACAACTGGCTGAAAATAACTTACAATTTCGTGGCGCCCTCCATCGGTTATGCTGGAATTCAATAAAGTGTTGGCCCACCCTTAGCCTTGATGACAGCTTCCACTCTCGCAGGCATAATTTCAGTCAGGAGCTGGAAGGTTTCTTGGGGGATGGCAATCCATTCTTCACGGAGTGCTGCACTAAGGAGAGGTATCGATATCGGTCGGTGAGGCCTGGCACGAAGTCGGCGTTCCAAAACATCCCAAAGGTGTTCTATAGAATTCAGGTCAGGACTCTGTGCAGGACAGTCCATTACAAGGATGTTATTGTCGTCTAACCACTCCGCAAGAGGCAATGTGTTATGAATAGATGCTCGATCGTGTTGAAATATACAATTGCCATCCCCGCATTGCTCTTCAACAGTGGGAAGCAAGAAGGTGCTTAAAACATCAATGTAAGCCTGTGCTGTGTTAGTGCCACGCAAAACAACAAGAGGTGCAAGTCCCCTCCATGAAAAACACGACCACGTCGTAACACCACCGCCTGCCATTTTTACCGTTGGCACTACACACGCTGGCAGATGACGTTCACCGGACATTCACCATACCCATATCCTTCAATCGGATCGCCACATTGTGTACCGTGATTCGTCATGCCACACAACGTTCTTCCACTGTTCAGTCGACAATGTTTACGCTCCTTACACCAAGCGAGGCGTCGTCTGGCATTTACCGGCGTGATGTGTGGCTTATGAGCAGCCGCTTGACCATGAAATCCAAGTTTTCTCTCCTCCCGCCTAAATGTCATAGCACTTGCAGAGGATCCTGATTCAGTTTGGAATTCCTGTGTGATGGTATGCATAGATGTCTGCCTATTATACATTACGGCTCTCTTCAACTGTCGGCGGTGTCTGTCAGTCAAAAGACGAGGTCGGTCTGTACGCTTTTGTGCTCTACGTGTCCCTTCAGGTTGTACTTCACTATCACATCGGAAACAAAGGACCTATGGATGTTAAGGAGTGTGGAAATCTCGCGTACAGACGTATGACACAAGTGACACCCAATCACCTGATCAAGTTCGAAGTCCGTGAGTTCCGCTGAGCGCCCCATTCTGCTCTCTCACGATGTCTAACGATTACTGAGGTCGCTGATATGGTGCACCTGGTAGTAGGTGGCAGCACAGTGCATCTAATATGAAAAACGTATGTTACTGGGGGCATGCGGATTCTTTTGATCACATTGTGTATGATCCCGAAAACAGTCTGAACGAGTCTGATGCAACAGACGCCAATTCTAGAACATGCCGGAACATACTATAAACCAAAATAATATTATGATAACTTCCGTTTTCAAGATCATATGTTAGATTTAGTTTATAGAGTTCCACTTGAAGAGATGTAATTATGTGAAGATTTTTAGCAATAGTATTTGAGAACAAAGGTTACAAACGTTGCAAATATAAAAGCTGGAATCTTTCTATTGTGTTGCAATATCGTTTGCTTGTCGACAGTAAAATTAATAAAAATATAAATAGAAAGACATGAGTGATCTTTACTTAAAACTGAATGGTAAAAATAGCAAAATTATTGTGCTGTTGCTTAAAGAACATTTGCTATTAATTACCTGCCAACTGATTTTCAAAGTGTAAGATAAAAGTGTGAGAACATGTCGATACATAAACGGAAAGTCATATTTTCTTAGAAATTGGACCAGACGGCTAGAAAACTCTGTGAACATCTACATATATGAAATGTATTATTTGCGTATAAAAAAACAATTTCAAGTTAGGTGGCATCGTATGGTTATTTATCTACGGTGAAGTTTCGTCAAATCCTCATTCACTATACCATATTGGTCACTCTAGCACAATAAATCAGACACATGGTGCCACTACTGAAAAAATCACGTTCACCGTCACTGACAGCTGAGAATCATTGCTAGATATACATCTAAATACATATTCCGCAAGCCACCGTATGTTGTGTGTCGGAGGGTATTCTGTACTACTAATACTACGCGTTTCTGTTCCAATTCCAGTCGCAAATACATGAGGGAAAAACGACTGCTATATGTCTCTGTACGTGCCCTAATTTCTCTGATTTTAATTTCATGGCCCTTAAGCAAAAATATTCGTTGGCGGCATTCAGAATCATTCTGCATTCAGTGTCAAATGCTGGTTCTCTAAATTTTTCCAATTGTGCTGTTCGAAGAGAACGTTGCCTTCCCTCCAATGATTCCCATTTGAGTTTCCGATGCGTCTCCGTAATACTTGCGTGCTATTCATACCCACTGGTAACAAACCTAGCAGTTCACCGCTGAACTGCTCCGATGTCCTCCTCCAATTCCACCTTTTGTGTATCCCAAACACTCGGATAGCACTCAACAATGGATCGCACTAGTGTCCTATATGCGGTCCCCTGTACAGATGAATCAGACTTTCCTAAAATTATTCCAATAAACGGAAGGCGATCATTCACCTTCCCTGCTACAATTCTTACATGCACATTCCATTTCATGCCGCTCTGCAACGTTACACCTAGCTATTTAATTGACGTGACTGTGTCAAGCAGCATATTACAAACGCTGTATTCTAACATTATGGGGTTTTTTCCCATTCATCTGCATTAACTTACATTTTTTCTACAATTAGAGCTAATTGCCGTTCGTCACATCAACTAGAAATTTTGTCTAACTCGTTTTGTGTCGTCCTACGTACAGTCACTCAACGACTAAGCTTTCCCATAAACCACAGCATTATAAGCAAGCAGCCACAGACTACCGCCTACCCAGCCCGCCAGATTATTTATGAATATAAAAAATAACAGCCGTCCTGTCGCACTTCCCTGGGGCAGTCTTGAGGATGTCTTTGTCTCTGACGAACACTCGCCGTCGAGGGAAAAATATTGAGTTCTGTTACTTAAGAAGTCTTCGAGCCACCCTCGTAGCTGGGAACCTGTTACGTACGCTTGTACTTGCGTTAACAGTCGACAATGCGGCACCGTGTCAAATGCTTTACGGAAATCTAGGAACATGCATTCCGGCTGTCGCCCTTCGTCCATGGTTCGCTGGATCTCATGTGACAGTAGGGCAGGCTGAGTTTCGCACGAGAGATGCTTTCTAAAACCGTGCTGATTTGTGTACAGTAGCTTTTCCCTCTTAAGGACATTTATTATATTCCAACTGAGAATATGTCGAAGAATTCTGCAGTAAACCGATGTTAAAGTTATTTGTCTGTAATTTTGTGGGTCAGTTCTTTTACCCTTCTTATATGCAGGAGTCACCTGTACTTTTTCTAACCGAGCGAAGTGGCGCAGTGGTTAGCACACTGGACTCGCATTCGGGAGGACGACGGTTCAATCCCGTCTCCAGCCATCCTGATTTAGGTTTCCCGTGATTTCCTTAAATCGTTTCAGGCAAATGCCGGGATGGTTCCTTTGAAAGGGCACGGCCGATTTCCTTCCCCATCCTTCCCTAACCCGAGCTTGCGCTCCGTCTCTAATGACCTCGTTGTCGACGGGACGTTAAAAAGCACTAATCTAACCTAACTTTTTCTAATCGCTTGGAGCTCTGAGTTGGCAGAAAGATTCGCGATAAATGCAAGCTAAGTAAGGGGACTGTGTTGTGCAGTACTCTGTAAAACCGAAATCGGATTCCATTAGGACCTGGAGCCTTATTTGCTTTTAGCTCTTTCAGTTGTTTGGCTCTGAGCACTATGGGACGTAACATCTATGGTCATCAGTCCCCTATAGCTTAGAACTACTTAAACCTAACTAACCTAAGGACATCACACAACACCCAGTCATCACGAGGCAGAGAAAATCCCTGACCCCGCCGGGAATCGAACCCGGGAACCCGGGCGTGGGAAGCGAGAACGCTACCGCACGACCACGGGCTGCGGACTAAGTTGTTTCTCACCATCAGCGATGCTTATTACTATGTCATTCATTCGGGAGTCCGTGCGATAGTCAAATGACGTTATGTTTATGATTATGATTTTGTAAGTGAGAAATTTAAAACTTCGGCTTTACTTTTGCTATCTTCTACTGCTGCACTAGGCTGGTCAACGAGTGACTGAATAGAAGCGTTAGAACTACTTAGCGATGTTACGTATGAACAGAATTTTCTACGGTTCTCGGCGAGCTCTATTGCAAGGTATGACGGTGGCAGTTGTTGTAAGCTTGGGGAATGATCTTTTTACAGACGCACGAATTTCTGTTAACTTTTGCCTGTTACCTTTTGAACCGAGAGTGGGACAGCCTTTGATTCCTCAGCATTTTAAGAATTCCGTCGTTAAATCACAGTGGGTGTTTTCCGTCCTTAATCCATGTAACTGCCACATACTTCTGCAGAGTATGATTTACAATCCGTTTAAACTTTGGACATAATTCATCTACGTCCATCATACTGGAACTAGATATGTCAGTTCACTACCAAAGTGAGATGCTGGCAACTGCCTATCCGCTCTTCCAAGCAGAAGTACTCTCCTAGCCTTCTTGATTGATTTATTAACTTCAGTAACCAAAGTCACTATGATTACATAGTGGTTACTAATTCCTGTCTCTATACTGATGCCGTCAATTAGGTCAGACCTGTCTGTAGCTACGAGGTATAAAATATTTCCATTGCGCGTGGGCTATCGAACTTGCGGCTCAAGACAGTTTTCGGAACACGTATTCAAAAGAACTTTGCAAGACTCTCTGTCTGTGTCCCCTGCTATGAATCCATAGACGTTCCAGTCTATACTCGGTAGGTTAAAATTGTCTCCAACTAATATTGCATGATCTGAGTATTTCCGCACACTTATCGTAGTCTTTCTGTTAATGACTCTAAAACCGTCACAGAGGAATAAGGCGGCCAGTAAAAAATCCAACAATTAACATGGCTTCACCTAGACCTGATACATGCAATGAGATAGCTTCACTGTCACTCTCAAATTCGACCTCAGTAGAGAAAATACTTTTATCAGTTTCGATGAACACAATCCCTCCTATTGCGTCTAATCTGTTTCTATGATACGCGTCCCATGAATAGCGAAATATCTCAGAGCTTTGTACTTCAAGTTTCAACCAGCTCTCTGTCCCGAAAGTAATTTGAGTGCAAGAAGTTTTCTGGAGGGTACTACGAGGCCTGTTCAGAAAGTAAGCTCCGATTGATTGCCAAATTGAAACCACAGTGAACATCAGAAATGTTTTACTTGTAACAATTAGCTACACCTTTCAGCTACTTCTCTACGTAGTCGCCGTTCTGACTTAGACTTTTGTCATAGCGTTGTACCAACTTTTCAATAGCCTCATCATAGAAGGCAGCCGCCAGTGCTTTCCGCCAATTCTCCACGCTGGCCTACACCTCGTTGTCTGTGTCAAAATGTTGTCTTCAAAGACAGCGGTTCATGTGACCAGAGATGAAACTCAGGGGGAGACAATTGCGGACTGTATTGTGGGTAATCTCACATTTCCATTTGAAAACGATGCAGGAGCATCTTCATTGCCCCTGCAGAATGCGGCTGAGAATTGTCTTGAAGAAGAAACAGCACGACAGTTATGTAATGTTAGCTGCATAGCTTCAGGCGAAATTTCTCACCAGGCCCTCGTACTTGGCGGCAGACACTATTTTCTAGGCATCTTTACGCACTCACTGCGAGCTCAGAAATGAGAAGAGCGACGTGATGCTAACTGCGGTTATACTAGAGACACTACCCAACACATCTGTGCAAAGCTTTATCGGATTTTCACAGTCGTTTCCATTTCGCGACCGATCGGAGCTTACTTTCTGAAGGCCCCTCGTAAATTCGCGAACTTTGTTATGAAAACTTCAGCAAATTGATGAAGAGCAATTCGGGAATGGCGACTGCATCTTTCAACACTACTGAGCACCTGTTCATAATGCACGGCCTACTGCGGAGTGGTTACACGACACTAACATCCCTGTAATGGACTGGCCTGCAGATAGTCCTACCCTGAATCCTATAGAACACCTTTGGGATGTTTTGGATCGCCAGCTTCGTGCCAGGCCTTACCGACCGACATCGATACCTCTCCTCAGTGCAGCACTCCGTGAAGAATGGGCTGCCATTCTCCAAGAAACCTTCCAGCGCTTGACTGAACGTATGCCTGCGAGAGTGGAAGCTGTCATCAAGGCTAAGGGTGGGCCAACGCCATACTGAATTCGAGCATTACCGATGGAGGGCGTCACGAACTTGTGAGTCAGTTTCAGTCAGGTGTCCGGATACTTTTGTTCAGATAGTGTAACATGGTTCGTCTGGTTTATTTTGTCGGTCTACACAACAAGTAACGTGGTCAAAATTATACTTGTTGTAGCTGGGATTCACAGTCATACCAAGCTTTTTGAAGGACGTCATCTTTACGCCAGTGACTGACACATTACGTTGACATGGCTTAGAGCCATAATATCACTTGATGATGGTCTATGGCCGAAATTGCAATAGTGCAGTTAAAAACCTATAACAGTCACGGGCGTATAGATGATGTCCTTCAAAATATTGGTCAAAATTATTTTACACACTCCTGCATCTACTTTATGTACATTTCTGTCCTAGAAACGTTAGCCTAAACCTACTCCACAGGAGTTCTCTATCCTAACCTACTTTACAATTGGTTTAATATTTTGCAATCCGCCTCGCTAGCCTAGAACGGTTATTTGCCATTTCGGCGGTTCTTTTAACGACTACCGCTGCTACCCTAGGTAAGCCAGCCTCACTCTTTGCCGCTAACGACATCTCCTTAGCCTCGTTACTAAGCTTTCCCATTAGTGTTAGGTGGTCATCGATTTTCTCAAGCTGACTCCCCATTTTGTTCTGCCTCCTGACGTCTCTTTTCCGTCTCCTCATGTTTCCTCTCTAATTCTTGCGTTTCCTGTTTTCTGATTAGTTCAGCTTCTTTTATTTCTTCCAATACCTGGAATCGTAAATTCGACTTCTGATGGTGCTCAGGAGGACCGATTGGTGACATGACACGCGATTCCCGTGCGCTGCTACATCTTCTTGTTAAGGTTGGCCTTTTGATGCTTCCGTCTTCTTGTCCCATATTATTACTTTCACTGCTACGCTCGCTACCAGTTACTGAATCGTGCGTTACGTCGGTGTGTCTATCATCCTGTTCCATGGGAGCGTGAACCATCTCACCCTCTGACCCGTTTTCGTTCATAATTTCTTGTGTGTCCATCACGCTACACCTTTCACACTAACTCCCATTATGTCTCAACCTAACTTTACTTCGCGGTAACATTCACGCGAATAAACAACAAACCAAAACAAGCAGTACATGACATTTGGTAAAAATTTTAAAATTTATGCAACGCTCCTAGTCTCCCAATAAAACCTGTGACATCAGTTTGTATTATTATCATACCCTCCAAAATTGATCCATAACGCTGTTAGCAACGGTGGATATCAGCACAAAGAAAACATAGAATACGGTGCAGATAACACATACATGTGAACAATAATAAAAAAAGCCACAGGTAACTATTCTACGGCGGACTTAAAATAAATGAAGCGAAAGAAAACTGAACTTTATTGACTGCTGACAGCCTCCCAGAGCCAACCAGGGAAGATATTACGTGAAATGCCGGGATTAAGAGGTGGACATGTCACCGAAATTCATAAAAGAAATCCATATTAGTTACGCTAATACAATCAGCCTCCCACTTAACTACCACAGTTCTTGTCAGGCAACAGACAATTTATGGAGGAAATTGTAATATGGCCCTGCTTGTGGTCAGTTTAAGAGTTTCTCCTTTGGCGTTATTCTATTTATGATAATCATTCGTATCTGATAAAGGGCCCAGATAGTAAAGGTGAAATTCTGCTACTAAATAATACAAAGATATTGGTATCACAATGTGATTCATTGCTAGAATTCCTAAAGCGTTATAAGACACAAATAATGAATGGAATACAGATAAGAACACTGTAATTTAGTTAATGAGATGTTGGCTAAATTCGAGTACAGGAGTGGGATCGACTATAGTATTATAGAGTCCTACAAATACTGTGAGTGAGAGCATGCGTAAACACGTTACCCCTGACTATTACGAACAATATCGATCGGGAATGAGAGTTCTTGATACAGATCACACAGGCAAGCCGTGTCTGTGTATGGCAACAAAGCTATAGCGTAACCTGGGAGCGGTCAAATTAATTAGACTACTGGGCAGATGCAGCGAATTCATTACCAAATGCAAGACTGGCAGCGAGCAGACAGCTCGGAGCACAGGGATGATGCAGCAGCTGCTCTCAGTGGAGGTCTGTGTTCGTGGTTAAATACCTGACAAAAATAGAGTGAGCGCGTAACCACAAATAATACTGATTGCTGTCACCAAGTGGTATCAGACAGACTCTGCCAGGACTACCATGACACTAATACTTCTGACTCTTGCAGTCACTTTCGCTCTGGATGACCAGAACTTTTAACGTTCTCTCTGGCCTTGCGGAAGGCAAACATGACAGGTTTCTCCAGCCGTCCAGAAACGAATCTCCTGAACTCTTCACTCTGCCTTCATACCGAAAGATTAGCGCCTTGCCCCACCGTGCAGGAAAATCTCCAATCATGGGAGGACACAAAAAGAGCTGCCAGTCATACTCTTAGATTCAGCTACCCCTTTCCCCTCCAAACAATTACAACAAATTTTCTTCCTACTGCGAGTTGTCCCCCACAAATTCGCAGTACACTCTTTTGCGTCAGCACACGTCATACCGGTCCACCAATCAGATGACGTTTTTCAGTAGCTGTGTGGAAAAGCATAGGTCTGAAACTGCCTCTGGACGCCAGCGGTCTATGTAGGCCCCTACTGTCAACCCCCATAGACGCTGACATTAAAATTCTCCGAAACGACGCAGACAATGCAGCCGACCGGCGTCGTCTGGTAGGTGAGCGGCAGACCCCAGTGCACTAAAGCAATCTGCGAGGCGCCGGCTCTGACGCTGCCCACATTGCAGACACTTTGCTTATCTTGCAACACAAGGCGAAAACGCCGGGTACCCCCTGAGGTGCGGCGAGCGGTCCGTATTCTGCTCTTGTCGCGCAGGTAGCCGTGCCACCATACACCATCCCACGTCTAATAAAGTGCATCAGCCCCGTCATCCATTTACTATCTAATGAAAATCAAAGCTCTCATTCCACATTTCATTACTTCATTTACCTTAATTGGCTGCCAACAATCGGGAACTTAAGAAGAAAAAGTCGAATCAAGGGAGAAAAAATGGAAGCGTGCAAGCTATGAGGGCATTACATCTTTCAATATAACAACTTTTTAATTGTGTTACCGAAGAACTTCCCGGTAAAACATCATATATTTGGCTACTCAGACTGGTACCAGGAACGAAGAAGACAGAACAACTAAATAAATGTGGTGTTGGAGTCAACCATTAGATGCAGTTCGCAATGACCGTGATATCACTTATGCAATGTACACAGACAGTTTTTCAGATAGGAACTGAACAGACCACATTCTGGCTGAAAAATCCTGGCAAGGAGAGATGGTTGTGTTGGGTTGTGTTGTTTTGGGGAAGGAGACCAGACAGCGAGGTCATCGGTCTCATCGGATTAGGGAAGGACGAGGAAGGAAATCGGCCGTGTCCTTTCAAAGGAACCATCCCGGAATTTGCCTGGAGTGATTTAGGGAAATCACGGAAAACCTAAATCAGGATGGCCGGACGAGGGATTGAACCGTCGTCCTCCCGAACGCGAGTCCAGTGTGCTAGCCACTGCGCCAGCTCGCTCGGTAAGGAGAGAAGGGAAAGATGCTAAGCTCAATGAAAAATTGGCTGTTTTAGCAGTGACTAGTGCATTGAAAGTTAAAATGGGCGTGGGTATGGAAAAAGATAGTGAAGAAGAAAAGAAGGAAGGAACATCACATTCTAATATCTCATCAACACCGTGGTCATTAGAGACACAGAACAAGCTCAGATTGTTAAAGGGTAGGTAAGGAAATCGACTGCCCCCACAGAGACACAGAACAAGCTCAGATTGTTAAAGGGTAGGTAAGGAAATCGACTGCCCCCATTTAAAAGGAACAGTCTCGGCATTTGCTTACAGCGATTTAAGGAAATCATGGAAAATCTAAATCTGGCTGCCTGCATGGTGTTTGAACCATCGTCCTCCCAAACACGAGTCCATTGTGCTAAGCACTGCACCATTTTGCTCGGTGAGAAGAGGATGATGATGAAGAAGAAAGCGGACACAGAAAATATAGTGAACAAAATAATTAAAACAGTTCGAACTAGTGTAAAGTGTTGAGTCCTACCCAGTCATCTCGTATTGGGTGCCTAAGGGACGCTGCGTTCTCGGAATGCTATACAACAATTCCAGCAAATAACATTAGTAGTTTTATTTCTATAAAGCAGATTGACCATACCTAACGCTTATGTACAAAGGTGTCACAAGGGATGGGCGACAGGCAGTATAAATCAGAGTCGTGTGATATATGCAATGTTCAGGCAAGTCTGTCATACAGTTTTTGGATCAGTACCAACTGTTCTCCTAGCACTCTCTGCTAGGCCGCGCTAATACTCCGCGAGTACTTTCCACTAATGTCCGGCCGAGGATGGCAGGAGCGGCGCTTATATTCACTTCTTGCAAGTGTCGCTCCTGTCGTGGCGTGGTCCTAATCAGCGCACCATTGGCCGACGTCGTTTCACCGCCTTCTCTGGTCTTGCGTTCTTCGTCTTCGTTCCGGGGCTTGTGGTTACGCCAGAACATAAAGTATACGAAGGCAGGCAGTAATCTCATAGCAGCTGTGAGGATAGCTCATAAAATTTCTTTGCAAGTTGCTCCAGAAGCAAAATCACCTGACACAGATCGCACAATACCCATCCCGAAAACAGGTGGAGTATTACTTCTCCTGCACTATTTTCTGCATTGTAAGTGCTTGGAGGATTAGCTTGTGCTTCGGTATAAATTTATAAGGCAGTTAATGATGCAAACATCTAACTGAGACGCCAAGACATAATCATACAACGGAAGCAATAGCACTTCATGAAAGGAAAGGGCATACTTAGGGCCAGCTTTGGCTGTCTATTTCACTCTCCAGAAATACTGAAGTATTTCAAAAACTATAGAATAAAGTATGAATACAATACGTTTCAATCAACTAAGAATCGGATGTATGGTCACTGTTGGTTAAGATTTCGGAACTCCAGATAAATTAGTAAGTCCTTTAGTTTATATTGACAGTATCATAGCGTATATCATCGAACCTGGTGTAACGTTTAGCCTGTCAGGAGAAAAGTCAATTACAACTGCTGTCCTTAACTCTGTGCTAAATTTATCTCACCATACATATGAAACTGACTTACTCAACTTATTTATTTACTATTCCATACCGAATATTACATTAACAAAACAATAACTACCACTCTGATAACCTGATATGCGATCAGGAAACTCTGGTTTCAAATAGCTCTAAGCACTATGGGACGCAACAGCTGAGGTCATAAGTCCCCTAGAACTTAGAACTACGTAAACCTAACTAACCTAAGGACATCACACACATTCATGCCCGAGGCAGGATTCGAACCTGCGACCGTAGCAGTCGCGCGGTTCCGGACTGAAGCGCCTAGAACTGCTCGGCCACCGTGGCCGGTGGAAACTCTGGGCAGAGTTGGTTTAAAATGTGGAACTTACGAACTTCATGACGTTATTTCTGCCTCAATGTAAGAGTTAGCCGTACAGTATCAAAAAGTCTACGAAGATTTTACAGAGAAAAATAAAAAGGTCAGTATAAAACTGAATATCTGTTACAACAAAACTCTCAAACTTTTAGAGATGAGGAGTGAAGTATATGTTGATTTTAAGCTGGATAGTAATGTCGGGTCAATTTTAGGTTTTGAGAGAAATGTAACAGAAATGAATCTTATAGATAGCAGAACAACCAGTAAAGATTCAGAATGTTAACATCTCATACATTGTCTACAACATTTCTAGAGAGTAATTTCACAATGCTCCTACACACATGTGACAAACAGTTCTGGTCTGCAGTACCACCTGCATGTAACATTATGGAATTATCATATTCTCCACTCTTCCAGTTGTGCTAAGATACACTACGGAATTCAGTATATCAATTAGAGTTCGAGATGGAAATGTTGTGGATTTCGATGGGGAGGACACAGTTATTCGATTATTTTTTAGGAAACGTAGTGACCATCGCCCACAGACAGAGTGTTATGTCTGAAAAAATGACATGAAGATGAAGATGAAGAAGAAGACACAGAAGAATAAGAAACTCAAAAACGTGTTAACACGGTCCACAAATATTATCATCGCTATGAAACTCTGTGATGTACGAGTACTACATCACCCTCTGTGAGCTTTAATTCAGCATTGTTGTGGGTGAAGGGGAAGAGGAAGAAGGAAAGGATGGTGAAACACTTACTGGATGTGACAGAAAAAATTCTCGTTGACCACCATATAACTCGCTTCGAATATCGTAAGTATAAACAATTTGGTCAACCAGTTTACGTTCACAACGATTCCATTTAGATTGTGATATAAAGAGAAAAGTCTTGCTTATTGCCATGAGAGAATCGTCCATATATTCAAGAAAGACTTCTCGATGAATCAGAAGTGTTGAAAGCTACTGACACTGGCTTAAATTAAAACTCAACACTTGTTTTCGAAAATTCTGTATCGTTTGAATAACCAAGTTATTGATCATGTGCATAATCAGGAAATTGCAATACTAATAAAAGGCTAAGCATATTTTACACCAAACTACGGAATCGCATTACAGAATGCTGGTTCGGAAATGAGAATTGAACTAAGGGCTTTTTGTTGTCCGCCCCAGTAGCTGAGTGGTCAGCGTGACGGATTGCCGTCCTCTGGGCCCGGGTTCGATTCCCGGCTGGGTCGGAGATTTTCTCCGCTCAGGGACTGGGTGTTGTGTTGTGTTCATCATCATTTCATCCCCATCCGGCGTGCAGGTCGCCCAATGTGGCGCCGAATGTAATAAGACCTGCGATATGGCGGCCGGACCTGCCCCGCGAGGGGCCTCCCGGCCAATGACGCCAAACGCTCATTTCCATTTCCAGGGCTTTTTGTTGATGGTGATTTAAGTTTCGGTTTCTGGATTCCGCGCAATGTGATACTTGTACAGATCACAGCGGATAGTACCTAAAATGCATTATCCGAGATAAAGTAAATAGCTATTCGAAAACTGTGCACAGAAAAATGTAGTGGGAAATGCTAGAAATACAAGTGTCCAAGAAAGAGCACATGACTCAATCCTGACTCTAGCATTCTGTCATTGGTATTTACCTGAATGTGTTCTACCAGAAATTAATACATGGAAGTGCAAGTTAAGTTCAGTAAAATACTCGAATCAGCAAGATACGTGATTTTAGGTTTTCAGCCAAGCAGGAATTTGATAAACATTTATTGCAGCATATCGATACTATAAAGATATCAGAGTTGGAGGTATATCTAAATTCATCAAACTACGCTGAAGAGAACTGTTCATTTGATTTTAGTACAGGGAATACTGCAGAAGCATATGAAATTTACTGCAACTTTCAATAGCTGTTGTAATGGTGTGAAGCCACCGCCACAGCCCAGAGGCATAAATAAGGTGCAGCAGTGCCAATTAACTGTCTGATCAGCAGCAACGAGATGTACCTCCATCAAACTGCAGTGAGTCAGTGGCCTGGAACACTGACCAGTGTCGTTCAAGTTCTCACACTTCAACCCAATATGGTGTAGCAACAACCAGGCCTTGGTACGTGACCCCAGTTCAAGATATTTCCGCCGAGCGACATAGACATGGAACCGTTTCTTCATTGTCAACCCTGGGCCACTGCGTTTAAACCCACCTGGGGCCAGCCCACTATCGTTCAACACCTGGGCAGTAGTGTGAGATCGGGTCTCTGTCAATCAGCTCAGTTTCAATGGCGCAGCCATCACAGCTTCCACAAAGCGTCGGACCTCTGTTCATCGCCTGGCTATTCGGCAACTTGGGCAGCTCATCACTCTGCGACCTTCATGGGACAATGGTACTGGGTTACAGCGTTTCCCACCTCCACTGAGGTTGTAGTGGAAGACACTTTCATCCTGTGCAACTGGGACACTGGGAGAAACGTGCCCTGCTGTATTCTTAGCGACTGAAGTCAATGCTGTGGTCAGTCTGCTAGTAATGGAAACACCAGACTTCCTCTGGTGCAGTGGTAGCGGGCACAGTAGGTGCTCACTATGACTTACAGGACCTGCACTGGGAGGTCACGCAGGATGATGCCATATTGGTGTATTTGGCGCGTTCACTAGGGATCTACATTAACAGCATTACAGACTGACAGATGTAAATAAACGGTAATATAGAGTTCATTATGTCCAAAAACTACCTTCTTCTGCAGCACCCACGTTCATCTGCAGTATAGAATCAGTGTCCACACCAAGCCAGTTTAGACATACCTCTATAGTTAGTGTCAGAAGCGTGCCTTCTTCTGTGCCATTATATTTGGTGTCAGAACAATTATGATAACCAGAAGACAGCAGCCAGTTCCATGTTTCTGCAGCAGGGGCATCCTACGCAGCGATATGAGTAAGTAGCTATCGTAGAGTTATTTTGGGCTTGTATGTTTTTCCTTTCCTTTCTTCTTCCTTGTTATTTCTAATACATTGTGTACTTGTGCTGGTAGTAAGTAAGCAATATGTTAAAGCAGGTTTTGGCTCATGATGATCTTCAGCATTTTCTGTATCAGGTAGCTGAGTTACAGAGAGAAATAGGAAAACTAAGGGAGCAAAGGAGGGAACAGTTATATCCTAGCATATCTGTTCTTGATACTAACACCACTTCGTAGGTTATTTCATTTTCTGGTTCATCAGGGGAAGATATCTTTGTATTTTCTGATAATTTCGATATAGCAGACAGGTTGGGAAATTGGAGAAATAACCTATTATTGAGTGTAGCCATAAATGGTGGGGGATGTTCTGACTTATGTAAAGTACCACAAGAATTTAGGAGATGCAAAGTTGTTTGTCGATTCAGATAAGGGTCAGTGGAAAGATATTGGAGAAAATATACATCAAGGAATAGTGTAAGCAACTTAATGGAATAGTTCAGAAACACAGAGGATCAGTAGAGTTTTATACATTGTATTGGAAATCTTGTGTTAACACATATGAGCTGACTAGGGATGATGACGCTAATAAGTGTATACTCCAGGAATCCGAACAGAGAGCACTTGATGCATTTTTTCGGGGTTTACCAATGGAAATGTCACATAGGGTCTGCACGGAAGTCCCAAAGGCTTTGGGTGAAGTTGTAGACACCGCAGTAGCAGTAGCTGCAATAGATGTGACCACCAAACTATGGGAAAACAAAGTGATATTTGATAGGTATGTTAGGACATATTAGGCATAATTGTAAGGAGCAACAGTGTCAAGCACGTAAATGCTATGGGCATTCTAAATGGAATTTACACACACAGGCTCACAAATGCGGGGAAGGTGGTCATAGGGTGCTCCTCATATACTGTCATTAAATGGAGCAGGGAGCAATATGTCCACTGTACAACACTCCCAGTGAAGTTAAGTATGGCAGGCCTCTTTGCAAAATTAATGGCAACCTTCGTGGCAACTATGTGAAAGAAGGGTTGTGCAAATTCTTATTAGATACTGGGACTCAAGTATTGGTAGCATGTAAGAGTATACTTAGTGAAGTTGTATTGAAGTGGCCACATTGAAGGCTAAGTGCCATAGGTAGGGGTAATGTTAATTCACTTGGTTCGACAATGCTGGGATTACAAGTGGGGAAGTTACGTCTGGGTTAGGGTAGAAGTTCTCCCTGTAGCAGGTAGCAGTTATGATGATATACTAGGTTTAGATTTCCTGGTTCTGCATCGTATCTAAGTCGACTCAGAAAGACATATGCTGTAAATGGATGGAACACAGTTTCGTCTCGGTTTTACAGACAGAAAACCTTTGTCAGTGCGAGTATCAATCCTAGGACAGGGACAACTCTCTTAAAGGTAACTCATAGGATACCTAACCGAAAAATACAAGAAAATTACTCTTGGTAAATGTAGGAACTGATCTGCCAGTTAATTCTTGTCTATGGTTAAGCCTTTGCTTGGAAGTGAAGAGTTACTTAAAGCATGATGTTTTACACAACACACTTTGTCCTACATACAGGAAACTGACAGAAGCTGAATTGTGCCTGCTAACACTGCTAACATTAATTTCAAAGAAGCGAAGCCGTTAAGCGTTACTCTGATAGGCAACTCAGAGGTAGTGGAAGACGATTAATTAGGTAGGGTTTTAGTGTTAGTCTAAGAGGTGCTGGGATGACCTGTCAGTTTAACCACACTGAGGAGAAAAATATCACATTTAGAGAGCCAGGAAAAGAAGAACATGAAGAGACTGTTGGAAGAATATGCGCAGTTATTTGATCCTTCTGGACCATTGGAAACCATGCCACTAACTCAACATCGTATTCCTACTGAGAACAAACAGCCTGTCTATAAGAATATGTATGGAGATTGGTGAATTTGCAGGTTGCAATAGAAGAATTTATAGATGAAGAATTTTGTGATGCGATCGTTAATGAAAGTAATAGCCCTTGTGACCCATCTTTTGTCATTATCCTTAAGAAGTTATCGGACAGCAATAAAGCTTACAGTTTTGGTTATGCCTACCCATAATTAAACTAAAAGATAGTAACATATGCCTAGCCTATGCCTAATATAACACACAGACCTTAGATAATCTAGGGCAGTATCATTATTTTGCAACTCCTACAAAATAGGCACCACCAATTAGAGGCAGTGCTGAAAGATCATCCAGTTTCAAAATTCTGTTTGGTCGCTATCAGTATCAAAGTATGCATTTTGGACTAAAAAATATACCAACAACTTTCCAACACCTTTTAGATGAAGTATTGGGGTATTAAGGGGTAAAACTAAAACGACATATGGTCCATTTAGACCACATCATTGTGTTCTCCAAGGATGTCCAAGAGCATATATTGCACTAACGTTAAGTGATTGATTGTTTATGTGCAGCACAATTGATATTCTGCCTGGATAAATGTCATTTTGTGTTAGAAGAAGTCCATTACTTGTGCAACATTATCAGCTATGATGGTGTAAGCACTGATCCATGACTTCTTGATGCAGCCGGAACATCCCAAAACATACCACAGCAAAGGAATTGCAGTCATATCTTGGCCTAGCTAACGTCAATAGAAAATTTATTCCAAAATTCAATGAAACTGCAAGGTCCCTCATACACTTATTGAAGAAATCATTAAAATTTCTATGCTCAACATTTTGCGAAGTAGCAGTTACAGGATTACAAGATTTATTGCCTTTTAGTCTAATTCTTGCTTTTTCAGACTACCAAAAGCAATTTATACTTTTTTGTGACACCAGAAATTTTGCCTTGAGATGCGTTTTAAGCCATGAGATAGACAGACAAAACAGTCTGTAGCGTATGTGCCGAGACAGCTCAGTAAGCCAGAGAAAAAGTATTTGAAAACTGAGATGGAAATGCTAATGTTGATACATGGAATAAGATATTTCCACAGAAATTATTTGACAAATGATAAGGAAATGCTAACGTTAACATATAGAATAACATATTTCCATTGTTACTTGTATGGATGATACTTGAAAATAATAAGTGGAAATGGCTAATGGGACTTAAGGATCTGACAAATCATCTAACTAGAGGATCATTACCACAATGAGAGAATTCGATTTTTAAGTTGTAGGTTGATTAGTAAATCATACACAAATAAAACAAAGTTAGTCGCAAAATATGCATCGTGAAATGCACTGGGGTAGAGTGGTGTGAAGCACAAGGTGCTGAGCCAGAATGTAGACAGTTCGTGATGCAGCCACAATTCAGCATGGAAGATGGAGTGTTCTATAGGAAGACAAGGTGTGGTTTGCATATATTGGTACATGCAACAATACGAAATGAGATGTTGAGGTAGGTTTATGATTCAGTTTTAGCTGGATATAGTGGCCCCAAACTGTGGGATGCTGAGTTACAAAAAATTACTAGTGGGTGAAACAAAAAAATGAAGTTCATTGTTACAATAAAAATTATATCACATACACAGAAATACCAGAACTCAGGCATCAAAAGATTGCATTACAGAGGTTACCAATTGCAGATAAACAGTTTCAGATGATTGGTATGGACATAATTGGACCATTTTCTCAAACTCCAACAGAGAATTGTTATGTGCTAATGATAACACACTGATCATTTGTCACCTATCGTGTCTATGACAGCCACACCTAACCAGCAAACAGAAACAGAAGCACAAGCATTGTTTAATCAATAGATATTAAAGTTTGGAACATCTAAGACAGTGATAACAGATCAAGGGACAAATATTATCTCATATTCAGTAAAGCAGTTGTGTCGATTATTCCATATTAAGAAACTCCTGACAAGAGTTGCACATCCAGGCAAATGAATGAACTGAAAGAGGGTTGGAAAACTGATGAATTACTATGTTAAAGTCACAATAACGACAGTGATGCCCTACTGCCTTATGCAGTAGTGACGTGTAACTCAGAATTTCATGGTAGTACAGGCTTATCCCCATATGAAGGTGTCTCCAGACAGATTATACCAGCTCCTTTTGAGCTCTGTAAAACCCTCTGCGAGAAGATACACTGAAGAGCCAGAGATACTGGTACACCTGCCTAATATCGTGTACAGTCCCCACAAACACACACATGTAGCATGGACTTAACTAATATCCGAAGTAGTGCTGGAGGGAATTGACGCCATAATCCTGCAGGGCTGTCCATAAATCCGTATTAGTACGAGGGTGTGGAGATATCTCCTGAACAGCCCATTGCAAGGCATCCCAGATATGATCAATAATGTTCATGTCTGGGGAGTATGGTGGCCAGCGGAAGTGTTTAAACTCAGGAGAGTCTTCCTGGAGCGCTCTGTAGCAATTCAGGACGTGTGGGGTGTCTCATTGTCCTGCTGGAATTACCCAAGTCCGTTGGAATAAACAATGGACATGAATGGATGCAGGTGAATAAACAGGATGCTTATGTATGTGTCACCTGTCAGAGACGTATCTAGACATATCAGGGGTCCCATATCATTTCCACTGCACACGCTCCACACCATTACAGAGCCTCCGCCAGCTTGAGCAGTCCCCTGATGACGTGCAGGTTCACACCAGTGCTGTCAGCAGCAATGAGCAACAGACTGGCAAAAGACGGACTGAATCATGAACGAAAAACTCAATGTATGTGCGAAATGATAGTCCAACAGCAAAATATGTGGAAATAGTAATTATAAATATAGCAACCTCTGACTGTAAGATGGTTTTATAACTTTGTTAATTACGTGATCGATTCTGGAAATTCTATTTCCATTTTCAGATGCACCTGTGCACATAGCAAAAATTTTCCAAAATTTACATTGCATCAGAGCATACAAAACACAATAGTATCTTTCGTAAAGCATATGTTAATAGTTGTCAGTCCTTCTGCACTCCGCATTAGGTTAAATTTTTGTGGTTAAGGAAGAATGTTCACAGAATTACAATTACTCATAGCCCAGACCGAAAATTAATCCAATAATATTTTCTGACTCTGGAATGTTAATGTCATTACATATTACTGATCACCAGTTTACAGTAGAATTAAAGCCAGTTACTGTGGGAGTGTGTAACCACTCTCTGCAACCTATAAACTATTATGGCGTTGACAACAAATCTCTATACTGAACACGAATGAATATTAATCTGAAAGGACTCTGAGATATAATGAGAAATTATTTTGTGCCCCATTTGCTACACAGTCAAAGCACAAAACTGGGAGAATGTTCAACTGTAAGTACATCATAAGACAAAACAGTAGTTGTTAAAATCACTAGCATTACCTTGTTCGACCCTTGGTGTAATATTGTATACTTACTGAATAAAATATTAATACAATAGTAATTTCTACCATACTTGTTAACTTTCATCAACTGTGTCGGGAACTAACTTTTCGTTTACAAGTATGGAACATTCACAGTTGGAATATATGTAGAAAAACGTGACCATACATGTAATTGAAATCCATAACGATAAAATTTAGTGGACATTGTTCTGGAATGGTGCCAAGACATAATGATATACTATTTTGTGACCCCTGGCCCACGTCTTCATGTGATCAAAAACCATGGACAAACAAATAAATATCAAAAATACGAGGCATTTATGTAATTTTCAGGAAGTACCATTCAACCTAAGTCACTTGGTGGAATGTTACATGAATGCAAGCTGAACACTAAAATTGTTACCTACTCTTTTCATAGTATGTGTTTCATTATGTACATCCAAATTATGTCTTAATAATATTGGAACACTACAAACGTGATAAAACAAATCCTTTTAACTTAGATTTTATGAATCGATATTTCATGCTCCATAGAATGAATGCATCCTAGACAGAATGCAGCTATCTAAAGATTTTTCTCTACGCACATGAGCCACAAAGTGTTCAGTTTTATGAGCCATGTGACTATAACAAGCATGTACATATACCAGCATCATACTTATGTAACTTAGCTCTAATTTACTTGATATAATACAGCACATATCTAAGGTTCCATGTGCATTTGGATGCATCTTGGATACTACATGCCTGGACCCTAAATCTCTATGTCATTAGAATTTCGTTTCAGTACTATGCTGTAGATCTCAAAATCTAATGTACCAAGTATATGTCTGAATATTTGTTTTTACGTATAACTTTGACTCTGGAGTACAGTGTGGGATGGAATGTACACTAATTACGACTAGCCTTCTTTCAGCATCTGAAAGCATTATGTGGTGTATGTGCACTGGCCAGCAAACATGTGGGGTCTCAGACATTTTTGCTGTTCTAAATTCTACTTACAGTTTACATTTTACCCATTATTAATTTTTAATCTGGATTGTCTAGTTTAAACTGTATACAGTGGCATTGCCATAATGTACGTGCAGGTTTCACGAAGAATATGTGTGGACCCATATTTTCTGAATATATGTGTTGTATCAGCATGCCTCTTAAGTGACATAGCTCGTGGATTATAGCTGATTCCGAAGAGATATCTAGATGTATGCTGGTAACAGGCGGTTGTATTATAAAGCTGTATGTGTTCATGCTATAAGACACATAGTCCAATCCAGATTTATTACACTACTTGTTCTTAAAATTGCTGATTCCAGTGCTGATGTTTAATTACTCCCCACATAAATGTAACACAGATGGTGCAGGATGATAGTTATTGAACTATATGAAAAAAAACCTAAATTAGTTACAAACTACGGCGTGTACACACTTCATTTAGATGTGAACGTCACTACAGATATTCGGATTTAGGTTATGACATGTTTGATATACCTGCATCATTGGCGATGATGTAGCGCAGACGAATAGCGGAATTCTGCTTGACCCGCTGAAGTGACGGAACATCGAAGCTGTCGATGAACTGCCGAATGGCTGTTTTCAGTTCAGCAATGGTTTTGGGGTTATTGCTGTATACCTTGTCTTTATTATAGCCTCACAAAAAGGAGTCGCATGCGTTCCGATCCGGAGAATATGATGGTGGCCAACTGAGGCCAGTGGCCTCTCGGTACCCCAGGGGCAGAATGTGGTCCCAAAAGTGCTCCTCCAGGACATCAAACACTCTCCTGCTTCCATGTGCTCCGCCTTGCATGAACCACATCTTGTCGAAGTCGGGGTCACTTTTGATAATGGGAATGAAATCATCTTTCAAAACCTTCACGTATCTTTCGGTAGTCACCGTGCCATCAAGGAATATCGCACCGATTATTCCACGACTGGACATTGCACACCACACAGCCACCCGTTGACGGTGAAGAGACTTCTCGACGTCGAAATGCGGATTCTCTGTCCCCTAAATGGGCCAGTTTTGCTTATTGATGAACCCTTCCAAATGGAAGTGGGCTTCGTCGCTAAACTAAACCATACAGCGCATATTAATTCCCACCATGCCACGCGGCCAACCGTGCAGTTTGAACGTCCTAAAGCAAACCGTTCAGAAGTGATGATGATTTTATTTCATATAGTTCAATAATTGTCACCCCGTAAAAGTAATTGCTAAATATAATTGTTTTTGCACTACTGAAGATGTAACCATTAGTGTGTGGAGTGTTAACCTTTGGACGCCCTGTTAAGATCTCTGATACGACGTCTGTACTCAAACCGGTTCACTGAGTACGGAGTCTGTTGCCCAGCATGATATGTCATTTTGGTATGTGGTCGTGGATGTGGGGCTGAGAGTTCTGTGTGTCGCTTTTATGTAGGATCTGGCTAAGATTTATTCACAACTTTACAGTGCACGGGTGCTTTCGTTGTTACCTCCAGGCATTTCATAATTTTCCACGGTACATATCGTACATTAGTACTGATCTTAGTTGAATGCTAGCCAATACAGGTAGGCCGTTGGCACCAGCAGCACAGAATTACAAGTATGTTGCAGATAAACATCTTGGTTATTATACATTGTCAGTAAGATATCAGATATGAATCTGGTTCATGTTAGTAAGCGTGGTAATACTTTTGTCCTCATAAGTTGGCAGGCGGCACACAGTTACAGAATATTCCTGTTTTAGTTAAGATTATTACTCCAATGTATATGGCTCTGCTGAGGACGCATTCGTATGTAAGGTATTTCATTGTATGTAAAGTAAATCATTTCCTGTATCGAAATTAAAAATGGGCGCCTAACACCTTTACACCTTTACATACCAGAGTTACTGAATTTTTCCTGCATTCGGTTGATACTTGAACCTCATGGTTTAGTATGACACAAGACAGACGAGAAGGAAGGAAGGTTCAGTACAATAGATATTTGCGCACAGTGGGTACCCAACGTCGGTCTCTTTATTTTCATACATCAGCATACTAATTAAAATACCCGGAAAACCATCTTGACGACACATCAGTTGTATAATGTAACGGTGTCTTTGTGACTCATGGTTATCTCAGTGCAGATCCATCTACGACAAACTGCATTGAATACATGGCATAACACAACTAGACTGTTATTAAAAATGGTACCTTGCGATTCTTGAAAGTATTATTGTACCTTAGAAATTCTGACAATTACATATAGCGTACTTAATATTAAACTTACATTACTTGAGCCAGTATAGACACAAAACTATTTACCGTATAGGTTCCCAACTTCATATGAAAGACTGTCAGACTGTGCGCAGCAGGGTCTGCGGTGTTGGTAGTGTTTGTATCATGACTTGCCATTAAGCAGCGCAATCTTCAATCAGCGCACGAGCTGTATCGCGGCAGCTAAACACTCCATGCTCAATCGTTCGAAACGTGATGGGAATAATTGTGAAATGGCATCTCTAGTCATGTTTCAGGCTGTCATAGGTACAGGTAGTCGTCATATTGAGCAACGTTTGTAACCTGTCACGTAAACATGATATGCAATTAACAGATGTTACCCTCTCATGTGGAGATTAAAATCTATTTTTTTCTTTCAGTGGTTTATTCATTATTTCTCTTCCTCGTGTCCTTACAAATGTTTGATGTCCTACGAAAACTTGTTTTTCATGGGGACCTTCTCAAGTAACGATAGTTAAATATAGTTAAATTACAACCACCCTGTTCTTTTTAGCATATGGCTTCGCAGCGTAAGGAGTACAGATTAATATCTTAATGTGTCTTGAAGGTCTTCCAGAACAATTTTCATGTAGTTTTATCGTAAAGGTTTTCAATTACATGGATAGTTATGTCTTTAGATTACCCCTTAATTGTAAACGGGAAGTAAGTCTCCGACATTACCTGATTATGGATAACAATCGTATTAATATTTTGTTGTATGACTATGGTTCGCCCCCTTGGGTGAGTGGTCAGCGCGTCTGACTGCAATGCAGTGAGTCGGGGTTCGATTTCTGGCATGGTGGTGATTTTCTCCGCTCAGGATCTTGGTGTTGCGCTGTCCTCATCACCATTTTGTCATAATTGACGCCCAAGTCACCCAGTGAGACCACTGAGACGTCAGCTGGAAAAACTTATAGTTCGGCGGCCAAACTTCCCCAGGTGGGGATTCCCCCATATCAAAGCCATAGAGTTATTTTATTTTCATCCTTTGGCTGTGGATTATTACACCATAGGACAGGCAAGATATTTCTAGTGATTTTAGCAACTTCTGTTTTATCGTATGACGTTCTTATGGGTGAACTTTCGCATAATTTCGCGCTTTGTCTGTTTGGCTCATTGGGCATAAAACAGTTTTTCATGATATTTCAGTGTCGTTTCTTCGTAATATTCACTGAAGTTCGATATATAGGTTTGTTGTCAACGCAATAAATGTTTTTAGCTTTTCTGTAGCTAGTTTTAATTCAACTGTAGATTAGTTACCAATAATATGTAACAACGTTAACATTTCACATATTTTGGCTTAATTTTTTGCCTGGGTTGTGAGTAATTGTAATTCCATGAATATTATGACTTCAGCATAAGAAATTTAACCTGATCTTGTGTCGGGGAAACACGACAAAATCTAACATACTTTGCAAAAAATAATGTGTGTTGCGAATGCACTGATGTAATATATATTTTGGAAAATTTTTGCAATGTTCAAAGATGAATCTGAAGATGGAAATGGAATTCCCAAAATCGTCCATGTAGTAACAGATTAATCCTTCCTGTATTCAGAGGCTATTTCATTAACAATTATCCATCATATTCGTTTGCCTCCCCGTCATCCACTACGGTGAATAGTCAAGACGTGTAACTTGTGTAAAGAAACAAGTGACACTTTGAGCGACGCAGAAGGACACAACATGTAAATACATGTAAATGTATTAGTGCTTATATTGCTGTGAGTGTATAACAGGAATCCGGAGGGCCAATTGTCGTAGGAAGAAAGAGATGTATCGGCGCCAAGTCACCGCCACATGGCAGAGACATAATTAGGATGCAGCCACGGACGATGATATGCCTCATCAGCAGTAACTCAATTTTAATCAGTCAGTGACCTGGGACACTGACAAAGATGTTTCTGCTGTTTGAACCACCATGGTCAAGTAACAGCTAAACCTCAGTCAGAGCCCACTGTTTTAGACATTTCCAAGTGACACATGAACGCAAGGCTTCCCCATGGACATCACCCGGCAGTTACTTTTAAATCCACCCACGATTAATCCGCCATCTTCGAACAACTGGGCGGTAGTATAACCTCCACTCTGTGCCGGTGCAGTACTGATGACGCTGCCGTCACCAGCGTGGCCGGGCTACCAACCTCTGTCCATCACCTCACCAGACGGGCACTTGGGCAGATCAACACACTGTCCTTCCACGGGATAAAGACGCTAGGGGCCAGCCACCCCCGCCCCTGCAGAGGTTCCAACAGAGAGCTCCTGTACTATTGGGGCAAGACGCCTCCTGCTATACTGCTATTCTCGGTGATAGCAGTCCAGACCGCCACTAGCTTGCTATGGCTGTAAACACGAGACTTCCTCTAAAGCAGCTGTGCAGACGTAATAAGCATTTACTACTGCGAATAACGCCTATGCTGAGAGGTAAAACACAGGGAGCCGGCGTGTTAGTGTATTTGCCGCACTCATCAGAGATCTAGACTAGTAGCATCGAAGACAGTCGAATGTAAATGAACAGTAATAAAGAGTTTCTTGTAACCATGAACTGCCTTTTTTTGCAGCACCCTTATATACGAGGTGCATTCAAGTTCTAAGGACTCCGATTTTTCTTCTAATTAACTACTCACCCGAAATCGATGAAACTGGCGTTACTTCTCGACGTAATCGCCCTGCAGACGTACACATTTTTCACAACGCTGACGCCATGATTCCATGGCAGCGGCGAAGGCTTCTTTAGGAGTCTGCTTTGACCACTGTAAAATCGCTGAGGCAATAGCAGTACGGCAGGCGAATGTGCGGCCACGGAGAGTGTCTTTCATTGTTGGAAAAAGCCAAAAGTCACTAGGAGCCAGGTCAGGTGAGTAGCGAGCATGAGGAATCACTTCAAAGTTGTTATCACGAAGAAACTGTTGCGTAACGTTAGCTCGATGTGCAGGTGCATTGTCTTGGCGAAACAGCACACGCGCAGCCCTTCCCGGACGCTTTTGTTGCAGTGCAGGAAGGAATTTGTTCTTCAAAACATTTTAGTACGATGCACCTGTTACCGTAGTGATCTTTGGAACGCAATGGGTAAGGATTACGGCCTCGCTGTCCCAGAACAAGGACAGCATCATTTTTTCAGCCCTGGCGGTTACCCGAAATTTTTTTGGTGGCGGTGAATCTGTGTGCTTCCATTGAGCTGACTGGCGCTTTGTTTCTGGATTGGTCAACATTGCTTGGCAACATGCCACACGGGCAGCTGTGTGGTTGTCCGTCAGCATTCGTGGCACCCACCTGGATGACACTTTTCACATTTTCAGGTCGTCATGCAGAATTGTGTGCACAGAACCCACAGAAATGCCAACTCTGGAGGCGATCTGTTCGACAGCCATTCGACGATCCCCCAAAACAATTCTCTCCACTTTCTCGATCGTGTCGTCAGACCGGCTTGTGCGAGCCCGAGGTTGTTTCGGTTTGTTGTCACAAGATGTTCTGCCTTCGTTAAACTGTCGCACCCACGAACGCACTTTCGACACATCCGTAACTCCATCACCACATGTCCCCTTCAACTGTCGATGAATTTCAATTGGTTTCACACCACGCAAATTCAGAAAACGAATGATTGCACGCTGTTCAAGTAAGGAAAACGTCGCCATTTTAAGTATTTAAAACAGTTCTCATTCTCGCCGCTGGCGGTAAAATTCCATCTGCCGTACGGTGCTGCCATCTCTGGGACATATTGACAATGAACGCGGCCTCATTTTAAAACAATGCGCATGTTTCTATCTCTTTCCAGTCCGGAGAAAAAAAATCGGAGCCCTTAGAACTTGAATGCACCTCGTATAGTAGAGCAATAATGCCCGACTCATTCATCCTAAACGTCAAGATATACTATGTTATAGAGGACTGCTGAGAAAGTTGCAGGGTAGTTTTACAGAGTAGCAGATGTGACCTATAAATTACATCGACTGCTCGCGTCAGGATGAAGAAACCCCAAAATCGACTGTCATTGATATGAGAATCGAAATACAAACAAAAACTCTATTCCCAAAAAACAATGTCTATTTATTCATGTCTCTGTTATAGAAATGATGCCTTCAACCAACTTGGTAACAAAATGTACCCATAAATCGGGGATTTAATGCTGTAAATTTGGAAGTTGGTGAAATAAAGACGTCTGGCTATTCCTCAGTCACAGACATATACTTCTAAATTTAGCAGCCATAACCAAAAGTGACGTCATGGTCATGTGATCAGAAGTGGAGCCATCTTGAACCTTGAGATTGTGTAAAAAGCATTGATGGTCATAACTGATCAGTAATATCTGTTGTAGTGGAAACTCTCGTTAAACATCTTACTCAGAGTAGCGGGGAGAGGGGGGAGAATTTCTCTCACGCTTAGGAAGGGAGTCTGATTTCTTGGTAGCGTGATTTTGCTCACTGATATGTTTCCTTTTCTTGCAGAACCATGTATAGCGTCCTCTTTTGTTTCCAAGGATTCCGCATCACACACAATCGACTGATCCTGAAGGAACTCACATTTTGGATGCTGAATGCCACTCGAAGTAGGGCAGCTGCTTCTGGTAACTTCATTTCAGAGTTGAAAATGCTCTACTATGACTTGGATAAAACTTCAGCAAACTGCTTAATGAAAAATCACCACCATCACAGTATTGGTTCAACTGACGTGTCATTGTAGATAGCACTGAATGGTTTACACTGAGTTATTCCACCAGAGTTGCGTTTCTTCTTGAAAGGTTTGGAGAAAGTGAAGTGGATTAAAGATTTGTTACCGGAATAAGGCTTGCATAATTCTGAGATAGTTGCTGCCCCTCACTTCATCCACTCCGACTGAAAATGCGTGTTGGCAAATGTGAATCAGTCACTGTTAAGTTAAATGTGTAGGTATTGGTCCAGTGGTAGCACGACTGCCATTTGCAAGATTTCCAGTTGACACCAATGGTAGGAATGGACTTTGTGGGGTGAACGGTGAAATATAATTTAGTGCTTTTTTTATGCCTTTGGGCTGAATAGGCTTCGTTACTTATTAACAAAAGAAATGAAATTTTTTTATAATAAAATTCATATCTAGAATAGTCTTGTTTGGGATTCTTACCCTATCCATCTATAACACCCACAAAATTTATAAAAAAGAACGTTTGTCTTTATGTACGATTGTTCTAGTCTCTTCCTGAACCACTGGACGGATTGCAAACCAAACTTGTTAGACATATCATTTACCGTCTGGAAGTAATCGCTGTGAAGATAAGAATTATCCACCTATCATAAGGGTGGAATAGGGATGAAAATCCCATTAAGTCCACGTCACGAGAATATCTATAATTCATTTATCCATTATTTGAGAATGAGACCATTCAGAGAGTAGCAAGAAACTTTACACATAATTTCAAACATTTAAGATACTTTTCCTCGCTGATGATCCCTTTAAAATCATGAAAGGAGGAAAATCTGTCGCTTACTACCTTTTCGCTATTCATACAGTAATATTACCACATGAAGCATAAACTTTTAATTTATTACTTCTTTACTACTGGTTGTCTTCGTGACACATTTTGCAGACAGTATTCACATATACCACTAAATGCACCAGAAAAATTATATCATTGTACGACACTTAGTTCAGGAGATACGACGTCATAAACACTGAATCCGTGAGAAACTACCACATTATGCAAGATTTTTTTAATTTGTTACTGCCTCATTAGTATCCCTATTGGCAACAGTTTTCTCATGCAATATACATATTTGCCGCTGAATGTAACTAGAAAAATATATCATTGTACGGCACATAGTTCAGGACATATGACGACACAAACACTGAGTGCGTGAGAAACTTCCGCATTATGCATCACGTTTTAATTTATTACTTCGTTACTACTAACTATGTTCAAAACTCATTTCGCAGATAGTAGTCATATATACCACTGGATGTACCAGTAAAATTATGTTATTGTACAACTTATATTTCAGGAGATATGACGTCATAAACATTAAACAGCGTGAAGATGAAACTGCCGGGCGAAACATACAGGTGAAATATGTGTGAACTACATTTATCAAGTGCATATGCGAGCAAAGCCATGGGTAAGTTTATCCTAAACCCCTTCAACGACCTTAGTCAAATTTGTACATATTTTAGTTACAATTTAGAACTAAATACTGTGTTGGTAAGAACCACCAGCTTCCTATTGTGGTGAGTGTGACAACTTGTACATTGCCGAGCGGTCTGAGGCGCTGCAGTCATGGACTGTGAGGCTGGTCCCGGCGGTGGTTCGAATCCGCCCTCGGGCATGGGTATGTGTGTGTGTGTTTGTCCTTAGGACAATTTAGGTTCCTTGGTGTGTAAGCTTAGGGACTGAGTTAATTCCAATAAGATTTCACACACATTTGAACATTTTTTGAACAACTTGTAGATTGAGAGAGAGAGAGAGAGAGAGAGAGAGGGGGAGAGAGAGAGAGAGAGAGAGAGAGGGAGGGAGAGAGAGAAGGAATGACGAAGTGGTGGAAAGAGAGTGAGGGGAAGGAGGAAATAAGCACAGATAAGAGGAGAAGATGGTCAGAGTTAAGGGAGTGGGTGAGGAGGAGATGACGGACAGCCAAAGGAAAGAGGAGGAGATGGAGAGAGACAAGGGGAAGAAGAGACAGGAAGAGAGATGGGGGAGGAGGAAATGGGCAGAGAAGGTGATAAGGAGGAGATGGACAGAGAGAGAGGAAGCAGAAGGTGAACAGAGAGAGGGAGGGGTGGAGGCAATGAAGTGGGACAAGGAAGATGGATAGAGAGATGAGGTAGGATAGGTGGATAAAGGAAGAGGGGTTGGAAAGAGAAATGGGAAAGGCGGAGGCGAATAGAAAGAGGAGGAGGCAGGAAATGGACGGAGAGAGGGACAGAGAGAGGAGGTAGGCGGAGATGGACTAATAGGAAATAAATAAATACCATGGAATCGCTGGGTTTTAAATTTTCCACATTTTACACGTTATAACACGGAAATTAATAACCGTACGAGCACCAAACTTGGTAAAATTAATGTCCAGATATGGGGTACATGATTTCCATGCGTTGCAGCGCCAGCGTCCAGTTCCAACTATGGTCATCAGATGCTGTGATCAGTCAACGTGATTCATAGTCTCACACACCTGACCAGTCGCACTGCATTTGTTGACGTGTCAACATGAGCTTTGACAAAAGGAGGACGGCATTATTGGTGAAGCTCTGTTAGTGAAACAACAGTACTGATGCAGCTGTACTTCGAGAACATCGCCGGCTGAAAGGATTACGGATGGATTCTCTTTCTCCACCTGCTGTGGGGAGCTTGATAAGGAAGTTCGAATCAACTGGGGAACTGGACGCACTCTGGGAAGAGGCACCACATGTGGTTGATGAAATCGCCGCTGTCAGGCAGTGCGCTTGCTGTGTCACGACAGTTGAATATCCCATAGTCCACTGTACGGAAGGTGCTTCGAACCATTCTCAAATGGTACCTGTACAAGATCCATATCGCACAGCAACTTGCACCACAGGAAGCACAACGACGTGTTGACTTCGCTCTCCACTTTCTCGCAAGGATTGAAGCTGACGAGGACTGACCCTGGACCATCCTATGGACATATGAAACTCATTTTTCTCTGATGGGAGACGTGCACACTCAGAATTGCCGAGTGTGGGGATCTTCACCTCCAGTCACTGAGCATGAAGTTCCTCTGTATGGTAAACGTATAGTGTGGCTTCTCGGCTACGTTCACCACTGGCCCAGTCTTTTTTGAACAGGTTGGCTCTCAAGGACCGAAGGCCTGCAGTGTGACTGGCTAGCGTTACTGCGATATGCTTCGTCAGCGTATCATACCCGCCCTACAGAGGGAGACGCAATGGACTCAACAGTTTTCATGCAAGATGGGGCCCCATCGCACATCGCTCGTGAAAGTCATCCGCTTCTTTGAAAAACATTTGGAAACAATCGTATTATCAGCCAATCGGTTCCAAATGCTTGGCCAGCGCGATCCCCCGACCTCACTCCCTGTGTTTTCTGGTTATGCGGCTACCTGAAGGATAGGGTTTACTTAGGGAACACTCTCACATCTGCTGATCAGAAACGCAGCATATCAAGAGATGTACCTACAGACATGTTTTGTTCTGCCCTACGGAATGCAATCCTGGGCTTTCACACTCGGTAGCAGTAATGGTACCGATATGTAATGATGTGATGTACCGTAGCAGCACATTAAAAATGTTTCAATTGAATTGATTCGGCATTATTTCTCTTCCCCATGTCCTTGACATTAATGCTACCAGGTTTGGTCCTAGTATGGTAATTAGTTTCCGTGTTATGATGTGTTAAAGAGGAAAGTTTAATTATAACGACCCTGTATATAAAGACATATTTTATTATTGATGACTTATACAGACCAGATCTTTCTCTCTTTGCTGACTTAACTGTAATCATCATGGAAAGTGAAATTGCTTAAGAACTGCACAGATCAGCATGAAAACTTTATCTGAGGAGAGTGGTTATCACAAAACGAATTGCCGGCAGCTGTGGCCGAGCGGTTCTAGGCGCTTCACTCTGGAACCGCGCGACCGCTACGGTCGGAGGCTCGAATCCTGCCTCGGGCATGGATGTGTGTTATGTCCTTATGTTAGTTAGGTTTAAGTAGTTCTAAGTTCTAGGGGACTGATGAGCTCAGATGTTAAGTCCCATAGTGCTCAGAGCCATTTGAACCATTTTTTGCACAAAACAAATTACTATCCTTCATCCAGCCGATTTGTATTACGTAATCCAGATACAATACAGGCTATGAATATTTATTAAGAGTAGTTCATGTGTACTCTTAATACATACGGGCCACTGCTCTAAAGACTTAAGTTGGTGCTGCGGTTGCAGATGCATGAGAACAATATAAAAAAGTAACAGCAGTGCAAATCATTGACAAACAGGCTTAGATAAGGAATTTTACAACACTCATTTCCAGGAGCTAATGTAAAACCGTAAGGTTCAGCACCGTTCTTCTTTTCCCATTTTGAAATCTTCAGTTGTCGAGATATTCAATGGAATTCTTAAAGGTAAGGTGTTTAAACACTTTGCCGCTCAGAGTTCCTTCAAGTGGATTGATATGGTGCAAGATCTAGTCAGTCAGTATAATAACACAAAACATAGAAAAACTAATATGAGTCTTGTTGAAAGATGGCAGCATTTTGTCTGCTGTATATAACAATATGAAGATGACAGAATCATTAAAAGCCAAATTCTAAATGAGCAACTTTGTCTATGAAATTGTGTCATTTCATCGATATAAGTACCTGTACCTGGGTTTCAGGCTAGATCCTCCATTTACGTACGATGCGAGGGTGCTATTCCAGAACATGGAGAGCCTCGGCAATTCTATTCGTATGTAAGGGGTAGTTTAAAGTAGACTGGGGTGGCAATGAGAGTTTGGATCGAGGAGGGATGCGTGTCAGGGTAATCCATCCAAGTGAATGAACCCCTGTATCAAGGTGAGTTAGTGGCTAACGCAACTGCCTAGTAAGTAGGAGGCCAGGGTTCGGTTCCCGGCTGTGGTATAAATTTTCACTCGCCTCTTTAGTCTATTCATATCAAATCATATATGTATGAGACCATTAAAGTCTCTGAAATTGTGTTGCTTCAATTGAATGTACAACGTCTTTCAGATGGTGAAACACGCCTAACAACTTTCGTTTTTGTCGCACAATTTCTTCTCGTTGTAACGATTTTTTTTCCGTCGGTATACTTCAGATAACAGTCCGGATCAAAAGTACCTCTTTCATGACCTCCAGAGTCATCGTCGTTGACTGTCGTTCAGCCATTTTGATCTCTATCGGTAAACTAGTGGAAAACCCCGTACCCTTCCTCAGCAGCTTTAAAAAACTGGAACAATTTGTTTCGGAGGAAGGACACACAGTCCCACTGATCACAAGTCAAGATTTACGTTCGTTCAAGATTCAGATATTTTTGGATACCAGAGATGGTCCGGAATCGTATTCGACAGACGTTCATGTTACTCTGCGCAACTGCTATAGCTGGTAAGCACCAGTTTCGCAAGTCGCACTAATAAGACGCCGAGAGTTCGGAACTCGAAAGATCTAGGCCACTTGAGCTACTGGAAGTCAGAGCAGTTGCTCTGGCATTCCAGTGTAGATGGTGCGTCCGACAGCGTGAAACACGCCGTTAAATCCATAAAATGAAAAGCGCGCGGCCGTCATTAGCGACTTTTAATGGGGAGCGAAAGCCGTCGCGGTGGCGGAGGCAGTGGCGCTGCCGTTACAAATACCAGCAAACGGAAGTGCCGTCTTCTAATTTGGCCATAAATCTGGCGGCAGGTAACAAGCAGCGTCCTTTACGAGCCGACACCAGCAGCCGCTGCCTATCTCCTTATCTGCATAGCGGCGGCGAAAAGCCAGCTGCTGCTTACAAAAACTTAAGCTCGCGCCCAAGTTGGCTCTTCTGCTACTGAATACAATGCACCCTTATATCCATTCAGTTTTTTTATGTTGATATGTAACTAAGGTAGCTGCAGAACCAATATTAGTCCATCATGAGATGACTTCAACAAACACCCTATCGTGTACGTAACGATATGTTTGGTTGGTTGTGATGACACAACTTTTCAGTGGATTACGTTAGAGCATCTAAAAGTACTCAAAAGTGTCTTAAAGTATTGGAAATCTGTAATTAATTATGACAGAAAGAACGTACTCGATGAAGAACTAGTGAGATTCTAAGCATTAATTGCGATTAACATACGTATATTATCAACCTTAAAGTCTGTTGATAGGGAATATTTCATTGCTAGATAAGCATGTACAGCTGTTCAAATGACATAACAAATGAAATATGTATCTTTATATTAGCACTAACTCGAGTTTTATTAATGCCCTTTGTGATAAATTACTTCACTACGTATTCAGGTACTACCCAATTTTCAGTCATGTTCAATATAAAACATCCTCCCTAGCGCCTATTCAATTAATTTAAGGATGTCTCTTAGTAGTATTAAACTGTAATAGAGAAGAAAGGGTACAAACGATTACAACACATCCTCAAGCCTGTAATACAAATAGACGTCTCTCACAAATGATGAAAAGAAAGGAAGGAAGATGGAAGGAAGATTTGTTTTAACGTTCCGTCGACGCCAAAATCGTAGAGATGGAGTATGAACTCCGAATGAGCAAGGATGGGGAACAAAATAGCCGTGTTCTTTTTAAAGCAGTGATTCAACTATTTCGAGTAAGTGAATACCACTGCATTACCTAGCTCGGATCAATTATTGAGAGCCGGCCCTGGTGGCCGAGCGGTTCTAGGCGCTTCAGTCTGGAACCGCGCGACCGCTACGGTCGCAGGTTGGAATCCTGCCTCGAGCATGGATGTGTGTGATGTCATTAGGTTAGTTAGGTTTAAGTAGTTCTAAGTTCTAGGAGACTGATGACCTCAGATGTTAAGTCCCATAGTGCTCAGAGCCATGTGAACCATTTTAATTAGTGAGATAAAAGTAGCAAAATAATATTCTTCAAGCTAATATGATATAAAGGAAGGATATGAACTCTACTGATAAATTTCCTGTGGTCGTTAGCAAATTGATTTGATACAGTTAGCTCATGGTATCCAGAAGCTAGGTAGACACGGAGATATAGTTTCGTAATCAGTTACAGATTATTATTAAAGCAAAGTCAATAAAGACACCTAATAGCAAACTCTTTTTGACCCTAACCCAAATTTTTATCACATAACTTCCATTTCTTTGTACATAACACATGGTTGTAACATCAGCACAACATTGCTGATTGGTTGCGGATTTCATAGACACCACAAAATACTTCTGGAATTCTATTTTGGAATTCCTGAGGGAAGTGCATATTTCGGATGTTGAAATCAGTTAAATTCATGACCCCATATTTTGGTACCATGAAGGTATCACTTGAAGGATTAGGTACTGCTTCTGGTTCGATCAGCAATGCAGCAGAACAACATCATAGAGGGAGAAATACGGGTAATCTGACAATCAGGTGCTATGGAGCAGGAGAATGTTTTCAGGACGCAAGAGCACTCATTCAGTATGCTGATGCTGCGTAATACGCCAGCCAGCCTCTCTAAAAGCCGAGGTTGTGACATCTTACTGCTCCGACATGGCTTCTGAAGGAGCTGACAAGACAGAAAAACCTGTGCAAAATGAAGACAAGCGGAGGCGTCCGGGTACTCCAACCTGTTCTGGTTTCTGGGCTGTGGGTGCTGCCATTGGAAAACACCAGTCAGCCGGCTTACATACATAACACCCATATAGGACCCTCTTTCTCAGACTGTGCTCAGTGGTATCCAGATGTGCATAGCATGCCCAGCGACGCCGTGAAGCAGGCCGATAACCATGAGGAGAAGACTGCTCGGAGTCCAGGATGACGTAGCTAGCTGTTGCGGGCAGGCTTTATTGTCGAAAGTTGTAGACTCTGTCGAGTCAGTCGTCGAGTGACTATTTTCCGCTGATGGCCGCCACCCTAGTGAGCCATGGATTCGAGCCTGGGCAAGCTACCTGCCCAACTGCTCTACCACTGTCCGCTGGCCCGTGGGCAATGCCGGAAGCCTCTGGTTAGCACCGCCCGATCCAGTGTGGCGTATACTGCCATTGTGGGAGCGGTATAGCAGCCAGGACTGTTTTCCATGTCCGTCATAGACAACGCACCATCTTGCATCAACTCTCTACGGCTGCGCTCATATCAGCTCGCTCCGCCACCAACGGCTGCGCTGATACCAGCTCGCTCCGTCACCAGCACGCGCCACCTTCCTAAAAGACTCCCGCTGCCACCGGCACTTTCCAGCGACCGTGTTCGACTGTCACAGAGGCCACCGACCTCCTCTGCAGCTACTGTTCTGTCCTCGGAATTGTTTTGAATAAAGTACTTGCTTAACCAAAGATGTTTTGCTGGCCGTCCGCCGTAAGACTCAAGCCGCCGCCACCACCACCACCACTGCACCCACGTCCTGGTGAGGGAACTGTACTCCATCCTGATATGCTAACAGCCCAGTACACACGCCACCGCAAGGATCACGTCCCGATCTGTACGATATGTTTCATAAAGGACCTACTGATTTAGCTTATTCCAGATTACGGTCTTGTCTTGACAAAGGAAGTTGCGGCGCAATATTAAAATTCAGTTAAGCGGATGATTACAAAACCAAAGTTCATTCAACCAATGCTGGAGGACAAAAGATTATGTTTTAACACATACAGCCGTAACACAAACGCATCAGTTGAATTAATATCACTAAAAAATTAACCACAATATTAAATTCTCCTTAACTTCGGAAATATTACAGATTCACAAAATATAAGACCAGTTTTCGCAGCAGCACGAAAATTTCTTTAAGATGTGACATTTTACCTATCAGTTCGCAGTTGTTTTAAATTTCATGAAGATTACATTTCTTTTACTCTGCTAATATGACAGAACGGGAATAGTGGAATCAAGTATTAACTAATTCAATATACAAAGGGAAAACTTTTTTAATCTAATGATAATATAAATCAAAATAGCGCTAGCCTTTAGGTAGCTCAGTTCTACTACAAAGAGTGTATTTTTACTTCGTTTTTGTCACCTTACAGTCGTTAAAATATTTGGGAGAGTCTGCAAATACATTTCAGAGAGAGGCCGAATAATAGTTCAGAATCAATTGACGTTGGGGTAGCTAGAGTACAGCTACAATACTTTTATTTCTGAGAAAGCTATCCAAAAGTAGGTAGGTAACGGTGTGAATGTATGGCCGTTATTACTGTGAGAGGCTTGATTTCCGTGTTTACTAAATAAATATTATAGTATGAATACATGGTTTGACTTATTGATATTTACACGACACATAGGACTCTGGGACAAGACTTCTTGAATGGACTGCAGCCATTTTAATTAATCATATGTTATTCAAGAAATAAAAATGTTGGATTTGTGGTAACACTGAATGGGGACTCAAATTTTAATTTTATTGACCCCAAGCACATAAAGCTTCACAGCATGGAACGTCTCTGTGGTCTTTACTGACGTGTTTTGGTATTAATAACATCAATTAATTTTTCATCAAGTTATGTACACTGCAGTGTGAGATACACAAGACCGGTAACCAAGACATACACAAAAACTGACATACCTATCAAAACAGCTTTGAAGCATAACGCATTCCGTTATTCAATACATGTTTCGTTATAATACAAATTTGTTTATTTAAAGCAGTTCTTTATAATGATGATAACATGATCACGAGAGACTGCAGGAACGCACTGCCGACTGTCGTGCAAACTCTACGAGTTTCGGAAATTGGATAAGCCCATCAGTGTTACGTCTGGTAAGCTTTCTGGTCAAGGAATAGGACCACCGCGAATAACGCGTCATTTGTTCCAGCTTTTGCATCAGGATGATCCCTAAAATCGTGCTCAAAGTATTCTTGCGGCGTTGTATCCAAATTACATAAGCCAGTGTGTTATCAGTGGCACAGAGCATAAGTGGGAGAAGGAGTAGAAGTAACATTTTGTAAAAACTTTTGTTTAATTACTGAGGAAATGCAATTACTCAGTAAAAGATCACAGGAGTCCTCATATCAGACAATTCCACAAATATTCTTGAAGTGCCTCGGAAGCTAGTTTCTAGAGTTGATATTAACGCTAGAGGACGCTGCAGGAGACATCATTCCAGGACGTGTGTAACCGACGAAGATCACAATACATGGTGTGGTGCTCACAGATCCGTATGCCTGCACCAGAAACAGTGTTGCTAAATACAAATATATATTTACGTCACATGGAAGCTATTTTACATTGTGTACGCAGTTATATTAAGCAATGCAGCAACAAGTAGGAAGGATGTATGTGTTTGAACTACTAGATCATGTTATACGACAGAAACTGAATATATCAACTAGAATCTCACAGGCTTCTGTGAGCGTAATCATCTCTGTTAGTATCCACTCAAGACCAAGTGCTCCAATATTAGAGGATATATGAATACAAAAGGTACTATGCTGACATAAAAACTTAAGTACAACAGCCGATAGCTACGATCAACTACAGTTTTAAGCAGATGGCGGGTATTTTACTTTGACAGCTTCTTAACTACTGAATGACTTAAATACGACTACTCATGGCGTTCAATAAGGACATCACTAAACAAAGACAGTAGTTATCAGCAGTTCTGCAAATTGTCGTAGTTTTATTTTTATGAATTCGTATCTAGAACGAGAGGTTCTCGACTTCATAACCAGCATTTTTCGATTTTTCCTCACATGTAGAATATTATTGACTGTTACAGAAAATGTAAATGATCTTCATCTAAGTGGTTTATGTTAGAATGCAGTATTACTTACAGTTAAAGTTTCTGTGGGCATTTAAACCATAGCTTTGTGGATGCGATAACAATGAGTGATCATCGTTATAAGTAGTCACATAGTAGTATAAGACGGTTTAGTAGCGAAATTTTATTTCTCATAGCTCTTCCTTTAGTTCACATCTGAAGTTAATCAATCAAATATCTGACGTTATTGAACAGTTGTAATGGAGCGTTCCTTGCACTGTTTTTGAACGCGTCTATATCGTAGCACAAGCTGTCAGTGAACCGTTGTGAAACATTAAAGAAACATTCTATAAAAGAGAACTCCGGTGACCTTGAATTATTACACAACGTAAAAGGAAGGGAAGTTCGCTTCAACATCACATAGTTAAACATAAAAGATCCCTTTCCTCAAAAAGCTGAGCAACACCATCAACATTGTGGCAGTTTATGTCAGAAAAAACTACCAGGACACTGTCAGTTTACAGTGTAGGTACAAAGCAGCATCTTTATTACAAAAACAGGGTTTCTATGTGGTAAAACTAACCGTTAGGTGTCGCTGAGGTGATCCTTTCTACTTAGGACAAAAGCTGGTAATGTGAATTGGATTTATTTGCATATTTGTGTATGTGTGTGTGTGTGTGTGTGTGTGTGTGTGTGTGAGAGAGAGAGAGAGAGAGAGAGAGAGAGAGAGAGAGAGAGAGAGAAATTGATAGAGAGACAGAGCGCTTTAGAGAGGTGGAGATACCGAATCATATACCGTTCTCTTGCTATAACGACACTTCCATATCTTGTTGCTTCTCCCGGTCTTGCCAGTGCTATTGGAAAGAACGTAGATGGCAGGACAACTTGCCGATCGGCTACATCAATTACCTTAGGCGCACGTGACTGGCAGAAACCTGGAATACGAATACTATCACAAAATTTCCAGTGTCGTGCTCGCTGTAATGCGTTTCGTGACAATGTAAATATTATTACGAGGTCCTCAACAATTTCAGGACATTGGCATTTCGTTCTTGCACAGCTATACAAGTGACCTGCTTAAAAAAGAGGAATGATGGCGTAAGTTATTCTTATCGACATCGAGGAAACAATAGCAAGAGTAGTAACTTAGTTGGATAGAAAGTGGAAAAGGAAGTTTTGGTATCATCTCGGCATCCATGTGTACGCATTTACATAGAAGGGAATACCTAAATTACGATGGCTGAACGGAGATATGCATTCTAGTCCTGTAGAGTACGAGACTTGTGTCTTAAACGTTACGGAACAGGCCGAGCAAGCTTCACGAGTGACTCGTAACTTCACACTTCAATTGGCTTTCTGGTAACATTTGAGTTCGTGGCGCAGATAGTTTAATCCCATTAGGATATTCATAATCTACTTCATAAAGAGTGAGGATTACAAAACGATGTGTTGCGAAATATCGAAATGTGCCAATGACGTTAAGTAGATGGAACAAGCTTCTGGTTGCAAAGAGCAAAATCATTTAGCCCTCTGCGATGGTGGTGAAAGGTCTACTTTTCAGTCCAGTAGCTGTTGTAAAATATACCTCTGTGGTCTGGTTTTTGCTCCCGATTGCCGATAGAACTTTAATGAATGGTAACGGGAAGACAGTTTCATCCGCCTGGACAGTTAATGCTGTGTGCCATTGAAGCGTTCGCTGAAATTCGCCCTCTCGCTATCACCTACGCTCTTCCTTTGTTACCCACTCTCTGTAAATATGTAAGACACTTTCTCGCGTCTGGGCGCTTCAGTTGGAACCGCGTGACCACTACCGTCGCTGGTTCGAATCCTGCCTCGGGCATGGATGTGTGTTAGTTAGGTTTAAGTAGTTCTAAGTTCTAGGGGACTGATGAACTCAGATGTTAAGTCCCATAGTGCTCAGAGCCATTTTTGAACTTTCTCGCGTCTGTTGGAACGAATGAGCTCCCATCGCGGGACAGCAGACAGCCGATGACGCTGTTGCATGGTCGGTGATCGTTACATTTCAGTGAGGTACTAGCGTAGCACGTTCTGTGTTACGGAAAGTGAGGCGGCAAAACTTTCGTAGCACGGAATGAAATTCCACCGAACATTTTCTGTTGTTAATTATAATTTTTTTAGCATATTTAATGAGGGTATTGTTTCAATACACCCAAAGTTAAAATCTGATATTTTTTAATATTATTGGTAAGCCAATTCTTGTGCTGCCTCCACTAATTTCATCAAGTTATTGTTGTCATCCTCTCATTGTACTTATTTTCATGTGCATTTTGTCATTAGACTAACACCTTTGCAACCAGTTTTCCGTTTCCTAAACGTCTTAAGTTTCATTTGTTTATGTCATTATGCACAACTTAGGGATGCTAATATACAAAGTGGTCAGATACTGTCTGAAAAGCTTGTAAGGGTATTTCAGGGGAGTTTGTGCTGAGAAGCGGTTATTAAAAACAATTCGGCACGTTGCGTCGTTTCCGAGTTATTTAACATTGAAGTTAACCAGTCAAGTAGTCGCGCTCACGTGGCAGAGGCAGTGTCGCCAAACGTATTCCTCATTTGGTTTCTTCAAACCGAACAGACGTAGCTTTTGCTTACCTAGCTTAATTTTATCACTTCAAAAAAGGCAAATCATAACTGATAATGAATATTACAGCATGTGATTACTCATTCACCCATAGCTGTCTGTGCATTACTGCATTTCAACGCGTGCAAGTGCTTGAATTTGTGCGCGCACGATCTGATTGGCTAACTTCAATGAAAAACAACTCGGAAATGGAGCGAGGTATCAAATTTTTTTCTGGGTAGTTATTTCTCAGCAAATCCTTCCTGCAGCACCCTTAAAAGCTTTCCAGGCTGTTTCTGACCATCATGTGTTTAAGAAGCTGTAGTACTCCCTTCCTCCAAAAGTATCTTCATATTCAGACCGAAATAATGTATAATTTCTTTCGTTTAGGATTTATTGAATGTAGTCTTTGCTTTCGACGCAAATCGATGACTGTGAATTAGAATTCCAAATTTAATTGAGTGGTGTATAATGTGCCTTTCCTATGTTGATTCCTGAAGGTGAATTTCAGTCTTATGTGACCCACTGATCGTAATTTAGATTGAGAGCGAAAGAAATGCAGATTTCGTTTGGTCAGTCTCGAACGATTTGTTCCAATAATCCAGGTATAAGACTTCAATCACCTCTTCCTGAGAACGTCAGATATTTTCTAAGAAATTTGCTACTTTTAGTCGCATTTCCTATTCATCCAGAATCTCTCAGTGAAGACTTGGGGCAAAAACTATTTTTAGCGTTCTTCTTTTTCTTTTTTCCCTATGTATTTAAGAAACGATTTGTCTCCAGTGGTCAAGTATTCCTGTGAATAATACTCATCAGTCTGGTATTGTATTGTGAGATGTGATTTTTGTTGTTCTATCTGTTCGGCTTGATTTCGTAGGCTTCTTTTTTACTAGCTTCAAGATCAATCACGAGATTGGGGTGGTTCCTCCCTGGTATTCAGATTTGAGTAGTTAAATTATCTTCTTGTAGACCAGAGTTATTAATGGTTGCCTATTCAAGTGTTGTGGTGGTCCTTCCCTGTGTTATGATTTCATTTACAAGATCTGAAGTCAGTCTTTGGCGATGAGTTCATGACTTTTCAGGAGAAGTGATAGCTTCTTCTCTGCTGTTAGTAAAGTTTGCTAGAATACCTACTAACGACGAATAAACACTGTATGGTATTTGAAAGCTAATTCACAATATCCACATCTTTTTCCTTTACAGATTTACCCAATCAATTAATGTTCAAAATCTCTTACGAACAATGTTTCTTCTATCAAACTTGCCTGAAGTATAAACTGATGGTCTGCCTCTGGAGCTTCAAATCTCTAGACCAAGAATTTCGAAAAAAATTGTGGAAAACAGGTAACCGAGAGGTTTCACTGCGCTTACTGATAGTTGCTTAGGCATTGGATGGCTTACAGTGATGTACACTGATAAGCCACAGGATTATGACCATCTGCTTGCTAGCGTGTTGGTCCGCCTTTTAAGCGCAATGCAGCAGCGATTCTACGTGCCACGGTTTTGTAAAGTCCTTGATAGATTCCCAGACGTATGTGGTGCCAGATGTATACGCACAGGTCACGCAATTCCCTGTATATTACTGGCAGGGGATTTTTGGGCGCGGAGCTAGCTTCCGTTAGCACCCCAGAAGTGTTCCATCAGGCTCAGATCAGGCGAGTTTGGTGGCCAAAATATAGACGTGAGTTCATTATCATATTCGTCAAAGCACTGTGGCACGATTCTAGCATTAGGACTCTGGCAGTTTTTCTTCTGCAAAACATCCATCGCTGGCCGCTCTGACTGAGCGGTTCTAGGCGCTTCAGCCTAGAACCGCGCGACCGCTACTTTCCCAGATTCGAATCCTGCCTCGGGCATGGATGTGTGTGATGTCCTTACGTTAGTTAGGTTTAAGTAGTTATAAGTTATAGGGGACTGATGACCTCAGATGTTAAGTCCCATAGTGCTCAGAGCCATTTGAACCATTTGGAACATCCATAGCCACAGGGGAAATCAAAAGAATGAAGACCATCACTTAACACTTCCGAGCTGACATGCCATGGTCCATACATAAGACTCTCCTCCGGCAGTTCGCCGATTGTCCTAAGAGGATGCCTTCCGCAGTCGAGGGTGAAACGTCAGGGGAGAGTCTTATGTATGGGCCACGGCATCTCGATCCGGAAGTGTTAAGTGAAGACAACACCTGCCGTGAAAGCCTTCATTCTATGATAAAAAAGAATGAAGAGATACAGATGGTCCGCAATAATGTTTACACACTCCACAGCTGTCATTTTGCCGTCGATTACTACTACAACTCTCATGAAAGCCCAGGTAAATGTCCCCCATAGTATAACACTGGCCCCAAACGCCTGCGTCCGTGGGGCATGTGCAAGTTGCTAGGAGCCTTTCGCCTGTATTTCGACGTGTGAAAGTCGCTTAATGAATGAAGTTATTCCGCATTTGATTGCTAAAAGTGATGTACATTGTGGTTGTTATTTCGAGACATAGCCATAAGCAAGCAGTCTAGAAGCAGTTACTACATAAAAAATACGTCATATTTAAAAATTAAGTAACAAGCCTTTAAAACTGTAGACATTGGGCTGCTTACGAGAGATGTTGAAACTCCCACTACAACACTAACATAGTTTCCAGTAGTATAAATCTAGCCACTGTTCCACATACCATGTGAGCATACACCATGAAGCTAATATGAGGGCGCGTATAAAAATAATGCCTTATTCTTTAACATTTAATTTTCATGATTATTTGTTTATCTATCAACATAGTCATTCTGACAGCGAAATCATTTCTCCCAACGAGAGACCGGTTTGTCGATACCATCACTGTGGAATATCTGGCTTCATTGACAGAGCCTCAGCCTGTCAAAGTAAAGGTCTCGAAGGTGTTCTTCAAGTTTATGAAACTGATGAAAATCAGACGGGGCTAGGTCGGGATTCCATGGAGGGTGGTCGGTGACAGTGAAACAAGGCATCGGATTGTTGCAGATGCCGCACCGCTCGTGTTTCGTCTGGCATTATCATGCTGAAGGAGACGGTTCCCAATGTTACGTTATGCGCCGCCATGTTACACGCTACAGTTTGGAGCCCTATAGCGACACAGTGTTGCAACTTGTGTCAGCGAAGTGGGAAAGTCTATCGAGTTATATGCATGATATGTAACATCCCAACGAAAAAACAGCTTCCACAACATATACCGAAGTACACAGCTCGTGTAACCAACGTTGTGTATTGATTACAATAGTGGTAAAATGACAAAAATATAAACATTCAAAGAGTGTGAGCTTGAGACTACAGAATGGTGCTTTTATAGTTGGAACTTGTGCCCTGTTGGTCTTGGCAGGCATTCTGTGCCATGCAACATATGTTACTAGCTAATTCATGTTTTATCCTTCCTAAGTATGTGTTCGTTTCTGCATCACTTGCATGGTATCACACTATTGTGAGATGGTATTTGGCCGCTTTATGTATGTGACTCGTGTTCTAAGATATTGTTCCCTTTGACTAGGCAAGTTACTTAAGGTTTACCATATCATGTGACAGTTTTCAATAAATGTACATGCACTTATGTGTGTAAGTATTTCCCACTTAAACTTCACCGTCTTGTCACAGTCCGCGCTGCTCCCCCCGTCGGAGGTTCGAGTCCCCCCTCGGGCATGGGTGTGTGTGTGTGTGTGTGTGTGTGTGTGTTGTCCATAGAGTAAGTTAGTTTAAGTTAGATTAAGTAGTGTGTTAATTTAGGGACCGATGACCTAAGCAGTTTGGTCCCTTTAAATCTTACCACAAATCTTATGCTGTTCATTTTAGGAACACAACCTGCGACCAGCTTAGAGACAGAAGTGATGACACTTTCTGCAAGACCTGGCAACTATTTTGCAGGACACTGTTCAAGCACGTAAAACGCAAAATGTTACTCATTTGTTTGACTAATGGGGCTGCTAAGTGCTGTACCACCTACCGCACTCCCCTGACTTAAGCCCTCGTAAGTTCGAGTCGATTTCTAAACTGAAGGAAACACTTCACGGCATTCGCTTCAGAATTGCTACAAATTCGTCGGGCAATAGACCGCGCCGCTCGAACTGTCAACACAACTGGCACTGCTAAGAGTATCCTACGACTTCCACATCGATGGTAACGGGTTATACACAATCCTGGTGATTACTTTGAAGGTCAGTATAACTTTGAAACACCTATCTATTTTGTACGAGCTGTAAATAAATAGATACCACTATTAAAGTTCCAACCCTTTGATATAATTCCTATCATTGTTTTTATTTTTGTTATTATTATTGTTATTATAAGTATTATCAGTGTTTAAGTAGTTCTAGGGGACTGATGACCTCAGAAGTTGAGTCCCATAGTGCTCAGAGCCATTTGAACCATTTTCGGATGTGCTAAAGTAACTAAACAGTGTGAATTTTTGCGCCATGTTCAAAACAATTAATCCATTAAATTACGTGTAGCAGCACATACACATGGGCGAAGTTTGGTTTCTGTAACATAGATGGTTTAAAATATAATGGAGCATCAGATAATTTACTTTTCACATATAAATTGTTCTGCGATATTAGTCAAGTTCACAAGGCGGGCAGCCAGGTATCGATAAGAGTGAGCTCACTGACCAAGCGTTTTCCTGACAAGACATTCAGTGCATTTGTCTCTTGGCATGGTGTAATATATACACATGCCACCTTGCGAGACACACATGGGCATTACTCCTGATCTAACAAAAAGCTGAAAGGCACTTATGGACTAGAATTAATAAAGTAAGCCGTGTTATTTCCACATTTAAGTTCGTCGGAAACCAACTCTAAAACCGATATCAGAGTCAACTAAAACGTTATAGTGCCCACACGTAGGCTATTAACTTCATCTTGAGTTCAAAACATTTGTCATGTTCTGCTGTCACACAGTGGAAACTGCATAGCACTTGGATGGAACAGCATACTCAAAAGTAGTGATAAACATTCGTATACGTAGGAAGTGAGGATTTCTGTGCCCTAAAGCTCTCCCAAACATTATAGTGGCTCCATTCTGTAACATTAATATTGTCTTGCACTACAAAACTTGCATCGTCTTCTGCTCACAGTGTCAGACATTACAGTACAAATGTATATGAATTTGTACAGGTACGAAATGAGGGCTGTAACGTCTGTTAAACTGTATGCCTGGAACATGACTTTTGACTCTCAAATGAAGTGTTCCATGCTATTTGATGTCTAAATTACGAGTAACTGTATTATTTTTATCTAACAGTACAAAACATATGGAACATGGCAAATGGATAGGAACAGTTACTCCTAGACTCAGATGGGAGCATGTTACTGGAAGTAAAAAAAACGATGTATTGTTTATTAAAAATAAATGAGCTCACACAGAAAACGGTCATGTCAGTGTGATGACCATGTATAAACTGTTCTATAAAACTCACTTTCAGTAAAATGGCCGGCCGGTGTGGTGGAGCGGTTCTAGGGGCTTCAGTCCGGAACCGCGCTGCTGCTACGGTGGCAGGTTCGAATCCTGCCTCGGGCATGGGTGTGTGTGATGTCCTTAGGTTTAAGTAGTTCTAAGTCTAGGGGGCTGATGACCTCAGATGTTAAGTCCCATAGTGCTTAGAGCCATTTGAACCATTTTTTTCAGTAAAATGACATGTCACCTATTTGGAAGATTACTATTCATGTTTTGGGCTTAAAACTTTGACAGTACGGACTCATGTAGCAGACTATGCAGTGATATATAATGGCTTTTATTGATTTTTTATTACTTCTGATGTTTAACATATTCGTGTTAGCAAGATTGTCCGCCAGGTTCACAATTTTTGATAAATCAACGCGAAGAACATCACGAAAAATGATACATTTTGCCGACGCCGGTAATATCTTACATTATTTAAACTTTATATTTTCGTGTGCACAAGGAGAATTACACAATCTATGAAATACGAAATGCTTACATACCTCAAAACATAACCAAAGACCGTACTGGAACCAGACGGCAATGAAGCATCACTAAAGGCAATGGTACAACAAGACAGAGATGTTAGGTGAATATTTCGAAAATAAAATTTTTGCCACAGAATTCCAATTACAAATCTTTGAACGAAAACGAAATTCGAATCTTGCAGCCAAATAAAAGTATGCTATTTCTCAAAGTATGTAAGATTTCCAGTAGAAAACACATGTGGCGTTACTGTTGTAATTAATTACCTTATGAGATTTAACAGAAATACACACATGGCTTGCATACTGGCGGTACTGATAAAACCTATATTAAGCTGCACTTCTTAAAGACCAAATTGTGATTGCTGTTGTAGACCTTGCATATTCCCACATCTGAGTTGTCTGTATAGCTTATTAAAATACACGGACATTTCCTACTGACACTACTGAATGGAAATATAGGTTAGTCGATGACCGCAGTTCGATCGTAGTACCATTCACTAACATTTATCAGAATACACAAAGATTGGTTCTGTATCATCGAAAAATACGCATGGGCACTACTGCTTGTCTAGCTTATTGCTTAAAGTGCACTAGTCCACAAGAATTACCATAAGAAACAATGTCATTTTCGTTTCAAAACCTCGTCTCTAAGACCGATATTAAAGGTAGCCAAACACTATACTGTCCTCATGCTATAGCACTAATTTCCTTTTGCAGTTAAAAATGTGTGCCATCGTTATGTGTCACGTAGAGGGAACTACATGACACGTCAGTGGAATGGCATACTGAACAGTAGCGATATACATTCGTATAATTAAGAAACTAGGGTTGCTATGTTTACAATGTCAGACAAATAGTGTAACGAGTCCGTGCGAAGATATTACATTCATCTTTTAGTACAAAAAGTGTAGTGTCTTCTGCTGATAATTCTAGATCTTGCCATCTCACAATGGAATTGGATGTTATACAGAACTTTCATATATCATAGTTCTTCTGGGAACTTTCTAACATTTGCTATAGGTTGCAAGCTACTATGAATGTCAGCTTTTGAAGGGTGTTAGGTATAGGAGTATCAGCTACAGAGAACCGTTTTCCAGTGTAAACGTTAATGTAAATGAGTACATAGAGTAAACTGGTAAACAGGTAATAGGAAAAGGGTAATCTAGGTAAACAGGTAATAGGTAAACAGGTATTCTGTAGACGAGTAATGGGTAAGTGGGTAATGGGTGGACACACAACAAGTGAACGGATAAACAAGTAAATTTGTAATAGGTAAACAGGTAAACATCTAACAGGTAAATGGGTAATTGGTAAGAGGTAAAAGGTAATGCATAATGGCACATTTAGCATTTACTGTTTACCCCTTATATTATATACCATTTAGCCATTTGCACTTTGCAAATAATCCATTTACCTGTTAACACTTTTATCTCTTTGCTCATTATGCACTTACCCATTTCACTATTACCTACTTACCCCGTTTCGCTTTCACCAGTTACCCATTCTCTGTTTCCCCATTCACTAAATTTACCCATTTGCCTGTTTACACATTTACCCTGTTTAGCCATTTACACTATAAAATAATCCTCAGTAAACGACAACCCCAGCAGCTGGCACCCATCAGCATCTGACACTCCCAATAACTGACACCCATCCATAGCTGACACCTGCAGTAACTGACACCCCCAGTTGGTGACACTTGCATTAGCTGACACCAACAGTAGCTGACATGTCACAGCAAGTGCCAGTTAATTATACAAAGTTCCCAGAACAGCTCTGATGTATAAAATTTCTAGAAGGTATCCACTTAAAAGTCAGTAGTTTCTACCATGTAATATAATGCTTTAGCATTATCAGCAGAAGAGGGCAAACTTCTTGTACTGCAAGATAAAGCTAACATCCTATCATGGCTTCGTTTTTGGTTGACATAGTAACCCTCGTGTCTTATATATAAAAAATATGCATTGCTATAGTTCAGTATGTCATTCCATTGAAGTGTCATGTAGTTTTCACTTTGTAAAATTAGAAGATAACAAACGTTTTGAACTGCAAGATGAAGTTAATGCCCTAACACGAGCTCACTATAATGTCTATCTGTTTCTGAGATGAGAATAGTTTTTGAGATGAAAATAACATTGTTTACTATGGAAAACATGCAGCAGCGCTCATGTGTGTTTTTCAGTGTTATAGAACCCATTTTACGCATTCTGATGAATTTCATGAGAACTATCATCCTTTACAAACCTATGGTTCCGATCAGTAGTGTCAATAGACACAGACAACTCAGCTGCACGAATATGCAAAGTGTTGTACAGCAATCAAAGTTTGGTCTTTAAAAAATGCAGCTTAATCTGAAAGTTTCATCACTAGTGCCAATATGCAAGCCATGTGTGTATTTCTTTTAAATAATTAATTGACAACATTAGCGCCACATGTGTTTTGTACTCGAAATCTTACAAAATTTGGGAAACCATACAGTTTTGTCTTGCTGCTGTGTTAGAATTTTCGTTTGACATCAGATATTCATAATTATACACTAAGGAGCCAAAGAAAGTGGTATTCATGCCTAATATCGTCTTGGGCAGCCGCGAGCACACAGAAATGCCGCAACACGACGTGACATGGACTCGACTAATGTCTGAAGTAGTGCTGGAGGGAATTGACACCATGACTCCTCCAGAGCTGTCCATACATCCGTAAGAGTACGAGGGGGTGGAGATCTCTTCTGAGCTGCACGTTGCAGTGCATCCCAGACATGCTCAATAATGTTCATGTCTGGGGAGTATGGTGGCCAGCGGAAGTGTTTAAACTCATAAGAGTGCACTAGCAGCTACTCTGTAGGAATTCTGGAAGTGCGGGGTGACGCATTGTCCTGCTGGAATTGTCAAAGTCCTTCGGAGTGCACAATGGACATGAATGGATGCAGGTGATCAGACAGGATCCTTACGTATGTGTCACCTGTGAGAGTTGTATCGAGACGTATCAGGGGTCCCGTATCACTCCAACTGCAAACGCTCCACACCATTACAGAGCCTCCACCAGCTTGAACAGTCCCCTACTGACATACAGTGTCCATGGATTCATGAGGTTATCTCATACCTGTACACGTCCATCTGCTCGATACAATTTTAAACGAGACTCGTCCGACCAGGCAACATGTTTCCAGTCATGAACAGTCGAATGTCGGTGTTGACGGTGCCAAACGATGCATAAAGCTTTGTGTCGTGCAGTCATCAACGGCACACGAGTGGGCCTTCGGTTCCGAAAGCCCATATCGATGGTGTTTCGTTGAATGGTTCGCACTCTGACACTTGCTGATGGCCCAGCATTGAAATATGCAGCAATTTGCGGAAGGGTTACACTTCTGTCACGTTGAACGGGTCTTTTCACTCGTCATTGGTCCCGTTCTTGCAGGCTCCTTTTCTGACTGCAGCGATGTCTGAGATTTGATGTTTTACCGGATTCCTGACATTCGCAGAACACGCGGGAAATGGTTGTATGGAAAAATCTCCAATTTATCGCCACCTCGGAGATGATGTGTTCCATCGTTCGTGCGCCGACTATAGCACAACACTGAAACTCTCTTAAATCTAGATAACAGTGCAATGTAGCAGCAGTAAACAATCTAACAACTGCGCCAGACACTTGGTGTCTTATATAGGCGTTACTGACAGCAGCACAGTATTCTGCCTGTTTACATATCTCCGTATTTGAATATGCATGCCTATACCAATTTCTTTGATGCTTCACTGGTGGTGCCATTTCTGTAACATATACCATGAGGTATGATCTTTGGGACCCCTTATGTTTAAACCGAGAATTAAGGCCAAAATAATTTGAAATTTTTAATTTATGTTACATAACATTTATTTTTACAATTATTTAAGATTTGTTTAAATGCTTCTAGTTTATTTTATTGCACTAAACAAAGCCTGCAGAGTTTTACTATTTACCACACAAAAGCACATAATTTTGTGTGGTTCTTTTAAATAGTACACATCAATAGACTGTTAAAGTTCTGAATATTACATTCTGAGAAATTATACAATCTCTGTAGCAAATATATTTCCATATAAAACGAAACTCCAAATTTTAAATTTGAACATAAAAATTCCTGCCCCATAGGTACAAAAGGAATGTCTGCCAAATTGACATTCATTGCTAGGAGCTACATTTTTATCACCACTCAGAACACATTCGATTTTAACAGTCTCTTTAAGCATTTCATTGAAGAAATAGACAGATCCCTATCACAACTTCCTTGAAGTTCTTCCTCCATTTCGATAGCAGAACTGTGATCACTGTCGTCTGTTTCGTTTATTTCTTGATCTATATCACTGACACCTTCCTCCATTGACCGACTAACAATTTCATCAAAATCGAGAAAGTTAAAACTGACACATTCGTGGCAACACATTTCGAGATATACTGTACCATATCGAAGAAAATAGGTACGTAGTTCACGAGGCGAGGTCTAGGAGACTCCAGTACCTACCAGTAACACGTGTCAATAATAAACACAGAAGGCGATAACGCAACCGTCAAAAAAACATCATGGGCTTGGCAATTCAAGGGGGCAGGAGGAGTATAGAAGCATTCCACCACAACCGGCCTTGGAGAGCGAGTTCGAAAATTTTCGCGTGGTCTGAGAGATCACACCTCAAGAGTTAAGGGCTAGAGTGGCAAAAGTGTTATTTTGGAGATATCGACCGTCCATCTCAGTCTTGTTGCATGATTGCCTTTAGTGACGTTTTATTTCTGCCTGGTGCCAGCACCGCCTTTGGTTGTCATTTGAGGTATAGAAACGTTTTGTATTTCATATATTATGTAGTTCCTCTTGTGTATTACGAAATTATGTAGTTTAAGTGATATGAGACACTACCGGTCTTTGCAAAATGTATCATTCCTCGAGATTTGTAGTTTTAATCCGCCAAAAAATGTGAATATGGTGGATAGCATTGCCAACAGAAGTATGTTCCAGATCGGAAGTAATAAAAATCAATAAAAGCCCTTTTACATTAATACATTATCTACTACATGAGTTCTATACTGTTATAGAACGCTTTATCGTGGATGTTTCATTGTGGTAGTTAACTGGAGAGTCTACAGACACGATTTTAAGCGTCACACATGAGCTGTACTCTTCCAGTAGCTGACACGCTATTTTCATTTTATAGAACTATTTATATATGGTAATCACGCTGACATAACCATTGTGTGCGTGAGATTATGTATTTTTCATAAATACTACATCATTTTTGTACTACCAGTAACATTCATTTAGGCCGAGGAGTAACTGTTAACTGCCTGCTTAGCATGCTACATGTGTTTTCTACTGTTATATAAAAATAATATCGATAATTTTGGAATGGAAATGGGATGGAGCACTTAATTTGACTGTCAACAGATACGTTTTTGGTAAAAGTGTTGGTAGATATTACAACCCTCATTTCTTACCTGTACGAATGTGTACTACTATTGGACTGTAACGTTTGACACTATGAGCAGAAGATGATACAGGTTTTGTACTGCAAGACGATATTAATGTCCCGGAATGGAGCCACTATAATGTTTGGGCGAGTTTTAAGGCATAGATATCCTCACTTCTTACGTATACGAATGTGTATAACTACTGTTCAGTATACTATTCCATCGAAGTGTTAGGTAGTTTCCACTGTGTGACAGCTGAATATGGGAAACGATTTGAACTCAAGATGAAGTTAATACTCTAGCGTGGTGTGACTATAATGTTTCAGTTTGACTCTAATATCGGTTTTAGAGTGCGTTTACGTAGATGTAGCGATAACATTGCTTTCTTTGGTAGTTCCCATCTAGAGCTGCACTTTAAGCTGCCCAATAGAACAGTAACAGTGCCCATGTGTCATTTTAAGGGGTGGCATGTGTGTATATTACGCCGAGCCTAGTGTCAGATGCGTTGGATATCAGCAAGACAAGACTTACCAAAGTAGCAAAGCGGCCAGTCACCTAGTTCAGTCTTCGTTTCGCCTGCCTAACTGCCTTGTGACACTTGACAAGGTGTTAACATTTCATACTGTAATTCAATTGTTTAATGTAAGCTGCATGTTGTACTAGTTTATTCTACTGGCCTAGTTTCAGGCGTTGCAAATCATCCGCGGTGTATGGCACAGAAGATTCTTATTTTTTATAATATGTTACTTACAGCATATATAGTAGTGTTTTATATGTATGTGAATTTTCATGTCATTATAATGTGGCTTCTGTTATATGTAATATTTTCTAGCGTATGCCAGTGCCGATATTTCATAATAACTACGTTATAATAATACGATTACATAATTTTTATATCTATGCATATGCAGTCAGCATAAAGTATTTATTTCAATAGTATATTCAGTTGTCATTGCCAATTGCCGCACATGTAAAGGTAGTTAATCTGTTATACAGAGTGTTACAAAAAGGTACGGCAAAACTTTCAGGCAACACTCCTCACACACAAATAAAGAAAAGATGTTATGTGGACATGTGTCCGGAAACGCTTAATTTCCATGTTAAAGCTCATTTTAGTTTCGTCAGTATGTACTGTACTTCCTCGATTCACCGCCAGTTGGCCCAATTGAAGGAAGGTAATGTTGACTTCGGTGCTTGTTTAATGTATGTGCGACTCATTGCTCTACAGTACAAGCATCAAGCACATCAGTACGTAGCATCAACAGGTTAGTGTTCATCACGAACGTGGTTTTGCAGTCAGTGCAATGTTTACAAATGCGGAGTTGGCAGACGCCCATTTGATGTATGGATTAGCACTTGGCAATAGCCGTGGCGCGGTACGTTTGTATCGAGACAGATTTCCAGAACGAAGGTGTCCCCACAGGAAGACGATCGAAGCAATTGATCGGCGTCTTAGGGAGCACGGGACATTCCAGCCTATGACTCGCGACTGGGGAAGACCTAGAACGACGAGGACACCTGCAATGGACGAGGCAATTCTTCGTGCAGTTGACGATAACCCTAATGTCAGCGTCAGAGAAGTTGCTGCTGTACAAGGTAACGTTGACCACGTCACTGTATGGAGAGTGCTACGGGAGAACCAGTTGTTTCCGTACCATGTACAGCGTGTGCAGGCACTATCAGCAGCTGATTGGCCTCCACGGGTATACTTCTGCGGATGGTTCATCCAACAATGTGTCAATCCTCATTTCAGTGCAAATGCTTTTTACGGATGAGGCTTCATTCCAACGTGATGAAATTGTAAATTTTCACAATCAACATGGGTGGGCTGACGAGAATCCGCACGCAATTGTGCAATCACGTCATCAACACAGATTTTCTGTGAACGTTTGGGCAGGCATTGTTGGTGATGTCTTGATTGGGCCCCATGTTCTTCCACCTACGCTCAATGGAGCACGTTATCATGATTTCATACGGGATACTCTACCTGTGCTGCCAGAACATGTGCCTTTATAAATACAACATGTGGTTCATGCACGATGGAGCTCCTGCACATTTCAGTCGAAGTGTTCGTACGCTTCTCAACACCAGATTCGGTGACCGATGGATTAGTAGAGGCGGACCAATTCCATGGCTTCCACGCTATCCTGACCTCAACCCTCTTGACTTTCATTTATGGGGCATTTGTAAGCTCTTGTCTACGCAACCCCGGTACCAAATGCATCAGCGCATCAGGGATTCCATGCGACGGAGGGTGGATGCATGTATCCTCGCTAACGGAGGACATTTTGAACATTTTCTTTAAAACAAAGTGTTTGAAGTCACGCTGGTACGTTCTGTTGCTGTGTGTTTCCATTCCACGATTAATGTGATTTGAAGAGAAGTAATAAAATGAGCTGTAACATGGAAAGTAAGCGTTTCCGGACACATGTCCACATAACATATTTTCTTTATTTGTGTGTGACGAATGTTTCCTGAAAGTTTGGCCGTACCTTTTTGTAACACCCTGTATATCATAGAACATACATAATGTTACTCTGATATTTGTCTCTGTTAGTACGAGATGCATTCAAGTTATAACACCTCCAGTTTTTTTCTCAGAACTGAAAACGGAAATGTGCAGTTTGATAAATAAGTATGCTCATCAAGTGAGTACGTGACAGATGTGGCAGCACTGTATGGCACACAGAGCTCTAGTGGCAGCAGTGAGAATGAGGACTGTTTTTGATATTTCATTACAAGAACTGTGTGTAATCAGTGGTTTGCTTCATTTGCATGGAGTGATACTTTTTGAAATTCATGGCTAGTTGAGTGGTAGATGTAGTGATGGTATCGTGGATGTGTCTAGTGTATGTTCGTTGGTGCGACAGTTCAAAGAAGGCAGAACCTTGTGTGACAACACACCAAGACAATCTGGCAGCAGTCAGTCTGACGACAGCATTCAACGAGTGGAGAAAATTCTTTTGAGGACTGCCGAATGTGTTTGGAACACACTGTCACCAAAGCTGTCATTTCCGTGAGATCTGTGCACATAATCCTGCATGAAGATCTGAAAACGGGAGAAGTGTCCTCTAGATGGGTATCACGAATTCTGACGGAAGATCAAAATGTTGGGTGCGTGATATGTTGTCAGGTGATATTGACAGGTAATGTCGGCATCAATGAAACTGTCTTTTCATCGACTGTGCTGATGGGTGAGACATGCATGCCGTATTTCAGCCCTACATGAAACGCCAGTCAGCTCATTGGAAGCACGCACAGTCACCACCGCCAAAAAAATTCTGGTAAGCGCCAATGCTGAAAAGATGACGGTGGCCATGTTCTGGGACAGTGATGATGGCATAACACCTACTCACTATGTTCGAAATGGCCCTGCGGTGACATCCTACCAAGATGTTTTGAAGAACAAGTCACATCCGGCATAGCGTGAGGAACGGCCGGACAACCCTCCACTTGTGCCCATTCAGCAAGAGACACACCAGTGGATCATGTAAAAGCGACACTCCAGTTTATTCGTGAAAACAACTTTCAAGTGATTTCTCATGCTCCCTACAAAACTATCCTGGTTCCTAGCGACTTGTCTCTATTTCCAACGATGCAAGAAAGTCTCCGTGGTCGCACATTCAATAGCCGTGCCGCTATTGCAACAGTGATTTTCCAATAGTCAAATCATAGTCCTAAACAAGCGTTCACAGTGGACATGGAATCATGACACTGAGGCTGTGAAAAGTGTATACGGCTGCAGGGAGTTTACATCGAGAAATTACACAAGTGCCATCGTTTTCGTGTTGTTAGTTTGCGAGTAAATAAATCGGAGGTGTTTTAACTCGAATGCACCTCTCAGAAAAAACGTGTTCTTACTAAAGAATGCTAGTGAAATTTTCGAAATTTTTTCAATTTTGAGATCGGTTCGCTGGTTTAAAGTACTGTTGGGATGTTTCGTTGAATATGTGAAAATTTTTGTCTCTTCCAATATACTAAGAAAGTTGCCGTTTTCGGCAATACATAGGCCTGACAGGCATTGTGTCACGCCACCGACTGTGTGGTGTTCTTTTGAGTGTGTACTAAATGAAAAAAAAGTGTGTGTGAAATCCTATGGGACTTAACTGCTAAGGTCATAAGTCCCTAAGCTTACACACTACTTAACCTAAATTATCCTAAGTACAAACACACGCACCCATGCCCGAGGGAGGACTCGAACCTCCGCCGGGACCAGCCACACAGTCCATGACTGTAGCGCCTTAGATCGCTCCGCTAATTCCGCGCGGCTGTACTAATTTAAGATAGGTTCGTGCCAGTCAGCTTCAGATCTTCTTTAAATCGTATTTTCACTTTGTCTAGCATTCTTTAATGGCAACACCTTTATTTTTTCTTCCGACAGAGATTATACGAACAGAAGTAGCATTATATATGTTCTATGATATATCCACACATATTATAAAAATGGATGTAAATATGGATGTACACATATGTATATATGTTGCGCATCTCCTCCTTAACCACTGGATCGATTTCCACCAAACTTGGTAGTAATATCACTTACTGGCTGGAAAGAATCCCTACGGTGGTAAGAAGCACCTACTTATCAAAAGAGTGAGGGTGAAAAAGTAGTGCAGCTGACTTCTCTGAATACCCAGACTTTATTCAACAAATATTTGAGAATTTCAGCACTTAGTGACTTGCAAGAAACTTTACATATAATTTAAATCATTTCCGAAAGTTTTTGTCGCTGACAACCCCACAAAATGATGACAAGGAAATAGTTTATCCCTTACATTTTCCCTGTCATGCAGTAGAACTGCTGCATCGGGAATGATGTTTTAATTTATTACTTCTTTGCTAATAAATGTATTCGGGACACATTTTGCAAAAAATGTTCATATACATCGCTGGATGCTTCAACAAACATGTCACTGTGCGACACATAGTTCAGGAGACGTGATATAAACCCTGAGATGTGTGAAACACTGCCCATCATGATCTACATTTCAATTTATTATATATTTCCTACTAGCTCTATTCACAACGCATTTCGTATAAAGCATCCATAAATGGTTCTGAATATACCAATAAAAAATACATCATTACATGACAGATAGTTAAGGAAATATGACGTCATAAACACTGAGAGGGGTGAAAAACGGCTGTATCATGTATTACGTATTAATTTATTACTTCTTTACTACTAACGGACAGTATTCATATACACCACCGAATGTACCTGCAAAACTATATCACTGTACAACGCAGGAGATATGAGGCCATAAACACTGAACTTAGTGAAAACAAACATTCGTTAGAGATACAGATGAAATATGTGTGAAATATATTAAATATCTGTGAAATACAATGGTCAGCCCGAACATTATGACTACTCACCTAATAGCCGGTCTGTCCACCTTTGGCACTGATAACAGCGGTGACGCGTCGTGACATGGATGTAATGAGGCCTTGGTAGCTCGGTTTAGGGAGCTGCCACCACATCTTCACGCACAAGTCACTTAGTTCCGGTAAATTCCGGGGAGGGTAGCGATGAGCTCTGACGCCACGTTCAACCACATCCCAGATGTTTTCGATTGGGTTCAGATCTGGCGATTTGGAGGGGCAGCACATCAACTGGAACTCGCCACTGTATTCCTCCAACCAATCCATCATACTCCTGCCCTTGTGACATGGCTCTCTATCTTGTTCAAAAATGCCACTGACATCGGGAAATATGATCGTCATGATGGGGTATACGTAGTCGGCAACCAGTGTACGATATTCCTTGGACATTATGGTGCCTTGCACGGGTTCCACTAAACCATGGATGCCCACGTGAAATTTTCCCAAAGTGTAATGGAGCCGCCGCCACCTTGTCTACATCCTGCAGTACAGATGTCGATGACCTGTTCCCCTGGAAGACGACTGATTCGTGCATTTTCACCAGCATGATGAAGAAGGTATCGGAGTTCATCAGACGATGCAATGCTCTGCCACTGCGCAAATGTACAGTGCAAATGGTCCCGTGCCAATTTCAATTGTAGTTGCCAATGGCGTGGTATTAACATTGGCACATGTATGGCCATCGGCTACGGAGGCCAATTATTAGGAGTCTTCAGTGCACTGTTTGTTCAGACTCAATTATACTCTGCCCAGCATTAAAGTCTGATGTTAGTTCTGTCACACTTCACCGCCTGTCCTGTCTTACTAGTCTGATCAGCCTACGACGCCCGACATCTGTAATGATGGATGACCGCTGAACACCACTCCGTATGGGACGTACTTTCACCTTGGTTTCCCCACGTGTTGAAGACACTCACCGCATGACACCTTGAACACCCGATAAGTCGTGCAATTTCCGAAATGCTCGTGCCGAGCCTCCAGGCCACCACAATCTGCTCTCAGTCAGACTCAGATAGATCGCGTGCCTATCCCACTCAACACACGGGCAGCACGCTCACTGATACTACATGCAAGGCGTGTGTGCCTGACTGGCAGTGATTCATCGCCAGGTGACTCTACTATCGCTTGGATGGGTTTCGTAACGATAGTAAGTCTATTTTGATGGTAAGTTCCTATGGGAACAAACTGCTGAGTTCATCGGTCCAAGTCTACTGTCATAATGTACTGGGTGATCAGTGTATATGTGACATGTCGGTGTATGGGAAAAACCGAAGGGTAAAAAACCCTCCCAGAGCTCTGGATCGTTTTCATCCGAACATGGTACACATATTACACACTGGTTGGAAAGAATTACTGTGAGGGTAAGAGCCAGCAACCTCCCACTGGTTTTGGGGTGATAAAATGGAGGGAGGATAAAGGGTTGAAGAGATGCCAATATGGAGAGGGGGAAAAGAGGACATGGGCACGGATATGAGGAAGATGGAGATGGACAGAGGTACAGGTACGGCGAAATGGATAGAGAAAGGGAAGAGGAGCAGACGGGCAGAGAGGGGGGGGGGGGGGGGGGCGAGGGCATGGACAGAGGAAGGAAAGATGAGAAGATGGACAGAGAAATGGAGAAGAGGAGATTGACAGGGACAGAATGGAGGAGGAGATAAAGGGAGTGAGGGGTAGATAAATCGGGCTGGAGGAGTTTGACTTAGAGAGGTAATAGCAAATGGATGGAGGGAGAAGGAGTACATGGACAGGGGGGGGAGGAGTAGATGGACAGAGAATGGGGAGGAACAGATGGGCAGAGAGTGGATGGAGTAATAGATGGACAGAAAATGGGTGGTGGACGTGTAAAGAGAGAGGGGGAGATGAAAATGGACAGAGAGAGGACAGAAAGAGACGGACAGAGGAGATAGACAGAAAGAGGAGGAAGGGGGAGATGGACTACTAGAACTGGAATAAATACATGCCTGGACAACGCTGGGTACTCAGTTAGTAACAAAGGATAGGTTGTGCAGGACAGGTTGTGCTTAAAAAATAACTGTTAAGAAACGAAGTCCGATACGTTACGCCATTTTGGAATTAATTAGCGTTGAAATTAGTCAATGAGGCCACTGCGCGCACCAATTCAAGCTGCCCGCCAGAGATGGTGTCGTCAAACGTGTCCTTCATTTGGTTTCCTAAAACCGAACGAGAGAGCGATACAAAAATTGTGGATAGGTCGGTACTAAGGACTGAAACCGATCCACGATATGAGAACAATTGACTCTACTGGTATCTGGCGGGCCGCTTGAATTTGCGCCCAGAGCTGCATGATTGACTAACTTCAGTGCTAGTTATCACTGAAACTGCGTAACGTATCGAATTAGTAGTTAACAATTAGCTCTCACTACAGCCTAACATGCCACACCATTACAAGTTGTTAAGACTACCTCTGACCACCCTCTATGTAAACTGAAGACACTAGCTAGTGTCTGTCTATGCATGCAGGCTGACCTCAGGGATAGCTGTAGGGATTTTGATCTGGTTTTCTGTAATATATATACTTATTCACGGGATGGGATACTGTGTGTAATTTATAATATTTCGTACAAATTGTCTTAATTATGATGAATTAAAGTGAAGTTGTGATAATGACGCCATTGCCTCCTAGTTCAGCCACTTAACTTGAGAAAGCGCAGTGCCCGAGAACACACCAAAGAGGATCCAGTTTACATATGGCGTGGCGGTATGACGATGGAGTATGTTGCTGGAAACAGAAAAGTACTGGAATCGAATCCTGGGTGGGTTACTTTTTTCACTCTGCTTTTTAACCTAGCATTCATCTCTTAATGATGCAAAGACACACGTTTCGAAATATTAAGACTGTTTCAGAGTGCCTATTTCTGCTTCTCTCAGATTAGCAATCACAGTTAGCATTCTTAATTCACTACAGATTCTTTGAACAACTGTCGGCGATTTACTCACCTTCAGAGCTTCGTAATAATATACACGATAACGAAAAGATAATCACCTCATAAGGCCGTTATGTGAGACTTTCAGTCTGAAATAATCAAATATTTTTAACCAAAAGTTTCCCACCATTACTCTGAGAACAACTGTATAGCGAGAAAACCTGCGAATACAGAATCTACGTAGTTTTATTTTTTGTGCTCCAAGTAAAACGTTCTCCAAAAACTACTTTAGTAACTTTTCTTCGTTTACAAACAACATGTTTTTTCAGCAGCGCATGAATCAGACACAAATGTGGATAAGATTCTTTGCATGTCACCGTGAAGAAGCCTGCCATAAAAAGCCTCCGACAAAGAATTGCGGCAATGATCCTCAACGATGCCGCGTGTTCTTTTCCAGATCTTTTTCTTTTATTTGTGCCACCTCAGCCAGTCTCTGACACGTACTGAATCACTCATACACGCATACCGACACTGGGTATAAAAATATTGCTTATATCATGATGAACTCCCTTCACTGCCATGAGATGTCACTCCAAACGCCAATTCAATATGGAACACAGAACATTCTTGCTTCTACACATCTTTCCAGCCGTACGCTGCTTATATCTCGTAAGTTATATGAAAGTGATGATATTCGGATACTAAACGTTGTCTGTGAAATCTATTCATAACAGTACGCAGTGGCCCGCAAACAAAGTACGCAACGCCACACAAGTCGTCCGGCCGTAGACACTAAATGCAACCCGGACGAGGATGGACCAGGTTGCTATTTAAGTATAAGGCAATTCACATTATAATGATCGGAAAAATCACTTACAAGTTTAAAACACTGCTATATACTCTGTAAGTAATGTATTATAAGAAATATGTACCTTTTGTAATACAGATACAGGCGACACTTGAAACTAGGTGCGTAATATAAAATAATACAAACGAGCAGCTTACTTCAAACAATTAATTATTAATATACCAAATTTACATATCATGCAATCTGCATAGTACGAAATGTACAAGACATATGACAAGCATCATAGAACAGTACAGATGTGAAAAATAATTAATTGGACGCTCCGTTGTGGCTTACTACAACTATGATACAGAAATCGAGCTTTGCGCTGACACAAGTGCTGCCTTACGTAATTTTGTGGCTAAATGAGGAGCTACTTTTCAAAACGCATTATATCTACTGGTGGAGAAAATTGAGTTTATTATTAAATCCGGTATTTTATTACCCGCTCTATACACTCCTGCAATCAATTTGTGTTCAAATGTATTTTAACACCTTCAAAAACAGCGCTGAAATCTAGTAGATTCAACAAATAGCATTTTGTTCTCTAGTATGATTAAATCAAACACCATTAACTCCAACGGCTGCCTTTATTTTTTTTTTTAAGCTATGTTGGCTACAATGAAAGACTGGTGGACTAAAGCGAAACCCTTTAACTGACAACAATGACCAGTTAATATTCGTTTCCAGTATTACAGCATTGTTTTGTATAGACGTTTATCATTCTGTCTATTAGACGTATAGAAGTCAGACGTAAAAACGTTGTTGTGCTAAGATGGAGAGTATTATAGCGAGTGAATGTGTGACTGTTGGAGAGAAAATGAATCGTGGAACGAGAAAACGAATGAATAGCAAATCAAAAAGGGAATTAGACTATGAAAACAGGTAAGAGTAAAGAGTAATAAAATTACTGTCAATGCAAAGCTATACAAATTAATATATTTTTAGTTACCTGTATAATTATTTCTCTTGTAATTTTTTATTGTCAGATATCGGGGTAAGGATCCTCATCTCATGAGCTTCGAACCTCATGTCACATTTCTCAGATTGTTCGCGGATGGATGTGTTGTCCAAAACAAATATTAGCACGTTATTCATGCAATTGCTTTCTGGTTATTCAAAGAATCTCCAGTGCATGTGACTGATGTACTTCTCTGCTTTCCTGTTCGAAGACGTTCATTTTTACCTCCTGACAGAGTATCTGGACGAGTAGAAAAGAAACTTCGTAAAATGTCAGAAATATTGAATCCAAGCTCGTACCAGGATGTTTATGCAGAAGTGGGCGAAACTAGGATTTTAGGGAAAGACTGGAAAATATTTGATATTTAGGAACTAAGTTCAATTTTGAGGCCTGTAGTTTGGATCAGTGATCTGAAAAGGATCCATTTGAAGAAATATATGGTAGGTGAAAGGGTAGCCGATGTGAAAATCAAAACGCACATCACCTACTATTCTGATGATACTTCAAAGCGCTTTTTGCATTAGGTAAACGTGGATACAGCTTGAACAAATTATCAAAATCTCCATCACTAATGAGGTTGAAACAAGAAAAGAAATACGATGTGGAAAACGTACTAAGTCTCAGATATGGAAACAACTGTAGAGAAAATGAAATACTTGAATTTTTCAGACTATCAGCCTTCCATGTAACGAACTTATTGTCTAATATACTATTTGTGATTGTTTAGAAGAGGAGTCTGTTTTGGGAAAAATATTGTTAACTTTGTTATTGTAAATGAAGCATATTTTCGTTTTTGTTCCTACTTGTGGTGTTAAAATGTTTTATTTAGTGATAAAAGATGTATTTTCAAACAATACAAAGTATTTTTACCAGTTCTATGTCACTGAAAATTTATCAAAACACGTTATGTCCAAAATAGTTTACATCAAAAGGCAGACTGTCCAACAGGACCCAGCGAAACGCATTTTGACCATCAGAGAAGTGCTCATAGCTTGAAAGTATAAAAAGCAATTTCCTGGCATTAAACTTATTTCGATCAGCAGCCCTACCTGAGTATGTGGTGTAAAATTCATAAAAAGACATTGAATATTTTTTGCAGCATACGTTTCTAGCTTCTCCTGAAAAGTTTATTTTTTAGGTCATAATGCGTTTTGAAAACTGGCTCCTCAAATACTTTTCAACAGAAACAAAAAATTCAGTGCATTCATCTACTGTTAAGCACAGCTATAGGGGGATTGGTTGTTTCATTTTAATGGTCTGTATACTACTTTCAGATATGGAAATGCTACAGGCTAGAGGCTTTACATCATTTTTTTCGAAATACAGCTTAGAACATATGTAAAAAAATATTCAGAGCCATTAGGTACTTTTGGCATGTGCAAAAATACTGCAAGCTACACCCTTCACGTAATTTTTTTCCGTAGGTGCATTTCAACATAGTACAGACTGTATGAATACTTTTCAGTATGAATACTTTTGAATATCATCATGAATACCGCAAGTTACACTCTTAATGTAATTTTTGGTTAGGCACTTCCGAACACGGAAAAGAAGAAAAATTTAGACCATTTGGTTATTTTTGAGCACCAGGTTGGCTGTCATTGTGATTGGCTGTTTCATTTTAATGGACTATGCTGTACTAAGATCTGAATGACAGAGAGTAGGGGAGGTGTTAAACAGCACAACTGGTCTACCCCCACCATCTTGGATTGTTTTCTAAATTCATTTTCGATCGTACATCTTTAAATTTCCTTCCACTCGCCATCCGGGAGTTTAAAAAATTCCCGCCATTTGTCATACTTAATTTTTAAATTTCCTTCCATCCGCCATCTTTAATTTTTAAATTTAACGCATCTTGATTATGTTATGTATTGAAGGTCATTGATGATGTCATTGCCCCTGATATATAGGCAACCGACACTAACACTTGTATCTTTCGAAGTAGCCGGCATAATGGATTGTGACGTCTGCAGTGTCACATACTTCAATACCACATTTATGGATCGCCGTAACATTGCTACTCACGGATGTTCCATTGAGACTTCCAGAGCCATACCTGAGTAAGTGGTTCAATGAATGATGACTTATAAGGGCTTCGAAATAATGTACATAAGTTTAAATTTACTCTGTTAAATGTAACAAGAATCCCCCAGGACACCTGAGGCAGTGGCTTGGGGCTCGGTAAATTGATAAATCTTCATTCATCGTTTATTATGCCTCTTTCAATCATATCGGCATTTGCCAGTCCGTTTTGGACATAATGGCGTATATCGTACGGTATAATTTTGTTGATTATTTGCTTTATATCTGTAAATTCATGCCACTTTTGGTCGATATTACCGATATTTTAGTTTTATCCGTCCCTTTATCTCCTGATAACTGTGGATTTCACTTGCACTTACGTACCACTCTTGTTTGCGTTTCTTGTAGACCTAGAAATACTTTGTGAGGCTTGCAAGACTGAATATGTACACTACACGCAACTGGAAAGATATTAGCAAATAATATCTCATATGTCACTTGAAAAGTACTTTACTGGTGTGTCAATGTGTATTGAACCTAGCTTATTTTTCTGTTTTGTTGAAATTTTACTTTAATTAAGTACGGAAATGATCTAAATCAGCAACACTGACGGCCGGAAATTCATTTTGGTACTTACTGGAAATGGCTAAATTGTTCGTAACACTCAGCCCTAAATAATGGTTTGGGAATTTTAGGTTCTTTTATGTTCTTATGTGTTAATAAATCGATTGACATTTATTTGAGACTGAACCTTTTAAACTATACAATTAATATTTCCCCATTTATGTGGGGTCTTTTGTGTCCATAATACATTGCAATCGTGGCTCTGAATTTCTTAACGTGGCTAATCTCCTCGTTGAAGTATTAAAACATAATGCATGAGTGATAATATGAAATTTTGGCTCTACATTCGTCTATCACTTCGCTGTATTTCTGTACTTTTTCGAAGCTTTTTCTATTGTAATTATTTTAAAACTGGCTGTGACCAGGTTTTACTTCCTGGGCTACAGGAATAACATGTATTTGTACTTTGGTGAGGCATTGATATTATTTCTTCTAATTACGAAAAGGTGACCAGTTGCATCAATATGTTAGGTGTGGAGATTCCCTGTAAAGATTTTGAGATCTATAAAATATAATAATTTTAGTCGGTGTATTTCGTTTGATGCCCTGCAAAGTTTTTGATGTTCGAGTTGGTGTAATGCCTGCCAAGTGATTGTCATTTCCACTTTTTCGAAATATATTGATGATTCAATTGAAGAGATTTGCGAAGCTGCAATTCACCATTCTGTCGATTCTCTAGACCTCAATCGTCGAGGCAAAATAGCACCTGCGTCCCAAAATAGTAGCATTACGTCCAGACATTTTCAGTGTGCTAGTTAGTCGACCTCATTATTACATCTAAGATATTCAGCATCAAAAATGGCCATATGCTGCTTTTCAGAGATCTTTTACGACTTCTCCCCAATTTATCCGTCGTAGCGACTGGCCACAATAACTACTAAACTTCGCAAGTAACACATTTGCTACTCCAGACATAATCACGTATAAGTTCTTTTATTTTTGAATTTTGAATTGTCATTAGCTCCTTGTTTCCACCAAGTGAGGAAGCTCAGGGACAAAAACTCGTAATGAGATGCGACCACTGTTGAATTCCGGTCCGACAATTTAGATTTTTATGACCCAGGGTTTCTCCACATTATCTGAGGGAATTCTGGCCTGGTGAAACCCTGTTCCTACCCTCCATGCATGTTAAAATTCAGCTAGGCTTGTGTCTCAAAGATCACGGTTTCGGCTGCATTTTAAACCCTCACTGACTTAACTCTTTCTAATGGTCTTTTACCTGCACTGTAAACGAGGTAACTAATGAAAAGCACTAAATACATTATTCTGAACAACAGAGCACTAATTTCATAGAAGTTATTTACTACCAATAAGTAACTGTTGTTGATGGGACTTTTCCACTATTATATTTACGAGAAGAATATTTCACGTGTCGTTACCTAGCATTTTCGAGGTTTTTTCACTAACGTAAATAAATGACTATATCACGTAAGAAGTTCTTCAGCTTTCTTAGGTGTATTGTTTCATTGAATTTAGTGTACTAGGTATTTCACAGAACTTCTCAGCAGTGCATACTAAACGGAGCCGACTGTGTATGCAAAATTTAATTTTTGTTGTTCACATTTCACAGTCAGTTATTGGCATATTGATGAAAACAGTTCGTTCGACGTTGTACAGTACTCCCCGAGAGCTATCGTAAACTTGTGAATTTCTTTCTTGTCTTCAGTTCTATACATTTATGCGTAGATTTTTCATATCCTATTGTTTGTCTGGAAATACTTCTCGACTTGGAAATCTGAGTATGGAGTACATCGATTATTGCGAAACATGTGCTTTCTTCGCTGTACGTTAATTCATTTGTGATTAATATTTCAGCGTACTGCAACTTTGTAAATAAAGTATAAAAAGGATAAATTATCCAAGGTTTTCAATGAAATATGTAACTTACCTGTACAACCAAGGTACCAGGCTGACACTAGTGCAGGTTTGCTCGAGACAAACGTAGATGGTCTGATTACTGGAGATATAAAAACGACCATCAATAGTGCTTGACTGATAAATGGAGAAGAAGTTGGAACGTCAAGTCCTTCATTAACAGACTGTATACTAATTCTCAATGGTAATTTACGAACCCGTACGCAAAGTATCATAGAATGAGTGTCTGTGAGACTGATCATGGTGGTTTATCGGTCCACTGGATAGGGTTATTAAACTCGTCGAGCCCTTTGGTGTTATCGGTGAGAAGTGATCTATATGCCAACACCAGATCTGGCACCTCCATTTTTTGTGAAAAATTGACACTGTTTGTCACACACACTCATCACACACAACTACAAAAACACTTACATTTAAGAAACTGGTAGAGTGACTTGGATTCGGAAGTGTTGTACCAGGTCAAGAGCAGTATTATTAGAAAAGACTTGAAATCTGAGAGCAGAACCATCTAAAATTCTTTTCTACGTTGGTTACGCAATTTTTCTGTGCACCAAGAAGGCAGAAAGAAAATAACCTACACAGAAATGCACTACACTTGTTTCAGTTGCTCAAATTCTACAGTAACTCCTGGGGAGAATTCCCATGTTGTTGTTGGTTCCTTCAGTCCGTAGTTTGATTTGACGCAGCTCTCCGCTCTACTCCTTGTTAGCCTCTTCATTTCTGCATAACTATAGCAACTTTCGACAAATTAAACGTGGTTACTGCATTCGAATCTTCGTCTCTGTCCTAGACCTCTCTGCATTACCAACTTGACGAGTCTTTGATGCCTCAAGATGTGTCGTACAGACCGATCCAGTCTGTTAGTCAAGTTGTGCCATAATTTCTTCTTTCCAAAATTCGATGCAACAGATCTTCATTACTTACTCGATCCACCCATCTAATCTTCAGTATTCTCCTGCAATAACATCTTTCATAAACTTCAATTCTTGTCTTGTCTGAACTGTTTGTTATTCACGAGTCACTTCCGTAAAAGGGTATACTCTGGACATTTATCTACAGAACAGTCTAACATTTATAAGTATATTCGATGTCAAAGGATTTTTTCACTGACCGTTGTCAGTCTGTATTTTACATCCTGTCTACTTCAACTTTCATTCAATTAAAAGAGCAAAATTCATATAGTACTTTTAATACCTTACTTTCTGATCTAATTCCCTCAGCAAAGCATGAAATAATTCGACCTCAGTCGATTACCCTTGTTTTACTTTTGTTGATGTTCACCTTCTATCCTTTTCTCACAACACTAATCAATCGATTTAATTCCTTTCCAAAGCCCCTTGTCGTCCCTGACAGAATTACAATGCAACTAGTGAACCTCAAAGTTTGTATTTCTTTTCCCTGAACTTTAACTCCCTTTGAAAATTTCTGTTGGGTTTTCTCTAGAGCTTGCTGATTGCACAGACTGAATAACAACGGGGACAGATAACAGTTCTCATTCTCTTCTCAACTATTGCTTCCTTTAACTGTCCTTCGCCTCTTTTAACGCAAATCTGGTTTCTTGACAGGTTGTGGATAACGATTCGCTCCCTGGATTTTATTCATTCTACCTTCTGATTTTCAAAGAGCGTAGTCCACTCAGCTTTCTCTAAATCCACAAATCCTGTACATGTAAGTTTCCCTTTTTGTAACCTATCTTCTAAAATAAGGCTTGGAGTTAGTACTGTCTTGTTTGTTTCTACATTTCTCCAAAACGTAAACCGAGCGAGGGGACTCAGTGATTAGCACACTGGACTCGCGTTCGGAAGATCGACGATTCAAACCCGCGTCCACCGATTCAGATTTAGTTTTTCCGATATTTCCTTAAATCGCTTAAGGCAAATGCATGGTTCCTTCGAAAGGACACGGCGATTTCCTTCTCCATCCTTTCCTAATCCTAGTTTGTCTCTAATGTCCTCGATGTTGACGGGGTGTTAAACACCAATCTTCGCCTCCTCTCCGGAACGTAAACTGACATTCCCAGAGGTCGGTCTGTACCAGTTCTCCATGTCTGTAAGTAATTGGAGAGTGCAAATGTCAAACGTTCTAACTACGTTTCTTACAAAACGAATTTTCTGTGTGTTGTGTGTTTGGTACCCTGTTGTATCTTGCTAGATTTCTTCTAAGTGCCTTATCATGGACAAATTGTTTCAAATATCCGTCACTAGATGTTACATGGTATTTGAGCCAATCAGAGTTACCATCTGGAGTTCAAAGGGCCACGCGTCAACATCTCCTCCATTTAGCCTGGAATGGATTTTAGAGATAGCACACAAGTTTTTGGTAAGTGGGCATCGCTTGTAGAACTGCGACAGAGATTTTGCAATTGTAGAGAAACGGAGAAAGGTAAGCAAGGCCTTTTTTCTCTAATATTTACACAAGATTACTGAATCAGATGAAACTATGAACCCACTCCATGTAGTTTCGATGCGTACAACTGCCCCTTTAATTTTGGAGAAGCTACTGAATCACTTTTGTTGTCAGTGCAGGCGTGTAGGATCTCCAAATGCATTATGATCGAAGTGCCTCATACTCATCCATCTCAAATAGCTATATAAAAATTCTTACTCTGAAACATAAGAAACGAAAAATGGTTCAAATGGCTCTGAGCACTATGGGACTCAACATCTGTGGTCATCAGTCCCCTAGAACTTAGAACTACTTAAACCTAACTAACCTAAGGACATCACACACATCCATGCCCGAGGCAGGATTCGAACTTGCGACCGTAGCAGTCGCACGGTTCCGGACTGAGCGCCTAGAACCGCTAGACCACCGCGGCTGGCTAAGAAACGAAAAATGTCGATGTATTCAAAAGAGGAAAGACTGTGGCAGATTTGTGCCATGCTGTGCTTCATCTCAAAGATAAGCCATTTTTATCAGCTGCAAAACAGGAAGACTTGTTGACGATGTTGCCGTTTATTACTCAACAGCACAGGAGGACTTACAGTATATTTTGCGACATCTGATCCCAAGAATATAATTTTCTAGGAAACGGAACTCAATAGTGGAAGAGTTTTTTGTTGAACTTAATTCCGTTATTCTCTTGCAAAAATTTAGAAGGTATGAAAAGTGATGTTTTTACTACAGGTCTATTAGTTAAAACATTATTGCTAGTTAAAACATTATTGCTGTAATCCTGTACTTGTGTTATCATTAGCCCGCATCTCGTGGTCGTGCGGTAGCGTTCTCGCTTCCCACGCCCGGATTCCCGGGTTCGATTCCCGGCGGGGTCAGGGTTTTTCTCTGCCTCGTGATGGCTGGGTGTTGTGTGATGTCCTTAGGTTAGTTAGGTTTAAGTAGTTCTACGTTCTAGGGGACTGATGACCATAGATGTTAAGTCCCATAGTGCTCAGAGCCATTTGAACCATTTTTTTGTTATCATTAATAATACGTAGTGAATCAGCACTAATGGGAAAAAACATTCGTAATGACACCTAGAACCAGCGAGTTCACTGGCATGCCACAAGACCATGCTTATTTGTTTTCCAGTTGTTTCATTAATTTTTGGAGTGATGAAATAAGCAGCACAATCGTGTGATATTAGAACACCTTCTGAATACTTTGGATACAAATAAGATGTGTACTAAAAGCGATTCAGTACATTTTTTTTTTATTGCTCTGGCAAACGTAAGAATTGGCTGTTAGAACGTTTGACATTTCCACTATACAATTCATGTCAATATTTTGCAAACTATGACTTATTAATCTGGTATTTCGGTAAAATTCACACCTGTCAGCACCTGCACTTTTTGGAATTGAAACTGTAAAATTCTTCTTGAACTCAAAATTCTGTGTATGTGTTCCAAATAGCTGGGTTTGATATCCGAAGTATTTTCCCAAATAAGCACCTACCTGCTTCTTGGAGGTGAAAGAAGAGGCAGCGGTTCCTCTGACGTCAGAGGTGACTGAAACAACACGGACCGGCTAACATGGCGAACCGGTAGCAAGCAGCCAGAAGGCAAGAGGAATGGCTGACGGCGCAGCGAACAAAAACAGGTCCTGATTCATGTCCTGACATCTGGGCGTGGTGGAAATGTAAAGAGGCGTGGTTTTGTTTCTCGGCGGAATTAGCATACTCATATAAAGACATCCGGCCTCTTCACAAGCGTGTCACGCCCGGCCGTGACAGTTCAGCTGCACGCACAAGTTGCCACGCCAGTAGCGGCACTCGCATGCCACCTGGCGCTCCGCCTATGTAATTCCAGCACTGGAGTGGAACAGTACAGCGCTCTAGCACTGCTACCCTAGTTCTTTATTTGCGTGGTATATAGAAATACTCCGCGTCTTCCGTGCATCCGTATTTTAATGGATACTGGGACAGCAGCTGTTTCGATAAGTGTGTAACAACAAAACACCATCAGCTTGGTGTATCAGCTGTATTATAATCGGTTTCGATGATACGATCCACAATCTTCAAGGCCCTCTGCAACATAGCGTGATCACACTTTCAATGGGCATCATCACCACATCTCTAATAAAAGGAGCGGAGACCGCAGGCGTGTGCAGAAGAGTCTGTTACGCTGAGTGTGGTTGCAGCACATCAGTTCCTGCTGAAGTCCGCCCCAGTAGCTGAGTGGTCAGCGTGACGGATTGCCGTCCTCTGGGCCCGGGTTCGATTCCCGGCTGGGTCGGAGGTTTTCTCCGCTCAGGGACTGGGTGTTGTGTTGTGTTCATCATCCTTTCATCCCCATCCGGCGTGCAGGTCGCCCAATGTGGCGCCGAATGTAATAAGACCTGCGATATGGCGGCCGGACCTGCCCCGCGAGGGGCCTCCCGGCCACTGACGCCAAACGCTCATTTCCATTTCCAGTTCCTGCTGAAACCAGAGGCACTATAAGCGATAACTCCGCAGACACCGGCTTTTCGCGGATGACGCTGTAGTATACAGAGAAGTTGCAGCATTAGAAAATTGTAGCGAAATGCAGGAAGATCTGCAGCGGATAGGCACTTGGTGCAGGGAGTGGCAACTGACCCTTAACATAGACAAATGTAATATATTGCGAATACATAGAAAGAAGGATCCTTTATTGTATGATTATATGATAGCGGAACAAACACTGGTAGCAGTTACTTCTGTAAAATATCTGGGAGTATGCGTGCGGAACGATTTGAAGTGGAACGATCATATAAAATTAATTGTTGGTAAAGCGGGTACCAGGTTGAGATTCATTGGGAGAGTCCTTAGAAAATGTAGTCCATCAACAAAGGAGGTGGCTTACAAAACACTCGTTCGACCTATACTTGAGTATTGCTAATCAGTGTGGGACTCGTACCAGATCGGGTTGACGGAGGAGATAGAGAAGATCCAAAGAAGAGCGGCGCGTTTCGTCACAGGGTTATTTGGTAACCGTGATAGCGTTACGGAGATGTTTAGCAAACTCAAGTGGCAGACTCTGCAAGAGAGGCGCTCTGCATCGCGTTGTACCTTGCTGTCCAGGTTTCGAGAGGGTGCGTTTCTGGATGAAATATCGAATATATTGCGACTTATATCTCCCGAGGAGGTCACGAATGTAAAATTAGAGAGATTCGAGCGCGCACGGAGGCTTTCCGGCAGTCGTTCTCCCCGCGAACCATACACGACTGGAACAGGAAAGGGAGGTAATGACAGTGGCATGTAAAGTGCCCTCCGCCACACACCGTTGGGTGGCTTGCGGAGTATAAATGTAGATGTAAGTGTAGATATGGGTTATGTTAACCATGCGGCGCAGTGTGTGGTAAAATTTGGATATTAATGACAGAATTATTTAAATGTAAGACGTAACAATACTTGGCGTTACAAAAACTTCATATTCACAATAAGACGTCGTCTTTGAAGAATGCCCCACCTTTGTCGTATTATTTCCTTTTTGTCAAATACATTAGCTGTTTCTAGTAGTTGTATTTTGGTTTGCGTACGGTAGACCGGGGCAACCTGACGAGGAGGCAATATTACTAATCACTTAGTATAACACGTTGACTCCCACGACGTCGCTGGTGGCTACAGCAAAATCTCACGCCTGTCGCCGTGTGCCTACCGGCTGGCCTTGTCCTAGTGGTGAAACATGCACCACTGTGCGTAATGCAATCAACATGTTAATGTAGCCCCACCATACGCATTCTACTAACGGTTTACACGGCAAGGTGCTAAACCCTCGTACTTTGAAGCCGCTACCGCCAGTTCATTGAGCGTTAGATAAGTGTCGCCACAGTGCCTGACGTGTTATAATTTTAAAGACTAAGAGATATTTGGCTATTGTTTGGTATACGTGGCTAGACAGTATGTGTTTCTAAGTCACTATCCACTCATACCTTATTCTTGCTCGTTCTGTAACTAAAATAAGACGGCTTCAACATAGCTGATCGGGCAAAATTGAATGTGGCAAGTTGACGACCTCGTCACATATTGAGCATTTATTGTGCACAGCTAATTTCAAAGCATCTGCAGTCAGTTATGTAATTAAAGGTTCAAAGAAAGTGGAATCGAACCTTATGATCACTTTGTACTTAACGAACATGATTTTACTGCTACTCGAGCCAGAGAACATTTTCTCATTACAGATCACGCTGAAACAGAAAGTGCTAATGCTCAGGCTGCAGCAGCTAAAGTGCAATCCATAGAAATTTCTAATGATTTTTCCTCTCAACATGAGGCAGAGCAATCTGAAACATCAGGGTTTTTGAAAAACAAGTTATCCCCATCAAGCGAGAATAATAATGAAATATTTTTCATTTCAAACCATTGGTTAAAGAAAGACGATGTGCGAGAAACCGGAAATATCACAGATCGCAAAATATAAATACTGCAATGAGTTCTCCTTCGAAGCAGATGTTAGTTGACAAGGAAGGGTACAAAATGGAAAAATAATTTAAAAAAACTAACAAAGAAAATGTAGTGTAGAGTCTTGCATGTAATGGGAGATCTAGGTTGACCCTGCACCAGAAAAGTGGACAGCCTGTTAAATTCTAATGTAGGAAAATTTGTGTGTGTTTTTCTTTAATGAAAATCAAGGATTTTGAGGTATACTAATTTTCAACCCTGTTATCTTGTCGCTACATACTATTCCAAATGAAGTGCATAAAATATTTAATTAATTGATGTTCCCTTTTATTGTTTGGAAGAGTAAAACTGTGTATAACTTTAATCAGTACTGGCGTCTTTCTTGTAATACGGTACGGGGACAAGGAGACATTTAATCTTACATTGGTTTCAAGTAAGCAAAATAATCGTGATTATATTAAAATGAAAGTTTATACAACTAGAGACAATAAAATAAAAAGTTATTTTATTAACACAGGTAAAGAACAAAGCTCTAAAACTGGATTTATTAAAAGTGGTTCCCTGTTAACAACGTCACCTTGCTCTGGTCTCTCCTACTATATTTCCTAAATCTATCGAGGAAAGTACGAACGACGATAATGTCAAATGAAATCCTTCACTTCCTACGTTAATGAACTCATCGACAGGGCGTTAAACCGTATCTTCCTTCCTTTCCTGTACTGTTTTGGAAGCCAGCATTAAGTCATTCGTTTGATCAGAGTGTTGCGACATAATTTCCTTCGCACCCGTTACGCATACTGAAATTGTTGTCCCTTTCGTTTCTCAGCAACGTTGTCAAGCACATATATCGGTCGTGTATATGAAAATGATGAGTCAGATAGAAGTGTGTTGTTATGGACGATTTTGGAAATAAAAGGAGATTTGATGAACCCAGTGTAAGAGTTTCGTTTTTGGCACCACATAATAGGCCACTGTTGTGGCATTTGTAACGATAAGAACATGGTGATGCTCAAACGGACCAGCTTCTCTTTTGCGATCGTAAATAGTCAGGTGACGCCTTTTAGTGATCACTCCAGCTAGACTGTCTAATGTATGAGTTTCATTCCACTAAAAGTGATTGCTTTCTCGTTAGAAAGTCTCCAGTGTTAGAAGACTGTGGATTGTAAGCGATTTACCCTAAAGATGGAGAAACCAAGTGTACCCTTGAACCGTACCACTTGTTAGTGACGGTTAACAGCAAGATTACTTATAAAAGAATTATCACAGCTTACCTTCTTAATGAAAGTGGGATCAACAGATACTGAGAACTAAATGTCTTTGAATTCAGATCATGTACCCATGAACTATCTGAGTTCTGCAAATAGTACTGCATCAATAATTCGAGACGATAAGTTGGGGTCATTGCACTCTCTTGTGGCATTATCGGTAGTATGTTAGGAAGACCAACTCACAACTGATTCCTCTCATACTTTAAGAACAGACAACAAAGAGTCATTCCCTAGAGTAATGAGAACGGCTACGAGGTTTCGTCTGATTGGGTCACGGTCAAGTGGGGGTGCGTCAGAAGTCAATGTTGGAACTACTAACGTTTCTTATACCCTGAAGGCAAAAAAAAAAAACATGACAAAGAAGGAATTGTGTGAGTTAAACGAAAGTTGGTAGACATGTTCCTACATCTGAAAGATCATGTCTATTCAAATTTCGCCCCAGTCGCACAAGAGTGGTGCAAGTAGCGCCATTATAAGGATGTGAATCAAGTTTGCTGTAAATGCACGTTGTAACGATCGTGTGCGTTAGTTACCTTTGAGAGTGGACGTAGTGAGTTAATGTTATTCAAGAACACATTTAAGAGGACGAAGATTCCGTTATCCACAGCTCATCGAGTTTGAACGAGGTCGTGTAATAAGGCTATGAGAAGCTGGATGTTCGTTCAGTGACACTGCAGAAAGACTTGGCACGAATGTAGCCACTGTACATGATTGCTGGCAGCGGTGATCACGCGAAGATACGGTCGCTAGAAAACCGGGCTCCGACCGGACGTGGCACTACAGAAAGAGAAGACCATCGTGTTCAGCGTATGGCTCTGGTGCATCGTACTGCATCTGCAGCAGCAATTTCAGCAGCAGTTGGCACCACAGTGACACAAGGAACAGTTACAGATCGGTTACTTCAAGGACAGCTGCGAGCCAGACGCTCTGTTGTGTGCATTCTACTGACCCCAAACCACCACCTTTTGCGACTTCAGTGGTTTCAAGCGAGAGCACATTAAAGGGCTGGGTGGAGGGCTTGTGTGTTTTCTAACGAAAGCTGGTTCTGCCTCCGTGCTAGTGATGGCCGTGTATTGGTTACTGGGAGGCCTGGTGAGCGCCACAACCAACCTTTCTGTGGCCTAGACACTCTGGATCTACATTTGGAATTATGGTCTGGGGTGAAATTTCGTATGAAAGCGTTGTAGGGGTTGTTTTCCAACAGGATAGCACTCGCCTACATAACGCTAATTTAACACAATACGCTCTACCGAGTGGCGACATGTTGCCTTTACCTGCTCGACCAGCAGATCTGTCTGCAACCGAGCACGTATGGGACATTACCGGACGACAACTCCAGAATCATCCATAATCAGCATTAATAGTCCCTTTGCTGACCGGTCAAGAGCGACACGGGTGGAACTTCATCCCACAATCTAATTGTTCGATACAATGTATGCACGTTTGCATGCTTCCATTCAACGTTCTGGTGGTTATAGCAGTTCTTAATGTATCAGCATTTCAAATTTGCAGTGACTTTTCTCGTTCTTATATTAACCTGTTGAATTTCAAAAAAATGGTTCAAATGGCTCTGAGCACTATGGGACTCAACATCTGTGGTCATCAGTCCCCTAAAACGTAGAACTACTTAAACCTAACTAACCTAAGGACATCACACACATCCATGCCCGAGGCAGGATTCGAACCTGCGACCGTAGCAGTCTGTTCAATTACAACGTTAATGACTTAAATACGTTATCTAGACAAATGTATTCCCGAAATTTTATTACTGTACACTAAATTTTTCATGGTTCTGGTATTTTTCTCCGTTGGTGTATGTTGCAACTAATCTGAATTGCTAAGCGATTTGAGCTCTGAATTAAAACATGCGAAAGCTGCTTACTTACCTCCATGTCATTCCACTCATAATTGCCCAGAGTGAACAATGAAAACACCATCACATTGAAACAACTTAGACTATTCCTAATTGTATTTGTTAAGCAACGGACGTCTAATCATGAAAGAAATTTTAGGAAGTAGGGTTCATAAATAGAAGTTTTTTTTAATAATTACAAAACTTTTATTCTAATTCAAAAACCGACGCTAAGCCTTTTGCGACGTTACTCTTAAAAACATGAAAACCTGTCAAGACAAACTGATGATAATTACATGGGACTTTGATTGAAAGCGTTAGGAAGACCGAAGGAAGAAATAATCACAGTTCCTCATCTGGCCAGCTTCTTTTTCAAATTAACAAGAGAAACAACATATGAACTCCGCATACTAGACGCACCAAGAACGAGTTAAAAGCAAGCAACTCGGAATTCGGAGTCTGAAATGTGAAACTAACAACTCACGATTCCAACAAAAGTGACACGTAAACCCTCAAACTCCACAGACAGCACGGGATGAAAGCCAGGAAACGAAAGAAAGAAATTATAAGTTCTCTGTTCTCAGCCTAAATTCCATTCGGGGGACAACTTGCTTGTAGTCAAAGTGACGTTCGTGAAAGTGCCTTGAAGCTTGAGGTAGAAGGGGATCTCCCGACATGGCACACAAAAATATGCATAAACAATTTATTACCTCTTTGAAAGGTTTTTTTCTTTTGATGTACATAACACACACAATGTCTAGTGGCACAGGGAAGACACGGGATTGAACAAACAGAAATTCAGTTGGGATAGTATGAATTTTCTCACATTTCAAGGGGAATAAATCGGGGGGAATGTTGCTGAAATCCATGCTGAATAGTTGCTTGTCTTAAATCAAGTGGCTACCTGGAGGCTTAGTTACCCTTGTAGCTGCATATAGGAATTTGCACCAGGTAACCACTACTTCACAATTCGGCGAGCGAGCCAACACGACGTCTTCGTGGAAATCTCTCAAGACTCCCACAGATGTGTTGAGAAAGAAACTAGATGTAACTGAACTGATACAAAGTTAGAAGCAACATATACCTGATATTTATTTATTTATTTAACCTGGCAAGATTAGGGCCATCAGGCCCTCTCTTACATCTAACCAGGCATTCTACTTATTTTACATTCATACGTTTTAGTAGGCATGTTAAACTACATCTAGTACAAAATGTGAAATAAACAATTAGAAAGGTACACCTGGAAAAATACATACATATAGAGTTTATATTCGTAGATCATAAGTACTGTTATAATTAGACATTATTGAAGAGACAAATTTTCGATAGGAGTGCTGGCAGCAGGGAGTATGAGGGAGGCTCATGGTGAAGGGAGGAGAAGAATAGACATGATGAAGCATAATTAAGGAAATATAAAGGAAAAGAAGATTGCCTGGCTAATAGAGATATATGAAGGGGAAGGCATCTCAGGAGCAAGATAGGAGGCGCTAGCTTTGCTATTTGACAGATGAGAGGATTGGCCTGGTACATTAATTTTGTGGAGAACTTTATGAGGATGATAGTAGGAAATGCTTCAACTTCTTCTTAAAAGCAGCAGGAGATTGAATTTTGCGCTAGGTAAGGGTCAGTTTGTTCCAGAGGCGGACAGCGGCAACTGAGAAGGAGTTTGCAAAAGTTTTTGTTTTGTGAGTGGGCACAGTTAGGATACCAAATAAGAGTGACCTCGTGTTTCGATTATGATGGCATGACAGGTTTTTAATCTCTGAAGCAAGGTACTGGGGTGCTTGAGCGACGAGGAGTCTGTGAAGTAGACATAGAGTGTGGTATTCACGCAATTTGTCCGGCCGCAGCCACTTTAGCTTGGAGTATGAAGCACTAACATGATCATACCGGCGAATGTTGCAGGTGTAACGCACACAGGCATTCATGGTTAGCTCTAGCCGTCTTTTGTTTTCACTACTCGTGCCTTGTTGAATCACATCACAATAGTGGAGGTTCCGTAGAACGAGTGCTTGCACGAGCTGGCGTTTCAAGTCCTGTGGAAATATGTTCCGAAACTTTTTGAGAGCATAGAGACAAGCAGACGTCTTTCGGCACACTGCGACTGTATTCTCCGCCCAGTTGAGATGCTCATCCAAAGTTACACCCAAGTTCTTCACTGTTTTCTGATATGGTATTGCAGTACCGTCGAGCAGAATAGGAGATAACCGTTCGCGGAAATCTGAAATTTTTAATTTCTGATGGGCTATTAAGATTACTTGCGTCTTTTTTGCATTTAGTTTAAGCCCCAGGCTTTTCGCCCATGTCACTACCGAAGACAGATCATCATTCATCTGAGCGATTGCAGTGTTTACGTCTTCAGGTAGAGCTGGAGGTCGTCGGCATAGAAATGATATTTACAGGAGGATATGTTCTAATATATAGATGATATGCTTTCTAATGTGACAGATGATTCTAAAATATTTATGTTTACGGATGACACTGTCTTGGCACTGAAAGATGTTGAGTGCTACATACGCAATGTACGAAATAGTGCAGTTCAAGGCCTAAGTTCGTGGCTTTTAGAAAAAAGGAAATTGATCCTAAATTACAGTAAGACTCAGTTTTACTGTTTCTAATACACAATTCAACTAAAAATAATAGCTTGATTTCATAGAATCTCATAAGATTAGTGAGTATGAACAACTGAAATTTTTAAGTGTTTAGGTAAATAGTAAACTGTCATGTAAAGCCCCACGTTCAGGATCTTGGTAAAAAGTTGAATACTGCTGTTTTTACCTTTAGACCAGTATCTGCTGTAACTGAGGGTCCAACACGAAAGTTAGTCTACGTTGTTTATCTTCATTCATTTATGATACATGTCATTATATTCTGAGATAAATTCTCCCATTCAAAAAGGGTACATCACGCTTAGAAACGGGCAGTTTCAGCAATATAGGGTGTACGTTCGCACATATCGTATCGACCCGTATTCAGGAGTCTGAATAACACGCCGGCTATACGGCTTTCCCTCCTTTCGCGTCTGCGACGTTCACCATGACTGTCTCAATGCACGATCGCGCTCAGCTGGTAAAGCTGTATTATAAGAGTGAGGACTGTGAACACGTCACTCTGCAGAAGTTCCGGACACTGAAGGGTTTGAAAAAAGGCGTTGGTCCGATGACTGCCGTGGATTTGGAGAAAATGATCCGGAAATTCGAAAAGATGGGTTCTTTTGGTGTGCCACCTGATAGAGGGAGGAAACGAATTGATTCGACGTCAGTGGAAGCAGTGGCCACAGCAATTCCGGAGAAGAGGAGTGGTGGTGTGCAAACGTGTAGTGCACAGAGAATTGGCCGAACATTGGACCTATCAGTGAGCATGGTGCATAAAATCCTACGAAACATGCGTCTTTGCTATCCATTCAAAATTACCCATATGCACGAGTTGCTTCCTGTTGACCTGCCAGTAAGAAAGACCTTGTTTTAGAATTTCTTGCTCGCATGGAAATAGACAATGGTTGGCCGTGGAAGATTTCGTGGACAGACGAAGCCCACTTCTATCTGACAGGATACGTCAATACACAGAACTGTCGAGTATGGGCAACGGAAAATCCACACACAAATCAACCTGGACCACTTCATCCTGGAAAGGTCACTGTATGTTGCGGATTTACGGTATCATTTATTATAGGGCCATATTTTTTCGAAGAGACAGGTGTTTCCACTCTTGCTACCTGTACCGTAACTGGTAAGCGCTATGAGTGTCTTTTGCGCAACCGCGTCATTCCAGCTCTCCAAAAGAGTGGATGTGTGGATGGGATCATTTTTATGCAAGAAGGCGCACCCCCGCACATTGAAAATCCAGCTAAGCAGCTGCTGAGCGCCATTTGGGAAATTCTAGGATTATCAACCGCCATTTCCCTACAGCCTGTCCGTCCCAGTCACCTGATCTTAATCCGTGTTACTTCTGACTGTGGAGCTATCTGAAAGATGTTGTGTTCAACGTTGTGATTGTAAAATTAGCTGCACTGAAGGCACGCATTGCGCAACACATTCTGAACGTGACCCCGTAAACATTTCGATCAGTTGTGGAACATGCGGTTTATCGATTTCAACTTCTTGCAGAAAATGGTGGACAGCATATTGAACATGTTTTGCGCCAGTCACACGGAAATTAATAATCCGATTTGATTTTGATTGATGCTTTTTATACTTTTTTGACCTCAGGATATTTAAAAACCGATGTGATTGATGCTTTTTATGTGGTGTTTGGCCTCAGGACAATTAAAAACCGACGTGATTGATGCTTTTTATGCGGTTTTTGGCCTCAGGACAATTAAAAACTGACTTTTCCCATCCGATGTGATATGACCTTGCAGTACTGGATGAGCTTACATAACTAACAGTATCACACCTGTACACCCATGCACAGTGAGTAGTACAGTTTGTTTAACGTCAGACGTACAACTTAGGCATTGTTGTATTTGTAGTAGACAGCTACAGCGCACGCCCGTAGCGCGAGATTTTCAATATTCTCGCGATCTCTGCGGACAAACTGTTAGTCCTAGACAAAAAATAATAGGACCTTTTTTGTAGCAAATTTAATTTAGTTTAATTACGCACTGAGACACGTTTTCGTTGGAGTGTGCGGTTTTCGAGTTATTAAAGAAAAACGTACAAATGTGATATTAAACGTGTTCTATCTCGGAAACCATTCGCAATAGTGCATATGCCCATATGAAGTTTTTTCTTCGGAATTACTAACACTATCACGTCTCAAAGCATGTACCTATCCTCCTGACTCGCCCTATGTACATAATCTCCAGTAACCTGACTCGTTTCACACCTTTTCGATAAAAGAATCGTTCATATGGTGTGTGGAACATGTAGCTAACTAACTAACTATCAGAGGTTACTTAATATGGTTAAATTTCATCCCGATCCAGTTGCATGTGTAGCGCGGGTGGAATCACTCCTCAAATGACTGCGCATGCTGTAATTAGTTCAGCCTTGTTTTCATGATCCCTACGCGAGCTGAAGAATCTCTATATTCTTCACTTAATACTGGTTCTTAGTACTGTGTAAGCTGGTTTCCGAGGGATAATTCCAGTCAGTCTTCAAGGGTGTGCCGTGATATTCTCCCTTGATTCAAATAAACGTGAGAAATTTCGTGCAGTCCTTTTTTAAATACACTCCTGGAAATTGAAATAAGAACACCGTGAATTCATTGTCCCAGGAAGGGGAAACTTTATTGACACATTCCTGGGGTCAGATACATCACATGATCACACTGACAGAACCACAGGCACATAGACACAGGCAACAGAGCATGCACAATGTCGGCACTAGTACAGTGTATATCCACCTTTCGCAGCAATGCAGGCTGCTATTCTCCCATGGAGACGATCGTAGAGATGCTGGATGTAGTCCTGTGGAACGGCTTGCCATGCCATTTCCACCTGGCGCCTCAGTTGGACCAGCGTTCGTGCTGGACGTGCAGACCGCGTGAGACGACGCTTCATCCAGTCCCAAACATGCTCAATGGGGGACAGATCCGGAGATCTTGCTGGCCAGGGTAGTTGACTTACACCTTCTAGAGCACGTTGGGTGGCACGGGATACATGCGGACGTGCATTGTCCTGTTGGAACAGCAAGTTCCCTTGCCGGTCTAGGAATGGTAGAACGATGGGTTCGATGACGGTTTGGATGTACCGTGCACTATTCAGTGTCCCCTCGACGATCACCAGTGGTGTACGGCCAGTGTAGGAGATCGCTCCCCACACCATGATGCCGGGTGTTGGCCCTGTGTGCCTCGGTCGTATGCAGTCCTGATTGTGGCGCTCACCTGCACGGCGCCAAAGACGCATACGACCATCATTGGCACCAAGGCAGAAGCGACTCTCATCGCTGAAGACGACACGTCTCCATTCGTCCCTCCATTCACACCTATCACGACACCACTGGAGGCGGGCTGCACGATGTTGGGGCGTGAGCGGAAGACGGCCTAACGGTGTGCGGGACCGTAGCCCAGCTTCATGGAGACGGTTGCGAATGGTCCTCGCCGATACCCCAGGAGCAACAGTGTCCCTAATTTGCTGGGAAGTGGTGGTGCGGTCCCCTACGGCACTGCGTAGGATCCTACGGTCTTGGCGTGCATCCGTGCGTCGCTGCGGACCGGTCCCAGGTCGACGGGCACGTGCACCTTCCGCCGACCACTGGCGACAACATCGATGTACTGTGGAGACCTCACGCCGCACGTGTTGAGCAATTTGGCGGTACGTCCACCCGGCCTCCCGCATGCCCACTATACGCCCTCACTCAAAGTCCGTCAGCTGCACATACGGTTCACGTCCACGCTGTCGCGGCATGCTACCAGTGTTAAAGACTGCGATGGAGCTCCGTATGCCACGGCAAACTGGCTGACATTGACGGCGGCGGTGCACAAATGCTGCGCAGCTAGCGCCATTCGACGGCCAACACCGCGGTTCCTGGTGTGTCCGCTGTGCCGTGCGTGTGATCATTGCTTGTACAGCCCTCTCGCAGTGTCCGGAGCAAGTATGGTGGGTCTGACACACCGGTGTCAATGTGTTCTTTTTTCCATTTCCAGGAGTGTATGTTCAATAACCATTATTACTACTATATGGTATGAGTCATTGCTTTTCGGAAGTAAAAAATACTGCGCATACTTGATTATCTCGAGTCATAGCTTTCAGGATTTCGTGAAAAGTAAGCGGTAATTAGGTGTCACAAGATCCATGTTTCTTGAAGCCATGATGGTTGGCATGGAAAAGGACGTTCTGTTCGACACACGTCATTAAATTTGAGCTCAAAATAAATACTGAATTCACCTAATAGCCTTCATCCGTGGCTTTCTTGGTGTCATGGAAAATTTTGGAAATTTGTGGTAAGGTCTTATGGGACCAAACTGCTGAGGTCATTGGTCCCTAAGCTTCCGCACTACTTAACCTAACTTAAACTAACTTACGCTAAGGACAACATACACACCCATGCCCGAAGGAGGACTCGAAACTCCTACGGGGGGAGCTGCGCGAACCCTGACAAGACGCCCTAGACCGCGCGGCTTGGTAACATGAAAGGAAAGCTCAAGCTGAGTTTCGCATAGTTGATGTTTTCGAAACCCATGCAGTTTGGAATAGAGGCTGGCATTCAGTTACAGATACCTCATTTTGTTTGAGCTCAAAATACGTTCTACGATTTTACAACGTATGGACGTCAAGGAGATTGGACGATAGTTTGTGGTTCATTTCTGCCGCCCTTCTTGTAGAGAGATGTGTGACCTGTGTTTTCTTCCAATAACTAATCACAGCTTTTTTTCTCAGAGGATGTAAGGCGTATTTTAGTTGGAATGGGAGATAACACAGCTGTAATTTCTGTATGTAGCCTGACACGGGTCTCACCGTGTCCTCAACCTTCCTTTCATTTTGCCTCAACATCACGCAGACAATTCATAGTGGCGAGTGCCGCGAGTGGACGAGCATTGTCCTGTTGAAAAACTACACTATGATACTGTCACATGAGAGGTAACACTAGACAACGCAGCATGTCTTTTGACGTGTCATTCTTCCGTGAGACTTCCCTCACTGTCTACTAGCTGTGAATTGAAGTCATACCCGATAGCTCCCCACTCCATTATGCCAGGAGTAGCACCGCAGTGTCTTTCTAAAACATTTGAAGCCTTACCTTATGAAGATCATCACCCGGGCTAGTGCAGAACAACTATTCATCGCCATACACAATATGACGCCATTCATCAGCAGTCCACGCTTTCCTGTCAAGGTACCACCCCAAAAGCAGCCGTCAGAGCTGTGGTGTTAACGGCAGCCTGTGCATGGGGCGTTCCTTTACAGCCCTACATAGGGCAACTGTCAAATCCGAATTCACCTCAAATGCGGATACTGCACGATTCGATCAGCTGACCAAACGGAAACAGCAAATGATGCCCCTTTCAAATTCTGTAAGGTGCTGATAAAGCTGTCTCAAACGGATACGCGGTGTTTCCGTGTTCTTCACAATGATCACTCAACATCAGACACTGTACACTCTCATTAGATACTCTGTCAGGCCTGTCAGCAACACTAAACACAAACAACACTAAAGCTCCTTCTCCCAGAGAATTGCAAATCAAATCACGCCGATGGTGTGTACGTGAACGAAGTTGCATTGGTATCCGACATTGTATTCTGGGTGCTTCACTTTTCTTGCCAGGCAGTGTAATTTGCGACAGTACGTCTGTATCGTCCTCGGTAAAGGAATATTTGAAAACGCTTTCCTGCATTTGGTTTGCTGCTCTCATTTTCAGGTCCTATGCTATCCCTGAGTATTTGGACACTGATAGCCTTTATATACACCTGTATGACAAGAACTTATTTTTGGAGTTTATGAGAAATCTGTCAATAAAATTTTCAGCTTTTGCAACCAAACGCATTCCATTCAGCATTTTTCTATCTTTACACATATTTTTTACATCTCTCATGGAGAAATCACTGTTTCTCCAGATGTTTCTTTACAGTGGTTGCATACCATAGAGAGTCCCTCCCATAACTATCTGGTCTATTAGGTACACATCTATACAGTATATTGTCAGCTATTCTAGTAAGTGAGCAGTAGTTCATCTACTTGGTCCTGTCCAGAGCTAAGTTTCAGGAGTTCCTCTTTGATATCTAACGCGAGTGCCTCTCTATCAAGTTTACTGATACAAGTAATTCTTCCTAGACGTTTTAGCTACATTTTGTCCTTCATTTTACTACATCTGCCTTACGTTCATTGATACCAGTTGTAATATGTACATCCTCAGAGAAATCAGACCTGTTTGTAGCCATTAGGTCTAATATATTTCCATCATGATTGAGCTTCCGAAATATCTGTTTTAAGCAGTTTTCAGAAAAGGCCTTTGCTAATGCTTCGCAGTGTATTTTCTCACTCCCAGCATTAAAAAAAAAACTGTAATTATCCCAGTGGATTATTGGATCATTAAAGTCTGATACAGTGATAACAGTATGATTGTGGAACATACTACCAGTGAACTGTAATAATCTTTAAGTTTTCAGCTTAATCTTCGGCTGAGTCTGGTGGTCGACAAAAATTCCAATTACAAGTTAATGCCCAACCTTCATACTGAGTTTTTCCCAAACAAACTCGCATGTAGCTTAAATGTATAATTCGGCAAAAATGAGTCTCTGCGACAATTTCACCACCTGCATTTCCCTGTCGCCTAGCCTTTTAATACACACTTAGATGACCTGCACTGATCTGGGAGCACTGTCTCAAATATTTCGGTTGCTGATCACCAGGATTTTAACTGATTCATCTACATGAGACAATTTCTGTGAGTCTTACACTGATCCTTCGGGGTCTCCTACAGCTCTCCTTATATGGACTGGATCGAGAAACGCCTAAACTGAAAAAACTTGTCTGCATCCACACATATGAGCTACTTGAGTAGCACCCTCTAACGTGTTGTGCACTCTGCACCCTTGACCCAGAAGTTCTCAACACATAGTCCAAGAAGTCAAAGACTAGATTGTCACAAAAACCTATGAATGTTCTGGCTCAAGCCTTCTCCCTGACAGAAGTCTAATGTTTAAAGCACTAACGTCTTTTCACTTTTCCTACTGTTTTGTAACACAGTGGTAGTAGGCCAGACAGGGAACGGGAGCACTTACAACTAATGTGATGGCTATGGGAGGAGAGATTTTCTCTAGTGCCATGTAGGCGTCCAACTAACTATTTTTTCTCTAGTTGTCGTTGTTGTAGTAATGTTGTCAGTCCGAAGACTGGTTGGATGCAACTCTTCCTGCTATTCTGTCCTGTACAAGCCTCATCATCTCATCTTAACTAATGCAACCTACATCCACTTGAACCCGCTTACTGTGTTCAAGCCCTAGGCTCTCTAAAAATATTTCAAATGGCTCTGAGCACTATGGGACTTAACATCTGAGGTCATCAGTCCCCTAGAACTTAGAACTACTTAAACCAAACTAACCTAAGGACATCACACCCATCCATGCCCGAGGCGTGATTCGAACCTGCGACCGTAGAAGTCTCGCGGTTCCAGACTGAAGCGCCTAGTACCGCTCGGCCACACCGGCCGTCCTAGGCTCTCTCTACAGTATGTGCTGCCCCTCCCCCTCTCCTCCTTACACCCCCTTCCCTACACACACACACACACACACACACACACACACACACACACACACACACACACACACACTCACACACATACACACTTAGTTACATTACGAAACTGACAAGTGATTGCCTCCTCAAATTGTGACCTATCAACCGATCTTTTACTAAAATTGTGCCATAGATTTTTATTATTCTCAGTTCAATTCTCAGTTCGTTTGTTGTTCTTCGGCAGCACCACCTTTTAAGAGCTTCTATTTTCTTCTTGTCCGAATTGCCTAGCGTTCAAATTTTACTTCCATACAAGACTGCACACCAGACAAATTCCTCCATGAAAGGCTTCCTACAACTAAAACTTATATTAGAAGTTAACGAATTCCTCCGTTTTCAGAAATGCTTTTCTTGCTATTGCCATTATGTATTTTACATCTTGCGCACTTCAGCCATCATCAATTATTTTGCAGCCCAAATACCAGAACTCATCTACTACTTTTAGCGCTTCATTTACTAATCTAATTTTCTTAGCATTGCCTGGTTTAATTCGACTATTATCTACTAATCTTGTTTAAGTTTTACTGGCGGTCATCTTATAATATCTTTCCAAGACTATTCATTGAATTCAACTGCTCTTCCAAGACTTTAGCCGTCTCTGCCAAAGTTACAATTTCGTCGACTCACCACAAAATTTTTATTTCTCCTCCCTGAACTTTAATTCCCTTTCTAAATTTCTCCTCGGTTTCCTTCTCACCTTGCTCAGTGTACATATTGAGTAACATAGGGATAGGCTTCAACACTGTCTCACCAAGTCCTCAATTATGGTTCCCCTTTCATGTCCTTCTATACTTATTACTGCAGTCTGGTTTCTGTTGAAGTTCTAGATACCCTTCCAGTCCCTGTATTTTATTCCTGTACAATGACAAATGGTAAAAACTTAGTTTTGCCTTTATTCAACTCGTCTTCTGCGATTAGTCGTAGAGTCGGTATTGCATCGCGTGTTCGTACATTTCTCTGGAACTCACACTGCTCTTCTCAAGTGTTGGCCTCCACCATTTCTTTCGTTCTTCTCTACATAATACATGTTAATATTTTGCAATTGTGACTTATTAAACTAATGATTCAGTTGTATTCGCACATCTCGCAAAGTGTCTAATTTTGCGAGATGTGTGCCTTGTAAATCATTAAACATTTCGTAACTCATAGTTGAACGGAGGCTCTCTAAAGTTTAAGAGTCAAGCTCAAGCCGATTCCAGTGGAGTCTGTTGAGCATTTCTGTAACGCTCAATGGTATACCAAAGAAAGTAACTGACGACGTGCGTGGCTCTTTAGCTCTTCTTTGAATCTTCTCCACCTTTTCTGTTAATTCTCCTTGATAACAGACATTCCTAGATATTTGAATGCCGCAGCTTAGTCCAGCCACCGATCACGTTGTCTAGTATTATCACTTCCTTTCGTATGACTAGCCCATTAAAAAATAATTGTTTATCTTGAGGATCCGCGGCCACTTTTTCCATAAAGCATTAAAGATCATAGAGTATTCCTACATTTTCTAACAACGTGCCGTTCTTACACAAAAGAATATCATTTCGTAACAGCCTTTAATGACTAAAAGTATTGTTTCGAAATCGTTTGTATATATTTGCTTTAGATAATGTTGCCCCATTTAGAATAACTTACTGGATTCTGTTAGTTAGGAAGCTGCAGAGATTTATTCTTGCTGGAAATTTGATTAAGTATACAAAAATAAATGTTATACATCAATTCTAAATAACTCATATCTTACTTGAAGCGCGTCGTGGAATCTGATTTCAATTTTTTTATTTGTAATAACGGTAAGGGATACGTATGCATTAAAACATCAACGCTGGGTAACGGGCGCCGTCGATCACGAAAGCTGTACCCCTTTGTTTTAGGCTACATGGTTAGCTATAAAGTGTCGCGGGCAGCTTGGTAGAATATCCCGAGTGACGCGCATGAAATTAGGATACTTTAATTATTCCTTTAAGTCTGTTAATCAGTTAAATCAAATTTATGTCTTTTCCAATTATTGCAACAGGAAATTGATGGCGTGTGGTCTCAGAGAATAAGAAAAGTTCTTTTAGTTTCCTTCCAGCAGTGACTCTGCGATTCTGCGTAACATGGATTCGACGAGTTCTTCATAGGTTTAAGAAAAGTATGTGACAGCAGATGACTACGCACAGGTCACTCAGTGCCCGTAAATTACTGTTCAGTGGTTTTTGGGCGCGTATCTGGTGCCAGATAGCGACCCAGATGAGTTTCGTTCACATCAGGCGAACTTGGTGGTCATGTTATCAGTTTGCGTTCACTATCTTGCTCCTCAAACCACTGTGGCACTACCGTAGCTTTGTGACACTGACAGTTTTTCCTGCGGGAAGTGATTGCGTCGTCAGGGAAGACATCAGGCATGAAGGGATACAGGTGGCCAGCAGTAATTTTCAAGTGGTCCACATCTGTCGTGATGCCTTCAACTGCGAATTTATTTTATTGATTTATTTGTTTAGCCTGATATAATTAGAGCCATCAGCCCTCCCTTTCACCGTGTCAGGGTTCAAAAAATGGCTCTGAGCACTATGGGACTTAACTGCTGAGGTCATCAGTCCCCTAGAACTTAGAACTACTTAAACCTAACTAAATGGTTCAAATGGCTCTGAGCACTATGGGACTCAACTGCTGAGGTCATTAGTCCCCTAGAACTTAGAACTAGTTAAACATAACTAACCTAAGGACATCACAAACATCCATGCCCGAGGCAGGATTCGAACCTGCGACCGTAGCGGTCTTGCGGTTCCAGACTGCAGCGCCTTTAACCGCACGGCCACTTCGGCCGGCACTAAACCTAACTAACCTAAGGACATCACACACATTCATGCCCGAGGCAGGATTCGAACCTGCGACCGTAGCGGTCGCGCGGTTCCAGACTGTAGCGCCTAGAACCGCTCGGCAACTCCGGCCGGCCGTATCAGGGCTTTACACATACAGTACCTTAGTCATATCATAGTTTCCTAAGAAATAGCAATTTTAGTTTGACGAATAGTATTAAAACTGTTTGAGTGTCTGATGCGGCAATGTGGATAAATGATACTGACTATGCACTAATGATGTTAATACTGGCAATACATCTGCTACTGCAATTGCTGCCACGAACACTGATAATACTTATAATAACAATAATAATGACAAAAATAAAAACAATGATAGGTATTATATCAAAGGGTTGGAACTTTAATAGTGGCAACTATTTATTTACAGGTCGTACAAAATAGATAGGTGTTTCAAAGTTATACTGACCTTCAAAGTAGTCACCAGGATTGTGTATAACCCGTTACCATCGATGTGGAAGTCGTAGGATACTCTTAGCAGTGCCAGTTGTGTTGACAGTTCGAGCGGCGCGGTCTATTGCCCGATGAATTTGTAACAGTTCTGAAGCGAATGCCGTGAAGTGTTTCCTTCAGTTTAGAAATCGAGTTGAACTCACCAGGGCTTAAGTCAGGTGAAAGCAGTAGGTAGTATAGCACTTAGCAGCCCCATTAGTCAAACAAATCAGTAACAACTTGCGCTGTACGTGCTTCAACACTGTCCTGCAAAATGATGGTCACGTCCTGCAGAAAGTGTAATCACTTCTGATTCTATGCTGTTCATTTTTGGAACACAACTTACGACCAGCTTAGAGACAGAAGTGATGACACTTTCTGCAGGACCTGACCATCATTTTGTAGGACAATGGTCAAGGACGTACAGGGCACGCTGTTACTGATTTGCTTGATGGAGCTGCTAAGAGCTATGCCACCTATTGAACTCCCCTGACTTAAGCCCTGGTGAGTTCAACACGATTTCTAAACTGAAGGAAACACTTCACGGCATTCACTTCAGAACTGCTACAAATTCGTCGGGCAATAGACCGCGCCGCTCGAACTGTCAACGCAACTGGCACTGCTAAGAGTATCCTACGACTTCCACATCGCTGGCAACGGGTTATACACAATGCTGATGACTACTTTGAAAGTCAGTAAAACTTTGAAATGCGTGTCTGTTTTGTACAAGCTGTAAATAAATAGTTACCACTATTAAAGTTCCAACCCTCGTATGTGGAAAAATACGTTTTTTCTGGTACAGCGGATTCTTGGGAAAGAAAATTTAAGAAGACAGCGCCATCTCAGAATACTAGGAAAAGTTAGAAAGAAGAATGTACAAGGATAAAGAGTGCGGATAGGGAAAATAGTAATCCCTATTGTTGCTTTTGTAAATATGTTTTAACTGTCTTCTGAAGCTGGAAATGTTATTCAGTTTTCTAATGTAATGCGGGAGGTTATTTCAGAGTCGGGTTTCTACTATTAAGAAGGACTTAGAGAAAGTGGATAACCGATGGAGGGAGACAGAAAGAATTAAGCTATGATGAGAACGAGTGTTTCTGCCATGTTCTTCAGATAAGATCGTGAAGGTCGAAGATAGCTATGAGAGACATCATTTGTTGATATGATAGTAGAGAAGACACAGAGTGTGAAAATCTCTGCGCTTGTCTGCACCCAGCCAAGATAGTTGTGCATATGATGGTGAAATATGATGAAAGAGTCGAATATCATAGATATTCATTACAAATTCCAGGCGCCGTGAGCTTTCATGAGTAAGGTCTTGCAGGATGACATCGCAGTTGGAAGTACGTGTTTGAAGAGGTTTCTTTTCCAGATCAAGAGGGAAGAGCTTTTTATATTTTTGTATGATACGGAGAGTTGCTGATGACTTCTTGCACACTGCAGTTATGTGCTTAGTCCAATTTAGATTTTCTTCTGTTATTATTCCTAGACTCTTTGCTGCAGGAGGAAAGTTGATATTTGTCCCATTTATCAGAGGTTCCATGGAAGTTCATGCTGAAGTCCCCCATACTATAATATCGCCCCCACCGGTTTGCGTCTACAGCTCTAATTTATCCGGATTACGGCTTATATGGGTACGACCATTGAACTGACGCAAAAGGAGCGGTATCCATCCGACCAGGTGCCATTTGATCCACGGTTCGGTTTCGATGATCCTGTACACGCTGCAGTCGTAATTTCTGATGTCGTTAAGTTAACATGCAAACATGCATGGATCGTCTGACGAGGAGCCCATGTGAGATTTACCGTGTGCTCCGAAATACTTGCTCCTGCACCAGCACTGTACTCTGTCAGATATGCCACTGATCGCCGCCTATTGTGCTTTACAGGGTGGGCTCGCCCCCGAACTTCACGTTATGTGATGAGACATGAACGTAAAAAACCTCGACTACTCGTCTCTTCAGCGTCCACCTAGCACTTTCGGTATATCTGCATGAGAGTAGCACGTGATCAGCCGATCAATATGGATATTTCCGAAATGATTCTTCCTAGGCGCTGCGCCATGACAATCTGTTCTTTGTCAAAGTCACTTATGTTTGTGGATTTCCTCTCTTGTGGCACGTTTCGTTGTTCGAATGATCAGCTATTCGTCTCTGCTCCGCTTACACATTGTGTTCGTTTTGACTTGCTACAAGTAATCATCTCGAAAACGACTAAACGTACGAAAAAAGTGTTCTAGACGAAAAGTTAATATTAGCAAAGACGAGAACTGTTGGTGCTACAGCTGGTCAGCTCCTAACCACCCCTCTCACGTGGGTGGGGTCAACTTTGTATTTTCAAATGGAAACCCCCGATTTTATTACATATTCTGATTATACACCCAAAATTAGGTACTGTTTATTCAAACCATTGTTTCCTATGCATCTCTAATCGACAAATACCAAATGTACCTGTTTTTGCAATGAACTGACACATTTTATTATACATTTCACCTATGATATAAATGTAAATCTTGGTGTTCTAACGGTTGATACTGATGGTCAAATGTTACTTGAGTTTTGCAAATGTGATTGTACCGTGCAAATAATAACGCTAGACATTGAAATTTTTGGCGAATAAGCTACTTGTATGGTATAGTGGTTTTCTGTTTCCTACTGGGCAGATTGTGGTTAGTCCCCAAACCATCGGAATGCTTGATTTCCGTTGCCGCTCTCGAGCGCCACAGTCAGGGTAATTGATATCGGTGCGTGTTTCCATCCATCCGTCGTAACTCTCGTGCTGGCCGCTACGCCACTATCGGCGGAATACAAACCACAACCATCGTAGGATGGTAAAATGTCCTTGAAGTAACAGTCGCAGGTGCAATTGTCATGGATACACACTCACAGGCTCACCGAAATCATGCACCTCAATAGTGAGAGGCAAGGGGACTCACCAAAATAATGCACTCCAGTGGTGAGAAGCAACGAGACTCACCGACATCAAGCATCGCGATGAGAACAGTAATTATTACAGCCATTTTGTTGTTACTGGATAACGCTAAACGTAGTTTCTAACCAGACATTGAAATAGCTGACTACATTGTAATGTACAATCAAATTTGCAGCACTATAGAAAATTTCGAACATAAATATCAACCGTTTGAACACAAAGGTTTGTATTTACATCGTAAATGAAATCTTGAAACAAATGCGTTTGTTCTTAATTCCAAAACCAGGCACACTTGATATTTGTTGATTACAGAGCCATCTACCACGAGTGGGAAACAATATTTTGAGTGAAACGTATGGTTTTTTGACGTAGAATCCGAATACCCAACAAAAATTGAAGTTTCTCATTTGAAAGTACAAAGTTGACCCCGCCCACAGAAGAGTGGTGGCTAGGAGGTGGTCAGTTGTAGCACAGACAGATGTCCCTATTAATAATATTAACTATTCACTTAGAACATTTTTTTTAGAGCGATGCTTCGTTTTCGAGAAGCTTATTCGTGTCAAGTTAAAACAGACACCCTGTATATTCTCCCTACCGATTCACATGTCCGCAGCGCGACCAGGCGTCATTCATTCTCGTGATAGGCAGTAGTCATTACGTTTAGATTCGTCGGTGTCAGCAGTTTGTGGTCTTGTGGTTATTTAGCCTTGCTGAATTTCAATCACGGGGTTTCCGGTTCGATTCCCGTCCTTCTTGGTGATTTTTTTTTCCTCTTGCCGCTGGGTGTGTGTGCGTTGTCCTCATCATCATTTCATTATCAGGGATGCACAAGTAGCCGATGTAGCGTCACATAAAAAGACTCGCACCAGGAGGTCGGACATCCCAAATGGGACTTCGGCCAGCAATGCCATATGCACATTTTATTTTACGCTCATCAGTGTATGATAATTTACTTCTGGTGTAAAGTAGCTTCACAACCAAGTCTGATATCACCGTAAATCCTATGTGTTATTTTATGTTTCAATGTTCTCCTCTGTGGATAGCTGTGCATTAGATGGTGAAATATGATCAAAGAGTCGAACGTCACAGATACAACGAACACAGGCAGATACCGAGAGTCTACATCTCAGTACATCGAAAATGACAACATTTAACGAGAAAGTTGTACTCTTTTTCGTAGCTAGTTGTCCACATCACAACCTGTCATTATCTGTGATTACTAGCAATAAATCTTACTGACACTTGTTTGTGAAAGACGATCAGAAATATTTTAAAATCGAGAAACATTATAGGGCATGATATCGTATCTGTACTTGTACCAATAGATAATTCATTCGGTGAAGCATAATGATGTTATCACTAGCTAAGAGAATCACTTGTGAAATACCTCACATAAAACTGTTGAAGGTATATCAGTAAAAATGTATTATTTGTTAACCATTTTGTTGACCCTTTTAGTCAGTCTTTATTTTCATTATGTTTTTCATTGTGGAAACTGCTCTACTCGACTGCTCTAGTCGATTGAAACGCTAAATAATGCGAATGCTCTCAGATCGCTTCGGTCAGATCTGTGCATAGTTGTGACTTTTCATTGTCTTTGATAAACTGAGAGGGATGTACACCTAATCGTCACACAATACATCAGATAACTGGATTAAATGATAGTTTTCGTTGCCGTATCTATCAAAGTTAGTACACGTTTATTAACGACAGCGAGTGATCCATTAGATGAAGAAGGTAAGGTATATGGTTCTCACGGCTTACCTCGAAGTTTATAGTGTGTGTGCGAGACAGCACCGCAATCCGAAACGATCTTTAATTTTAGCAGTTATCTGTAATGAGACAAACGCTACGATATACTTAACATCCTCTGAGTACAGTTACCTGCCGTCTAAAGTCACGCATGACGATACGGTCGAAGAAAGAAGGAAACTATCGCTAGGCCTCTATCAAGAAAACCATTCGTAATTTAAAATTCTCCTGTACCGATCGAGAGACAGATTAAGGGTCGTTGCTGTTTGTGTCAAAATTTGTGTAACATGTAGTCGTATCCACGTTTTTGATGTCCACTTCTTTGCCGTGGCGTTTTTTCCTGAACAGAAAGGCAAGGGACGCGCAAGGATGATAATTAAATGTAGAAAATGAAAGTCACGGTTTGTGGAAGTTACACATAGAAAAGCGATCGCATCTCAAAGAAATGCCTTACGTACTCGTAATTAAGCTGTTGTCGGTATGAAGGACTGAGTCTGACTAATACTCATTTTATAGGACATTGCGTTTTTCGCTACTGGTTTCGGAGTGCCATCTGCCAGCCGCTGTAGTAATATTTGATTTAAACCCTTTCCTAAGGGCAACGTCTCTGCCAAGAACGTTTTGCAGTGTCTTACCTCTTGACCCATACTGATTTCCGTACCACACCGTACTTGTAACGACCCCTTAGAAAAATTAATGAATTACTGTGCTGGTAAGCCCCTACGTTATTTGATTTTCAAACAGCTGAGCAGAACTGAACGTACTCAGACATTTCGCATTTCGCTCTTTACCTATTCTGATTAACACTAAAATGACACACAATATTTTTAGCGCAACGCAATCTGACTTTCAATAATCCCTACAGAAGAATGGCCCTGACTAACATTAAACTATACCTTTCACAAATCACTTAACTCACAAAAATCTTCGTTACTCATGTTACTGCAATACAGCGAGCGCCACTACTGCCAGCTAAATAAAAGATTCAAACTACTGAAGGCACTAACTACTGATAGGTACAGTTAGCAAATGAAAGATTTTGATAGAGAAAAAACAATGTATTTACCTTAATATTGTTCAAAAGGCATATTATATATATCAGTTCATGACATCCAGTATTACAAATTTACTGTCTGTCCAGATCATCCGCTCTCACAACTCCGCCATCTCACTCCCCACATCCACCACTGCTGGCGGCTCACCTCCAACTGCGCAACGCTACGCACTGTTCACATCCAGCTGCCCAACACTACAATGGCAGACAACAATGCAAACTAGCCACAGACTGCACACAGTGATTTTCATACAGAGCACTACGTGGCGTTACCAATAAAAAAACCTAAACAGCCTACTTACATACTGTATCCAGAGACGCGTTATGGCCTGTGGCTGAAAGTAAGGGTGCTGCGTTATTATCATGAATTGTCTATATTGCCTTTCTTTACTGTGCTGCAGCTGAAGTATTAGTGATACTTCTCACGTGACCTACGGTCGCACATTTTTTATTTGCTATGAGTGAGCTTCCCAGCGGGCGTTGGAGGGCAGAAGGGGAACTACCAGCCCCTATGTGAATCGGAGCAAGGGCCAAGTTTCACGCGTGCCAGCCCCCTGAGTCGTCGTCGACCCCTCCGGGAATGACGGTCGCATTTCAGGCTGACGTGCTGCCATTCCGCACACTCCAATCGGTATGCGTGCCCCCTACTAACGTCCTACGCTTGTAAAGTCTAGAGTCACAAAAAAAGCAAAGCAAATAAACAGTCAGCCATGACACCATTTTCTCGGTTATAAAAGTTCTCCACTATCTTATCCTTGATTATTATGTTAGATACCAGAAGTTTGTACGTACACATTTCTTGTGAATATGTACAATACAATCACATTCAAAGGAAACATGATGGAAAGGCGTCGACATATGGGCCCCAGCGTCTTAAACAATCCGTTACACAGAAGGGTATATTTACTGATGTAAATTATGTGATGCTATAAACTTCATGTCATAAATGCGTAAGTACATAAGGACGAGTTGCTTGTCCAGGTCTTGTAGGCCCGAGGTGTGCGTCGACCGCCGTGTCATACGCTGCCTTGAGGCGTCAAATGGTTCAAATGGCTCTGAGCACTGTGGGACTTAACATCTGTGGTCATCAGTCCCCTATAACTTAGAACTACTATAACGTAACTAACCTAAGGACATCACACACATCCATGCCCGAGGCAGGATTCGAACCTGCGACCGCAGCGGTCACTCGGTTCCAGACTGAAGCGCCTAGAACCGCACGGCCACATCGGCCGGCTTGCGGCGTCATGCGGATGCAGTATGCAGAGGTATGTGGTCAACACACCTCTCTTCCGGCCGTTTTCCCGACTTTGTAGTCCGTGTAGCTGCCCGCTACTTCTCATTCGAGTAGCTTCTATGTTGGCATCACAAGGTTGACTCCACCGTCCACAAGTGTCCCCACCAATTAAAAATCCTTGGCATCAGCGTGGGTTCAACACGAGTTCTCCGCGTGCCAGTTAGCTCCTGTTGTGGACTAGTCTTAAGTGTAGGGTCTTTCTATAGATTCATCCAGAGTCACAAGATTATATGTTTTATACGAATGGAGAAGAAATAAAAACTTTGAGGTACGCTGACGACATTGTAATTCTGTCAGAGATAGCAAAGGACTTAGAAGAGCAGTTGAACGGAGTGGATAGTGTCTTGAAAGGAGGATATAAGATGAACATCAAGAAAAGCAAAACGAGGATAATGGAATGTAGTCGAATGAAGTCGGATGATGCTGAGGGAATGAGATTAGGAAATGAGACGCTTAAGGTAGTAAAGGAGTTTTGCTATTTGGGGAGCAAAATAACTGATGATGGTCGAAGTAGAGAGGATATAAAATGTAGACTGGTAATGGCAAGGAAAGCGTTTCTGAAGACTAAAAATTTGTTAAAATCGAGTATAGATTTAAGTGACAGGAAGTCTTTTCCGAAAGTATTTCTATGGAATGTAGCCATGTATGGAAGTGAAACATGGACGATAACTAGTTTGGACAAGAAGAGAATAGAAGCTTTCGAAATGTGGTGCTACAGAAGAATGCTGAAGATTAGATGGGTAGATCATATAACTAATGAGGAGGTATTGATTAGGATTGGTGAGATGAGAAGTTTGTGGCACAACTTGACTAGAAGAAGGGATCGGTTGGTAGGACATGTTCTGTGGCATCAAGGGATCACCAATTTAGTATTGGAGGGCAGCGTGGAGGGTAAACGTCGTAGAGGGAAACCAAGAGATAAATACACTAAGCAGATACAGAAGGATGTAGGTTGGAGTAGGCACTGGGAGATGAAGAAGCTTCCACAGGATAGATTAGTATGGAGAGCTGCATCAAACCAGTCTCAGGACTGAAGACCACAACAACAACAACGAATGAACATAGAAACTTAGAGCAAATTTTAAATTATGCGTAGGACTATGTAGATTTTACGACGCGATACTATATTGCAGTGCTTGTGTTATTCTGAATTACGATGTAAAGTTGCTTTGGACTTGCATGCAATGCGAATAGATTTAATGTATTTCACGACGGCTGTAGTTGCCGCAATGTGTCCACTTCCAAAGGAACTTTGCATCGTAATTCAGAATAACTCAGGCACTGGAATATCGTTAATCCGCAATTGCGAATACATTTAATGTATTTCATAATGGCTGTAATCGCTGGAGTGCCTATTTCTTTAGACATGCACGCATGTCCAAAGGAATTTTGCATCGTAATTCAGAATAACACAGGCACTGGAATACCGTACTTACCCGCCGGCACTGGGCAAGCGACTTTCAAGTAAAATTTCTCACCTATATGGGAACATGCATCATGGACGTACGAGTACAGGAAGTTTGGGTCTGGCCGTGTTTCAAATGGTTCAAATGGCTCTGAGCACTATGCGACTTAACTTCTGAGGTCATCAGTCGCCGAGAACTTAGAACTAATTAAACCTAACTAACCTGTGGACATCACACACATCCACGCCCGAGGCAGGATTCGAACCTGCGACCGTAGCGGTCGCTCGGCTCCAGACTGCAGCGCCTAGAACCGCACGGCCACTCCGGCCGGCGGTCTGCCCGTGAATCGAGCACGGATAACCAAATGGTAAGGCGACCCGCTCGCTATAAGAGGGAAATCTCGATTCGAGTCACGGTGCAGTACAATTTATCATTGTCTTCATTTCATTTTAAAGCTGATAGTTGACCATATTCGCAATTGAGACTGGATTTAATGTCTGTAGTTTTTATTTTTGAGAGAATCATCCTACTGTAAAAGGGTATATTTTTTACATGCACGCACATAAAAACCTTGTGGTGCTTTCTACAATTACGTTTAAAAAAATGGTTCAAATGGCTCTGAGCACTATGGGACTTAACATCTGTGGTTATCAGTCCCCTATAACTTAGAACTACTTAAACCAAACTAACCTAAGGACATCACACATATCCATGCCCTAGGCAGGATTCGAACCTGCGACCGCAGCGGTCACGCGGTTCCAGACTGAAGCGCCTAGAACCGCACGGCCGCACCGGCCGGCTAATTACGTTTAGGATCAATGTATTCACAAATATTCTAAGTTCCTTAATCGGACGCAAGGCAAACGTGTCCTACACTTTCTCGAGCATTACTGGAGCTGCTGCATTCATTGCTGTTGCTACACGGTGTCACAAGTCACGTACAGTTGTTGGAATGAGAGGTACGTAGACGGAATCTTTCACAAATACTCACAGAAAAAGGTCACATACTGCGAGACGAAGTAATATGGAATTCCAACGGTGCAATTAGAGATCCGTAAGCCCACTATAGCCGATCCATCGTTAAGGCATCTCATTGTTATGAAAATCACGCCTCACTGTTGTAACTAAATTGCACCTATTCAAACGGAAAACGCGAAGCGGCTCTTGTTCGTGTGTTATCACCATCTCAACTCGATGAAAATGAGTGGCAAACAAGCGACCCAGCCGCAACACGGAAGTCCCTACAAGGGAAACGTCCTTCAAGTAGAGAGTACAATATTGTGAAATCGTAGAAATGTAATTGAAACAACCGTGTTGTATTATTTAGCATTACATTGAGACATGCTTTCACAGAGGTATCTCAGTACTAAGATGGTAACCCAAATGATGGAGATGGGGAATAATAAACAATGTGGCTCGAAGTTACCTTCAAATCTGTTACCAAGCTCATACACGGGCTAGTCCAAGGAATCTGGATAGCTGTAGGAAGACATGCTCGCTAAAGAGAGTCGACATTATAAAGTTGCATTAGGAGTTCTAGAACTTACGTGCAAAGAATAGACAATACGATTCCTTGTTTTCAGCCGGGCGTGGTGGTCTTGCGGTTCTAGACGCTCAGTCCGGTGCCGCGCGACTGCTACGGTCACAGGTTCGAATCCTGCCTCGGGCATGGATGTGTGTGATGTCTTTAGGTTAGTTAGGTTTAAGTAGTTCTAAGTTCTAGGGAACTGATGACCACAGATGTAAGTCCCGTAGTGCTCAGAGCCATTTGAACCATTTTTTGAAGCTTGTTTTCAAGGAAATGGTGTTGCGTTGTTAGTTTTTGCTGGATCATAACTACAAGGAATATAATGAAGTGGAGTATAACACATTACAACATAAAATATAGAACAATAAAATCCTTTGTCAACAATTTTGCTTTCACGTGATCACGAATGCCTTGTAGTCGGAGTCGACAATCATTTTTTCTCCAGGCAAAACTTACATCGCGTGTAAGGATTATATATCATTTGCACGTGCTCGATGACGGAAAAGTTCCGCCTATACAATGATCTACAGAGTATTCTTTGCCGAAAATCCTAGCTGCTGAAAGCACCGTCGTATAGTGTAGGAACTGTCGAACATTCTTCTTATTTGCTGGAACGGTAGGTTGAGGCAAACGTCCAGACCATGTAACATCCTCTCACTGTGACCTATAGAAATGATAAGTGTGTCTTATCGGGGTCTCTTGCACTGGATTTGTAGCTTGGGTGATCAAGTGTACCTTTCGTTGGATAGGCGGCCGTTCCCTAGACGCTTAATTCGGTCCCAGTAATGACTCGATAGTGCTTGATTTCTGACGTTTATCGCGAGAATGCCGTAATCGGTCTTTCATATAGAGCGGAGAAAATTATTCGTCTCCGGTAACGTCGAGCAAATTTTTATGTAGACTCCATCCGTCAGCACTTTTGTTGAAGATACGTGCCTGGTGTCCGTAGCTGTCTGGAAATTAAGCTGTCAGTATGCCTTTATGGTATGGCCCCACATCGGATATGGGCGGCATTTGGAGTTCCGCTTTTCCATTACGGTTAATCACAACATTGCTGGGAATCCCTTAATGATATTTTTTCAGCTTGTATGACGTAACCGTTTAATCACATGTCGCTAAGCGACGATATACAAATTCTTTGCTGTTTTATTGTTCTAAAATTTCTTGATGGAGGAACAGGATGTGTGAAGTTTAGAGTATGAGCTTGTATAATTACCCGTTGCTGGAACGTTAATACATTAGGCGTTTGATGGTCGAGTAGCGGATATTCGAGAGGTTTCCCTGAATTCCACCAAGGAATGTGTGGCCGCGTGAAAAGGCTGCTACAGGTAACAATGACCCCATGCCGGGGCACCGCAAAGCTCATTTTCAGAGATATGTGAACTGCGAGAGGTCCCTGTGGGATAGCGAGAAATGCCCACGGACTTTCCTAAAAGCATATGCAGATAATGAGACACCTCCATTTTATCGTACACAGTTTATGGAAGTACAGCTGATGGTTGTTGAGAAAATTCTGTGGTTGAGAGAATTCTGCACGCTTTCCCTGCATTTTGGAAGGCGCGAAGACATTCTCGGTTGTCACTGTGCCAGAACCCGCGAATCCTTCTCTCCAATCAGTTGCGTTTAGGAACTGTGTGGAACATAGACAGAACCCTACACTTGGTGTTCGGGACAGCAGGGCGACGTCTCATGACAGATCTCTAGACATGCCCTGCCCCAGCCTGGTGCTTCTTTTGCTGCTTTTTGTGTAAGTGTCGCTTTCGGAATTTGTGTTGCTTTTCCTCTGTGCAGTTCACAATTTGCGAGTTCATTCGTCAACGTGAGTTTTCTTTCTGTAGGTTTCTCGATCTTCTCCAGTATTATTCCTTTTTCGAGCTGCACAGACTGAAAAGTCATTAGCTTAGACGTAGCATTCAGGTGCTTGGATTTTGTTTCCCTAACTGCTTAATATAAATTTTTCAGCAATTCCACTGTGATTAAATTTTATCCTTGGTGAAGAGAATTGTACTGCAGTTTACCTTGGTCCAAAAAACATTTTAGAAGAGCAGTAAATTAACTGCTTATTCAAACGTATTTTATCCTATAACTATCTAATGAGGCAATCTATTAATCGTCATAAATATCGTCAGTCAGTTCTATATGACTGAATCATGATCTCTCTGCGTCTGTGTTCCAGTGTAAAACAGGTGCCATTATTAAGAAAATTTTTGATTAACCAGGAAAGTTAGTTTTACATTTCTTTTTTAATTAATTTTTAAATTTAATTTTTTGGTAATCAAACTTCACCTGCTTCTGCACAGAGTAGCGTGAGTGATTATCACTGCCAATGTCATTCTCTTGTTTTGTAGACCTACATGGCGTAGATCTGCTGTCGATCCTCACGCACCACCCAAAACATTACAAGATGAAACAGAAATATTACAGATGGAACTAAAAGGAAGTAAACTGCACAAAATTCCTACCTCTAGAATCCCAATCACTGTTATATCCACTAGAGTTACTAAATTACGAGATGATGATTGCTACGTTCCAACCGCAGGAATTTTATTTGACATTAAAATCCGATGATTTAGCTGGTCAGTCGAAGTGCGATAGTGTGCCTAATGTTTATCAAACGAAGAGAGTATGTATGTAGGTCTGTGAACGAGACTGTGGTCAACTTGGAAGATAGGTGAGGCTACAACGTATTCATAATGGAACTGTATACCATGGAGCTGTACAGAAAACAGCACTCGACACCTGGAATTAATTGAAAATCCGCAAAATCACAAATCGTCAGACCAGACTACACGCTTCCAATAAGTTACTACTACGTTTCTGTGATGTTTGGCCCAGGCGTACAACTTGGTGTGCTGCTGTGAGTAATGGCCTTTTGCTATATACTAGATTCCATATATTCATTGTATGGAGTTGCCTTCACAACGTTAGCTCGGGAACTGATTGAGATGCATATGTGTTCACAGACAGCCGCAATTCCTGTTGGATTTGAAACCAATTGTCACTGGCGAGAGGTGATCCACGTCTTCGGCTCGTGTCGGTTAAGATCCGTTTATGACCACCGTTGTTCTGCCGTGTTACATAACTACTATTGGTGCACCATTTCCTGTAGATAGTTTGTACAGTCCACTTTAAGACACTGTGCAACTACATTCAATGTGTGCAAACGGATTAGCTCCTTTCTGCCATTCTAGCACATCTTCAAGCCGACCAATCTTACTGCACTGATGCCGAACAACCGAGTACTACCTAGTACAAGTTCTACATCATCCACAGCTATCCAAAGCGATCAGGGTGTTGTTATAATAAGGTGATTAATATTTTGTTTTGTGAATTTATATAGACGTCATATCTCGGGGAGGGTTGTAATACACATGAGAGGCTGCATTAGGAATATCTACCTAGCAACATGTAGCTTCGCCTGTCACCATGATGACGATAGTCACAAGTCGTGCTCTGGATGACTCAAGAACCAAAGTACTTGAGGAGGTGTCTATGACAGCTCGCCGCCCACAAAAACAAACAGGTCTCATCGGCCCTGTGTCCGCGGCGCAAACATTTCGCTCGATGGCGCCTCGTATGTGCTGAAAAGAGCTGATGTCTGGTAACATGGGTTCACGGAAGCACCGTCAAAACATTTTGCCACAACGCATAATAATTGGTTGACACGTTTTTTCGTTGAGTGTAAGGAACATTTTTAGCTGCTCCATATATTTTGATATTTTACTTGCTTGTTCATATTAATTTAAAATAATTATTTATGCCCTGAGATTCAAGTAAATAGTATCGGGAGCAATTGAGAGATTTATACCAAATAAATTAACAAACGACGGAGCTGATTCTCCTCGGTGCACAAAACCGGTCAGAACATTATAGCAGAAGCAACGAAAGAAACATGTCAAATTTAAACGGACGCATAATCTCCGAGATTGGCAATCTTTTACAGAAGCTCGAAATTTAGCGCGGACTTCAATCGAGTTGCTTATTATAGTTTCCACAATGAAACTTTGTCTCGAAACTTGGCAGAAAATCCAAAGAGATTCTGGTCATATGTGAAGTATGCTAGCGGCAAGATACAATCAATGCCTTCTCTGCGTGATATCAATGGAGATACTATCGAAGATAGTGCTGCCAAAACTCAGTTACTAAACACAGCCTTCCGAAATTCCTTCACCAAAGAAGACGAAGTAAATATTCCACAATTCGAATCAAGAACAGCTGCCAACATGAGTAACGTAGAAGTACATATCCTCGGAGTAGTGAAGCAACTTAAATCACTTAATAAAAGCAAGTCTTCCGGTCCAGATTGTACACCAGTTAGGTTCCTTTCAGATTATGCTGATGCAATAGCTCCATGCTTAACAATCATATACAACCGTTCGCTCGATGAAAGATCCGTGCCCAAAGACTGGAAAGTTGCACAGGTCTCACCAATATTCAAGCCAGATAGTAGGAGTAATGCACTAAATTCCAGGCCCATACCTGTAATGTCGATATGCAGCGGGATTTTGGAACATATGCTGTGTTAGAACATTATAAGTTGTCTCGAAGAGAACAGTCTATTGACACACGGTCAACAAAGATTTAGAACACAACTAGCTCCTTACTCGCACGAAGCGTTGAGTGCTATTGACAAAGAATTTCAAATTGATTCCGTGTTTCTGGATTTCCAGAAGGCTTTTGACACGGTACCACACAAGCGACTTGTAGTGAAATTCCTTGCTTATGGAATATCGTGATTTCCTGTCAGAGAGGTCACAGTTCGAAGTAACTGACGGAAAGTCATCGAGTAAAACAGAAGTGATTTCTGGCGTTCCCCAAGGTAGTGTTATAGGCCCTTTGCTGTTCCTCATCTATATAAACGACTTGGGAGACAATCTGAGCAGCCGTCTTAGGTTTTTGCAGATGACGCTGTCGTTTATCGACTAGTATATGCACCAGAATATAAAAAAATTGCAAAACGGCTTAGAAAAGATATCTGTATGGTGCAAAAATTGGCATTTAAACCTAAATAACGCAAAGTGTGAGGTCATCCATATGACTGTTAAAAGGAATCCGTTAAACTTGGTTACACGATAAATCAGTCAAATCTAAAGGCCGTAAATTCAACTAAATACCTACGAATTACAATTACGAACAACTTACATTGGAAAGAACACATAGAAAATTTTGTGGGGAAGGCTAACCAAAGACTGCGTTTTATTGGCAGAACACTTAGAAAATGTAACAGATCTACTAAAGAGACTGCCTACGATACGCTTTTCCGTCCTCTTTTAGAAAGCTGCTGCGCGGTGTGCGATCCTTACCAGATAGGATCGACGGAGTTCATCGAAAAAGTTCAGAGAACAGGAGCATGTTTTGTGTTATCGCGACATAGGGGAAAGAGTGTCACTGAAATGATACACGATTGGGGGTGTAGGTCATTAAAACTAAAGCATCTTTCGTTGCGGCGGAATCTTCTCACGAAATTCCAATCACCAACTTTCTCCTCCGAATACGAATATATTTTTTTGACGTCGACCTACATAGGGAGAACCCATCACCATGATAAAATAAGGGAGATCAGAGCTCGCACAGAATGATGAAAGTGTTCGTTTTTTCCGTGCGCTATACGCGAACCTTCTGCCAGGCACTGAAATTTGATTTGCAGAGTATCCACGTAAATGTAGATGCAGATGTAGATATACCCCCAAGTAGAAGAAAACAATTCTAAAAGCTATCTGAGTTGAATAGAGGAAGGGAGAATCATTTTACGCAAAAACACAACAACAGGTCGGAAAATCATGAGTTCCTAGTTTCACTATCTCAAAGCGTAACGAATAACAACTAAATGACTTCTATAAATTCCTGAAACGTGTCTTAATATCAGATGCTCGTCATTATTTAAAACCTGCCAATCTTTCCTAACTGATCAGTACTAATAAGTGAAAGCTGTTCGTTTCGCTGCCTGAGAATCCCTGAGAAAACTGCGTCAGCGTCAACCTTAATTCACGAGCTAAAAATCAGTTACGAAAGTTAAGTTCAAGTGGGAACACGCTAGTGCAATGTGTTCCTCATATACCAAATTCGACGCATCATGCGATCTCGTTGTTGGTTTCATTTCAAATTACTGTAAGGGTGCCGTATCACATAGCAAGTTTGTGATTCAGAAAAAGGCGACATAAAGTAATTAATGCTTGTAGACACATAAAAGTTACTGAAGCTGTAACTGTCGACAGAAGCAAGTAAACAATTTAGCCCTGGTGCCTGTGCTCACAGATTAAAATGAACTAACTTTACATCTGCATTTCATCGAACCTCCTTTGAGCTACTTCTCTATTGTTTCACTCTCGAAAAGCGAGCGGTAAAAACGAACACTTAAATCTTTCCAATCTTTCCGTGTGAGCTCTAATTTCTCTTGTATTATTATGATGATCATTTCTTCCTATGTGGGTGGGCGCCAACAAAGTATTGTCAACCTCTGAAGAGATAGTTGGTGATTGAAATTTCGTGGGACGGTCCTGCCGCAAGGAAAAACGTCTTTAAATGCTTTCTGTAGATTGTCTCGAAAACCATATCTAAGAAAAACTTATGTAGGGTAAGATAATCTAAGTGTAGGTCACTTAAGGCTATGATGCCTATCACTGAAATAGATTTCGGCTCACACATGGCATAGAACAAGTACTACGTCTAACGAATATTCATATGTGTCACACGAAATTACAAAACCAATGTGGCTCGTCTGAAAACTAAGCCAAAAGCACTGTCTGCTGCTCAAAAGCTTCCGTCTTGTGCACTAGACAGGGGTCTGAGTAACTGCTTGGTATAGCGTGCCGCAAAACGGCGGCGGCGCCTTCCCCACCGAATCACGATCAGCCACGAGAAAGAGCAACATACAGTACGAGGGGATGTTACAAAGTAATGTCGCCGAAATTTTTATTCTATTCTGAAGATCGGTCGAGGTATTACATGTCATGCTTATTACTCGGTCGACTTTTCCGCTTCGCTGACAAGTTGCAACCATCTGTTGCTAGAGGACTCCGGACTGTGGCGTTGAACATGGCGGTATGTAACATAACTACGTCGGTGCATGAGAAACAGCGTGTTGTAATCGCGTTTCGGATTCTAAGAGTTCGTCTGCACACGTAACACCCTCTAATTCAGGATGACAATTCCAGGCCACACACGAGCGGTGAGACATCTGCAGCAATGCGAGGCTTTTGGTTCACTGTCATTGAGCATACTCCATACAGTGCCGACTTGCCCCCTTCACCTCCCCAACATTAATCTGTTTTCAAAACTTAAAGAACACCTTAGAGAACTTCACTTTGATAGTAATGAAGCTGCACAAGCAGAGGTGAGGTTGTGACTTCGTCAACAAAATCTGTGACGGTATCAACAAACTGGGCTCTCGTTGGGGGGGGGGGGGGGGGGGATGTGTTCCCTAGATTGACTATATAGAGAAATACACTGTAGGAAAAAAAAGAAAACAAAAAAAAAAAAAAGAAAACGAAGCACCACGAAGGAATTATCCGAACGAAAAGAATCCAGGCATGAAGACAAGCAGTAGAACCTCCCGTCGCTTGCGAGCGAGCATTATCTTGATGAAATTTAAGCCCAGATTGGTTTGCATGGAGGGCAACAAAACGGACCAAACATGTCGTCGACGTACCGATGTGCTGTGAGGGTGCCGTGGATGACAACTGTAGGTGACCTGCTATCAAAAGAAATGGCATACCAGACCGTAACTCCAGGCCGTTGGAGCGTACGGAGGGCGACAGTCACGTTGGCATCCTCCTGTTGTCCAGGGCGTCTCCAGACACGTCTTTGCTGGTCATCGGGGCTCAGTTAGAAGCAGGACTCATCACTGAAGACAATTCTACTCCAGTCAATGAGATTCCAATGCAAAGACGTGTCTGAAGACGCCTCAGACAGCGGTGGTGTACCAACCTGACTTGCCCAATGTACGGCCAGACAACCAGGAGTGATGGTCTGCGGGATTATTTCTTTGGTTGTCAACCGCAGCACTCTTACAGCACAGTGGCACGGCTAAAATGTTTTATGATCAGTTTTGTTGCCCTTCATGGCAAGCAATCTTGCGCCTGCATTTCAGAAAGATAGTGCCTGCCTGCACACGGCAGGCTTCTTCGTGCTTACCAGACCCTACCTGGGCCACCAAGGTCAAAAGATCTCTCTCCAGTTGAGAATGTTTGGAGAATCTCTGGACTCTGGAGACCTAAAGCGCCAAATAAACATAATTAGGGTCGACATCCCTCAGAAGGACACCCAAAACTCTGCCAATGAACGCCAAGCCGAACAACTGCTTTCATAAGTACCAGTGTCCGCCCCTGGTAGCTGAGTGGTCAGCGCGACGGAATGCTATACCTAGCGGCCCGGGTTCGATTCCTGGCTGGCTCGGAGATTTTCTCCGCTCAGGGGCTGGGTGTTGTGTTGTCCTTATCATCATCATTACATCCCCATCGTCACGCAAGCTGCCGAAGTGACGAACGGTATATCCGACGGGAGGACCTAGCCACACGGCATTTCCATTTATAAGGACCAGTGGCGGAATAACGCTTTACTGACTTGCTCAATTTGTGAAATTGTAATTATTTGTTTGCCTGTACATGTAAATCACATCTATCGATTTCCGCCCCATATGGATAAATCCTTCGTTGTGCGTCGATTTTTTCTTTTTTTTCTTTTTTTTTTTTTGCTTAGGGTATAAATATGTAGAAATGAAGAATTAGGATGTAAAATGTTAAAGGCGTTTATTTACTTTCAGAAACTTTAAGAGTGTCAACATAAAAATTCGGAGGCATTATTTTCCAACGTGCCTTGCGTGTTACGAGCCGCGTGGCCGGACCAGCCTAAACTATCGCCTCGCGTCCCGATTGGCTGTCTAGGTATCATATACGTCCGTCTCAAACGTTTTCGCTGCATTCTCATCCTGGCTAAGGTTCATTGATCGCATGATTTTGAAGTCGACACCCTGGTCGACAGTGTGACCAAATAAGTGACAAACACAGTGCGTATTTCAGATTGAGGAGGAATGGAAAAGACGCTCTTTATTAAGAACCGTCTTTCAACCTCTGCCCGATGACGTAGAAGAACTAACAGATACGCGTAGTGCAACAGTGGATTCGTTTACGGTTCGCCAACGAGAAGTGATACCAGAGATGTCAGGAGCTTCTTCTTTATTGCCAGGGAAACATCCCCTACACAAAAATACCTACAATATATACTATAAGGTGCCCTGTTGACAATTTAAATTTATCTGACCATCTTGTTTTCGGTGAAATCATACCTAGATACTGCTGCAGAGCTCCGTGCACCACAACTCATCACCGAGCGAAGTGGCGCAGTGGTTAGACACTGGACTCGCATTCGGAAGGACGACGGTTCAATCCCGCGTCCGGCCATCCTGATTTAGGTTTTCCATGATTTCCCTAAATCACTCCAGGCAAATGCCGGGATGGTTCCTTTCAAAGGGCACGGCCGACTTCCTTCCCCGTCCTTTTCCAATCCGATGAGACCGATGACCTAGCTGTCTGGTCTCCTTCCCCAAAAACAACCAACAACAACAACCACAACTCATCAGTCAAGGTGACTTGTTTCCCTGCTTTAAGCACTCAATGGCAGTGTTTCCGTGCCTTTACTAATCTTTGTGTCATGAAAAATTCAGTGTGTGACCCACAGTGAGGAGCTGGTCCCGGATTGTAAGACTGCTCAACGTTCGTTGTTGTGCAGCACTGGATCGACGAATTTTTTTCTGCTCTATAATCATGTATCTGGTATTAAAATATACTACAGTAGTATGGTTGAGAAAAAACGAGCTGATATCTAGCGTCTTGGACGTCCTACACTCTAGTGTCGCGCTGATGAACAGTGCAAGAACTGAACACTTACACTCACCAGAGTGACAGCTACAGTCAACTTCAAAACACTAGCAATGATCATAAGTACAGCATAACTTGGCAGTGTAAGTTGCGTCGATCGCACAAATACTAACGGGCAAAATGGCCATTTGAATTTGTGATTCAGTACTGTAGGAGCCAGGATATTCTGGTTGCCTCGCAGTCACATTTTGTATGGTTTGAGGGCCTATAATTTAAGTTTTTTTCTCGCTTCATGAAATTATCACACATTCGCTTAACAAGTTAGGTTTTCCTACCATTATCGTGTTGAAAGAATGTTTACTTTGTGACAAATTACTGTGTCGACGATTGCTTCATCAGAGGCTATCGACAACTAACAACTGCTTTTGTAGAATGGCGTTTAGGCGTGCACAATGGCCAGCCAGTGTCAAATATACCAGCCATAAATTAAACTTTTTTGTTCCTTTTTCATTGTGATTTGTGTGAAAAAATATTGAATACTGACAACAAGAGGATATTTGAAGCGTTTCAGTCATTTAACCACAAAACACGAATAAAATATTTACAACCATCTCCTGTTGTTAGAGAAAATGTTTTTCAGCGTGACAGTTAAGGATCTACGATGTGCAGCATTTGAACTGTCCGACGGGAGTGATATTACATACAGTTCCAATACCGAGATCAGACTAGCTGGAAAGGGTTGGATTGCTGACTGCAAAACACTGGGGCTGTGCTCAAGTGCCCACGATATGCGGTGCAACTGATTTTTACTCTCAACATGCAGTTTGTTCTGTAAATAAGTTCTTTTTGTCAGAACGCATTTTCAAAGTTAAAACTGGTTTTCTCGACTTATTTAGCTTTTCTTAGCTATGTGATCATTATGCCTTGGCCCGTCAGGATTAGTGGCCGCTCGGGTATTTTCCGATTAGTGATTGTTTAGGTGCTTCCCTCTTGTACAACTAGAATGAAAACCATCAGGGACGTATGCGGATTGTCTAACTGTATACACTGTAATTTTGGAGTTCCTGAATCAATTAGAACTTAGTTAAAAATTTACCAAATCTTCCGCTCTCTGGACATTGTCTACAAAGAGGATAAGCAGAGAGCTGCTAGGCATCCGTTGAATTAACGCATCTTTGTCAACGAGCTCAGAATTTTACATTAAATGTTAGTAAGTTTCACTGTTGTTGAAGTACGCCATAGAAGTAAAATAATTATAAAGTAAAAATTACAACAGATACCTTTTGTGTAGGAGTGTTGTATCGTGACAGTGGTTTTCTTACGGAATTAAGTGCTTCAAGAGCAGTCGGAATGTAAACTGAAAGGCAAAGGAATCGGAATGTCGGAACGCTGCGACACTATAAGCAAATTCTAAAAGGATCGAGAGGCTACTTGTAGCTGCTTTTCGTGGATTAATGCAACAACGAATCACTACAACAAGAGTGATGTTGTATCTTTGTACTGCGTCCTTCAACCTACAACGGAGGTATGTGAGAGTAAGTATTCATTTTTCGAACATTACCTTAGCCCTGGAGGATCCTTAAGGATCAAGAAACCAGATTTAATGAACAGTGGAATCCACTGTAAGGTTCTACAGAAAGTATCCCTGGTACACAAAAAGCGATTCCCTTGATTAGATTCTCGCATTATACTTTCAAGGCGTTCCTTAAAAAAATAGTTTTCGTTCCAAATTTACTCGTTGGCGGGCAATTTTAAAACGTACGTAATGAAATTGCGTAGTTATTAATTGTATATGAACTGAAGTTTTGGTTTTTCTTATGCCTTTTTTGTGGTACTGCAATTTTCAGAATCGTGAGCGTGTTACTCTTAACACAAATCTCCAGTAATGTGCCATCGTTAGCGGGAAATTTCTCATCCATTATCTGTCCGAGAAATTCTCTATAAACGGAGGAATTGTTATGCTTGTCAAATGAAATGTTCCATACAGTAGCGCTGACATCTTAAATATTGTAGGAAACAAGTATTTGTTGACAACGCAGGAGTTTCTGGTTTTGGAAGAAAAAACGCTTTTGTTTATTTATTAATCTATGGATATACTAGTCATCTCCAAACAGGATTCCGAGCTAGGAAATGCATAAAGTTTGGTCCACGGATTTTCCAGGAAAACGATGCTCATGGATCCACTTGACCCCAGCATCGTGTTGTAGGCAATGTTCCTTCAAAATAACATAGTTGCAGATAATATCTACAAATATCTGTATGTCAGTCTTTTCGATCATGGTTGCGGGAATCGACTGTTCGGTACACGATGTCAAGTCAAAAACCTTTCAGCCGTCTAATTTCCAAACTTATTTTATTTGCCTACCAGTTTCGGCGGTTTACTACGCTATCTTCAGGCCCCTGACTTACGTGTAGGAAGTGACCGCTATATCAAAAATCTACAGATACCAGTATTTGAACGCTGACTCCTGTTTTGACCAGAACCGAGGTGCAATCTTCCCACACGGTGGTCAGGGGCCTGAAGACGGCGTAGTAAACCGCCGAAACTGGTAGCCAGATACAATAGGTTTGCAAATTAGACGGCTGAAAGGTTTTTGATTTGACATCCTGTATCTACAAATGTTGTTTTCAACTAGAGTGGTAAAGTGAGAAAAATTATTAACAGCTTGTCAGATCACAATGAACAAATTATAATAATAAAATAAATATCCTAATGTAGCAAAAACGATATTCAAGGATATGGGACCATATGGAATGCAGATAGAAATAAGCAATCTCAAAGTGCACACCTGCTAGGAAGCCTACAATCAAAACAAATGAATGACGAATACAATAAATTTATACAAACATTCGTCATTTTCTTTGCTAGCTCCTTTCCACAACAAATTTCAAGCAGAACATTAGTGCTAATAAGCAACCAATTCTGAGGAACTGATTGCCCTGAAGTATCACATGTTGGGTCACATATTGGGCAACGAAAGCTGTATTACAATATGAAGGACAGGCACAACCCAGTCGTAGAAATTCATTGCAGAAAATACAGAAAAGTACAGAATAAAAGCATCACACAAACTAATAAACAAGTGCGTACGCCAAAACGACACATACGCATCAGATCAAAATTTGTACATTAGTCGAATACGAGCAGAAGTTGGATTCTCAACATAACACATTCATTCTGCAGGGGGATGATACTATTTGTGGTCCACAGAATTTAATAACCACTTCCCGTCAATAGGTGGTAAGTTGAATCAAATGTTTATTGGTACAGGAAAGTATGCAGAATATTTAAAAGCTCTTCTTTCGAGTCAATAGTATCACATACACATGTACAAAATATGTAAAGAGGGAACCTAATCTATTATTAAGTTAATGAAGAGTAAAGACACCTTTGCTTGCTACGAAATATCAAGGAGGCTTTTAATGACCGATTCTACTTAGATTTCTGGTGTACTCAGTCATCTGTGCTATATTTCTTAGAGGCGTAGTCAATTTCCAACTAGTTTAAACTAATCGTTAATAAAACATCTTAATAAAAAAAAATGAGAACGCTTATGTAAACGACCAAAGGTCAGTATCCTTGCCAATAACGTTTTCGAAGACTTTTCGAAAGATAAAGTATAAGACCAGGGTAACCCAGTCACAAGATTCATCGTAGAAGACGTGTTGTGTTATGTAAATATTTAGCAATTGGGGTAGTTGGCAATATCAACTTGAGGCATATAAGAAACATTAAATAAGTACTACAATCAAATCATAAACCTCATTCGCTAACTTTCAAATAATGTGAGCAATGGCTGTAACCCACGATGGATACCTTGAAACGGCTTATTATAACTCCTAAATATACGTGAGTTTCAATACAATTAAACTAAATAAATGAGAACAATGAGTCCCCATAAGCTTGTCTAATAAATCAATTAGATGAAAGTAAATAAATAATACGGCCAATAGGGATCTTTTATAGAATAAGACGAAATGCGAATCATATTTTAATTCATATTGAGACAAGAGCTTCTGAAACCAGTTATAAGAATTAAGCATACTAACGAGCCCGGCAATACTTCGCAGTTGGTAAATGTGTATGGAAATCAGATATACATCCTGATGACCTTCCCTTCTTCCAGTGTCCACTATTTCCTCCTCCCCCACCCCTGTCTCTGTCTATCTCCTCCAGCCCAATTTCTCTCTACCTGGCGCCACTCCTACGCGACCGACACGAAATTTGAACAGACATAATCTTTCAGATGTAGAAACACGCCTATCAACTTTCGTTAATGTCGCACAACTCCTTCTTGGTGCTGCTAATTTTTTTACGCCAGTAATATGGAAGACACAATTTATCCAATGTTTAAATGCGCTGCTGCCGTACTTAAAACCGACTGCAAGAAAGAAAGCGAAACTGCACATTTTCACAGCTAAGCATACGACAGCATTATCTTTCTCACAGTCGGTTTTAATATAAAAAGTGTACATTACTGTTTAAAAAGATATAGCTCTCTGAATGTTTATTAGATAATCTTGTAAAAAAATTCAAATAAATCGATAAAGAAATTGACAATATTTCTTTATCATATATTAGAAAAATTGCAGCCTGTATTGGTCCAAATGTTTACTACCTTAGGATGTTGGCAACCCGTGCCGACTTGCATTGAAACATGTCAGGTTAGCTGTACTTGGTAAGAAAGGTGGAGGCGCGCGCCCTGGTGTCGGTGTGTCTCTAACATTGTTAGTGTAAATTGTTGTCTGTAAGTGAAAATGTCAGTGGAATTACGTAGTAGTTCTTAAACGCGTATATTTTTAATAGGTGTAGTAAAACGTCAGATAAAAGGTTCAAAACTGCCATCTAATAGACAAGTTCTAGCAGTTTTATTTTATAATATCCGGGAAGTGAATTTAACTGTCAGTGAAAGTGCAAATCTCACTAATCGAGAATGTATGATCTTTTGGGAAAAGGTGCGCATACCTACAACATCTGTATCTAATTGTGTGAAGAAATTAGTGAACCTATATCAAGTTTGGAGGGAGTTGCAGAAAAATGCACGAAAAACCCAAATGGTACTTGAGCAGCGCCGACACGAGTTTGTCAACAAGTTGTATGATTTGTTCGACATTGCACACGCCGATGCACTTCAGTTAATGAAAATAAATTAAGATAGAATCTTTTTACAGCGACAGAGAGAGCCAGGTCAACCTGATCACTTAGCTGGAGTGGACAAGAAACTGTCTAATAAAGAGGAAAGGTCGCGCATCAGAACTATTGACGAAGGAAACCGACGTGCTAAATATTTTTCCATGTCAGCTCCTTCGACAACATCTTATGAAGCATTACAATATGACACATCTTCAGATTGTAGTGAAAATGAGATGTGTTTGCAATAAAATTTCCCAACTGTGATTGAGAACATAAAAACCAGTAAAACAACTATGCGGAAAAATTTCATTACTCCAAAATTAGTAGCAGCGCTAGATAGGTGTCAGTTGAGTGTGAGAGCTTCAGTGTATATTCTTGAAGTTGCCATTGAGGCACTTGGATATAATACTGATGAATTTCCTATAAATAAGTCCTCGATTCAAAGAATTCGTACAGAGAAACGGAAATAGCGTGCGGAAGTTACAAAAGTTAATTTTCAAAACGGGGTACCAGATATTGTGACTGCTCATTGGGATGGCAAACTGTTGCCTGCTACACATGATCGGGAATCAAAAGAAGAACGTCTACCGATAGTTATTTCATATATAAATAAAGAGCAATTTACTGCTGTGCCAAGGTTGGAAAACTCTTCAGGATGTGAGCAGGAGAAAGCTGTTTGGAACGCAATTGTGGACTGGAATCTCTAAGACAAAGTGCAGTTTCTTTGTTGTGATACTACGGCTTCAAATACAGGTCATGTCAATGGTGCCTGTGTGCTACTTGAGCAAAAACTTAACAGAAGTGTCATTCTTTTTCCTTGCGCCACCACGTGTATGAACTAGTGTGAAAAAACGTGTTCCAGGTAAAACTCAGTCCAGTGACGACAAGTCCTGATATTCCACTCTTCAAAAAGTTCCGAAATAACTGGAGAAGTGTAGATCCAGATCACATACAGTGGTACAAATTAAAGGTCGCAATGCACCTGACTGTTTCAGAAATTGACTATCTGCTTGTGTTTTACCGCACTGAACTGACAAAAGAAATAATCAAGGAAGATTACCGAGAATTGATAGAGCTTTCTGTTATATTTTTACGTGGAGATATAGACAGAAAATTCAAGATACGGCCTCCAGGTGCCATACATCAAGCTCGATGGGTGGCGAGAGCTATATATTCGCTAAAAATATCATTACTTTGTGCTCAGTTAAAAATGTTAGGCAGGTAGAAGGTAGCGCCGTTTCACGTTTGCCTGTTCATCGTGACATACTACGTCAAGCCATGGCTCCAGCGTATTTTGGCAGTAAAGGCAACCGACCAAGATTTGTGCTTTTTGAAGTCAATGAAGGCACACGAAAAAAAGATAAAGACACCTCAAAAGCAGCTCTACAGAAGATAAGCCAGCATTTATGGTATTTGACTGATGAAGTTTCTGTCTTGTCACTGTTTGACGATGATGTGGATCTAGAAACAAAAGTAAAAAATGGTTGAAAATTCAACCAAAGCATATCATGCTAACCGTTACATCCTTTCGAAGAAGAACTTTGCTGTCCATTCTATTTTGCGTTAAAAAATGTGTAGAGACGTTGTTTCTTTAGTTTTTCTGTTTACATTACAATTTTGTTAACTGATTTTCTCTCTCTTAATTATAGAGAAAAACATCTACGACTTCATTTCAGTCAGAAGAAAGTCATTGTTCCATCGTCTTGAAATTGATGACAGTTTTCTCAACGAATGTCCTGCCATGTGATCAAACAATGCTTCCTTTCAAGAAACCAGAGAGAAGGTTTCAGCACTGAGAGCAGTGAATGATACAGCTGAAAGAGCGGACAAGTTGATGCAAGACTTTCATGAACGAGATTTTCACTCTGCAGTGGAGTGTGCGCTGATATGAAACTTCCTGGCAGATTAAAACTGTGTGCCGGACCGAGACTCGAACTCGGGACCTTTGCCTTTCGCGGGCAAGAGCTCTAGCAACTGAGCTACCCAAGCACGACTCACGCCCCGTCCTCACAGGAAGTTTCATATCAGCGCACACTCCGCTGCAGAGTGAAAATCTCATTCTGTAAACATCCCCCAGGCTGTGGCTAAGCCATGTCTCCGCAATGTCCTTTGTTTCAGGAGTGCTAGTTCTGCAAGGTTCGCAGGAGAGCTTCTGTAAAGTTTGGAAGGTAGGAGGCGGGGTACTGGCGGATATAAAGCTGTGAGGACGGGGCGTGAGTCGTGCTTGGGTAGCTCAGCTGGTAGAGCACTTGCCCACGAAAGGCAAAGGTCCCGAGTTCGAATCTCGGTCCGGCACACAGTTTTAATCTGCCAGGAAGTTTCAAGACTTTCATGGTTTAATCTCGGTTGAGGAGAAACAAAAACAATTTTTATTACGTTGCGTACAAGAACACCGAAAGATTTATCCTGACTGCAGAAAACAAACTTTGAAAAGAAAATTTAGAGACTAATGTTTTTACATGTTAAATAGTGAATAAACACGATTTGGGCAATTTGGTGTTTTATTTACCAAACAATCATTAAGTTCCAGAATCCCTCCATTCCCACATAGTACTCGTAAAATTTTTCAAGTCTCATCTTTAGCGTCAAGTCAGCACGTGTTGTAATAATTTAACTGCAATTATATTTAGTATGTGAGTTACTAAGGTCAAATAAAAAAATAGTGTGTATGCGTTTTCGATTTCATGAAAAAAGATCCCCATTATATCTTGGGACACCCTAATGTATATATAGGCTACGTTCGTCCGAACGCTTATTAGAAAGGCGATCGTCCAAAAATTTCAAGTATATCGCTCACGAACTTTTCGAAATTTTAGGTAACACCGATAAACAACAACTTGTCTTTATACAGTAGTTTAAATTTCATTTTTTTAAGGTTTATAAACGATCTTCAGAAATAAATGTACATATTCTAAGACATTACTTAGGCTAGGAATAGCGCTTTATGTAAACACAGTGACCGACTAGTAAATTTTTTTGTTATTCCATTTAAATGCTATTATTACGGGTTACTACTTATTATTATGTCATTATCAGTTCCTAGGAAACTAAATTACAAATCAAACTAATTTCTATACACAACTACACGTATTTCACTACAATATATAATAAATAAATGGTTGTAAATCAGTCTTGATGCAAATTTTTCACTTGTGTTTATTCGGTGTTTGTGTTTTGGCAAAGTATTACCATTGTCAGCAGATTTTCTTTCCTTATTTTCAGATGCCACGTCATTAATTTTTAACAAACTGATACTAGCCATTTTGATCATACACTATGTCATACACAGTGTGCAGCTAAATTCCCATTCCAGACTTTTCGGACAGGTACCTTACTCGAAAGCAAGAAAAAATGCCTAGTAAACGTGGGCTGTAAAATGCATACCTCAAGAGCTGTGAGCACTTCATCTTAGATACTGTGGAACAAATATCTTCAACTGCAAGCTCTTTGCTTTCCAGTTTTTGGAGGAGGCCGTTTGTACCAAAATAATAAAAAATATCCAGCCAACATGGATTCTGAAGCGCACACCTTAAAAGCTTGTCGTGCTTGGGTAGCTCAGATGGTAGAGCACTTGCCCGCGACAGGCAAAGGCCCCGAGTTCGAGTCTCGGTCCAGCACACAGCTTTAATCTGCCAGGAAGTTTCATATCAGCGCACACTCCGCTGTAGAGTGAAAATTTCATTCTAGCTATATGCACATGTTTACTAGAAGAGATGTATTTCACAGTATAGAAGCCCTTATTGTATGCACCTTAGAGTTAATTTTTACTGGACATTTTTTCTTGTTTTGGTGTAAATAACCTGTCCTCAAAGTCTGTAAAGGGTGTTCAGCTACACCCTCTATATTCGATCTTATATTGTGTGAACTGTTTTCGTTAATTCTCTTTGACGGGAACCGTGCTACGGAAAAGAACTGGTTTCATCTGTTTTGATGACCTTAGGGATAGTGATAGTAGTTTCCATAACATTTAAACTTCTGTTGATGTCACAAAAAAGCAGTTTTTAATCGACCTTAATCTCGCGAAATGTATTTGGGTAAGGCAAATAAAATCAAGATGGACATACGAATGTAGTTTAAACGTAACTGAATATGTCAACGAGGGAAGTGTTGTGACACGCAACCACTCGTGCACTGATTCCGGAAGACCCCAGTGTATCTTTGCTGAGACGCGTGGAATGCCAGTTGGATGTGGGTGTCCACCCCTACGCTGCAGAGTGGTATCAGTTACTGCCAGGCAGGGAGAGCTCTGCGCGGCCGGGTCAGGGTAGTGGCGCGGTTTGAGAAACGGCCTGTCTGCGGCTGGGGCGACGGTGCTGGGGGAGCCGCAATCTGCGGGAGGGGTAGCTTTATCAAACATTCACAGCAGATCGCTGCCTCCGGAGCTTACCCCGATAAGCCGGTAGTCATGTTTTCAATAACACGCCGAGTTCACTGGGTTAATTCTCTTAACCACACTTATACCGTAAATACAAGCCGCGCACCCTCGGCGTACAGTACGAGGGTGAAACGTGAGGGGCGCGCGTCCGTGCGCTCGCATACCAGCCAGCACGCGCCACACACCCCACGCAATGCACGGGGTCACGGCTGCACGACGCCAAACAGATTTGCCTTCCTTGTGAATCGATATCTGTTGTATGTCGGTCTGTTATAAGTCATTAGCAACCGCCAAAGGAAAGTAGAAATAAGTAATTTAACTTACTTTCATTTATTGCTGTCTCCTTTGATGAAATTTTGAGTAATCCCGTACTTACAAGGAGACCACGCGGAAATCGAATTTTCATAATTTTTTTATGTTTGTGAAGTTCAGAACTCAAATATCAGTCCTCATAAGCAGTTCGATGCAACTCTCAAATGTTCTCGAGAAAATAGACTTTGAAGTTTTACGAACACCTTTAATGCCCTAAAACAAAGTTGTTATTCCGACAGGCAGCGGTAATCTGTGATAGAATGCTCGGCAGCCCTATGGGTCGTCCTTGTTGGATTCCGGGTTGTGGACAATTTTAAACAAATGTGCATGTTCTGTGAGCATTTCCGTGAAGTGTAAAATACGTGAAGATGAAAAGATAACACGTATTTTTTAATTTAAAGAATCTTTTATACAAAATCGGTGTTTAAGAATTTATATTTGCGATGACCACTGGATTTTTGTGTGGGATATGTAATTAGAAATAAGAAGACGTGCATTTTCAGAAATAATACAAAATTTGTTTAGCATACATCGAATGAATTTCATATTTAAGTGGTGTGTGTATTTGAACTGAAGGGTAGAAAACGAAAAAAAAAATTGTGCAAAGAGTCTCGATTAGCGACTACGTTTTGAGCGCCAACGGTCTTGTTTGTATCTTCATGTATTTTACGCTTCACAGAAATGCTCGCAGAACATGAATCATTGACTAAAAATTTACCGTAGGCAGGAATCGAATCTGGGCCGCTCACGTGGCAGCAGCTTGTTTTATAATATTGAAGGTGTTCGGAAAACTTCGAATTAGATTTTCTAGAGAATTTATAACACTGCAATTGCATTTACGTAGCTTTTACAATCAAATACCAAGTTTGGCTTATTACGTACTATGCAGTACAAAGCAGTCCCGTCACGGAAAGGCCACGTATAACACTCCTGTCCGGTACTACTATACCATAACCTCGAAGCTGAGGGCAGTTCGTGTAATGAAATTATTCTTATTCAAGTAATTATAGTATGAAGAAGCAGAGCAGTGTTACCCTCTGAGAGGAATTTCTTTATGTTGACCGTGTTCTACCTAACGGAGGTGGCTTATCGGAAGTGAAAGTCAGAAATACGTAAATATTTAAACAGTAATAAATAATATTTGACCTATCTACACAGTTCAAAGAATAAAGAAAACGGTCGCCAGCCTAATTAGGCAAGAGAATAATTGACATCCTTGTTCATGAAAATAAGCGTGAGTAACTTTAACGGACAAACACAACCTATACTTTGCCACACGCGAGTGCAATGAACTCTGACACCTGCATATGTTAACGTTAAGTTTGGAGCTGACAGCTAGAGCAGAACAAACTATTTGCATAAATATAACAGATAACGATACACACTACTATCTTCAGGGCTTATTCAAACTGAATGGTCTTTATAACATTACTGTTAATATTCACTGTAGAATCACAAATTGGACATAGGCTCAGTATTACTTTTCAAACATTTTCCAAGCTGACATAAAATTGTAAATGGAGTTCACTGCAAAATTATGTACTGGTCACAGGTTAAGTCTCTCTCAGCTAAATACTTTTCTATTTAGAATGAAAGTTAAATGGAATTCAGTAACAGGTTACTTCTCACTGTCAACTGAACAAAGAAATTATTGTTTTCATAGGTAGTGGTCTTTCTATTAATCGTTATCTAGCATGAGCACAATAGACTAACTGTTGATCCTGTTACACCATTAATATGCACTTTTAATACACGAGGGGAGTCCAATATTGTACAGAAGTTTACTTGAATAGGAAGAGTAATTGAAACTTGCTATAATTAAGTAACTTTGTGCATTTGAACTACTTTCAGTGGAGAGGGGCCCTTAATCTTGACCATTGTAGCAGAGCATACTAAACACACTTTCAATACACTAAAGAAACAAGGTATTAGTGCTCAAATCTTACTGCAGTAAAACACAACTTGACACATCTGTAAGAAACTGACTCACCTTTTGCAATTTGCAACAAGCAGCAATGTGATCATTTACTAAACAAAACTTTACCATCCTCAGTTTTAAGAACTTTTAATTTTGAAATTGGCAACAACATATTAATAAGCAGTTTTAATAGAAAAATTATTTTCAGCACATATCATGTACTTAAGCTTACTCTCTTGCCACATTAACTTTAACTTTCTTTCAATAAAGGACACTCGGTAAGCACTTTAGTGTGGGAGGGACCCTAAGTGGATATGTGACTGAGGATAAATCACGGTAAGTGCAAAAGTTCAGTTCAAAATTACCTTGTATTTCAGTGCACTAAACATCCAATGAGCTGATCCTTCACTGTACATTACTATAGTGTTACATTAACAGTGATTGCGCAATGTGGTGGTGATTGCATATTGGTAGGTAGATTTGCAGGTAGAATTGCTGGACTCTGTCATTTCTTGGTGGCGATGATAGACGTCAATTCCAGAATAGCTCCAGCTCTTTATCCATCCATCCGAGGCATTGGAAAGCGCCAGGAAAAGCCTCTCTCAGAATCAACACAATACACAACTTTTATATTAGCAGTTGACAGTTTGGTAGCTCGTCCCCGACTGACTCTTGGTTCCACCTTTTCTACCTAGGTCAACCACAATTTGCGCGCGCTACACAGTTCCGTTCCTGAGGGAAACCACAACACCTTTTACATACAAAATAACTAAGAACCCTAAGTGAAGGTCAGCAGTGTACATAACAGCAAACAAACATTTTAAATAAAACAGAACATTTGCATATATTGGTAGTTCTACACAAAATTATTTAAATAAAATTATTTAATTTCAACGATAACCAAAGAAATTATATGAGAAAGACAAAAGATCATTACAGAGATTATACTTCATTGCAGTATTGAATTAATCGTACACTAATTACAGAAGTTCAACAATGGGCTGTTGAACAAAATAGAAAGCTAAATGAATCAACAGAAGGTATGTAACGTCTAATCTACGGTGTTACAAATTGTTGAGAGCTGCATCCAAATGAAGACCGATTACTCGGTGGTCTCACTGGAACGGAAGTATATGCGAACGGAAGTAACTGGACGTACAGGGAGAAGTTATAAAGTTTTAACTATCTTCTTCTTCGTTTAACACCGTGTAGTATGGGGTACGCCTACTCCATATTTGGCAAATTCAGTTTATATAACTTTGTCGATGGAATATAGTCCTGTCACCGCAGTCGTCAGTTACCTAAGGGAGGGAAGTCGCGTGCATTATCTGCCTGTGAATAGTTTAGACTTGATTTTTCTGTGTGTTTCCGTATAACTGATTATGTGTGGTATTTTACGAAGCGGAAATTGGGGACATGCCTAAACGAGTATGGCAAACCGCCGATAAACCGATATTGCAATGCCTGTCTTTTAAGAAGAACGATGCCATGTTCTCCGGACATGTATGCATCAAGGAACATTGCATCGTTGTTCTTAACAGCACAGGCACTGCATTATCGTATTTATCCGCCGATACCTGGTCAATGACTTTCAATTAAAATATGCTCCTCTGCAAGGGGATTACATTACGTATTTACGAATACAGGTTTTGACGCAGGGACGACGACATTTGTGGGTTTGGATCTCGACATGAGTATTACACGGACAGCCAAAATTGATCGCTCATGTAAAGGGAGAAATCCATGTTAGAGTCCCAGACCACACAAATTTTCATTGTCGCTATTCCCGTATACAACTGATGATTGCGCGTATTCGCAACTGCGAATACATTTCATATAGTCTGAAAAACGTACTCAGGCAGGCCGGCACAGCAGCCACGATTAGATCCGGGTCTGGCTCACGTTCCTGTCTCGAACGCTAACGCACTGCGCGTTGCGCTATACAAGCAACTCATGAAGTTTTAGCTATTACCTCGAAAAATGAATTTACGATCATGAAACTTGGTGATACAGTTAGTCCTTTTCTACGCATTCACCCGTCAATGCGACACATTTTCCCCAATGCTGATTACTTGGCGGACACCAAGCTTCTAGAAGTCCACAGGTTCGAGGTCCGAGAAACGGTCCACCTCGAAAATCAACCCATCGTCATTCTGAAAATCTCTGCACAGCAATGGTGTCTTCATTCGAGAAAAAGGGAGAACTCTCTGAGTGCGATGTCTGGAGAATACGAGGAGAGAGACAAAATTTGATAGTTTCAGGAAGCAGCATGTGTGGCTGAGTCCTATGCGAAGTGACTTGGGGTGTTGCCTTGGAGCGACACCTCTTTGGACAGCTTCAAGCGACGATTGGTTTTGTTAGCCCTCCGTAGATTTCGGTAGTATGCTCCTGTCACAGTCTGCGTAATCTCCTAACATCACAGCGTGGCAGTCAAAATAACAACCAGTAGCACCTCGCCCAGCGATGGTTTGGTCTTCACCTTTTTCAGTGGCGGTGCATCCACATGTTTACACTGCTTGCTTTGCTCCTTTGATTCGGGGTCATGGCGATACCTCCAACACTCTTTCACGCTAAGCAGTTCGCCTGCTTTAAAAAAGAACGCATCCATGATACCCTATTTCTTTAGTTCTAGCTAATTTGTTTCCTTGTAGAATGCAAATGTTGGAGAGCTCCACTCACATCCACTATCTCGCTTTTGTTCATTACGCGGCCATAGCGTACCTCTTGTAAACACATTTGGCCCGGAAATGTTTTGCAGCAAATATTGCCGGGTAACAGTGGCTGGCAATGTTGCCGTACATTTGGCTGTAATTCGTTGGCCGTGATACTGCCAGACAACACTGCCGGCCTATTTGTCAGCAATAGTCAATTTTTACAGTCCGTTTAAATGTACTTTTACATGGTGTACAGGTGAAGGGGTCTAGTGATGATCGAATAAGGTTCTTAATGCCACATCACTTATTATGAGAAGTGATCATTTCTTCTGTTAGATGATTTTTACTTAGTACTATATCTTCAGAGACTACAATCGAAAACAGCAAAATGAATTTACAAACACAGAATTTAAAGATATAACCAGTTGTATTTCACAAAGAATGCTTTAAAATAAACATAAAATAAAATATGGTCCACAGCCGTGGATCAGCATATGGCACATGTAATGTATCTAAGACGCGTTGTCATAGTAACTAAAAGTCCAGAGCTAGGCCCGAATGTAGGTGAAATTAGCTCTACACGGTTTCTCACGCCACACCTAGCGTTACATTCGCGCAGCCCTTGTACCGGTTGGGGTGGACGTTATTAAAACAAAGGTGTTTTTCTCACGAAATTCCAATCACCAACTTTCTCCTCCGACAAAGACCTAAATAGGGAGAAACGATCACCATAAAGTAAATCCGAGCTCGTCCGGAAGGATATAGGTATTCGTTCTTTCCGCGCGCTGTACGAGATTGGAATAATAGAGAATTGTGAAAGTGGTTCGATGAACCCTATGCCAGGCACTTAAATGTGATTTGCAGAGTATCCATGTAGATGTAGATGTAGACCTAGGCGGCTATAAATGTCATCTGCTTTCAACTGACACAGCTCTAGTATTTTCTCAGTAGCCTCGGTTCGACGGGCTTGCATTATGGATCGGAGCAGTCTCGAAACCCAGGGAATGGCAACGTTTGTCGTGTACAAAATGTTAATGAACATATTAACTGATCCCTGTGTGCTCTTGACGTTTTCCGCTACCTTCTCGATCGTGATGCGCCTTTCTTTTATCACCTGGGCCTACACTTCTCTTGCAATTCTCGGTTCTTCGCCAAGATATGCGCTGCTTTGCTAAGTCGTACTTCGTCACTCAGACCATACTGGAAATGTCTGCGCCACTAACTACTGGGTCACTGTGCCACATGACAACGCATTATTGCCGTACATTTCCAACTCAGAATAGATCGTTGCAGCGATGTTACCCTTTAAAGGCGGAAAAAGAATTACCGTACGATACACCATTTTATCAATGGTCTGCGCCATTTTCTTTAGTTGCCTCTAGTGACATGCTACGGCATTACGGTACGTTGACTTTAATGTGTACCAGGATTGCAGACTTGTGTCTGTCAACAAATAAAAATTAATTACAAAACTTGTTTTTTTCTAGCTGATGATTAAAACTTTATTAATACCTCTACTACCTCTTATTTGTGAGAAGTTGGAAAGATGTCAACGAAGGGAAGGTAGCGGCTCCGGCTTCGAAAGCCGATATTTTCTGTTATATTCGAAAGCTAACTACAGCTCCTATTACGGGTATCAGTGGTTGGAATCTTGTTATATAAACACCATTTAAGTTTTACACTTGCTATAATACTCACTGGCACAAACCAAGACTTTCGATGAATCCAGTGTCATCCAAGTTTACGACAATGGTCATGAAGGTAGTAAGGAGGAAGGTAAATGTGTAACGTCCCTTCGACGACGAGATTATTACTATCCGATTTAAATTAGTCGGTATTTCACGGGTAGTGGACTGGAATTCTTCTACCATCAATACACCAATAGGAACCTGGTGTGTTCAGCTCCCACCGTGTTGCCACTTGTGCTGCGCAAAACATTATGCCAAACAGTTTCACATAATATTCTTTTCGAGACGCGAAAATGTGATCTGTTTCAAGTCAAAAACATCGATCCGATTCTGATGAAAATTAAGATGACAATTTTTTCATCGTTATAGATGTTGTAGGCATCTATACCATATCTGAATTCCAGAAATTATACGTCACTTTTGTAGGAGACAAAGACTTTAAACATAATATTTATTAAGAGTCAAATCTTAATAAAATTGAAAAGAAAAAAAGAAAGATTTCTTCCTAAGTTATATGCAGCGAACTCAGCACGATACGATATCACAGAAAGATCCATTACGTAGCGAGTTAATTTGGTAATCGACGAAAAACTGAATGTATATCAGTGAATTAAGTAGTTATCTAGATATGGCATGACCATTTTGAAATTACACTGGAGAGCCAAAGAGGCGTAAAGCTTTGTGTCGTGCAGTCATCAAGAGTACACGAGAAGGCCTTGATAACCTGCCATTGTAGCAGCAGTAACCGTTCTAACAACTGCCCCAATCATTTGTTGTCCTACATAGGCGTTGCCGTTCGCCGCACCATATTCTGCCTATACCAGTTCCTTTGGCGTTTCAGCGTATTTTTCCGATGAGAAAATTTCACCTGTTTCAAGAAAATTATCACAAGTCTGGCCAAAATTAAAATTAAATATAGGTTTTTTATATGCTTTGAGAAACTATAATGATTTTTTTCGTAGTTTTTAGAGGAGACAGAGAGCTGACAGCGATTATTTCCCTCCGCGGATATGACAGCGTTGTGCTGGCTACCTGCAGATAGTTGTGACTACAACGTCGCTATTTCAGGCCTTCTAACATAAATCGTATTATTGAGGTGGAAGACGAGATTTGATGGAGAAAGGATAGGAAATGGGAATAGGCTGTAGAATTTTAAAAGGAACCATCCCAGCATCTACTTTAAGAGATTTTAGGAAAGAACTGAAAACCCAAATCTGGAAAGTGGGACGGGGATTTAGCTGTGGCTACAACTTCGCTACTTCCGGCCTTCTAACTTAAATGATATTATTGGAGCGGACGACGGAATTTGATGGAGAAAGGATGGACTTTACAAAGGAACCTTTTTAGCATCTACTTTAAGAGATTTTGGGAAAGAACTGAAAACCTAAATCTGGAAAGCCGGACGGGGATTTAAACCGTAGTCCCCTAAAACTGTAATCCAATGCCATACCAGTGAGCCACCTTAACCTGTCTACGCAGTAGCCAATTTGTGGTAAACCTTATAGTGTACAGTGGCGCACAGAACGTAAGGATATAGCTTTCGCATATGTCAGTGTATAGTAACATACAATGTGTCCAAAATTGAAGCAACAAACGGAAATTTTGCAAGGTTGCGTTTATTTTGCTTCAAAACAGTACAAACAGGTAATAGTAAGGTAGAAATAATGTAAAGAATACAGAACGTAAAGAACTGCAACAGGCATAACGGTAGACAAAAATGTTCTTCGTTTCTTCTAATTTAACGGATTTGCACACACATTCCGACAAGTGGTTAATGTGCTCAGTATGGGGTGTGACCATCTCTGGCAGCAGTTGACAACGACGATATACGTTCTGAATTATGTCACTAGTAGCTTGTTGAGGCAATAACGACCTTTCTTCCTGCAGAGTCCTCGCTGTCTTGGAGAGTGGCTGGTGGATGCTGGCGTGATGCAAGCCGTCTCCCTAGTGCATCCCAGATATGCTATATGGGATTCAATTCGGGAGAGCGAGCAGGCCACACCATGAGTGCACTGTCTTCCGTTTCCAATGAAACATCACCCACCTGTGCTGTATAAGGTCGAGCTTCCGTCAGTACGAAGTCTGGGCCCACAGCACCTCACAACAACCAGAAATGATGTCCCAAGGTCTCGTCACGATACTTGAAAGCAGTTAAATCTTGCTGATCTACCCATACATTGAAGAGGGGTTCGAGTGGTCAATCCCTGCCCACACCATTAAGGATCCTCCTCGGTGTCGGTCTCTTTCCACAATGTTTGGGTCCCGAAATCGTGTTCCACGTTCTCTCCAGAATCGAATCCGTCGAGAATCACTCTCCAGACTAAATCGGGACTCATTTTGTTAAACAATATTGGCCCACTGTTCGACCGCCGAGGTGGCATGTTGATGACTCCACTCTAGACGTTCACTTCTGTGAAGACGCGTCACAGGTAGACATACAGCTTGTCTCCGATAATAAAGGCCACTCTGCAGAAGCCTGCTGCATATCGTTTGCCTTGACACAACGCGTCTGGTGGATCCTGCGAGTTCATATGCCAGCTGCAGTGCAGTACTAAGACGGTACTGTCGGACCGTTACAGCCAAGTAACTGTCCTCTCTTCTGAAGTCACACTTGATCGGCCTTGCTCTGGTCTTTGGAGTAAAGTTTCTGTCTCTATACACTGTCCGCACATCCAAGAAACAACAGAACGATTCACACTAGGCCATCGGGTCACATCAGTTTGCAACTGTCCTGCTTCCTTTGTTTCCCTGGGCCTCCACCACAGAGAGTCTTGTAGGCATTTTCTTTGTGCCCAACACCGTCTGTGACAGCGTACACAGCGATTATGGATGTGGGACTACCCGGCAAAAACTATCTCGTTTCATAGGGCTCTGACGTCATCGTTGTCATGGTTGTCCGTTGACCAGAATGCCATCTTCCTTGCAGAACACGTTCGTATAGACATCTGTTTGGCAGTTTTTATGATTATATCGTAAAACTGGACACAGGATGGGGAAATAGCTATATGTTGCTTTAATTTTGGACACCAGTGTAGCTATATGACACTTAGACTATCCATAGAAAGAAAACTGTTACATTATACTTCAGAAGGTAACTGAAAGATATACGCAATAAGACGAACAGAAAAGACAGTAATCGAAGACAATAAATGCTCGTAAGTCACCGCGATTCGTGATGGTCCCCAAGACACTACAAAATGTGAGACATAGTTCTTAACAGGATGTATGATCACCACGGATGGCAATGCATGTTCTGCAACGAGCTCCCATGCTGGCAAAAAGGTTGAAAAGTTGCCTTATAGTAGGGTGTTTCATTCCTTCACCGGCACAATTGACAACTGTTGGATGGTTGTCAGTGCATGTAGACGAGCTGCAATGCGTCTCCCCGACGCATCCCACATGTACTCAGCGGGATTTAAATGGGGGGAATGCACAGGCTAGTCCATTCACCGAATAGCCTCTCGTTGACACAGCTCCTTCACTAGCGTTGTTAGAAGTGGTCGCGCAGTGTCATCCATAAAAATGAAATCTCACTCGAATGCACCTCCGAAAAGACGCGCATGAGGGAGGACTACAGTGTCACAATAAAGTTTATCGGTAAGTGTGAAGCGTTCAAAAATCCGGGGCTAACTCCGCCCATGCAACATTATGCCTCCTGTTGCGGCCACATATAGTAAGCGTTGCTTCATGCAGTGGAGAATGGCAAAACAGAGGCAGCCGGCGATCGCGGCATTGCGAAGTAGGCGCGGCACAGATAGCCTTGCTGACAGTTGCAGTCTACCAACGGGCTGACGCAAGGACGCACGCAGACCGAGCACCGAGCGAAGCCTGGAGAGTGCTGAGTAAGGGAAGTGAGGCCGGCATGCAAAGTTACGCTGCAATAGACTGCGGGAGTAATAACAAGAAACTGCCACCGAGGGTAAAAAACGTCCTCCAGCTGGGTATAAATAGTGGAGCGCAGGCAGCAACGGACAGAAGCTATTAGGAAGCAGTTCGGATCTGAGGACGGACGTGGTCCGTGTCCGAATGTTCAATCTTCGTAGGTGACGATTTCGGAAGCCTGTTCCAGCTCGCAGGAGTCATCCGTTCGCCGCCAGATGTCTGCTTCAGCTCAGAGGGGTCGACCCGAGTCCGGTCGGCACCATGGCTGACTAACTACAGAGAGAACTTCCAGCGCGGTCTTGGTCACAGGCGCCGGGGACTGACGCCCGGACTTCACGGCAACCCGGCCATGCGCGTGGTCCGTCCATGACGGGACCTCGCGGGCATCGCGACTGACGGCTTCCCAGCCGCCTGTGCAGCAGGCAGCGACAGCTGACCTCACGGCGACGCGGTTCCGTGGGCGTGCCATACTGGGCTGCCGAGCGGCGACGAGTTCATCTAAACCACAGGGCATCCTGGCTTCAAAGGAGCACTGGTGGTGCGCGATGCGCGCGTTGTCGGAGAATCTACACAGCAGCACCCAGGCGCAAGGATCCGCAGGGCTGGGCAGCGACGACGAGGGAGAAATTGTAAAGAAAGCTCAATAAGTAATTGTAAAACTCCACGCCGTCTCAGTCTTTGGCGCAGCCACTGTGTCTGCTGCTAACAAGTACTGCAGAAGTCGTAACAAACGGCCGACTGACATAACACTCCTCAGATTGTAACACATGAACCACCGAGAAGATCATGTCCGCCATTGTTCAGGACGTACTCTCATACTGTCAGAGTTGTGAACACGTTATGCACGCAGGAGCTCTACGATATTTTGGGTGGTCTGGATGTTTGGACGTGGGGAAGCATGCTGTTGCATAGGCGTACTGACTTCCAAATCATAGAATACGATACACTCACTGGTGAACGTTATTATGACATTCTAATCTTTCCCCATGTGCGTATTTTCAGAGCTACATTCGGCTCTGACTTGCTGGTGGAGGAATGGAAACCCAGACCCCAACAACTCCTTAGCAACCACGTGGGCAGCATGTGAGGTGCGCCGCGGAGCATGCATTGGCGTTCGTGGTGATCATACATCCTATTAAGAACCACATCCCGTCTTTTTTAATGTCCAAGGGACCATCACGAATCACGCTGGGCTCAGTGTAATTATTGTCTTTGAATAAAAGTGTCATTTTTGTTTGTCTCATTGCGTATTCCTAGCAGTTACCTTCTGTACTATATTGTAGCAGCCGTTTCTATGCACAATGCGATTTTCATCGAGATAACACCAAGAATGTGTTCAAATAAGTCTATTGCCGTGATCAGTGAACTTTCCAGGTGTGGCAATCGCTGTTGAGGATACTCCTAATTTGAAGCATTCGAAACTTCTCACTATATCCATTGGTAACCTCAATCATTACATCAAGAATTCGGTGGACTCGGATTCTGAGGTCGATGGTAAAACCCGCGTCCTGCCGGCCACATTTAGGTTTTCCACGATTTCACTAAATCACTCCAGGCAAATGTCGGGATGGTTCCTTTGAAAGGGCACGGTTGATTTCCTTCCAAAACCTTGATACAATCCGAACTTGTTTTAATAAGCCACGGCTGCAAAATGCTACCAAGAATTCTTTACAGACGAATGGAAAAACTGGTAGAAGCCGACCTCGGGGAACATCTGTTTGGATTCCTTAGACATTTTGGAACACGGGAGGCAATACTGACCCTACGACTTATCTTAGAAAATAGATTAAGGAAAGGAAAACCTACGCATTTAGCATTTGTAGACTTAGAGAAAACTTTTGACAATGTTGACTGGAATAATCTCTTTCGAATTCTGAAGGTGTCAGGGGTAAAATACAGGGAGCGAAAGGCTATTTACTATTTGTAGAGAAACTAGATGGCAGTTATAAAAGTCTAGGAGCATGAAAGGGAAGCAGTGGTTGGGATGGGAGTGAGACAGGATTGTAACCTATCCCAGATTTTATTCAATCTGTATATTGAGCAAGCAGTAGAGGAAACAAAATAAAAATTCGGAGTGGGAATTAAAATCCATGGAGAAGAAATAAAATCTTTAAGGTTCGCCGATGACATTGTAATTCTGTCAGAGACAGCATAGGAATTGGAAGAGCAGCTGAACGGAATGGACAGTGTATTGAAAGGAGGATATAAGATGAACATCAACAAAAGCAAAACGAGGATAATAGGATGTAGTCGAATTAAATCGGGTGATGCTGAGGGAATTAGATTAGGAAATGAGACGCTTAAAGTAGTAAATGATTTTTGCTATTTGGGGAGCAAAATAACTGATGATGGTCGAAGTTTAGAAGATATAAAATGTAGACTGGCAATGGTAAGGAAAGCGTTTCTGAAGAAGAGAAATTTGTTAACATCGATTATAGATGTAATTGTCAGGAAGTCGTTTGTGAAAGTATTTGCATGGAGTGTAGCCATGTATGGAAGTGAAACGTGGACGATAAATAGTTTAGACAAGAAAAGAATAGTAGCTTTCGAAATGTGGTGCTACAGAGGAATGCTGAAGGTTAGATGGGTAGATCACATAACTAATGAGGAGGTATTGAATAGAATTGGGGAGAAGAGAAATTTGTGGCGCAACTTGATTAGAAGAATGGATCGCTTGGTAGGACATATTCTGAGCCATCAAGGGATCACCAATTTAGCATTGGAGGGCAACGTGGAGGGTAAAAATCGTAGGGGGAGACCAAGAGATGAATAGACTAAACAGATTCAGAAGGATGTAGGTTGCAGTAGGTACAGGGAGATGAAAAAGCTGGCACAGGATAGAGTAGCATGGACAAATGCATCAAACCAGTCTCTGGACTGAAGACCACTACAACAGTCATAGAGTTCCTGGAATTTACACACACACACACACACACACACACACACACACACACAATACACACACACACACATACACAAAAGCACGTACGCACGAACAACACACACACAAATCACTATTGTGTCCTTCTCATCGCGCTTAGACACGTTGTATATTTTCGTTTATTTATTTTCTTTTCCTACGATACTGTGGTTGCCAAATATTCCGGAACTGTAAAATGTACCTATTCTGTACTTGGATAGTTATGTAGTAATTTTGTCTGGATAGTGTTGTTGTGAATGCCATAGTTTAAATATGTGTGACTGGCCTTCACTGGTACTTCTTGAGATTTAAGATTAGAATTTTTAAAATACAGCAGCAGCAATAGCTTTCTTATGCCTCTTGTGTCTAGTGCAGAAAAGCTGCACAGTCAGTCTCAGTCCAGTTTTCCTTTGCTACTGGTTAGCACATTGTTGCGGAACTTCGAATATTGTTAGAATAATTTGTAGGACAATGATCTGCGCTACACTGAAATATAAATTTCCCATATGCATCAGAACAGTTAACAAATGCACAAGCTGTAATCTTAGCACTGTGCGGCGGTGAATTCTAATACGTTAACTTCCGCAGCTACTGTGAATTTTCTTCCATCTGTAATGAGATGAGCGGGGCCACAAATTTAGCGGTCGCTACATCCAGGTGTGACAATGTTATTTCAGAAAACAGTTATCAGATCTTGCCTACACTTTATTCTGTAGTAGTAAAATGCAGAAAAGGTATTACATGCAAATGAAATAAATTCTAATTAATAACTCATAGAAAATTTAAATTTATTATAGCATTATAAATACATACAGATCATTAATACAAAATTCACTGAGTCAATTTGACCGGGAATGTAGGAAATAGATAAGCCACTTTATCTCATCACATGACTTAATGGGCTATACGTGCGTGTATGTGCGATTGGCATTATCTCAGCGCAATGTATCGATCTCCAGGTGTTCCAGCTTTGTGTGATGTAATCGTTGGTTGACAACCAGCAGCATTCATCTCCATGTACTACAGCATTGTGGCGACGCTCAGAGCACCTTAATGTTCTCACTCTCTGGTTAAGGGCTCTCCAGGCTCTATTGCACTGGCCAGAACAGCTGCTCGCTGGCTCTCAGTACATAGGAGCCTTCTATTAGCTGCTGTAATTAGGCTGCAGAGTTGGTGTCCATGTTACGCTAGGTAGCTGAGGTTAGATTAGGCGAAAACTTTCAGATACACAAAGATGCAACCAAGCATTGAACGGCAAGAAAGACCATCCAGCTCAGAATGGAAAATTAGGATGTCGCTAAATGATAACAGAGATCGGAATAAATGTAAGGATGAAACTAAAAGTCTAAAAACTTAGAAGTTGGGCTGAAATGACCTCGGAAGACAAAGTCAAACTGCTCTGTATGAAACAGCATGCAAATCATTTGACATGATCTTTCCTGGAAGTCCACTGAAAGGACCTCCGGTGCGACTATTGAATTACCTCAGGGTACTTAATTTCACGTGTCGTGGGCTTAATCTGCAATGTTACACAAGGAATGATCGGCACTGTGAACCTTCGCCTTGTCAGTCTTGGATACAGAGTACGAACCTTTCTGATCTTGCTCTGAAACGTTACCGTACTGTGAACAGCATGTAGTATCGGAATTCTGGAGGCTCTCTCTCTTTCTTCTTTCACTGCGTCATGTGACATTTGTATTTGGCCCGTTCGCTATTGGCTTACATGCTGGATTTTCTTGAGAAAACTAAAAATACCTCCAGGTGTTTCTCTGCATCCTTGTGTCACCAGGAAGGCTGCAGCTCAACAACAAGCCCGTTTGCCTATAACGGGAAGTCATTTAAGCTCCCGTCGAAAAGCCTAGGTCTTCGGAACTCTGTGATGTCCTTTAGCTGTCAGTCATTAAACAAGAAAGCCTTTCATAACTGAGCATGACACTTCAGTTAAACGGTACCAGTCTGCTGTCTTTGATTTTATGGAAAGTTTTACGATAACAACGCATTGTTTAGCTGGAAACCTTTTGCCCTGCGCATAGGAATGCGAAGTATTATAGCATAGATAACGAATCAAAAAGTATGAGTATTAAATGTAGTAGTTGAATGTACAACACAAAGTGTCTAAAACATTATGGTTCAGTACAGGAAATTAGGACAGCAAATGCAGAAGCTCATACTGATACAAAACGTACATTTGTCATAGAAGTGTCAAGACAGATCTCAGATGAGGCATTTCACCTTATGTGTAAATGAGGGCCTTTATTGAGTTCAACAAACTGGCCAAACTTTCTCTATTGGCCGCACATACAGAAGATGTTTTGATCAGATTCTATTTGATGGGCAGCATTGTAGTTTTGAATGAATTCTCAGTTCGGTGTCAGGAATATTTATGCATGCATCGTGAATTCCACTATCGATCTCGGCAATCGTCCATTTGTTCCATCGGTCTCTGCGTTGCCGCTTTGAAGACCTAATACAGTATTTCACCACTTTCTGTATTCTGTTCCGTTTCGGTGTGATTGAATGCAATATTACGATCCGTTTACTATCCTAGAATAAGACCAAAACGTCTTAGGCACTTTGGTCGGATCGGTTGGGAAAATTTCACTTTCGAATTCATTGAATGCTTCATTAATAGCTCTATTTAGGTTCATTTTAGCTGTGTGCAGCTCTTGTTCGTCATTAAGATGTTGAATATATACATATGCAGGGTTTCCCAGGAGCAGTTTTTGATATACAGTACATGGAGATGACAGGAAGGATAATTCGAAGCAAAAAAAGTCTAGTAAACATGGGGTCTAAAATGCATACCTTAAGAGCTATGAGCATTTCTTAATGTACGCTACCGTGAAACACATCTCTTCTACTGAACCAGCGCTCATGGCTCATTTTGGAACTCACGCTTACTACACATATTGATTCAACAGATCGTTCCTGTCATATCCCTGAGTAGTGACCATTCCTCCTGGGGTACCCTGTATACTCTACCTGGCAAAGAAGTGTATAATCCAAAGAAGCGAGGAGAGAATGAAATGACACTTCACTGATTGATGGGGTATACGATGTTATTGCAGTGATTACAAAATCGAGTCAAACTTGCAAAGAATTTGGAAATATGAGCCCATTCATCAGTATGATGTTACACCTGATATGACCTGGATACATGCACTGATTCGGTTGGGAAGGGTGTCAAAAAGGCTTTGTATCCTTTCCTGAACTAAGCTGCCCCTAACTGGTCCCACACATGTTCCATTAGGGACAAACCTGGGGATCTCGAGAGAAACAAGAGAACATCAGCGTCATGCAGAGAGCAGAGAGACCATACAGACGGGTGCAATGTGTGAATGAGCATTGTCCTGTTGAAAAATAGCACCACGATACCATCTCATCAGAGATAACACATGAAGATGCGGTATGTCCGTGATCTACCGTTTTGCCGTCAGAGTTCCTTCGAACACTACCAGCCATGGCCGAAGCCATACCCGATGGTTCCCCATATTGCCGACAGCGGTCATCCGATTTCTCGCCGAACCCAATGCGAAGTCATTCATCAGCAGTCCATGCTTCATTATCATGGCACCACCCCAAACACATCCGTTTGCGTTGTGGTGTTAGCGGCAGCCTACGCGTGGGACGGTAAGTCCCTAGTCTGACTGCTGCTAGTCTCCAACCAACGATGTGAGATGACGCAGAATCTTGGAGGTAGTCCAAAAGTTGTTTCCGAATAGCAGGCGCAGATGTGAGAATGCTTTTTGCACAATACTGTGATCCCCACTTGCGGTGGTCAGACGCAGTCAACCAGAACATTGACGATGAGCAAGCCTGCCGTCACTTTCCCATGCAGCCCAGCATTTGGTTACTGTCATATCGGAAAGCCTCACAAATCCTGATATTGCACGATTCCACCAGCTGGCAAAACAGAGTCACGCAATGAGCCTCCTTTCAAGCTCCGTCAGGTGCTGATAACGCTCTCACATCTACATCTACATCTACATATACACTCCGCAAGCCACCCAACGGTGTGTGGCGGAGGGCACTTTACGTGCCACTGTCATTACCTCCCTTTTCTGTTCCAGTCACGTATGGTTCGCGGGAAGAACGACTGTCTGAATGCCTCCGTGCGCGCTCGAATCTCTCTATTTTTACATTCGTGATCTCCTCGGGAGGTATAAGTAGGGGGAAGCAATATATTAGATACCTCATCCAGAAACGCACCCTCTCGACACCTGGCGAGCAAGCTACACCGCGATGCAGAGCGCCTCTCTTGCAGAGTCTGCCACTTGAGTTTATTAAACATCTCCGTAACGCTATCACGGTTACCAAATAACCCTGTGACGAAATGTGCCGCTCTTCTTTGGATCTTCTCTATCTCCTCCGTCAACCCGATCTGGTACGGATCCCACACTGATGAGCAATACTCAAGTATTGATCGAACGAGTGTCTTGTAAGCCACCTCCTTTGTTGATGGACTACATTTTCTAAGGACTCTCCCAATGAATCTCAACCTGGTACCCGCCCTACCAACAATTAATTTTATGTGATCATTCCATTTCAAATCGTTCCGCACGCATAGTCCCAGATATTTTACAGAAGTAACTGCTACCAGTGTTTGTTCCGCTATCATATAATCATACAATAAAGGATCCTTCGAGTAAGGGGCACCTTCTTGTCCTTGACCATGATCGCTCATGTCGCAGAGAATTGAAACTCTAATGATTTGCATAGCTGCCGGTGATACGTTCTTGTACGAAGTTACATCGACATGCAGCCATGTCGTCTGGATGCTTCACGGTTTTTGGCAGGCAGTATTTGTGATGAGGCTATCTTTGCTTTCGTTTAAACTTTCTAATACGGCCACTGAACCACAGCGTATCTTACGCGTCCCCCACTGCATTGCTCAGCACTTACAAGCCTAAGGCGCATTGCATAACCTTTTGAATGTTGTAATTTTAAGTGTTGAAGCGTTGAATAATTGACGTTAATTGCTCACACACTCTGCAACATCTTTTCTATCACTCTTAAACTAAACTGCGCCCGAACAGGTAATGAAGGCCCAACGGTACCGACCGTCCACCGCGTCATCCTCAGCCCACAGGCGTCACTGGATACGGACACGGAGGGGCATGTGGTCACCACATCGCTCTCCCGGCTGTATGCCAGTTTACGAGACCGGATTTCTATCACTCTTTCCAAGGAAAAATGTTATTCTATATTTCATAATATGCCCTGAAATAGCTGCTATTAGTGATGATACAAGAGCCGTATGCTAACTGTTTCAACAGATTCGAGTTTGTTAGCTATTAGGGGATTAAGATGTTGGCCTCAAAAGCCGATCTTCTAACACACAGGAGTACATGCCAGAATACAGATGTTCAGAACAGTATCATACGAATCACCTTTTTGTGAAAGAGATGGATGTATATTCAATTGGAGATGGACAGCTAAAGTTATGACACATCAATGAATATTTTGTATCCCAGACATTTAATACATTACTGTCAGTAAGACTGAAATAACATGTAGGCATCATGTGAGAAACGTCAAACAAGCATGATTCAGGGGTGTCCAGTGAAGGAGTCCATGGTTTCAAAATTAAATATCTCTTAACACCAAGATCGGTAGACGAATACAGCAAACGGTATGTTTATTGTGAAAGCTGTAAGAATATTATACAGAAGTAATACAGAAGTTTCGAAATACACTCCTGGAAATGGAAAAAAAAAACACATTGACACCGGTGTGTCAGACCCACCATACTTGCTCCGGACACTGCGAGAGGGCTGTACAAGCAATGATCACACGCACGGCACAGCGGACACACCAGGAACCGCGGTGTTGGCCGTCGAATGGCGCTAGCTGCGCAGCATTTGTGCACCGCCGCCGTCAATGTCAGCCAGTTTGCCGTGGCATACGGAGCTCCATCGCAGTCTTTAACACTGGTAGCATGCCGCGACAGCGTGGACGTGAACCGTATGTGCAGTTGACGGACTTTGAGCGAGGGCGTATAGTGGGCATGCGGGAGGCCGGGTGGACGTACCGCCGAATTGCTCAACACGTGGGGCGTGAGGTCTCCACAGTACATCGATGTTGTCGCCAGTGGTCGGCGGAAGGTGCACGTGCCCGTCGACCTGGGACCGGAACGCAGCGACGCACGGATGCACGCCAAGACCGTAGGATCCTACGCAGTGCCGTAGGGGACCGCACCGCCACTTCCCAGCAAATTAGGGACACTGTTGCTCCTGGGGTATCGGCGAGGACCATTCGCAACCGTCTCCATGAAGCTGGGCTACGGTCCCGCACACCGTTAGGCCGTCTTCCGCTCACGCCCCAACATCGTGCAGCCCGCCTCCAGTGGTGTCGCGACAGGCGTGAATGGAGGGACGAATGGAGACGTGTCGTCTTCAGCGATGAGAGTCGCTTCTGCCTTGGTGCCAATGATGCGTGTTTGGCGCCGTGCAGGTGAGCGCCACAATCAGGACTGCATACGACCGAGGCACACAGGGCCAACACCCGGCATCATGGTGTGGGGAGCGATCTCCTACACTGGCCGTACACCACTGGTGATCGTCGAGGGGACACTGAATAGTGCACGGTACATCCAAACCGTCATCGAACCCATCGTTCTACCATTCCTAGACCGGCAAGGGAACTTGCTGTTCCAACAGGACAATGCACGTCCGCATGTATCCCGTGCCACCCAACGTGCTCTAGAAGGTGTAAGTCAACTACCCTGGCCAGCAAGATCTCCGGATCTGTCCCCCATTGAGCATGTTTGGGACTGGATGAAGCGTCGTCTCACGCGGTCTGCACGTCCAGCACGAACGCTGGTCCAACTGAGGCGCCAGGTGGAAATGGCATGGCAAGCCGATCCACAATACTACATCCAGCATCTCTACGATCGTCTCCATGGGAGAATAGCAGCCTGCATTGCTGCGAAAGGTGGATATACACTGTACTAGTGCCGACATTGTGCATGCTCTGTTGCCTGTGTCTATGTGCCTGTGGTTCTGTCAGTGTGATCATGTGATGTATCTGACCCCAGGAATGTGTCAATAAAGTTTCCCATTCCTGGGACAATGAATTCACGGTGTTCTTATTTCAATTTCCAGGAGTGTAGTTCGAAAAGCTGTTAGCAGACGGCGCTGTAATCTCTTTGCCGGCCGGGGTGGCCGAGCGGTTCTAGGCGCTACAATCTGGAACCGCGCGACCGCTACGGTCGCAGGTTCAAATCCTGCCTCGGGCATGGATGTGTGTGATGTAATTAGGTTAGTTAGGTTTAAGTAGTTCTAAGTTCTAGGGGACTGATGACTTTAGAAGTTAAGTCCCATAGTGCTCAGAGCCATTTGAACCATTTTTTGTAATCTCTTTACGTAGCTCCAATAAATAGTGCCCCTCTGCACAGAGCGATTATTTCCACCATCGAAACCTGAAAGGAGGTTAGCGTAGCCCAGAAAGAGGTTGAAATCCTGTATTCCACTGAACAGAGTACTTTCCTGGTATGTGAATACCACAGGTGCACAAGGTGCCGTTTTCAAACACGATTTAATTTTCCAGAAGGTCCTGATACGAAAAGCATTCGCAGGCTCTGCGCCAAAGTCCAACGGATGGGCAGCGTGACTGATGATCAAGCGGGAAATGTTGGCTCCAGGCAAACTGTAGTTAATCCTAAAAATGTCGTTACGGTTTCTGGAATTATTCAGGAAAATCCACGGAAATCTGCCTGAAGAATTGTAATACAGACTGGCTTGGTGACTTCCTGTAGATAGAAAATACTCATACAAAGCGTACACATGTTTCCATCTGGTGTTGGCTGCATCTGATTCACGGATGAACCACACTCCCACGTGAATGGAGTCGTGAATAAATATAAATGGCAGTTTTGGTGTTCCAAAAATCCCCATTTGTGTTATGCGAAACCACTGCATTCTTATGCGAGAAACATTCAGTAATAAAAGTTGCTTTGCATTTCTGGAACTGCTTGTCACCACACAGCTTACGTTGAAGGACTGATCGCCGGCCGCGGTGGTCTTGCGGTTCTAGGCCCTGCAGTCCGGAACCGCGGGACTGCTACGGTCGCAGGTTCGAATCCTGCCGCGGGCATGGATGTGTGTGATGTCCTTAGGTTAGTTAGGTTTAAGTAGTTCTAAGTTCTAGGGGACTGATGACCTAAGATGTTAAGTGCCATAGTGCTCAGAGCCATTTGAACCATTTTTTGAAGGGCTGACCAGGAACCGAGTGGTTAATGCAAGATGGGGCTAGACCACATGGCAATGAACAAGTGTTTCGTTTCCTTGATGAATACTTAATAGAGTCACTGCATTAGTTTATTGCGATATTAATGGCGTAAGGATGGACTGGCTTCCATATTCGCCCGATCTGACTTCCTGTGACTGGCTACCGGAACCACCTCACCACTCTGGAGATTTTTGAACTGGCGATGTGTGTGACAGGAATACATTTCCATTGGTACACTATAGGACGTGACAGCAAACTTCACTGTTCGTTTGCGCCACCACCATCCTGCGAATGGTGGAGATTTCGAAAAAATTGTCATGTGACTGAAAATACTGCTTGCAGAGGACGAGTTTAACTTCGCACGCTGATACTGCACGAGTTGCACAACGTAAAGCGCCGTCTGTTAGCAGCTTTTCGAAATATTTCAAAACTTATGTATAATATCTGTATAAATTTCTTACAGCTTTCACAGTAAATATACTTCTCGTTGCATTCGTCTCTGTCGATCTTAGTTTTCGAGATATTTAATTCTGAACCCAATGACTCCTTCGATGGACACCCTGTATATGCTACATACGTAAATGTGCAAGTGATCAGCATTTCAATGCAATGACAAAAAGTAGACAGGAGTAACGCGATTTACTTTCTGTATATAAGGAAAGGTTACAGAGCAAGTTTGTCATTCACAAATCGCATCTGAATGTTGTTTGCTAGAATCTTATGTTACGCCTCGTGTCGGAATTCGACAGAGACAGGATCGTGCCCAGAGATTGCGGTTTATCGTTCCACGATATTGATAGCCGAATAGGTCGTCATCGGCATATGGGATCGATGGGTTCATGAGTCCCATTCTCAGCGCCATGCAGTATCTCAACAGCCTCGGGAGAAACGCCCGAGAAGATTGACATATTTTTCGCTCGGTCGACGGCATCGTACATTCTTGTCACGTACCATGTGTCACCAGGGACCAGTGTACGCTCTGACATTGTGACGACGTCTGGGAGAGCACGGACCTTCAGCACGTCGACCATTGTTGCTACTTTCTTTCGTGCGACAAAAGAGTGAGGCGTGCAAACAGCGATGCTCTCAAGGAGCTTAGAATCTATGGAAAAATCGTAACGCAGAATTTGTGAAGCAAAAGAATTCTGTACTCCGCTGAATCAGAGAGATCAAAACACCGTGAGTGTGTGTATTGATGAGTTATTCATTGAAATAGAAACGGAAATTTCTGTAAAAGTATTTACTCGTTTTGCCTACCACTGCACAAAAAGAATTAGAATATCGCTGTGACGTTTTTAAGATGAGCAATATTCTCATATCTGGCTTTGCAAGATTAGTTGATGGACGCCATCTTCCACGAAAGCTACGAATGAGAGACGGTTCTGCCTTCTGGTGTACATTAGTAAATCTGAGGCTAATTTCTCAAATACAAATCAAATTCGAAAAATTGAACCGTACGAAGGAAATTTTTAAAGTAAATATAAGGTAAAAAATGACTTGGAAAGGAGGGGATAATTTCAAGTAAGTTCGTGTAATGGCTAAAAGTGTCTGTTATGTTACAGGAACAGATAGGGTTGACACCATCAACATCGCTTTTATGAACAGCTCAGAAGAACACAAACTGTGGTTGTCTTATAAGGTCGTATTTATTCGAGTAATTTACTAATCTTTCCTCCATAATTGAATTTGTTATTTTTGAGAATAACATCAGGGAGGTAATTTATATTTTCTGTGTCTTCTGTATTAACTTTATTTAGCAGTAACACAACTCTTGCCTGTTTTAAATGCTTTGGAAAATTGCCTTTTGCGTGTGACTAATTTTTTTAATATTTGATGGTACATGAATACTCTGTATGCATTGTTTCAACCTCAATATTGCTAGTTCGTCTAAATCTGCTGACTTTTTAGTTTTAGGATACTTAAGGTTTCACTGACTTCATGCTCTGCGGCTGGTAATTACATCATTCCACTTAGTGCATGCGTAATTATTTATTTGTGTTCTATTTTTGTTGTGGTGGGGGGTGTGGAGGAACATCTGTTGTAGTTTCTGTGCACCACTCGCAAAATCCTCATTCACGTAGTTTTATAGATGGTGTTGACCATGACTCTATCCCTCTTCCTTAGCAGTATGTTAATTAGCTTTTGTTTGTCTCTCCCTGGTTGCTATTTGATGACATCCCAGACTGCTTTCGTTATATTCTTTGCACTGTATATTATTATGTCGAAAATAGGAGGACTTCCTAGAACCTGATGTTATCCATTTGTTTTCGGGAGACATTGTTACTGATGTGAGAACATTGGGGAAATGTCTGTCCAAAGTTCACTTTACATAATGTTGAGAATGTAGAGAACTTCTCATTTATATTGATTCTTCCATACACTTCATCCCAGTTTTCGTTTGTTAGCTCTCTTGAAAAATCTCATGTCATGATTTCAGATAAACGTCTATTGTAGACCTGATTTTACTGTTATTAACTGGTAGAAATGATCTGGAACCTCAAGATCTTTTTGACCTATATCACATTTTTCCGTGCTCTTATTCATGTACGAAAATATTACCGACACTGACATTGCAGTCAGCCTTGCTACCCCCTCACCAACGAGGAAGTGAAGAAAACTGTGAAGGATAAATACGAGGGTACTACTGGCTTAATATGTGATACTTGTATTTGTGTCTCCCGATAAATTTATCTTAACTTTTGTAGATGAGACTTTATGTAGAACTGTGCGCTCAATACACGCACAAAAAGAGTAAATACTTGTTGAAGTCAAGCTCTGTCAATTCAGTAGCCGGTATTTCAAAGTGATTGTCTTCCATTAAATACTAAGGTCATGTTTTGATTAATATGTATTCATTTTCGGATATAAATGCAAGAGCCTCGGCACTTTGAAGCAGTCCTACAGCAAGAGTCCGTCCTTTCAAACAACGATAATACTTAATGTTGCCTTTATGTGTCTCTACACCATTGCTCAGTGACACAAACTACTGTGCAGTTAGAATTTGGAGCTCAAATTGAAATTGATCTATTTCAAATTTTATTGACTGCACGTTTTCTGGTATCTGGTCTCACAGTTATGTAAAATGAATTTGCCAAGCTTTAAAACACTCCTGTAACTGAAACGGTGCAAAACCTAACGAAGGAAGAAGAAGGATTTATTCCATGTTTTGATGAAGGACTTTCAGTCTGTGAAATATAACTTTCACGTATTATTTCTTTTCCTTGATGATATGTAGTAAGTTTACTATTTGGTGAGTAAGAATCCTGTAAGTGACTATTGCAAAATGTTTTAAACTATCGAGGTACTTCTGAAGCATCGGAACCTGTTGCCATTATTTCTCTTAGAAAACATGCACTTTTCCGATCCATGACAATAGGTATTTGACCATGCGTGGCCCGATATCCATCCCCACATTAAAGCATATAGCGCTCTCTTTTCAAATATCCTGTGGATTAAGAAGGAACAAAACAGATTACAGGTGCCGGAGTGCTAAAACAAGCTTAGTCATTTATGATAGGCATAATGGGTTGGAAGAAGTAGAGCTTTCTTAAAAGTATTTTAGATTGGTTGTGGTCTCCTTCAACAATCTTTAACTGAATAACAGATACGAAATTTAGCAATATCCACCGTAGACAAAATGGCCTATACGTATATTAGCATATATGTTGAAATGATAATATGTAGAAGCGTTACAAGGTTGTGTGGCTATGAGCAGCAGGTAATCAAAACAGTACAATGAAGAACAGCCTACTATAGTAGTGCCTAATAAAGCTGTTCAGAGCGAGCTGCACAGTCTACACATCCACTCTCGCTCCTTAATTCTAATGGTTTGTGTATAACAGTTAGCTTTAAATAACTTGTGCGTTTCACATAACTTTAACTTTCCTGTAATAGTTCCTGAATTAAAAGAAAAAAAACAGTTATTCGACATTTGCTCATCAGTATGAACAGTGACTGATTCCGTCATTTGTAACGATATAGCATTAACCTTGTAGGTCCTTTCTAAATTATTCATATAACCATACAATTTGGTAGATGGATACGTCTCTCACGCAGTGAGGTGCGGTGTGATGACTATTACGGTAATAAGGAGTGTAAGCATTGCAAACCCAATAATAATCACTTTTCCCCCATCAAGATCCATTGTTTTATACGCTCTAGTGTCCATAGCATAGGATGTTCAAATCATTTATTTGTTCTCTCTTCCACTGCTCTATTCAGAACAGACTGTGGAGATTCTTAAAAAATTACGTATCTGTCTTAGAAGGTGGCACGAAGGTGAGTATATTGATAGTCCTGCAGCTAATTAGAAGAGGAATTTAAATTAGCTTTCAAGACATAACTCAATTACTACTGAAACGAGAAAACGTAAACATAATTAAACATTATTTTCATTCCTAATTGCAGATGAGGTGTGTGGTTTTGCAGAAGGTATACACTAGGAGATATTTCTGTTGCATGTATAGTCCTTCGCCCCTTCATGCCGGTACAAACAGGGTCAGACCTAAAGCAGGGAACAAAAGTTACCACCGATTGTCTCTCCCAACATAGGAGTCTATTCTCATTATTTTACTCCTTGTGATTATAAAATGATTTTCAAATGATTGCTGGAAGCAGATATGGCAGCAATTCTATGTCTGTGGGAGAACCAAATTTGTTACTACTACGCCAGTCACCAAGACACATAACTGCTGAAGTAACATTCGTAATCCAGGACCACAAAGATTGATGTGATGTATAACTATACTACCGACACTCCCAGGTTCCCCAGAGAGGCATTAAATAATACCGGTCGGGTGACTTGACTGGCGTAGCGGTAATGGGCATGCATGCGTCAACTTGCTTACCAATATGTTTCAAGACGCTGCGCATAAAAACGGGATATTCCGGTGCTCATATCTCGGACTAAAAAAGTAGTGTCAAGTGCTTTGGATAGCCCTTTGGCTAGGGACCATTTGTATGCCTAACACAAGGATTATCTTAGTGTCACAGTCCTACAATACATGATCAAAGTATGAATTGTAGCCGGCTACGGTGGCCGAGCGGTTCTAGGCGCTTCAGTCCGGCACCACGCGACTGCTACGGTCGCAGGTTCGAATCCTGCCTCGGGCATGGATGTGTGTGATGTCCTTAGTTTAGTTAGGTTTAAGTAGTTCTAAGTTCTAGGGGACCGATGACCTCAGATGTTAAGTCCCATAGTGCTCAGAGCCATTATGAATTATACGCGCTTCCTAATGCTTAGGCAAACTGATCAAATCGGTTGGTTCTTTTTGCATTTGATGTGGTCCACGGTGAGCTTTATGGGACTTACGGAGGCACCATTAGTTCGTGGGCGGTTTCCTCGGAACACCCCCAAAAAATTATTTTACTGTATGTTCGCCTTAACCAGTAGAGGAAAACCCAGCCGAGGATTCCAACATGGCTGTGCACAGCAAATGTCTGAAATTTTTACGACATATTCCTAAGATCCAGGTCTCGAACAACCTTGAAAATTTTCTAGATGTCTGTATCTGTTTCCGAGATTCAAAGTTACCATACCTGTGCACATAAAATGCGGTGATGCGAAAACGTAGTTTATAAAGTGACGTAGTACAGGGAAATGTGATGCGAATTGTTTCCGTTAACATCAGAAAGGTTCTGGGAACTCCACTTTGTGGTAATGAAGCACATGCATATTTTTTTGCAATTTAAATCCAGTCTGAGGTGCAAAATTAGTTTTACGTTATTTCAGTTTCACTTGAGTAAAGTATCAAAATTTTACTGACCCACCAATTTCTTTTCATATGAGTGACATGTCCCTCTGTGACAAATTAGAGAAGGGAACCAGCGAAAAACTGCTCCGTTCGGATCACAAAAAACGTGAATATGCCCTCTTTATTTAAAGACTCTGAATGTAAAGTGGGGTGGCAGCTGCCTCATTCTGCCTTCCTCAGTATCTTTAAAAATTTTGATTGGACGCTATTTGTAATGCAGAAACTATTCTGTAGAATTTGATAACGTCGTAATTAACTTCAAATGTCTACGCGTTAGAGCCTGTGAATGTTTCCAAAATGTGTTCACCTATGTTTTTATCATATTGTTGTCTAATTGTGGGTGTTTCCGTTGATGAAGATTTACACTGTCGTACCTCTTTACAGAATATGCGAATCCAACCAATATATTGATGACGTCACTAAAGACGAAGTACACCCATAGTCTCCTCTTATGCTCAGTGCAATAGTGTTTTATAGAACGTATGAACTACTTTAAACTTCCTGACTGGAAACAGGTTTTTCAGATCTTACAGCTATTGACCATTTCTGAGCCATCATACCCGAGGACCGGAACTGTTCTTCACATTCATATAGTCTCTCAAGATAACAATGATCATAAAGCTGTTGGATGTACCTTGGAATTACTTAAGAGATATCACTGCAAGACTGCCACGTAATATCACTATCGTATGGGGGTAGAAACCGAGACCTACACAAAAGTAGGTAGATACTGGTCATTCACATGCGTAACACAGAATATTCGTATCCATGTTGCATATGAAACTACCCAACAAACTCATATATTTGTGGTTTATTTCGGTGAAAAATTTGCGAAGTAGTACCTCTTTGAAGAAAGAAGTATTTCCAGACAAACAGTTTTCAAGAGTGGATACGGAACGTACTGCACAGATGTGTCCACTGATATCTGATGCGCAGTGTTTGCATTGTGTTGCCACATTTGTAACGTTATCTAGAAAAATTTCTTTTGCATCGTCTGTATATGATCAAAATTCATACATACATCTTAATTTTTGCTCTTAAACTACTTATATCGGAATCTTGAAAGCAGAACCGCTGAACATTGAATCAGATGCGGTCATTTGCACACAAAAATAATTTTACGCGTTTTTTCACGGTACTTCATGATTAATCTGTTTGAAATTTTGTTGTCCGCAGCTCGTGGTCGTGCGGTAGCGTTCTCGCTTCCCACGCCCGGGTTCCTGGGTTCGATTCCCGGCGGAGTCAGAGATTTTCTCTGCCTCGTGACGACTGGGCGTCGTGTGATGTCCTTAGGTTAGTTAGGTTTAAGTAGTTCTAAGTTCTAGGGGTCTGATGACCATATATGTTAAGACCCATAGTGCTCAGAGCCATTTGAACCATTTGAATTTTGAAATTTTGTTTACATAGAATGACATTTCGTGACCTTGACCAAAAAATGTCGAAACTTGTGAAAAAAAAAATTGCGGAAATGCGGGAAATTAGTGAAGAATGTGAAGTAAAGGTTTCGTCACTGAGCCGGCCAGTGTGGCCGAGCGGTTCAAGGCGCTTCAGTCTAGAACCGCGCGACCGCAACGGTCGCAGGTTCGAATCCTGCCTCGGGCGTGGATGTGTGTGATGTCCTTAGGTTAGTTAGGTCTAAGTAGTTCTAAGTTCTAGGGGACTGATGACCATAGGTGTTAGGTCCTATAGTGCTCAGAGCCATTTGAACCATTTTTTTCGTCACTGATTGAACACGTAGGATGCACTGGAAAACTGTGATTGGGCGAGAAGTATCGATAATACGGAAGTGTAACTCTGTGGCGAATGCATTGCATATGACGTTTTACCTGAGTTTATAAATTTTAGCATGTGACAAAAGTAGGTAAATGCTGATAACATAGTACAAAGTTGTAGTTAATAATGTCTGCTAAGATCATAAACTTTCATCAAGTGGAAAAACAATGAAAAGTCTCTTAGCCATAATAAACTAATGTACAATTTCAGTCAGCTGAAACCACTCTATTTGTCATATACGAGGTCCAGGTGTTTTTATAAGAATACAAATGGATTTTTGAAGGTGAATAATGGATGAACCATTTCCCAGTACGAGTTATGTCTGAAACCAAATGTTTGGAATAGATTTTAGTTAAGTCTGTGTTCAAGAATTTCACCTGCGTTTATAGATTATGAAGATTGTAAAGATCTTGCACATTTCTTGAATGCGTATTTTTTAAATATCCGCGAATGATGGGTGTGAATTTAGGCAGTCAGTGATCATAAAGTATTTATTTATCTGCAAATTTCCTAAATTAGATGAGGTGCACGAAACGTGTACGACTAAAGCTAATGTATATTTATCTCTATCTGAAATTGTTGAGATACGGTATTCTACCAACATGAAAGACAAATTTATACAGAAGCATCAAACGTTTTCAAAAAGGAGAAAAAGTCTGATTTGACGTCAAAGAGTACTAAGACCGTGCATTTTTGTCAATATAAGTAAAGCGTTTTACGAGTATTCAGCCAAAAATAATAAGCTTCCTTTAAGTGGTTAATTTCAGCTTGTTTCTAGAAAGTATATAATAATCTAGTCAAAATGTTTTAATACTCCATGCACAAAGGAATTAAAGTTCGCAGTCGTTTTATTTATTATCGAAATTACCATGTCCAAATATTAGAAAAACATAAAGAGAAAGTCTTAGTTACAATTAATTGCATTAAATAGTCTGATTACGAGGGAAATAAAAATTTGGAGAAGTACATCGAAGAATGCAATGAAACATTTGAATTTCAAAATTTATTCCAAGATAATTAAGACTGGTAGAAAAACCGCTAGAACTGAAACTGACTTTATTTACCAAAAATAAAACTGGAGAATCAGAGTGATGACTTTGGTGATCTAGTAAGTATTGTATAAGTGAAAATAGGCGCAGGAATTGAAAAACAACTTCCTACATTTTCTGCGACGGAACAAACCACCAATACTGAGAAATAAAAAACCACAAAAGTCCATGATCCAACTTTAGAATCTGACGCTGCAAAGAAAGAATATTTGGTACGTAAACCCCGTATCTCCACTCACTTTTAGAATTTACAACGTTAATTTAGGTAACCTCCAATGATTCAGTATAACTTATTCAGAAAGGAAAGGGAGTATACTATACCTTACAATGGTGAATGTATTTTACGTTAGTCCTGATGAACAACTATCTTCAAATTAAATGGAAAACGTAATCAACTTGTGACCAAAAGATGAAGTGTGGACAGGAGGATGATTCAGGTAGACTGCCTGACAAAATAAGTTTAGTACCTAGGAGGGGAGGAGGAAACGAAATGAAACTTCACGGGCTGAGTGCCCACTTACCAGTATGACGATACACTCACTGGTGTGGATGCATGCAATGGTTGGGTTGGGAAGGATCTCACAAAGCCGTTATATCCTCTCCTGAGGGAATTGGCCGGCAACTGTTTTTCTTGTCCTTGATGCCCCGGATACTGGCACCGGAACAGAGTTGACATCCAAGCTGGTCTCACACGTGTTCTATTGGTGACAGATCTGGGGATCTCACTGGCCGCTGAACTACCTCAACATCTCGCAGTCAGTTCATCGAGAAGACACGTGCCATATGTGAATGAGCATGGTCCTGTTGGAAAATGGCATTGTGCTACTGTCACATGAGAGGTAACACATGAGGAAGAAGAATGTCCGTGGTGTACAATTGTGTCGCCTCAGTCACTACCAGGCGTGACCTCATGTCACACCCGAGGGCTCCCAACACCATAATGCCAGGATCAACACCGCTGTGTCTCTCAGAAACATTGGAAAAATGGAACATCTGGCGAGGTCACCGATATACTCTCTAGCGATGGGCGTCCAGGGGTAGCGCAGACCGCGATTAACGCAATTCAGCCTCGTACCATGCTTCCCGCGCACTGCACCGCCACAAACGCAGCCGTTTGTGTTGAGGAGTTAAAGACAGTCCACGCATGAGACGGTAATTTCCTGGTACGACTGCAGCTAGTGTCCGACCAGTTCTGCGGGATGACACAGAATGATGCAGGAGTGATTACTTGCTCTCGGATGGAAGGTGCAGATGTGCAGGAGTTACTGTGTGCTTTGTTCACAGTACACTGACCTTCGGTAGAGGTGGTCAGATGTGATCAACGAGAAGCTTTACGATGTCTATACTATCACTTACTATCCTATGCAGCCCAACACCGGGGCACTGTCATCTACTAATGCTCCACAAACATGGATACTGCATGACTCGACTAACTGAGCCAATGGTGACCCACAATGAGGCCTCTTTCCAACTCTATCAGGGGCTGTTAACGCTGTCTCGTGAGAGTACTTGGCATCTCTGTATCCTTCACAGTGATCACTCAACATCTGACGCAGTGAACACCATTTATGCAGGGTGGTCCATTGATAGTGACCGGGTCAAATATCTTACGAAATAAGCATCACACGAAAAAACTACAAAGAACGAAACTCGTCTAGCTTGAAGGGGGAAACCAGATGGCGCTATGGTTGGCCCTCTAGATGGCGTTGCCATAGGTCCAACGGATATCAACTGCGTTTTTTTTACAATAGGAACCCCCATTTTTATTACATATTCGTGAAGTACGTAAAGAAATGTGAATGTTTTTGTTGGACCACTTTTTCACTTTGTGATAGATGGCGCTGTAATAGTCGCAAACGTATAAGTACGGCTATCACGCAACATACAGCCAGTGGGGACGGTATTTGCTTCGTGATATATTACACGTGTTAACATGGACCGTTTACCAATTGCGGAAAAGGTCGATATCGTGTTGATGTATGGCTATTGTGATCAAAATGCCCAACGGGCGTGTGCTACGTATGCTGCTCGGTATCCTGGACGGCATCATCCAAGTGTCCCGACCGATCGCCGGATAGTCACGTTATTTAAGGAAAAAGGTAGTGTTCAGCCACATGTGAAACGCCAACCACGACCTGCAACAAATGATGATGCCCAAGTAGGTGTTTTAGCTGCTGTCGCGGCCAATCCGCACATTAGTAGCAGACAAACTGGGTGAGAATCGGGAATCTCTAATCGTCGGTGTTGAGAATTCTAAATCAACATCAATTGCACCCGTACCATATTTCTATGCACCAAGAATTTCATAGCGACGACTTTGAACGTCGTGCACAGTTCTGCCACTGGGCACAAGTGAAATTGCGGGACGATGACAGATTTTTTGCACGCGTTCTATTTAGAACGAGGCGTCATTCACCAACAGCGGTAACGTAAACCAGCATAATATGCAACGGAAAACCCACGATGGCTGCGACAAGTGGAACATCAGCGACCTTGGCGGGTTAATGTATGGTGCGGCATTATGGGAGGAAGGATAAGTGGCCCCCATTTTATCGATGGCAATCTAAATGGTGCAATGTATGCAGATTTCCTACGTAACGTTCTACCGATGTTACTATAAGATGTTTCACTGCATGACAGAATGGCGATGTACTTCCAACATGATGGATGTGCGGCACATAGCTCCCGTGCGGTTGAAGCGGTATTGAATAGCATATTTCATGACAGGTGGATTGGTCGTCGAAGCACCATACCATGGCCCGCACGTTCACCGGATCTCACGTCCCCGGTTTTCTTTCTTTGGAGAAAGTTAAAGGATTTTTGCTATCGTGGTCCACCGACAACGCCTGACAACATGCGTCAAGGCATTGTCAATGCATGTGCGAACATTACGGAAGGCGAACTACTCGCTGTTGAGAGGAATGTCGTTACACGTATTGCCAAATGCATTGAGGTTGACGGACATCATTTTGAGCATTTATTGCATTAATGTGGTATTTATAGGTAATCACGCTGTAACAGCATGCGTTCTCAGAAACAAGTTCACAAAGGTACATGTATCACATTGTAACAACCGAAATAAAATGTTCAAACGTACTTACGTTCTGTATTTCAATTTAAAAAACCTTCTTATTACTAACTATTCGTCTAAAATTGTGAGCCATTTGTTTGTGACTCTTACAGCGGCGTCTATCACAAAGAGAAAAAAGTGGTCCAACTAAAACATTCATATTTCTTTAGGTACTACACGAATATGTAATAAAAATGGGGATTCTTATTTAAAAAAACGCGGTTCACATCCGTTTGACCTATGGCAGCGCCATCTAACGGGCCAACCATAGCGCCTTCTGGTTTCCCCCTTCAAGCTAGACAAGTTTCGTTCTTTGTAGTGCTTTCGTTTGACGCTTATTTCATGAGATATTTGGCCCGGTCATGATCAGTGGACCACCCTGTATAACCCACCAGGGCTGGTAACAACACTAAACACGAACAACACTAGACACGAAAAGCACCGAGGTGCTCTAGTGACCGTTTAACCTGCCACAGAGAATTACAGCTCTCTCATTTACATAACCGCCAATGGTGTGTACGTTTATGACGTTACATTTAAGTCTGACCATGTCTTCTGGGTGCTTCGCTGTTTTAGTCAGGCAGTGTAGAATAAAAGGTGACATTTGCTAATTGGAGGTCATCTACATCATTTAAAATTTGAGTATCAGGTTGCCAGTTATGCTGATTGATGAAAATGTTCTTGTAGTAGATCAGCAATCAGTTCACAGCGTGCGGTCCACTTCTACTACAAAGAAAGCAGCATCTCAATCCTTCAATCTGCCAACTTGGTTGATTAACATGCATGTATTTGAAATCCATTTTCTGTCCGAAATGAGCAAAATTTAATAGTTGTTAACTAAACACACCGCTTCGAACTAGTAAATGCCAAATTCTAGCAGCTGCATGACGTCCAAGTAATACGGGAAACGAGTATTAGCTTAACAGTTTAAATTATTGCACCAATTTCTTTTACAATTTGTCATGTTTTTCTTGACGGGTGAGACCTCTCGTTTAGAATTGGCGGAAGTCACAGAGATCTGAGAAATACTGTGTTTGTCTTTTGTGTTCTTTACTTCTGTCATTATGGGTAGTGATGCAATTCATAGTAAATTTCATATGCTACCACGCTCTCAAGAAACACTTAAGAGTTCCTTTCATCTGACTGTCGCTTCACTTCGTTTCTTCAGATACATAATGTGTACGAAGCACAAATCATGCATGTGGTGCCTGCGCTAAGTTAGGAGGCTGGAGCTACTTTTTACGCTTTGTAGTTCTCCTCTCCTCTACTTTGTGGCACCAAGTATGGCGGATATACTTCTTCTGCCCACCCCGCCACACGTTCTATTAATATTCAGGAATGATTCTGTGCATATAATGGTCGGAACCAAAATTTTATTGAGAATAAGGCCTGTTTTCAGTCGTTTCAAAAAATTATCTGCATAAATGAGTAACCAGTCTTCTAAGGAAATATGTTGTGAGGGGGGGGGGGGGGGGGGGACACGTGCCTCATCAACTGTAAGTATCAAATGTTTTCCTACATTGATGAACGTAACCATTACAAATTTGAAGTATGCTCAGTAACAGTTCCACTTTAGAGGTTGTGTTGTGTGAAATAACATCTTAAGTCCACTTGTTAACAAAGAGTGCAGTATGACAATTAACAGCAGATTATGTGAGATAAACGCATGTCTCTCATCCTTCTACCAAATTGTTGTTGTGCAATGAAGTGTCTGACAGAGGACAGATTCTACGAGATACATTCACAATTTGGAGATTTCAGAGGTCCTAAGAAACATTGCTCTGAATTTGACGGCAGAGGAAGCTAGACCTGATTTATCGCGAAGAGGTGGGCAACGATTAATATACTCTAAGACGGAAAAAAATGACCAACCACGAAAAAATTATCCTGAAAGTTTGGCCATACTTTGGTACATCCTATATATTCGACATCAACAAAATTCAGACTTCTCTTTTTCTGAAAAGCTTTCTTTGCTGTTGCCAGCATGAATTTTATACTCTCGCAACTTGAGCCATAGTCCGTTATTTTCCTGCCCAAATAGGAAAACTCATCTACTACCTTTAATGTCTCATTTCCTCGTGTAATCTCATTAGCATCGCCTGATATCATCCAACTACATTTCATTATCTTTGTTTTATTTTGATGATGTTCATGTTACAGCCTCACTTTAAGACTCTATCTATCCAGTTTTTTATGATATTCCAAGTTCTGTGCCATCTCTTACAGATCTACACTGTCATTGGCGCACCTATAAATCTTAATTTTTCCTCTTTGAATTTTAGTTCTCTCTCCTTTACAATTTCCTTAGTGCACAGATTGAATAACAATGAGGTCAGGCAACGACCCTAACTGACGTTCTCAGGTACTGCTTCCCTTTCATGAGCTTCGACTCTTATATTTGCAGTCTGGTTTCTGTACGAGCTGTAGATAACTTTTCACGCCTCGTATTTTATCGCTACTACCTTCACAATTTCAAAGAACATATACCAGTCAATATTATCAAAAGATTTCTCTGAATCTACAAATTCTACAGACGGAGGTCTCCCTCTCTTCAGTCTGTCTTCGAAAATATGTCGTACGCTCAGAATTTTGTTGTGTGTTCTTAAATTACCTAGGGCGCCAAACTGATCTTCTCCAAGGTCGGTTTCTATCAGTTTTTCTGTTTTTCTATAAATAATTTGCGTTAATAATTTTTATTCATGACTTATTCACTGATTGTTCGGGGATAACCACATCTATCAGTAATTGCGTTCTTTGCGATCGGAATTAGATAGAGACGCTGAAAGCATAATATTTCTGGGAAACAAATGTTTTGCCTCCGTAATGAATTCACAATATTTTATACACGGACTGAAGAAGGGGGTACCAAGCTCACACAATGTTTGCTCTGCTAGAAGGGACAACTTGTCACCTATTGAGCAGCCTTTTCTGAAAGGGATACTTACTACTTTGTTTAGTACGTGTTATTTATTTAGAACTGTAAAGCTGTTAATATAGTCCCTCATGCCAAAAGAACATAGTCGAGCTTAAAAAATAAGTAAATTGGTCACTGCGACACCAGCAATGGCATTTAGCAAAGAAGTATTAGTAAATGTATGAACTCGACATTTTTAAAAACACGGGTCCGCTTCCTGAAGTAAGAAGAAAAAGAAATAAGCTGTAGTATACGAGCAGTGAGATGAAATGAGAGGCCGTGTGTTTTTATTTCAACAACATTTCGTGCCTGTCTGTAAACGAACAGTCGCACGTTTTGAGCCAAAGGCGATGTCATCTTGTGTAGACTATCGAGAAGTACCGGCGTTAGGTGTTCGTTCATCGACAAAATTTATTTCTAAATCGAGATCTCATGCTATGTATCTTCCTTGATTCATAAAATCGTCCCTTGCACATCATATTTTCTTATGTTATCGCCGTCGCGTATCTTGACAGTCTTCCTTCAACACTATTGCTGCTTTTATTCCGATACATTCACATTGCCAGTATTAATTATAGCATACAACAGGGTGTTCAACAGACTGTTTAGAGCGTTTAAGAGCGATAATTCTCAACAATACATTTATATCCGCTGCCTCATGCACATTATCAATGTCTTATAAGTATCATAGTCTTGATAACCCCATTCACCACTCACTGACAAAGCGCGTAGGATGGCAAACGTGTTAAGTGGTCCTTGCATTCCTTATTATGAATCGTGTATGTGTTTGTAAATTATGTTCGAGTGAGATTGGATGTGTGTGTGTGTTTAGAGAGAGAGAGAGAAATAAAGGAAGAAAGGGATGTGATTCACTCTGTGAAAGACACTGGTATGTTTCTAAACAGTAGTCTTTGTGTGGAACGAGGCCGGTAGAGATATGTAGGAGAGTACAGGGGTTGGACAAAAACATGGAAAGACTAGAAGAAACGCATGCTTGAACATAAATGCATCTGCTAGCCAAGCTGTAGGTTTCGCTGTTATATTCGAACACGAGCAGCATCTGTACAATAGCATCGACACGTTGCAAGTGTCAGTCGAGGTCAGAACAGTGTTCTGTGTAGTTGTGAGTGCATTACGTCGATGCTAAGTGCACTCGAAGGTGGGCAAATTGTTGGCGCTCGTATGGCGGGTGCTTCCGTAACCAAGTAGCACCGTAGTTCCATTGAACAAAAACCTGCGTACAGTCACTGGATGAAAGAACAATTTAGATCGATCTTCAAGTAGGGTAGAAGAAGGAAACAACGAAAGTATCTCCCAGTATCACTGACATTCATCACCTGCAGTATCTTAGAACATATTCTAACCTCAAACGTGATGAGGTATCTTGAACAGAATGAGCTTCCAAACGCCAACCTTCACTAATTCTAGAAACCTCTCTCATGCAAAACCAGAGTCGGTCTTTTGACATCCTGAAAGCCAGAGATCTTGGCAATCAGGCAGTTGCAGTATTTATTGACATTCCAAAAGTACTGGAGCCAGTTTCACACCAATAGTTATTAACGATATTACTTTCATACCTGGTGTCTAATGAAATTTGTGACTTGCCTGAACGTTCACGCAACACATCCTGAAGTATTGTCAAGTGTGTGGGACCTAAACCCAAAAAGAATAATAAGTGACAGTACGAATGATTACAAGTTTGTTTGACTCACTAAACAGTGAAACACAAAAGACGAAAAACTGAAGTGGAAGACACTTTAAGATAGACATAAACTGCCCGCGAAAGCCTATCTACAAAGTTTCAGGAACCAGTATTAAGCAAGGAATCAAGAAATAGGCCGTATCTTCTACGTATCACTCCTACTGGGACCAAGAAGGCAAGGTTATGTTAACTGCAACATGCTCAGAGGCATTTAATCAGTCATTCTTCCTATACAGCGTCTGACAGTGAAACGGTAAGAAACCCTCATACATGGTACAATATGAAGTACCTTCTGTCATACACTTCGCAGTGGTGTGTAGAGTGTGTTTGTACACTGATGAGCCAAAACGTTACGACCACCTGCTTAATAGCTTATTTGTCCGTCTTTGGAACGATATACATCACTAATTCTACGTATCAGGGACCTAACAGTTTGTTGGTAGGTTTGTGGAGGTATTTGGCATTAGATGTCCACGCACAGGTCATGTGATTTGCATAAGCAACGGGCCACTGATTTGCGTACGCCCGATAGTGACCCATATGGTTTCCATAGGATCTACATAAGGTTAATTTGTTGGGCAAGACATCAACGTGATTTCACTATATTACTTCTCGGATCACTGTAGCACGAATCTACATCCGAGACACGGATAATTATTCTGCTGAAAGCTGACATCGCCGTCGGGGAAGACATCAACTATGAAGGAATGGAGGTGTTTCGCAACTGTCAGCGTGTCTTCGATACTACTACAGGTTCCATGCAAGTGCAGGATAATCTCTCCTGTAGCATAATACTGCTGTCTCCAGTCTGCTCCCGTGGTGCGCTGCACGTTTCGAGCCACCGTCCACCTCCATTAGGGCGTTTGTGGAGACGACCTAGTTTAGCAATAATGTGATTAACCCGAAGAGCCGACGCGTTTCCATTGGTCGACGGTCGAATCCCGATGGTCTCGTGCTCACTGAAATAGTAACTGAGGATGTCTTTTGGTCAACATCTGAACACGTAGCGATGGTCTGCCGCTGATCTCCATGTTCAGCAATGTACGATGAACAGTTTTGCTACAAAAGACTTGTTCGTGCACCGACATAGTGTTCTCTCGGCAGAAATGCCACAGATCACCATCTATCCCACTTTACAGAGCACCCTAGCCACCGAACCCCACGTTCTGTGGTGAACCGTTGACGTCCAACCATTTAGTGCATAGTGGTAGTTTCACTATTCTTCTATCTCTTTTCGTAGATGCTCACGACAGTAGCACGTGAACTATCTATCAGCTTCGCCGTTTTCGAGATGCTCGTTCACAGGCTCTGCGTAATAATAATCTGCCTTTTGTCAAAGCCGCTTATCCCAGTGGATTTCATCATTTTCATCCTGTATCTTTGCTAGAGTGATCCCCCGTCCGCGTTTGCCCTCCTTACATGTATTTGTTACCGCGTTACGCACCCGCAATGCCACCAAGAATTCGCAAATTCGAGCTTGTGCTCCGACTTTAACGAATTCATCATCGTCATGGACGTTAAATCCCAAATTTTCTTCTTTCCTTTCTTCCTTCCTTATCAGCTTTGTTTCAATCGCAGCGCATTACAGAATTACTTTCGTTCATAATGTCCACGACAATCACTGAAGGCATTTCCCTACAGCGCGACAGAGCATAATATAATAACTCAAGCACCAATGAATATTTGTTTTCTCATTACTTACTTTATTTTTCAGCATTGAGCATGGTGACTCGCTAATCTTTTATACTTCGATTTATCACAATTGTACCGTATCACATGAAAATCGTATCACAGTACCAGGCTCTGAGTCATACTAACGTTTTTCTTCAATTATTTTTTTTTGAGCATGTGTGTTGATACTGGTGAGGTGACGCGCTGCCACAGCCTTAGGGCATGGTTGCTAAGAGTCTCATGAATCTGAGCACTCTAACGTTTCCCATATCAGAGAAACCACTCTGTATGCAGAGCCGACCACACATCGTTAACTCCAAGTGACACAATATACATCTTCTTCACATCTTGATAGCATATCTATCAAATATACATATTTCGAAACATATCTCCTCTTACACCTAATTCCAATGCAACTCCCATAGTTTCTACATCTACATCTACATTGATACTCCGCAAGCCACCCAACGGTGTGTGGCGGAGGGCACTTTACGTGCCACTGTCATTACCTCCCTTTCCTGTTCCAGTCGCGTATGGTTCGCGGGAAGAACGACTGTCTGAAAGCCTCCGTGCGCGCTCTAATCTCTCTAATTTTACATTCGTGATCTCCTCGGGAGGTATAAGTAGGGGGAAGCAATATATTCGATACCTCATGCAGAAACGTACCCTCTCGAAACCTGGCGAGCAAGCTACACCGCGATGCAGAGCGCCTCTCTTGCAGAGTCTGCCACTTGAGTTTATTAAACATCTCCGTAACGCTATCACGGTTACCAAATAACCCTGTGACGAAACGCGCCGCTCTTCTTTGGATCTTCTCTATCTCCTCCGTCAGACCGATCTGGTACGGATCCCACACTGATGAGCAATACTCAAGTATAGGTCGAACGAGTGTTTTGTAAGCCACCTCCTTTGTTGATGGACTACATTTTCTAAGCACTCTCCCAATGAATCTCAACCTGATACCCGCCTTACCAACAATTAATTTTATATGATCATTCCACTTTAAATCGTTCCGCACGCATACTCCCAGATATTTTACAGAAGTAACTGCTACCAGTGTTTGTTCCGCTGTCATATAATCATACAATAAAGGATCCTTCTTTCTATGTATTCGCAATACATTACATTTGTCTATGTTAAGGGTCAGTTGCCACTCCCTGCACCAAGTGCCTATCCGCTGCAGATCTTCCTGCATTTCGCTACAATTTTCTAATGCTGCAACTTCTCTGTATACTACAGCATCATCCGCGAAAAGCCGCATGGAACTTCTGACACTATCTACTAGGTCATTTATATATATTGTGAAAAGCAATGGTCCCATAACACTCCCCTGTGGCACGCCAGAGGTTACTTTAACGTCTGTAGACGTCTCTCCATTGATAACAACATGCTGTGTTCTGTTTGCTAAAAACTCTTCAATCCAGCCACACAGCTGGTCTGATATTCCGTAGGCTCTTACTTTGTTTATCAGCCGACAGTGCGGAACTGTATCGAACGCCTTCCGGAAGTCAAGAAAAATAGCATCTACCTGGGAACCTGTATCTAATATTTTCTGGGTCTCATGAACAAATAAAGCGAGTTGGGTCTCACACGATCGCTGTTTCCGGAATCCATGTTGATTCCTACATAGTAGATTGTGGGTTTCCAGAAATGACATGATACGCGAGCAAAAAACATGTTCTAAAATTCTACAAGAGATCGACGTCAGAGGTATAGGTCTATAGTTTTGCGCATCTGCTCGACGACCCTTCTTGAGGACTGGGACTATCTGTGCTCTTTTCCAATCATTTGGAACCCTCCGTTCCTCTAGAGACTTGCGGTACACGGCTGTTAGAAGGGGGGCAAGTTCTTTTGCGTACTCTGTGTAGAATCGAATTGGTATCCCGTCAGGTCCAGTGGACTTTCCTCTATTGAGTGATTCCAGTTGCTTTTCAATTCCTTGGACACTTATTTCGATGTCAGCCATTTTTTCGTTTGTGCGAGGATTTAGAGAAGGAACTGCAGTGAGGTCTTCCTCTGTGAAACAGCTTTGGAAAAAGGTGTTTAGTATTTCAGCTTTACGCGTGTCATCCTCTGTTTCAATGCCATCATCATCCCTTAGTGTCTGGATATGCTGTTTCGAGCCACTTACTGATTTAACGTAAGACCAGAACTTCCTAGGATTTTCTGTCAAGTCGGTACATAGAATTTTACTTTCGAATTCAATGAACGCTTCACGCATAGCCCTCCTTACGCTAACTTTGACATCGTTTAGCTTCTGTTTGTTTGAGAGGTTTTGGCTGCGTTAGACTTGGATTGGAGCTCTCTTTGCTTTCACAGTAGTTTCCCAACTTTGTTGTTGTACCACGGTGGGTTTTTCCCGTCCCTCACAGTTTTACTCGGCACGTACCTGTCTAAAACGCATTTTACGATTGCCTTGAACTTTTTCCATAAACACTCAACATTGTCAGTGTCGGAACAGAAATTTTCGTTTTGATCTGTTAGGTAGTCTGAAATCTGCCTTCTATTACTCTTGCTAAACAGATAAACCTTCCTCCCTTTTTTTATATTCCTATTAACTTCCATATTCAGGGATGCTGCAACGGCCTTATGATCACTGATTCCCTGTTCTGTACATACAGAGTCGAAAAGTTCGGGTCTGTTTGTTATCAGTAGGTCCAAGATGTTATCTCCACGAGTCGGTTCTCTGTTTAATTGCTCGAGGTAATTTTCGGATAGTGCACTCAGTATAATGTCACTCGATGCTCTGTCCCTACCACCCGTCCTAAACATCTGAGTGTCCCAGTCTATATCTGGTAAATTGAAATCTCCACCTAAGACTATAACATGCTGAGATAATTTATGTGAAATGTATTCCAAATTTTCTTTCAGTTGTTCTGCCACTAATGCTGCTGAGTCGGGAGGTCGGTAAAAGGAGCCAAGTATTAACCTAGTTCGGTTGTTTAGTGTAACCTCCACCCATAATAATTCACAGGAACTATCCACTTCTACTTCACTACAAGATAAACTACTACTAACAGCGACGAACACTCCACCACCGGTTGCATGCAATCTATCCTTTCTAAACACCGTCTGTACCCTTGTAAAAATTTCGGCAGAATTTATCTCTGGCTTAAGCGAGCTTTCTGTACCTATAACGATTTCAGCTTCCGTGCTTTCTATCAGCGCTTGAAGTTCCGGTACTTTACCAACGCAGCTTCGACAGTTGACAATTACAATACCGATTGCCGCTTGGTCCCCGCATGTCCTGACTTTGCCCCGCACCTGTTGAGGCTGTTGCCCTTTCTGTACTTGCCCAAGGCCATCTAACCTAAAAAACCGCCCAGCCCACGCCACACAACCCCAGCTACCCGTGTAGCCGCTTGTTGCGTGTAGTGGACTCCTGACCTATCCAGCGGAACCCGAAACCCCACCACCCTATGGTGCAAGTCGAGGAATCTGCAGCCCACACGGTCGCAGAACCGTCTCAGCCTCTGATTCAGACCCTCCACTCGGCTCTGTACCAAAGGTCCGCAGTCAGTCCTGTCGACGATGCTGCAGATGGTGAGCTCTGCTTTCATCCCGCTAGCGAGACTGGCAGTCTTCACCTAATCAGATAGCCGCCGGAAGCCAGAGAGGATTTCCTCCGATCCATAGCGACACACATCATTGGTGCCGACATGAGCGACCACCTGCAGATGGGTGCACCCTGTACCCTTCATGGCATCCGGAAGAACCCTTTCCACATCTGGAATGACTCCCCCCGGTATGCACACGGAGTGCACATTGGTTTTCTTCCCCTCTCTTGCTGCCATTTCCCTAAGGGGCCCCATTACGCGCCTGACGTTGGAGCTCCCAACTACCAGTAAGCCCACCCCCTGCAACTGCCCGGATCTTGCAGACTGAGGGGCAACCTCTGGAACAGGACAAGCAGCCATGTCAGGACGAAGATCAGTATCAGCCTGAGACAGAGCCTGAAACCGGTTCGTCAGACAAACTGGAGAGGCTTTCCGTTCAGCCCTCCGGAATGTCTTTCGCCCCCTGCCACACCTTGAAACGACCTCCCACTCTACCACAGGTGAGGGATCAGCCTCAATGCGGGCAGTATCCCGGGCAACCACAGTCGTAGTCCGATCAGGGGATGCGTGGGACGAACTGGCCGTCCCCGCCAAACCCCCATCCGGACCCCCACAGTGATGCCCACTGGCAACAGCCTCAAGCTGTGTGACCGAAGCCAACACTGCCTGAAGCTGGGAGCGAAGGGATGCCAACTCAGCCTGCATCCGAACACAGCAGTTGCAGTCCCTATCCATGCTAAAAACTGTTTTGCAAAGAACGTTTGAACTAATCTACAACGAGCGCAAACAAATCGACAAAATTTAAACGGTTATTAAAATACAAGGTTGCCAAGTAAATGCAGTAATGCTGCTACTTGTGCACTGCTGACACTACTCGGCGGCGGAAGGAGACTAAGCGAAATTACACTATTCAGGTACTAAAACGCGATGCTACACTCTCAAATACTATAATACGCCCGAAATTTATGAATTAAACAATGCAAGTAGCAAAAACACGCAAAGAAATTAAGAATTAAACTATGCAACAAATGAGTGAGCTAGGAGTATACGACTTGCTGCTCAGCTGCTTATCCAACGGCGGCAGGGAGCACACTCAAGCATCTTACATATACTTGTATATCCTTTTTGACTTATATGTACACTATCTTACCAAAAGTGTCTGTACACCACTCACTAAACCTTAGTATTGGATGTGTCCACCATCCTCTTTTAAGACGGCTTGAACCCTACCGAGGACAAAAAAAAAAAAAAAAAAAAAAAAAAAGTTTCAAATGGCTGTGAGTGCTATGGGACTTAACAGGTGTGGTCATCAGTCCCCTAGAACTTAGAACTATTTAAACCTAAGTAACCTAAGGACAGGACACACATGCGACCGTAGCGGTTACACAGTTCCAGACTGAAGCGCCTAGAACCGCTCGGCCACTTCCACGGAAGGACATTTCCACGGAAGTGTCTGAATGTCTGTGGAGGAATGGCAGCACAATGTTTCTGAAAAGTCGAAACCAGAAGATAGTAATGTTGAATGCAGGATGCTGGAGCAATGCTTTAGTATAGTAGTGATGCTGGTGCTGCATGAAAATGACTATGGTTATGAAAGAGGTGGAATAATGAGTATGACTGTGGAGCTTTGTGGATCTTTTGGTACCCATTAAAGTCAACAAGGTGGAAGAAGGAGAGGGGTAAATTGGAAGAATAGTGTGAAGTGGAGAATTGTGACTAGGACTGGAAAGAGGGGCGTATCTCGGGACGGATTCCATCGCTGGGGAGTGGGAGTTAGTTGAAATTCCGGCGAGAGAGTACGGATAAGGCAAAAAGGTCCATGGAAGGTGGAATATGCATGTAGTGCCACAGCTGGATACCTGGACTGTTGATTTGTGGGTGTGGTATTGGGTGGCGGAACTAGGTTTTGCGATTAATGTATTTGATTCGAAGGTCTTCTCAGAAGAGAAGACGTAGGAAGTGGGTGAAGGGGTACAGAATACGAGTTGGGGAAGGTAGGCGATTGCGCTAGTGGAGGGACTGTGCATGTCTTTCCAGGATCCTAAGGGACTTGTAGAATTAGGAATATTGGAGATCTAGGTAACGCTGGCGTAGGTGAGGACGGAGTGTGTGAGGGATTTATATGTGAGGATAATGGTACAATGATGTGGTTTCCAGGTGCGGTCTGTTCGTATTTCTAGTTGGTTTTTGGCTTTGTGTTTCAAGGCAAGCAGGTGCACGTTATATGTTAGTTTTCTGTTGAGGGTTAATCCTAAATACTTAATTGCGTTAGTCAGATGTACTAGCTCGTTGTAGATGGAGAGCTGGAAATCTGGACGACGTAAACGCTGAGTGGTGCGACTAGAAATGGTTGTTTGGCTTTACTGTGGATATACTTGGAGTTTACACTTATTACGCCACTTGAGCAGGAGAGTCAAATGTCGCTCGCGGGTGGAATGGGACAACTGAAGGGCTTAGTGAGTGCCTAGGTAGGCGGTATCTTCTGAAAAGTGGGGAATGGAGGTTTGGGAATGTCAAAAGTATAGGGCTGTAAGAGTACTTAATCAGGTGTTATGAAGAAGACGGCTTCGGACGTCTTGCACTGCTATCGGTAATAACCTGTGCAATGGATGGTATTGTAAAGGATGACAAAGGTTTCGTGATAGGCTCTGGGACATTCCTAGAGGTTGCAGTAGGTAATTATATCGTGAACAGGTGGAGTGTTTCGCTTTTTAGCGAGTTTTTGTGCAATGTTACAGCTATTATTGGTGTATCTAGTAATGTTCGTGGAGTACTCTGTAAGTATTGGAAGTATGGTGTGCATGGTGGGATAGCTAGGTTGATACGTTGATACTCACAGTGATCCATGATGTCATTAAAGATGGCATCATATGGGGTGACGAATGTTTCGTCCAGATAGGATGTAAGGTGTTTGACTTTGGTGAGATTGTCAGTAAATGAGCCGCTGTTATGTACAGTGGAAAACATGGGAGTAGCGTTGTTTCAGGAGAGGCGATGGATAGCTTTCCAGTACCTTGTAGAGTTCATAGCTGTTTCATTTAGTTTGATATATGTCATACCCCATTCCCAACGCCATTTAGCTTGTAAGTAATTGCAAACATGTTGCTGGAGATATCAGTGGCATGAGCGTGTCCCAGTAACGAGTACAAAGGAATTATCTGCAGACACAACGGGATTCTTGGAGCAGGCAACTCGTGGAGGGAGGGTAGCATGATTATAGTAGATAGCTCGAAGTGGGATATGACTGGAAGTTGCATCTCAGATGGTCTGTTGTAAGAAAGCAGCCTCATACCGGATGCCGGATGTCGGATGTCATCAGAATTTTGAAGGTTGGAGACGTGGCTTTCGATCAGGATACGGTATGGGCATAGTACGCATCTCAGTCTACATGGGATTAATTCTGAATTTGTTGGTATGGATGATTATTAATAGGAAGCATTGGATTCCACACGCAGTATGAGATCTGAAGAAGGCAGGTAGATTATCATTCTCAGTATGATGTAGGACCTCTATTATGAGTGCGCCTCATGAGGTTAGGGGATGCAATAATGGCATCCGGGTCAGGCCAAGTGGGGGCAGATATGTGCATATCATGGCCATTGAGGATGTTAGTAAATTGATGCCACGGCTGTTTTATGGCAGTTTTGCAGAATTGTAGGTTAAGGTCGGTAGTGATGATGTATGTGGTAACAGTTAGGTATAGGGGGGTTAGGAAATCGTAAGGGATGGAATGCTGAGGACGGATGTAGATAGTAGCAGAGGTTAAAGATTTGGGAGCAGGATGGTGAGGACTGGTGGTTAGTTGGATCATTCTGGATTGGTTCGGGGTAGAAAGGATATTTTGGAGATGAACGATGTCTTCTCTGCCACAGGCAGTGTGATTGGTATTATCAGTGTGATGTAGCATGTAAGGAGATAAGCTTATTAAATGATAGGTTGTAGGGAAGTTTCCTTGAGGAGTAGGGCTTTCATCTCTTGTTGTGGGTGGGAATGGATATTAAGATGTTCATTGAAGCAGAGGGATGGGATATTTTGTTGCAGTATGTTGTATGTATTCTACGCAGTTTTCAGTTAGACATGGAGGTGTTAGAGACGTAGGTTTTTATATTGGTGTTTTGACGCAATCAAATATGAAGTGAGCTTGATTTTGGAAATATGCGATGTATGTATTAAGATGGAAGATGGCGTAGGTAGGTGGTGAGGGTTACTTGCTGTAGGATGTGGGGTTTCTCAAAAGGCTGGATATCCTGAAGGACTAATGCTACTAAACAGATGATGTATTTAGTGGTGGACGGAGGCTGGAGAGAGTTGTTTGAAAAAATGGTTCAAATGACTCTGAGCACTATGGGACTTAACTTCTAAGGTCATCAGCCCCCTAGAACTTAGAACTACATAAACCTAACTAACTTAAGGACGTCACACACATCCATGCCCGAGGCAGGATTCGAACCTGCGACCGGAGCGGTCGCGTGGTTCCAGACTGTAGGGCCTAGAAACGCTCGGCCACACTGGCCGGCAATTGTTTGAGCGGAGTGGTGTATCAACTGTGCGGATTGGTACAGTGAGTTCGGATTTTTGGGAGGAAGTTTGGATTTTCATTTTCGTGAGTACATACGGTGAGACAGGTCGCAGGTGTTGAAAGTAGGTGGACATTTTAGGTTTGCGTATTGTTTGTGATGTTGATATTGCGTGCAGTGAGGACAGGTGAGTGGGTTCTTGCAATTTTCGGTAAGGTGGTCGTTAAATTGGAGGCATCGCTGACATTAGTGCCTGTGTGTTGTTGTTCGAGATGCTTCTGCAGGATGCTCTCTGCGATAAATCAAGACCACACTTTTAATATGTTTGTCTGTGGTGTCAGGTGATTCTAAGAATACTGTTACTAAGAAGCAAGGTCCAAATCACTATGACCACATTGTGTCTTGAGCACATTGATTCCTGGTTTGCGGGTTCAATTCACTTTCAGATTTTTTTTTTTTTTTTTTGCTTACTCTAAGTCAACTTTTTTATTACTGCTGTGAACTTTGGGGGCAGCGTGGAGGCTGTGGTTGTTCTGTCGGAGAGTTTGTGAGGGTTGTTAAGGTTGCGCTCCCTCCAAAATATGGGATAATTCGTAATAAGGATGAATTGGAAGTTTGCGTCTTTGATTTTGAATATTATGGACTCTCTCCTGGCGAAGATTTGTTGGATTTTCAGTGCGGTTAGACATCGTTGAATATGACTGAAGAGTGTCTTGGTGTTTAGGTATTTGGGGTCATATCGGCTTAATAGAAACGGAAGAGGAAGGTACTAGGTTTCGTGATTCTGGAATGATTTCTACCTGCATTTAATCATTGTCAGAAAAAGATAGCTGAGCCCTTTTGGTTTCACCCTGACGCTCAGTCGTATTGGGCTTTTTGTTAGGTTTTGTGATAGGTTTAGGTTGGTTGTGGAATGGAGATTGTTGGTAGATTAGGGTAGGGAACATTTACCTGCAGGTATCGTAGTATGCATTGTGGCTGGTATTGTTGCCAGTGGCGATGTGGTTGCTTCTGATGATGGTATGACTGTTGCTATTTTTCGCGATGCTGCGACTGTTGACGTTGCTGGCGATAATGCGGCTGGTTCTACCATTTCTGGCGGTGATTGTGCTGTTACCTAGGTGGCCGTGGCACCCTTGGTGCTGCTGCAGTGTTGTGGATAGGTCGTGCGAGCGTCCAACATGTAAAAGTTCCCCTACTTGCTGTCCAGGTAGCAGGCGGTGCCGTATATATTACCGCTTTTGTTGTTGTAGTAGCGGTTCTGGGCGATGTCCTCACTCAGATGCATTGGTCGTTGTAGTGCGGTCCACTGATGGAGGCTCCGTTTGTCCGTGTCAAGAGAAGCTCACCTTTCGGCTTCGATGTATCGAAGACAACTAGCTATGAATGTAGTGGTGACAGTGATAGTCCGAGGTGATGACAGAATGGATTTAACTGTCAAGCTCCGAATCTAGAAGAGTAGCATCTAGCGCTTCTGTTACTGAGAGTTAAACGACTCCAACCCTTTCTAGGAGGAGCTAAGTCAGCTGGAAGTGTATATGTATTATAAATTAAAGCTCCCGACACCTTTTTCTGTCAGTGTGTAAAGCTAATTTCAGAAAGTACAATAGGGATTTTGATGTGATTTTTAATAACAGACGGAATGATTTAGAAGAGAGGCTTCTATATAACAAACACTACGTATTATAAACAAGTCGTCCAGCCCTAGATACTCAGTGCTATCAGGGCGTGTCTCTAGTTCCGTATAAATTCTGTCAGGGATTCCATCGGGTCCTGAAGCTACAAAATACGTATACAAACAAAAATCTTCAACTGAAGACGGTTGACTAAATGACCGCTGTACATTATCCTTGTGCCTTCATATGTTTACTGTCAACTCCAGTACTTGGCCAAGAATGGTACACTCGATACGTGCACTGTGTGCTGGCACAGTACTATGAAAGTTTAATGTGCTATTTACAAAAGTCAGTTGTTGTGTACATAATTCCGCGTAGTCCGCGCGTACACAACTTTCCCACTAGAGCGCGCCCCGCTAAGCACAACAGCGCAGGCGCAGCGCTCGTCCGTCTCCGCTCTACGAGACGGCGCTGCCATAAAGACGGACCAAATTCTGCTTCCGCCGATCCGCGTATTAATATGTAATGCAGCCAATGAGATTGCTGCTAACGTAGAACCTTTTCTCCTCGCGGATCACACTCGCGCAGTGATACCTGAACGCGCGAGGTATTATAACGAGTGTACAGACCTCCGATTAGTCAGTCTGCATTAGTCTGCATTTGTCTGTAGTCAAGTTTCAGTTTGCGCGTAATAAGATTATCATATTCCTGTACATAGCCATGAAGAAAAATGTATAGACACTTTGTCAAGTATCAGAGATATGTGAGAATAAGATTAACGTACCAAGACCAAAGGAACTTCAGATTGTCAATTGTAAACAGCATCCAGAATCAAGTTACGTAATGTCTATATTTTTTATTATTTTAATAAATGTCTGTGAAAATTAATCAAGTTCTGTTTAAAGTTGGTGACCGTCAATCTGCTACTCTAAGCGTGCAAGTGGCATTTCTATCATCTGACCTAACGGCAGAAGATAAACACGCCACGATAAGACCACGACACATATTGCTGACACTCGCCTACTTCGCTAGAGCGACAAGTCAAATAATCTGATGGTGTGTGTACCGAAGGTCTTACAGTACGCACACCACAGCAGTACTCGTTCATATCTTCGTAGTGACCGAAGGTGCAAGAAAGACAACGCAATCATTCATACGCGCTAGCGAAACTGCATTTGCTTGTCATTTTTTTTTTTTTTTTTTTTTTTTACTTTGCCTCTGAACAAAAAAAGTATTTGTGGTGATCAAGATGAAAGGATCACCCTACATAGTGGCTTGAGTTTTATAAGTGTTAGTGTATCACGCGCAGAAACTTCTAAAATTACAAGTGTTTTAATAGAGTACAGTGTATCTTAGTGTAATGTGAAGATGAGTTTTCGACGGAGTAGAGACAACTTCATTTTAATTACGTTATTTCATCGTAGAACTTACTTTTTCTAGCTCTTTATTTTACGGTGTTCCGTGACTGGTAACGTTTCTCTTTCCTAGAATGCTGGCTGGACTGCTGCCGGTATACTACGGAAATTCGAGATTCGTGCTTAGGTACGTCTGCATTCCGTGATCGTTGACTTTAGAACGCGATAAATTGACTACGTGAATTATTTCATCTCTCGGTCGAGGCGCTTTTCTCGCAACACGGTGCGTGACTAATGACAGAGACGATACTACTCGTATAATTCTTTTATGCAGCAGGGGAAAAAAGGGAAACAAAGAAAATGAGAGGGATAATCCTCGTCCTCGACGAAGACAGGCGGCATAAATTACTCGATTTAATTAAAAAAAACAGAGGGCGGAAGTTGGCGCTGACTTCTCAATACATCAGAGGTACGTGGAGAGGAGGCCGAAATGAAATTCCTGCAGCCGAATTGCTGCACGCCGCATCGCGTCTTCTTTTAGTTCGGGAAGTCCGTCGCTGATACGGACCGGCGGACAACGGCAGAGGCGGCGGTAGCGCGCACCTCCTCGTCTCCGTCGCTTAATGGAGTGCACCGAGTCCGTAAGCAGGCTGCGCTCGCCGCTTCCCCTGAGCAACCCTGGCCGGACGGGCGCGCCGCGACTTTACAACCTCCGTGCAAGGGAAGGCGGGGGCAGAGGCGAGTATTTTATTATGAGAATAGTTTTATATCCGAGCGCAGGGAATTAGTGGCGGCAGTGAGCAGCGCTGTCGCGGCGCGCTGCGCCCTCCGTGTTAGGCGGCTGTTTTATGGGCTTCATTATGCCCCGTTATTAACGGTCGGCCTGCCGGTAATGGGCTGCTCGTGTTATATATGCGCCTTATTAGGCAGCGGCCAGCTATGTTAATGGTTATACACCTAATTCAGAGGGATTACCCCCTGACGGGAGGGCGCAACGGACTGACCAATGGGCCGCGAGGACCCGCCCTCGCGAGTGACAATGCGCCGCGCCCAAGGAGGCTCACAGCTCCACCCCAAAGTCGCAGCTCGCATGTCAAGCCGCGTTCTTCTCCCTTCCTATGCATGTAGAAGTACCACGATAGTTATTCCACACATCTACAACTATTAGTCACTGTAATTTCAGAAAACGTCATTATCATTATCGTCATCATCATCAACAACAACGGCTATAGCAACAACAACAATTACAGTAACAACAAGTTTCATAATCTACGTCGAACACTTTGTCAGCACCTGTGTTCACTTTTGGGTCATCGTCTTTGTGTTCTTATGAATACTGCATTTTCACCATGCCTCTCTGCTATCCATGTCCCTTCTTTATCTCAGGAGGGTTTACTCTCCCCTTAGAGGTATCTAAATGTATCATCCGTTAGGTAATATTACGTTTCCACTGTTCCTGTAATTTTTTTTTTTTTTGGTACACTGTAATAGGAAAAACAGCGATCTTTATAACATTACACCATATTTCAATACACACGGTGATGACTGCATTTCAGTTGTTTATTTTCAAGTGACCGGTTTCGATCTTCTAAGGGACCATTTTCAGATCTTCCAGTACCTAACGACCATAAGAACCGTTGGTGTGGCGCAGGTCCATCCATACAAGCGTAGAGAACCCTGCTCCGTAAATAATGGAAACCATGTATCCGATTCGTTCAAAAAATCTTGAGCTCAAATCGAATTTCTTTGCGGATTATTGTTAAAGAATCAAGGTTATCTGTAGTGATAAACACACACACAGACACAGATACACACACACACACACACACACACACACACACACACACACACGTACAAAAAATGGCTCTGAGCACTATGGGACTTAACTGCTGTGGTCATCAGTGCCTTAGAACTTAGAACTACTTAAACCTAAGTAACCTAAGGACATCACACACATCCATGCCCGAGGCAGGATACGAACCTCCGACGTAGCGGTCGCGCGGTTCCAGACTGTAGCGCCTAGAACCACTCGGCCACTCCGGCCGGCACACACATGCAAAAAAGGTTCAGATGGCTCTAAGCACTATGGGACTTAACATCTGAGGTCATCAGTCCCCTAGACTTAAAACTGCGTATACCTAACTAACGTAAGAACAACACACACATCCATGCCCGAGGCAGGATTCGAACCTCCGACCGTAGCAGTCGCGTGGTTCCGGACTGAAGCGCCTAGAGCCGCTCGCCCGCAGCGGCCGGCCTTCACTTCCTCCTCGACCTGTTTGGCTACTAAATAATCCGCTTTTCATTGGTGTTATTATTGAAATAAAAAGAGAGTGATATTTCCCTCATTGCTACATACAGCTTTCTTATGCAAAAGCAGGGTATCCCAGAACGAATGGTTATTATTCAGAAATATGAGAGGAACGATCACTCGACGCAAGAAAGGCTACTAAACAAGGCCTCTGAAATGCATAACTTATCAGTTGGAAGCACTTGTTCAGCAGAGGAGATGTGTTTCATATTCGCGACAATGAACAAGTGCTCATAGCTCTTAAGTCTTGCATTTTAGAGCCCATGATTTCTAGACCCTTTTACTTCGAACGATTTTTCCTATCATACCCCAGAATATCGACCATTCGTACGGGAACAACCAGTATACACAACTCGCAGACTTGTGTTACGGTCGTACTACCGTGTGCTTTGCGAGACGAATTATCGCAGTACGACAAATCCATTTTCTCTAAATCGCTCTACCCCGTTCGATGTCCCATGCTGATACTGTTCTATTTGACGCTAATTAGACATACTTGATCCTTCTGTCACTTTTCCAGTTCTTTGTCGGCTCTTTGGTGTAAAACTATCTCTCTCATTGTTGGTAGACTCCTCCACACGTACATTCTTTCTGGAGCCTGCAGTTTTCGCAGATTTCGGTGTAAGTAACCTCATTTACTGTAGCACTACGCTACTATGACATTATTGATTAAATAATTATTACTTCAGTGAAAATATCCTGCGAATGCTTTTTAAGGTAAAGTTGGAGTTAAAGTTCGTAGTATTACAACACGAAATCAAGAAGATGTGGGCATTGTTTGTAATCGGTCCCTTGTGATCGCTTTGACAATGTTACCAAATGCTTGTCGCTTACGGTGTCAAGCAGAATTTCCCACTGATATTGCCCAATGTCTATTTTCATAGTTGTGGTCTTGTTTTCCGGTAATGGTATGTATTTGAAGATCGGGAAAAGGTCAGCTATGAGCAACAACAGTCTGGTTAAATTGGTCTCGTTCCCGCAGCCCTCTGGCAAAAGTAATATAATTCAAGATCTCTCCAGCAGCTTTAATGTCTCAAAACCTCACAGAATATCAACGGAAATTCCGATGAGTTATTTCAAGTATGATGGGTTTTATCCAATCAGAATCAAAATGTGTGTCCCATTAGAAGCTCGGTACCGCCCGAAGATACTAGGTGGTCGATCATCGGTGGTTCGTCACCGATCAGTAGGAAACTTGTAACGCAAGACAGTTCTGCATTAGCGCCAGTTATATACTGCTACCATATAGGTGAAATTATCCTCTGGACAGGAATAGCATTTAGGAAAGTACGCATATCCATTTGAGAGCTCTAAAATACATTAACGTATCTTTCGACCTTCTGTTTTGCCTTATGTGGCTACATTAAATGTTCTTCTTCTTTTATATGGGGAGAACTGCTCATCTGCGTTGACATAAAACGTAGTGACGGTATCAATAGAAAGTTCTAGACAACAGGGCGGTAACATTTCCTGCTGCTGAATGAAATTTAATAAATGCACCATACATTAAAGAAACCGAAATACTTAAAGATTTGTTCTATAACATTACAAAACACACATGGAGACAACTGCAGATCTAACTTACAGCTGGTTAACACAGCCCTCCACAAGCAACAAGTCACAAAGAACCACTTGGGTTGTTAGCGTATCTTACACAGTGTTGTGTCACAGAAGGAACATTCCAAATCTCATCCTAACTGGTTAAGCTGTGGGATTAGGAACCACTACAGGTAGAAGGTAACAAACGTTTTGTAGTGCAACTAGCATAAGGGTCTCTAAAAAGTTTGTCTGACTTTGATATCGGATTTAGCCGAATTAAAATGAGTTTTTACAAATAGTACAAAAAATTCAGATGTGGGAATAACATTGGTTACTTTGGTCCAAAGATCAGACTATTCTCGGAAATGAACACACTTTCGTCTGCATGTTAGATATGTAGTAGTGGCCATGTGTGTTTTGTTATATTGTGGAACAGATCTTTAGATAGTTTTGTTTCCTTAATACATGGTACATCAATCAAAATAAGCTCATAGACTTACATGTAAGTTATACTGGTAGTGTCACTAACTGAGCCACATGTATTTTGGTAAGAAATATAGACGATTTTAGTTTGGTGCAAGATCGATTGTTTCTTATACGATCAGAAATCTGTAATTATACTATGGTATTATGACAAGCAAACAGCTGGTATTTTGAATCTGAAGACTTCACTTATTTGATAAACGAATTTCTCTTTTTGCAAATATCATATTTTAGATACGTCAAACCTCTACCTCTGTGTGCAAGCCTGTTCCATCATTACCTTTGACTGTGTTGCATTCTATGTAAACATTTCTTATTTTATTCAGTCTGTGTTCCCCTTGTGTCTTTCAAAAATATGTAGATTAAGTGACTTAAAACAATAACCATCTCGGCAGAACGCACAATTTTTGTTGTGGTTCGTTGTGCTTAAGTGTCAGAGAATGCGACATGAGCTATAGAAAACCTGCAGAACGTAGCTACAGGTGTGTAAAGGTAATTTAAAAACCTATGTTGGTGAGGATATAATGTCAACTATATTTTGATAAGATAGAGCATGGTATAAATACTGTGTGCATTCGTGTGTGTGTGTGTGTGTGTGTGTGTGTGTGTGTGTGTGTGTGTGTGGGTGTGTGTGTGTTTGTGTGTGTGTCTGTGTGTGTGTGTGTGTGTGTGTGTGTGTGTGTGTGTATTGCTGTTGACAAATTTAATGTATTTTAAACATAAAAATACTGGGACTACCATATCAGCATTCGCCTTCAGTAATTTGACGAAACAAGGAAAAAGCTAAATCAATCTGTCTCTCTCTCTTCCGCTTACGCCATAGTCCCGCAGCGATCGCAGGGTCGGCGCGGTTAGAACGGATTTGGCAAGGTCAGTTTTAGGGGTTCAGTGATGCCCTTCCTGCCGCCACCCCGTACCCCCAGGGATGGAATCAGTGTACCCCAGCTGTCTGCATCTAGTGTAAATCGTGAAATAGTGCGAACGTGTTTCAAATGTCTGCGACGTGTGTAACTGAGGCGGAACGTGGGAACCAGCCCGCTATTCACCTAGCGGGATGTGGGAAACCGCCTAAAAACCACATCCAGGCTGGCCAGCACACCGGCCCTCGTCGTTAATGTGCGGGGCGGATTCGGTCCGGGGCCGGCGCGCCTACCCGAGTCCAGGGAGCAGCGCGTTAGCGCTCCCGGCTACCCTGGCGGATTAAAAACCTAAATCAATCTGTATAGTCAGGAATTTAAACATATCTTCCACAGAATACACGTCTAGTGTTTCAGACATTGCATCAGACCTCTCTCTAGAACAGAAATGGGTAAAAAACCAGTTTTAATGTTTGTAATGATTTGTCTGGGCTCAATAAACAACTGATGCTACTTCGTACTTGCGCGACACGTACTACAAAAAATATAGCTAAGGATTCCCGGCGTCGCATTGTCACATTCCACAGGATTATGATTCGTTGAACCACTTTCACCCTATTTCTGTACCATTTCATAGACGAACGGCGCGTGGGAAATGCGAACCCTTAAATATTTCCGTGTCAACTCTGACATTTCTATTCGATTATGATGATCGTTTTTCCCAATGTAGATGATCGTCAATGAACTATTTTTGCACCCAGAAGAAGGAGTTGGGACTGAAATTTCATGAAAAGAACTTTCCTCAACGAAAAACGCCTCTACTTTAATGATTACGACCCCAACTCGTATATTATATCCGTAACACTCCCTCCTCTGTTTCATTAAATCTGCAGTTGTCTCCATGTGTGTTTTGTAATGTTATAGAACAAATCTTTAAGTATTTCGGTTTTCGGTGGTCTAGCGGTTCAGGCGCTCAGTCCGGAACCGCGGGGCTGCTACGGTCGCAGGTTCGAATCATGCCTCGGGCATGGATGTGTGTGATGTCCTTAGGTTAGTTAGGTTTAAGTAGTTCTAAGTTCTAGGGGACTGATGACCACAGATGTTAAGTCCCATAGTGCTCAGAGCCATTTGAACCATTTCGGTTTCTTTAATGTATGGTGCATTTATTAAATGAGCGTTTAGACTAACTTGTAAGTTATATCAATATTGGCAATAAGTGAGTCGCATACATTTTGATAAATATGAGAGGCAATGTAGAAGTGGAAATATTTGACATATTTTAGACATGGAAATGCTACATCCATTACGTAATGCTACACTCTTAACGTAATGTTTTGATGAATAAATCGTGTCATTCAGATACTTTTGAACATGGTGCATATTTCAGTTTCTTCAGGTACTTTTCAATATGGCACCATAACGGTCACTAGTAAAAGTGAGCTAGTTCCATCATCTTTCATTTTTTAATTTAAAATTTTTCTTTCATGAAATTTTGAACTTCACTTTTTACTTCCTGCTAGCAGAACTAGATTAGTTCCGCCATCCCACATTTTTCAATTTCCTGCCAGCGTCATCTTTGACTTTTAATTTCTTGTCTGCACCAGTTTGGATTCCACGATCAGCGCACCATGTCTGCAGTGTCGACTACTGGCTAACACCTACTGCTATGGAGAGTGGCTGTAGTACGTGAGTTTAATGCAGTCTGGGAGAGCTTCATATTCATCGAGATTGATGTGTCAGCTGGAGTACTGGAAGACGCTCCTATTTGCACGGAAGCTGGGATAATCCCTTGGTCTGCAGCTTTAAAGGGATGATGGGACATTCCCCAAAAATGCATGCAGCATGGAGGACTGAGGAGGTTCCTGAGATTTGCCATAGAACTTTTCAGTTTGTTTTATTGAAAAATTCTGTTACTACTGTGTTGGTGGTGATGATAATAGACATGTTTAGATACATGACATCTACATCTGTAGTGCCCAGGCTAAAGGATGTTGAAGCGAGTACCATTACACTAACAAATGATAAAAATATTGAACTAGAATGAAATATTAAATATTTTCCTACCGTATACGTAAACACGTACACACACACACACACACACACACACACACACACACACACACACACCATAGCACGACCAGGAAATTTATGGGCAACATTCTCATAGTTTTCTCTGTAGTGATCTAGGCGCTTCAGTCCGCAACCGCGCGACTGCTACGGTCCCAGGTTCGAATCCTGCTTCGGGCATGGATAGGTGTGGTGTCCTCAGGTTAGTTACGTTTAAGTAGTTCTAAGTTCTAGAGGACTGATGACCTCAGATGTTAGGTCACATAGTGCTCTGAGCCATTTTTTGAAGCGATCTGCTACTCCATCTCTTCAAGCATGTGTCTATATAAGCAAGTAATGTCTTCTGTTCCCTTACAGGAGCTTATATAGTGATGGATGTAGAAATCTACATGATGACTAAGATCCGACGGTGATCTGTAACGTTGGTAAGAATTTCATAAGCTGGTATGTGCCTTTGAGAACAGCGTTACCTCGTTGCATGACATCCTCTACGATTTTTACCCAGTATTTACACATCTTACAGCTCATCTAGATTAGTGTATGGTACGTTGTATCTGGATGCATGAATGATCAAGTAATGTGCTACTTTAATCTTAGTGCAGATGATGGTTACTGCGTGTTCTGGAAACTGAAGCGGGCAACACAACACTGAACCGTTGAAATCTGAACACCAAACATTGGGAATATCAGTCGTTATCATTGCGGGAACGAGCTGTTATATCTGCCCATCATCTTTACGGTTTGTTGCCGCGACACAAACAATACAGAGGTATGTCGATGATTTTCTTCTGGCCTACATTCTGCCACTGCTGAGTTTAATTCCATACCCATCCCGCTGCAAAATAATGCTCACACATATAGTCTGGGGCATCTAAGAAGATCTACCGTTTGCGAATACCTTTCATCTATTGGAGAGATCTTGAATTTCTTGCTAGCTGACTAATTTTGGGAAGCACTAGGACGACATGATGCGATTGTAGCTGATTCGAATCCTGGAGACAGAAGACATTTTCATCAGTAGAATTTGACTCATGAAGACTGTAGAGACAGGTCGTTAATTCCTTGCTCATTATCCTTTCAGTCAGTTTTCTGAATTAAATCCCAAACCTTTATGTGGTGTCTCATCCAGCTAAGAGAAGCCACACTGTTTAATGTTTTCATCTGGTCATGAAGGAGAGTTGTGAGGTACTTGAGGACACCGAAATTAACATTTTGCGTTGTATCACACGGCCATCAAAAACAAAAATACATTACTATCGAAACAAAAACTCATAATAATAGCCTACTAGGAAGCTTTAGACCTAAGCAGACACTCACAGGTCGGAAAGGAAAAGTGCACAATGTGGTGCGAATAAAGAAAAAAAAAGTCCATCAGAAGGCTGAGCTCTCACTAGACTTTTCAGCCAGTAAATTCTCGTCGGAATAAAGTGTGGAGTGAAAAGATAAGTAATCACTCTAAATGTTCGTCAAAATATTACCTCTGATCAGAATTGTGTTCTGGGTAAAGGAAACCAATATTCCGTGCTTCCACGAGTCAAAGACAACGAAAGCAGTGTAATTAGTCAATAATGTCTCGGTCATGTTTGCACGTCATTGTTGTGATCAAAATGTACCCACTGAGTAGAGTTCTGATTAACAGGACAGTATCCTCGAACGCGTTGAATAATGACGGTGCAGAACGCGTTCTCACGGCTACAGAACGTGATCTCAGCGCGGTTGTTTATAGGACGAAGTGTCAATTCATGCATTTGGTAATATTTCTCAGACAACCCAAATTATTTGTAGTAGGCTGTACAAATCTGGGCCTTAACTGCACGCCAGTGTTTCGAAGACACTTGTCTGCAGAGTCTAATCTTTCTGAGGAATTGTAGTTATCAGAGAAATTTTGTATCAGCGTCAGACATATTTATCTGTCTCCAAGAGGTTTTGTTACTGTAGTCAACAGCATCAAGACTGGGGTGAGAACGAATTGAGAGAAAGTGTTCGCAACACATCACATGTTCTTCATTTTGGAGAATTGGTACCGTATCACACTCGTCATAAGGTAATTTAGTAGTCAACGTAATCACGTAAAACAGTGGGAGTTGCAAACACACTGAGGTGACAAAAGTCATGGGATACATCCTAATATATGCCGGACCTCGTTTTTACCAGCGTAGTGGAGCTACTCGACGTAGTCTGGACTCAAAAAGTCATTGGATGTCCCCTGCAGAAATACTGAGTCATGCTGCCTCTATAGCACCCCATAACTGAGAAAGTGTTGCCTGTGCCTGATTTTGTGCACGAACTAACCTATCGATTATGTGCCATAAATGTTCCATGAGGCGCCCAATCAGACGCTCTCATTGTCCAGAAAGTTCTTCAAACCAGTCGCGAACAATTAAGACCCGGTGACATGGCTGATTGTCATCCATAACAATTCCATAGTTGTCTGGAAAGATGAAGTCGGCGAGTGGCTGAAAATGGTCTCCAAGTAATCGAATATAAACGTTTCCAGTCAATGATCGCTTCATTTGGACCAGAGGATTCAATCCATTCCGTCTAAACGCAGCCCACACCATTATGGGGCCACCACCACCTTGCACGGTGCCTTGTTGACAACTTGGATCAATGGCTTGCTGGGGTCTGCGCTCATACCAACTTATCGGGAGTCGTCAGATCAAGCCACTGATTTCAATTCGCCTAGAGGCCAACTTATATGATCACGAGCCCAGAACAGGCGCTACAGGCGATGTCATTCTGTAAGTAAAAGCACTCGCGTCTGTCGTCTGCTGCCATAGCCCATTTATGTCAGATTTCGCCGCATTGTCCTAAAAGATACGTTCTTCGTATGTCACACATTGATTTCTGTGATTATTTCTTGCAGTGTTGCTTGTCTGTTGGTACTGACAACTCTGCGCAAACGCCGCTGCTTTCGGTAGTTAAGTGAAGGCCGTCGGCTACTGCTTTGTTCACAGTGAGATATAATGCATGACATTTGCTATTCTTGGCACAGTCTACACGCTGTGCATCTCAGCAGACTAAATTCCTTAACGATTTCCGAAATGGAATTTCCCATGCGTCTAGCTACAGCCACCACTCCGCGTGATATCGATAAAAATTGCTCAGCAACGTCAAGTACTATTGAGAAAAAGAATATATATATACTGAAATAAGCTTCATAAAAGAGCAGCGTCCTGATGTAATAATATACACTGAAGAGCCAAAGAAATTGGTACAACTGCCTAATATCGTGTAGGGATCCCGCGAGCACGATGTTGCATGGACTCGACTAATGTTTGAACTAGTGCTGGAAGCAATTGACACCATGAAACCTGTAGGGCTATCCATAAGAGTGCGAGAGATCTCTTTTGAACAGCACGTTGCAAGACATCTCAGATGTATTCAATAATGTACATGTCTGGAGAGTTTCGTGGGCAGTGGAAGTGTTTAAAGTAAGAAGAGTGTCCCTGGAGTCACTCTGTAGCAAATCGAGGCGTGTAGGGTATCGCATTGTTCTGCTGGAACTGCTCAAGTACATCGTAATGCACGGTGAACATGAATGGATGCAGGTGATCAGACCAGGCGTGGGGTAAAGCTTTGTGTCGTCCAGTTATCAGTGATACACGAGTGGTTCTTCGCCTCCGAAAGCCCATATCGATGATGTTTCGCTAAATGGTTCGCACGCTGACACTTGTTGATCCCATTCTTGCAGGATCTTTTTCCGGCCGCAGCGATGTCGGATTTTTGATATTTTACCGGATTCCTGATACTCACGGTACGCTCGAAAAATGGGCATACGAGAAAATCCTCATTTCATCGCTACGTCGGAGGTGTTGAGTCCCATCGCTCGTGCGGCGACTATAATACCTTGTTCCAACTCAAATCTTGATAACCTGCCATTGTAAAAAAAATGTCTCTGAGCACTATGGGACTTAACTTCTAAGGTCATCAGTCCCCTAGAACTTAGAACTACTTCAACCTAACTAACCTAAGAACATCACACACATCCATGCCCAAGGAAGAATTCGAACCTATTACCGTAGCAGTCGCGAGGCTCCAGACTGTAGCGCCTAGAACCAGTCGGCCACACCGGCAGGCCTGCCATTGTAGCAGCAGTAACCGACCTAAAAACTGCGCCAGACACTTGTTGTCTTATGTAGGCGTTGCCGACTGCAGCGCTGTATCCTGCCTGTTTGCATATCTTTGTATTTGAATACCTATGTCTATACCAGTTTCTTTGACGCTTCAGTACATAAAACTGCTTAAATATATAAACAATGCGCCGTATGGTAGAACTCACTACATCTATGAGTTTTGTTAAAAATTAGATAAATTCCTTGGTGTTTGAAAAACTGGAACATGCCACCAGCAAGTCGTATCTAAGATGGCCTTCATGTCTCTGACATACTCCCGCTCTTTTGACGAATTTCCTTACAGGTTTCCAGCATGAATGTCACTTTCGAAATTACATTTTAGATCCCAGCCATAAACTCAGGAACTCTTTGTTGTTTACTTATGTAGACACTGAAAATGGGAAACTCACAAAGAAGGAAGTCAGTCGATGTTAAAACGGTTAGTGATTCATTCCGATTAAAGTTTCGGCACGCGAGTGGAGCCGGAAATTTTCCTTGCAACAAATTGATTGGTTCATCCTTTATCTGGCACTGACATTCCGGAGGTGTAGTATTCTGCGCTGACCCTACGGAAGCCACGATACAAAAGGTTTGTTAGTATAGCGCAGTAAATTCGCTGTTAAAAACTGCGTCTCTCAGAATTTTAGCAGGTTGTTATCGAATCTGTAGTCCCAAGTTTTTTACCGGCCCCTTGTACTGTAGACCTATTAGGTGCATTGTGACAACTAAATATGTCGAGAGTTTTACGCAGTAGCTACGCACAGCATTTCCAGCTAATCTAATAATCTACAAACAAATTAAGACACTTTACCGAAATGCAGTTTTCCATTAATAATAGCTTAAAAGAAAAAGATTTTGACGCAAGGTTGTGAAGATTTTGCGACACTTTTGACTGTACGGAAACATATCTAAACTAATTTATGTATAACAATTATCACGAAGAGGACAGATATTACGTATTTCGAAAAGTATCAACTTGTGTTTATAACACTAATTATATTTCTCTTGCTAGTTTCCTCCAAGTTCCGACGTCCATCTGTGATTTAGCGCCTCCTCCTGCCTCCCCCTTTTCCTAAAACTGTAAAGAGTAATCGTTCTACCATTCTTCCCGAATAAGTTACAGAGGCCAAGGGACATACGTAACAGCCTAATCGACGCTACAATCTACGTCCGAGAAAAACATGTCCATCCATTTTAACGATGTTCCGATTATTGGCGGAAAAGTCTGAGGGAAGGTCATGGAGTAGCTTATTTTCCCAAGTTCTGATCTTCCCGCGTGTTCGTCAGCGCGTAACGAACGTAGTGGACAGGCTGCAAGATCCTGCCCTGCCCAGGGCAAGAGCGCGCTATCAGGGTTTGTGGTACGAGTATATCAACCATCTGTGGGGCGACGTGCGGGACAGCCAGTCATTACCGACGACAGGTTATTTCAGGGCCGCTGATTAATGGTTACCGGACACCGCGCACAAATCTACGATTGCATCTCAAAGACGAAATTACACACTCTGCCGGCAAACGTATGTAGTAATCCTCTCGGAAGAGGTATCGCCGTCTTTTGAAGTGTGGGCCGAGAGCGGTCACACAGCGCTGTTGGGGAGCATCCCAGCTATAAATGCCAACAGTAAATTGCGAAGTCCACGCGTAGAAAACTCCACACAGCCGACGAAGGAATAAAGAGGCTCTAATTCTTATACAGACCAGAAAGTGGTCTACATAAACCGGGGGAGTGCACTTAATTCACAACTTTACACCGATGGAAATGGTACTGCTGGACTTAGTATCAGGCGAGATCGACGAGGATAGGCCAATCACAGAGCCGAACACTTATCGAACTTCACGTGGTACGATCTACATGCTTCATGGCATGGCCCAAGTGATAAACATGATAAGAGTTCTTCTTGTGATGTACTAGGACGAAAACAGAAATAGTGGTAAGGAATGGAGTAGGAAGCAACAAGATACTTTGCATTAATTTTAACAGGATCTGACGATGCAATTCTACCGAAGCGCGTCGTGAGATGATAAATAAGAACTTATTTTGGTGACCAAGACAAGTGTATTATCATTTAGTGCCACAAATGATGGTAGATCTCCTGACAGGCTGCTTGTCTGAAGTGATAATAGATTCCACATTACCTAGCTCACGACGCACTCTTGTGGCAGAAGGGGAGTTATGTTTAAAGATATACAGGGTGTTACAAAAAGGTACGACCAAACTTTCAGGAAACATTCCTCACACACAAATAAAGAAAAGATGTTATGTGGACATGTGTCCGGAAACGCTTAATTTCCATGTTAGAGCTCATTTTAGTTTCGTCAGTACGTACTGTTCTTCCTTGATTCAACGCCAGTTGGCCCAATTGAAGGAAGGTAATGTTGACTTCGGTGCTTGTGTTGATATCCGACTCATTGCTTTACAGTACTAGCATCAAGCACACCAGTATGTAGCATCAACAGGTTAGTGTTCATCACGAACGTGGTTTTGCAGTCAGTGCAATGTTTATAAATGCGGAGTTGGCAGATGCCCATTTGATGTATGGATTAGCACGGGGCAATAGCCGTGGCGCGGTACGTTTGTGTCGAGACAGATTTCCAGAATGAAGGTGTCCCGACAGGAAGACGTTCGAAGCTATTGATCGGCGTCTTAGGAAGCACGGAACGTTCGAGCCTATTACTCGAGACTAGGGAAGACCTAGAACGACGAGGACACCTGCAATGGACGAGGCAATTCTTCGTGCAGTTGATGATTACCCTAATGTCAGCTGCTGTACAAGGTAACGTTGACCATGTCACTGTATGGAAAGTGCTACGGGAGAACCAGTTGTTTCCGTACCACGTACAGCGTGTGCAGGCGCTATCAGCAGCTGATTGGCCTCCACGGGTACACTTCTGTGAATGGTTCATCCAACAATGTGTCAATCCTCATTTCAGTGCAAATGTTCTCTTTACGGATGAGGCTTCATTCCAACGTGATCAAACTGTATTTTTTCACAATCAACATGTGTGGGCTGACGAGAATCCGCACGCAATCGTGCAATCACGTCATCAACACAGATTTTCTGCGAACGTTTGGGCAGGCATTGTTGGTGATGTCTTGATTGTGCCCCATGTTCTTCCACCTACGCGCAATGGAGCACGTTATCATGATTTCATACGGGATACTCTACCTGTGCTGCTAGAACATGTGCCTTTACAAGTACGACACAACATGTGGTTTATGCACGATGGAGCTCCTGCACATTTCAGTCGAAGTGTTCGTACGCTACTCAACAACAGATTCGGTGGCCGATGGATTGGTAGAGGCGGACCAATTCCATGGCCTCCACGCTCTCCTGACCTCAACCCTCTTGACTTTCATTTATGGGGGATTTGAAAGCTCTTGTCTACGCAACCTCGGTACCAAATGTAGAGGCTCTTCGTTCTCGTATTGTGGACGGCTGTGATACAATACGCCATTCTCCAGGGTTGCATCAGCGCATCAGGGATTCCATGCGACGGAGGGTGGATGCATATATCCTCGCTAACGGAGGACATTTTGAACATTTCCTGTAAGAAAGTGTTTAAAGTCACGCTGGTACGTTCTGTTGCTGTGTGTTTCCATTCCATGATTAATGTGATTTGAAGAGAAGTAATAAAATGAGCTCTAACATGGAAAGTAAGCGTTTCCGGACACATGTCGACATAACAAATTTTCTTTCTTTGTGTGTGAGGAATGTTTCCAGAAAGTTTGGCCGTACCTTTTTGTAACACCCTGTATTGTTTTACTGAAGCTAGTTGTTACAATAACGTGAGTTAAACGTACAAATAAGAGGACAAAGTTACTGCTCTATGCAAAATTCTCTCCTGTGTCTGTGAATGAATGTGCACTTACGTGCAGTAGTCGGATTCTACGTAGTTTAGTAAATGACTGATCTCCGACGTCTAAAGTAGAGGATGGAAATACAGGTATTTTAAATTTTAACACAGTATCTGTAACCGAAAAACACTGATGAGAACAGAGTTGCAGTTTTATAAACATATTAAATGTAGTTTTGGAAAATAAAAACCACTTTTCCTTTTTGCGGTGCAAAACAAATATTTCTGTGCTTGCTCCGGATGATAGCCACGCAAAGTTGGTTTTAAATGTAGATCTAACCAAATGGATTCATTAAACTTTACGGGACGGAAAAAACTGAGTTTTTGCTTTCGTTTGAAGTTCTTTGTATGCCTAAAGAACTTTGTTTTAATATGGTCCTTTGAAGATTTACGACAGAATTCTCACTTCAGACCGCCTCCTGGTCTAGTAGGATTCAACTATGCCTCCTAACAGCATCGTGGCACTAAAACTACCTGCGTAGTTGTAATATTACCTCCCTGCCTGTCAGAGTGGCGAGACAGAAAGCCAGTCAGGCAAGAGGGTGCGCCGTATACTCACTTTTTAGTTGAGCTTTTGGGCTTTTCCCCAATTTCCCATTCGCACCATTATTTCTGTTTACAAATTTACAATCAACGGGTGAGTATTTTGTTTCTATGACCGGATGTCATTCGTTTCGTCTCTTGGTCATTTACCCGAGAGAAAAGCGAGTACCCAATCCACTTTCCAATCGCGAACATTTTCTCTTGTGTGTTTCCTCTATCTTGTGTTTGTAATTATGAGCCGGAGAAGGACATCCAACCCAGCATTTGTATGGGCGAGTGTAAAACGCCTTACGAACACCAACGGTAGATAATCCTGCTCGAGGATTCGATTCGTGTTTGCTCACCTGAACCTAGGGCGTTAATTAGAATTATTTATTAATACGTTCAGCTGCTGACGGGAGTTGATATATATCAACGGGGACAGGTGAAAATGCGTGTCCCGACCGGGACTCGAACCCGGGATCTCCTGCTTACATGGCAGACGCTCTGTCCATCTGGGCCACCGAGGGCACAGAGGATAGTGCGACTGCAGGAAGTATCTCCTGCACGCCTCCGGCGAGACCAACATTCCCATCTTATATGTCCACACACTACATTCGTAGTGTTCCTACCCAACACACTCATTACTCGTGGAAGACATTCTTACCAAGTCTCGTATGAGTTTGGGTAGTATGCGTGCATCCGTCCAGAGGAAGAAGGTCATGGCCGGTATTGCCAGAACTATATACTTATATGTCTGTTCTTTCAGACATGTCCGAAAGAACAGACACCATATCCATATAAGTATATAGGGCGTTAATCGTTAAACGAGCCCATGCTCATATGAGGCAACTAACTTTTAAAGATAATTTGTAACTGCCTATGGCTCTGAGCACTATGGGACTCACCTTCTGAGGTCATCAGTGCCCTACAACTTAGAACTGCTTAAACCTAACTAACCTAAGGACAACACACACATCCATGCCCGAGGCAGGATTCGAACTTGCGACCGTAGCGGTCTCGCTGATCCAGACTGTAGCACCTAGAACCGCACGGTCACTCCGGCCGGCAACTGCCTATGGATAAAGGTAAGATTCAGCTATTACAGACTGCTGGACGAGTTATTAAGCTTATAATACATGCAGACTGTATATGTAATTAGAATTTGCTTGTATGAAACTTCATGTGGAATTCGATAAACCCAACAATAACTGGATCGAATCGTCTGGAGGTATAATCCGAATTCTCTACGTTTGTCTACGGCGGAAGCAAATGGCCTCCATCCATATACTATCCAAATTCGCTCTAAAATCAGATGAGCAAATGCACTGTGCATACCATCCACAATGACCACGTATAACTGAAGGAATATTCCAGATATTCCATACAAAATACAGATTTCTCACTCACAGAAAATCTGTTGAGGCATAGTTATGTTCGACATAGGTAATGAAATACATTGATTATCCAAAACATTATGGCCACTTGCTTAATATCGAGTTGGTCCACCTACCGAACATCATAGAGTAGCGATTCTGCCTGGCATGTGTTCCACGTATGCTTGGTAGGTTTCCAGAGGTATGGGACAGCAGGTATCTACGTACGTATCACGCAATTACAGTAAATTACGGGCTGCTGCTGTATGCACGCGCATCTAGCTCCAGATACGTGTTCCATCTGACTAAATGTGCGTTTACTTTCAAGATCCTCAAACCACTGTGGTACGATTCTACCCATAGCCTGCTGGAACATTTCATCGACATCAAGGAAGACATCAGCCATTAAGGGATGTAGATGGTCTGCAGTACTGCTCACGTAGTACAAAACTGGCATAAAGCCTTCTTTTACTATCAGAGGTTGCACGGAAGTCCAGATGAATGTTTTCCATACCACTACACTACACCCACCGATCTGCGTCCGTAGCGCAGTGCATGTTTGGAGGCGACACACGTCCATTGATTCACGGTTCAATCTCTATGATCCCGTTCCCATTTCAGTGATAACTGACGATGTCGTTGGATCAACACGGGAACACGTGGGAGGTCGACTGCTGTCTAGCTTCATGTTCACCAATGTGCGCTGAACGGTGTGCTTCGATAGACGTTTACCTGCACCCGCATTATACTCTGTTGTTAGATGTGCCATTACACGCCGGTTTTGTGCTTTATAGAACGAGGAAGCCTCTGACGTCTATGTTCTCTGATGAGTTATGGAAGTCCAATATCTAGTCGCCTACTCAGGGTTTCACCCTCCTTCGGACTCTTCCCGTAGATGATCATGACAGGTGACCAGTTTCGACGTTTCCGAGGTGATCGTTTCCAGGCACCAGACCATAACAACCTTCATACTGTCGAAGTCGCTCATCTCAGTGGATTTCCCCATTTCCCGTCCATTAGGCTCATCAGTGTGCCTAGGAGTATATTAACACATAAACATCTAGACACATGTGAAACACGTTACCAATAGAATCAGATACTGGTTCACATACAGGGTGACCCAAAAGTCCGTTCACATTTGAAAATGCCCTAATTCGCAGAATAATGTAGCTAGAGAGGTAAATATTGACATACATGCCTGAAATGAGATGGGGTTTTATTGAAACCGAAAATTAGTGCAAAAACTGGCCGCCAAATGCTGCTGGACAGCAACACGTCAGTGACGCCTCATGGCAATCGTGTACAAAATGAGTTGTAATGAGAGAGGGGCGCGGAGAGCATTTATGGTGTGGGCACTTCAGAAAATAGAGTAGACGGCGATTGGTGGTCTAATGTGTTGTGGACCGACGAAGCCCATTTCACGTCCCGAAGGTCTGTCAACATCCGTATCTGCACAATTTGACCTACCGAAAACCATAGAATGTCGTGGAATGTCGTGGACAGTCCACTGCGTGCCGATAAAATTTACCACATCTTTCGTGATCGGACCCTTTTCTGAGAGGAAATGTGGGGTGCTGGTTTTCAAACTCTCAGTGTGACGGGGTAGCCGCGAGGTCTCAGGCGGCTTGTCACGGTCCGCGCGGCTCCCTCCCCGTCGGAGGTTCGAGTCCTCCCTCGGGCATGGGTGTGTTTCTTGTACTTAGCTCAAGTTAGTTTAACGTAGATTAAGTAGTGGGTAAGCTTAGGGGCCGATGACCTCAGTAGTTTGGTCCCATAAGGCCTTACCACAAATTTCCAAATTTCTCAGCGTGACGTCGATATGTTAAGATTCGTATCATCCCTAGGCTGGCTGATAAACACCTGCTGGTAGGTACGATATTTATCCGGGATGGTGCTGCAACCCACATTGCTACCCGTGTGAAAGGTCTCTTGCGAGCAGCGTTTGATGAGAGTCGCGTGCTTAGCTACCACTTCCGTAATGCTTGACCACCCAGGTCCCCCAGACCTCAATCCGTGTGATTATTGGTTGTGGATTTACCTCAAGTTGTAAGTCCACTGCGATAGTCCTGCCTCATTAGGGATGCTAAAAGATAACATCCTACGGCAACATCTCACCATACCTACTGATATACTGTACAGTGATAGTCAAAACATTGCCTCTCGACTACAGGCATTGTCGCTAAATTGTGGGCGACATGTTGAGCATTTGTTATAAACAACGTCGGCTTTTCTAAAAATCAGTTGTTATGCTAATTATTGCTTTTGTATCACACGAAACGAGATCTACTAGTCATTTTGTATACTATTTTTGGTTTCAATAACACCACATGTCATTTCAAGGTATTACCCCTCCGTCTACATTATTCTGTGAAAAACTGAATTTTCGAATGTTAACTGACTTTCGTGTCACCCTATACCTTACTACAGAGACGGCATCTATGCAACTAAAATCCTTATTTCTTCAGTCCTGAGTTATGATTCTTATCTCCTGTCTCAGTTAGTGAAAGATACACGAAAACAAGTGCTATATAATTTTGCGTATTACTCTTTCGGGGTACCATACGTGCACTTAAGGTCTCATCTCAATTTCGCTGATACAGACAGCGAAACGACCATACTCAATATATTTACTATCCGAAAATTAATAAGATTCGTCTCAGAAACAATGAAAATTGTACATATTTCTTCATTCCTTATATTAGCTTAGCAAGATCATCAAGACGCCCTCACACTCGCCGGCCGGTGTGACCGTGCGGTTCTACGCGCTTCAGTCTGGAACCGCGTGATCGCTACGGTCGCAGGTTCGAATCCTGCTTCGGGCATGGATGTGTGTGATGTCCTTAGGTTAGTTAGGTTTAAGTAGTTCTAAGATCTAGGGGACTGATGACCAGAGATGTTAAGTCCCATAGTGCTCAGAGCCATTTGAACCATTTTTGAACCCTCACCCTCTTAAGTGCTCTTGAGGCGAGGAGTTCGCTGCTATTTCACAAAAAACGTTTAAGCTTATATATTTGTTGAATGGAGTATTCAGAATTTTATTCCAGAAGTGTGTTTTGTTGTGACATTAGTTCAAACCGATTTAACAGGATAGGAGTATAAGATGGGAGCGTTCATAGTAACGAGGAGACGGCTTAAATTAAATCAGCAAGGAATCACGTAGTTAGCGATCCTCGATTTAGAATCGTTTAGTTTAGGGTTAAGGAAGCATCAGTGAAACGGCAGAGCGAGAAGAACTCATGCGCGCATGTCTGCCACCTTTGCTGATCGATCCCTCATTCCCCGCAGGAACATGGAGCCGGCGCTCACAGCTTTGATTTCCTCCTGATTTCGTTCTCGTTCACGTTTGTCAAAGCTCGCAGCTGTGTGTTATCTTTCCAGTTACAAAAAACAGAGCAGCAGGAAGAAGATTTGACAATTTTTGTTTCTGTGATCGCAACATAGAACTGGGAACAGAGATCAGCAGTTATTTGTTCTTCATGTAGCAACCTCAACCCAACACGAAGTCGTACTAAGACGCTGTACGTGGTACCTAAGTGATTGTTCCTGTTTTGCTGATAAATTAATTACATGCTGTTATTATATGTATTACAAGCTCATTTAACTCTAGCACATTGCCAGTACGTTTCTTAACAAATTCGACTGTTGCCTTCACTGGTCCTCTTGGACGATGACTACCATATGTCTTAGAACTCTGTGTCACGATGTGTTCAGTCCACAATTCCAAAGGTAAGCATATACATTAGTAAATACCTATTCAACCTCGTTTCTGTCACGACATATCTTCTTGTCCAGACTTAGATGTAGAAGCTTATTTAGAATCGTTTGACTGTTATGTACACTTCAATCATTCAAACAATTACGTCTAGTAAGAAATCAAGTTTTTCCTAGAACTCCACATGAATTGGGGAGGAACGTAGACTGAATATAATATAATAAACATATAATCTATTGTTCTTCATTGAAGAACAGAATCGCATTCAGGAGACGCATGAGCTTGCTCGAACAACTGTAGCTAGTTGATGGATTACATAGGAAACACCATGTTTCTTTCTTTTTTCTCATTTTCCTGCCGGAACTCACGAAGTGCTTTATATGTTCCACTAAACACCGAAACAACGGCTGAGCTTGATGGTAATGAGATCAGCATTTTGCACCATTACCTTCCGAAGACATCGGAGGCCAGTGTGCAGAAGAAGGAAGTAAGGATTGAGTAATTGATATGGATACCTCTAGTTGAATTCGAGCTGGTAAGCATGAATAATAAAACAATAGCTGCAAACGAATGACCCAAAATTTATTACAAAAATTCCAAATAAAGAATGAGTCCAACGACGAAAGTTCATTTATTTACGCATTACTCTTCAGTAAGGGACTTTCTACATGTGAGCTGTGCATATTGTCGTCAGTCATGGTCACAAAGGATTTTAACCATTAAATAATCCCCTGATATCCTGCATACATCCTTTCTTCGTTTATTCTTTGAAGAAACTGTCTTGCACAACCTTGGTCATACACCTATCACATCACTTGGTATGGTGAAGTTTCGTTTTACATTCACTGATTTTTGTTATGTTTAATGCTGAAATTTTCTTTGTTGAACCTCTTCTTTTTTATTAAAAAAATTCTACACTCACTGTATGTCTACAACAACTATAAGCAGTCAGTAGTTTAAGGCCTTAAGTGCGAATCAGGAGAATAGTGTACACAATGTACAGCTTATACAATAACGGAACGGAAAGAGACGCGTCTACTTAAGGGAGAAGCAACGTGAGTAGACGCATCTGCTCTGCTACCCCAGAAGAATGAATCACTTCACCAATGACTGCTGTTAGTTCACCAAATAACAAAGTCAAGTGTAATGTACAGCATGCAACGCGATGCGCAGCGAAATGCCAATTGTGACATACTGCTGTGTTAGAACCCCCCGAGCTCATGGGTTGTAATACGTCGGAACGATCGAGAGGTAAGGTTTGAGAGAGAGGGGTGACTCACGTCGAAGCGTGCAGAAAAACACAGGCAAGTGTGTCACTGACTTTATTATATCGAAGATACGCAGCGGGCCTCCTGCTGAATTCGGCGATGGTGCCGCACACCATGCCAATCCCGGAATTGCGGACGTAGCGCTCCTATTGACGGCACGGCTAAGCGGCGGCCACGTGCCCCGGAACACGGTTGACTGCTCCCTCAAGCGCGACTCGTGCATCCCATGTAGAGCGCCGAAGGGAGACAACCGACCGCCGTCGTTGTAGTAAGCCTTAGCAGCTCCGGCCGCACGCAGAGAGATCTTGCACCCAGGAGGCCGCGAGTTCGCGCCCAGCCACCCCCCTGCAGACGGCAGCTTGCAGTTCTCTGGACGATGCCTCCTAGAGAGCGGAGTCTAGCAGCCCTCTCGCTCCTCGCGCCGATGCAGCTCCAAGGTGCGACGCGCCACGCCGCGGCAATGACGCGACCGTGCAGCGTAGTATGGAGGTAGCTTCAGCGATATCCATCACCAAAAGGTCGTCGTGGTTGGCTTGAAACTTAAGCAATCGTTATTTTCACCGGCTCTAGAAGCGGACAAAATGGCGACACGAGTGCCCTCTTTGAGCATTTGGGGTTGCTTATTCATACGTCTTTCCCCTACGCCTCTGACGTAGTTGCTCTGGAGGGTACATGTTGAGTGCTCTTTGATAATTACAACGTCAGCTTTTCTAAGCTCGCTTCGGCCCCTACACATAGGGCACTAGGCGCTGTTGTAACTGCAACGTACTGGTTCTTCACAGCACGTCGTTGGGCTGTACTGCGCTGATTTCTTTACACTTATATTCAGTGCCCGCCGGGCCGTGCCTTCTAGCCTGCGAGCGGTAGTAAATCTGCCTCCGCAGAACCGTTTGCCAAATATCAACATTGCCCGTGCATGCCATCCGATGTGCCAGTCGGTGCCTTATCTACTGACTCACAGGTAGAGCTGCACGGTATTTACAAAAAGTGGCTCAAATGGCTCTGAGCACTATGGGACTTAACATCTGAGGTCATCAGTCCCCTAGAACTTAGAGCTACTTAAACCTAACTAACCTAAGGACATCACACACATCCATGCCCGAGGCAGGATTCGAACCTGCGACCGTAGCAGTCGCGCGGTTCCGGACTGCGCGCCTAGAACCGCGAGATTTGTTCTCATATGACAGTTGCAGATGTAAAGGTTTTATGATGTGCTTGGTGTTCAATACAGCGATTGTCCGTTGTGGCGGTGTGACATGGTCCACCAAAACTTTGACAACGTGTGTGCCTGCCCTCACGTTCCCATATAGTCCGACATCGGGCAACTGTCACATCACAGTGTCCCACAAATCTGGATTTGGTGCGACTCAACCAGCCTGCCAAATGGAAGCTCACAGTGGGGCCCCTTTCAAACTCTGTCAGGTGCAGCAACGCCGTCTCACACGAGCATGCTGCATCTCTGTGTGCTTCACAGTGATCGTTCGATATCTGGAGCTGTTCGCATCTATTACATACCTTACTACACCTTGCAACAGCTCATAACGTGAACAGCACTACTCTAGTGGCCGTTCCACCTGTTATAGAGAATTGCAACTCTAATATTTTACATACCCACTGGTGTAGAAATTTACACTGATATCCAGCCATATAGTCTGTGTGATTCACTCTTTTATGTCAAACAGTCTACGTTTCTCAAGCTTTATTCTAACACTTACGTTGTCCTTGTGGCAGTCTGTGTAAAGAATTTCCACATAGTTTACAGGTAAATACACTATAAGGCAAAAAAAGTACGCACCACGAAGGACTTATCCGAATAGGCCAGAAATAGGTAGATGTGGTGTACATCGTCGAAGTACCGCTGTGCTGTATGTGTGCCGCGGATGAGAGCCCAAGGGGCTGTAACGGGACATCCTCCTCCAGCATTACTTTTCCTCAACAGTTATTTTTCGAATTCTGGACAGGTCAGTATCATCTAAGTTGCTTTCCTGAAAACTTTCATATAATTTTACACACAATGTGTTATATTTCAGGGCCAACGGCCTTACCGCAGTGGTAACACCGGTTCCCGTCAGATCACTGAAGTTAAGCGCTGTCGGGCTGGGCTAGCACTTGGATGGGTGACCCATCCAGTCTGCCGAGCGCTGTTGGCAAGCAGGGTGCACTCAGCCCTAGTGAGGCAAACTGAGGAGCTACTTGATTGAGAAGTAGCGGCTCCGGTCTCGGAAACGGACATATGACCGGGAGAGCGGTGTGCGGGCCACATGCCCCTCCATATCCGCAACAAGTGACGCCTATGGGCTGACGATGACACGGCGGTCGGTCGGTACCGTTGGGCCTTCATGGCCTGTTCGGGAGGAGTTTAGTTTAGTTTATGTTATATTTCAGGCTAAAATTTATGGAGAGTAATTACTTTGTAAAATATTTTAATCTCGTTGTTATAATCGATAAGTACTAGTTCTGAATGTATAGTTAATATCATTTTTTTAGAAACGTTTGAAATTACGAATTATTGACACACTTAAAATTTCTGTTATTAATTACGCAATCCTGTACTTTTTACTATGTTTATTTCTGGATTCATTTATGAAATAATAATCGAAAATAAGGCTAGTAGAAATTCATTTATTAAGAAAAATTGTAAGCCCTTTGGAATACTGTTATTTCTCCAGAGTGTGGGAGTCGTAAGCATGCCTCTGATGTGATCGGACGTATTTTTGAATTTTTGTGCTAACAATGTAATTTCATCTTTGGTAATGTGCAAAATCAAAAGACGGTATGATATACTAAAATGTGAGAAAATATATTTACGTAAAAACAAATGTTCTGCCACAACACTCTTCAAATATATTTCGATCAATCCAACGGTGAGGACCTAAAATGTGAGATTTTCAGCTTCAAGAATCAGACCGCTAGACAAGAAGAACTGGAGCCATCTCAACATGACAAGCTAAGTAAACTAGGAAGATTATTGTTATCTTCGCTCCTCTCAAATCTTCATAAAAGACTTTGTTTAATGTGTACAATAGAGTAGGAAGGAGGGGGTAGATTACAGACTTCTGCTATGACAGGAAATCACTCCTGGTTGTTGGACCGTATGGCGGGCGGCAGTAAGATGGGTACCCCACCACTGTCTGGAGCGCCTCCAGACATGTCTTCGGCCTGAAATATCATTTACTGGAGTAGAATTGTGCCCCGATGACCAGTGAAGACATGTCTGGAGACGGTCCGGTCAGCAATGGGATACCAGCCTGACTATCGCTCCCCATACGACCTGACAACCAGGAGCAATGGTCTGGGGTGCCATTGTTTTCGCAGCAGGTCCCCTTTAGTTGTCATCCGCTGCATCCTTTCAGCACAGCGGTACGTCGACGATATCCAATTCCACGTTTATTGCCCTTCATGGCAAGCCATCCTGGGCTGTCATTTCATCAAGATAATGCCCACCCACACATGGTGAAATTTTCTACTAATTGTCTGCGTGCTTGCTAGACCCTAAGTTGGCCATAAAGTTCCCCGGATCTCTCCCCAATTGAGAACGTTTGGAGCATTATGTTCAGGGCCCTCCAACCAGCTCGGGATTTTGACGACCAAACCCGCCAATTGGATAGCATTTGGCCCGAAATCCTTCAGGAGGACATCCAATAGCTCTCTCAAACAAAGGCAACGCAAATAACTTTTTGCATAAGTGCCAGATGTGGAACAATGTGTTACAGGGTAAAACTCACCATCTTTTCAGTAATTTTAAGTCTGGTACTACCACGCTTTTTAGCCAAGAATGACGTAAATGTGTCATGTAGACAAATATCAGGACACTCCACACAATATGTACGACGATTACTGATATCATGGTTCACTCCTGTACTTTTCATTTCACAAGTAAGCTTGTTACATATATTTATTCTACAGTTGGAGCATATCCACATTAGACTATCTGTTCCAACAGCCTTATCGTTGTTCTGAATAATATTGCTGTTTCATTGCTAATCTCTTTGCACCCAAAAATAATAATTCGTCGTTAAGAAATACACATCTCCATTTTGTTAAAAATATCAGCCAAATCTTACGTTATATCCAGGTCTACAAGATAATAGGATCTACACAGAGTTCCTACAATATCATGTGTAGCTCATCATGGAGAATTCACCACACAGATAACACTTAAATATATCACACATGCTCTTCTTTAACATTATAGACTGTACTCTGCTCTAATCTTCTGCAATCAACTAGAACACAGCTGACCTATACCTCCCCAGACCCATCATGCTAAGGTTGAAACATAATACACGAGCAATTCTGAATGTATCAACAAGTCTCGACTTGGTTCAAATGGTTCAAATGGCTCTAAGCACTGTGGGACTTAGCATCTGAGGTCATCAGTCCCCTAGACTTAAAACTACTTAAACCTAACTAACCTAAGAACATCACACACATTTATCCGAGGCAGGATTCGAACCTGCGCCCGCAGCAGCCGCGTGGTTCCGGACAGAAGCGCCTAGAACCGCTCGACCACAGTCTCGACTTGTCTGAGTCATAGATGACTAACCATACGTAATACACATCTTAGCACAGAACCCCCGATGTTACACTCATGCGGTTCCCTGCACCCCTCTCCACTTCACTCCCCACAACATGCATGTGACATCAGGAGGTATGTGACAGCACAAATATAACCCATATACAGCGTGTCTCAGAAATGTTACCACAAAATTCGACGGGCTGTAGAGGGTGCACTGAGAAACAAATCGAGGATAGGAACCTGTATCTGGAAACGTCATTCAACGACGCATCGGAACGTCGAAGTTATAGGCGCCGGCGCCTTCTACTACTGCACACTGCCGCAGCAAATGTGATTTTGTGTGTTGACGGGCAGTAGGCGGAACGTCTCACAGTGATGTTTGTCATTCAGTGATCGCGACTGATTGCCACAATCGCCAGTACAGAAGATGGAGTTAGCTGGTGCATAGACAGACCGTATCTCGTATGAATACGATTCTCTGTCGTCTTGATGGATGACGTTTTTGCCCGCGGGTTTCCATCTGCAATTTATTTTCCTCCTGTATACGGAAGAACACTGGAGATTTTAGAGAATTTTAGGAGAAAAACAAACAGTGGATGGAAACACGTATCCGAAACCATCGTCCACCAAGGTAGCAGAGCACTGCATTCATAGAAGAGAAGGCCTTTATATGCAGCAGATAGCTCCGTCTCCTCCAATGGCAATTGTGGCAATCAGTCGCTATCACTGAATAACAGACGATATTGTAAGACGTTCTTCCTAAAGTCTGCAGCGTATAGTCACGTTTGCTGCCGAAGATGTGGCCTAGTGAGAGGCGCTGGCGCCTGTAACTTCGACGCTCTGTTCCGTCGTTTGATGATGTTTTCAGACACGAATTCCTATCCTCGATTTGTTCCTCACGACGCCCCCTACAGCCGCTCGAAGGTAGTCACAACATTTCTGGGAAGCCTTGTATATACCACACTGCCATCCAAAATTAAAGAAACAAACGTTAGTTTTGCAAGTTTGCTTTTATTTTGCCATAAAACAGTATAAACAGGTGTTAGTAAGAAGAAACAACGTAAAGAACATAAAGCTTAAACAACCGCAACATACATAACGGTAGACAAAAATGTCCTTCGTTTCTTCCAACTTAATGCATTTGCACACACATTCCGACAACTGGTTAATGTGCACAGTATCGGAAGTGACCACCTCTGGCAGAAATAGCGGCCTGACAACGATGGGGCATGCTGTTAATGATCTATATTGAGGCAATAAGGCCCATTCGTCCTACAGAACTGCTCGCAGTCCTGGAGAGTGGTTGTTAGACGGTGACATGATGCAAGCCATCTCCCTAGTGCATCCCAGACATCCTCTATGGGATTCAAATCGAGAGAGCGAGCAGATCACGCCACGTGCAATATCTTCTGCTTCCAGGAAAACATCAACCACCCTGCTCTACGATGTCGAGCATTATCGTCCATCAATAAGAAGTCTAGGCCCACAGCACTGCGCAACAACCGCAGATCAGGTCCCAAGATCTCATCACGATACCTGCCAGCAGTTAAACCTTGCCGATTCACCCGTACAATTTCATGGAAAGGGGTTCGAGTGGTAAACATGATCCGTCCTCACACCATTAGGGATCCTCCTCGATATCGGTTTCTTTTCAGAATGTTTGGGTCCCGAAATCGTGCTCCACGTTCCCTCTAGAATCGAATCCGTCGAAAATCACTCTCCAGACTATCATGACTCATCTTGAAAAACAATATTGGCCCTCTATTCGACCGCCCAAGTGGCGTGTTGATGACACAACTCTAGGCGTTCTCTTTTGTGAAGACACATCAGAGGAAGACATACAGCAGATCTCCAACAGTAAAATCCACACTGACGAAGCCTTCTGCATACCGTTTGCCTCGATACAACACATCCAGTGGATGCTGCGAGATAACACGCCAGTTGCAGTGCACTACTAAGGTGGTACTGTCGTGCCCTTACATCCAAATAACGGTCCTCTCTTCTTAAGTCACAAGTGGTCGGCCAAGTTCTGGTCTTCGGGGTACAGTTTCGGCCTTTATACATTGTCGTCACATCCGAGAAACAACAAAACGATTCACATTAAGCCATCGGGCCACATCAGTTTGCGACTGTCCTGCTTCCTTTGTTTCTCTGGCCCTCCACCGCAGAGAATCTTGTAGGCATCTTCTCTGTGCCATACTGCACCGTCTATGACTTTATAGACAGCGATTGTGGATGTACGGCTACCCGTCAAACACTACCTCGTTTCGTAGGTGCCCCGACATCATCACATGGTTGTCCGTTGACCGCAGTGCCGTCTTCCGTGCAGAACACTATCGTACGGATATCTGGTTGACAGTTTGTGTGATTATACCGTGAATTAGACACAGGACGGGGAAATAGCGATTTGTTGCTCTAATTTTGAACACCTGTCAGTTAGATTTATCTGTGGCATTCAGGACATAGAGGGTGATTCTTATAAACGTATAAGAAACCCAAAGCGACGTAGATGACGCTGAGACAAATAATCTGATGTAAGTCACATGGGAGAGTGAATGTCGGGAGATACCCGGAAAGTGGACGACAAATGTTTAACATCTAACATAACCAGATGACGTAACTCGTTGCACGTGCACCGGTCGGGCTTGTCCATCCTATCCTCGCCAGTAACTGACACTGCTACACATCGCTCCGCTAGGCTGCTCTTCTTTTCGTACGTGTGATCTGTTGTAAACACAGAAGATACAAAATGATTGTCTTCGCTATTGCCAAGGAAAGGCTGTTCTATTTGGTGTTTCGCTTGCAGCTCGTGGTCTAGGGGCTAGCGTTGCTGCCTCTGGATCACGGGGCCCCGGGTTCTATTTCCGGCTGGAGTGGGGATTTTCTCTGCGCGGGGACTGGGTGTTTGTTTTGTCCTCATCATTTAATCATCAACATCATTTGTGAGAGTGACTAGATTGGATTGTGAAAAGAAAATTGACTGTGTAAACATGGGGACTTTGTACGGGCGCTGATGACTGCGCAGTTGAGTGCCCTACAAACGAAACATCATCATCATCATTTTGTGTTTCTTCGCTTTATCCCTTATTTTTTTCTTTCAAGATTTTGTTCTGTAAAGGAACCGTAGCGACGAAATTCGGAACCTTATACACGTTTACTTGTGACGCAATACGCCAGGTTTTTGTTATACTGTAGTTCGCAATAAACCAACAGGGACCACGAGACAAGCAAATGAAATCATAAATACTATCTCAGTGCAAACAAATAACTGCCTAATCCACTGAAATAAATACTTCCTGTCATACGCAAGGTTAGAACCCTGAGACTCATACGCTATAGTCGTTCACGTAGCCCTGAGCCACACTGCCGCGAATACTTGACATGGGTCGAGATGATCAGGGGCGAAAGACCAATATGCTCAACCTCTGTACGTGCGGTGGGGATAAACGTCCGTCGTCCACTTTTAGGATATTGCCCGACATTTGCGGCCCCATGTGTGCCTTATATTAACTTACTTGTCTCAGCGTCATCTACATCGCTTTGGGGGTTATTATACTCTGATAAGAATCATCCTGTAGGTCGTCATTGACATTTGTGTATAAACGTGTGGTTTCTGAAGAGGTGCAGCATCCTTTTCAGTAGTTGCATTAGTCTTGATGATTGACTGATCTTGCCTTGTAACATCAACCAATACGACCTTGCTGTGATGGTACTGCGAACGGCTGAAAGCGAGGGGAAACCATACCCGCAATTTTTCCCGAGGGCATGCAGCTTTACTGTACGGTTACGTGATGATGGTGTCCTCTTGGGTAAGATATTCCGGATGTAAAATAGTCCCCCAATCGCATCTCCGGGCGGGGACTATTCAGGAGGATTTCGTTATCAGTAGAAACAAAACTGGCGTCCTTCGGATCGGAGCGTGGAATGTCAGATCCCTTAATTAATTTTTTATTTTTTTATTGTATTTCTTTTTGCATGGAGACACCAAATGGTGTCTTTTGCAAACGTCATAGCATTTTTTTTACAAGTTTAGTACAGTCATATATACATATGTGATTACATATACATGATACAAATGTACCATTGTACCTAATAAGGCACAATATTGGGTGTTACATCGTACTTATTACAAATATTCAGATTTTACACAACTGTATATATATATATATATATATATATATATATATATATATATATATATATATATATATATATATCTGTTGTACCATATTTGACCACTAATACATTGTCTGTTGTTTTTAATTTTGTTCTTTGTCTGTAGTAGCAGTCTTTATTTCTTGTATTATAGGCGTGCATATCAGAGCACTTTGTTGCTTTGTTTTGATGTGTCACAAAAAATATAATTAATTTGTAAAGATACAGTGAGTAGACTGTGAGGTATTTATGATGAACAAAGATTTCCCTGCATGAATCTCTATACCCTAATCCATGGATAATTCTGATTGCTCTTTTCTGTAGGGTTAATATTCTGTTCATATGTATGTCGGCAGCACAACCCCATATCTCTATCCCGTAATTATTCTGTGCAAAAATGGTTCCATAATAAATTGTTTTTAATGTCTGATGTGGGACTACTTTTGATAACTGGCTGATTGGATGTAATGAACTGCTGATTGTATTGCATAAAAATTTGATATGGTTTACCCATCTTAGATTTTCATCTAGGTGAATACCTAGAAATCTGCAGCCTTCTGTGTCCACTACTTCCATTCCACCTATGTTACTGATAGAGGTTTGGTGTGAGTTTGTAAGTTTAAATGGCAATAACTGAGATTTACTGATATTAACTTTCAAACCTTGATCTTGGAAATAGGTAGTTATTTGACGTAGGCCCTCAGTTGCTACCAACGTTAACTCATCATCTTGTTTACCAAGAAACAACAGTGAGGTATCGTCTGCATAGGTTACCAATTGAGAGTTGAAAGGTTGCTCTATATCATTTATGTACACTAGGAAAAGGAAAGGGCCCAAAATTGAGCCCTGGGGTACACCTTGCGTGACTGTCTCATATTTGGACTGGAAATTAATGATCTGATTATTGATTTTGTAAGTCAGCTTTGTACACTGCTTGCGGTTAAATAAATATGTAGCCAGCAATTGCATGGATGCAGCATTTACATTGTATGACTCAAGTTTACTTAAAAGTAACTCATGGTTTACCGAGTCAAAGGCTTTAGTGAGGTCTAGAAATATGCCAGCTGTTTGCATTCCTTCATCAAGGGCACCATACGTTTTGTGAAGAAATTCCGTAATTGCTGTGATAGTACTATGATCCTTTCGGAATCCATGTTGTGTGTCTGTTAGGAACTTATTTTTCAGGAAATAGTCACTAACTTGTGTCAGCAGCACAACTTCAAATACTTTGCTGAAGACAGGTATTAATGATATGGGCCTGAAATTTGAAACCTCTTCCTTGGATCCTTTTTTATGCACTGGTTTAACTGCACTCCATTTCAATACATTTGGAAATGTATGTTCTCTAATACTGCAGTTTACCAGGTGGGTGATTATTTTAACTAATTCCTTATTACATTTTTTAATCACAATACTACTCAAACCATCCCATCCAGATGAGTACTTATTCTTTAGGTTATTTATTATCCTGCCTATTTCTTTTTCACTTACTTGTTTCAATTCAAAAGGTGGCTCTTCAAAGGGGCAGAGCTTTACCTCACTACTCACAGTTGTGTTATTAACTGGACTAACAGCTGCAGATATAAAGTATTTATTGAAAACATTGCAGACTTTATTAGGATCTTTAATTGTGTTTCCTTCATGTCTTATATTTACAATTTCAGTTTCTGGCTTCGGTGTGGCTTTGCGGAATTGATTTACAATTCTCCATGAGGTCTTGGCTATATTGTCTGACTGAGCTATTTCACTGCTGTATATCTGTTTTCTTAGATTTGAAAGCTCTTTCTTAAAGATTTTCTTGGCTTCATTGTGCTTGGCCTTAAAAACCTGAAGGTTTGTTGACTTTTGTAACACATCTAGGTCCTGGATGTTTTGCCTGAGTTTTATCATATTTGCTGGAAGTATCAGTCTGTTGGTTTTTGCACTTTGGTTATGGGTGAACACTCTTTGTATTTTTTTAACAGGGCAGCATCTGTCAAAGTGTCTTAGCATAGTATCATAGAATTTGGCCCATTTGTTTTCAGATCCTTCCGTCTGGTAAACCAGATCCTAGTCCTCTATAGCTAATTTATTTCTTAGGGCAAGGATGTTACCCTCTTTTAGGATTCTTTTATTTGCGGTAACTTTTGTCATTTTTGGGATGCTTGTGTTTACATACTCTAAAAGCTGGCATTTGTGGTCAGAGTAGTGAAAATAAATATTCCAGCACCTAACACTGTCTTTAATATGTTTACATAGTATAACGTAATCAATTCTGCTAGATGTGGACTTTGTTACCCTGGTATCACTATTTACTACACTTACGAGATTATATGGGTTAAGAGTATCTATTAACCTCATATTACACAAACTGGAAGATTTTGCCTCACTATTCAGATCACGAAGTATAGTTAGGTCACTGGTACCACAACGTCCCACTACTCTACTAAATATGTCTATGAAGCTAACTACATCAGCCTTTGGTGGATGATAAATCCCAATATCTTTATGTTTTCTCATAACCTCTCTACACTCTTTGGTGTGGACTTCGATGCCTGTCACTTCAATCAAGCCTTCTTTGTTGTACTGGTCTAGATAGTTTAATTTCTTGTACTCAAGATTCTCACTAACGTAAATTGCCACACCACCACCCTTATGTTGCTGTCTACAATAACTATTTGCTAAGGAGTAGCCCTCTAGTTTACAGTAAATAATTTCATCAGATTTTAATCCATGTTCAGTTAGCACTACTATATGAGGTGACTGTTCATTTACAAAAACCTGTAATATATTAAACTTATTTCTAAGGTACTGTATGTTTAGGTGCATGAGCCTTAGTGGTATTTTTAACTGGTCACTCTGATTATCTTCCTTTAAAATGCACTGAGTTGGTTCACTAACAGTTGGCTTTAAATGTAATAGTTCCCCTTCCTGTAATATACTAAGCACTTTGTAACGCCGGAAACGCATATCCTCCTATTTCCATCTACTGTACTATAATTTGTTTTCCTTATTTTTGTTACCTAAATATATGACATTTCTGTGTCTTTACATATTGTAATTGTTTTACTATTTGTATATATATATTTATGCATTTATGTCGATGTATAATTGGTTTGTTTCGTAAATATTATTGGTATTTTTACGCTGGGTCTTGCCTAGGGAAAACTGCTATCGAACGATTACATCGATAGGTCGTGTGAAGACTCAAAGTGTGTAGGATCTTTGGTAGTGTTAACTCTGCCGCGTGGAGCGCGGGCAGAGCTGTGGGAGTCTGGCTGGAGTAGCGAGTGGAGCAGGTGTGTTGTGTGACGCTCCCGCGAGTTGCCGCGCTTTCGGGGTTTGGCAGCATGTAATTGCGCTCGACTCGCGATGATAGTTTCTGACATGGTGTCGCGGACGGGAAGCATTAGCTGGCGGACATCAAGAGCCCGTTTCGCCTGGTGACCGTGTCGAGAAGAAGGCGCGCCAACATCCAGCTTCTGCAACAGCGACGGCCGACAATGAGTGACGGTCGCCACCTCCTCAATCGACGGCTTCAAACCTTCAATCAACCAACAAGGAAGACTAAAAGCACGTAAAGTTTCAGAACTGTATGGCAGACCTCAGCTTTTCAAATTGTTCCATTTGCCTCGCAAAATTACAGCAACTTAGCATGAACCTTTGTTGCTCATTGTCCCAATTGCATTGCCAAGCAGGGTCCCTTCCTTTTCCGAAATGAACCCGAGTGTCGTTGAAATTCAAACGCCAGCATAATTCCATTTCACTGCTTTAATTTCAAAGTTCAATTTTAGTATTCATAGCTGGCTACAATAGTTAGATTACACAAGCACAAATTAAGAGTGCGAGTTTTGTTACCGTATTTTAGCTTACCTGTGACTGCAGCTCAGCTTGGTACGTACTAAATTTTACTATTGTTAATTGTTCAGAATCGTTTAATTCAAGTTCAAAGTTAAATCTCTTCTTTCGAAATCGCGTAGATTCAAGTAGCTTTAGAAATGATTGTTGAGGTAGTCCAAGACTAACTGTATTTCGATGTGTTTCAGAAAGAAAGCTCACTATTAACTTCAGTCACTAAATTAACTTTCGATTTTCCGGTTTCATTAATTCTTTTGCTAAATTAAGTGTAGCGAAATTTATTACTTCTGATAAACTTTCAGTTTTCACACTACACGTGTCAACACTCAGTTGCCACGCTTCTAGTGCTAATTATATGTGTAATAACCTTTCTTTTTCAGTTATTATAGTAATTGTCCATAGGACTGGCGACCGTAATTTCCCCCAAATCTCAAATATCTAATTACTGCTAGTTGATTGTTAACGTAACGGCCGCACATTTACTTTCTTTATTAACTTTATCCCTATTTCAAAGTTAATTTCCACCAGTTTCACTTGCATTTTTCCTTTCATTTAGATGTAACCCTTTCCTCCCTCTTTAACGACAGGCTAACTTCGGTGACGATTGCTTTTCCAAAATTCCCATTAGGTACACGCGGTTTCATTTTTCACTGTCATTAAGGTCAATAAGTGAGGGGGAGGTTACACGTGGCGACCGTGACAGGACAATCTTAAAATTTGAGGTTGTTCTGGACACGAATTTTGCATTGTACAAATCTCGTAAGAAAGTACTGGTTACGAAATGGTCGATACGTCAGCGAGAATATTATTGTGAGGAACCCTAATTAGATTTGAGATTTGGCATTTACATTGAAAATTATTAAAATGAGTGAAGGCAACAATTACCAAAATTTGGTAGGCTTGGATAAGGAACAATCGGTCGAACAGTGGGGAACGCGCACCGCGGTACCCATTGTTCAGGGACAGGCGGCTAGCATGAAAGACGCGACCGCCGAAACGCAACAAAGAGCAGAAATGGAATTCCACACTTTAGAAAATGTTTCGGAGTCGGAAGTGAAAATCAAATGCGAATCCCTTGATGATGAATACGGGGGGACAATTAAAGAGGAAGCCGCTACGGAAGTAAAACCGGTAGTTTCCGGGAATTTAACTGATTTATTGAATGTTTTGATTAACGAAATCAAAAATGAATCGGCCAAGCAAGAAGCTCAGTCTGAAAAAATTGAACGAATGCTAGACAATCAGAACAAAGCTATTAATGTTGTTAACAACAATGTTGAAGTTGTTAACACAAAAGTTGATAAAATCAAAGACGATATTGTCGTGATTAATACCGAAATCGGTAATCTTAAACAGGAAATGATAGGCGTTCAGGCGGAAATTGCGAGCATAAATACTCGTTTTGATTCCGAAATTAGCAGAATCGAGAAAAGTGTAGGAGACGCAGTTGCTCCGATCATCGAGAATAAGGTGACGGAACAAATTCAATTAGTGAGAAAAGAGGATCAACAGAAGGTGGAAACTTTAAAGGCTTTAGTATCCGAAGTAGATACCAAAGTGACGAAACAGGCTAATACCTGCGAAGAGAAAAAGAGGGAAGTGGAAACGCTTGCGACAACCACTTGCCAAGTGATTACGAGGGTGTCGGAATTAGAAAGGAAACTTGACGAAAAACAGAGCTATGTGCCAATCTGTGCACATAGTTCGGAGTTGTTGACGAAAGAGGAGCGGTTCGACCCCTTGAAAAAAGGCGGTATACACCTGACGGATTTCATTAAAAATTGTGAAAGAGTTTTCCCCAGATCATGGACTAATGAGAGAAAAATTAATGCGGTTATTGATGTGTTGGCTGGTGATGCCAAGCGTTGGGGTTAAACCTCAACATTACGAACCTGACTTTTGACGAGTTTAAAAATTTGTTTCTGGCTGAATACTGGTCAGAGCAGAAACAGCAAGGTGTCTGGCGCGAATTTGTCGTATCGAGGCCTTTCGATGCGAATTCGCGCGGCTCGATGAAGGAGTTTTGTGAGGGCTGGATCCGCAAGTTGGAATATTTGCGTGATCGCCGCACGGAATCCGAAATAGTCTGGGAACTCTACAAGAAGCTTCCGGATGATACAAAACGCTACGTAGGAAGCAATTACAGGACAATCAATGATTTCCTGGAAAGAGTTGAGGACGAGGACAATTGGCGCAATAATCGCGATAGTGGTAGCGGCCGTGGTAACAACAATGGGTACCACAACTACGATAACCATGGGAATAATGCATACCGCAACCATGGCAGCAATAACAATAATGGTTCGGACCGTAATAACAATCGGTACAATGCAAATAATAACAGGAATAACGGAAACCAGTATCATACTAGCGTGATACGGGCTTCGCGCAATAGTAATAACGTCAGAGGGTGTGATAAGCCGCCTCAGCAGCATCTGGAGAGCGTATCTGCTGGGACGAGACAGGGAAACCATTAGCCGCGCCGGTGAGGGGCCGACCGGGCGTGGAGAAATTTTGGCGGCCCAATAACAGGAGAAAACCGAGGTGTCGTCGTTATGAAAATTCCGTCTGGAATAATCAACGGCGGGAGAGTGTGCCAGTGTTAGGAGAAAGGAGTGCGCCCACAAGTAGTAGATCAGCTGTATACACGGCAGTAGAAAATACATTCACTGTCAGTGAGAACAATGTAAGTAGTGTTCCGGAAATAGATTATAAAGTGGCAGCTGTAACACCCACAGCAGAACTGGAGATTGAGTTTAAGAATGATTCGCAATTCTTGAGAGAAGATCAGATGTCGGCTAACACGTCCGTCATTGAGCGAGGGGATGCAGAGAGGGATGAGGTCTGGTTAAGGCAGTTCGGTCGCTTATACGACGAACTAAGAGATTATAGGGGCCTGTACGGGATAAGTGGTTATGGAGAGCGCGGGCAGGATTTGCCGCGTCTCGTCCCGCGGGAAGATAGTGATTGTGAAGTGATAGAAAGTTCTGGCCCTAACCGGCAGACTTTACTAGAAATAGTTGATGTTAAGGCGGAGCACGAGCAAGATGCGTCGTGTTTCGTCCCGCAGGAGTTGAATGTTGAAGCAGTAACGGAAAGTTCTGGCCCTAACCGGCAGACTTTACCGAAAGTTGTAGTGGTAGAAGTAGCCGACCCATCCGACGCGAACATCCAGTTTAAACATTGCGAAAGTATTGAGGAGAAAGATTACGAGAATTTTAGTGATAGCCGGACACGACTGGTAGAAAAGCATGTGGGTTACAGCGTGTATGAGGTTAGAGCTGACATTATATGGTCAGACGATAGCAGTATGGGTTGCGCAGATCCAGAGGAAGTAATTGCAGATACTACTGGGCACATTCCTTCAGGTAGATTGGCAGATGAGATCGATCTGACCAAAGAGGAATCAACGAAGGTGACAATTAGTGAATTGATAGCAAAGCAACACTCACTAGTTGACGAGTTAAAGGAAAAGGGTTCGGTATTGGAGGCGAAGCTACAGACTAAGCCTCAGAACAAACGTGTTGAAATGAAAACTGTATGTGAACAGAGGCTGAAAAAGCCGCCAGATAAGCCGAATTTAGGATCAAAGCCGGATGGTTTTTTCTGGAATGAAATGGATATAGACGAGGATTTACTGTGGGAAAATAATGAAACAGTCGAGGACTAGTGTAGACAGATAGTAGTGTCTGTTAATATGCACGACCTACAACTAAACGTGTTGATTGACACCGGTGCAGAATTGAGTGCTGTATCTGGGAAAATATTTGAGTTACTGAAGGACAGACCCGGCATCGTAGTTATGCCAGTAACAGGAGTGAAAATTATCGGTGCTACTGGGAAGGCCAGTAAACCGGTCACAGAACAGATATTTGTCAAGTTCGAGATATGTGGGGCACGATTTGAACAACAGTTTGTCGTCATGCCAGACTTAACTACGGAAGTAATTATCGGGTTAGATTGGCTATTAAAGTACCGTGCAGTGATTAACTGCGAAAGCAAAACTTTGACATGTATGTCACTAGATAAAACAATGGTAGTTGGTTTTGACGAGGCAGGAGACGGTGTGCATAGGCAATACCAGCCTATACACATTGTTAACTGGCCGGATGACATTGGCGTAGGAATGAGTTTGAACTGCCATAACGTGAGGAATCTCGGCATTGACAAAAGTGTAGAAAGTGAATTGGAAGAGATGATCAAATTCCCTCCACGGATTGACATTAGTATTGGTGTGAAAAAAGATCGTTTGCGAGAAGTAATGAAGCTAAAAGCCGATGCTCGCACACGTCGTCATGACGCTAAAGCGCGTTTTGCTAAGTTTGCAATCGGAGACTTAGTACTTGTAAAAAGCTCATGAGAAATCGAGCGAGATAGACAATGAAATCTCTAAATTTAAGTTTGTCTATAATTGACCATATAAAGTCATTGGTATACCTCACACAAATGCTTATTGCTTAGAGTATCCAAGCTCTGGAAAATGATTAGGTATACGGAATATAGTAGACTTGAAATTGTACAAAACTAGGATCGATTAATACCACACAATGGGTAATTTGTACAGTATGTAAATATAGAGTGTAAGATTTAACGATTTGCTAGATTGCCATGCTTTTGACTGACCAAGGTCATTAAAGAAGTTGTAATTAATAAGTAATTAATTTTGATTAATCAATTTAATTTTAATCAATTTAATCATGATCTAATCAACTGAAAAATCCAAGCTGCTAGTTTAAGTTTTCAGCTGAGTCACAGTAGATTAAGGAATGTGAATATGATTTTGTAACTTGCTGTAAGATTTAATGAATGTGTGTTTTATTAGTCACTGCCGATGTACTTAGACACTGTTTTAAGTTTCCGGCTAGTACATGCGTTTGATGATGGACAGTCTTGAGTTATCCACTGTGATAGTATTAAGGGACTCCTTGAGATTACTCGGGAGTGAGTTTTTCCGAAAGAATTCAGTGAAACGGACGTTCTGGAAATGCCGTTACAAGGGCGAGAGAGATCAAGCGTGCCGCACAGGCGGGCGCAACAATACTGGCGGGGCGGAACCGCTGTCGGCTCTTGTGCCGCAGTCGGCTCTTGTGCCGCTGTCTTGTTTTTCTTCCCGGACAGCTGATATGAAAGAATTCTGTTGTCAATATTTATGTTTTTTTGTCGATCTGCTGTATATTATTTTCTTGTTTAGCGTTAAGTGCGCACTCATGACGAGAACATTAATTATGAAAAGTTTATATAAAATACGTATTCTATGTAATTATTTATTAATTTGCGTATTTTGGTATACCTGCTTTCTATGACCATGTTATCTGATTAATTTCGTAAATAGTATTCCATTTCTTGATACTGCTAGGAATTTAGATTTTTAGAATAGCTAAACCATTTTCTATGTTTTCTATGAATTTTAATATGTTGTCAACCTGTTTTATTTTGATCAAGATGACAGAGTGGAATAAGATTAGTAGTGTCTCCACTCAATTATTATCGTCTAAAAATTGGTTTATGGTTAATTAGGCGAATGCTAAATTTTGTTGATGTTTTGAGCATATGCATTACCGCTGTTTCTTTTTTTTGGACATTTTCTGAGTCTGTTTACGTTACACGAACATCCTCAGACAATGTCGGGCACGTGTAACGCCGGAAATGCATATCCTCCTATTTCCATCTTTTGTACTATAATTTGTTTTCCTTATTTTTGTTACCTGAATATATGACATTTCTGTGTCTTTACATATTGTAATTGTTTTACTATTTGTATATATATATTTATGCATTTATGTCGATGTATAATTGGTTTGTTTCGTAAATATTATTGGTATTTTTACGCTGGGTCTTGCCTAGGGAAAACTGCTATCGAACGATTACATCGATAGGTCGTGTGAAGACTCAAAGTGTGTAGGATCTTTGGTAGTGTTAACTCTGCCGCGTGGAGCGCGGGCAGAGCTGTGGGAGTCTGGCTGGAGTAGCGAGTGGAGCAGGTGTGTTGTGTGACGCTCCCGCGAGTTGCCGCGCTTTCGGGGTTTGGCAGCATGTAATTGCGCTCGACTCGCGATGATAGTTTCTGACATGGTGTCGCGGACGGGAAGCATTAGCTGGCGGACATCAAGAGCCCGTTTCGCCTGGTGACCGTGTCGAGAAGAAGGCGCGCCAACATCCAGCTTCTGCAACAGCGACGGCCGACAATGAGTGACGGTCGCCACCTCCTCAATCGACGGCTTCAAACCTTCAATCAACCAACAAGGAAGACTAAAAGCACGTAAAGTTTCAGAACTGTATGGCAGACCTCAGCTTTTCAAATTGTTCCATTTGCCTCGCAAAATTACAGCAACTTAGCATGAACCTTTGTTGCTCATTGTCCCAATTGCATTGCCAAGCAGGGTCCCTTCCTTTTCCGAAATGAACCCGAGTGTCGTTGAAATTCAAACGCCAGCATAATTCCATTTCACTGCTTTAATTTCAAAGTTCAATTTTAGTATTCATAGCTGGCTACAATAGTTAGATTACACAAGCACAAATTAAGAGTGCGAGTTTTGTTACCGTATTTTAGCTTACCTGTGACTGCAGCTCAGCTTGGTACGTACTAAATTTTACTATTGTTAATTGTTCAGAATCGTTTAATTCAAGTTCAAAGTTAAATCTCTTCTTTCGAAATCGCGTAGATTCAAGTAGCTTTAGAAATGATTGTTGAGGTAGTCCAAGACTAACTGTATTTCGATGTGTTTCAGAAAGAAAGCTCACTATTAACTTCAGTCACTAAATTAACTTTCGATTTTCCGGTTTCATTAATTCTTTTGCTAAATTAAGTGTAGCGAAATTTATTACTTCTGATAAACTTTCAGTTTTCACACTACACGTGTCAACACTCAGTTGCCACGCTTCTAGTGCTAATTATATGTGTAATAACCTTTCTTTTTCAGTTATTATAGTAATTGTCCATAGGACTGGCGACCGTAATTTCCCCCAAATCTCAAATATCTAATTACCGCTAGTTGATTGTTAACGTAACGGCCGCACATTTACTTTCTTTATTAACTTTATCCCTATTTCAAAGTTAATTTCCACCAGTTTCACTTGCATTTTTCCTTTCATTTAGATGTAACCCTTTCCTCCCTCTTTAACGACAGGCTAACTTCGGTGACGATTGCTTTTCCAAAATTCCCATTAGGTACACGCGGTTTCATTTTTCACTGTCATTAAGGTCAATAAGTGAGGGGGAGGTTACACGTGGCGACCGTGACAGGACAATCTTCAAATTTGAGGTTGTTCTGGACACGAATTTTGCATTGTACAAATCTCGTAAGAAAGTACTGGTTACGAAATGGTCGATACGTCAGCGAGAATATTATTGTGAGGAACCCTAATTAGATTTGAGATTTGGCATTTACATTGAAAATTATTAAAATGAGTGAAGGCAACAATTACCAAAATTTGGTAGGCTTGGATAAGGAACAATCGGTCGAACAGTGGGGAACGCGCACCGCGGTACCCATTGTTCAGGGACAGGCGGCTAGCATGAAAGACGCGACCGCCGAAACGCAACAAAGAGCAGAAATGGAATTCCACACTTTAGAAAATGTTTCGGAGTCGGAAGTGAAAATCAAATGCGAATCCCTTGATGACGAATACGGGGGGACAATTAAAGAGGAAGCCGCTACGGAAGTAAAACCGGTAGTTTCCGGGAATTTAACTGATTTATTGAATGTTTTGATTAACGAAATCAAAAATGAATCGGCCAAGCAAGAAGCTCAGTCTGAAAAAATTGAACGAATGCTAGACAATCAGAACAAAGCTATTAATGTTGTTAACAACAATGTTGAAGTTGTTAACACAAAAGTTGATAAAATCAAAGACGATATTGTCGTGATTAATACCGAAATCGGTAATCTTAAACAGGAAATGATAGGCGTTCAGGCGGAAATTGCGAGCATAAATACTCGTTTTGATTCCGAAATTAGCAGAATCGAGAAAAGTGTAGGAGACGCAGTTGCTCCGATCATCGAGAATAAGGTGACGGAACAAATTCAATTAGTGAGAAAAGAGGATCAACAGAAGGTGGAAACTTTAAAGGCTTTAGTATCCGAAGTAGATACCAAAGTGACGAAACAGGCTAATACCTGCGAAGAGAAAAAGAGGGAAGTGGAAACGCTTGCGACAACCACTTGCCAAGTGATTACGAGGGTGTCGGAATTAGAAAGGAAACTTGACGAAAAACAGAGCTATGTGCCAATCTGTGCACATAGTTCGGAGTTGTTGACGAAAGAGGAGCGGTTCGACCCCTTGAAAAAAGGCGGTATACACCTGACGGATTTCATTAAAAATTGTGAAAGAGTTTTCCCCAGATCATGGACTAATGAGAGAAAAATTAATGCGGTTATTGATGTGTTGGCTGGTGATGCCAAGCGTTGGGGTTAAACCTCAACATTACGAACCTGACTTTTGGCGAGTTTAAAAATTTGTTTCTGGCTGAATACTGGTCAGAGCAGAAACAGCAAGGTGTCTGGCGCGAATTTGTCGTATCGAGGCCTTTCGATGCGAATTCGCGCGGCTCGATGAAGGAGTTTTGTGAGGGCTGGATCCGCAAGTTGGAATATTTGCGTGATCGCCGCACGGAATCCGAAATAGTCTGGGAACTCTACAAGAAGCTTCCAGATGATACAAAACGCTACGTAGGAAGCAATTACAGGACAATCAATGATTTCCTGGAAAGAGTTGAGGACGAGGACAATTGGCGCAATAATCGCGATAGTGGTAGAGGCCGTGGTAACAACAATGGGTACCACAACTACGATAACCATGGGAATAATGCATACCGCAACCATGGCAGCAATAACAATAATGGTTCGGACCGTAATAACAATCGGTACAATGCAAATAATAACAGGAATAACGGAAACCAGTATCATACTAGCGTGATACGGGCTTCGCGCAATAGTAATAACGTCAGAGGGTGTGATAAGCCGCCTCAGCAGCATCTGGAGAGCGTATCTGCTGGGACGAGACAGGGAAACCATTAGCCGCGCCGGTGAGGGGCCGACCGGGTGTGGAGAAATTTTGGCGGCCCAATAACAGGAGAAAACCGAGGTGTCGTCGTTATGAAAATTCCGTCTGGAATAATCAACGGCGGGAGAGTGTGCCAGTGTTAGGAGAAAGGAGTGCGCCCACAAGTAGTAGATCAGCTGTATACACGGCAGTAGAAAATACATTCACTGTCAGTGAGAACAATGTAAGTAGTGTTCCGGAAATAGATTATAAAGTGGCAGCTGTAACACCCACAGCAGAACTGGAGATTGAGTTTAAGAATGATTCGCAATTCTTGAGAGAAGATCAGATGTCGGCTAACACGTCCGTCATTGAGCGAGGGGATGCAGAGAGGGATGAGGTCTGGTTAAGGCAGTTCGGTCGCTTATACGACGAACTAAGAGATTATAGGGGCCTGTACGGGATAAGTGGTTATGGAGAGCGCGGGCAGGATTTGCCGCGTCTCGTCCCGCGGGAAGATAGTGATTGTGAAGTGATAGAAAGTTCTGGCCCTAACCGGCAGACTTTACTAGAAATAGTTGATGTTAAGGCGGAGCACGAGCAAGATGCGTCGTGTTTCGTCCCGCAGGAGTTGAATGTTGAAGCAGTAACGGAAAGTTCTGGCCCTAACCGGCAGACTTTACCGAAAGTTGTAGTGGTAGAAGTAGCCGACCCATCCGACGCGAACATCCAGTTTAAACATTGCGAAAGTATTGAGGAGAAAGATTACGAGAATTTTAGTGATAGCCGGACACGACTGGTAGAAAAGCATGTGGGTTACAGCGTGTATGAGGTTAGAGCTGACATTATATGGTCAGACGATAGCAGTATGGGTTGTGCAGATCCAGAGGAAGTAATTGCAGATACTACTGGGCACATTCCTTCAGGTAGATTGGCAGATGAGATCGATCTGACCAAAGAGGAATCAACGAAGGTGACAATTAGTGAATTGATAGCAAAGCAACACTCACTAGTTGACGAGTTAAAGGAAAAGGGTTCGGTATTGGAGGCGAAGCTACAGACTAAGCCTCAGAACAAACGTGTTGAAATGAAAACTGTATGTGAACAGAGGCTGAAAAAGCCGCCAGATAAGCCGAATTTAGGATCAAAGCCGGATGGTTTTTTCTGGAATGAAATGGATATAGACGAGGATTTACTGTGGGAAAATAATGAAACAGTCGAGGACTAGTGTAGACAGATAGTAGTGTCTGTTAATATGCACGACCTACAACTAAACGTGTTGATTGACACCGGTGCAGAATTGAGTGCTGTATCTGGGAAAATATTTGAGTTACTGAAGGACAGACCCGGCATCGTAGTTATGCCAGTAACAGGAGTGAAAATTATCGGTGCTACTGGGAAGGCCAGTAAACCGGTCACAGAACAGATATTTGTCAAGTTCGAGATATGTGGGGCACGATTTGAACAACAGTTTGTCGTCATGCCAGACTTAACTACGGAAGTAATTATCGGGTTAGATTGGCTATTAAAGTACCGTGCAGTGATTAACTGCGAAAGCAAAACTTTGACATGTATGTCACTAGATAAAACAATGGTAGTTGGTTTTGACGAGGCAGGAGACGGTGTGCATAGGCAATACCAGCCTATACACATTGTTAACTGGCCGGATGACATTGGCGTAGGAATGAGTTTGAACTGCCATAACGTGAGGAATCTCGGCATTGACAAAAGTGTAGAAAGTGAATTGGAAGAGATGATCAAATTCCCTCCACGGATTGACATTAGTATTGGTGTGAAAAAAGATCGTTTGCGAGAAGTAATGAAGCTAAAAGCCGATGCTCGCACACGTCGTCATGACGCTAAAGCGCGTTTTGCTAAGTTTGCAATCGGAGACTTAGTACTTGTAAAAAGCTCATGAGAAATCGAGCGAGATAGACAATGAAATCTCTAAATTTAAGTTTGTCTATAATTGACCATATAAAGTCATTGGTATACCTCACACAAATGCTTATTGCTTAGAGTATCCAAGCTCTGGAAAACGATTAGGTATACGGAATATAGTAGACTTGAAATTGTACAAAACTAGGATCGATTAATACCACACAATGGGTAATTTGTACAGTATGTAAATATAGAGTGTAAGATTTAACGATTTGCTAGATTGCCATGCTTTTGACTGACCAAGGTCATTAAAGAAGTTGTAATTAATAAGTAATTAATTTTGATTAATCAATTTAATTTTAATCAATTTAATCATGATCTAATCAACTGAAAAATCCAAGCTGCTAGTTTAAGTTTTCAGCTGAGTCACAGTAGATTAAGGAATGTGAATATGATTTTGTAACTTGCTGTAAGATTTAATGAATGTGTGTTTTATTAGTCACTGCCGATGTACTTAGACACTGTTTTAAGTTTCCGGCTAGTACATGCGTTTGATGATGGACAGTCTTGAGTTATCCACTGTGATAGTATTAAGGGACTCCTTGAGATTACTCGGGAGTGAGTTTTTCCGAAAGAATTCAGTGAAACGGACGTTCTGGAAATGCCGTTACAAGGGCGAGAGAGATCAAGCGTGCCGCACAGGCGGGCGCAACAATACTGGCGGGGCGGAACCGCTGTCGGCTCTTGTGCCGCAGTCGGCTCTTGTGCCGCTGTCTTGTTTTTCTTCCCGGACAGCTGATATGAAAGAATTCTGTTGTCAATATTTATGTTTTTTTGTCGATCTGCTGTATATTATTTTCTTGTTTAGCGTTAAGTGCGCACTCATGACGAGAATATTAATTATGAAAAGTTTATATAAAATACGTATTCTATGTAATTATTTATTAATTTGCGTATTTTGGTATACCTGCTTTCTATGACCATGTTATCTGATTAATTTCGTAAATAGTATTCCATTTCTTGATACTGCTAGGAATTTAGATTTTTAGAATAGCTAAACCATTTTCTATGTTTTCTATGAATTTTAATATGTTGTCAACCTGTTTTATTTTGATCAAGATGACAGAGTGGAATAAGATTAGTAGTGTCTCCACTCAATTATTATCGTCTAAAAATTGGTTTATGGTTAATTAGGCGAATGCTAAATTTTGTTGATGTTTTGAGCATATGCATTACCGCTGTTTCTTTTTTTTGGACATTTTCTGAGTCTGTTTACGTTACACGAACATCCTCAGACAATGTCGGGCACGTGTAACGCCGGAAATGCATATCCTCCTATTTCCATCTATTGTACTATAATTTGTTTTCCTTATTTTTGTTACCTGAATATATGACATTTCTGTGTCTTTACATATTGTAATTGTTTTACTATTTGTATATATATATTTATGCATTTATGTCGATGTATAATTGGTTTGTTTCGTAAATATTATTGGTATTTTTACGCTGGGTCTTGCCTAGGGAAAACTGCTATCGAACGATTACATCGATAGGTCGTGTGAAGACTCAAAGTGTGTAGGATCTTTGGTAGTGTTAACTCTGCCGCGTGGAGCGCGGGCAGAGCTGTGGGAGTCTGGCTGGAGTAGCGAGTGGAGCAGGTGTGTTGTGTGACGCTCCCGCGAGTTGCCGCGCTTTCGGGGTTTGGCAGCGTGTAATTGCGCTCGACTCGCGATGATAGTTTCTGACATGGTGTCGCGGACGGGAAGCATTAGCTGGCGGACATCAAGAGCCCGTTTCGCCTGGTGACCGTGTCGAGAAGAAGGCGCGCCAACATCCAGCTTCTGCAACAGCGACGGCCGACAATGAGTGACGGTCGCCACCTCCTCAATCGACGGCTTCAAACCTTCAATCAACCAACAAGGAAGACTAAAAGCACGTAAAGTTTCAGAACTGTATGGCAGACCTCAGCTTTTCAAATTGTTCCATTTGCCTCGCAAAATTACAGCAACTTAGCATGAACCTTTGTTGCTCATTGTCCCAATTGCATTGCCAAGCAGGGTCCCTTCCTTTTCCGAAATGAACCCGAGTGTCGTTGAAATTCAAACGCCAGCATAATTCCATTTCACTGCTTTAATTTCAAAGTTCAATTTTAGTATTCATAGCTGGCTACAATAGTTAGATTACACAAGCACAAATTAAGAGTGCGAGTTTTGTTACCGTATTTTAGCTTACCTGTGACTGCAGCTCAGCTTGGTACGTACTAAATTTTACTATTGTTAATTGTTCAGAATCGTTTAATTCAAGTTCAAAGTTAAATCTCTTCTTTCGAAATCGCGTAGATTCAAGTAGCTTTAGAAATGATTGTTGAGGTAGTCCAAGACTAACTGTATTTCGATGTGTTTCAGAAAGAAAGCTCACTATTAACTTCAGTCACTAAATTAACTTTCGATTTTCCGGTTTCATTAATTCTTTTGCTAAATTAAGTGTAGCGAAATTTATTACTTCTGATAAACTTTCAGTTTTCACACTACACGTGTCAACACTCAGTTGCCACGCTTCTAGTGCTAATTATATGTGTAATAACCTTTCTTTTTCAGTTATTATAGTAATTGTCCATAGGACTGGCGACCGTAATTTCCCCCAAATCTCAAATATCTAATTACCGCTAGTTGATTGTTAACGTAACGGCCGCACATTTACTTTCTTTATTAACTTTATCCCTATTTCAAAGTTAATTTCCACCAGTTTCACTTGCATTTTTCCTTTCATTTAGATGTAACCCTTTCCTCCCTCTTTAACGACAGGCTAACTTCGGTGACGATTGCTTTTCCAAAATTCCCATTAGGTACACGCGGTTTCATTTTTCACTGTCATTAAGGTCAATAAGTGAGGGGGAGGTTACACGTGGCGACCGTGACAGGACAATCTTCAAATTTGAGGTTGTTCTGGACACGAATTTTGCATTGTACAAATCTCGTAAGAAAGTACTGGTTACGAAATGGTCGATACGTCAGCGAGAATATTATTGTGAGGAACCCTAATTAGATTTGGGATTTGGCATTTACATTGAAAATTATTAAAATGAGTGAAGGCAACAATTACCAAAATTTGGTAGGCTTGGATAAGGAACAATCGGTCGAACAGTGGGGAACGCGCACCGCGGTACCCATTGTTCAGGGGCAGGCGGCTAGCATGAAAGACGCGACCGCCGAAACGCAACAAAGAGCAGAAATGGAATTCCACACTTTAGAAAATGTTTCGGAGTCGGAAGTGAAAATCAAATGCGAATCCCTTGATGACGAATACGGGGGGACAATTAAAGAGGAAGCCGCTACGGAAGTAAAACCGGTAGTTTCCGGGAATTTAACTGATTTATTGAATGTTTTGATTAACGAAATCAAAAATGAATCGGCCAAGCAAGAAGCTCAGTCTGAAAAAATTGAACGAATGCTAGACAATCAGAACAAAGCTATTAATGTTGTTAACAACAATGTTGAAGTTGTTAACACAAAAGTTGATAAAATCAAAGACGATATTGTCGTGATTAATACCGAAATCGGTAATCTTAAACAGGAAATGATAGGCGTTCAGGCGGAAATTGCGAGCATAAATACTCGTTTTGATTCCGAAATTAGCAGAATCGAGAAAAGTGTAGGAGACGCAGTTGCTCCGATCATCGAGAATAAGGTGACGGAACAAATTCAATTAGTGAGAAAAGAGGATCAACAGAAGGTGGAAACTTTAAAGGCTTTAGTATCCGAAGTAGATACCAAAGTGACGAAACAGGCTAATACCTGCGAAGAGAAAAAGAGGGAAGTGGAAACGCTTGCGACAACCACTTGCCAAGTGATTACGAGGGTGTCGGAATTAGAAAGGAAACTTGACGAAAAACAGAGCTATGTGCCAATCTGTGCACATAGTTCGGAGTTGTTGACGAAAGAGGAGCGGTTCGACCCCTTGAAAAAAGGCGGTATACACCTGACGGATTTCATTAAAAATTGTGAAAGAGTTTTCCCCAGATCATGGACTAATGAGAGAAAAATTAATGCGGTTATTGATGTGTTGGCTGGTGATGCCAAGCGTTGGGGTTAAACCTCAACATTACGAACCTGACTTTTGACGAGTTTAAAAATTTGTTTCTGGCTGAATACTGGTCAGAGCAGAAACAGCAAGGTGTCTGGCGCGAATTTGTCGTATCGAGGCCTTTCGATGCGAATTCGCGCGGCTCGATGAAGGAGTTTTGTGAGGGCTGGATCCGCAAGTTGGAATATTTGCGTGATCGCCGCACGGAATCCGAAATAGTCTGGGAACTCTACAAGAAGCTTCCGGATGATACAAAACGCTACGTAGGAAGCAATTACAGGACAATCAATGATTTCCTGGAAAGAGTTGAGGACGAGGACAATTGGCGCAATAATCGCGATAGTGGTAGAGGCCGTGGTAACAACAATGGGTACCACAACTACGATAACCATGGGAATAATGCATACCGCAACCATGGCAGCAATAACAATAATGGTTCGGACCGTAATAACAATCGGTACAATGCAAATAATAACAGGAATAACGGAAACCAGTATCATACTAGCGTGATACGGGCTTCGCGCAATAGTAATAACGTCAGAGGGTGTGATAAGCCGCCTCTGCAGCATCTGGAGAGCGTATCTGCTGGGACGAGACAGGGAAACCATTAGCCGCGCCGGTGAGGGGCCGACCGGGCGTGGAGAAATTTTGGCGGCCCAATAACAGGAGAAAACCGAGGTGTCGTCGTTATGAAAATTCCGTCTGGAATAATCAACGGCGGGAGAGTGTGCCAGTGTTAGGAGAAAGGAGTGCGCCCACAAGTAGTAGATCAGCTGTATACACGGCAGTAGAAAATACATTCACTGTCAGTGAGAACAATGTAAGTAGTGTTCCGGAAATAGATTATAAAGTGGCAGCTGTAACACCCACAGCAGAACTGGAGATTGAGTTTAAGAATGATTCGCAATTCTTGAGAGAAGATCAGATGTCGGCTAACACGTCCGTCATTGAGCGAGGGGATGCAGAGAGGGATGAGGTCTGGTTAAGGCAGTTCGGTCGCTTATACGACGAACTAAGATATTATAGGGGCCTGTACGGGATAAGTGGTTATGGAGAGCGCGGGCAGGATTTGCCGCGTCTCGTCCCGCGGGAAGATAGTGATTGTGAAGTGATAGAAAGTTCTGGCCCTAACCGGCAGACTTTACTAGAAATAGTTGATGTTAAGGCGGAGCACGAGCAAGATGCGTCGTGTTTCGTCCCGCAGGAGTTGAATGTTGAAGCAGTAACGGAAAGTTCTGGCCCTAACCGGCAGACTTTACCGAAAGTTGTAGTGGTAGAAGTAGCCGACCCATCCGACGCGAACATCCAGTTTAAACATTGCGAAAGTATTGAGGAGAAAGATTACGAGAATTTTAGTGATAGCCGGACACGACTGGTAGAAAAGCATGTGGGTTACAGCGTGTATGAGGTTAGAGCTGACATTATATGGTCAGACGATAGCAGTATGGGTTGCGCAGATCCAGAGGAAGTAATTGCAGATACTACTGGGCACATTCCTTCAGGTAGATTGGCAGATGAGATCGATCTGACCAAAGAGGAATCAACGAAGGTGACAATTAGTGAATTGATAGCAAAGCAACACTCACTAGTTGACGAGTTAAAGGAAAAGGGTTCGGTATTGGAGGCGAAGCTACAGACTAAGCCTCAGAACAAACGTGTTGAAATGAAAACTGTATGTGAACAGAGGCTGAAAAAGCCGCCAGATAAGCCGAATTTAGGATCAAAGCCGGATGGTTTTTTCTGGAATGAAATGGATATAGACGAGGATTTACTGTGGGAAAATAATGAAACAGTCGAGGACTAGTGTAGACAGATAGTAGTGTCTGTTAATATGCACGACCTACAACTAAACGTGTTGATTGACACCGGTGCAGAATTGAGTGCTGTATCTGGGAAAATATTTGAGTTACTGAAGGACAGACCCGGCATCGTAGTTATGCCAGTAACAGGAGTGAAAATTATCGGTGCTACTGGGAAGGCCAGTAAACCGGTCACAGAACAGATATTTGTCAAGTTCGAGATATGTGGGGCACGATTTGAACAACAGTTTGTCGTCATGCCAGACTTAACTACGGAAGTAATTATCGGGTTAGATTGGCTATTAAAGTACCGTGCAGTGATTAACTGCGAAAGCAAAACTTTGACATGTATGTCACTAGATAAAACAATGGTAGTTGGTTTTGACGAGGCAGGAGACGGTGTGCATAGGCAATACCAGCCTATACACATTGTTAACTGGCCGGATGACATTGGCGTAGGAATGAGTTTGAACTGCCATAACGTGAGGAATCTCGGCATTGACAAAAGTGTAGAAAGTGAATTGGAAGAGATGATCAAATTCCCTCCACGGATTGACATTAGTATTGGTGTGAAAAAAGATCGTTTGCGAGAAGTAATGAAGCTAAAAGCCGATGCTCGCACACGTTGTCATGACGCTAAAGCGCGTTTTGCTAAGTTTGCAATCGGAGACTTAGTACTTGTAAAAAGCTCATGAGAAATCGAGCGAGATAGACAATGAAATCTCTAAATTTAAGTTTGTCTATAATTGACCATATAAAGTCATTGGTATACCTCACACAAATGCTTATTGCTTAGAGTATCCAAGCTCTGGAAAACGATTAGGTATACGGAATATAGTAGACTTGAAATTGTACAAAACTAGGATCGATTAATACCACACAATGGGTAATTTGTACAGTATGTAAATATAGAGTGTAAGATTTAACGATTTGCTAGATTGCCATGCTTTTGACTGACCAAGGTCATTAAAGAAGTTGTAATTAATAAGTAATTAATTTTGATTAATCAATTTAATTTTAATCAATTTAATCATGATCTAATCAACTGAAAAATCCAAGCTGCTAGTTTAAGTTTTCAGCTGAGTCACAGTAGATTAAGGAATGTGAATATGATTTTGTAACTTGCTGTAAGATTTAATGAATGTGTGTTTTATTAGTCACTGCCGATGTACTTAGACACTGTTTTAAGTTTCCGGCTAGTACATGCGTTTGATGATGGACAGTCTTGAGTTATCCACTGTGATAGTATTAAGGGACTCCTTGAGATTACTCGGGAGTGAGTTTTTCCGAAAGAATTCAGTGAAACGGACGTTCTGGAAATGCCGTTACAAGGGCGAGAGAGATCAAGCGTGCCGCACAGGCGGGCGCAACAATACTGGCGGGGCGGAACCGCTGTCGGCTCTTGTGCCGCAGTCGGCTCTTGTGCCGCTGTCTTGTTTTTCTTCCCGGACAGCTGATATGAAAGAATTCTGTTGTCAATATTTATGTTTTTTTGTCGATCTGCTGTATATTATTTTCTTGTTTAGCGTTAAGTGCGCACTCATGACGAGAATATTAATTATGAAAAGTTTATATAAAATACGTATTCTATGTAATTATTTATTAATTTGCGTATTTTGGTATACCTGCTTTCTATGACCATGTTATCTGATTAATTTCGTAAATAGTATTCCATTTCTTGATACTGCTAGGAATTTAGATTTTTAGAATAGCTAAACCATTTTCTATGTTTTCTATGAATTTTAATATGTTGTCAACCTGTTTTATTTTGATCAAGATGACAGAGTGGAATAAGATTAGTAGTGTCTCCACTCAATTATTATCGTCTAAAAATTGGTTTATGGTTAATTAGGCGAATGCTAAATTTTGTTGATGTTTTGAGCATATGCATTACCGCTGTTTCTTTTTTTTGGACATTTTCTGAGTCTGTTTACGTTACACGAACATCCTCAGACAATGTCGGGCACGTGTAACGCCGGAAATGCATATCCTCCTATTTCCATCTTTTGTACTATAATTTGTTTTCCTTATTTTTGTTACCTGAATATATGACATTTCTGTGTCTTTACATATTGTAATTGTTTTACTATTTGTATATATATATTTATGCATTTATGTCGATGTATAATTGGTTTGTTTCGTAAATATTATTGGTATTTTTACGCTGGGTCTTGCCTAGGGAAAACTGCTATCGAACGATTACATCGATAGGTTGTGTGAAGACTCAAAGTGTGTAGGATCTTTGGTAGTGTTAACTCTGCCGCGTGGAGCGCGGGCAGAGCTGTGGGAGTCTGGCTGGAGTAGCGAGTGGAGCAGGTGTGTTGTGTGACGCTCCCGCGAGTTGCCGCGCTTTCGGGGTTTGGCAGCATGTAATTGCGCTCGACTCGCGATGATAGTTTCTGACATGGTGTCGCGGACGGGAAGCATTAGCTGGCAGACATCAAGAGCCCGTTTCGCCTGGTGACCGTGTCGAGAATAAGGCGCGCCAACATCCAGCTTCTGCAACAGCGACGGCCGACAATGAGTGACGGTCGCCACCTCCTCAATCGACGGCTTCAAACCTTCAATCAACCAACAAGGAAGACTAAAAGCACGTAAAGTTTCAGAACTGTATGGCAGACCTCAGCTTTTCAAATTGTTCCATTTGCCTCGCAAAATTACAGCAACTTAGCATGAACCTTTGTTGCTCATTGTCCCAATTGCATTGCCAAGCAGGGTCCCTTCCTTTTCCGAAATGAACCCGAGTGTCGTTGAAATTCAAACGCCAGCATAATTCCATTTCACTGCTTTAATTTCAAAGTTCAATTTTAGTATTCATAGCTGGCTACAATAGTTAGATTACACAAGCACAAATTAAGAGTGCGAGTTTTGTTACCGTATTTTAGCTTACCTGTGACTGCAGCTCAGCTTGGTACGTACTAAATTTTACTATTGTTAATTGTTCAGAATCGTTTAATTCAAGTTCAAAGTTAAATCTCTTCTTTCGAAATCGCGTAGATTCAAGTAGCTTTAGAAATGATTGTTGAGGTAGTCCAAGACTAACTGTATTTCGATGTGTTTCAGAAAGAAAGCTCACTATTAACTTCAGTCACTAAATTAACTTTCGATTTTCCGGTTTCATTAATTCTTTTGCTAAATTAAGTGTAGCGAAATTTATTACTTCTGATAAACTTTCAGTTTTCACACTACACGTGTCAACACTCAGTTGCCACGCTTCTAGTGCTAATTATATGTGTAATAACCTTTCTTTTTCAGTTATTATAGTAATTGTCCATAGGACTGGCGACCGTAATTTCCCCCAAATCTCAAATATCTAATTACCGCTAGTTGATTGTTAACGTAACGGCCGCACATTTACTTTCTTTATTAACTTTATCCCTATTTCAAAGTTAATTTCCACCAGTTTCACTTGCATTTTTCCTTTCATTTAGATGTAACCCTTTCCTCCCTCTTTAACGACAGGCTAACTTCGGTGACGATTGCTTTTCCAAAATTCCCATTAGGTACACGCGGTTTCATTTTTCACTGTCATTAAGGTCGATATGTGAGGGGGAGGTTACAACTTCACTTGCTCCATTTGCTTCTGGTACTATGTAGTGATTTTTTTCAGTTTGTGTCATTAAACCTGGATCGTATCTTTGTCCGGTGTTTATATTCCTCTCACTATTGACACACTGCTATTTAAGCTGGACAGTTTTACTTACATCTTTTTCCATGTTCTCTTGCTGCTTACTCGGTACCATAAAAAATCCTCACTTAGTGTAGCAGGTCTCCTAGTCCTCAGGCATCTGTCTTGATTGGAAGCTGCTTCTGCTGTTGATCTCCCAGGCCTCAGGTACCTCTTCTGTGTGGTTGCTGTTGCTGGTGGCTCCTGTGCTCCCCGACTTGGTGACTGCCCTTCTTTGTTAGCTGCTGCGGCTAATGACCTTTGTATATTTTCCTCACATGCATTTTCATTGCCTTGAGGTAGTACTATCGGGCAGATAGGTTACTAAAATTAGAAAGGGAAACGGTTAGGTTAAAGTTAGATACAGTGGGAATTAGTGAAGTTCGATTGCAGAAGGAACAAGACTTCAGGTCAGATGAAAATAGCGTTATAAATACAAAATCAAATAACTGTAATGTAGGAGTAGGTATAATAATGAACAAAAATATAGGAACGCGGATAAGCTACTACGAACAGCATAGTGAACACATTATTGTAGCCAAGATAGACACGGGACCCACACCCACCACAGTAGTACAAGTTTATATGCCAAGTAGCGCCGCAGATAAGGAAGAGAGTGAACAAATGTATGACGCATTGAGAGAAATTATTCAGACAGTTAAGGGAGACGAAAATTTAATAGTCATGGGGACTGGAATTCAAAAGCAGGAACCGGATGAGGAAGAAAAGTAGTAGGTGAATATGGTCTGCGGGTAAGGAAAGAAAGTAGAAGCCGCTTGGGAGAATTTTGCCCAAAGCACAACTTAATCATAGCTAAGACTTGGTTTAAGAATCGTGAACGAATGTTGTCAATGTGGAAGAGGCCTGGAGATACTGAAAGGATTCAGGTAGGTTATACAATGGTAAGACAGAGATTTAGAAACGAGGTTTTAAATTGTAAGACATTTCCATGGCAGACGTGGATTCTGCCCACAATTTATTAGTTATGCACTGTAGATTGAAGCTGAAGAAACTGCAAATGGTAGAAATTTAAGAAGATGGGACCTGGATAAACAGAAAGAACTAGAGGTTGTAGAGAGTTTCAGAGAGAGCTTTAGGGAACGAATGATAAGAAAAGGGGAAAGAATTACAATAGAAAAGAATGGGTAGCTTTGAGAGATGAAATAGTGAAGGCAGCAGAGGATCAAGTAGGTAGAAAGACGGGAACGAGTAGAAATAGGTGCGTAACACAAGAGATAGTGAAGTAAACTGATGAAAGGAGAAAACCTAAAAACGCAGTAAATGAAGCAGGCGAAAAGGGATGCAAACGTCTCAAAAATGAGATCGACAGGAAGTGCAAAATGGCTAAGCAGGGATGTCTAGAGGACAAATGTAATGATGTAGAGGCATATATCACCAGGGGTAAGATAGATGCTGCCTACAGGAAAATTAGAGAGACCTTTGGAGAAAATGGAACCATATGCACGAATATTAAGAACTCAGATACAAGACAAGTCCTAGGCAAAGAAGGAAAAGCAGAATCGTGGAAGAAGTATATGGAGGGTTTATACAATGGCGATGTACTTGAGGACAATATTATGGAAATGGAAGAGGACGTACATGAAGATGAAATGGGAGATATGATACTGCGTGAAGACTTTGACAGAGCACTGAAAGACCTACGACGAAACAGGGCCCCGATAGGAGGCAACATTCCATTAGAACTACTGGTAGTCTTGGGTGAGTCAGCCACGACAAAACTCTTCCATTTGGTGAGCAGGATGTATGACACAGCCGAAATACCCTCACACTTCAAGAAGAAAATAGTAATTCTAATCCCAAAGAAAGCAGGTGTTGATGGATGTGAAAATTACCGACCTATCAGTTTATTAACTCACGGCTGCAAACTACTAACACGAATTATTTAAAGACGAATGGAAAAACTGGTAGAAGCCGACGTCGAGGAAGATCAGTTTGGATTCGGTAGAAATTGTAGAACACGCGAGGCAATGCTGACCCTACGAGTTACCTTGGAAGGTAGGCTAAGGAAAGGCAAACCTACGTTTCTAGCATTTGTAGACTTAGAGAAAGTTTTTGACTATGTTGACTGGAACACTCTCTTTCAAATTTTGAAGGTGGCAGGGGATAATACAGGGAGCGAAAGGTTATTTACAATTTTTACAGAAACCAAACGGCAGTTGTAGGAGCGAGGGGCACGAAAGGGAGGCAGTGATTGAGAAGGGAGTGAGACAAGGTTGCAGCCTATCCCCGATGTTATTCAATCTGTATATTGAGCGAGCAGTAAAGGAAACAAAAGACAAATTTTGAGTAGGAATTAAGATCATGGAGATGAAATAGAAACTTTGAGGTTTGCCGACAACATTTCAATTTTGTCAGAGACAGCGAAGGACCTGGAAAAGCAGATGATCGGAATGTACAGTGTCTTGAAAGGAGGATATAAGATGAACATCAACAGAAGCAAAACGAGGATAATGGAATGTAGTCGAATTAAATCGGGTGATGCTGCGGGAATTAGATTAAGAAATGGGACGCTTAAAGTAGTAGATGTGTTCTGCTATCTGGGAAGCAATACAACTGATGTAGGTCGAGTCAGAGAGGATATAAAATGTAGACTGACAACGGCAAAGAAAACGTTTCTGAAGGAAAGAAATTTGTTAACATCGAGTATAGATTAAAGTATCAGGAAGTTGTTTCTCAAATTATTTGTATGGAGTCTACTCATGTATGCAAGTGAAGCATGGTCGATAAATAGTTTAGACAAGAAGGGAATAGAAGCTTCCGAAACGTGGTGCACAGAAGAATGCTGAAGATTAGATGGGCAGATCACGTAACTAACGTGGAGGTATTGAATAGAATTGGGCAGAAGAGGCAATTTTGGCACAACTTTTCTAGAAGAAGGGAGCATGGACACGCCCTAAGTCGTCAAGGAATTACCAAATTAGTTTTGGAGGGAAGCGTGAAGGGTAAAAATCGTAGAGGGAGATCAAGAGATGAATACACTAAGCAAATTCAGAAGGATTTATGTTGCAGTAGTTACTCGAAGATATACAGGGTGAGTCACCTAACATTACCGCTGGCTATATTTCGTAAACCACATCAAATACTGACGAATCGATTCCACAGACCGAACGTGAGGAGAGGGGCTAGTGTAATTGGTTAATACAAATCATAAAAAAATGCACGGAAGTATGGTCAAATGGCTCTGAGCATTATGGGACTTAACATCTCAGGTCCTCAGTCCCCTAGAACTTAGAACTACTTAAACCTAACTAACGTAAGGACATCACGCACATCCATACCCGAGGCAGGATTCGAACCTGCGACCGTAGCGGTCACACGGTTCCAGACTGAAGCGCCTAGAACCGCTCGGCCACCAACGGCCGGCTCACGGAAGTATGTTCTTTAACTCAAACCTACGTTTTTTTGAATGGAACCCCGTTAGTTTTGTTAGCACATCTGAACATATAAACAAATACGTAATCAGTGCCGTTTGTTGCATTGTAAAATGTTAATTACATCCGGAGATATTGTAACCTAAAGTTGACGCTTGAGTACCACTCCTCCGCTGTTCGATCGTGTGTATCGGAGAGCACCGAATTACGTAGGGATCCAAAGGGAACGGTGATGGACCTTAGGTACAGAAGAGACTGGAACAGCACATTACGTCCACATGCTAACACCTTTTATATTGGTCTTTTTCACTGACGCACATGTACATTACCATGAGGGGTGAGGTACACGTACACACGTGGTTTCCGTTTTCAATTACGGAGTGGAGTAGAGTGGTTCAAATGGTTCAAATGGCTCTGAGCACTATGGGACTCAACTGCTGTGGTCATAAGTCCCCTAGAACTTAGAACTACTTAAACCTGACTAACCTAAGGGCATCACACACATCCATGCCCGAGGCAGGATTCGAACCTGCGACCGTAGCGGTCGTGCGGTTCCAGACTGTAGCGCCTTTAACCGCTCGGCCACTCCGGCCGGCTGGAGTAGAGTGTGTCCCGACATGTCAGGCCAATAGATGTACAATGTGGTGACCATCATTTGCTGCATACAATTGCAATCTCTGGCGTAATGAATGTCTTACACGCCGCAGTACATCTGGTGTAAGTGTGGGCCAATTTCCTGGTTACCTAAAATACTGCTCCAAAAGTTGACACTCCATGAGAGTTGATATTCAACTTACCTTACTCAATGGGAATTCTCCACTGACCAATAATGCATATTATGTCGATTCACTTCAACACGATTCGTAACATTTGATTCATCGGAGAAAAGTATCTGTGAGATGAAATTATCATTGACTGCCAGTTGTTCCTGTATCCAGTTGCAGAAATTCAGGCGATTATGAAAATCGTCACCATTCAGTTCTTTATGCAGCGATAAATGAAATGGATGCCATCTTTGTGCATGTCGTATGAGTAGAACACTTCTTTGCGAAATTCCTGAACCTCGCCCAATTCGTCGAGAACTAATGTGAGGATCTGTAGCAACCGCAGTTAAGACGTTCACTGTTTTAATTTCGTTTGTCACAGGCCGCGTTCGGACTATTTCTATAGGTTTAACACTTCCCGTTTCAGTAAACAGGTGGACAATACTGCGAAAAGTCGTTGCAGCCGGAACATTTCTATCGGTGAACAGACTACTGTACCTTCGACGAATTTCATTAATATCTCTATAAGCTTCAAATTACGCGGTAATGATATCGACACGCCTGTAATCGTTAACGTCGTGGAACAACTGACTGAGCGCATGATCATGGTCTATGCTTCATTAAATTGTGGGAGGTGTCACATGGTAGCATTATCAAAAATATCAAAAAAGTGCTTCAACTATCTTAATCGGATGTGTATTTGTTTGAGATAGTACCGTTTTGCAACAATTGTCACCTCATTTCCATGTTTGCCGATTACAGCGCCATCTGTCATGCAACGAAAGGAAAAGTTACAAAGTTTTTCACCGAGAATCCAAATCTGCAATAACATATAGAGGTTCCTTTTTAAGACTTCAAAGTCGCCCCCCCCCCCCTCCCACCACCGGGGATGATACAGGGGTGCCGAGCATTATATTAATGGATGTCTCTCTGCCGGCCGCTGTGGCCGTGCGGTTCTAGGCGCTTCAGTCTGGAACCGCGTGACCGCTACGGTCGCAGGTTCGAATTCTGCCCCGGGCATGAATGTTTGTGATGTCCTTAGGTTAGTTGGGTTTAATTAGTTCTAAGTTCTAGGCCACTGATGACCTCAGAAGTTAAGTCGCATAGTGCTCAGAGCCATTTGAGCCATTTTATGTCTCTCTTCGAGGTGAACAACGTTAATGCCACAGAAACGTTTTATTTGCAACAGTTAGATACACGTTCCACCTACTTCTCTACATACTGGCCGCTCCAACTTCTAGTGTTGTCTTAGCGTTGTATCAACTTTCCAATATCCTAGTCATAGGAAGCAGCTGCCTGTGCTTTCGGCCAGTTATCTGCACTGGTCTGCAGCTCGTTGTCTGTGGAAAAATTTTGTCTCCATAGCCAGTGGTTCTTGTGAGCAGAGATGAGACTCAGGTGGAGCCAATCACAGACTGCATTGTGGGCGATCAAACACTTCTCATCGGAAACGCTGCATTATTCAGCATGGTGACGTTGCTGTCAGGGTTCCACCGAGCCATAATCCGTAGGTAGCGGTTATCCACTGCAGTAGTAGCCCTTGGGTGGCCTGAGCGAGGCATAATCATGAAGGAAGGTTGTACGTTGAAAGTATTCGCAATGTAGTCACATTAATGTGACCACCGTCTATGTTCGATGTCAACGCGTAATAACCACTCAAAGACTGCACTACCAGTGGAGGGTAAATAAAGCATACCAGGAAAACAGTGCAGTCGTTGTCGTAGTGCGTAAACCTAGTGATTTACCTGACGTCCAAAAGGGCATGATCATTGGCTTTCGGGCCAAGGAGATAAACTGTTCGCTGGCCGCCATGGTTTAAACATACCATGCATGACAAAATGGCGCTATGCAAAACCAGCACCGAGGCAACTGTGATGCACCAGTGGCCACAGACGGCAAGGGTGAACCAAGGCTGAGCAGATGTGTATGGGCGAATAGAGGAGCAATTGTTGAGCAGTTGATCGCCCATATGATCTAATGGAATACCAACAGTGTCTCCTCAACGCCCGTTCAAACGTTGCTGCGTATTAGCCTCGAGAGCAGGCTCCTAGTTCATGCAATCATGCGGACTCCTGTTCATCGGCGATGAAGGCTGGAATCTCCACACCAGTACAGCAACTGGACGCCCATTGAGAAGCGACTGGTGGCCTTTTCAGAAGAAACACATTTATGTTCCATCCGACACACCGCCGCTGTGTGTACGGCCCTGCAACAATCGTCCGAATGGTCCACGCCGGAGGAGGGAGCGCTATGGTCTGGGGAATGTTTCTATGGCATACCCTGGGTGATCTCGTGGTTCTGGAAGGCACAACGTATCAGCGCACGTATGCATCTATCCTTGGGGACGATGTCCATCCCCACGTGCAGTTTGTTTTTTCTTGGCATAATGGCATCTACCCGCAGGACAGGTCAACGTGTCACACAGCTAATAGTGTACGTGTGTGGTTCGAAGAGCACCAGGATGAGTTTACCGTACTCCGCCTGCCACCAAACTCCTCGGATTTAAACCAAATCGACAATCTGCGGGACTACCTCGATCGGGCTGTACGCGCTATGGATTCCCAACCAAGCGCAGCTGACCACGGCACTTAAGTCTTCATGGCTACGGATCCTTGCTAATAACTTTCAGAACCTCATTGAACCTCTTCCTGCACGTCTCGCAGCGGTCCATGCTGCAAAAGGTGGTTATTCAGGCTTTTCGAAGGTTGTCACACTAATGTGACTGGAAAGTGTATAATGGTAAGACAAAAATCCTGAAACCAGATTTTTAAACTGAGAAACTTTTCAGGGCCACAATTTATTGCTTATAATCGGAAGATGAACATAGATAAATTGCAGCAGGGGACTCGTGCAATTCAGGGGACTGGTTAAAACTATTTATTAGCGATCAGGCTAACTACTACACTGAAGACTAATTCTAAACGTTAGAAAACGCAAAGGAGGCCATTGGTTGCAGAACAGAAGTCAGTGTCTGAATCTGCGATGGTAGGTGCTAACAGAAGTAGCGAACACTAGCAGTATGTCAAGTACAAACTTGAGAGCAGCTTTCCAAGTGAGAAAAACAGACATGCTGGATCTTACCGATGCTGGCCACAAGCGCCATGGGGTCGGTGTCCCAACGAGCTGACTGGTAACTCTCTGAACACAAAACCAAGGATTTTTAGAAAATTATGGCAGCGCGTCATTTCCCACTTCCTATAGTCGCTCAAACAAGCCAGTGGCACTTAATAAACTTTGGTCAGTCTGACGAGTAGCTCTGCACCTCCAGGGCGCCTCTGGCCAACCACATTTGGATTCCTCCTCTACTACTCAGTAGGTAGGGATGCTTCTGGACTTCGCATTAACAAACTCCATGCTTGATACCAACAGCGTTTAGATGAAAACGGCACGTTGTGAGCGAGGAGCGGCGCGTTGCGGCAGCGGTAATGTTCTGACACGTCCCCGAAAATTTGCGAACTATGCGTTCTGACGGTGTGATTATCAGAATGCAGGACACTTTCCTATCAGAGGCCTGAAATCCCTGCAAATTTCAGTGTGAGGTGCACCCGTTCGCTGGTCTAGAGAAACCAATTTGAATCACAGGCTCAACGGTGTATGCTGGAATTGTCCAACGTCAGACGGCCCACTCAGGATGAATACGTTCACCCTTTAACCATAAGTGTGGAGAGAGGGGAGTGCCATCGCCCGATGTCCCTCTGCTGGTACATTCTACAGAGCGCTGCTTCCCAGAATCACTCGCAGAGCCAGGTCACTGCACACAGCATTTATGGCCCGCAATCCATCTTTCTCCCTGTTCTCCGCCCCCTCCACTATCGTCCCTTGCGTACAAGTTCTCTACAGGCTACATAAGCAGTTATTTGAATATTCTGTCCGCAATTTCCTCATGTGAAAAGTCTTAAACCACACATACGAAATCTAGTACAGGGGAACTGTTATTGTGACCAAAAATATGAATATTATTCTGACTGACAGTTTTGTTAAAAAAGGAGAGTGGCGTGCCATTTCTCAAAACGTGGTACTGTAGGGATGTGCACGAAACTAATTGACACCGCGTCTGATGACCAACTCCTCTTTCTGCATTTAGTAAATCATTGTGCCGCATTTAATGTGTTCATGGGCTGTTCTGTGCCATCGGCGTGTTTGTTAGGACAGTGTTGTATCAACACTGCAGTCTGAGGCATCGGTGGCTAGCTTTAAGTGTTTGTTTGTGTTGAGTGTTGCTATACAAGGGGCTGGTCAAAGGCTAAGTTGCAAGGATGCTTTCTGTCACGCCTATGACCACGCGAATTTAAGTCTTTTTCTTACGTAACTAATTAAATAGGTAGGAAATCTGGTCCACGTTTGGACTGCAACCTAAATCTTTCTGAATCTACTTACTGTATTCATCTCTTGGTCTCCCTCTAAGATTTTCCACCCACTCCCTTCCAAATTTCCATCCAGTACTGAAGCGGTGATCCCTCGATGTCTCAGAATGTGCTCTATCAGTCGTTCTCTTCTTTTTATCGAGTTGTGCCACAAACTTCTCGTCTCCTCAATTCTATTAAGTACTTTATCAATAGTTACGTGATCGACCTATGTAATCTTCAGTATTCTTCTGCAGCACTACATTTCGAAACTTTTGTTCTTATTTTGTCTAATATATTTGTCGTCCATGTTTCACGTCCATACATGGCTACGCTCCACATCATCTTTTTCAGAAAAGACTCCGTTACTCTTAAATCTATATATCGATGTTAATAAATTTCTCTTCTTCAGAGATGCTTTTCTTGCCAGTGCCTGTCTGCCTTTTATATCCTCTGTACTTCGGCCATCATCAGTTATTTTGCTGCCCAAATACCAAAACTCATCTACTTCTGTAAGTGCCTCGTTTCCTAAACTGATTCCCTTTGAATCATTTGATTTAATTCGATTACATTCCATTATTCTTGTTTTGTTGATGTTCATATTATATCCTCCTTTCAAGACACTGTCCATTCGGTTCAACTGCTCTTCCAAGCCCTTTGCTGTCTCTGACACAATTACAATGTAATCGGTAAGCCTCAAAGTTTTCATTTCTTCCGGGGTCGCAAGCTCTCCCGCAATATTTCTGACACACCTTAAGCAAGGTATCTGAAACGCCTTGAGCAAGGTATCCCCAGTTGTGTTAATTACTTAGATGACTTGCTAATTACTGGGGTCACTGGGGAGCACCACCAGCAAAATCTACAGATGTTGTCTGAGAAGCTTCAAGCTCATAAACTGCATCACTGCCTCAACAAGTGTAGTTCCTTGGAGCCAAGTGTAAAGTACCTGGGGTGTACAGAGAAAACATTAATAAAACCGACAAACTGCAGGGATGTATTCCTGACTGGAAATGGAGGAAAAATGGTTCTATGAATATGCCAGGAAAAAAGATCCTATGACCATGTGTCAGGAACTAGACTCTTTGCACGCAACGGCAACAAATTGCTTGGGAACACAGTACAGAGCCGCATCTCATCCACTCCACAACAGATGTTCAAAGTGGCCTCCATGGGATTGCAAGAGATACAGATAGTAGCGGTTATCATGCTGGATACACATAATTATACTTCGGCTTACGCCATGTTGGTGGGGTCACTTGCTTGCAGCATGTACTAGGGTTCGTCTCGATATCCTGTAGAACCTGTTCCTCGACATCGGGTGTACGCACAGTCCGGCGCCTCCCTGCACGTTCGCCTGTCTGTAAGGACCCATGATCAAACAAACGCCCAAATAGGGCTTGACAGCTTGTGCGATGTGGTTGGTGTCTGTCAGGGTACTTGTTCTCATCCTGGTAGAAGCCGACCTCGCTGAAGATCAGTCTGAATTCCGGGGAAATGTAGGATCGCGTGAGGCAATACTGCCCCTACGGCTTATCTTAGAAGATAGGTTGTGAAAAGGCAAACCTCCTTTACAGCGTTTGTAGACTCAGACAAAGCTTTTTGCAAAGTTGACTGGGATACGATGTTTGAAATTCTGAAGATAGCAGGGGTAAAATACAGGGAGTGAAAGGCGTAATCTGTTGTAATGATACATGCCGAATGGCATGTTAATTACTAAAGTTGTTTGTCTCATCATATACATCTAACTGAAAATGGGTGTCAGTGATATCTAATTTAGAAAAATAATGGTCCGAACAAATTTTTAAAACAACTTCTTTCCCAAGGTACTGGACATAGACCTATGTTGCTCTGAGGATTAGTGGTAGACTCACAATCGCCACATAATCTAATTGAGCCATCTGGCTTCTTTAATGTTACTATGGAAATAACTCATTTGCTAGACTATAATGGAAATATTACTCCCATGTTTTATAATTTATTTCTGTTTTAACTTGATTATGCATGACAGAGGGCACTGAATGTGCTCTACGAAACTTTGGGATTGCTGATCGCTTTAAACATACATGGGCTTGAAACCATGTTGAGCAAACTAATGTGCTTGAAAAAAGTTGTTTATATTGCACACAGAACGTATCAATCAATTTTTCATTTAAATGGAAAGCAGCCTCATCGCTGGGTACTACAAGTGAGAGGAAATTATCTTTCATCTCCATACCCAGAACGAATTCATGAAACTCTACAAGTTGCTGTTTATCACCATCATGAATCGATTGTATCAAATCAGTTCTGCATAATTTTAAACAAATTTCGCTGCAAAACAAGCCAGATAGATACATAACGAATGCCTAACCATCGGCCGGGTCAACAAGACTTTCGTGGACTACGTGCACATCTCTTTGAATGCACTCTAACTCTTAACGAGCACACAGGGAGGGCCTGTGGATTTCATCTTACTCAAAAACCGAGTGGCTTGAAAGTGTTGAAATTACTGCCAAATGTTTTGAGCTGTAGGGGGTGCAGTGCCGTATCTCTGACTAAAATGGCGCTAAACAGTTGTCACTTTATTCCACCTGGGAAGTTCTTAGAGTGGAATCGCGGTTGAAACTAGATTAACTTTTTCTTGAGTTAGGAAAGCAGAAAGCGCATTAGCGTCAAGGCCAAAAATGTTATTTGCTGTCAAAGAGTTTACTACTAACAGGGTTAATTAGTTTGCTACATTTTTATACTTTTGCAGCCTAGGGAGCTGGGATCGTGTCGTGAGCAGGAAGCCAGGCACAGAGCGAGGGTGAGTGGTCCAGTTTACACCCTTAAGTGTCAATGACACAATCGTATCTGTAATGACATTTATTCACGAGGTGATCGGCGGCAGGCGAAGAAGTGTTGACGCCTCATTAGTGAGATGCGACCACCTCACAGGTAAGTCAGCCATGGTGTTACGCCGTGTTAGCGGCAACGGGGAGACGAGAAGGCGTAGCCGCCCAGATGCTCTGCGATGCAGTGTGGCTGCTGCCTCAGCGCTCCCGTAGATAGTCCATGGTGTGTTCATATTAGGATGTCCGACTGTGGTCTAGGATGTTAGTTGTGAAGACTAGTCTCCGGTCATCCACTATGGATTGACCAAGACTGCAGCAGATGTTTACAAGGCAAGGGGCTGTACGAACGCACGACACCTGGTGGAGATGACAGCTTGCAAATCATCCACGATGACGTGTAGTGGAGGAGGGCTGGCCACTCACCAGTTTTCTTACCTGTGATGTCTCAGTAGGTTGCAACAGTAGACCATGATTGTCGTAGGCATTAGGTTGGTTGCGTCTCGCTCCTGAAGTCAGCAAGTAGGAGGCTGGTTCTAGTGACACGAACAGAATGGCAGCATGACTGAATGAGTCTTTGAGTACTGACTGTCTCATTATTCGAAGGGCCGAGCCTGCACCTATGAAACCAGTGGCCCTTCATATATGAACGGATTTTCCTTGTTTATTGCTACCGTCAGCGATCCTTGCCTCAATGCGGTTATTCAGTAATTATTTTGGTTCACAGACCTGGAGTGTTTCTACACTACCGGCCATTAAAATTGCTACACCACGAAGATGACGTACTACAGACGCGAAATTTAACCGACAGGAAGAAGATGCTGTGACATGCAAATGATTAGCTTTCCAGAGAATTCACACAAGGTTGGCGACGGTGGCGACACCTACAACGTGCGGACATGAGGAAAGTTTCCAACCAATTTCTCATACAAAAACAGCAGTTGACCGGCGTTGCGTGGTGAAACGTTGTTGTGATGCCTCGTGCAAGGAGGAGAAATGCGCACCATCACGTTTCCGACTTTGATAAAGGTCGGATTGTAGCCTATCGCGATTGCGGTTTGTCGTATCGTGACATTGTTGCTCGCGTTGGTCGAGATCCAATGCCTGTTAACAGAATATGGAATCGGTGGGTTCAGGAGGGCAATACGGAACGCCAGCGTCGAGATGACAGGCTGGCTGTAACTGATCGTGCAGCCACGTCTCTTGCTTGCTTGGGTTGGGGAAGGAGACCAGACAGCGTGATCATCGGTCTCATCAGATTAGGGAAGGATTGGGAAGGAAGTCGGCCGTGCCCTTTCAGAGGAACCATCCCGGCATTTGCCTGGAGTGATTTAGAGAAATCACGGAAAACCTAAATCAGGATGGCCGGACGCGGGATTGAACCGTCGTCCTCCCGAATGCGAGTCCAGTGTCTAACCACTGCGCCACCCCGCTCGGTGCCAGCCACGTCTCGATCCCTGAGTCAAGAGATAGGGACGTTTTCAAGACAACGACCATCTGCACTAACAGTTCGAAGACGTTTGCAGCAGCATTGACTATCAGCTCGGAGACCATGGCTGTGGTTACCCTTGACGCTGCATCACAGACAGGAGCGCCTGCGATGGTGTACTCAACGACGAACCAGGGTGCACGAATGGCAAAACGTCATTTTTTCGGATGAATCCAGGTTCTGTTTACAGCATCATGATGGTCGCATCCGTGTTTGGCGACATCGCGGTGAACGCACATAGGAAGCGTGTATTCGTCATCGCCATACTGGCGTATCACCCGGCATAATGGTATGGGGTGCCATTGGTTACACGTCTCGGTCACCTCTCGTTCGCAATGACGGCACTTTGAAAGGTGGACGTTACATTTCAGATGTGTTACGACCCGTGGCTCTACCCTTCATTCGATCCCTCTGAAACCCTACATTTCAGCAGGATAGTGCACGACCGCATGTTGCAGGTCGTGTACGGGCCTTTCTGGATAATGTTCGACTGCTGGCGTGGCCAGGACATTCTCCAGATCTGTCACCAAGTGAAAACGTCTGGTCAATGGTGACCGAGCAACAGGCTCGTCACAATACGCCAGTCACTACTCTTGATGAACTGTGGAATCGTATTGGAGCTGCATGGGCAGCTGTACCTGTACACGCAATCCAAGCTCTGTTTGACTCAATGCCCAGGCGTATCAAGGCCGTTATTACGACCAGAGGTGGTTGTTCTGGGTACTGATTTCTCAGGATCTATGCACCCAAATTGCGTGAAAATGTAATCACATGTCAGTTACACTATAATATATTTGTCCAATGAATACCCGTATATCATCTGCATTTCTTCTTGGTGTAGCAATTTTAATGGCCAATAGTGTACCTACATCTGACTCTGCAGTGGCGCTCTGGCATTGAAATTACGAAGTGTTACATCACACCACCTTGTTATGTATCTTTCCGATAGTTTGATTTCTGCGTTGTTTGCTTGGAGGTTGTGTGACAGTGCTCGCTTCGTGCTCTGATGTCCGTCACATAGGCGGTACGACTTGTTGACGTTCCAACTGGCACACTGAACCACAGCTCGCCCTCTCGGTTCTAAGTTCGCCTGGCGGAACTTTATTAACAATTTAAACATGTACAATAAAATTATTACACTGCACAAAAATACGTAACTTAGACTATGAACCTGACCTGCAACGAGATCGTCTGTCCATTGCATACCATCACTCTGTGCTGGGAAAACAGCAGCTGGGGTGAGCCGATTTGACACAGTGCAGGTACATTAATCAGAGACATGGTCGCGCGTGTGTTGATTCATTAATTTCCTGTTGCAGCCGGAGCTTCTGTAACCCAGCTGCTGCTGCCACTGTTACCATCAAGACAGAGTGCAGCGCGGTGGCGGCTTTTGTTGCTGCCGCCTGCCTGCCAAGGCAGACACATGCTAGATGCCCTGGTTTTGCGAGCTGCAATAGAAGTGACGTCAAGAAATAGGCAGTGGCGTCATTGACGCCTTGTGCCGCAATATGGACACAATTTAATTGTAATAACTTTCCTGGGACTCGTAGACGTCGACGTGAAGGAAAATTTTCTACCAACTTCTGCTCGCTTTGGAACACGCCGGCGGAGAGCAAAGCACTTTTGTTTGTGCATGTCCACGAACGATCAGGGTAGTGGATCGAGAACTACTGCTCAAAACACTGAATGCTACCTCGCCGGACTAATGGAAGATCGGGTGCTCGGTAAATCGGATGATGCTCTTGATTGGTCGTCATCAGTTGGTCGCAGAACCCAATGGTGACTATTGCTACATGGTAGTAAGTCGACACAAGTAAATCAGTAAACAGCTTATTCTCATGGTGTTACTTCGTGAGCTTTGTGAAGTTTTCACACGTCGCGTAGATGACTATATAGCCTTCGTAATAGCTTCTCCATAAGAAGTTACACGTATAATAGCATCACTGATTAATGATTCTGCGCCGGCCTGGGTGCCCGTGCGGTTCTAGGCGCTACAAGCTGGAATCCGTGACCGCTACGGCCGCAGGTTCGAATCCTGCCTCGGGCATGGATGCGTGTGCAGTCCTTAGGTTAGTTAGGTTTAAGTAGTCCGAAGTTCTAGGGGACGTATGACCTCAGAAGTTAAATCCCATAGTGCTCAGAGCCATTTGAACCATTAATGATTCTGCATGTGATGGACCACACTGTTTACAGGAAAAATCATACGTACATTGTAAGCCTTATAATTCAGCAGTCCATACTGCGTATGGTGCTTATGTCGCTTAATTACATTGATTGAATACGAGCTTAGTTGGAACTAAGTGGGTTTCGTGACTCTACTAGTCACGCATGAAACCACAGACATCAGAAAAACTCAAACTACTGCGGTCCGAGAGTGGATATAGTTTGCACATCACTTTCTACAACTTATTACTAGAAGACATTAAAAGTGCATTCTAACGTAGAGGCTCAGTTATGTGATTTCCCTCGCAGTGAAGAACAAAACGACACAAATAGACTTCCCAACTCTTGTCTGACTCGTCAAAACAAGTGAATGGCTGAGGGGGCTACAACGATGCTGCAGCAGCAGACTGTTCTTTGTTTTGCAGTAGTTATGATAGTAACGTCCGTTGTTTCTTTCGAAAGCTCCACTATTTTTTGCCGTTGCCGTTACTGTTGTTGCCGTTGTAATTCCTACTGCTGGTCTAGTTGTTTCTGTTATTGCTGTTGCAGTTGCTGTTGTAGGTGACGTTGTTGCAGTTCTTGCAGCTGTAACTACCGCTACCACAACCGTAGAAACTAAAAATCTATGCTTTGCATTGAATAGCTGCATGGTGAGAAACTGCTCGTCGCCAGTTGTCTAACCCACTTTGTGTAAGTAGAGCGCAGTTTATGATCATACTGGCGGTGGCACAGAGACTGGTAGAAGAAACAGAAGATTCCAATGGTCAATATTGGTGTTCAAGGAGTGCCTCTGGCTCTGGCTCTGAGCACTATGGGACTTAACATCTATGCTCATCAGTCCTCTAGAACTTAGAACTACTTAAACCTGACTAACCTAAGGACATCACACAACACCCAGTCATCACTGTTCAAGGAGTGACCTGCTAGAGAGAAGAAAAGTCTGAAGAGTAGCGAAAATCACCGTAAGCGTGCAGAAAATAGTTGAGGGAGAGATCGTAATCGAAAACATAAGACGAGGCAAGCTCACTTACTCTACTACCAGTGGCACATACTGACGGCTTCAGAGAACTGCGAGGAAGTGAGCAATGAATGCGGGGCCAAGGTATTTGACGGCAATCTCGTGTCAGTCGACATGGAAGCAGCAGTCGCCATCTCCGTCGGAGTGATCTGCTACTGTGCTGCGAAGCCTGAGTAGCTCTGACTTTTTCTCCAAATCTATATTCACGCTGGGTGGGGAATCCGAATCACAATAGGCTACGAAAGCTGCCCAAGTAAATTGCTTGGGCATTGATTCCAATCGTACTAATAATTGCAATAAATATAAACATATGCCAACGGCGTACATTTCTTGTAACATTGTAAGAGGCGATCACCTTAGTATAGTGTCGAATTTATTTTTGATGTCATTGTAAAATGTTACTATGGATGGCTTCTGTTTGTGGTTTTGACGGCATATGTTGAGTTAGTCTCTAACAAGCTTGGAGCCAGGGTCACGTTACCTTTTCTCATGAATAAACGTAGCTTTAAAATTGCCTTTTGGAAGTCAAGAAGTGAACTGCAGACAGCCCTTCCTTTAGTGGTAGTAAAGTCTGTAGCAACCAAAACCAACTGCGGGAAAACGCCTTGGGCTGCGTATCGGAGCCGCCAGGCGGGGAAGCCGCCGGCGGTGGAGCACGCACCACCGGGTAAACACAGGACGAGTCGGACGACAGACCAACGACAACTGACAACAACCGACCACGACCGACTATGACCGGCACAACAAGGAAGAGATAAACAACGGAGGCTTGTGGAAACCACAACACCAAACACCAACAGTAAATCCACTCGGAACCAGAGCCACGCAAATGTCAACAACGAGCAACGACCAGAACGCAGTACCGCCGAGATAGAAACGAAGTCCAGAGCGAGTACCAGACTGACTGGACTAGGTTTTTTTTTTCTTTATTGTTATTTTTAAACCCGTACAAACAGGCAGGCTGTCAGCAGCATGTTACGCTGCTCTTAAACCATAGAATAGACAAAGAAACTACAGAAAGAATACACGTAAGTTACATAAAAGTGGGCAATAAAACAGTAGACACATATAGACAAACACGGAGCCGTTCACACTCGACGATAATCCACACTACAAACAGTTGACACGACGCACAAACACTGAAGATGTCGACGGCACAGGTGAACGATGGCGTGGGACGGTGAACACTGAACACTAAACACTAAACACGACGGCACACACGAGACACTGATGGCGATGATCTCCGGCGCGCGAATGTCCACGTAGCGTGTGCGAGTCCGGGGACCTGCCAAGAGGGGAAGAAGGGCGAGGAGGGGGGGGGGGAGAGGGAAGAACAAAGATGCCAATGGCTGAGGAGATTGGAGGAGGAGTAGAGGGACAGGGGAGGGGAAGCCCAGAGGAGGAATGGGGAGAAATGGAGGAGGGAGGGAAGGGGGAGAGAAGGGAGGGAGGGTGCCCAAAGGAGCAAACACAGGAAGAGGGAGGGAGGATCAAAGTTGGTAAGAGGGGTAGATGGAGAGGAGGAGGGCATCATCAGGGAGAGGGAGCTGGCGGAAGCCACCTTGGGAGAGGGTAAGGAGGGTGGAGAGATGGAGACTGGGTGGGATGTGGGAATACAGGTGAGGCAGCAGGCAGGGGTGGGAGAGGATGGGAGAGACAAGCGGGTGAGGAGGATCGAGTTTTCGGGAGGTGTACAGGATCCGTATCCACTCAAGGAAAAGGAGGAGGTGGGGGAACAGAATGAGGTCATACAGGATCCGCGTGGGGGAGGGGAGATGGATGTGATAGGTGAGGTGGAGAGTATGGTGTTCAAGGATCTGAAGGGATCTGTAAAAGGTAGGGTGGGGAGGGGGGGCGGAGATCCAGGCAGGATGGGCGTAATAGAAGATAGGGCGGATGAGGGATTTATAAGTGTGGAGTATGGTGGAGGGATCCAGACCCCACGTACGGCCAGAAAGGAGATTGAGGAATGGAGTTGGGGGCGTGCCTTGGCTCGGATTGTCCGAAGATGGGGGGTCCAGGAGAGGCGACGGTCGAGGGTGACGCCAAGGTACTTAAGGGTGGGGGTGAGGGCGATAGGACGGCCATAGATAGTGAGATAGAAATCAAGGAGGCGGAAGGAAGGGGTGGTTTTGCCTACAATGATCGCCTGGGTTTTGGAGGGACTGACCTTGAGCAACCACTGGTTGCACCAAGCGTCAACCAGTCAAGATGGGATTGGAGAAGGTGTTGGGAACGCTGCAGGGTGGGGGCGAGGGCAAGGAAGGCGGTGTCATCGGCAAACTGGAGAAAGTGGATGGGGGGGGGTGACGGCGGCGGCATGTCCACCATATACAAAAGGTACAGAAGGGGGGAGAGGACGGAGCCTTGGGGCACACCGGCAGAGGGAAAAAAGGTGTAGGAATCCGTATTATGGATGGTGATGTAGGAAGGACGGTAGGAGAGAAAGGAGCCGATGAGGCCGACGTAGTTAATGGGAAGGGCGAAGGTTTGGAGCTTGAAGAAGAGACTGGAATGCCATACGCGGTCATAGGCACGTTCGAGGTCCAGGGAGAGGAAGATTGCGGAGCGACGGGAATTTAGCTGTTAAGAAAGGAGATGAGTGAGGTGGAGGAGAAGGTCATCAGAAGAGCAGGACGGTTGAAAGCCACACTGGGTAACGGGAAGGAGGCGGTGCTGGCGGAGATGCTGGTGGATGTGTCGGGTGAGGATGGATCCCAGGACCTTGCTGAAGACCGAGGTAAGGCTGATGGGACGGTAGGAGGAGACATCGGACAGCGGTTTACCGGTTTAAGGAACATCAGGATATCGGAGGTTTTCCACAGGTTGGGGTAGTAGCCGGTGGACAGGACTACATTGTAGAGCCTGGCCAGGGTGGAGAGGAAAGAGACAGGAGCGTCACGAAGGTGGCAGTAGGTGACACAATTGTGACCAGGAGCGGTGTTGTGTTTTGTGCGGAGTGTAGCTATGAGATCCTGTGTAGTGATAGAAGCATTGAGTTCCGTGTGTGCAATGTTGTCCAGATACTGGAAACCAGGTGCGTGGGGAGGGACAGAGGTGTCAGTTCGATTGCGAACATCCGGGAAGAGGGAGTAATCGAACTGGGGATCGTCAGGTATGGAGAAGACATCGGAATGGTAGGACACAAAGTAATTGGCCTTAGTAAGGGTGTCAGGGAAGGGGTGATCATCATGGAGAAGAGGATAGTAGGGGGAGGGTTTAGTTCCGGTAAGGCGATGGAAGGCTGACCAGTACTTGGACGAGTTTATAGGTAGGGTAGCATTTAAGTGGGTGCATGTCTGTCGCCAGTCCCGGCGTTTCTTAGTTGCGAGCAAGTTTCGAATGTGTCGCTGGAGTTGCCGGTGGCGTCGTAGTGTATCCGGGTCACGTGTGTGGAGGAAGGCACTGTAGAGACGGCGGGATTCACGGAAGAGGAGGATGGCCTGTGGGGTAAGGTAGGATGGTGGGGGTGGATGGACAGTAGGGACGTGGGCCTCCACGGCCTCAGACTAGGTCTGCTGGAGGAAGGAGGTGGCATGGGAAGATCGTCAGGGTGGTGGTAGGTGAAGGAGTGGCCTTCGACCCGAGTTGAGAGGGTATCCCGGTAGGCATTCCAGTTGGCACGGGAATAGTCATGGACATACTTCGGGGGAGGGTCATTACGAGGGTCAGGGCGGGGGCGACGACTGTCTGAAACGGTGAGGAGGACAGGAGATGGTCGCTACCAATGGGGTCCAGGACATCCCCCGCTATGTGGCCAAGGATGTTGGGGAAGGATGACATCGGGAGTGGAGTTGGATTTGGGGCGGGTGTGCTGGGGAATGGGGATGAGGTCGCCATGGAGGGTGGAGAGGAAGCGATGCCACCATCATAACTGGGTGGGGGAACGACTATGGATGTTGAGGTCGGCGGCGATCACGTAGGTGGGGAAGGTACGATCAATGTGGGAGAGGAAGTCGAAAGGAATAGGGGCGTTAGGGCGGACATAGATGGTGGCACAAGTGACGGTAAGGCTGGGGAAGAAGAGACTAAGGATCAGGTGTTCGGTGGGTTCGGGAAGGAGGGGTTGGAGCTGAACCGGGATCTGGCGGTGGTGACCAATGGCAACTCCACCACACGCAATCGGGAGGGGATTATCCGAGTGGTGGAGAAGGTAGGGTGAAGAGTGGATGGTGTGGTGGGGTTGGGGGAAGGTTTCATTGAGGAGGAAGGCATCCACGTGGTGGGTTGCAAGGGTGTGCATGAAGAGGTTCTTGTTGGCGGGAAGGGAACAAATGTTGTTGAACAGGATACGGTGCTGTCGCACCATGACAGGGATTTAGACGAGGGTGTCGAGATGGGAGAAGGTAATGTGGGCCTGGTTGTGGGAGTAGGTGGCATACATTTTTAGGTGGAAGACGGAACGGGCAGCAAGGGAGACCTGTTGGAGGGTGTGAGGGCACTGGAAGGGGTGGACGTTTTGCAGGACAATGGTGAGGAACCTGATGATGTCCTCAGCGGTTGGGGGGGGGGGGGCAAAGGGAATTTCCAGGGGGGGTGGGGGCATCCAGAGGACGGACAGGGACGGTGAGTTCAGGAGTCATCGGAGGAGGTTGGGCTTTACACTTTTGGGAGTAGGTGGGATGGGGGAGATTGCAGGTATTACAGGAGGGAGGGGATTGAAGGTTATGACACTGCCGGAGGAAGTGCACTTGCCTACAATGCGGGCAGGTGGGGGCGTTGTGGCACTCAGCTGTTGGGTGCACGTTGTAGCGCAGACACCTGTGGCAGCGAAGGGGTTGAGGAGGGGAACGGGAGGGGTCGACCTTATAACGCTGGTTGAAGAGGAGGGCACCCTCCTTCAGGAGACGCTCAATGGAGGCGGTGTCCTTGGAGAAAACCCACATAAAGCGGGTGGGGCCAGCCGAGCTAAAAATGCGGCGGACCACCCGCACCTCCAGTGAGGGGTGCGCCTTGAACTCCGCCAACACCTCCTCCTCTGTGATCGTCGGACTAAGGCGAGTGATTACGGCGGTGTGGGTTGGCGGGCGATGTGGGGGTTGCGGATGGCGGGTAGGAGATGGAGAAGGAGCAGGGGTGAGGGAGGCATTGGGACCAAACCGGGTGATAGGGAGGCAGGAGAGGATGTCAGTTTGGAGTGTGGGGCTGGGGGAGGAGATAAGTACTGAATCCCATCTGGGAGTGAGGAGTGAGATGGGGGCAACAGCGAAGTGTTGGCGGAGGAGGATGGAGAGGTTCCGGGCCTTGAGAAGGGAAGGATCGGGATGGGAGAGGAGGTATTTGTATAAAGAGTGGGGGAGGAAGAGGAGGAGGTGGAGGGAGCAGGGCCAGGCGGGGAGACATCCATGGCATCCTGGGGGGGGAAGGAGAACGGGGCGGGGCCTTTTTGGGAGCGGAGGAGGTGGTGGTGCCGCTAGGGCATTTAACGGTGGCAGAAGGGTGGGTGGTGACATGAGGGACGCGAGCTATAGGGACGTGGCGGGAAGTGGCAGGACCTGGCGTGGGCGCAGTAGTCGGCGCCGGAAATGGCAATGGTGAAGGCGACGGCGACGGCGATGGCGATGGTGGTGGCGGTGATGGCGAAGGCGATGGGGAGAGCTGGGCATGGGCAATGGTCCGATGGGCCACCACCCTAGCTGGAGCTGCAGTGACAGGCTGGGGGAGTGGAGGGAAAGGATCAGAGGGAGAGGATCGAGAGGAAGAAGCTGGGGTGGGGGCGACAAAGAGCGAGGGCGAAGGGAGAGTTAGAAGAGGAGGGATGGAAAAAGGGGGGGGGGTGACTGGTCACACCTTGTAATGGTGGTGGTGGCGGCGGAGGGCCAAGTGTACACTATGGCAGTGGTGGTAGTAGTGGCACTGGATTAGGTTTTTTTTTCTTTATTGTGATTTCATTCCCCTGCCCCATTTGGGCAGGGGAGGGCTGTCAGCAGCACAATCTGCCGCTCTTCAGCCGAGTGACATGACAACTAAAACAAGAATAAAATAATACATACATAAGGAGGTAAAAAAAGGGAACATAAAACAGAGTAAGGGGTGAAAATGGAGGTAAAAATACACTGACATGTAGACGTTCATAGGGGACAGTTAATAAAGTCACCAGAAAGTTAAAAAACACAGTTGGCGACTCTTAAAACACAGAGAAGACACTGGATGCGCATGCACAGGTTAAAAGTTGGCCACAGTATTAAAAACACTCCGAAACAACACCCTTAAAACCCACTTGGAGCACACACGACGAAGAATAAAACTACCAGGTGGGACCTGCCGAGGGAAAGGTCAGAGAGGATGGAAAAGGAGGGGAGAGCATGGGGCAGCTGGGCAAGCGGCGGGATGAAGAGAGGAGGGGCAACCGTGGGTTCACGAAGAGGCAGGAGACACATGGGGCGGGAGAGGAAAAGGGAAGACAGGGCAGGAGGGAGCGCAGACACACTGAAAGAAGGCACAAGAGATGGAGGGGGAGTAGGAGGGGAAATCCGCTCAGAAGGAGGGAGGGGGACGAGAGGGAGCCCTGAGGAGGAGGCAGGAAGAGGGGGTTAGAGTTGGTAGGAAGGGTAGATGTCAGGGCGAAGCTCATCATCCGGCAGTGGTAGACAGTGGAAGTTGTGTTGGGAAAGGAGATGGAGGGTGTGGAGATGGAGAGAGGGAGGGACACAACGGTAAAGGTGCGGCAACTGGTTGGGAGTGGAGAGGAAGGGAGACACCAGGGGGTGAGGGGGATCAAGGCGGCGGACAATATATAGCGTGCGGATGTGTTCAAGGAAAAGGAGAAGGTGTGGGAAGGGGATGAGGTCATAGAGGATGCGCATGGGGGATGGAAGGCGGATGCGGAAGGCGAGGCGGAGTGCATGGCGTTCGAGGATTTGGAGGGCGTTATAGAACCGGGGAGGGGCAGAAATCCAAGCGATGCTGGCATAACAAGGGATGGGGCGGATCATGGATTTGTAAATGTGAAGGATGGTGGAAGGATGCAGACCCCATGTCCGGCCGGACAGGAGTTTCAGGAGGCGGAGGCAGTTGTGAGCTTTGTTTTGGATGGTAAGGAGATGGGGAGTCCAGGTGAGGTGGCGGTCGAGGGTGAGGCCAAGGTATTTGAGGGTAGGAGTGAGGTTGGATAGGATGGCCATAAATGGTGAGGTAGAAATCATGGAGGCGGAAGGAGCGGATGGTGCTGCCTATGATGATCGCCTGGGTCTTGGAGGGATTAACACGGAGGAACCACTGGTTGCGCCACGTGGTGAATTGGTCAAGGTGGGTTTGGAGGGTACATTGGGACCGTTGAAGGGTAGGATAAAGGGCTAGGAAGGCAGTGTCATCAGCGAACTGGAGAAGATGAACAGGAGGGGGAGGTTTGGGCATATCAGCAGTGTACAGGAGATAGAGGAGAGGGGAAAGGACAGAACCTTGGGGCACGCCGGCAGAGGGGTAGAAAGTACAGGAGTTGGAATTGTGGATAGTCACATAGGAGGGACGATGGGAGAGGAAGGAAGCAACGAGACGGATGAAGTTGATGGGGAGAGCATAGGTCTGGAGTTTGAAAAGCCCGGGATGCCAGACACGGTCATAGGCGTTCTGGAGATCAAAGGAAACAAAGATAGCAGAGCGACGGGAGTTAAGTTGGAGGGAAAGAAGATGGGTAAGGTTAAAGAGCTGGTCGTCAGCAGAGAAGGAAGGCCAGAAGCCACATTGGGTAAGAGGAAGGAGGCGGTGCTGGTTAAGGTGGCGGTGGATTCGGCGAGAGAGGATGGCCTCAAAGACCTTACTGAACACGGAGGTGAGGCAGATGGGACGACAGGAAGAGGTAGCAGAGGGGGGTTTGTTAGGCTTAGTGAACAGCAGGACACGGGAAGTCTTCCACAGATCAGGGTAAAATCCAGTGGAGAGGAGGACATTGTACAGGGCAGCAAGGACAGACAGGAAGGATGGAGGGGATTCCTTGAGGTGACGGTAGGTAACGCCATCATGACCTGGGGTGGTGTTGCGTTTGGAGCGGAGGACAAGTGTGATGTCTTGCATGGTGATGGGAGTGTTGATGTCGGAGGGGGGTAGCCGATCCAAGTACTGGAAGCTAGAGGCGAGCGGGGGGACAGAGGTGTCAGTGCGGTCAAGGACAGTGGGGAAGAGGGAGTAATCAAAATGGGGATCGTCAGGAATGGAGAAGGCCTCGGACAGGTGGGAAGCAAAATGGATAGCCTTACTGAGGTTGTCAGGAAAGGGTCAATCGTCATGGAGCATGGGGTAATGCGGGGTGGGATGGCTACCAGTAAGGCGGTGGAAGGCTGACCAGTACTTGGAGGAGTTGACAGGGAGGGTGGAGTTGAGGCGTGTGCATGTCTGATGCCAGTCCCGGCGTTTCTTTGCTGTAAGGAGGTTCCGGATATGTCGCTGTAATTGCCAGTGGCGGGTGAGAGTATCCCGGTCCCGAGTGCGGAGGAAGGAGCGGTAGAGCCTGCGGGATTCACGCAGAAGAAGGACGGCCTGTGGAGGAAGCGTAGGGCGGTGAGGGTGGATGAGTTTGGTAGGGACATGAGCCTCCACAGCGTCAGTGATGGTCTTCTGAAGGAAGGAAGAGGCATGGGTGATGTCATCAGGGTGGTGGAAAGTGAGGGGGTGGCTTTCGACCTGTAAGGCAATGGATTCCGTAGGCATCCCAATTGGCATGGTGGTAGTCATGGACAGACTTTGGAGGGGCAGATGGGTGGGTGGCTACAGTGGCAGGATGGGTAGAGGAGATGGTGAGAAGGACAGGGAGATGGTCACTACCGATGGGATCGAGGACATCAACGGCAATGCGACCAAGGAGGTTGGGGAAAGTGAGGATAACATCGGGGGTGGAGTTACTTTCAGGACGGTTGTGCTGTGGGAGAGGAACAGGGTCACCATGGAGGGTGGCAAGGAACTGATGACACTGCCGAAGGGTGGCAGGGTCACGGCTGTGGATGTTGAGGTCAGTGGCGATCACATAGGTGGAGAAGGTACGGTCAACATGGGAAATGAAGTCAAAGGGGAGAGGAGCTGCGGGGCAAATATACACTCCTGGAAATTGAAATAAGAACACCGTGAATTCATTGTCCCAGGAAGGGGAAACTTTATTGACACATTCCTGGGGTCAGATACATCACATGATCACACTGACAAAACCACAGGCACATAGACACAGGCAACAGAGCATGCACAATGTCGGCACTAGTACAGTGTATATCCACCTTTCGCAGCAATGCAGGCTGCTATTCTCCCATGGAGACGATCGTAGAGATGCTGGATGTAGTCCTGTGGAATGGCTTGCCATGCCATTTCGACCTGGCGCCTCAGTTGGACCAGCGTTCGTGCTGGACGTGCAGACCGCGTGAGACGACGCTTCATTTAGTCCCAAACATGCTCAATGGGGGACAGATCCGGAGATCTTGCTGGCCAGGGTAGTTGACTTACACCTTCTAGAGCACGTTGGGTGGCACGGGATACATGCGGACGTGCATTGTCCTGTTGGAACAGCAAGTTCCCTTGCCGGTCTAGGAATGGTAGAACGATGGGTTCGATGACGGTTTGGATGTACTGTGCACTATTCAGTGTCCCCTCGACGATCACCAGTGATGTATGGCCAGTGTAGGAGATCGCTCCCCACACCATGATGCCGGGTGTTGGCCCTGTGTGCCTCGGTCGTATGCAGTCCTGATTGTGGCGCTCACCTGCACGGCGCCAAACACGCATACGACCATCATTGGCACCAAGGCAGAAGCGACTCTCATCGCTGAAGACGACACGTCTCCATTCGTCCCTCCATTCACGCCTGTCGCGACACCACTGGAGGCGGGCTGCACGATGTTGGGGCGTGAGCGGAAGACGGCCTAACAGTGTGCGGGACCGTAGCCCAGCTTCATGGAGACGGTTGCGAATGGTCCTCGCCGATACCCCAGGAGCAACAGTGTCCCTAATTTGCTGGGAAGTGACGGTGCGGTCCCCTACGGCACTGCGTAGGATCCTACGGTCTTGGCGTGCATCCGTGCGTCGCTGCGGTCCGGTCCCAGGTCGACGGGCACGTGCACCTTCCGCCGTCCACTGGCGACAACATCGATGTACTGTGGAGACCTCACGCCCCACGTGTTGAGCAATTCGGCGGTACGTCCACCCGGCCTCCCGCATGCCCACTATACGCCCTCGCTCAAAGTCCGTCAACTGCACATACGGTTCACGTCCACGCTGTCGCGGCATGCTACCAGTGTTAAAGACTGCGATGGAGCTCCGTATGCCACGGCAAACTGGCTGACACTGACGGCGGCGGTGCACAAATGCTGCGCAGCTAGCGCCATTCGACGGCCAACACCGCGGTTCCTGGTGTGTCCGCTGTGCCGTGCGTGTGATCATTGCTTGTACAGCCCTCTCGCAGTGTCCGGAGCAAGTATGGTGAGTGTGACACACCGGTGTCAATGTGTTCTTTTTTCCATTTCCAGGAGTGTAGATAGTGGCACAGGTGACGGTGAGGGAGGGAAAAAAGTGGCTGAGGAGAAGGTGTTCGGTTGGGTCATTGAGGAGGGGTTGTGGCCGGACAGGGAGATGCCTGAGGTGGCCGATAGTGACCCTGCCTCGAGCTAGGGGAAGGGAATTGTCAGTGAGGTGAAGGAGATAAGTGGAGATGCGGACCACATGGTGGGGTTGGAGGAAGGTTTCATTAAGGATGAAGGAGTCAACCTGGTGCAGGGAGAGGGTATGCATGAAGAGGTATTTGTTTGCAGGGAGGGAGCGAATGTTGAGGTAGAGGAAACAATACTGTTGACGAGCCATGGGGTTGGGTGTGGGAAGGGTGCGGGAAGGGGAGAGAGGGGCTTAAACAAGGGTGTCTAGGTGGATGAAGGTAAAGTGGGCCTGGTTGTGGGAGTATGTGGCGTAGGTGTTTAAGTGGAAACCAGAGCGGGCAGCGAGGGAAATCTGCTGGTGTGTGTGGGGGGGGGGGCGCTGGAAGGGGTGGATATTCTGCAGGACGATGGTGAGGAACCGGATGATGTCTTCAGCTGTAGGGGGAGGGTGGAGGGAATTGTTAGGGTGGATAGGTGGGTCAATGGGGCGAACGGGTTCAGTGAGTTCAGTGTTGGTGGGAGGGGGCTTGGCTTTGCATTTGGAGGAATAGGTGGGGTGAGGTTCATTGCAGGTGTTGCAGGATGGGGGGGGAGGCGAGGTTGGGACACTGTTTGAGGAAGTAGGAGGCTTTACAATGGGGGCAGGTTGGTTGGTTTCTTGCAGTTTTGGGTGAGGTGGTCATTGTACAGAAGACAACGCTGGCAGCGGTAGGATTGAGGAGGGGAATGGGACAGGTCAACAGGGTAGCGGCGGTTGAAAATCAGGGCTCCCTGCATGAGGAGGTGGTCGATGGAGGAGGCGGACTCTGTAAAGATATGCATGAGGAAAGTAGGGCCAGAGGAGTTGTAAATACAGCAGGCAGAGCGGATTTCCAGGGAGGGGTGGGCATTCAGTTCCGCCAACACCTCAGCCTCCGTGACCACAGGGCTGAGTTTTGTGATGACTACAGTGAGGGTCGGCGGACGACGAGGCGGTTGGGGTTGACGAGGAGAGGAGGATGTAAGGAAGGGGGTGAGGGATGCGTGGGGCCCAAAGGTGATGCGGGAAAGGCGCCAGAGGAGATCAGTATGGAAGGACGGAGAGGGAGACTTGATGAGAACAGAGTCTCTGCGAGGGATAAGTTGGGTGATGGGTGCACTGGGGATGTACTTTCGGATTTCAAGGGTGAGGGTGCGGGCATCAAGGAATTTCGGATTAGGGTTGGCTAGGACAAAGGTACACAGGGAGGGGGCTGGAGAGGAGGGAGGTTGGGTGGTATCCATAGCGGGGTCAGTGGGAGGTGGGGCGGGCAGTGGCTTTGTGGAGGAAGGAGTAGAGGAGAGGTCGCCACTGGGCCGTTTGGAAGATTTTTAGGCGGGTGTTGCCTGGGAGGAGGGATGAGGGACTGGATGGATGGGGAGGTGGTGGGAGGCAGGGCTCTCCTGTGAGGCAGTAGCACCGGATGAGAGGGTAGGGCGCTCTGTGGCGGCGACTGTGGCGCGGCGGGCGGAGACTCTGGCAGGGGAAGCAGTGGTAGTCGCAGGGGGGAGAGGGGGAAAGTCGTCTCGGCGGGCGACAGGAGCGGGAGGGGGGTTGGGAGCAGGGACAGAGGCAGGAGTGGGAGAAGCAGCAGGGGCAGTAGCAGGGGTAGGAGCAGGAGTGACATACAGGTGGGGATACATCAATGGAGAGGAGATAGATGGGGAGGAGACTGTGAGTAGTGGAGGTGCATGAGACAGGTGAATCCCAGAGGACGCACTCCATGACGTTACAGTGGGGGCAGGTGAAGGAGAGGTGTAGATGATGGTGGTAGTTGGGGCGTCCATGATCGCATGCGGCAGCGAACACCGAGAGACGGCGGCAGCGGCGAGCACCGAGAGACGGCGGCAGAAGAAGCGGCGAGCACCAAGAGACGGCGACAGCGGCGGCGGCGGCGGCGGCGGCTGAAGAAGCGGCGACCAGGTGGCGGTGGCAGAAGAGGAAGCGGCGAGCACCGACAGACGGCGACCAAGCGGCGGCGGCGGCGGCGACGAACAGACGACGACGGCGGCGGCGGCGGCGGCGGCGGCGGGCAGCAGTGACGGCGTGCAGACGGGCAACAACGCGACAAGCACCGTTGGGACTCTTCCACGTCAAAGACACACCCTGAGAGTAGCCCAGGCAGTGCGAGTCCTCGATGAGGAAGTGAGGCAATCCAACCCTCGAATCCCTGGACTAGGTTTTTTTTTTTCGTTATTGTGATTTCATGCCCCTGCCCCATATGGGCAGGGGAGGGCTGTCAGCAGCACAATCCGCCGCTCTTCAGCCGAGTGACATGACAACTAAAACAAGAATAAAATAATACATACTTAAGGAGGTAAAAAAGGGGAACATAAAACAGAGTAAGGGGAGAAAATGGAGGTAAAAATACACTGACATGTAGAAGTTCATTGGGGACAGTTAAAAAAGTCACCAAAAAGTTAAAAAACACAGTTGGCGACTCTTAAAACACAGAGAAGACACTGGATGCGCATGCACAGGTTAAAAGTTGGCCACAGTATTAAAAACACTCCGAAACAACACACTTAAAACCCACTTGGAGCACACACGACGAAGAATAAAACTATCAGGCGGGACCTGCCGAGGGAAAGGTCAGAGAGGATGGAAAAGGAGGGGAGAGCATGGGGCAGCTGGGGAAGCGGCGGGATGAAGAGAGGAGGGGCAACCGTGGGTTCACGAAGAGGCAGGAGACACATGGGGCGGGAAAGGAAAAGGGAAGACATGGCAGGAGGGAGCGCAGAGACACTGAAAGAAGGCACAAGAGATGGAGGGGGAGTAGGAGGGGAAATCCGCTCAGAAGGAGGGAGGGGGACGAGATGGAGCCCTGAGGAGGAGGCAGGAAGAGGAGGTTAGAGTTGGTAGGAAGGGTAGATGTCAGGGCGAAGCTCATCATCCAGGAGCGGTAGACGGTGGAAGTTGTGTTGGGAAAGGAGATGGAGGGTGTGGAGATGGAGAGAGGGAGGGACACAACGGTAAAGGCGCAGCAACTGATTGGGAGTGGAGAGGAAGGGAGACACCAGGGGGTGAGGGGGATCAAGGCGGCAGACAATATATAGTGTGCGGATGTGTTCAATGAAAAGGAGAAGGTGGGGGAATGGGATGAGGTCATAGAGGATGCACGTGGGGGACGGAAGGCGGACGCGGAAGGCGAGGCGGAGTGCATGGCGTTCGAGGATTTGGAGGGCGTTATAGAACCGGGGAGGGGCAGAAATCCAAGCGATGCTGGTATAACAAATGATGGGTAGGTGTGAAGGATGGTGGAAGGATGCAGACCCCACGTCCGGCCGGACAGGAGTTTCAGGAGGCGGAGGCGGCTGTGAGCTTTGTTTTGGATGGTAAGGAGATGGGGAGTCCAGGTGAGGTGGCGGTCGAGTGTGAGGCCAAGGTATTTGGGGGTAGGAGTGAGGTGGATAGGACGGCCGTAAATGGTGAGGTAGAAATCATGGAGGCGGAAGGAGCGGGTGGTGCGGCCTATGATGATCGCCTGGGTCTTGGAGGGATTAACACGGAGGAACCACTGGTTGCACCAAGCGGTGAATTGGTCAAGGTGGGTTTGGAGGGTACGTTGGGACCGTTGAAGGGTAGGATAAAGGGCTAGGAAGGCGGTGTCATCAGCGAACTGGAGAAGATGAACAGGAGGGGAGGTGTGGGCATATCAGCAGTGTACAGGAGATAGAGGAGAGGGGAAAGGACAGAACCTTGGGGCACGCCGGCAGAAGGGTAGAAAGTACGGGAGTTGGAATTGTGGATAGTCACATAGGAGGGACGATGGGAGAGGAAGGAAGCAACGAGACGGACGAATTTGATGGGGAGAGCATAGGTCTGGAGTTTGAAAAGGAGCCCGGGATGCCAGACACGTCCCTGGACTAGGACAGAGCGGGTCCCTATATACGAAACCGGAGGGAGCGGCTATTGGTCGTTGTCTGCACGTGGCGTAGCGGTGGCGCCCTCGCTGCGCGAGAGCCGCTGCGCGGAATAGCCGCCGCTGAGGCGGAGCCCTCTATGGGCTGACCACGTCCGTTTGTTCTGGCGCGTGTTCGACTTCCGCGGCGGAAGGTACTAGAAAATCAACAGGAAACTCACTCTTGTTTTTCCCCATTGTCGCACAAAGGGAAAAATAGACTTTTTCCTAACTCTTCTAGCAAGCCAGTAGTGGTCAACCAGCTGTCTCTCTGTCAATTTCCACCTGACTGATAGAGCATTACCAATGTCGTGTTCCGGCACAGGTGGTATCACCAACTTCGGACGAGGGTGTGGCCTGGGTGGTGCAGCCGGGAAATTAATGACACTGGGGGATGAGGTCTACTAAGTTACCTTTAAGAGAGTGGGAGGGAGGAAGGTCTCCTAAGATGCTTAGCACAGAAGATTTTGGAATGGAGAGGAGAAGTTTTAGCTTCGTAGGAAGTGAATAAGGGTACAAACTTTCAACGATACGATTTAAGTTTTCCCAGTAGTTCAACTTACCTGGAGAGTTGTCCCAAGTGGCTTTATATCTTTCATTTATCAAAGATTACACCCTACACCTCTAAATGTTAGTCTTTTCCAGCGCTCCGATTTGCTGAGTTCTACTTTTCCCTGTCAGAGACGAGTGCTCTGCTTGCTCCGCGTTCCCAGAATACACAATTAATTAATGTAAACACAACAGAAGACGAGTGTGAGACTGCGCGCGTTCCCGTTTATGTTGCGACACACAGCAAACACCAATTATCACTCGCTGCAACACACACAGTCTGAGCCTTACTCACACTAGGAGAAAAGTGTAGGACAGAAATTTTTGCTCCTGTGTATATCCTGGCACACAGGAAATACCAAATATCACTCGTTGCTACTATTAGAGACAAACTCTACTCACCTTTTTATTCACTAACAGGCTGAAAACTCAAGATTATAACGGTTTCTTGGTACTTACTGGAAAATCAGTTGTCTTCCCTCGAATTTGTACAGTCTTCTCGTAGATTTTACTGCAGCAGCATCGAAGTGTCACTCTATAGTAACTCCAGGTCTTGGTTGTAGTACTGCTCCTTCTGCTTCCTGGTACTGATTCAGAATGCGACTATCGGTGACTATGACTGACTTGATCCTGTGTGCTAGTCGCTTAAATAGTGATTTTTCAGTCAGTTGTGAACGAGTATTTCTACTGACGTTGCTTTCCCCTGAAGCTACCGAAGGTCTTTCTAACTTCTGGAAACTTCCAGCATTGGTGGAAATCAATCTGAAACGCCGTAGCCTTGTCACCATATCTGTGTTCGCCTAAGCTGTCTGATAGCTATAGCATATAGACATGTTATTGTCTCGCACAGTTTTAAATATGGCTGCTTGCTTCAGTGACCGTTTCTAAATTAAAATTGAAACAAATAAGCCCTCGGTCACTCCTTGTGCAGTTTACCGAAATGTTTTTTTCATCCAAGTTAACTCATAATTTTTCGTTTATTAAATGGTTTATTGGCTGTATTTCACATTATATCAGTTTCTACAAGCTGTGTCATTCAGCCCTTCCTGTATTTTCCATAATGACCTTTTTATGCTAAAAACTGTACTGCTAAGCTCTAATGCAGACAAAATGTTACTTTATCTGTCGCTGTTAAACAAAATATTACTTTTTACATTATGTACTGAACTATATTCTTTATAATTTTATCTGTCTACACTTGAATGTTAAGTAGCCAAGTTGTACCTGCGGCTACTAGATGGCACTCTCGATGCAATGTCATGTTCACCTGCCCGCACTTGTAAACGCGGGCGCCTAAGTCCGTTGCAACCTGTGGCTGTACAGGTACGAGCAGCCCGTAGTGGCTTGCTTTCACGCACTCCTTTTTATATATTTTATGACTAAAGCCCTTCTGGCCTGTTAATTATTTTATGTGTGACATGTAAGTACTCCCTCTGTCTTTTATTGTTAGTCAGTACTTATACATTTATATAAGAAAATGTCTTTTCCTATAAATTTGTAACAATGTTATAGGCCATTTCAATTGTTGTCATTCTGATGAAGGTACTCTTAGAAGTGTTGAAACCTGGTCAATAAGACTAAAAATAATTGTGACCAAGGGCTTATTTGTTTCAATTTTATTTTCTGTTATTGTCTGCCAGTGACCGTGCCTGTGAGGAAACCACTTTCCAGCTCTGCGTGGGAACTTCGTTACGTTTGCCCCACTTTTCGTCGGCCGGGAATAACATGCATCATGCCTCCCCAGCATTATACCTGTGTGTTCTGATAACAAGCTTGGCTGCTTACATGCTATAATTCTTCTGGTCGCAACACGTTTTATATTTACTAATTACACAGGTAAAATAGTTGAGAAGACACAAGAGCATATATCTCAGTACCATATTTACAGTGTTTGCTGCGGAAAAAATCGCAACACCAATACGTAATTAATGACCGGTTTAACGGCCAGAATGTTAAATGCAAGCATGCAAACGTGCATGCATTGTGTTGTTCTGGTACCAGACGTCAGTTTGTGGGATAGCGTTTCGTGCCTGTAGCACTTGGTCGGTCTATACATGGACGGTAAATGCTGTTAGCGGATGACGCTGGAGCTCTCGTCCGATGATGTCCTATACAGTATATGCTCGACTGGAAACAGATCTGATGATCGCACAGGCCAAGACAACTCTATAGAGCGTGTTTGATTACAATAGTGGTATGTGGGGGAGCGTTATCCTGTTAGAAAACATCCGTGGAATGCTGTTCATGAATGGCAGCACAAAAGGTAGATTGACGTACAGATCTGCAGACAGGGAGCTTGGGATAACCGCGAGAGTGCTCCTACTGTGACCCGAAACCGCACTCCAGACGATAACTCCAGGTGTAGGTCCAGTGTGTCTAGCACGCAGGCAGATGGTTACAGGCCCTCGAATGGCCTCCTCGCACCCGACAAACGGCCATCACTGGTAACGAGGAAAAACCAGGTTTCATTAGAAAACACAACAGACCTCGACGCTGCCCTACAATGAGACCACTGAAGTCGCAAATGACGGTGGTTTGAAATCAGTGAAATGCACGCTACAGGGCGGCTGGGTCGGGGATGTCCTTGAACTAACCGATTTGTAACAGTAGTTGTGTCAATGCGGTGTCAACTGCCGCTCAGATTGCTGCTGCAGACGCAGTACGTTGCACCACAGCCATACGCGGAACCCACTGGTATTCCCTCTCGGTGGGGCCATGTGGGCGTCCGGGTACCGGTCTCCTGACGACCATACCTTCCTGTGACCACCGATTCCAGTAATCATGTGCAGTGGCTACATTTCTGCCAAGTATTTCTGCTATACCACGGTAGGAACATCCAGCTTCTCGTAATACTGTCACACGACCTCGTTCAAACTCGGTTAGCTGTGGATAATGGCGTCTTCGTCGCCTTAAAGCCATTCTTGACTAACATCAACTCACCACGTCCAGTCTCAAAGATTACTAACTCTTACGACGTTATAGCATGTATTTAAGACAAACCTGATTTGCGTCTTCATCGTGGCACTATTAACGCCATTCTTATTCGACTGGAGCCAAATTTGAACACATGTCTTCTCTGAGATGGTCGGCCGCTGTGGCCGAGTGGTTCTAGGCTCTTCAGTCCGGAACCGCGCTGCTGCTACGGTGGCAGCTTCGAATCCTGCCTCAGGCATGGATGTGTGTGATGTCCTTAGGTTAGTTAGGTTTAAGTAGTTCTAAGTCTAGGGGACTGATGACCTCAGATGTTAAGTTCCACAGTGCTTGGAGTGATTTCATTTTTCTCAGAGATGTAGAAACACGCCTGATACCTTTCGTTTATGTCGCACAACTCTTTCTTGGTGTTGCAACTTATATATACAGGGTGGTCCATTAATCATGACCGGGCCAAATATCTCACGAAATAAGCGTCAAACGAAAAAACTACAAAGAACGAAACTTGTCTAGCCTGAAGAGGAAAATCAGATGGCGCTATGGTTGTCTCGCTAGATGGCGTTGCCATAGGTCAAACGGATATCAACTGCGCTTTTTTTAAAATAGGAACCCCCATTTTTATAACATATTCGTCGAGTACGTAAAGAAATATGAATTTTTTAGTTGGACCACTTTTTTCGCTTGGCGATAGATGGCGCTGTAATAGTCACAAACGTATAAGTACGTGGTATCACGTAACATTCCGCCAGTGCGGACAGTATTTGCTTCGTGATACATTACCCGAGTTAAAATGGACCGTTTACCAATTGCAGAACAGGTCGATATCGTGTTGATGTATGACTATTGTGATGAAAATGCCCAACGAGCGTGTGCTATGTATGCTGCTCTGTATCCTGGACGACATCATCCAAGTGTCCGGACCGTTCGCCGGATAGTTACGTTATTTAAGGAAAAAGGAAGTGTTCAGCCACATGTGAAACGTCAACCACGATCTGCAACAAATGATGATGCCCAAGTATGTATTTTAGCTGCTGTCGCGGCCAATCCGCACATTAGTAGCAGACAAACTGGGCGAGAATCGGGAATCTCTAATCGTCAGTGTTGAGAATGCTACATCAACATCAATTGCACTCGTACCATATTTCTATGCACCAAGAATTGCATGGCGACGACTTTGAACGTCGTGTACAGTTGTGCCACTGGGCACAAGAGAAATTAAGGGGCGGAGACAGATTTTTTCCACGCATTCTATTTAGCGACGAAGCGTCATTCACCAACAGCGGTAACGTAAACCGGCATAATATGCACTATTCGGCAACGGAAAATCCACGATGGCTGCGACAAGTGGAACATCAGTGACCTTGGCGGGTTAATGTATGGTGCGGCATTATGGGAGGAAGGATAATTGGCCCCCATTTTACGATAGCAATCTAAATAGCGCAATGTATGGTGATTTCCTACGTAATTTTCTACCGATGTTAGTACAAGATGTTTCACTGCATGACAGAATGGCTATGTACTTCCAGCATGATGGATGTCCGGCACATAGCTTGCGTGCGGTTGAAGCGGTATTGAATCTCATATTTCATGACAGGTGGATTGTTCGTCGAAGCACCATACCATGGCCCACACGTTCGCCGGATCTGACGTCCCCGGATTTCTTTCTGTGGCGAAAGATGAGGGATATTTGCTATCGTGATCCACCGACAACGCCTGACAACATGCGTCTGCGCATTGTCAATGCATGTGCGAACATTACGGAAGGCGAACTACTCGCTGTTGAGAGGAATGTCGTTACACGTATTGCCAAATGCATTGAGGTTGACGGGCATCATTTTGAGCAATTATTGCATTAATGTGGTATTTACAGGTAATCACGCTGTAACACCATGCATTCTCAGAAATGATAAGTTCACAAAGGTACATGTATCACATTGAACAACCGAAATAAAATGTTCAACCGTACCTACGTTCTGTATTTTAATTTGGAAAACCTACCTGTTACCAACTGTTCGTCTAAAATTGTGAACCGTATGTTTGTGACTATTACAGCGCCATCTATCACAAAGAGAAAAAGTGGTCCAACCAAAACATATTTCTTTACTTACTACACGAATATGTAATAGAAAATAGGGGTTCCTATATTTTAAAAATCGCAGTTGATATCCCTTTGACCTATGGCAGCGCCATCTAGAGGGGCCAACCATAGCGCCATCTGGTTTCCCCCTTCTAGCTAGACGAGTTTCATTCTTTGTAGTTTTTTCGTTTGACGCTTATTTCGTGAGATATTTGGCCCGGTCACGATCAATGGACCACCCTGTATAAACTGCACTTTACACAAACTCCTTCCAGTTTCCCAGTAAATGTAAAATTTTTTCCGAGAGTGTAATACTGGTTCAATACAGATATACGGTACTATCCGAATTGCTGTTATCTTGTCTGATTGTCTCCTTTCACAGCGAGTCGGAAGGCAGTGAACGATGAAGTTGAGAATTTTTATGTTCATTGAAAGGCGAAATTTTTGATGCCTCCCCATCAGTTCCCCACAGATATTCTAAGTCAACACCAGCTAAAAGTACGAGAAGCCTATCAGTTCAAGAACGTTTATTGGTTTCACGTATTTCTTACGCAGAAACGAAGCTTTGGCGCTCTCCATATACTGATTTGTATACAGAACTATGACAGACAAAAGGTCATCCTCTATGGAGCATTTCCAAGATTCCAAATGCGTTCGTGTTGACTTCGCTGCACCTATATTTTCCCACATTGTTGTGGACTCTGAAAAATATTCCTTGAACCTTTACTCCACTTTTTCCTACGTTCATTCCAATGCAGTAATGGTACTTTTCCTCAAAGTCTTCCTCATCCTCTTCACTGTCGTCTTCCTTTGCTTCTGAATCTTCCTGTTTCACGCAACTTCACCGCACATCGTCTTCAAAATCCCCTTGAACTTGAATAATTTCTTCTTTAAATTACGTCTCTGGATTTTATCAACACACCGTCGGTTAAGGATATTATACATTTGACTGTACCCAGTCATTACTAAGTACATTCAACCTAAGACAATAAAATTACTATCAAATAACGGGACCATATGTAGTGTATTCTTCGCTATTGAAAATTACCTGTTGATTCTGCAGTTTCATTTATATGTTCTGTACTCATCGTCTGTCTATCGATATGAGTTCGTTGAACAGATTCTTTAGATGGACACTGAGGCCATTTCGCATCTTTTGGGAGTCAGTTTGTCTTTCGACCAATGGGACGCTTCACGAGACCATCTTTGTTTGAAGTAGCGTTGAATAACATGTATGCTCTGTCTGGAAGTTACTAGTTCCCGGTGTCGCATTTGGAGGAGTTCTGTTATGTTTTCCATTGTGGGTAGAAGACTGCTTTTGTCTGCTGGTGATCTGTGCTGGTCTGGAGATGCTAAAATGATAAATGAACTGTGTAGTTCATTTCACTTTTTTGCTGTGGTGTTTTGAAGATTAGGTGAAGTAGTTGGCTTATTTCAGCATTGCTTGCTTTCGATTACTAAGCGGCTAGTTATTCGGAAGTATCATTCTGCATGGTAAAATGGGAGCTTGTAGGCTGCTCAAATTTTAGTGAATAGAAGCTAATAAGAGTGCCTTGTGTTATCTTTTCAATCCATCGTGCTGTAGATTCAAAGTTATCACGCCCTTCTAAATTATGAAAGTTTCATTACTGTTTTTAAAGTCGTGTACTGGGAATGTGTTATTGCGATTACTCATTGTGAAACTGAAGTTTACAACTGCTGCTTGTTTGAGGACCCATGTGGGTTTGTATATCAATTTCTTGTGTTTGGGTAACAATATACAATGAAGAGCCATAGAAACTGGTACAACTGCCTTATATCGTGTAGGGCCTCAGCGAGCACGCAGAAGTGCCGCAACATGGCGTGGCAAGTCTGAAGTAGTGCTGGAGGGAACTGACACCATGAATCGTACAGGTCTGTCCATAAATCAGTAAGAGTACGAGGGTGTGGAGAACTATTCTGAGTAGCATATTGCAAGGCATCCCAGATATGATCAATAATATTCATGTCTGTGGAGTTTGGTGGACAGCGGGAGTGTTTAAACGCAGAGGAGTGCTCCTGGTGCCATTTTTTTTAGAAATTCTGGACATATGGGGTGTCGCATCGTGGAACTGCCTAAGTCCGTCGGAATGCCACTGGACATGAATTGATGTAGGTGATCAGACAGGATGCTTACGTACGTGTAGCCTGTTCAGAGTCGTATCCAGATATATCAAGGGTCGGCTCCATACCCGTACACATCCATTCGCTTGATGCAGTTTGAAACGAAACTCGTCCGACCAGGTAACATATTTCCAGTCATCAACAGTCCAATATCAGTGTTGACGGACCCAGGTGAGGCGTGAAGCTTTGTGTCGTGCGGCCTGATAGGGTACACGAGTGGGCCTTCGGCTCCGAAAGCCCATGTAGATGATGTTTTGTTGAATGGTTCGCATGCTGACACTTGTTGATGGCCTAGCATTGAAATCTGCAGCAATTTGCGGAAGGGTTGCACTTCTATCGCATTGTACGATTTCCTTCAGTTATCGTTGGTCCCGTTGTTGCACGATCCTTTTGCCGGCTGCAGTGATGTCAGAGATTTAACGTTTTACCGGATTCCTGATATTCAGGTACACTAGTGAAATCCCCACTTCATCGCTACCTCCGAGATGCTGTGTCCGATCGCTGGTGCGACGACTGTAACACCATGTTCAAACTCACTCAAATCTTGATAACCTGCCATTGTAGCAGCAGTAAGCGATCTAACAACTGCGTCAGACAGTTCTCGTCTTATATAGGCGTTGCCGGTCACAGCGCCGTATTCTGCCTGTTTACATATCTCTGTATTTGAATACGTATGCCTATACCAGTTTCGTTGGCGCTTCAGTGTGTATGCTTAACAAATGGTTCAAATGGCTCTGAGCACTATGCGACTTAACTTCTGAGGTCATCAGCCGCCTAGAACTTAGAACTAATTAAACCTAACTAACCTAAGGACATCACACACATCCATGCCCGAGACAGGATTCGAACCTGCGACCGTAGCGGTCACGCAGTGCCAGACTGAAGCGTCTAGAACTGCACGGCCACACCGGCCGGCTATGCTTAACAACCGCCTTCTTTCTGCGTTATTTCGATCCAAACCAAATCATTCTTTGTTACTTATGCATAGTAGAATGCCAAGTTGCATGGCCGCCATTTTGTTGTTTTTGATCCGGCTCACGGTCAATGAATATTCTGGCGTATAATAAACCACGTATTCAAATGGACTCACAAAATATTAGTAATAATTAGCTTCTCTTTGTATGCTATCAAGTTACAAACGCAGACCAAGTAGGTAAATGGTTGCTCTTTTGATGATCACTGCTTGCTAAATATTGTGTGCAGTGTCCTCGCACATTATTTTGATTTTAGGTAGAAATGATATTTACAACTTAAGTGTTGATTCAGATGGCTTAATTATTCTTTTGTCTTTAATGTCAATGAATAACTGTCACTACTAATGGAAGTATATGATATGAATTAGCAGCTGTGCATTTGGATAACAATCAACTGTATAATGTTATGACGGCAGTGGAAATTTGTGCCTGATCGGGACTCGAACCCGGATTTCCCGTTTATCGCGAACGATCATCTTATTATTAGGCTATCGGAACACGCTTCACAGCCTGACTGAATCTTTCATTAGTCGTCAACTATGCTTCTAAAACCTGCACTCGTGTATCCATTATCTATATTCCCATACAGGGGAGACATTTTGATTGGAAGTCGCTTTGCCAGTATCGACACATAAATCCAATATTGCAGTGTCTGTATTGTTGAGAAGTACGGTGCAGTATTCCTTCGCATATGCATTCATATTTGAAGTAACATTGCATTGTACTTCTGAACAACATGGGCACTGCAGTATCTTAATTGTGGAAGACCTTACCATGGTTTCTAATTCCTATGGCTCTTCCGATCCGGAGTTAATTACAGTTTTTTCTTTTAATCTTTTTCGTTTCAAATCTCCTAAAATTTGCAGTTTTGGCGAACCCTTCTTCCAGGATAATTTCTGAAATCTTCTGATAGTAACCGGCATTACTGGACAGATTGACTGTTTTATAATCGTTACTGTTAGGGTAAAACTCACAATTTTGGAATAGGCTCACAGAATTTCTCGTACTTGTGGGTTTATTACTGTTTTTCAAGCAATTTTTTACAAATTATTGCTACGTTTATCAGCATTTTTTAAAAAAAATTTTCACTTATGGTATTGCTACTTGTGATGATATATCTTCAGCTATATATATACTCTGCAAGCCAATTTAATTTACACTCAGGTCTTACAAGTAATAATTATTTTTGTACTAAAGTCAAATTGAATAACATCTCAGGAAAGCATATTCTAGTGATTATACACTCCTGGAAATGGAAAAAAGAACACATTGACACCGGCGTGTCAGACCCACCGTACTTGCTCCGGACACTGCGAGAGGGCTGTACAAGCAATGATCACACGCACGGCACAGCGGACACACCAGGAACCGCGGTGTTGGCCGTCGAATGGCGCTAGCTGCGCAGCATTTGTGCACCGCTGCCGTCAGTGTCACCCAGTTTGCCGTGGCATACGGAGCTCCATCGCAGTCTTTAACACTGGTAGCATGCCGCGACAGCGTGGACGTGAACCGTATGTGCAGTTGACGGACTTTGAGCGAGGGCGTATAGTGGGCATGCGGGAGGCCGGGTGGACGTACCGCCGAATTGCTCAACACGTGGGGCGTGAGGTCTCCACAGTACATCGATGTTGTCGCCAGTGGTCGGCGGAAGGTGCACGTGCCCGTCGACCTGGGACCGGACCGCAGCGACGCACGGATGCACGCCAAGACCGTAGGATCCTACGCAGTGCCGTAGGGGACCGCACCGCCACTTCCCAGCAAATTAGGGACACTGTTGCTCCTGGGGTATCGGAGAGGACCATTCGCAACCGTCTCCATGAAGCTGGGCTACGGTTCCGCACACCGTTAGGCCGTCTTCCGCTCACGCCCCAACATCGTGCAGCCCGCCTCCAGTGGTGTCGCGACAGGCGTGAATGGAGGGACGAATGGAGACGTGTCGTCTTCAGCGATGAGAGTCGCTTCTGCCTTGGTGCCAATGATGGTCGTATGCGTGTTTGGCGCCGTGCAGGTGAGCGCCACAATCAGGACTGCATACGACCGAGGCACACAGGGCCAACACCCGGCATCATGGTGTGGGGAGCGATCTCCTACACTGGCCGTACACCACTGGTGATCGTCGAGGGGACACTGAATAGTGCACGGTACATCCAAACCGTCATCGAACCCATCGTTCTACCATTCCTAGACCGGCAAGGGAACTTGCTGTTCCAACAGGACAATGCACGTCCGCATGTATCCCGTGCCACCCAACGTGCTCTAGAAGGTGTAAGTCAACTACCCTGGCCAGCAAGATCTCCGGATCTGTCCCCCATTGAGCATGTTTGGGACTGGATGAAGCGTCGTCTCACGCGGTCTGCACGTCCAGCACGAACGCTGGTCCAACTGAGGCGCCAGGTGGAAATGGCATGGCAAGCCGTTCCACAGGACTACATCCAGCATCTCTACGATCGTCTCCATGGGAGAATACCAGCCTGCATTGCTGCGAAAGGTGGATATACACTGTACTAGTGCCGACATTGTGCATGCTCTGTTGCCTGTGTCTATGTGCCTGTGGTTCTGTCAGTGTGATCATGTGATGTATCTGACCCCAGGAATGTGTCAATAAAGTTTCCTCTTCCTGGAACAATGAATTCACGGTGTTCTTATTTCAATTTCCAGGAGTGTATTTTGGGAAGGTAGATTATCTGTGTTCTAGTGCTCACTGCTTTGTTTCAGCCTAAACGATAAAAGATCTGGGACCTGTGCCGAAGATTGGCATGTAGAGAGTTAGAAAGAATACTGAAATTTATCAGTTAATGAAGCAAAACTGAACTGGCAAACGCTTAAAGATAGACGCTGACTATTCCGTGAAAACGTGAAAATCTGCTTAGAAAGTGTCTAGAATCAAGTTCAAGCGATGTATCTAGGGGTATACTACACCCCCAAAGTGCCACTCCCACTGGGGATCACGAATACAGGATTACACTAATTACGGCGCGCACACAGGCATTTAAACACTCATTCTTCCCGCATTTCATTCATGAATGGCACGAGAAAATGCCCTAAAAACTGATAAAATAGAATGCAAGCTGTGTCCTACTCTTTATAGTCGTTAGCAGAGTATATATGTAGATGTAGATACTACGTTTAACTGAGACTGGTAAATACACACGTAAAAATAATATTTTTTTACTTATATATAATTACCAAAATGGACTGTCCCTACAAAACACATGACTCATAAAGTCATAGTAAGTTGATTCCTAGATCTGACTCAAAAGTATTCTTCCCCTTATTACCTTCACTGAAATATGTATTGGTATTCATTTGTGCAATCTGCATCTAAATACATATTCCGCAAGCCAGCATACGGTTACTGCCAAAGTGTGCTTTATGCCACCACTAGGCATTACCTTTCCCGCCACACTCGCGAATGGAGCAAAGGAAAAACGACTGCCTATAAGCCTCCTTAGGAACCCTGTGTACTCTTATCTTGTCTTCGAAGTCCTTATGCGAAATGCACTTCACGGCAGTAGAATCTTTCTGTAGTTAGCTGCAAATCTTGGTTCTCATGTTTCTCAACAGTGTTTCAAGAAAAGAATGTCGTCTTGACTCCAGGGATTCCTATTTGAATTCACGTAACATCAACATTATCCTCGCGTGCTGATCAAACGGCCGTCCAGGGTGGCCGAGCGGTTCTATGCGCTACAGTCTGGAACCGCGCGGCCGCTACGGTCGCAGGTTCGAATCCTGCCTCGGGCATGGATGTGTGTGCTGTCCTTAGGTTAATTAGGTTTAAGTAGTTCTAAGTTCTAGGGGACTGATGACCTCAGATGTTAAGTCCCATAGTGCTCAGAGCCGTTTGAATCATTTTTGCTGATCAAACTTACCGGTAACGAATTTTGTAGCAAGTCTCTTAACTCCTTATATGTCATCATTTAATCCGACATGATGGGGTTGTAAACACTCGAGCAGTCATCAACAACGGGTCTCACAAGTGTTCTATGCGCGGTCTCCTTTACCGATGAGCTTCATTTTACTGAAAGTCTCCCAATAAACCGAAACCGACCATTCGCCTTCCTACTACGTGGTTGTTCCATTTCATATCGCTTTGCAACGTTAGCCTAGATGTTTAACTGATCTGACTGTACCAAGCAGCACACCACTAATACTATATTTGAACATAACTGGATTGTTTTCCCCACTTATCTACAGTAACTTAGATTTTTTTATATTACGTTAAGCTGTCATTCGTCAAGCAAAATAGAAATCTGTATCCCTCTACAGTCACTCCAAGACGACACTTCCCGTACCCTACAGCGTCATCAGCAGCCTCAGACTGCTGTTCATTCTGTCCATCAGATAGTTTAAGTATACAGTAAACAACAGCGACCCTATCGCAATTCCCTCTGGGCACTGATGAACACTCGCTCTCCAGGACAATGTGCTAGGCTCTGTTATTCCAGAAGTCTTCGAGAAACTTGTATATCTGTGCTCGGATCTCCGTTAGTACTATCCAGACTGGAGCTGTGTCAAGCGGTTTCCGAATATCTAGTAATATGGAATCTGCATGTTGTCCTTCGCCAACGGTTCGTAGGATATCGTGAAACAAAAGGACGAGCTGAATTTCACATGAGCGATGCCTTCTAAGCCCGTGCTGGTTAGTGGACAGAAACTTGTCTTTCTTCGGGAAATTTATTATATTCCATCTTAGAATAAGCTCAATAATTCTACAGCAAGCTGTTGTTGGAGGTAATGGTTTGTAATTATGAGGGTGCGTTCTTTTAATCTTCTTATAGACAGAAATCATCTGCCCTTTTGTCTAACCGCCTGGGACTTTGGACTGGGCGAGAGATTCGCAATACATGTAAGCTAAGTAAACGTCCAATGCCGAAGAGTACCCTCTGTGTAGCCGAACTGGAATTACATTCAGACCTGGCGAATACTTTGTCCGCAGCTCTTTCAGCTGCTTCTCAATGTCAGGGACGCGTATTTCTACGTCCTCCACACGGGAGTCTGTGCGACGGTGAAACGATGATATTCCTGTACGATTTTCCTGCGTGAATGTTTTTTAAACCCGAAATTTTAAACAACGGCTTTCCCCTTGTAGTCTTCTATTCCCTCACTAGACTGGTCGACGAGAGACTGGATGGAAGCCTTCGACCAGTGTAGTGATTTTACATAGGACTGTAATTTTCTAGTGTTCTCGCCAAGATCTTTTACTACGGTCAGATACTGAAAGTGTTTGTGCTAGAAACACTAGAAAACCTGATTTGAAATAATCTGGATTCGTTTGCTGTTGTACTCCGCATCAGCCTCTTCTCTGTGCTCCCATGTACTTAGCTAATAGCTGAAATATATGTATGCAATGTATGTACACAATAAAGAAAACGATAATCTACGTAAGCTAGGAAGAGCAGGGGGTTGGGGCTATCGAGAGATTAAAGTCAGGGGGCCCCACCACTTTCATGCGTTCATATAAAAAATTCAATTTTCAACTATAAAACTCTGTAAGCAGGTAAAAATAATTAGCGGAAGACCTATTACTAGCGACCAAAAGCAGAAGACTCACACTTACAGAACGTGTAAGTGTTATATGACCTCAGAGGGCTAACGCCGCTCTTGCGGATTTCTATAAACCACACGTGCCTCCTGGATCGTGCCAAAGTGCCAAACGCCCCGGCAGCTCAGCCTTAGTTGTTTGGGTACGGGTCTGGCGAACTCAGGGTCCCTCAGATGGGGACTGATGAGTGCCGCCAGTTATCTGTAACTGTTAACTATGGCCACGCTTCAGCGACTACCGTGGAACGGTGGAACGTTGTGCGTCACAGGGAATCTGGGGGATATTGGCTTAGCAGCCTAGTTCACGAGAATAGTAAAAAAAAAGCTCTATAAAAACTAAAATCCCAAACGTGTGCAGCATGCAGATGAGGTTGATGATTATCGAGGAAAACAGTCGTTAGGTTTCAACCTTTGGGAAACTTGCAGTACTTCAATTGTGTGAGACTTACCCGGCCAAGCGGGTCTCAGTCTGGGTGGACTTTTATTTCCGTAACTGTTCTCTGGATGTCCATGGAGCGTACATCTCTTTTTGGAACATACACAGTGGTTCAAGTGGTCCGTTGGATAGCGTTAACACGAAAACCCCGAATAGACTTCATGCACCTGTTCCACCAGAGATGGCTGTTACGACCGATAACAGATCAAATCCTGTGGTGAACAACAGTTTCAATGTCATTAAACGTTTGGGAGATACTGGCGACTTTGTACATCCTTAAAGCACTAGTGGGACTTGCTGGGGAAGGCCGGTGTGGCTGAGCGGTTCTGGGAGCTTCAGTCTGGAACCGCACGACCGCTACGGTCGCAGGTTCGAATCCTGCCTCGGGCATGGATGTGTGTGATGTCCTTAGGTTAGTTAGGTTTAAGTAGTTCTAAGTCTAGGGGACTGATGACCACAGATGTTGAGTCCCATAGTGCTCGGAGCCATTTGAGCCATTTACACTTGCAAGGAAACACAAATCCATGAAGAGGCCTGCGTAATGGTATACTCCTGGTCGAGAGAAAGGGTATTAAATGCAAAACCACGTGGAGATTAGGCCATCAACAAAATTCAGCACACAGCATTATATTGCTTTCAGGAGTCGTAACTCGCCGTTATATCGATGATATAGATAACAAAAGAACTGCAACACGATTTGGGGCATGAAGGTGTCATCGAAAAGAAATTTATGAAAAAATAAAAAGATGAACTCGATAATAAACCCTATTTTACTCCGACTTCCTACTTACCGAAGTTGTGAGAGCACACTGCAACAGGCCTTACCCACCTTGAAGCTATGCCTTACGTACCAGGTCTACTCGCTACTTTAAATGTCAACACTTTAGTCACATCACCATGGTAAGCAAAGGTAAGGCTAACGCGGAAGATGCAGTTCTGTTGCCCACGAATCAGGCGCTCAAAAAAATGCACTGTCTCAACCACGTGGGGAAATTGCTCCCAAACCATGCGACCTGGAGCAAAGAATGTCCAGTATTCCAAGAAGAGAAGAAAATCCAAGAGATAAAAATTACACAATCCATGTTTTAGTCTGAGGTGAATAAGGCATTTCAGACCACGCAGCCATCTACCGTCATCAAGTCATTCACATCAGCATTGACTCAACCTGCACCAAAACTAATGTTGACACCCAGACATCGTGAGATGAACAAAGCACAGTAAGTTGTAGCTGTAAATGGAGCTGTAGAGCTGTGCATCTGGTTACACCAACAAGTTTGCCTGGAACAGAAACAATAGCGGCAGAAGAATAATATATCCTCATGACGGATAGAAAAAGAGTTGGAAGGGGAGAAGATGGGTGAGGTTAAGGGGCTGGTTGTCAACAGAAAGAGGGCCAGAAACCACATTGGATAAGAGGGAGGAAGTGATGTTGAGTTAGGTAGTGATGGATATGGCGATAGAGGATAGACTCGAGGGCCTTACTGAATGCGGAGATGAAGCAAATGGGGTGATAGAAGGATGTGTCCAAAGAGTGTTTGTTATGTCTGAGGAACAACAGGATGTGGGAAGTCTCCCACAGGTCAGGGAGGAAGCCAGTGGAGAGGACAGTGTAGTCCAGGGTGGCAACATCAGTGACAAAGGGGAGAGGGCATTCCTGGAGGTCGTGGTAGGTAATGCCATCGTGAACAGGGCGGTGTTGCGTTTGGAGCGGAGAATGAGTTTAATGCTGTGTGCTGTGATGGGAGTGTTCAGTTCTGAGAGCGGTAACTGGTCCAGGTACTGGAAGCTGGGAGCAAGTGGCAGGATAGCGGAACTGGAGCGGTCAAGGGCATCAGGGAAAGGAAGTAATCCAAGTGAGGATCGTTGGGTATGGAGAAGACTTCGGAGAGATGGGAAGCAAAATTGTTCGCCTTACAGAGGCTGTCAGGAAAGGGGCAGTTGTCGTGGAGGAGTGGGTAATATGGGGCAGGATGGCTACCAGTAAGGCAGTGGAAGGCAGACTAGTACTTGGAGGAGTTGACAGGGGCAGTGGCGTTGAGTCGTGTGCATGCATGGAGCCAGTTCCGGCGTTTCTTTGGTGTCAGGAGGTTTCGAACGTGTCGTTGTAATTTCTAGTGGTGGAGGAGCGCGTCTAATTCATGATAGCGGAGGAAGGAACGGTAGAGCCGGCAGGATTTACAGAGAAGGAGTATGTCCTGTGGAGGGAGGGGAGGACGGTGGGGGTGGATAAGTTTGGTGGGAATGTGGGCCACAGCAGCGTCAGAGACGGTCTTGTGGAGGAAGGACGAAGTATGAGCGAAGTCATAAAGATGGTGGAAGGGGAGAGGGTGGCTTTCAACATGAGTATTGATGGATTCCAGGTAAGCATTCCAGTCTGCACGGCGATAGTTGTGAACGGTTTTGGCAGGGGCGACAGGACAGAGAGCAGGGGGAGAGCGAGGGGCATAGGAGATGGTGAGAAAGACTGGGAGATTGTCACTGCCAGTGGGATCATAGATTGTGGCACAGGTGACGGCAAGGGTGAAGGAAAAGACGCTGAGGATCAGGTGTTCGGTGAAATCACTGTGCAGGGGTTGTAGCCGGATGGGGATATGCTTAAGGTGGCCAATAGCGAGTCCACCTCGCGCTAAGGGGCGAGGATTATCAGTAAGGTGAAGGACATTTGGAGAGATGTGGGCAATCTGGTAAGGTTGAAGGAGGGTATGCCATAGCTGACGCTCATTGGAAGTTATATATCATTCGCTATGGAACATTAGAAAAAATATAGAACACACTTCCTATAATTAATTAAAAATTAACATTTGCTTATACAATGTAAATAATGAATGTGTGATATTTAGTTTAAAACCTGAGTTTTACTTTAATACTATTGTGTAAAGCTTCAAAAACGCGAAATAAAATCCACTGCTGATTCATGCCCTTGTTCCCTGTCTTTCCAAAGAGGAGGCTACACTTGTGAATGTTCGATTGCGGTCCTTAGTGTATGAAAAGAAACAGGCTCAAATTTATTACTCCCCAGATCTATGATGCTTGTTAAGTTTCACAATATTCTATCCCAGTCTAAAATGCATGCATAAATGCATCAGGAACGCAGAAGACTGCAACGTATACATCAAGTATCACAATCCTTGTGTCATGTATCACGGTCTTATTTTCAACGGACATTTTCGTCAAATTGGTGTCTAAAACATGATTTTGTACTCTAAAGGATGCTATTTCTGAGCCTAAACACATGTGGTTTAATAAAAGTAACATACAATTGACATTTAAGTTTAGGCTTAAAGGATAAAAAGCATCCTGACCAGGTTAGGACACTAGGGATACACAGAAACAAGTTGGCTTTGTGAATGTTAGTGTTTAGATGCACTCTTGGTACGAGAACATCAAATCCTGCCTCGGGCATGGATGTGTGTAATGTCCTTAGGTTAGCTAGGTTTAAGTAGTTCTAAGTCTAGGGGACTGATGACCTCAGATGTTAAGTCCCATAGTGCTTAGAGCGATTTGAACTACACGACATAGCCAAAAACGATTTAGGAAGGAAGGATGGACGTGTTTTATTACATCACTTAAAGTGGAGAACAACTGCTTAGTTTATACACACACACAACACGACCAATCATGAGACAGATGTTGCTCTTAGGTCTCCAAAGACGATGACAGAGTTAGTATCAATAAAACTAACTCTTTGATAAAACTGTTTATCGTTAATTGAGTACAAACAAATGCACACACATGCAGGTTGGTTATACACAAGTATGCAATTACAATTGGAGATCTCTACGAAAATTCGATCAAAATAAGATTACATATTATTTCTACAAGTATGCAAAATTTTGCAGCGTTTGCAAGTACAGTGGACCTTCAAATTAAATATTTCCTCATCTGAAGCTCCTATATTACTTATTCAATACACACGTCTTGCATATTTGCACTACTCACAAGAACTTAATCGACACTCGTTAATGACGCAAGTTCGATCACTACTGCGTTTTTACACCTAAATTGTCTGTGTAACTTATTAAAATACCCTCAGATTGCTTATTGAGAACATTTAAATAAATTATACGTCAGTAAATTACGGTAGTTCAATCTTTGTACGACACGTCAAATTCATCTAAATATATACATTGTGAGATCAAAAGTATCCGGACACATGGCTGAAAATGACTTACAAGTTCGTGGCGCCCTCCATCGGTAATGCTGGAATTCAATATGGTGTTGGCCCACCCTTAGTCTTGATGACAGCTTCCATTCTCGCAGGCATGAGTTCAATCAGGTGCTGGAAGGTTTCTCTGGGAATGGCAGCCCATTCTTCACGGAATGCTGCACTGAGGAGAGGTATCGTTGTCGGTCGGTGAGGCCTGGCACGAAGTCGGCGTTCCAAAACATCTCAAAGGTGTTCCATAGGATTCAGGACAGGACTGTGCAGGCCAGTCCATTACAGGGATGTTACTGTCCTGTAACCACTCCGCACAGGCCGAGCATCATGAACAGGTGCTCGATCGTGTTGAAAGATGTAATCGCCAACCCCGAATTGCTCTTCAACAGTGGGAAGCAAGAAGATGCTTAAAACATCATTGTAGGGCTGTGCTGTGATAGTGCCACGCAAAACAACAAGGAGTGCAAGCCCCTCCATGAAAAACACGACCACACCATAACACAACCGACTCCGAATTTCACTTTTGGCACTAGACACGCTGGCAGATGACTTTCACCGTGCGTTCACAATACCCATACTCGGACATCGGATCGCCACATTGCTTACCGTGATTCGTCAATCCACACAATGTTTCCGCACTGTTCAATCGTCCAATGTTTACGCTCCTTACACCAACCGAGGCGTCGTTTGGCATTTACCGGCAGGATGTGTGGCTTATGAGCAGCCACTCGACCGTGAAATCCAAGTTTTCTCACCTCCCGCCTAACTGTCATAATATATGCCGTGGATCCTGATGCAGTTTGGAATTCCTGTGTGATGGTCTGGACAGATGTCTGCCTGTTACACATTACGAAAATTATCGGTTGTCTCTGTCCGTCAACAGACGAAGTCGGTCCGTACGCTTTTGTGCTGTACGCCTTCCTTCACGTTTCCACTTCACTATTACTTCGAAACAGTGGACCAAGGGATGCTTAGGAGTGTAGAAATCTCGCGTACAGACGCATGTTACAAGAGATACCCATCACCTGACCACGTTCGAAGTCCGTGAGTTCTGCGGGAGCGCCTCATTCCGCTTTCTCCCGATGTCTAATGACTACTGAAGTCGCTGATATGGAGTACCTGGCAGTAGGTGGCAGCACAATCCACCTAATATGAAAAACGTATGTTTTTGTGGGTGTCCGGATACTTTTGATCTCGTAGCGTATTTACAAAGTTAATTCTTTGTAACTATGAGGCATGTTGTTGGGAAGGGATGGTACATATTCCGATGGTATATTTGTTCGCAGCTACCAAGGCTAAACTGTAAATTTAATCTGTTCCCAAATTATGTGGGGTTCACCACGCAATTCGACTCCACAAACACATTATCTGAAACCTTATTCTTGGAATTCTTGGAATTTTATCACGTGTATTAGTCTACATATTTCAGTCTTGAAGCTTGATTTTATGAGGAAAGTATGTTTTGCACTTACGTTACATTTTCTCGGGGATATTATAGCTCATGGGTGCCCCAATAGTATTTAGTTTTTTGTAGGAGGTATTTATCAGTCCAGGTAAGCTGACGCTGATGGAGCTTTCAGAGGTCTCCTGCACCTGAGACTACACAATTGCAGATCGTCACATTCACCTCTCAAACTCTATGTTTTCAAGTTTTTAGGCAGCGTAGGTAACAGACGGCAAAAACATTTGTCCTTGCAGAGATCTGATCTACATTTCGACGCTCTGTAGTGTGAGATTTGTGGTTCATGCACATTTTCAGTGATCAATTGTGTTTTTTCGAAAGACCTCAGTAGTCATTAGACATCGGGAGAAAGCGGAATGAGGCGCTCCGCGGAACTCACGAACTTCGAAAGTGGTCAGGTGATGGGTAGCTCTTGTGACATACGTCTGTACGCGAGATTTCCACGTTCCTAAACATCTCTTGGTCCACTGTTTCGAAGTTATAGTGAAGTGGAAACGTGAAGGAACACGTGCAGTATAAAAGCGTACGGACCGACCTTGTCTGTTGACGGACGGAGACCACCGACAGTTGAAGAGGGTCGTAATGTGTAATAGGCAGACATCTATCCAGACCATCACACAGGAATTCCAAACTGCATCAGGATCCACATGAAAGTTAGGCGGGAGGTGAGAAGACTTGGATTTCATGGTCGAGCGGCTGCTCATAAGCCACACATCCCGCTGGTAAATGCCAAACGACGCCCCGGTTGGTGTAAGGATCGTTAACATTGGACGATTGAACAGTGGGGAAACATTGTGTGGATTGACGAATCACGGTACACAATGTGGCGATCCGATGTCAGAGTGTTGGTATTGTGAATGCACGGTGAACGTCATCTGCCAGCGTATGTAGTGCCAACAGTGAAATTCGGAGTCGGTAGTGTTATGGTGTGTTCGTGTTTCTCATGGATGGGCTTGCACTCCTTGTTGTTTGGCGTGGCACTATCACAGCACAGGCCTACATTGATGTAGTCGCATAAAAGTGGAGATTAGCGTCACTATGAGAATGCAGATCAGATTTGCGTTAAACATACGTTGCAACGGTCGAGAGCGTTCATTTTCTTGGAGATTGAGCGTGGTGAGTTGATGGTAGTCAAGAAAGCCTTTAAGCTGACGAAGATAATATTATCAACACTTCACTGAGTTTGAATGAGGTGGTGTAATGCGCCTACGAGAAGCTGGATGTTTCTTCTGCGATATTGCACAAGTACTTGGCAGGAATGTAGCCACTGCGCATGACTCTTGACAGCGGCGGTCACTAGAATGTGCGGTGGCATGAAAACCAGGCTCTGGACAGCCTCGTGGCACTACCGACAGGGATGACCACCGTGTTCAGCATGTACTGCATCTGCACCAGCAATTTGAGCAGCAGCTGGCACCACAGTGACAAAACGAGCAGGTTACTTCAAGAACAGCTCCGAGCCAGACGTCCTGTAGCAAGCATTCTATTGACTCCAAACCAGCACTATTTGCGACTTCAGTGGCGTCAAGCAAGTGCTCATTGAAGGGAAAGGTCGAAAGGAGGCCAATTGAGGACCTGCGCCTAACCTGTCTGTATGCTTGACACATTAGCTCTATTCTTGGTCTGGGATGCGATTTCGTGTGACAGTAGGAGCATCCTCGTGGTTACCCCACGTACCCTGACTACGAAATTGTAAGTCAGGATGGTGATTCGACCTGTTGTGCTGTCATTTATGAACCGAATTATGGGGTGTGCCGGGCGGTGTGGCCATGCGGTTCTAGGCGCTTCAGTCTGGAACCGCGTGACCGCTACGGTCGCAGGTTCGAATACTGCCTCGGGAATGGATGTGTGTGATGTCCTTAGCTTAGTTAGGTTTAAGTAGTTCTAAGTTCTAGGGGACTGATGACCACAGATGTTAAGTCGCATAGTGCTCAGAGCTATTTGAACCATTTTTATGGGGTGTGTTTTCTAGCTTGCTCACATACCGCTATTGTAAGCCAACATACTCTACAATGCGTCGACATGTTGCCTCGGCTTGATAGATCATCAGATCTGTCACGTAAGGGACATCATCTGACGACAACTCCAGCATCACCACAACCTGCATTATCTGTCGATAAACTGACCGACCAAGTGCAACGGGTGTGAAATTGCATCCCACAAACCGACATTCGGCACCTGTACAACACAATGCATGCACGCTTAGACGCTTGCATTCAACATTTTGTCGGTTACACCGGCTATTAATGTACCAACATATCATATTTCCAAAGGCTTATCTCGCGCTTACATTAACTTGTGAACTTGCAAAGTTAATCACTTAAGTACACTACTGGCCATTAAAATTGCTACACCAAGAAGAAATGCAGATGATAAACGGGTATTCATTGGACAAATATATTATACTAGAACTGACATGTGATTACATTTTCACGCAATTTGGGTGCATAGATCCTGAGAAATCAGTACCCAGAACAACCACCTCTGGCCGTAATAACGGCCTAGATACGCCTGGGCATTGAATCAAACAGAGCTTGGATGGCGTGTACAGGTACAGCTGCCCATGCAGCTTCAAGAGTAGTGACTGGCGTATTGTGACGAGCCAGTTGCTCGTCCACCATTGACCAGACGTGTTCAGTAGGTGAGAGATCAGGAGAATGTGCTGACCAGGCAGCAGTCGAACATTTTCTCTATCCAGAAAGGCCCGTACAGGACCTGCAACATGCGGTCGTACATTATCCTGCTGAAATGTAAGGTTTCGCAGGGATAGAATGAAGGGTAGAGCCACGGGTCGTAACACATCTGAAATATGACGTCCACTTTTCAAAGTGCCGACAATGCGAACAGGAGGTGACCGAGACGTGTAACCAATGGCACCCCATACCATCACGCTGGGTAATACGCCAGTATGACGATGACGAATACACGCTTCCAATGTGCCATGCGGATACGATGCCTGTCATCTCGACTGCTAGTGATACGAGGCCGTTGGGATCCAGCACGGCATTCCGTATTTCCCTCCTGAACCCACCGATTCCATATTCTGCTAACAGTCATTGGATCTCGACCAACGCGATTAGCAATGTCGCGAAACGATAAACTACAATCGCGATAGGCTAGAATCCGATCTTTATCAAAGTCGGAATCGTGATGGTACGCATTTCTCCTCCTTACACGAGGCATCACAACAACGTTTCACCAGGCAACGCCGGTCAACTGCTGTTTGTGTATGAAAAATCGGTTGGAAACTTTCCTTACGTCAGCAAGTTGTAGGTGTCGCCACCGGCGCCAACCTTGTGTGAGTGCTCTGAAAAGCTAATCATTTGCGTATCACAGCGTCTTCTTCCTGTCGGTTAAATTTCGCGTCTGTAGCACCTTATCTTCGTGATGTAGCAATTTTAATGGCCAGTAGTGTATGTTACCTAGACAAATGTATTCCCGAAATTTCATTACTCTACATTAATCATTTTTTTGTGTTGCGATTTTTTACAGTCAGTGTAGATAACTGTATTACCTGCGTATTTTCCGCACGGTCATCAATATACAACATGAAAAACAAGGGACTCAACACACTTCCGTTGGATGGGTCTCCATGCAAGACATCTTGCTGCGTGCTGCCTACCAAGAAGTCCTTGAACCAGTCACAAATTCGGCTTGATACCCCATACGACCGTACTTATGGTAAGAAGTTTAGATACAGTACTGAGTGAAATGATTTTCGGAAATAGAGAAACTTTGCATCTGTCTGAATGCTTTAATTCGTGCCTTCCATTACGTCGTACGACAAAAGTGCGAGTTGGGTGTCACACGATCTGTTTTTTCGGAATCGATGCTGGTTGGTAATTTGGAGGACGTCGTTCTGTTCGAGATATCTCATTACATTTGAGCACACAATATGTTATAAGACTGCACAACAAATAGATGTCAAGGATACCGAGCAGTAGTTTCGCGGATGACTTCTGCTACCCTTCTTCTAGACGAGTGTGACCTGTGCTTTCTTCCAACTACTAGGATCGTTTTATTTTCGAAGTATTTACAGCAGATTATAGTTAAGAGAGAGGCTAAATCAGCCGCAAATTCAATATAGAATCTAATGGGAATTCCATCGGGTCCTATAGCTTCTCGAATTTTAACGATTTTAGCTGTTTCTCAACTCCACTGACGCAAATATCTATTTAAATTATCTTTTCAATGGTATGAAAGTTAAATGTGAGCAATACTGCTGCAGTATCCTTTCTAAAGCAAAATTTGAAACAAAGTTGAGCATTTCAGCTTTGGCTTTGTTCTTATCAGTTTCAGTGCCTGTCTTATCGCTGAGTGCCTGGACACTAACTTTGGTGCCACTAACAAGCATTACATACGACCAGGATTTCTTTGGGTTTTGTAAAATATCTTTTGACAGTACTCTGCTAGGGTAGTTAGAGGAGGCTCCCAGCATTAAGCTCTTGACAGTTTCATCCACCATCTCTCTATCCATATCCCTATACTCTGTTTTACACCTATTATGCAGTAGTCTTTGTTTCCTTAGAAGTTCATTTGCAATGACTGTATACCATGGACCTTCTCTCCCACTATGAACTGTTCTTACAGTGTACATATCTATCTAGTGGATGCTCACCAGTTCTCTTAAACCTGAGTCATAGTTCCTCTACATGCTTTTGTCCTGAGCTAAGGCTTCCATATTCGTCATTGGAATATAACTCTCTTGCGTCTTTAACTAGTTGTTAAAGGTAGTACAATTTTAACCCTTGCATCATTGTCATACAGAAAACGAGAAGGAAATGAAATGAAAATTAAAGGCCTGTGAGGGTAAATGGTGTTATATAAGTGATTAGGAAATGAGTTCACATTTACAAAAAACTTGATAGTATGAGCCTACTTACTAGTATGACGTTGCAGCCCCATTGGTCAGAATGGACGTACTGATTCGGCTGCATAGGGTGTCATAAGCCGCTATTTTCTCTCCTGAGGTAAGGTGTCCCACAACTGTTCCAACTGCTCCTTAACATCCTGGATATTGGCAACGGGATGGAGTTAACATCCGAGCTGGTCCCACCTACATTCTATGGAGGACATATCTAGAATACCTCAGATAACTCAGACATTTCATATGCACATGCAATGTGTAGGCGAGCATAGTCCTATTCAAAAATGGCTGCATGATACTGCCTGCACATGAGGATGCAGGGCAACTGTGACATATCGTAGACCTGTCAGAGTTCCTTCAATCATTACCAGACGTGACTTGACGCCATACCCACACCATGGCTCCAAGTGTAACACCACTGTGTCCATCTAAAACAATGGAAGCATGCTATCTCTCCCGAAGTCACCACCATACGCGCCGATGTCGATGTTCATCGGTGGTAGTACAGAAACGTGATTCAACGCTGAACTATTGTACTTCCAGTCATCAGCAATCTGTACTTCCAGGTCAGGGCGTCACTCCAAATCCAGCCGTTTGTTTTGTGTTGTAAGCAGCAGCCTACGTCTGGGACACTAATTTCCTTGTCCGACTGCTCCTAGTCTCCAGCCAGGGGTACCGCGTGACACAGAATGTTGCCAGGACTCCATTACTTGTTTCCATATGACAGGCGCAGATGTGAATGGATTACGATGTGCTTTGATGCAGAATATGGTCATCGTTCGTTTCGGTGGTCAGACATGGTCGATATAAACCTTGTCGACTTGTAGGCCAGCCATCACTTTCCTATGTAGTCCAACATTAGGCCACTGTTACATCCGAATGTCCCACAAATTTGGATTTTGCATGGTTCAACCAGCCACCTGAATGGAGACCCAAATGAGCCCACTTTCAAACTCTGTCAAATGCTGATAACACTGTCTCATACGAGTTCGTGCATGTCCGTCACCTTCAGAGTGATTACTCAACTTCTGACTTCGTTCTCGCCCCTTATGCACTCTACCAGGCCTAGTGACAACACTAAACACGAACAATACTAATGCAAACTGATGGCCGTTCTACGTGTCACAAATAATCGCATCTCTTGTCATTTTCATACCGGCCAATATTGTGTACGTGTACGCCGTTACACGGACATCCGACCATGTCTTGTGGTGGGTTCACTTCTTTTGTTAAGCAGTGTAGATGATAAAACGATATTACAGACATGCACGATGGGCAAGCTAGTAGTAATCAATGTAGGAAATGTCCAGTGGAAGGGAAATATGGAAGGGCTTTACAAGTGAATCGAACATAGGGAAGAGGATGTAGACGAACGTAGGCGAGGGATATTATAAGACCTACAGTTGCGAAGGAGTTGTTCATTCCTTTTACATAGGCTCTTTAGCTATAAAAATAAGAACGTTACGTGGAAAAACATGCATTCTTTAGCAGAACACAGAGACAATGGATGGTGATACATAGACTCCACAGAAACGGAATAGCTTGGAGAAAACCTCTTTTTCTTAAAGTGACATTTGACAATGTCGACGTTTCCCCTGATCCTGGCAAGCAGCGGAAGACGACTTTTGTCTGTACTCGCTCGGAGGCCGAACGGTAGCGCTGGGGAGAAGCGAGAGAATCGGTTGGCATCCAATCAGGAGCAAAGACGAAGTTAATGGCAGATACAATTCATCAAGGAATCAAATACACTAAATGAAAATTTGCAACGTTAAAAAATAACCAATGTATAGTAATGAAATTTAGGGAGTGCATTTGTCTAGGCAAAATATTTAAGTGTCAAACATTGCAAGATCACAGGTTAATGTAAATTCGAGATAAGCCATTTGAAATTGAAATGCAGGTACATTAATAACCGGTGTAGCTGCCGGAATGTTGAATTCAAGCATGCAAAGGGGCATGCATTGTGTTGTACAGTTGCTGGAAGTCAGTTTGTGGGATAGAGTTGCATGCCAGGGCCACTTAGTTGGTCGATAGAGGAACGTTAATGCTGGTTGAGGATGATGCTAATGTTGTCGTTTGATGATTCTCATATGTGCTAGATTGGAGACACATTTGGTGATGGAACAGGGCAAGGCGACAAGTCAAAACTCTCTGGAGCACGTTGGCTTAAAAAATGGTTCAAATGGCTCTAAGCACTATGGACGTCTGAGGTCATCAGTCCCCTAGACTTAGAACTACTTAAACCTAACTAACCTAAGGACATCACACACATCCATCACACATCCATGTCCGGACTTAAACGCCTAGAACCGCTCGGCCACAACGGCCGGCTGTTGGCTTACAACAGCGGTTTGTGGGGGAGCATTATCCTGTATGAAAACACACCGTGGAGTACTGTTGATAAAAGGAAGCACAACAGGTCGAGTCATCAGACTGACATACAAATTTGCAGTTATGGTGCGTGGGATGACCGCGAGAGTGCTCCTCCTGTCGTACGAAATCGCAACCCAGACCATGACTCCAGGTATAAGTACTAGCGCCGGCAGATTAGTTACAGGCCCTCAACTGCCCTCCATCTAACCAACACGTGGCCATCACTGGCATCGAGACAGAATCATCTTTCATAAGAAAACACAACAGACTTACACCGTGACGTCCAATGACCTCTCGCCTTACACCACTGAAGTCGCAAATTGTGATGGTTTTGGGTCAGTCGAATGTACGCTACAGGGCGTCTGGCCCGAAGCTGTCCTTCAATTAACCAGTTTGTAATAGTTCACTACAATGCGCCTGAGTCATACATCAAATATGATGGTCATCCCTCTCGGTAGTGCCACGTGGCCATCTGGAGCCCCGTATTCTTGCGACCGTACATTCCTGTGACCACTACTTCCAGCAGCTATATTCTTGCCAAATCTTCCCTCAGTATCGCAGAAAGAACATGCAGCTTCTCGTAGCACCATTACATGACCTCGTTCAAACTCAGTGAGGTGCTGATAATGGTATCCTTGTCGTCTTAAAGGGATTCTTGGTAAATATCAGCTCACCATGTCCAATCCCAAAGGAAAGTACGCTCACTACTAGTACAGCGTGTATTCAAAGTATATCTAATTTGCATCCTCATACAAGCGCTAGTATCGCCACTCTTACGCGACTGCTGCGAAATTTTAGTAGACATCATCTCTCAGATGTAGAAACATGCTTACCAGCTTTCGTTTATGTCACATAACTTCTTCTCGGTGTTGTGATTTTTTTTCCACCAGTGTCATTATTTCAGCGACATTCATGATAAATACAAAGAGAAATCCTTGCAATTTGACCTTTCCCATGCTGAAAGTTTATTTGCAATACTAAGCGGAAAGTAGCTAGAAGGTGGAATGCTGTTATTAAGTGTTAGAAGACGATCGAAGATCTATACACTACAAACAGTCGTTATAGTCTTACCAGTATCACTAATGGAAAGCTACTGCAAGCGCCATTTAAGTGCCAGTTTTTACGCCTACAATTTGCGTGTTCACAATGAGGCCCTACAACAAGGAAAGGAAGCATATCTCGTGCACTAACACTGCAAATGAACTTCGCCGAATGACGCTGTTGTAGCGGGAGGGACCACGCGCTTGTTGGTGGTCCAGACAGACCTTGTATTCGGGAGGATGGAGGCTCCAGTCTTCCTCCGGCGATCGTGATTTAGGTTTTCCGTGTTTTCTCTAAATTATTGCAAGTAAATTCCATGATGGTTCCTACTGTAAGGCCACTGCAAACTACGTTTCTATCCTTATCCTAGACCTGTAAATACGTAAATGCTTATTATTTTTGTTTCTCTTAAATTATAGTACCAAGACTTGCCTGATATCCTTGTAAAAGGGATTTAAGAATGAACAAAAACACAACCTGTACTACAGTGCTATGGAACTCGGATTTCACAGATTCTGGGGGAGACATTGTCAAACTGAGCATTACCCTGGGATGATTTTTGAGAAATGTTATGGTAGATGTCGGTTTTTAGCTTGAGAACAGAGAGAATTACTTAAGCTCAGTGGCAGTTGTTAAAAAACCTCGATTGACGGGGCAAAAATCTTGAGCTGGCTAATCATATAAACTGTTACGCTTAGGGTGAAAGTTCGCAAAATCTAGTGGCAGAAAAGAGATTCTGTAATTGCTGCTTTTGGAGACTTTACTGCAGCGCCTCATGGGAGACACTCCAACTTTGGCTAAAAGGTCGCTCAAGACTACGCGTGTGACTGTGGATGATGATAATGAGTCCACCACTGCTGTTTAACGCAAGGTCAAATCCAACCTGACTACAGCCACGTACCTCGCACTGACGGTACCAACCCATACACGCAACGTGAAGCTCACGGGACGGCCTACGCCATCACAAGCCACGTGAAGCCTGGGAATGACATTCATTAATGTACCCCAGTAAAAATATGCCTGTTCCGTTTGTCTGAGAGTCAATAATAAATTTTAATCAGGAATGCGTCCTTGAGATGTTTATTAATGGAAAGGGCATATTGTTGTTTTTAAATCTTATGTTTGATGTAAAATTCTCAAGTCTCTTGGCTCAAACATTTCAGAGAAAGGCAATAAGTATTTTACTTACGGTAAATACGATGATAATAGTGCGCAGGCTTTGACTTCCATCAATTTTCTTGTTGTCCTAAATGTGAAATTCATGTAGCAGTAATAACAATTATGATGTACTTTAATTACGTTCCCACAGTTGACACACATAATCATTTAACTTTAATGTTACAAATGTCATAGTTAAGTGCATTATTCCAGTTAGTCTATCCGACTGTTAGTTGCCACACTCATGTGCACTTCTAGTAAATAACAAATGTAAATTAACGTAAATTAGCTCCGCAAACTGGGTAGCATAATCAATCTTTCAACACACACATGTCTTTCTCTGATTTGCATACCAAAATATTACACACACTAGATGTAAATTTCCTAAAAGTGTGCCAGGCGTTACAACCTTATGTCATGACATGCATATTGGAGCCGCTGCCTCTGAGCGATTTCTCCTTTTCCACGGCCATTCCTAAGAAATCCACTCTGATAATGGCAGTGAATATGTCACAAAATTGCACAAATAGATTAAATGACATCTGTAAATATTCTGCGTCCTTGTTTCTGATTAATAAATTTTATTGATTTTTCTTCTTTTAATTCCGTGATTATGCCATTTTTTTCTTATACATTATTTTGAGACATTTTCACATCACTGTTCCCAACTTCAATAGCATTTAAATGAATCAGAATAAATGACATAACCATGTGAATTAGGTTTGCTACAGATTGTATAGTATTCATTGAGACGTAATGGCATATATGTATCTTGAAATGTAAAGCCATAGTTATTTCTCAGTTACAGATTTATTCCTGGATACTGGATTCTTGTAAATTCTGTTGTGAATCAGACAAAAACACAGAAAGAAATTGAAAATGAACACTACAGTCATTCCAGCAGAATAGAGAAGTTTTGTATGGCAATGTGAATCTGAGAGGAGCTGTTATGGCTTGAAAAGATATACAATTAACACGATCCATAAGTAAAGTGTTTTTAGAAGTAATAAATTGATCTGAATACAAGGCGTACACCGAATATCAAATTTTATTCAAGCAGGAACGAAATAAGACAACCTGTTTCGTGTGAAACAGTCAGAAGTAACAAGGTAAGGCCCCCAGTGGTAATTGACGAAAAAACTTCAAACTCTTATGTGACGCTCAGTACCATTAAACAAATGCAGTACCGGTATTATAGATTCGTTCTGTGGTGTAATATATAGGCTGAGGCCTTCATATGCAGCAGGTTGAGGGTACGAATCTCTCTAGGTGCTTTCCACTGTTCATTTTAAGTCTTTATTAAAATGATTTTGATGATCAGTTTTATTCAGTTAATTGGCTTAAATGTAATGGTTTTTTTTCTATTTTTCTGTCATCACTGTGCATTTTAAAATCTTTATCTAACCGATTTGGATCATCATTTCTATTCAATTAATTGGTTTAAATGTATTTTTTATTTCTGTTCCTTCTTCAAATCATTTTAATCATTGTATCGATTTCGTCATTTGATGACATTTCCTTCCTATAATTATTTTTAAACTCGAAATTTTTGTGATTGTGAGTTTAATTATGTTTATCTATTATAATACTTGAATATTTGGAAACGCCGAGCTATCGGTTGTAAAACAAAATATAAGGTAATCTGTTTACATTAACTGTGCAGCGGTGTCAAAAATGTATTTTTCGTTACAATACGTGCCTTATTTTGGATGGTAATCGTGATACAAACATTTAAAACATAGCCTAAATTCCTGTTGCACTACGGACAAAATAACGCATATGAAGAATTACATGAAAGAAGGGATTATACGTAACACGAAATTCAAGCAAAATGGAAAAGAGAAATCTACATCTGCATCTACATCCACATGGATACTCTGCAAATCACATTTAAGTGCTTGGCAGAGGGTTAATCGAACCACCTTCACAATAATTCTCTGTTATTCCAGTTTCGTACAGCGGGCTGAAAAAACAAACACCTATATCTTTCCGTGCTAGCTCTGATTTCCCTTGTTTTATTATGATGATCGTTTCACACAATTCTGCCGCAACGAAAAACGCCTTTGTTTTAATTATGTCTAACCCAGATTCTGTATGATTTCAGTAACACTCTCTCCCTATTACGCGATAATACAAAATGAGCTACCCTTCCTTGAGTTTTCTCGATGTACTCCGTCAAGCCTATCTGGCAACGATCCCACACCGCGCAGCAGCATTCTAAAAGAGAACGGACAAGCGTAGTGTAGGCAATCTCTTTAGTAGATCTGTTACATTTTATGAGTACCCTGCCAATAAAATGCAGTCTTTGGTTAGCCTTCCCCACAACATTTTATACGTGTTCCTCCCAATTTAAGTTGCTCGTAACTCTAATTATTAGGTATTTAGTTGAATTTACGGGCTTTAGATTTAAGTGATTTATCGTGTAACCGAAGTTTAACGTATTTCTTATAGCACTTATGTGGATGACCTCGCACTTTTCGTTATTTAGGGTCAATTGTCGATTTTTCCGTCATAAAGATATCTTTTCTAAATCGTTTTTCTATTTGTTTTGATCTTCTGGTGACTTTACTAGTCGATAAACGACAGCATCATCTGCAGACAACCTAAGACGGCTGCTCAGATTGTCTCCTAAATCCGTTATATAGATAACGAACAGCAAAAAGTCTATAACACTACCTTGGGGAACGCCAGAAATCACTTCTGTTTCACTCGATGACTTTCCGTCAGGTACTACGAACTGTGACCTCTCTGACAGGAAATCACGAATCCAGTCACATAACTGAGACGATATTCCCGAAGCACGCAGTTTCACTACAAGACGCTTGTGTGGTACGGTGTCAAAAGCTTCCTGGAAATCTAGAAATACGGAATCGATTTGAAATAGCACTCAACACTTCATGTGACTAAAGAGCTAGTGGTGTTTTACAAGGAGGATGTTTTCTCAATCCGTTTTGACTGTGTGTCAATAGACCGTTCTCTTCGAGGTAATTCGTAATGACCGAACACAACAAATGTTCCAAAATCCTGGTACATATCGACGTTAATGCTATGGGCCTGTAATTTAGTGCATTACTCCTACTATCTTCAGTATTGGTGTAACCTGTGCAACTTTCCAGTCTTTATCTTTCGTCGGGCGAACGTTTTATATGATTTTTAGGTATGGGGCTATTGTATCAGCATACTCTGAAAGGAACCTACCTGGTATACAATCTGGACCGGAAGACTTGCTTTTGTTAAGCGATTTAAGTAGCATCAGTACTCTGAGGATATCTACTTCTACGTTACTCATGTTGGCAGGAGTTCTTGATTCGAATTCTGAAATATTTACTTCGTCTTCTTTGGTGAAGGAATCTTGGAAGTCTGTGTTTAGCAACTCTGCTTTGGCAGCACTGTCGTCAATAGTATTTCCATTGCTATCGTGCAGAAAAGGCACTCATTGCATCTTGCCGCTAGCATACTTCACATACACCCAGAATCTCTTTGGATTTTCTGCCAGGTTTCGAAACAAAGTTTCGTTATGGACACTGTTACAAGCACCTCTCATTGAAGTCTGTGCTAAATTTACAGCTTCTGTAAAAGCTCGCCAGTCTTGGAAATGTTGCGTCCGTTTGAATTTGGCATGTTTTCTTCGTTGTTTCTACAACAGTGTTCCGATCCGTTTTGTGTATCAAGGAGGATCAGCTCCGTCGTTTGTGAATTTATTTGGTATATATCTCTCACTTACTGATGATACTACTACTTTGAATTCAAAGCGCATCTGGTCCGTATTTACATTTTTAATTTGCAAGGAGAGGAGATTATCTCTGAGGAAGACGTCAAATGAGTTTCATAAAGAAGGAAATAACATCCACGAAAAAATAGAACGATAAAATAAAAGAAATTAAATTGACGTTTAACGAAATTAACGTGTACAATTATTTTAAGTCGCATGAACAAAGATTTCACGTGAAAAGGAATAATTCGAAGAAAAATGAGAGCAAATGAAGAAGTTAATACGCTGACTAAAATTATGTGACAAGAGAACAGACATACGAAAACTATATTTTAACCAATTAATTGAATAGAAATAACGATTAAAGCCATTTCGATAAAAATTTAAAAATAAAAGATTGAAATATCTAACGACATTCGAACCCCCGCCCTGCTACACAGGAACACATTGGCATATCTGTTACACCACGGAACCAATCGATAAAAAACCATATATTTAATTCTACTGAGTGTCACATAAAATTCTGAAACTTTGCTTCGTAAATTATTCGCAAAGGGGGGCCTACCAGGGTGAATGACTGCAAAGTGTGATGCCTGATATCTTAACGTACATCACTGTCTAGATGGTTTCAAAAAGTCGATCCTACAGCTGCGGACCTCTTCCTGTACGTGTAAATTTCTGATGTGCTTCAGTATGATGAAACGCTCTGCAAACCTATGAATTTGGCAAATTAATTGAAATACAATGGAAAGTATTCAATACTTTTGTCGAGAGATTGCAAAGCAGACATGTTGAGTGTCCTGTTGCGTGAACATAGCAACTACATTTGTAAGAGGAGCTGAGCATTAAGGAGGTCATACGAGGGAAGTCCAATGAAAACCAAACATCCCCCACAAGGGGGTCATGGAACGGTTCCATTAAAAAATAATCATCACACGCTTGATGACAATCATCCCACTGGGAGACTGGATGATCAATACATGTGTCGCGCCGGCCGAGGTGGCCGAGCGGTTCTAAGCGCTACAGTCTGGAACCGCGCGACTGTTACTGTCGCAGGTTCGAATCCTGCCTCGGGCATGGTTGTGTGCGGTGTCCTTAGGTTAGTTAGGTTTAAGTAGTTCTAAGTTCTAGGGGACTGATGACCTCAGAAGTTAAGTCCCATAGTGCTCAGAGCCATTTGAACCATTTTGAACATGTGTCGCAGTACGCGGTCAGCCGCTGACGGAGCCGCAAAAGCAACCACTCTTGCACTTCCTCGTCCAACTGAAACCGACGTCCATGCGTGTCTTCCTGCAGGTCGTCACAGATGAGAAAGTGTCACGGCGAGATATCTGGACTGTAAGAAGGATGTTGCAGTGTCTCCCAACCAAATCGCGAAAGCATAGCCATCGGCCGATTGGCAGTGTGGGGGCGGGCGTTTTCATGCAACGGGATGAGTCCGCCCGACGTCATTCCGACAGGCCGAGGGCAAACGGCAAAGCCAACAGTGGAATCATCCAACATCTTCCCCGCCACAGAACTCCAAAACTGTTTACATAAGTTACGGTAAAGCCACGATGACCTTCTTCTTCGACTGCAGGGACTCTCTGCTCGTCGAGTTCCTCGAACGTGGAACCACAATCGATGAGACACGCTATGAATGAAGGCACTTTGCAGAAACTGCGGCTCACCATAAAGTCAAAACGCTCAGCAATGCTGTTGGACTGAATCATCCTATTGCATGATAACGCCCGCCCCCACAGTGCGTATCAGATGAAAGCTGCGCTTCAGCGATTTGGTTGGGAAAACCGCAACATCCTCCTCCAGCCTGGATCTTTCACCATTTTACTTTCACGTCTTTGGCGACATGGAGAAAGATACGCTTCAGTCGTACGAGGAAGTGCATGAGTGGTTGTGGTCTTGGAACCGTCAGTGGCCGACCTCGTTGTACGAAACAGCAATTGATCGTCTCGTCTCCCAGTTTGATGAACGTCATAACGCCTGTTGTGATTAATTTTGAATCGAACCATTGCATGGTCCCGTTGTGGCACGTGTTCTGTTTTTATTGGACTTGCCCTTATACAAAAAGGCTGGTAACTTTTGCCAATGAAAATACAGTACCAACTTACAGAGTAAGAGGTGTAATTAGTACAGAAACATAAAGTACTGTTAGGCGTTAAGACAGACATCACGCAGTGTTAGTCGCAAGTAGTGCCATAATTTATTGAAGTTACAAAGCTACATTGTGTGGCCCAAACACAGGGAGAGGACTACATGTGGAAAACATAGAAAAATAACGTATTGTGTAAATTAATCTGAGCGTGATGGAATTTATTGTTAGTGATAATTTTCTGGGAGACATAAAAATATAAATAATACAAGCCAAAGCCTGTATTAAAAAATTTGCTAACTTATGTTCGAGAACGAGTTGTCAAAAAAATGGTTCAAATGGCTCTGAGCACTATGGGACTTAACTTCTGTGGTCATCAGTCCCCTAGAACTTAGAACTACTAAAACCTAACTAAACTAAGGACATTACACACATCCACGCCCAAGGCAGGATTCGAACCTGTGGCTGTAGCGGTCGCGCGGTTCCAGACTGTAGCGCCTAGAACCGCTCGGTCACTAAGGCCGGCAACGAGTTGTCAGTAGGGCTAACTACATACAGGCCAGATGCTATGAGCAGCTGCTGAAAACTGATTAAGTACTAATTTTTACGTCGAATAATTATAAGAGAGTAACATTAAATATTTATAAATTAGTGAAATGCTTCTAAGTGAATCCTGTGACCATGACAGACACCTTATGTAGTTCAAGAAATGTTACAAGTTGCATGCTATAATTTCTGTCCAGAATGTAGTTTTTTTAAAGAGGCGAGAGAGTAGAAATTTCGTGAAAAATCAACCGTGGAATCTAGGAGACAGTAAATTTCTTACAGTTAATCAAGGACTAGTTGAAATAGAGAGTACATGACACCAAGATGAAAAGATAATCTTATCATATTTTTGAGCCACTGTCATGTAATAATGTTTGAAAGATATTTCCGCTATTTGGCTGTACAAACTTCTTTATTTCATATTATTATACTACAATAGTTATATATTACATTATATTACCACATATTACTACTATATATTATTTTACTATCATGATTTCGGCCTTAAACCATTAGCAAGCGATGTTGGGTAGAATTAGACTTTGTTAAGTGAATAAATCGTCAAGATTACCGATTAATTAACCTTGATCTTGACGATGACTTCACTTTTGTAGGTGTGGTGCATTGGGATTTATATTTAAAATATAATGACATCCTCCAGCGTCTCTGCAACTCACTATTCCTTATCTGGGAGAAAAGAGCAAAACAACTTGGCCGTATGGACCTCGTAACTTTTCTTCTTCTTCTTCTTCTTCTTCTTCTTCAGTTCCCTGATGCTTCAGGCGTCTGGGAAGGCCTTGTAATTGCCTAGTTACAAGGCGCGTCAAACTACCATATGCCACACTGCGCAATGTGCTTTTTTTTTAGCCAACCTTGCTTCAGATTTATATTACGCTACTAAACACGCTAAAAATAATGAATCATTATAGAAAGAGAACATTTTTTAACACAAACAACTTTATGTAAAACAGTTTCTATATAATCTGTTGGTCAAGTACTTCAGCGTTCACGTTTAATGACACACCGTATCAATGTATTTAGAACTTTACGATGATATACAGTATATTCTCCTAATTTCTCTTAGGTTATGGCAGCATCTTCGAAAATGATATGTACTGGTGAGGAAAATGTTGGTTTTAAGGTGTCCTGTGACTTTATGCACACAGACATGACGTACTTAAAATACAATTGCTTTCATTTAAGTAGTTAATATTGACAGTAAAAAAACATACTCACACATAAAGTGTAAAAGAGAATTTGGACTTAGCACAGTAAGTGAACTGACCATACAGTGATGATAATAACATAGCACTGCAAGCCAACGTTGCGGCAATCGATTAACAGCCATTGACAGGGACCAACTCAGGCGTTAATCTAATATGACACTTTTCTGCCTGAATGCACCATAGGAGTAACTTTGTTCTACATACCATCATTACGTATGATTTGGATAATCCAGATACAGTTCTTTGAAAGATCTTTCAACAATACCAGGTAAGTAGTTAAAACAGCGCCTTTCTCGACGATCCTGCCACAGAATTTCTCCGCTTTGACACGGAGTAGTAGCATGCTTTGCAGTAAGGATATTACACGAGAATTTTCAGTGCTCTAGATGATGGCTAGTTGAGGATAAATCCACAAATTATGGACAGACTCGACAGTACATTTGAGGAGGACAATGGCAGCTATTTGGTGGTGTTCATATTTATTATTTAATATGCTCTTGTCCATAGCATCGTTTCGGTTCTGAACAAAGTCTATGCACTGTGTCAGCTTTGATATCAAAAAGAAATTTTAAATATTCACATCCTACTTCCTGATTTCAACATAGTTCCGGAACAAATGAGAGCATTTTATTCAATTGATGGAAAGAGAAAGAAATTTAAGTGCCGTCTAAGAATACAAGACTTACGAAACCAGAAAATATGAACAAACTGACCAACAAAACTTGTTTCGCCACAGTGACTGTTATAAAGGCGTAAGACTAGTAAACACACTTAATAACGCATGGAATAAAGACAGACAATGGCTTATTGAAACAGTAAAATATACATTAGTCCATAAGTTAAGCGATCTTTATAACATTACAATAACGACGATGGTCACTGGCAGACGACATCATAGAGGCTCTCTGAAATAATGCAGAGATGCTATTTCCACAGGTTGGTTATTTTCGCAGGAAACTATTGTATTTTAATTCAACGGAAAATTCTTGTACGATATATAGCGCATGGATAGTGTATCCATGTCCATATGTCTTACATGAATTTTCCGTAGAATTAAACTACAGTAGCTATATTTTCTCAAGAACAGTGACATTTAGTCATAGAAAATAATTTTAGAATACCAGAACGTGGATAACACTCACTGATGTAGGGACGTCCACACATACACACCCGCCATATTTTGTCCCTAAAATTGAAATGGTAATTTTTGATATTTGCAGTGGCTGAAATATATAATGGTCTTTGGAGGTAGAAATATTCTGTCGTAATTTCTTAATAACAACAGTTAACAGATAGGTAACCTCTTATTCAAGCACAAATAGCTCTAAATGCAATGACATGGATCAACCACAATTCCATTATTCTAAATCGTCTGAATTAGACATCGGGTCGATTAACTTCTCATAAACTTTCAGTATTATTCACACCCGAATGCTATTCCACATTAATCATATCAATTCAACACTGTCTTTTCTGTTACGGTATTCTACACCAGAAAATTTGCAACCTATCGTCGTACTCCGTATTCCCGTCACTTAACATGTTCCCAGTCCAAATGTTACAAACTTCTCTCGCGATTCTGCTTCCTTTTCGGGTGTTTGTTGCTTATCAGTAGCCAACACTACACCTCGCGATAACATAGCCATTCCACTACATCTGAGAACACAATATATTTTCAGCCTAATTTACTTACGAACACGAAACTAGTCTCAAGGGATTCGTGCTTACGCGCCGTTTAAAATAGTTAATTGTGTCATTTATAATTTGACGATAACAAGCACTTTTTGAATCTCTGATTTTAAATCTACACTACTGGCCATCAAAAATTGCTACATCGAGAAGAAATGCTGATGATAAACGGTTATTCGTTGGACAAATATATTATACTAGCACTGACATGTGATTACATTTTCACGCAATTTGCTTGCATAGACCCTGAGAAATCAGTACCCACAACATCCATATCTGGCCGTAATAGCGGCCTTGATATGCCAGGGCATTGAGTCAAACAGAGCTTGGATGGCGCGTACAGGTACAGCTGCCCATGCAGCTTCAACACGATACCACAGATCATCAAGAGTAGTGACTGGCGTATTGTGACGAGCCAGTTGCTCGGCCACCATTGACCAGAAGTTTTCAATTGGTGAGAGATCTGGAGAATGTGCTGGCCAGGGCAGCAGTCGAACATTTTCCGTATCCATAAAGGCCCGTACAGGACCTGCAACATGCGGTCGTGCATTATCCTGCTGAAATGTAGGGTTTCGCAGGGATCGAATGAAGGGTATAGCCAAGGTCGTAACACATCTGAAATGCAACGTCCACTGTTCAAAGTGCCGTCAATGCGAACAAGAGGTGACCGAGACGTGTAATCAATGGCACCCCATACCATCACGCCGGGTGATACGCCAGTATGACGATGACGAATACACGCTTCCAATGTGCGTTCACCGCGATGTCACCAAACACGGATGCGACCATCATGATGCTGTAAACAGAACCTGGATTCATCCGAAAAAGTGTCGTTTGGCCATTCGTGCACCCAGGTTCGTCGTTGAGTACACCGTCGCAGGCGCTCCTGTCTGTGATGCGGTGTCAAGGGTAACTGCAGCCATGGTCTCCGAGCTGATAGTCCATGCTACTGTAAACGTCGTCGAAATGTTCGTGCAGATGGTTGTTGGGTTGCAAACGTCCCCATCTTTTGACTCAGGGCCGAGACGTGGCTGCACGATCCGTTACAGCCATGCGGATAAGATGCCTGTCATCTCGATTGCTAGTGGTACGAGGCCGTTGGGATCCAGCACGACGTTCCGTATTATTACCCTCCTGAACCCATCTATTCCATATTCTGCTAACAGTCATTGGATCTCGACCAACGCGATTAGCAGTGTCGCGATACGATAAACCGCAATCACGATAGGCTACAATCCGACCTTCATCAAAGTCGTAAACGTGATGGTACGCATTTCTCCTCCTTACACGATGCATCACAACAACGTTTCGCCAGGCAACGCCGGTCAACTGCTGTTTGTGTAAGAGAAATCGGTTGTTAACGTTCCTCATGTCAGCACGTTGTAGGTGTCGCCACCGGCGCCAGCCTTGTGTGAATGCTCTGAAAAGCTAATCATTTGCATGTCACTGCATGTTCTTCCTGTCGGTTAAATTCCGCGTCTGTAGCACGTCATCTTCGTGGTGTAGCAATTTTAATGGCCAGTAGTGTACAAAATTACACTAAAATCATATTTGTACTGTAAAAAATGGTTTATAGCAATATCAAGAATGAGTTCATACTGTTTTTGCCTACTGGTGGCAGTGGTACAGTCAGGATGACCTGCAAGGAAGGAAGGAAGGAAGTTTTGGGGTTTGACATTCCGTCGACAACGAGGTCATTAGAGACTCGAACTAGGGAACCATTAAGAGCTAATTCGTGGACGCCATTTTCAGAGAATCCACCACGAAGTTCTCGATAAGCGATTTAAGGAAATCGTGGGATACGTGATTCTGGATGGACGGATGGGGATTTGAACTGCCGTCGCCCTGCTGCAAGTCCTGTGTCTCACGGCTGCGCCACCTTGTTTGGTGACATAAAGTCTAACGTAAACTCTGAACCACTGAGCAGTCTGATTTGTTCACAAACAAAACGAGATGGATATCACTCCAGAAGCCATTAAAATTAATGAAGCAAAATATATTGACAGGACCGTGCAGTGTTTCAAACGTAAACCTTCCGATTTGCGATTTGTAGTGTGAGACTTGCTTGCGTCACCACAGTGTAACACATTTTGTTTGCAACACTCATGTAAAACTGATGAAGCAGTGCATCCTAGGAAGTACTGTGAAATTCTATTCTATATACCCTGACATTGCCAGCTTGTTGGTGCTGCCAGTGCTGTGTCTGATTTTCTTACTTAATGTACACTCCTGGAAATTGAAATAAGAACACCGTGAATTCATTGTCCCAGGAAGGGGAAACTTTATTGACACATTCCTGGGGTCAGATACATCACATGATCACACTGACAGAACCACAGGCACATAGACACAGGCAACAGAGCATGCACAATGTCGGCACTAGTACAGTGTATATCCACCTTTCGCAGCAATGCAGGCTGCTATTCTCCCATGTAGACGATCGTAGAGATGCTGGATGTAGTCCTGTGGAACGGCTTGCCATGCCATTTCCACCTGGCGCCTCAGTTGGACCAGCGTTCGTGCTGGACGTGCAGACCGCGTGAGACGACACTTCATCCAGTCCCAAACATGCTCAATGGGGGACAGATCCGGAGATCTTGCTGGCCAGGGTAGTTGACTTACACCTTCTAGAGCACGTTGAGTGGCACGGGATACATGCAGACGTGCATTGTCCTGTTGGAACAGCAAGTTCCCTTGCCGGTCTAGGAATGGTAGAACGATGGGTTCGATGACGGTTTGGATGTACCGTGCACTATTCAGTGTCCCCTCGACGATCACCAGTGGTGTACGGCCAGTGTAGGAGATCGCTCCCCACACCATGATGCCGGGTGTTGGCCCTGTGTGCCTCGGTCGTATGCAGTCCTGATTGTGGCGCTCACCTGCACGGCGCCAAACACGCATACGACCATCATTGGCACCAAGGCAGAAGCGACTCTCATCGCTGAAGACGACACGTCTCCATTCGTCCCTCCATTCACGCCTGTCGCGACACCACTGGAGGCGGGCTGCACGATGTTGGGGCGTGTGCGGGACCGTAGCCCAGCTTCATGGAGACGGTTGCGAATGGTCCTCGCCGATACCCCAAGAGCAACAGTGTCCCTAATTTGCTGGGAAGTGGCGGTGCGGTCCCCTACGGCACTGCGTAGGATCCTACGGTCTTGGCGTGCATCCGTGTGTCGCTGCGGTCCGGTCCCAGGTCGACGGGCACGTGCACCTTCCGCCGACCACTGGCGACAACATCGATGTACTGTGGAGACCTCACGCCCCACGTGTTGAGCAATTCGGCGGTACGTCCACCCGGCCTCCCGCATGCCCACTATACGCCCTCGCTCAAAGTCCGTCAACTGCACATACGGTTCACGTCCACGCTGTCGCGGCATGCTACCAGTGTTAAAGACTGCGATGGAGCTCCGTATGCCACGGCAAACTGGCTGACACTGACGGCAGCGGTGCACAAATTCTGCGGAGCTAGCGCCATTCGACGGCCAACACCGCGGTTCCTGCAGTGTCCGCTGTGCCGTGCGTGTGATCATTGCTTGTACAGCCCTCTCGCAGTGTCCGGAGCAAGTATGGTGGGTCTGACACACCGGTGTCAATGTGTTCTTTTTTCCATTTCCAGGAGTGTATTATCTGTGTGAAAACTGATCCCTACGTTGGATTTCTTGAACAGATACGTGATTTTATCCGAGACTGCACCTAAGTAAGGTAATCTGGCAAACTTAGTCATTTTCTGTTTAGCATTCTCTCTGTCTATGTTAACTTTCTGCTCAAATAGTTCAGTGACCTTTACCGCTCTGAAACCCTTGTTAACAAACACTCATCGCAAGATATCTAGTGCCTTTTTTATTTCATCATCCTCTAGCTCCAGGTTCCTTAGTCTACGTATCACAGAGTTAAAATAGGCTCCCTTCTGGCAAGAATTGTTACTTATTGCGCAGTATATTCTGGTTAGCTTACGAAAATTCCAAATTTGTTTGGCTATTGAAACTTGAAATTTGGAGACGTAGGAAACATATGCTTTAGTTAACTTCTATGTCTTTCAAAATTTTTATACTGAGATGTAAGCTAATAAGTTTTCTTTTTCGTTTTAAGCTTACCGTAATTTAAGAGCGTTTTCAAAACACACGTCTCGCTATTATTTACAACTACCTTTTTACCTCAGCATCGCCGGGGAACACTATGTCACTTATATTGCGTACATATATCTCTGATTCTCTGCTATTTCACGCACTATGAGTCCAGACAGGACGTTACATTTATTTGTGGTGTTCAGCCGTGTGGCATGGTCTTAGGTCTCGAAACACGTTGAGAAAGTTATCGGCTCGATGCAGTGCTCAATCTCGCGACCTAAGTGTCACAAGTAAGAGAAAAAAATAAGTACCAGTTGGTCCTTTTTGAATATTTTTACATATCACGTCCTTCTCATCTCCACCGCTAGGGGTAGTAGAATCACAGGTATCGTACTACCACAGTACTTTCATCATCCATATACCAAGTTCCGATGGAATTGATCCAGGCGCCCAGGAGTTACTCTTTTATGTCACCCTTTTTCATCCACATCTCAGCCGTATGGGTGCTGAGGGGGTGGGATCTTATTGTCACAGTATTTTTTTCCAGGTAGCAAGTGATACGAGTACTCCGTTTGGTAGAAATTGCAGGATTTACAGAGATGGGCTGATATGTCATCGTCTTTCCAATTCGCTCCCTCCCCTCCCTCTTCCCTCCCAACACACAATTTGAGGAGATACGTCATCAGGACCGTCACCAATGAGCCTAGAGACACCAAAAACTATAGTTTCGACACTAATTTGAATCGTTATCGATTACTTTTACATGTTTCGGTTTCTCGTCCCAACACCTACCCAAGGTAGAAGGGGGTAGACATGCGTCACCCGAAGAGTAGTTTTACACAAATAATACAAATACTGAGATACATATACACAAAATTTGGTTTAAATTGTTACATACATTCCTGAGTCTATGCTTCTATCTCCACCCCTGTCGAAGGCTGGTCACACACTGCTTCTTTCAGATAGTAAATGATATGTGTACCGGGTTTGGTTGAAATAGGTCCAGTGCTTTAGGAGGAAGTGTGGAACATCCATATACATACATACATTCATTTTTGCAATACAAGGTGAATCAGAACTCCACAGACAAACTTTCATAGGTTGCACAAGTTTACCTTTTGAGTATTTTGGCACAAGGGACACATGGTCTACAGCGGCTCGTTGCAGAGCAATGACATAGTTATGACTTTTTATGTTTGTAACCGCAATGAACTATGTTCCTGTGAAAACACCTTCAGAACATTGAAAAATCTTGTAATATGTAACTATCGAAAGGTAAAACACAAAACAAAGAGTAATGCAACAACCGACCGTCAGGCGAAATCCATTGTCATCCATCATCGAGCAGCACAGCATATCGTCACTGTGTCTCTCTTACACTGCATTCAGTGAACCTATAAACGAGCTACATATCTACCAGCTCATCATCAGTAAATGTAAGTGGTAAAGGCTGCCAAAGCAGCGCTCACCATTTGCAGCGTAGTCGATAGGACCGATTGCAGACCCCTGGTACGGAGCCGAGTGGAGGGTCTGAATCACAGGCTAAGACGGTTCTGCAACCGTATTGGCTGCATATTCCTCGATTTTCGCCATGTGGTGATGGCGTTTCGGGTTCCGTTAAATAGGTCAGGAGTCCATTACACGCAGGAGGCGGCTATAACGGTAGCGGGGGCTGTGCGGCGTGGACTGGGCGGTTTTTTTGGTTGGAGTGTCTTGGGGAAATAAAAAACTTGCTTCTGTCTGAAAGGGCGTAAGTCGCAAACAGGAAGAACGTAATTTAAGAACCATCGGTATAACAGATGTAGACTGTCATAGCTATGTTGGAAAAGTACCAGAGCTCCAAGCACTAATGCAAAGCAGTGATGCTCAAATCGTTGTAGGCACTGAAAACTGGCTAAAACTCGAGATAAGTTCAGCAGGAATTTTTGCGAATGACCTAACGGTGTTCATAAAGATTTGGCTAAATACAGTTGGCGGTGGCGTGTTTGTTTCTGTTAGCAGTAGTTTAACTTGTAGCTAAATAGAAGTAGATGGTTCCTGTGAGTTAGTAAGGGTAGAGATGACGCTTGGCAACCGGAATAAAATAGTAACTGGATCGCTTTAAGCAACTTCACAACTCAGATCGTACAATTTCTGAAAGGTTCAAAGAAAACTTGACTTTAAACACGTACCTGACTCATACAATTATAGTTGCTGGTCACTTCAGTTTACCCTCGGAATGTTGGCGAAAATTAATTTTTAAATCCGGAGGCAGGCATAAAACATTATCAGAAATTATTTTGAGTAATTAGTTCATGAGTACACTCCAAAAGTGAACAGTTGTGAAAACATACTCTTCCAACAAGTACTCCAAAGGTAATAACGAGCATCGAAACGCATACACGGATTAGTGAAACAGGGTTGTCGTAGCGAGACTAAATATCGTAACTCCTAGTGAACCAAAATTAAACGAAAAATGCATCTATTCAAAAAAGCAGATAAAAATTTGCTTGACTCCTTCTTGAGAGACAATCTCCACTGCTTCTAAATTAACAGTGTAGAGTAGATCAGATGTGACTTGAATTCAAAGAAATAGTAGCGACATCAATTGAGAGATCTGTACCAAATAAATTAGCGAAAGACGGACCTGACCCCCCGTGTTACACAAAACAAGTCAGAATTACTGTTGCAGAAACAACTTTCTCAAATGAAAACGAACGCAAAATCCCTAAGATTGGCTACCTTTTACAAAAGCTCCAAATTCAGTGTGACTGAAGCGCCTAGAACCGCTCGGCCACAGCGGTCCGCGATTGGCGATTTCCCGGCAGAGAGGTCACAGTTCGTAGTAACTGACAAAAAGTCATCGAGTGAAACAAAAGCGATATCTGGTGTTTCCCAAGGTAGTGTTATAGACTCTCCGCTGTTCGTTATCTACATAAATGATATAGGAGACAATATGAACAGCCGTCTTAGGCTGTTTACAGTTGATGCTGTCGTTTATCATCTAGTGAAATCATCAGAAGATCAAAACCAATTTAAAACGATGTAGGTAAGATATCTATATGGTGGGTAATTTGGCAATCACCCTAAATGATGAAAAGTGTGTTGCTATCCACATGAAGTACTGAAAGGAACCCGTTAAACGGGCCGTAAATTCAACTAAACACATAGGACTTACAGTTAAGAATAGCTTACACTGGAAAGAACAGAAAGAAAGTGTTGTGGGGAAGGCGGACCAAAGACTGCGTTTTATTGACAGATCACTTAGAAGATGCAACAGATCGACCAAAGAGACTGCGTACAATACGCTTGTCCGTCCTCTTTTGGGATACTGCTGCGTGGTGTGGGATCCCAACCAGATACGATTAACTGGTGTGGGATCCCTACCAGATACGATTAACGGATGGTTGGTTGCTTGATTTGGGGGAGAGGACCAAAGAGCGAAATCATCGGTCCCATAGGATTAGGGAAGTATGGGATAGAGGCTCGGCCGTTCACTTTTAAAGGAACCATCCCGACATTTGCCTGAAGTGATTTAGGAGAACCACGAGAAACCTGAGTCAGCATGACCGGATGCGGGTTGGAACCGTCGTCCTCTCAAATGTGTGTCCAGTGTGCTAACCACTGCGGCACCTCGTTCGGTATAGGATTAACAACATCGATAAAGTTTAAATAAGGGTATCATGTTTTATACTATCGCGAAATAGGGGATTGAGTGTCAAGGACATGATACTCTATTTGAAATGAAAACCACTAAAACCAAAGCATTTTTCGTTGTGGCGGAATGTTCTCAAGAAATTTCAATCACCGACTATCTCCTCCGATTGCGAAAACATTTTGTTGACGACGACCTACATAAGAAGAAACGATCATCAAAATAAAATAAGGGAAAACAGCGGTCATATGGGAAGATACAGTCCGCCCCGATAGCTGAGTGGTCAGCGTGACGGATTGCCGTCCTACGGGCCCAGGTTCTATTCCTGGCTGGGTCGGAGATTTTCTCCGCTCAGGGACTGGGTGTTGTGTTGCCTTCATCATCATTTCATCCCCATCCGGCGCGCAGGTCGCCCAATGCGGCGTCGACTGTAATAAGACCTGCACCACGGCGGCCAGACCAGCCCCGCATGGGGCCTCCCAGCCAACGACGCCAAACGCTCATTTCCATGGGAAGATACTTGTGTTCGTTTTTCCACGTGCTGTTTGAGAGTGTTACAGTACAGAAGTAGTGTGAAGGTCGTTCTATGTACCCTCTGCCAGGCCCTTAAGTGTGATTTTCAGAGTATTCATGTAGATACAGATGTTCGTAGTGCTCTGTATCACTGTTAAAACACAACTAACACTGCTGGAAAAGCAAACACGACACAGAACCGAACACAATGACAGCTTCAATGTAGAGAGTAAAGTTGGCATTACTGTTATCAACAGGAAGCATCGTTACTGATTGGTACGAGTTTCTTTCCAAGCCAGATACAAAGTGTATACCGTCGACGTTTCAACAGTTGCGTAGACATTTTCAGTGAAATAGAGATACAAAGTTACTTGAGGCAAGAAAAAAAAAAGAAACCCGACATGGAATAACTCTGTAACGAGCCGCTGGAGGCCGTAAGTTCCTTATACGAAAATACACATGAGGTATCCCTGAACAACCTCTGAAAGTTTGTCCTTGGAGTTCTGGCTCACCCTGTTTACATACGTAGGACCGTCTTTAGTGCTGAATGGTGCTTTTTATCCTTTTTGTATATTCTGTAGACTACTGCTTTTTGCCTCCTTTTCCTCTGAAGTATAAGCCGAAAAAAACTTGGTTTCACTTTCACCTTCCGCGATTTCAGGAACCCACTTATTCTTTCGTTGTACTTGCATTGCTTGTACTTCAGTATGGTTTCACATTATGCTTATCCATTACGGATATTTTAGAACCGTGACTGTATAATGAATGTAAATAAGTTATAAGAACTGCAACCAGTCACTTTTTTTGAATAATAATGCTTTATTCCATGAACCGGTTTTCGAACCTTTTCAGGTTCATCTTCAGATGGTTTCGGGAGGATCCGGGAAGTTACATAATTACTGGTAGTAGCATAATGCTGGGTGCTGGTTCTATGGCAGAAATTTACATTCATATCGACAGATAAGTTATAGTCATGGCGATACATTAAAGTGTGACCCATCTTTCTGCCATAGAACCAGCACCCAGCATTATGCTACTACCAGTAATGATGTAACTTCCCGGATCCTCCAGAAACCATCTGAAGATGAACCTGAAAAGGTTCGAAAACCGGTTCATGGAATAAAGCATTATTATTCAAAAAAAGTGACTGGTTGCAGTTCTTATAACTTATTTATATATAGTTTCACATATTTCACACTCATTACAGTGTTTTGTTCTGTAGAAAACAAATAAACAGACAAAAGCACCATGATGAATGTTGAACAGGTGATACTACAGTTATATCTGTATCGTGTCAAATTTTATGAAGTTGTACAAAAGTGAAGCGAAATATAAACAGCGATAAAAAGTTTCAATTTCAGGGCGTAGTTACAGCGTATATGTAACGCAGTGCTACTCCGACGCGGATATATAAGCATTGACATGTAGACGAGGGATTAGTGTAGTATTCCTGTCTTTGTGACGTTCGTGTGGTAAATGTGCAAACGTGAACTATCGCGATGTTATTACCAAACTGGCCCAAACAGGATAAACGTGCTGTTATTTTTTTTTTTTTTTTTTTTTTTTTTTTTTTTTTTTTTTTTTTTTTTTTTTGCTGCCATAGGATAAAAACCGGTACACATTCATTGGAGAATGAAGAATGTATAGGCCGGCCGGTGTGGCCGAGCGGTTCTAGGCTCTTCAGTTTGGAACCGCGCGACCGCTCCGGTCGCAGGTTCGAATCCTGCCTCGGGCATGGATGTGTGTGATGTCCTTAGGTTAGTTAGGTTTAAGTAGTTCTAAGTTCTAGGGGACTGATGACCTCAGATGTTAAGTCCCATAGTGCTCAGAGCCATTTGAACCATTTTTTGAAGAATGTATATGAAGCAGCATGTCATTCGAGAATTACCGTTCTCTAATGGTTCGACAATAGGTGACGCTGCTCTGTGATAAGGCATGTCCCCATATCGCAAATGTCGTAACGCAGAAGTCACATCAACTAGGCACTCGAGTTCCCGTCTTATAGTCCTGATCTCTCCCCGTTCGATTATCACGTCTACGGTCTCTTATAAAAGAGCTTGAAGGATCGACGATTCCTGTTGGACGAGGATGTGCAACAGACAGTTATGGGCTTCTTCACGCTACAGGACAAGGTGTTCAGCCAGACGTGTATCTTCAGACTGGTGCGTCGATAGGATTATTGCCTCGTTGCTTACGGTGATTATGTCTGCTTGGCGTACAGATTCTGGACCGTACGGGCTTCGAATGGAAACTTGTTGATCGTCCCTTATAAAAATGACACAAATGTAGCAAAACATAACCCGGGTTGCTAAAAGCTAAAAAAATAGTGGAAGATAATGGTGAATTGCAGTAAACTTAAGACGGGAAAAAATAATAATTCGTGATAATAACAGCTGCTGCGGAAGAACGCCATGCAAATAAATATTTTATTACAGATCCCTTATTCGACGCTTTATAGCGAAGTCAGTATTACTTCTATATCTACATATATACTCCGCTAACCACCAAGCGGTGTGTGGCTGAGGGCACAATTCGCGCCAAAATCATATCCCCCCCCCCCTCTGTTCCATCCGGGGATCGCATGAGGGAAAAACGGCTGTCTGAACGCCTCAGTACGAGCTCTTATTTCCCTTATCTTTGAATGATGATCATTACGCGATTTGACAGTTGGTGGTAATAATATGTGCTCTACATCCTCGGTGAAGATAGGATTTCGGAATTTAATGAGCAGCCCCTTTTGTTTAGCGCGTCGTCTACCTGCAAGTGTGTCCCACTTCAAACTTTCTATGAGATTTGTAACGCTCTCGCGATGGCTAAATGTACCAGTCACGAATCTTGCCGCTCTTCTTTGGACCTTCTCAATTTCTTGAATCAGACCCAACTGGTAAGGTTTCATACAGACGAACAATACTCTAAGACTGGACGAACTAACGTATTGTAATCTATTTCCTTTGTTGAAGGATTGCATCGCTTCAGGATTCTACCAATAAACCGCAATCTAGAGTTCGCCTTATCCGTTACTTGTGTAATCTGATCATTCCATTTGAGATCATTTCGAATAGTCACACCCAGATAATACTTGACTGATGTTACCGCTTCCAAAGACTGATCATTTATTTCGTACTCATACATGAAGGGGGATTTTCGCCTTGTTATACGCAGTAGCTTACACTTACTAATATTGAGAGATAACTGCCAGTCATTACACCACGCATTTATTTTCTGCAAATCCTCACTGATTTGTTCACAACTCTCGTGTGATACTACTTTCCTGTAGACTACAGCATCATCGGTTAACAGTCTAAGGCCGCTGTCAATACCATCAACCAGATCGTTTATGTAAATCGTAAAAAGCAGAGGACCTGTTACGCTGCCCTGGGGCACACCTGAAGTTACTCTTGATTCTGTTGACGTTACCCCGATCAGGACGACATACTGCTCCCTGTCTCTTAGAAAACTTTCTATCTAACTGTATATGTCACTGGATAGACCGTAAGCGCGCGCTTTTTGTAGTAAGCGACAGTGCGGAACTGAGTCGAGCTCCTTTCGAAAGTCGAGAAATATGGCATCAACCTGGGAGCCGGTATCTAGAGCCTGTTGTATATCATGCACAAAGAGGGCCAGCTGTGTCTCGCATGAGCGCTGTTTCCTAAAACCGTGCTGGTTTCTGCAGATGAGCTTCTCAGAGTCGAGAAAGGTCATTATGTCTGAACACAAAATATGTTCCATGAGTCTACAACAAATTGATGTCAGTGAAATTGGGCGGTAGTTATGTGCATCCGATTTTCTACCCTTTTTATAGATTGCTATGACCTGAGCTTTCTTCCAGTCCCGTGGAACTTTCCACCTTTCCAATGATCTCTGATAGATGACGAATAAGAATGGTGCTGTATTTGTAGCATAGTCAACATAAAATCTTACGGGGATACCGTCTGGATGCCTTTCTGGCGTCTAAGGATCTTAACTGTTTTGCAATAAATGCTATGTCAGCCATCCTTTCGTTTGATCGATAATTGAAAGTGAGAATGGTGCTGTAGTCCTCTATCGTAAACGAGTTTTTGAAAGCTTGGTTTAGAATTTCGGCCTTCTGTTTATCATTATCAGTTACATTACCCGTACTGTCAGCAAGAGAAGGTATTGAATTATTTGTAGCGTTCATAGATTTTACGTACGACCAAAATTTTTTGGGGTTATTTTTAGAATCTGCAGATAAAATATTGCTTTCAAATTCGTTAAAAGAGCCTCTCATTGTCCTTCTGACAGCGGCTTTCATTGCGCATAATTTCTTTTTGTCAGCGGGACAGTGACTACGTTTAAATCGACTATGCACAATTCTCTGCTTTCTCAGCAACTTCCTAACATGTTTGTTGTACCAAGGTGGATCCTTTCCCTCCCCTATACTTTTGCTAGGCACATAATCCTCCAGCACATGGTGTATAATACCTTCAAATTCCGACCAAAGATGCTCAGTATCTTTGTGTCACTCGGTGAATGCTTGGAGCTGACTATGAAGATATTCATTAATGACACTTTTATTTGTTTTTCCAAACAAGAGAACACTACTTGTGTAGTAGATACATTAAAAATGGACTTCTCTACATATTTGAGATACTACCGCCTTCAAGTCAAAAACAACGTGTTGATTTACCTCAGTCGCCGAAAAAACCTTGTTCACCAACGAAAATTTGCCTTTTTCTCTAAAAGGGAAGTAGTCTTTGGGACACGATGTCAACGGAAGTACGCCTTTGTGGTAGAGTGAGACGAGGAAGAAAAGAGTGCTCGATGAGTGAGAAGCTGGGCCAGGTGTCGGAGCGGACGGGCTGTGTTGACATGCGTGTCCCTCACCGCAGACCGCAGCCGGCGTGTCTCACCGCAGGGAACTGCCGGAGGCGCGACGCTCTCCTCCCTGAAGCCAGCCTGCCGTCCTGACTCAACGGCCATCCCTAAAATGTGGCAAAAATACTAGCACAAAAACGCGGAGTCCTTTAGAAATACCTGCTACAACGAATGGAGACGTGTACGAGTATAATATTCTTTGTTGTTTGGCACCTGAGGAAATCACCTAAAAAATCGCGAAAAGGTACAAGCCTTAATACATTTTGCTGTAACATTTGAAAATATAAGGCTTGTGGCGTTGCAGGACATGAGTCAAACCTAGTGTTCACCACTGCAATTACTTAGAAGTACCTTCATGTTGTCCACTATAATTAGTGGCTTTGTAATCTGGAGTGGTCGGTCCAGATCAGGAGAATCTTGAGGTTTACTTCTCTGGAACCTTCTGACACTTCACCTTGTTTAACTGTTGTTTTTGCAGTCTTCAGTCCGAAGACTGGTTGATGTCACTCTTCGGGTAACCTGTCCTGTACAAGCGTCTTAATGTCTGCATATCTACTGGCACCTACATCCATTTGAAGGTGCTTGCTGTATTCATCTTTTGGTCTCCCTCTACAATTTTACCGCCTACTCCCTCCACCCCCCTCCCCCCAAAACTCCCCACCATTACCAAACCGCCTAAGCCTTGATGCCCCAGGATTAATCTAGTATACCGATGACTTATTTTAATCAAATTTTGCCATAAGTATCTTTTCTTCCGAACTGGATTCAACGCCTCCTCATTAATTACTCGATGCACTTACCTAATTTTCAGCATTCTCCCATAGCACAAAATTTCTAAATCTTACATACTCTTGTTGTTTGAGCTCTTTGTCCTCGATGGTTTCACTTACGTAGAAGGCTAATATCCAGATAAATAACTTTACAAAGAACTTCCCAACGTTTAAATTTACTTTCGATGTTAACAAATTTCAGAGTTACAGAATTTGCTTGTTGTTGTGCTGTTGCCTGCCTGTATTTTCTGTGTTCTCATGATTTGACCATCTGTTATTTTGCTGCCCAAATAGAAAACTCGTATAAACCTTGTAGGTCTCATTTCCTAGTCTAGATCCGTATGCACCACCCGATTTAATTAGCATATATTGCGTTGCAATTGTTATACGTTTTCTGAAATCGTATAACCCATTCATTCTGCTCAACTAATCTTCCATGTGTTCTGACGTCTCTGATAAAATTACAGTATCATCAGAAAACCTCAAAGCTTTTAGTTCTTTTGTGTGAACCTTAATTTATTTCCCAAATTTCTCCTTAATTCTGTAGCTAAGTAGGCGTATGCAGAGCGTACATACATTTCAGCGTCTTTCTTGCACTGACAGAGGTGACGAGACAAAGGAGAAAGTGGAAACATGAATTAAGTTTCTCGAATAGTGCCAAAATAGCTCATAGCGATTATCCAATTGACGGATCACAATAAGGAGTGTTTCATGTCTTGTCTTGGAGATAGGTGGTACAATGGTCAGACATTAGATCTGTATTCGGAAAGACGATGGTTCAAATCCCCGACCGCTAATTTCCTTTCACGTTCTCCCCAAGTCAGAACCTGCACTGCGTCTCTATTCCCCTCATCGTTGACGGATCATTAATCCCAAATCCCTCTTCTATGTTTCTGATTCATTTACCACTGTGATGCCAAAACACGTCACTTCGCAGTACGCAGCCAAATAATCCCTTCCACAACTAACAGACAGTCACAAATTGTCGGTCATGATCATAGTACAACTACAAATTTTATATGCAGCGGCTGGCTCCGGTCTAATAACTAAAAACCATATATCACTACATTCTGTTTCTGATGTCTTTCCATGGGACGAAATATAGGTTAGTTTTTCCCTGCTCATGTTGGTGACAATCAGTCGTTTAGCTTGCATAAATAACGTACTACTTGTCTGATTCACGTGTTCTCTGATTCATGTTCCACTTTCTACTCAACGCTAGTTTGGTAGGTTTACTAACGACTGTTAGTACAGATACAGGCACAGGCGAATGTGTTGGCACCTGTACGAAGCATTTCAGACGAGGCATCAGAATTTGCGAGCGGTATCAAGACTAAAATTGATGACGAGGCTACGAACGCTGGAGGTTTCATGGCACTGAAAATCTTTACTGCTTCCATGTATGATGACCCTCTTTTGATGCGTAGTTATTGAATCTACTGTTCTTCTAAACGGGCAGTGAATTCCTTAGATCAAAACTGATGTTTGTCTCGGTACTTAACTGAAGAGGGTGGTAAAGTACTCTATGTTCCTGGGTCATGAGCATACAAATCGCCCCTCCCTCAGGTGTTGATGCCCCTTGCATGCAGGGACTCTGTGCCCAACTCCTTGGCGCTGAAAGTAATGCATCAGACTTAGGAAATTTTGGACGGATGCTGAGACGTGCGAAAAACTCTTCATGTATTCTGGTAGTGGTGGCGATTTAAACCTGAATACGAAAACTGATATATTTTTCTAATTCTTCATTCGTTCGATTCCAGCCGGCCGCGGTGGTCTAGCGGTTCTAGGCGCTCAATCCGGAACTGCGCGACTGCTACGGTCGCAGGTTCGAATCCTGCCTCGGGCATGGATGTGTGTTAGTTAGGTTAGTTAGGTTTAAGTAGTTCTAAGTTCTAGGGGACTAATGACCTCAGCAGTTGAGTCCCATAGTGCTCAAAGCCATTTGAACCATTTGAACCAAGCAGCTAGAGACCACGGGAAAAATGCTCCCATCGGAGCACAAAAAACGCGAATACGTTCTCGTTTATTTAAAAGACACTGACTGAAAAGTGGTGTATCAGGTGCCTCGTTCTACCTTTCTCAGCACCTTTAAAAATTTTGCTTAAAGTTTTAGCATACGAACATATTGGCGCCTTTTTTTTTAACATGCACCTATCCTCAATCTCCCACAAGCTTCCTTAACTGTAACCCACTCCCATCCACTAGTCTATCGCTATTTACAAATTTACTCACTCAGGAATACATTTTTCAAGCATCAGCTCATCTTACCATCACTAGTGCATGTATATTCAATTATCTTCTTCTTTTGCCTGGCATTATCCCATGTCTTCACGGCGGTGGCATGTTATATTTTCGATTAGGCAGTATTAGTGGTAGTGGGAGCAATATGCCCTTCCCGTCACCCCTCCCCCCCACACACCAGTTTCGGAATACTGGTACCCCATTTGTTGCTTCTAGTATTGTCACATGAGAAAGTGTGAGGGCATTTTCTAAATGTTTTCGAATAGCGTAACTGATGCGTGATCTGATTACCACCCGGGTATTCACGAAGTCGGATGTGGTAACCACCCAGAAACCGCATCCAGGCTCACCAGTCGTTAATCTGAAGAGTGGATTTGAACCGGGGCCGGCGAGGGTCTCTGAATCGCTGAATCGGTGTGTTAACGCGAGCAACTATGCAGACAGATGCAATGTACACTAATGAACCAAAGAAACTGATATATCTGCCTAATATCGTGTACGGCACCCGCGAGCACACAGCCGTGCTGTATCCCAGATATGCTCAATAATGTTCATGTTTAGGGAGTCTGGTGACCAGCAGAAGTGTTTAAACTCAGAACAGTGTTCCTGCAGCCACTCTGTAGCAACTCTGGACGTGTGGGGTGTTACATTCTCCTGCTGGAACTGCCCAAGTCAGACAGAATGCACAAAGCACAAATTTCAATGCAGGCGATCAGACAGGATGCTAACGTACGTGTTCACAGTCGTATCTAGAGGTATCAGAGGTCCCATACCAATCCAGCTTGATGGCCCAGCATTGAAATCTGCAGCAATTTGGGGAAGGGTTGCACTTCTGTCATGTTGAACGGTTCTGTTCAGTCGTCGTTGGTCCTCTTCTTGCAGGATCTTTTTCCAGCCGCAGCTATGTCTGAGATTTTATATTTTACCGGATTCCTGAAGTTCACTATACACTCGTGAAACGGTTCGTTGGTTGGTTTGGGGGAGGTGACCAAACAGCGAGGTCACCGGTTCCATTGGATTAAGGAAGGATGAGGAACGAAATCAGCCGTGTCCTTTCAAAGGAACCACTCGTGAAATGGTCGTACGGGAAAAATCCCTACTTTATCGCTGCCTCGGAGATACTGTGTCCAACCGCTCGAGCTCCGATTATAACAGCTCGTTGAAACTCACTTAAATCTTGATAACCTGCCATTGTTGCAGCAGTAACCGATCTTACAACTGCGTTGCCGACCGCAGCGCCGTATTCCGCCTGTTTACTTATCTCTATATTTAAATACGCATGCCCATACCAGTTTCTTTGGCGCTTCTGTGTATTTTGTTATGATGAATATAGAAAAGCATTTCATCAACAAATAGGGTGTACATATAAATGACCATTTTACTTACAACATAAAAAATACTCCTGTGTTTGTGAAATTGAATTTTATTTCACTTCCAGAAACAAAACAAACCTGAAATTCATTAACCAAGCCGCGCACTCCAAGTTGCCTTGCCAAGATCCGCGCGGCTCCTCCCGTCGGAGGTTCGATTCCTCCCTCGGGCATGTGTGTGTGTGTGTGTGTGTGTGTGTGTGTGTGTGTGTGTTTGTGTGTGTGTGTGTGTGTGTGTGTGTGTGTGTGTGTGTGTTGTCCTCAGCGAAAGTTAGAATAAGTAGAGTGTAAGCCTAGGGACCGATGACCACAGCAGTTTAGTGCAATAAAAACTTATCACAAATTTATAAAATTTCATTAAGCAAAGCACTTTATCATCAATATTGCTTACGGTCGCTCAAAGAACATTAGTTTAATATATCTGCATCCAGTTTTGTTTCTGTGGGTGAGAACATACAGCATTCTCACTTAAATGAGTCATACTAGGATTTATTTGCTTTTATTAGTAATACCAAGTGATCATCAAGTGAAAATTTATGTCTCGTATGAGAATTCAAGTTCAGCGATAAAATCTGGTTTACACACATACTAATAACTTCACTAATCTTTAATAATAAATGAAGTTCTGTGGACATGAAGATTGCCTTGATTCTGAAACCAGGTGCCCTATGCACACTTTTTTTAGTAGCACTTACTTATTTTTCAAGGACATGGCAAGCACATATCATACATAGGCCTGATTTAGTCGTATGCTCTTGAAGAGTAACATGAAAGTGTTACTGCTACAGATCTTATTGATGAGACATATTTTGTAGGATCGATACAATCTCTGACGTGACAATAATTGTTCGTTTGCACCTGATAAAACTCTTAAGCACTGAGATACTCTCTTCACCTACGTAGTTCTTCTTCTAAAAGGCCTTTAACACGTCATTCTAATTACTATTTCACTGCGCGCAGGGACAATTTGCCTGCTCAAGAAGCTTGATTTTCTTCCTGTATTGTGTATTTGTTTCCACTCAGAGTACAACTTTCTCTTAAGGTCTCTTGAGGTTGTGTATCTGGCTTCAGGGAAACTGCTTTTGGAAACATTAGAAAGCAAACACATACGTAATACAAAATTAGAATTACACGAAAAAATTTTTATGCAAGGAAATTATTATTTCAGTTCCCGAAAAGTAGAAAAATCTTGAAATATAACATTTACCATAGGCACAATGATTATATATCCACAACAAAACTCATGTATTGAAAATTTTAATTAATGATTTATTGCCTCGTCACAACATTCCTCTCTGTATTATCTCATTCGTAAATACTAAAGTGAAAAACAGTGTATGGATAACTGCTGTGACACCAGCTGCCATCACCAACAGGCATCAAATTCTGTCAAATGAATATAAATCATAAACTGAACCATTACAACTGTTTATTAAACGTCTGGCGTAACATATTCTAGATGTGTGACACAAGCAATGGGAAAATGCAAGACACGCTGCCGTCTCTGATGCGAACGCATGAGATGGAAATTCGATCAATGCTAACTTCGAGGAAACACTCTGGGCTACATTTTGTTGGTTTCCAGTGTATTTACGCAATGGCTTGATCCCGAAACAGCTTGCCCCGTCGTTCGTGAACCTACATACAGTAACCATAAGAGTCTGAAGCCAGTGAATGGAAACATCGATTCGAAAACTTCGTACTTCAACCAAAACTAGTAGTTTAGCAAGGAGTTTACCAGTAAATACAGCAGTGACTTTGTACTTCTGTTTCTGCATCAGTTGGCAATTTGAGTAACCGTTTTTACATAAGTTATGTTTTTATTTCGATGAATAGCACTACAATAGACACTACGTTCACAGTGTTTCGGTCTCCCTTATATGGCTGAGTGTAAAAGTCTCTGGCTTCACAATTTCTGCGTTATGGCATCTCCGAAGATTCTAACCTCGTGGTCATAGTGCCTGGCGGAGATTACCGATCAACAGGTCAGTAATACCGGGTGTGTCATAACTGTAACCAATTAACGAAGACTATGCTCGTGGGTGCCTTTTGACATGGACCACGAGCTATGTGCAGCTTACTGGATGCGGTATAGAGTAACCACGAAAGACCTAAATCTGGATAGCCAGGTGGAAATTTGGGCTACCGACTTCCGAAACGTTAGTCCAGTGTCTTTCTCCTACGCCAGCTATACCGGTAGTAAACCAACAGAAACTGTTGCTGATTCAAGTCATATTTATATCTTTTTGAGGGTTCTGTACCTCAGTCAGTAAAAACAGAACTCTTACGGGATCACTTCATTGTCCGACTGTGTCTGTCCGACTGTTAAGACCCACATTTCTCAGGAACGTATCAAGTTGAAACGTATGTCATATACACTGGTGTCCAAAATGAAAGCAACAAACGGAAATTTTGCTAGGTTGCTTTTATTTCACCGCAAAACAGTATAAACAGGAGATAATGAAGTAGAAACACTGTAAGGAATACAGGCAGTAGACAACTGCAACATGTATAATGGCAAACGAAAATGTTCTTCGTTTTTACCAACTTAACGGATTTGCACATACATTTTGACAACTGATTATGAGTATGAGGTGTGACCACCTCTCGCAGCAACACAAACCTGACAACGACGAGACATGCAGTGAATGATGGTACTGATCACCCATGGTACACAAAACGGGTCAGATCGTTGTTGCAGAAGCAACAACAAAAGCATGCCAAATTTAAAAGAACGCAAAATCCCCAAGTTTTACCGAAGTTCGAAATATGGCGCGTACTTCAATGCGAGATGCTTTTAATAATTTCCCAAACGAAATTCTGTCTCGAAATGTGGCAGAAAACCCAAAGAGATTCTGGTCATACATAAAGCACACCAGTGGCAAGACACAATCAATACCTTCACTGCGCGATAACAACGGTGAAGTCACTGATGACAGTCCACTAAAGCAGAGTTATTAAACACGGTTTTCCGAAACTCCTTCACCAAAGAAGACGAAGTAAATATTCCTGAATTCCAATCAAGAACAACTGCCAAAATGACAAACATAGAAGTAGATATCATCGGTGTAACAAAGCAGCTTAAATCACTTAATAGAGGCAAGGCTTCGGGTCCAGATTGTATACCAGTCAGGTTCCTCTCAGAGTATGCTGATAAAATAGCTCCATATTTAGCAATTATACACAACCACTCGCTCACAGAAAGAGACGTACCTAAAGACTGGAAAATTGCTCAAGTCACACCAATACCCAAAACGGGAAGTATCATTAATCCGCTGAATTACAGGCCTATATCACTAACGAAGATTTGCAGTAGGGTTTTAGAACATATACTGTGTTCGAACATTATGAAAACGATTTATTGACATATAGTCAGCACGGATTCAGAAAATATCGTTCTTGTGAAATACAACTAGCTCTTTATACTCATGAAGTAATAAGTGCTATCGACAGGGGATGCCAAATTGACTCCATATTTTTAGATTTCCAGAAGGCTTTCGACACCGTTTCTCACAAGCGTCTTCTAATCAAACTGCGTGCCTACGGAGTATCGCCTCAGTTGTGCGACTGGATTCGTGATTTCCTGCCAGAAAGGTCACAGTTCGTAGTGACAGACGGAAAGTCATCGAGTAAAACAGAAGTAATTTCCGGCGTTCCCCAAGAAAGTGTCATAGGGCCTCTATTGTTCCTGACCTATATCAACGACATAGGAGACAGTCTGAGTAGCCGTCTTAGATTGTCTGCAGATGATGCTGTCATTTACCGTCTTGTTAAGTCATCAGATGATCAAAAAGACTTGAAAAATGATTTAGATAAGGTATCTCTACAGTGCGAAAAGTGGCAATTGACCCTGAATAAAGAAAAGTGTGAAGTTATTCACATGAGTACTAAAAGAAATCAGCTAAATTCCCATTGCGCGATAAGTCACACAAATCTCAAGGCTGTAAATTTAACTAAATACTTAGGGATTACAATTACAAATAACCTAAATTGGAACATTCACATAGATAATATTGTGGGTAGAGTAAACCAAAGACTGCGATTCGTTGGCAGAACACTTAGAAGGCGCAACAGGTCTACTAAAGAGACTGCTTACACCAAGCTTGTTCGCCCTATTCTGGAGTATTGCTGTGCGGTGTGGGATCCGCATCAGGTGGGACTGACGGATGACATCGAAAAAGTACAAAGAAGGACAGATCGTTTTGTATTATCGCGAAATAGGGGAGATAGTGTTACAGACATGATACGTGAATTGGAGTGGCAATCATTAAAACAAAGGCGTTATTCGTTGCGACGGGGTCTCCTCATGAAATTTCAATCACCAGTTTTTTCCTCCGATTGCGAAAACATTCTGTTGGTGCCCACCTACATAGGGAGAAGTGACCATCACGATAAAATAAGAGAAATCAGGGCTCGCACAGAAAAATTTAATTGCTCGTTTTTCCCGCGTGCCGTTCGAGAGTGGAACGGTAGAGAGACAGCATGAAGGTGGTTCATTGAACCCTCTGCCAGGCACGTTATTGTGTATAGCAGAGTAATCACGTAGATGTAGATGTAGAATGATGTCATCAAACTCATGTTGAGGAAATAACACCCATTAATCCTGCAGAGCTGCTCGCAAGTCTTTGAGAGTGGTTGGGATGCTGACGTGATGGAACCCGTCTCCGCAATGCTTCCAGACGTTCTCTACGGAATTGAAATCAGCAGAGCGCGCAAGCCTCGCCATGCATGCAATACATTCCGTTTCCAAGAAAACAGCAACCATCCGTGCTCTATGAGGTCGAGCATTACTGTCCATCAACACAATGTCTGCGCCCATAGCTGACAGCATTTAGACCTTACCGGTTCACCTGTAGAATTTCATGGGGAGCTGTTCGAGTGGTCAGCACAATCCCTGCTCATAACATTAGGGATCCTTCTCTATATCGGTCTCTTTACAAAATGTTTAGGTACCGAAATCGTGTTCCACGTTCCCTCCAGAGGCAAATCCGTCGAGAATCACTCTCCAGAACAAATCGGGACTCCACTGTGAGAAGAACATTGGCCCACTGTTCGACTGTCCACCGTAGACCTTCGCTTGTGTGAAGACGCGTCAGAGGTACACATACAGCAAGTTTCCAACAATAAAGGTCGCTCTGCCGAAGCGTTCTGTGCACCGTTTGCCTCGATACAACAGGTCCAGTGGATACTGAGAGGTCAGATAGTAGTTGCAGTGTTCAACTAAGGCTGTGCCGTTGTACCCTTGCAGCCAAATAACGGTCGTCTCTTTCTGCTGTCACACGTGGTCGGTCCTGCCCTGGGCTTTGGGATACAATTTCGATCTCTGCGAACTGTAACCACATCCGAGCTACAGCGGAACTATTCAGATTAAGCCATCGGGCCACATCAGTTTGCGACTGTCCTGCTTCCATTCTTTCTACGGCTCTCCACTGCAGAGAGTCTGTTAGGTGTCTTCTCTGTGCCATACTGCACCGCCTGTGACTGTGTACACAGCGAATGTGGGGCTGCCCGACAAACACTACCCCGTTTGATGGGTGTGCTGATGCCATCGCTGGCGTGGTTGTCCTTTGACCGGAATGCCATCTTCCTTGTAGTAGACGACCGTGCGGACATCTGTAGGTATTTGGTATGATTCTATCGTGACTTACACACAGACCTGGGAAATAGCGGTTTGTTGCTTTAATTTTGGACACCAGTGTACTAAGGTCTAATGTTCCTTGGCGGTGTAAAACATTTAAGCTTCTAAGTCAATGGAATAGAAAGATACGGCCATTTTTTGATACTGGCGAACCTACTCATCAAAATATGTAGGGTACTTGTCGTTGAGCTACAATCACGAAATTTGACAAGAAGTAAGATATCTCTGTGGAAGTAAAGAAAAAAAAAATACGAAAAGTGCTAATTTGTTATTATATCACATAGAAAAATAATTTTTTGCTGTTACGCACTTACATTGCATTCGTAATCGGACAAAACTACTGTAGGAATTTTGATCTGGTTTTCAGTAAGAGATAGAGTGATTCACGAGAAAGCTATGTGTATATAATTTACAAATATTTCGAGGTAATAGGCTGAGCTATGATGAAGTGACATTATCTGCCGTAGTGAAAACTATTCCTTTGTTATCTATCGATGACAGGCGTAAAGCCTTCGGCACAGGATTCGTGTTTTCGAACGTCAGCTTTGAGAGTGCCAAGTTTAACTTGCTGTTGAACGTTCAGAAACGAAGCGACTTGTGCATACGGTACATGTGATTCAATGTAGCACACACGATCGCAGCGCACTTCAGCAGCAGTTGACGGCTTTAACTGGCTCGCAAATCACACTCTTTACGAAATGGACGGGTGTATAATTCCTACATTACCTCTATAAAAACGCATAGTTTCTCTCTTGTCCACACGACAGTCATGTTTTTCTGTCTGTAGTGTACATAAATATGAATTTGAATATCCATGAACATGTTATAAGGCAAAAAGGAAAGTACCATGTCCAGTCAGTATAACATAGGCTTATAAAAGTTCCATTGCAAATAGTGCAATAAAAATTCACAATAGTTCTCCACATAAGATAAAAATTGCTTCATCATTCTCACTTCTTAGTAAACCGCTAACGTCTTTGCTGCTTGATCACTGTTCTGTGAAACACAAAACTTGAAACAAAAATGTACAAAATGTATTACTGCAATTACCCTTAGCTGCCTTGCAGATCATGCCAATGGAAGTAACTAACTTCTCAGAAAGAACACACTAATATTTACATGTTATTGATCACTCTTTTATTAAACAAACAAGAAAGTATCGGAATCTATTAGAAGACGCGAATAAAAATTAAAAAAATGTTGAATCCCCTGGAACGTGAACCAACTACAGATCCTCTCTCACATTACTAATCCGCGTCGCTACTCATTACAGTATGCCGACTATAATCTCTTATGTCCATACTTTGCTCCTTACCTTCTCCTGAAAGCTTTAATTGTAAATATGTTATAATTATCAGTTAACAACAAACTGTGCAAGAAAAAAGCATTTTCTATGAATTTTCTATATTCCGTTGCCCTGAAACGACGTTCTTTCATAATATGAAACTTGCAGAAATTCTTTAACCACCAATAACGTTCTTTGTCGTCTTATTATAACAAATTGTACCATTAACGGTGGGTTTTGAAGAGATTCACAGTTTTCTGGTACTTAGAAACGGCATTTATGCGTAAGGTCTTCAATTGAAAGCCAAAATAGTGTCTCGTGATGGAGAGAGATGGCGTCGATAGCGCTCTTCCGCCTTAGTGGTTCACATTCAAACGTATGTTCAGAATATTTGACATGATAGATGTTGCCCTTCACGTTCGGGAAGACTCCCCATCGTGCATTTTCCATGCTATGACGTCAGAAACTCTGCACGCTCGACGCTCGAAGTTCTAATGCACGGTCCGTGTGCCGACGGCTTAAGACCACCCGTCTTCCAAGTCTATTTAAAAATTTCCTTTGACACTTTATGCTTACGACACGTTCAGTATCTGTAATGTTTCAAAGCAAAGCAATACTCGTAACTGTTGAACATCCTATGGCCGGTTGTATCGTCCTCTTCTCTGGACGCTTCGGACATATCTTATCAGTAATTGCAAAAAGGACGAGAGGAGACGAAGTCAAAACATCAGCAATTGCCATTTAGCAAAGCATATTAATATAACTCCAAAATTAATAAAATAAGTGAAAAATTACAGAGTGCTAAATATCACAAAATATTTAACCTTAAAACCAAACTTAGTACATTCTCGAACGTCTTGGCATTCTCCGGACAGATATCTTGCCAGTGTCGATATCGGTAACAGGGAAAAATCGCTGAGATTGTCAATTCTCGGAATGGATTAACTATCTTTATAGGTAATTCAGTTTGTGCGGAACTCTCGGAGAGTGAGTCCTCATCGCACTTCTCCGTTTTTTTTTTTTTTCATTATTTCATGTGTACTTGCGTCCACAGTCCTGCAATATTTTAGAAAGTCCAAAACTTTTCCCCTGCATTTTCATTAATGTACTGATTCACCAAGATTGTTATTGCGTCCTACGATGCCATTTTCAAGTGACAGCTCACTACGAACAGCGTCTATGCATGCTTCGTCGTTTTTAAGACAAAAATATGCTCGTGCCTACCATGTTTACACATTCCATGCGTATAATAACACAGAAATTTTTGTCATGTGTACAAAACAACGTAGACTAGGATTCTGTAGCAATTATTACCTGAAGTGTTGCGTACGTTTATACACTCTGTCTGATAATAATAATAAAAAAAGGGAGTGGAGCACTCAGAAGGTAAGGCGGAAACGAAATGAGTCATCATGAGTGGAGAGGATATGTGATGTTATTTCTGTGATCACAATATAGGCCCACATTTACAAAGAACTTGGTACTATGACCGCTTCTGGTATCGATGTATGCGCTGATTCTGTTGGAGAGGGTGTCACAAAGCTGTTTCCTAAGACAAGATGTCCCACAATTGTTGTAATTGGTCCCTGATATCCTACATAATGGTAACGGGACGGAGTTAACGTCCTAGTTGGCCCCACGCACTTTATATCGGGAATATAACTTTGGATCTTGCTGCACACAGAAGCACCTCGAAATGACGCAGACAGTTCCGGACAAATGTGACGTGTGGACGAGCATTGTCCAGTTGAAAAATGCCAACACGATACTGCCGTATAAGAGGTAACATACGGGAAGGCGGGATGTCCATGTCGTGTCGGCGTCCTCTCATTCACTATGAGCCAGGACCTGAAGTCATTCACAGTGGCTGTCCACACTACGAATCGAGGAGTAATGTAGGTGTGTCTCTCCAAAACATTGGAAGAATGGGACCTGTCCCCCAGTCGCCGCCATACTCGTCGACCATGGTTATACGGGATGGTGAAGAAACACGATACATTGCTAGTCACCGCATCACTGTAAATGCAGCCGTTTTTGGTGTGGCTCTATCAGCCTTCGCATAGGACCGTAATTCCCTAGTGCGGCTGCTCCTAGTTCCCAACCAATAGTATGGACGACACAGATTGTTATAGGAAGGCCATTAGTTTGTTAGGTGCAGATGTGCAGGCGTTATTATGTGCTTGGTGTACAATAAGGCTATCCTCCCTTTTGGTGGTCAGACGCGGTCGATTAGAGCGTTGGTGACGAGTGTGCCTGTCCCAATATTCCCATACAGTGCAACACGGGTCACTGTCACATCCGAATACCCCACAAATCTGGATATTGCACGATTCTACCAGCTAGCAAAACAGAGGTCCACAATGACGCACCTTTCAGTCTCTGCCACATCCCAATAATACTGTCTCACACGAGGACGTAGCATCCCCGAGTCCTTCACAATGACCACTAAACATTTTACGCTGTACACGCGCCTTATATACAGTAGTGGAAATCAGTATAAAGGAAGTGTTCCTACGAAAGTTATTTACACTGTCTGAAGCAACAGGTATCGAATTCATTGTGAAATCAATAGATACTTAAAAGACATAAACGATCATGACGGAATTACTTTGTTTCTCTTACAAGACAAGTGACATAATAAGGCGTTAGCATTTCCTGGATAGAAACTGGTATAAACTGATTCGATGCCTTGTTGTATTACTGCATTCTTAGTACTTTTTTTCAGCCTCCGTTCTTCCTAATGACCTCAAAAATTCTCTTCGGCATAGTTTTCGTTAGGGTCTGTAATTCATGCTGCGAAATTGTCGCCCATTCTTCCACTCTTCTCGTATCGTTCTTTTCAGCTCACATAAGGCCTCAGATTACGTTCCATTGTAATAAACAGGTCTCGGAAATATTTCCCAGAGGTTTACCACGCGCAGACCAGAGTAGTACATCGATATCTTCGTCTTCAAACCACTTTTCAGTTGTAGCAGAAACATGCACACATACATTATCCTTCGAAATCTTAGAACTTCGTCTCCTACGTCCCCATACTTCTATCAAAATGGTTCAAATGGCTCTGAGCACTATGGGACTCAACTGCTGTGGTCATCAGTCCCATAGAACTTAGAACTACTTAAACCTAACTAACCTAAGGACATCACACACATCCATGCCCGAGGCAGGATTCGAACCTGCGACCGCAGCAGTCACACGGTTCCGCACTGCGTGCCTAGAACCTCGAGACCACCGCGGCCGGCACACTTCTATCAGTTCTCAAATGGTTGCAATGGCTGTGAGTACTATGGGACTTAACATCTTAGGTCATCAGTACCCTAGGACTTAGAACTACTTAAACCTAACTAACCTAAGGACATTACACACATCCATGCCCGAGGCAGGATTCGAACCTGCGAACGTAGCGGTCGCGCGGTTCCAGACTGAAGCGCCTACAACCGCTCGGCCACACCGGTCGGCTATCAGTTCTGAAATGATAATTAAATCAAGACCCTATCCTGTCGACAGGCGTTGATGTACGTCAACTGCGACAGTTGAAATGTGTGCCCCGACCGGAACTCGAACCCGGGATCCCCTGCTAACATGGCAGACGCTCTATCCATCTGAGCCATCGAGGGCACAGAGGATAGATAGTGCGTTTGCCGGGACTTATCCCTTGCACGCTCCCCGTGAGACGCACATTCCCAACTTATTGTCCACACACCACATTCGTGGTGCCTCTGCCCATTACACTCATTACTCACGGCAGACAATCTTACCGAGTCCCGTAAGAGTTCGTACAATACGTGTGAATCCGCACAGAAGATGGTCAATGGCAGGTTAGCCTTAACTATATGAAGATGGTATCTGTTATTTCGGACATGTCCGAAAGGACAGATACCATCTTCATAGTTATCAGTTCTGTCTCTAGCATCTCAGTGTACATGTTAGAGTTCATCCTAGGGGACAGCAAAGCAATGCGTGATTTGCCTACAGCACATAAGTCTGTCCAAATCATTACTCTTCCACCGCCCAAAAGTTCTATTCATTTGTACCTCCTGTTTCGTTCTCAGATCGTGCCAACAATATCGAAAGCCATCCAACCCATTTAAATTAAACTTCTTCTCATCACTGAAGATCATTTTCCCCATTCTGAAGTCCATGACATACGTTTCTCAGCAAACTCCAATTCAGCCTGTCTATGTTTTGGTACTGGAACAGGTGCCTGCAGACGGTTCTTGAATGCAGGAGTGTGCTCCCTGCCGCCGTTGGATAAGCAGCTGCAGCAGCAAGTCGTATACTCCTAGCTCACATATTTGTTACATAGTTTAATTCTTAATTTCTTTGCGTGTTTTTGGTACTTGCATTGTTTAATTCATAAATTTCGGGCGTATTATAGTATTTGAGAGTTGTAGCATCGCGATTTAGTACCTGAATAGTGTAAATTCGTGTAGTCGTCTGTCTTCTGTATTTGTTTTGAACGTCCAGTGTCGGTTGGTCACAGTCAGTGTGCTCCCTGCCGCCGTTGGATAAGCAGCTGAGCAGCAAGTCGTATACTCCTAGCTCACTCATTTGTTACATAGTTTAATTCTTAATTTCTTTGCGTGTTTTTGGTACTTGCATTGTTTAATTCACAAATTTCCCGCGTATTATCGTATTTGAGAGTTGTAGCATCGCGTTTTAGTACCTGAATAGTGTAAAATCGCGTAGTCTCCTTCCGCCGCCGAGCAGTGTGTCAGCAGTGCGCAAGTAGCAGCATCACTGCATTTACTAGACAATCTTGTATTTTAATAACCGTTTAAATTTTGTGTCGATTTGTTTGCGCTCTTTGTAGATTAGTTCAGACGTTCTTTGCACAACAGTTTTTAGCATGGATAGGGACTGCAACTGCTGTGTTCGGATGCAGGCTGAGTTGGCATCCCTTCTCTCCCAGCTTCAGGCAGTGTTGGCTTCGGTCACACAGCATGAGGCTGTTGCCAATGGGCATCACTGTGGGGGTCCGGATGGGGGTTTGTCGGGGACGGCCAGCTCGTCCCACGCATCCCCCGATTGGACTACGACTGTGGTTGCCCGGGATACTGCCCGCATTGAGGCTGATCCCTCACCTGTGGTAGAGTGGGAGGTCGTCTCAAGGTGTGGCAGGGGGCGAAAGACATTCCGGAGGGCTGAACGGAAGGCCTCTCCAGTTTGTCTGACGAACCGGTTTCAGCCTCTGTCTCAGGCTGATACTGATCTTCGGCCTGACATGGCTGCTTGTCCTGTTCCAGAGGTTGCCCCTCAGTCTGCAAGATCCAGGCGGTCGCATTGGGTGGGCTTACTGGTAGTTGGGAGCTCCAACGTCAGGCGCGTAATGGGGCCCCTTAGGGATATGGCAGCAAGAGAGGGGAAGAAAACCAATGTGCACTCCGTGTGCATACCGGGGGGGTCATTCCAGATGTGGAAAGGGTCCTTCCGGATGCCATGTAGGGTACAGAGTGCACCCATCTGCAGATGGTCGCTCATGTCGGCACCAATGATGTGTGTCGCTATGGATCGGAGGAAATCCTCTCTGGCTTCCGGCGGCTTTCTGATTTGGTGAAGACTGCCAGTCTCGCTAGCGGGATGAAAGCAGAGCTCCCCATCTGCAGCATCGTCGACAGGACTGACTGCGGACCTTTGGTACAGAGCCGAGTGGAGGGTCTGAATCAGAGGCTGAGACGGTTCTGCGACCGTGTGGGCTGCAGATTCCTCGACTTGCGCCATAGCGTGGTGGGGTTTCGGGTTCCGCTGGATAGGTCAGGAGTCCACTACACGCAACAAGCGGCTACACGGGTAGCAGGGGTTGTGTGGCGTGGGTTGGGCGGTTTTTTAGGTTAGATGGCCTTGGGCAAGTACAGAAAGGGCAACAGCCTCAACGGGTGCAGGGCAAAGTCAGGACATGCGGGGACCAAGCAGCAATCGGTATTGTAATTGTAAACTGTCGAAGCTGCGTTGGTAAAGTACCGGAACTTCAAGCGCTGATAGAAAGCACCGAAGCTGAAATCGTTATAGGTACAGAAAGCTGGCTGAAGCCAGAGATAAATACTGCCGAAATTTTTACAAAGGTACAGACGGTGTTTAGAAAGGATAGATTGCATGCAACCGGTGGTGGAGTGTTCGTCGCTGTTAGTAGTAGTTTATCCTGTAGTGAAGTAGAAGTGGATAGTTCCTGTGAATTATTATGGGTGGAGGTTACACTCAACAACCGAGCTAGGTTAATAATTGGCTCCTTTTACCGACCTCCCGACTCAGCAGCATTAGTGGCAGAACAACTGAGAGAAAATTTGGAATACAGTTCACATAAATTTTCTCAGCATATTATAGTCTTAGGTGGAGATTTCAATTTACCAGATATAGACTGGGACACTCAGATGTTTAGGACGGGTGGTAGGGACAGAGCATCGAGTGACATTATACTGAGTGCACTATCCGAAAATTACCTCGAGCAATTAAACACAAGAACCGACTCGTGGAGATAACATCTTAGACCTACTGATAACAAACAGACCCGAACTTTTCGACTCTGTATGTGCAGAACAGGGAATCAGTGATCATAAGGCCGTTGCAGCATCCCTGAATATGGAAGTTAATAGGAAGATAAAAAAAGGGAGGAAGGTTTATCTGTTTAGCAAGCGTAATATAAGGCAGATTTCAGACTACCTAAGAAAAAGTTCAAGGCTATCGTAAAATGAGTTTTAGACAGGTACGTGCCGGGTAAAACTGTGAGGGACGGGAAAAACCCACCGTGGTACAACAACAAAGTTAGGAAACTACTGCGAAAGCAAAGAGAGCTTCACTCCAAGTTTAAACGTAGCCAAAACCTCTCAGACAAACAGAAGCTAAACGATGTCAAAGTTAGCGTATGGAGGGCTATGCGTGAAGCGTTCAGTGAATTCGAAAGTAAAATTCTATGTACCGACTTGACAGAAAATCATAAGACGTTCTGGTCTTACGTTAAATCAGTAAGTGCCTCGAAACAGCATATCCGGACACTCCGGGATGATGATGGCATTGAAACAGAGGATGACACGCGTAAAGCTGAAATACTAAACACCTTTTTCCAAAGCTGTTTCACAGAGGAAGACCGCACTGCAGTTCCTTCTCTAAATCCTCGCACAAAGGAAAAAAGGGTGTCATCGAAGTAAGTGTCCAAGGAATAGAAAAGCAGATGCAATCACTCAACAGAGGAAAGTCCACTGGACCTGACGGGATACCAATTCGATTCTACACAGAGTACGCGAAAGAACTTGCCCCCCTTCTAACAGCCGTGTACCGCAAGTCTCTAGAGGAACGAACGGAAGGTTCCAAATGATTGGAATAGAGCACAGGTAGTCCCAGTCTTCAAGAAGGGTCGTCGAGCAGATGCGCAAAACTATAGACCTACATCTCTGACGTCGATCTGTTGTAGAATTTTAGAACATGTTTTTTGCTCGAGTATCATGACATTTTTGGAAACCCAGGATCTACTATGTGGGAATCAACATGGATTCCGGAAACAGCGATCGTGTGAGACCCAGCTCGCTTTATTTGTTCATGAGACCCAGAAAATATTAGGCTCCCAGGTAGATGCTAGTTTTCTTGACTTCCGGAAGGCGTTCGATACAGTTCCGCACTGTCGCCTGATAAACAAAGTAAGAGCCTACGGAATATCAGACCAGCTGTGTGGCTGGATTGAAGAGTTTTTAGCAAACAGAACACAGCATGTTGTTATCAATGGAGAGACGTCTACAGACGTTAAAGTAACCTCTGGCGTGCCACAGAGGAGTGTTATGGGACCGTTGCTTTTCACAATATATATAAATGACCTAGTAGATAGTGTCGGAAGTTCCATGCGGCTTTTCGCGGATGTTGCTGTAGTATACAGAGAAGTTGCAGCATTAGAAAATTGTAGCGAAATGCAGGGAGATCTGCAGCGGATAGGCACTTGGTGCAGGGAGTGGCAGTTGACCCTTAACATAGACAAATGTAATGTATTGCGAACACATAGAAAGAAAGATCCTTTATTGTATGATTATATGATAGCGGAACAAACACTGGTAGCAGTTACTTCTATAAAGTATCTGGGAGTATGCGTGCGGAACGATTTGAAGTGGAATGAACATATAAAATTAATTGTTGGTAAGGCGGGTACCAGGTTGAGATTCATTGGGAGAGTCCTTAGAAAATGTAGTCCATCAACAAAGGAGGTGGCTTACAAAACACTCGTTCGACCTATACTTGAGTATTGCTCATCAGTGTGGGATCCGTACCAGATCGGGTTGACGGAGCAGATAGAGAAGATCCAAAGAAGAGCGGCGCGTTTCGTCACAGGGTTATTTGGTAACCGTGATAGCGTTACGGAGATGTTTAACAAACTCAAGTGGCAGACTCTGCAAGAGAGGCGCTCTGCATCGCGTTGTAGCTTGCTCGCCAGGTTTCGAGAGGGTGCGTTTCTGGATTAGGTATCGAATATATTGCTTCCCTGTACTTATACCTCCCGAGGAGATCACGAATGTAAAATTAGAGAGATTAGAGCGCGCACGGAGGCTTTCAGACAGTCGTTCTTCCCGCGAACCATACACGACTGGAACAGGAAAGGGAGGTAATGACAGTGGCACGTAAAGTGCCCTCCGCCACACACCGTTGGGTGGCTTGCGGAGTATAAATGTAGATGTAGATGTAGATATTTTTCATGTGACAATATCTCGCAGTTGCTGATAACTGTAAATCAACAACTTGAGAAGGATAACGGTTTGTGGCCCTTGCTTTGCCCGAAGGTAACCGTTTCCATATAATTTCCTGCTTTGCCCATAGTTTCAGTTCTTTCCATATCGTTCGTCCAGTCAAACGAAATCGTCGATCACTGTACTTGAACGGTTCAACTTCCTGTCAATTTAACGATCAGAGTGTTCCATTTCGTTGTACGCCACGTTTTTTGCACTTTCATCACATGACAGCTGTTTGCAGTGTGGTATTGTCACAATCGTGGTTTATGTACATAATACGCACTGTCATTAACGGCACCTGTTTCCCATCTACACTAAAGGGACGTACTCACACACGAACACCGCACAAAGCCGACTGCCTCTACACTAATTTCCTTCCTCTACCACCTGAATCGTTGATGTCTTGCTATATTCTGTACTACTGACATCAAATGCTATTCCATTCGACCGGACCTGTCGGTATACTGCATCTTGTACTATTGCATATATTCTGTGCACAAGCATTCCAACCGACAATATTAATTTTCCTACAAGTACTGATTCCTTTATACTGATTTCCAGTACGCTGCCAGGCCTGACAGCAAAGCTAAATACGAAAACACTAATGCACTCTGGCGCTTTTTCTACCTATAACCCAGAATTGCTATTCTAATCATTTACATACCCATGATGGTGATTACGTGTATGACGATGTATTGACTTCCAGCTATGTCTTCGGGATACTTTGCTTTTCTGCCAGGTAGCGTAAATGCCGTAGACTTCTAAGTAAAGTCAACGTCCGAGGTAGATGTAGATATCCCGCAAAGCAAAATACTCAGTTCTTACATTCTTCTAGTTCATCATTCATATGGAAATGAGGTGACAGGGGGTAGGGGAACGATGCGGGAGACCCGCACCGCCGTACTAGGCAAGGTCCTGATGGGGGTGGTTTGCCGTTGCCTTCCTCCGACCGTACTGGGGATGAATGATGATGATGAAGACGGCACAACAAAACCGAGTCACTTCGGGGCAGGTGAAAATCCCTGAAATCACCGAGAATCGAACCCTGTACCACATGCTCGGGAAGCGAGAACGCTACCGCGAGACCACGAGCTGCGGCTGCGGACATCATTCACATACCTCAGTGAAAATTACTGCAAAAAAAATGGTTCAAATGGCTCTGAGCACTATGGGACTTAACATCTTAGGTCATCAGTCCCCTAGAACTTAGAACTACTTAAACCTAACTAACCTAAGGACATCACACACGTCCATGCCAGAAGCAGGATTTGAACATGCGACCGTAGCGGTCGCACGGTTCCAGACTAAAGCGCCTAGAACCGCTCGGCCACACCGGCCGGCGAATAACTACAACAAAGATGACAATAATAATGATAACAATAATAATAATAGACCATAGATGCCTGAAACTGTCAGATAACTAAAATAATAGTAACAAACACAAATTTTCTTTGCTGTTTTAACGAAGGTAAACGGTTATCAAAAGTCTAATATCGAGCTTAGTGGAATTTATTGTGGCTTATTGAATAACTGAAGATGGATCAAACAAGAAGAAAAAACTCACACGTAGAATGTAAAAGCATGCACTTCAATGCTTTGAAAAGGAAAAGATCAGTGAAAAGCAAGCGCACATTTTCTTCTGGCGTTTTTTGTCACTTTATCAGTTATCTAATATTATGAGTAACAATAGAAATAGCTGATTTCTTGTCTCGGTAGCCTAGTGTTCGCAATGCTGACCAGCATCGCGCAGTTGCTAAGTTAGTTTCCTAGTGGGTCACCAAGATTTTGCTGTTATGGGATGTTTTGCTGATTGAAAAGATGGCCGCAGCCTGTAAGCCAGACGGTGTTAATGTTTTTATGTTGTTATTGAGAAGCTTTATTATGGTCATGTTTTATGACGTCTCAACAAAGGCTATCTTGACCTCAAGAAAAAAAAGGTATTTTAAATTTTATCGTATTGTAGACTTATGGGTCGTTAGACATGGAAAAACAACACAATTGGAAAAGAAAGAAGGTAAACGGATGTGAACTTCTGGAGCAACCATCGCATTTGTCTTAACTGAATCAGAGAAATAACTGAAGAGCTATGTCAGCTGGACATGAGCTTTGATAAATATCTAAGTGTTTGGAACTACTGATGTACTGGATTGGCACAACAATTCCATATTTTTAGATTTCCAGAAAGCTTTCGACACCGTTCCTCACAAGCGTCTTCTAACCAAACTGCATGCCTACGGAGTATCGCCTCAGTTATGCGACTGGATTAGTGATTTCCTGTCAGAAAGGTCACAGTTCGTAGTAATAGACGGAAAGTCGTCGAGTAAAACAGAAGTAATATCCGGCGCTCCCCAAGAAAGTGTTATAGACTCTCTTTTGTTCCTGATCTATATCAACGACGTAGGAGACAATCTGAGTAGCCGTCTTAGATTATTTGCAGATGATGCTGTCATTTACCGTCTTGTAAAGTCATCAGATGATGAAAACGACTTGAAAAAGATTTAGATAAGATATCTGAACAGTGCGAAAAGTGGCAATTGATCCTGAATAAAGAAAAGTGTGAAGTTATTCACATGAGTACTAAAAGAAATCAGCTAAATTTCCATTACACGATAAGTCACACAAATCTCAAGGCTGTAAATTCAACTAAATACTTAGGGATTACAATTACAAATAACCTAAATTGGAACATTCACATAGATAATATTGTGGGTAGAGTAAACCAAAGACTGCGATTCGTTGGCAGAACACTTAGAAGGCGCAACAGGTCTACTAAAGAGACTGCTTACACCAAGCTTGTTCGCCCTATTCTGGAGTATTGCTTTGTGCTGTGGGATCCGCATCAGGTGGGACTGTCGGATGACATCGAAAAAGTACAAAGAAGGGCAGATCATTTTGTATTATCGCGAAATAGGGGTGATAGTGTCACAGACATGATACGTGAATTGGAGTGGCAATCATTAAAACAAAGGCGTTTTTCGTTGCGACGGAATCTTCTCATGAAATTTCAATCACCAGTTTTTTCCTCCGATTGCGAAAACATTCTGTTGGCGCCCACCTACACAGGGAGAAGTGACCCTCACGATAAAATGATAGAAATCAGGGCTCGCACAGAAAAATTTAATTGCTCGTTTTTCCCGCGTGCCGTTCGAGAGTGGAACGGTAGAGAGACAGCTTGAAGGTGGTTCACTTTACTGTGCATAGCAGAGTAATCACGTAGACGTAGATGTAGATGTAAATGGACAATTTCACCACCTACCAGACGAATAAAAAGAAGTAAAGAACTAATATCTGTTAATGTTCTTCTGAGGAGATAGAAAGATATCTTACATGTATAACACATACTTCCTTTGACATATTGCGAGATAACAACACGGGACAAAAAATTAGTCACTCACAATAGACATCACGCTAACACCGTGTAAGTTAATAATGGCCCCATTCAGGCGAGGAAGATAGGCCTCAGGTTTCTTCAGGTATGCGAAATCCAACTTAAGTCACTCATTGACGATTAGATCAAGCAGAGCCACCAATCCTAGGATGAAAATTGCCACGCTCCACCAGTGTTTCCAAATAGTATCAGTAAATTCCTACGGAATCAATCCTTCAGGTGAAAAAATGTTTTATCCATAATAAGAATGAAATACCTATATGTATTTACTCTTTGAAAAGAGTAATCAATAATTCTGCTCAAGTTTTTATGTATTTCTAATCCACCATGAACTACTGCGTGGCAAATATTGTCGCAGAAGAAGCTGAGTAGCTCCGTCGTGCAGTGGTTATGATACTGAGCTGTTGCACGGTCGTGAGTTGAAAACTCACCTGGACTATACAATTTTAATTTCTATATTCGGTTCGAGTACATTCTAGAAGTATCCACAGACGTCAAGAATCATTGTACTGGAATGTTCTGTTGCTGTATATATAATGTATGTGTTCTGGCCGGAGGCAGTTCGCTAAGCGCTCTTGTATGTGCAAGTGGTGAATTAACCTTCGTTAACTGAAGTTAGTGTTCGTCATTCATCTAATTACACCTTCTTCTACGTTATATTATTCTGGTGGAGGCGCCGGGTATTGGAACTTGTGAGAGCGCACATTATCGATGACACAGTGGCTCCCATCGGGCCACGACAGAGCCGCCGTTTACGTGGCGAGAAACCCGAGTTCGAGCCATATTCAACAGATCGCATTCTATCAGAGACAGAAGAAGAAGAGGAGGTTACGATAACAGCAATTGTGTGTCACCACATGAAACATCCTTCCGGGTTATCTGGTGACGATGGCCAAGATCCAAACAAGTGGCTGAAGGTATATGAGCGTATAGCCAAATTTAACAAATGGGATGACACCGTGTATTTGGCTAACGTATTTTTCTACTTGGAGGGCGCTGCCAAGCAATGGTATGAGAACGACGAGGAGAAGTTCACAAGCTGGGAAGTATTCCAAGCGGTACTGCGCAAGTATTTCGGCGACACACAACGACAGAAGTGCAAGGCTGAAGATAAATTTAAGTGCAAGGCACAGCGGCCAGGAGAAACTACAGCATCCTACATTCAAGGCGTCGTGGAGCTGTGTAAAATAGTGGATCCTAGAATGAAGAAGGAAGATAAGATTGCACGTATCATGAAGGGTGTTTCTGAGGACATGTATCAAGCACTACTCCTGAAGGAGGTTTCGAGAGCAGACGACTTCATAAAATGGTGCCAGTATGTCGAGACAGGGCATCAAAAAAGAATTACACACAAGAAGTTTGAACGTCTCCGAAACGTCGTATCGATGTCTGTAATGGAGGAAGCAACCGATTTCACAAGTGTTCTTCGTCAGATAGTGAGAGAGGAAGTTCAGAAGGCACTTGGACTGCACGGCGAGTAAAAAACCGAGACGCTTCAAGAGGTCATAAGGGAGGAAGTGGAACAGACATTGAAGCCACTCTCTCGTCCTTCATTTCCCTTTAAAACGGTGAAAAAGTAGAGACCCAGGCGAAGTTAGGTTCCTACAATGCCGCATGAGGAACCTGAAGACTGGAGGAAGACTGGAGGACCCAGGATAACCAACCAGTATGTTTCCACTGTGGACGACTGGGACATGAGGTGCGCTATTGTCGAGAAAAGCGGCGGATATTTGATGACGCCCGCGCCAGAAGAGAGCAGACCGATCTCAGCCGACGCCAACTCCGGGACGACGAAGACGAACAAGAAGATGTGGGTGCAGGACGACGTAGATCACCATCGCCGCAAGCTAGCAGCTGGAGATGATGCTCTCCAACACACCGATCAAAGTTTCCATCGCAGTTTAGAAGCTCCAGCCGATCACCTAGCTGCCGAATCCTGGAAAACTAAAGCGTGTGACCTTCCTTGGAGGTGAGGCCGCCGAAGAGAAAAATCCTCCGCCGTCGATCACTACAAAAATGATAGGTAATTACGTTAATATCCTCATGGACGGCTGACCAGCCCAAGCTCTTGTGGACTGTAGAACATCATATTCAGTCATTTCGGAGAAGTACCGGCACTAGTTGCAGGAAGCCGTATTCGTCGACAGCAAAACATCTCTGCTGAAGGTGTCTAATGGGAAATATGTAAAACCTACAGGAAGATGTACGATTTGTGTGGGTATAAGTGGCCATACACAGCCCTTAGAATTCATAATCTTACAAGAGTATAGCCATGACGTCATTCTCGGATGGGACTTTTTGAAAGCTTCTCAGGCAATTATAGACTGTGGTCGCTTGAAGATTATGCTAGACAAGATGAGATACTGCGGTCAGGAAGATGCACATCTGAGTGTGTGGAGACTATGTGTGCTGGATGAAGTGATCATTCCTGCAGTCAGCGCTAGAAAGGTAACTGTCACGTGTCATGTCATGCATCAACCCATGGATCTTGTAGCGGAATGTAAGAGAAGCATACCAATGAAGAAAAACTTGTTCATCCCAGCCTCTGTCGTCTCGTTTAAAAAAGGATTCGGTGAATTGTGAATAGTTCACTGTCGCCGAGAACCGCAGATCCTTCCAAGACGCAATGTTGAGCCTTCAATTGAAGAACAGCTGAGCGTCATAGAAACCTTCCATGCCGAGTTTGTGGGCGAAATTAGAGCTATCACTGCGAGACAAGATCTTCTAGCTCGACTATCACCAGATTTCACTATGGAACAACAGAAGAAGCTATTTGCCATTCTTCAAGAGTTCTCTGAATGCCTCAATCCACAGGTGAAGAGTAAATTAGACAAATCGACGGTGAAGCACCGGATTAGCACTGGAGACCATCAACCAATAAGCCAGAGAGCATACCGTGTGTCAGCAACGGAACGTCACATAATTGGCGACGAGTTAGAGAAAATGATGAAGAATGACATCATTCAGACTTCGCAGAGACCGTGGTCGTCACCAGTGGTCCTCGTCAGGAAGAAGGATGGCACTATTGTGCTGATTACATGAAGATTAATAAGACAACTACAAAGAACGTTTACCCTATTCTACGAATTGACGATACACTACATTGTCTGAAGGGGGCTAAGTTTTTCTCAACCATGGACATGTCTTTGGGATCTGGCAAATCGAAGTAGATGAGGCTGATAGTGAGAAAACTGCATTCATCACCTCCGAGGGCCTGTAAGAGTTTAATATAATGTCGTTTGGTTTAAGTAATGCACCAGCAACTTTTGAACGGATGATGGATAATTTCTAAGGCAGCTGAAGTGGACGATGTGTTTTTGTTATTTAGATTACATTATAGTGTTCTCAGAGACATTTGTTGAACATATAAAAAGACTGAGGGCAGATCTTAAGCGTCCCCAACAAGGCGGACCGAAACTTAATCCAAGAAAGTGTCTCTTTGGGGCAAAAGAAATCAAAATACTTGAACACCTTGTGTCAAACGAAGGCGTGCGGCCAGACGCAAAAAGGTGAGATCTATAATGGAATTTCCTATTTCTAAAGGTATTAGACATGTGAGAAGCTTCCTCAGATTGTGTTCTTATTACCGTCCTTTCATCAAAGACTTTTGTATCAAAGCCAGGCCACTCCAAGGGTTAGCAACACCCGATGATAAATTTATCTGGGGTGGTGCTCAATAAGATTCTTTCGATTTGCTGCGAAACTCTCTGACGACTGACCCTGTACCTGGTCTGTATGATGAGAGAGCACCTACAAAACTACACACAGAATCCAGTGGGTATGGGATCAGTGATGTTCTGATGCAAATTTCGGATGGAAAAGAGGAGGTTATAGCCTATGCTTCTAGGACACTTACTAAATCTTAGATGAACTACTCAACCACAGAAAGCGAATGTCTTGCTGTGTTATGGGCCATGTGCAAATTTCGACAGTATCTCTATGGAAGGCCATTCACAGTTGTTACAGACCATCATTCTCTTTGTTCGTTGACAGGTCTTAAGGATCCAAAAGGACGACTCGCCAGGTGGGCACTACGTCTTCAAGAGTATGATACTACCATAGTGTACAAAAGTGGAAGAAAACACCAAGAGCCGGCCGCTGTGACCGAGCGGTTCTACGCGCTTCAGTCTGGAACCGTGCAACCACTTCAGTCGCATGTTCGGATCCTGGCTCGGGCATGGATGTGTATTATGTCCTTAGGTTAGTTAGGTTTAAGTAGTTCTAAGTTCTAGGGGACTGATGACCTCAGTTGTTAAGTCCCATAGTGCTCAGAGCCGTTTGAACCATTTTCAAACACCAAGATGCCGACTGTCTCTCAAGACTTTCATGAAGATAGTGACTGTCTCGCTACTCTAGAGGATCTCTCTGCTGAGCAGAAGAAGGACGCCAAGATATCTCAAATTATGCTTGCCTTATATTAGTCAGAGGATGAGAAAGGACATTTAAAGGTAGGTAATGGATTACTTTGCAAGAAAAACTTTAATCCGTTTGGAATGAGGTGGCTACCAGTGATTCCTAAACACATACACTTAGCTGTTGTACAGAAATTCCATGACATACCTGAGGCCGCACAACTAGGATTTAATCAGACATACAATAGAATCCGCCAGAGATTTTTCTTGCCAGGTTTATTTAGGAGTGTCCGTCACTATGTGTCGCACTGTCGAGAGTGCCAGAGGAGAAAGGCAGTTGCTCAGAAACCACCTGGCTGACTCATACAAATTCCACCAGCCGAAACGCCTTTCCAGCGTGTTGGGATTGACATCCTCGGACGATTTCCAACGTCTGCTAGTTGTAATAGATGGATTATTGTTTGCACTGATTATCTGACACGCTATGCTTACATATCCTGTGAAAATAGCCGAGGCCTCCGAGGCAGCCAAATTCATCGTCGAAGACATTGTATTAAAAAAAAAAAGTTCAAATGTGTGTGAAATCTTATGAGACTTAACTGCTAAGGTCATTAGTCCCTAAGCTTACACACTACTTGGCTTAAATTATCCTAAGGACAAACACACTCACCCATGACCCAGGGAGGACTCGAACCTCCGCCGGGACCAGCCGCACAGTTCATGACTGTAGCGCCGAGACCGCTCGGCTAATCCCGCGCGGCCCTTAGTAAGACCTTGGCTGACATGCTATAAGTGTTCGTCAATGTTGAGCAGAACAACTGGGATGGGGTGCTACCTTTCGTGATGTTTGCCTACAACACCGCCAAGTAAGACACCACTGGATTTACGTCATTTTCTCTGGTGCATGGGCGTGAGGCGACTACGACGATGGACTCTGTGCTTCCGTTACATCCTGATGACGCGGACGACGACTACATCGCCCAGGTGTTAACCAGAGCTGAGGAAGCTCGGCAGTTAGTTCGACTCCACGCGCTGCAGGCTCAAGAAAACGATCGTGAGCCAACGCCCTGTCGTCTACCAGCCTGGTGATCTTGTCTGGATCTTCACTCCTGTTCGGAAGGTTGGTCTCTCTAAGACGCTCCTGAGGGGCTACTTTGGACTTTATAAGGTTGTAAGACAGTTGTCTGATAAATGAAAAGCACCAGTTTGCTTTTGTTCTACAATATTACTTTTATTGCTAACCGGTTTTCGGCTTACAAGGCCATCTTCAGACATTTACTGAGTATTATCATCAAAAAAGTTGTCTACATCTACATCTACATCCATACTCCGCAAGCCACTTGACGGTGTGTGGCGAAGTGTACCCTGAGTACCTTTATCGGTTCTCCCTTCTATTCCAGTCTCGTATTGTTCGTGGAAAGAAAGTTTGTCGGGATGCCTCTGTGTGGGCTCTAATCTCTCTGATTTTATCCTCATGGTCTCTTCGCGAGGTATACGTAGGAGGGAGCAATATACCGTGTTGACTCATCGGTGAAGGTATGTTCTCGAAACTTCAACAAAAGCCCGTACCGAGCTACTGAGCGTCTCTCCTGCAAAGTCTTCCACTAGAGTTTATCTATCATCTGCGTAACGCTCTCGCGATTACCAAATGATCCTGTAACGAAGCGCGGTGCTCTCCGTTGGATCTTCTCTATCTCTTCTATCAACCCTATCTGGTACGGATCCCACAATGGTGAGCAATATTCAAGCAGTGGACGAACAAGTGTACTGTAACCTACTTCTTTTGTTTTCGGATTACATTTCCTTAGGACTCTTCCAATGAATCTCAGTCTGGCATCTGTTTTACCGACGATCAACTTTATATGATCATTCCATTTTAAATCACTCCTAATGCCTATTCCTAGATAATTTATGGAATTAACTGCTTCCAGTTGCTGACCTGCTGTTTTGTAGCTAAATGATAATGGATCTATCTTTCTATGTATTCGCAGCACATTACACTTGTCTACATTGAGATTCAATTGCCATTCCCTGCGCCATGCGTCAATTCGCTGCAGGTCCTCCTGCATTTCAGTACAATTTTCCATTGTTACAACCTCTCGATACACCACAGCATCATCTGCGAAAAGCCTCAGTGAACTTCTGATGTCATCCACAAGGTCATTTATGTATATAGGAACTCTTCAATCCAATCACACAATTGGTCTGATAGTTCATAAGCTCTTACTTTGTTCATTAAACGACTGTGGGGAACTGTATCGAACGCCTTCCGGAAGTCAAGAAACACGGCATTCACCTGTGAACCGGTGTCTATGGCCCTCCAGTCTCGTGGACGAATAGCGCGAGCTGGGTTTCACACGACCGTCTTTTTCGAAACTCATGCTGATTCCTACAGAGTAGATTTCTAGTCTCCAGAAAAGTCATTATACTCGAACATAATACGTGTTCCAAAATTCTACAACTGATCGACATTAGAGATATAGGTCTATAGTTCTGCACATCTGTTCGACGTCCCTTCTTGAAAACGGGGATGACCTGTGCCCTTTTCCAATCCTTTGGAACGCTACGCTCTTCTAGAGACCTACGGTACACCGCTGCAAGAAGGGGGGCAAGTTCCATCGCGTACTCTGTGTAAAATCGAACTGGTATCCCATCAGGTCCAGCGGCCTTTCCTCTTTTGAGCGATTTTAATTGTTTCTCTATCCCTCTGTCGTCTATTTCGATGTCTACAATTTTCTCATCTGTGCGACAATCTAGAGAAGGAACTACAGTGCAGTCTTCCTCTGTGAAACAGCTTTGGAAAAAGACATTTAGTATTTCGGCCTTTAGTCTGTCATCCTCTGTTTCAGTACCATTTTGGTCACAGAGTGTCTGGGCATTTTGTTTTGCGCCACCTACCGCTTTGACATAAGACCAAAATTTCTTAGGATTTTCTGCCAGATCAGTACATAGAACTTTACTTTCGAATTCATTGAACTCCTCTCGCTTAGCCCACCTCACACTACATTTCGCTTCGCGTAATTTTTGTTTGTCTACAAGGCTTTGGCTATGTTTATGTTTGCTGTGAAGTTCCCTTTGCTTCCGCAGCAGTTTTCTAACTCGGTTGTTGTACCACGGTGGCTCTTTTCCATCTCTTACGATCTTGCTTGGCACATACTCATCTAACGCATATTGCACGATGGTTTTGAACTTTGTCCACTGATCCTCAACACTATCTGTACTTAAGACACAACTTTTGTGTTGGGCCGTCAGGTACTCTGAAATCTGCATTTTGTCACTTTTGCTAAACAGAAAAATCTTCCTACCTTTTTTTAATATTTCTATTTACGGCTGAAATCATCGATGCAGTAACCGCTTTATGATCGCTGATTCCCTGTTCTGCGTTAACTGTTTTAAATAGTTCGGGTCTGTTTGTCACCAGAAGGTCTAATATGTTATCGCCACGAGTCGGTTCTCTGTTTAACTGCTCAAGGTAGTTTTCAGATAAAGCACTTAAAAAAATTTCACTTGATTGTTTGTCCCTGCCACCCGTTATGAACGTTTGAGTCTCCCAGTCTATACCCGGCAAATTAAAACTCCACCCAGAACTATAACATGGTGGGGAAATCTACTCGAAATATTTTCCAAATTATCCTTCAGGTGCTCAGTCACAACAGCTGCTGAGCCAGGGGGCCTATAGAGACATTCAACTACCATGTCTGAGCCTGCTTTAACCGTGACCTTCACCCAAATTATTTCACATTTCGGATCTCCGTCAATTTCCTTCGATACTATTGCACTTCTTATAGCTATAAACACGCCTCCCCCTTCACTGTCCAGCCTGTCTCTGCGGTATGCATTCCAATCTGAGTTTAGGATTTCATTACTGTTTACGTCTGGTTTCAGCTAACTTTCTGTCCCTAGTACTATATGGGCGCTGTGACCGTTTATGAATGAGAGCAGTTCTGGGACCTTTCTATAGACGCTCCTGCAGTTTACTATTAGCACATTAATATTGTTATTCCCTGTTGCATTTTGCCTACTCCTACCTTGCCGCGTCTCAGGAGGCGTCTTGTCGGGCCTAGGGAGGGAATTCTCTAACCTAAAAAACCCCCATGTGCACTCCACACGTACTCCCCTACCCTTGCAGCCGCTTCCAGCGTGTAGTGCACGCCTGACCTATTCAGGGGGACCCTACATTTCTCCACCCGATAGCGGAGGTCGAGAAATTTGCACCCCAGATCTCCGCAGAATCGTCTGAGCCTCTGGTTTAAGCCTTCCATCCGGCTCCAAACCAGAGGACCGCGATCGGTTCTGGGAACGATACTACAAATAGTTAGCTCTGATTCCACCCCGCGAGCGAGGCTTTCTGCCTTCACCAATTCCGCCAACCGCCTGTACGAACTGAGGATGACCTCTGAACCCAGACGGCAGGAGTCATTGCTGCCGACATGAGCAACAATTTGCAGTCGGGTGCACCCAGTGCTCTCTATCGCCGCCGGCAGGGCCTCCTCCACATCTCGGATGAGACCCCCCGGCAAGCAGAAAGAGTGAACACTGGCCTTCTTCCCCGACCTTTCCGCTATTTCCCTAAGGGGCTCCATCACCTGCCTAACGTTGGAGCTCCAAATAACTAATAAACCCCTCCCCCCGTGTGCCTGCTCGGACCTTGATGAAGGAGCGGCCACATGTCCACTCACAGGCAGAGCGGGCGATGCCACACGGCCGGCCTCCACATTTACCCTCCGCCTCGTGCGCCGCGAACGCCGCTGAATCCGCCACTCCCCTTGGGGAGAGAGTGGCCCAACCGTGCCCGGTACCCGCGAAGACGTGTCGACAGCAGGGACAGTGGGTGAAGCATATAACACCTGGGGTGTACAATGCGACGCACCAGACTCCCCACTGCCGCTACACTCCGAGGCAGCAGCCTGAAGACGGCTGACCGCGGCCGTCAACACGTACAGCTGTTCGCGAACAGTGGCCAGCTCCTCCTGCGTCCGTACACAGCAGTCACACATCCTATCCACCCTAAGAAATCAATTTACTGTAGAGAGTTAATGAACTTTTAACTAGACTGCTAATTCACTAAAGGCGGCTGATTGTTGACTAAACTGTGGTTGCTAGCCACTTCTTGTAGAAAACAATGAAAATAGCACTACCTGTCTCTGGACTGTATTGAAAACAAACACTAGCACTACTGGCACTATGGTTGACTAAAGGGACTCTCTCTGACTGTATTCAAAACAAACACGAAATCTGTGGAACACTATTACTAGCACTCGACAATTAAAGCTTCCTAAAAGCAAAAACACACGGAAGAAGAAGTGACAAGTAAGAAAAATACAGTTAATACTTAAATAAAAGTAGCTCGCTGCACAGCAGACGTGAAGCAGACGGCAGTTACGACGACACTGACACTACTGATGTTACTTACGAAGTTGAAGATTTCGACCCCGACACAAGACGACAAAAGATCAGAGATACGGTCCATGTCCTTCGAATGAAGCCCTATAAGGATCCTGCAACCTCCGGCAGGAGTGGCCGAGCGGTTCTAGGCGCTACAGTCTGGAACCGTGCGACGTCTGCCTCGGGCATGGGTGTGTGTGATGTCCTTAGGTTAGTTAGGTTTAAGTAGTTCTAAGTTCTAGGGGACTGATGACCTCAGAAGTTAAGTCTCATAGTGCTCAGAGCCATCTAAACCATTTTGATCCTGCAACCCAGGGTAAATTCGAAGCTCCAGCGACAGGCAACAAGCGGAAAGGTGACGAAAAGCGTAGCGGCAAATGAAGTTCTAAGAATATCACCACCAGGGCGAGAATCAGTCATCAGGAGTCGGAGTATGCAGGACCGATGACTCGTTCCCGGACTAGGAGGACGTAACACCGAGACGCTGTCCTATTAAGGAGGGAGCAATGTCGCAGTTGAAGCTGAGTAGCTCCGTGATGTAGTGGTTATAGTACTAAACTGTTGCATGGAGAGGCGTGAGTTGAAAACTCACCTGTATTGCACAATTTTAATTTATCTATTCGGTTCTACATTGTAGAAGTATTCACAAATGTCAAGAATCATTGTACTGGAATGTTCTGTAGCCGTATATATACTGCATGTGTTCTGGACGGAGACAGTTCGCTAAGCGCTCTTGTATGTGTAAGTGCTGAATAAACCGTCGTTAAGTGAAGTTAGTGTTCGTCATTCATCTAATTACACCTTCTTCTACGTGACAATATGCATGTCAATGTATCAGAAGCGCAAAATCTGTGATGGAAGTTTGAAAAATCTGTGAGAAGTTAGCAACATTAACCTGTGTTAGTAAACGTATGCCGTCAGGAGGAAGCCCAACTGATCGGGGCTCACAACCTTCTTTAGTCCACGCCTATAAATCCACATACGCAGGCCCATTAGTATGATTCAAGTTTCACGACATTCATGAAAAGGTTCTTGAAGCATAGGCATACACCCTACCTCTTGCATCTACAGTAAGCGTTTCACCCAGTGGCCCACTTGACACTGTGTTACCGAGACTGTCATCAATTACCGTAGTAGAATGTGAAACCGTAGAAAGAGTAGCTAAATCACGTATATCAGAATCTTCTCCAAATCATGAATCGTCTGCGTACGCTTCGGTAACCTCTTCCCAGCAATTCATTACACGATCGGCCAGAACTTCAACTGCCATGGAACTACGCCATCTCCAAGAAGCATTTTTATAGCTGTAAAACAAATATTCACGAATACCAGTATGATCTCTCTGACTATAAGCACAAATAAAATATTTAAATAATATTCCTATTACATTTAAGTACGTGCGTAAGTTGCTTTCTTCATAGTGCATCTTTTCGATAATCATCCTGGATATACGTTATCAGCAGAGATAATTTATACTGTCTCAGCAGCTTACATTTTCGAAATGATTTATAAAATGCTATTATCTGCAACGTAAATTCTTAATTAAAACAAGCATCGTTTTAATGTAGGATATGTTGGTGTGGAGTGAACTTACCGTCGTTTATATAAGAAGACACCAATAGAGTAAATGCACAGATGAGAAATGCTAGCCAAACGCAAAACCAGCTCTAAGACGAGAGTCTCAAAGGCCTTCGGCAAATATTCATACGATTACTCAGTTGCTCGCTGATGTCTCAAGCCGGCCGAAGTGGCCGTGCGGTTAAAGGCGCTGCAGTCTGGAACCGCCAGACCGCTACGGTCGCAGGTTCGAATCCTGCCTCGGGCATGGATGTTTGTGATGTCCTTAGGTTAGTTAGGTTTAACTAGTTCTAAGTTCTAGGGGACTAATGACCTCAGCAGTTGAGTCCCATAGTGCTCAGAGCCATTTGAACCATTTGATGTCTCAAGCGTAGTAACTTAGACACCATTAAAATGGTATTGATGCTTTTCAGAGAAGCTTTGGTGAATTTACTAACTCAAAGTCGACTGTTTATAGTAAATCAAGGAATACACAGTATTTAAGACCAGTGGCATATGTATTCACCGCGTTTAATTTAAGAATTAGTACTGGTTGCGACACGGTGTCAGAGTTTTCGTAAAACCAGAAACATATGCTTCCAACCCTGTAAACGCGGTAATTTCTCATCTTATAAGACGGGAGTATGCAAAGAATTCTCATAATGAAAATGTAGAAATGAATGAAAATGTCACCAAGAATGTTGAGATAAATGTCCTGCTTCATGTTCCCTGCAATATGAATGAGTACGCCCAGGTCATGACACATAAAGCATACCCGAAACATCACAGAATCGCCTCCACATACCATGAGCTGAACGCCTCACTGGACCACTGGTGTAATCGAAGACTTGAATGATCTGAATAGAGGCAAAATCGCTAACCAACTACTGTCCAATTTCTGCGTTGTTCGGCCAATTCAAGACTTGCAGCTTAATGTGCCGCTAATATGATTGGCCTTGAAGGAGGTACTCGGCTCCAGACGTCTATTAGACGTAGCTCCCTTAACAATGTTCGCTCGGAAACTGATTGATATGCATCTGCATTCATTACAAGCTGCAATTCATATTGGATTCAAAATCGGGTGTCACTGACAAGGCACGACATTCGCTTTTGTTTACTATCGGTTAGGAGCTTTATACGATCTTTGTGGTACGCTGCGACTGGTATACTGTGCACTATAGACACGTTTAACGATCCACGTTGCCACATTCATTCATGGTGTGGTCATAGGCATGTGAAAAAAGAATAACTCCTTTGCGATGTCCCGTCATGTCACTTTACACCACTGATTCCATATAACTGACTGGCACATACGCAAAAATTGACTGCCATGACTTAGATCAGTGGTGGAGGGTCACATGACCCCCTGGCACCAGTTCTACGCCATCTGCAGCTCTCCAAAGCGACAAACTTTCTCTTTCAATGGGATGACTAACAGTTTGTTCTGTGAGCTAATAAATGAAATTGTACTCCATTTCAAGTAGCTGCGGAAGGAGCTACAGACATGACAAAAAGGAAATTACATAATCTGTCCTTCTAACCATACAAGTAGTAGGGTTATGCTGGTTCCACGTCACTTACTTTAGCGTAAACATCACCAAGTGTACCCTCAAGCCACGCCCCATTTAACTATGACTTCGTCATAATCAACAAGCGACAAGCCACGAATCTCATATGCATGACATCATGCACAATCGAAGAAGGCCCACCTCTTTTCTTCGAACGGTGGCAGCCGTTAAAACGGAAAAGCCAGTCTTACCACATTACTTCACTGCCGTTCAAAGGATATAGGCAATCACAGCAGTCTTGTTGGTCATATTCAAAAATGTCTGAGGTTTTGCGCCGTGTTAAAATGTTTTCATCAAAAAATTACGAAAAGATTATAACTTTGAGTATTTTTCACATCGAAGGTACGTCATATTGGTCACCATCAAAAAACACACAAACAATGTTACACATATATATCCATTAAAAAATTGATGCCTAAAATATGTCTGCGGATTTTCAAATTACGTACCCACAAGCTATTTCCACATCTAAATTCTTACAAAACATATGTGACTAAAAGTAATATCCTAATCAGGCAGATGGCATTCCATTTTTAGGCCCAAATGAGGTGACATTTCCAAATGTAGATGGCCAGATCTATAACTTAGCCAAACACATGTTGGCTAAGAAACAAACAATAAGCAATCTAAATTTCTGTCAACTGCTTGAACACAGTAAGGCATGTGATCTTGGGTCTAAATGATAGAATAAACAAAAACAATCCTGAGCAAGCATATTTTAGGGGGAAGAAGACAACACATAGACAATGTACATGTTAAGTTCCAAAATGTTATTTGCACGTTTGAAATGTCCGTGAAAATAAAGTAAAGTGTGTAATTTGTAGTATTTCTTAATCTAAAATGTATGTCAAATAATTGTACATATTTACAGTAACAAGTTACCTCACCAAGCATAATTTTAGGGGGATGAAGATAATGTATAATGTTCAACAAAAGAGAAATGTTATATATGATAATGAGTAGCTAATTTTACTCTTTATTGTATTCGATGTAGATAACACGAGATGACAAAGGTTTGCCAGCCGGTGTGGCCGAGCGGTTCTAGGACTGGAACCGCGCGACCGCTATGGTCGCAGGTTCGAATCCTGCCTCGGGCATGGATGTGTGTGATTTCCTTAGCTTAGTTAGGTATAAGTAGTGCTAAGTTGTAGGGGACTGATGACCTCAGATATGAAGTCCCATAGTGCTCAGAGCCATTTGAAGCTCATTTTTTTTTTTTTTGACAAAGTTTTTGTAAGGCTAGATGAAGTTCATTCCACAGTATGGCAGACTTTGAACTTTCTTAAAGGGAAGCCTAGCAGCCCATATTCTTTAACTATATGTGTATCACTTCTGTAGCACTATACCGCAGAGCAAAGCAAAATATGACTAAACTATTGTACCGCATGATAAAGTTGATTCTCTAGCATAGAGGTCACTACAACATTTGCCCGACTCTGATATTGCTTTTGGGCAAATTAAGAAGAGTTTTTGGCAGTTATAGACCTACAAATAACCGTGTTTACTCTTGTACAAAGATCAAATGATTCCCGTTGACAATTGAACTTTATATTTGTGTACTACGAAATTTAATTGATACATTGCACTAAAGATCTCTGCAATATGCCGTCTTACACAACTAAAATGGTACTTCGTCAGTTGGTTTGTATTTGGCTCTCTTGCGTGTTTGACATCACGTATTTTGGAGCATTAAAATGGTTCAAATGGCTCTGAGCACTATGGGACTTAACATCTATGGTCATCAGTCCCCTAGAACTTCGAACTACTTAAACCTAACTAACCTAAGGACATCACACAACACCCAGTCATCACGAGGCAGAGAAAATCCCTGGCCCCGCCGGGAATAGAATCCGGGACTGGAGCATTACAATTAGATTTTGGTATTACTTATTAGCTGATTACGGAAGTAAGCCTGCAAACGTTTTAGGGAGCCATGTAACTGCAGTTCAAATCGGTAAATGTTGAAGCCTTCCCAAAAGATTGTTCTTGTAGCTACTTCGAGAATGCCTAGGTAGAACGCAATGTCTATCGCATATTATCTTTTTCTATTGTTGAACATGATACATTATCTTCATCCCTTTTAAATAATGCTTGGTGAGGTGCCACACTGCTGTTGAACTTGTATAATTTTTTGACAAACACTTTATACACAGAAATACGGCAAGTTATTTTGATGGGACTTTTAATCGTGGAAATAACATTTTGAATCTTTAAGATATACATTGTCTGTGTGTTGTCTTCCTCTTCCCTAAAATATGCTTGTTCAGGATTGTTTTTGGTCATACTATCATTTTGGCCTCGAATCGCATACACTTCATTCTTTCAGTACCTGACAGTAATTCGGACTGCTTATTTATCTCTCTTTAGCCAACATGTGTTTTGTCAAATTATAGGCTTGCTCACACACATTTGGGTACATTACCTAATTTAGGCCAACAGTTCTCTGTTTACGAAATTATTGTTATGTACATTTGTTCTGCAACAATTTAGGTGAGGCAAATAGCATGTGGCATATACTCTGAGAGTCTACGGTTAAGTTTTAGACATAAGTATTCACAGATATGTGTGCGTGGAAGTAAGGCTGTGTCACTTCATACAAACATTGGATTTTTGTGTTGGTGATGCATGTTTGCAGACATTTTAGATGTCAAAATAACATTCGTGGCACATCACAAGCATCACACAACAGTTTAAATGGGGAAATATTTTATTTAAGGGGTTTTTGCACCTTACACGAAGTATGGTAAAGAGATTTAACTAACATGTTCATTAAGTGCTGCTCAGCAAGTAGATTCATGACAAACTGTGTGTGTGTGTGTGTGTGTGTGTGTGTGTGTGTGTGTGTGTGTGTGTGTGTATGTGTGTGTGTTTGTTGCTGATGATGAAGCTTACATGTTTAAATGTGGAAATACTAAAAGTCAGACCCTGAAAGCAATTTTTATTTTTTTGATAAACGCTTTTGAACATGCCGCAAAATGTTTGAGATACTTTTGAACAGCGTGAACGTGGCTGTTCTGGGACTACATTGTGATTGGCTGGTTCGTTTTTATTCCTGATAATGCACAAAGATAGGATTGCCTGTGTGTGGTTTCATAGCTGCCACTTTTCCAGGAAATGAAGTGTCGATTCTTGGATTCTGAATGGTGTCAGAGATATGGAGGTGTCATTTGTCGCTCGATGATGATGATGACATCGCATATACACTCCTGGAAATGGAAAAAAGAACACATTCACACCGGTGTGTCAGACCCACCATACTTGCTCCGGACACTGCGAGAGGGCTGTACAAGCAATGATCACACGCACGGCACAGCGGACACACCAGGAACCGCGGTGTTGGCCGTCGAATGGCGCTAGCTGCGCAGCATTTGTGCACCGCCGCCGTCAGTGTCACCCAGTTTGCCGTGGCATACGGAGCTCCATCGCAGTCTTCAACACTGGTAGCATGCCGCGACAGCGTGGACGTGAACCGTATATGCAGTTGACGGACTTTGAGCGAGGGCGTGTAGTGGGCATGCGGGAGGCCGGGTGGACGGACCGCCGAATTGCTCAACACGTGGGGCGTGAGGTCTCCACAGTACATCGATGTTGTCGCCAGTGGTCGGCGGAAGGTGCACGTGCCCGTCGACCTGGGACCGGACCGCAGCGACGCACGGATGCACGCCAAGACCGTAGGATCCTACGCAGTGCCGTAGGAGACCGCACCGCCACTTCCCAGCAAATTAGGGACACTGTTGCTCCTGGGGTATCGGCGACGACCATTCGCAACCGTCTCCATGAAGCTGGGCTACGGTCCCGCACACCGTTAGGCCGTCTTCCGCTCACGCCCCAACATCGTGCAGCCCGCCTCCAGTGGTGTCGCGACAGGCGTGAATGGAGGGACGAATGGAGACGTGTCGTCTTCAGCGATGAGAGTCGCTTCTGCCTTGGTGCCAATGATGGTCGTATGCGTGTTTGGCGCCGTGCAGGTGAGCGCCACAATCAGGACTGCATACGACCGAGGCACACAGGGCCGATACCCGGCATCATGGTGTGGGGAGTGATCTCCTACACTGGCCGTACACCACTGGTGATCGTCGAGGGGACACTGAATAATGCACGGTACATCCAAACCGTCATCGAACCCATCGTTCTACCATTCCTAGACCGGCAAGGGAACTTGCTGTTCCAACAGGACAATGCACGTCCGCATGTATCCCGTGCCACCCAACGTGCTCTAGAAGGTGTAAGTCAACTACCCTGGCCAGCAAGATCTCCGGATCTGTCCCCCATTGAGCATGTTTGGGACTGGATGAAGCGTCGTCTCACGCGGTCTGCACGTCCAGCACGAACGCTGGTCCAACTGAGGCGCCAGGTGGAAATAGCATGGCAAGCCGTTCCACAGGACTACATCCAGCATCTCTACGATCGTCTCGATGGGAGAATAGCAGCCTGCATTGCTGCGAAAGGTGGATATACACTGTACTAGTGCCGACATTGTGCATGCTCTGTTGCCTGTGTCTATGTGCCTGTGGTTCTGTCAGTGTGATCATGTGATGTATCTGACCCCAGGAATGTGTCAATAAAGTTTCCCCTTCCTGGGACAATGAATTCACGGTGTTCTTATTTCAATTTCCAGGAGTGTAAGTGTAGCATGGCTTCCGGATCCCACTTGGTAATGTTTGTGCTGTATTAAGTGTCCTGTAATTGGCATAGCCATATGACTCACAGGCATTTAATTCTTTTCCCCTCTCTCACTTTCTCCTAAACTCTAGTAACCTTACTTTTGTTCAGGAAGACAGACCACAGTTTACTCGAATATCCGGTGAGAAACTCTGAAAATACATATTTGATTTACCTGAAATTCTTCTGCAGATCACAAAGTACGGTATGTTCCTGAGCCCCCCTATCCGCAGTTATGGGTATTTTATAGCTTGGCACTCAAACGAATTTTTTCAGGTACACTAAATGGGTCAAATTTCTCAAAACTCCACAGCTCTTGCTTATTGACTCGGTTGTATAAATATAATGTATTACTTTACAAATCAAGAAGGCCTTCGCATTATTAAAGCAGTATGTATGTTATTAGGGAAATCTTACGAATAGCAGATTTAGAACAGACAGGCATCCATCAAATACCCACTTTAACGTAAATAAGACTTCGAAGGTGAAAGATGTGTATGAAAGAGTCTGTTATTCTACTGTAGATCTGTCTCCGCCTGCCGTCCTATAAATTTACTAGTGAGCGACTGAGTCTTCATTTTTTAAAGTTAAGAAGCGGGGAGCTGAATTTAACGGCAGCTGCACTTCTTTAGAATAAAGTCGATGGGAACAACATCCTTTAACAGCAAGTATAGGCAAAAAGTCAACAACAAGCACGTGACAAAATTAGACTGTCAATGATTCAAAGTTTCTGAAACATTTGATATCATACACATTTCTTGGGAAAAAGTGTAGTATATTTCATACAAAAATTAGTGATGTGAAATATTTGTGCAACATGTGTGACGTTTTTCTTCAACATTGACCAAATTTAAATGTTAAAACGAATACTTCAGGAGGATTGACAGTTTTTTTAAAAGAAACTATTTCATTTGGTTCACCAATGTTTTGTTGTAGATGAGTGGACAACATATCATTTGACGCCTGGAAAGAAAATGCAGTCGGAACAGTGGTAGATGCGAAATCCCTGCAGAAAACACGAGAAGCCGATTTCAAATATAAGAAATGTTGTGATAGGCATTTTCTGGAACGCGAAAGGGTTGCTTCTTATTGATTATCTTACAAAAGGTAGAAAAATGGAAATACTTCGTAACACTTCAGGACAGAATCAATGAAAGTGTGGTCGAATCTCAAACGAAAAATATCATTTCTCCTTACGAAACAGCAGCTTAACACAAAAGTGCCTTATAAAAAGGATATTTATAAAACGTTCTGACTCCAGTGAAAACGTTGTGGAAATTACAGAATCACGCTTTAGGAATATAACTTCACTGTAAAAATATTACACAAAGTCCACTGACATAAAGAGTGACTTCGTCAAATGTTTATCCCCAGGAAACTTAGTTTTTCATTAACAGCCCAAGAACTTTTCACCAAGATATTCTCAGTCCAGTCACATATTTCGCTCCGTACACTACACAGTATTACGCTGATGTTGTATTGAATCAAATGCTTTTCGGAAGTCAAATATTGTTTCTACCTGATTGCCCGGATTAATGGCTTTCAGGACGTCTTGTGAGAAAACTGCGAGTTGGGTTTCGTATGACTGATATTTTCGGAACTCATGCTCGTTGACATTGAGACACTCACTCTTTTCGGGAGACCCTGCTACATTTCAGTTCAGAATATGTTTTAAAACTGTACAATCGATGGAGGGCAATTCTGACAGTAATTTCGTGTATTACTACCGTTATCCCTCTTGTAGCAGGGCGTCACCCTTGCCTTCTACCAACTTCTGGCTACAGTTTGTGTTCGAGGGAGCTATGATGGCTAACGGAGAAACTAGTGTCACACAGTTTGCAGGAGTACCATTTATATTTACTTTAACAGTTTCCTTTCTCTTGTTCAACCTCAGGTTCGAGGTCTATGTTTTCTTTATGTTCCATGTAACTTTATTGAATATTGACTAATAGTAAACATTCTTGCTGGTTTCGTTTCGTTTTTCCAGAAAGAGTCCTTATGTCTTCTCAGTGACCAAAATACTGGTACAGTTAGCAAAAAGAATTTATCCCTCATGATTACTACTATTGCAACAGCCATTATCAGAAAGAGTACTGGTCCTAATATTCTACACTGAGCAGCTACTGTTTTAATGAATGTTGACTCTTATAAGTATTTCACTAAGATTTCAGCGTTATCAGAGATTTGTGTGTTATGTTTGTTCTTTGTACCCTCACTGCTAAGTATGATGGGATCCATACATAAGCTACACCTCTTATGTCTACTGATTGTCGCTTATTTTGTATAGTCTTAGGGTCAATAGTACTAATAACGTTAGGAAGATCTGAGAATATGCCTGTTACATACGCAATATTTCGAAGGGCATCAAGTATCAGTTTGTTGATTCTTATATACAGAGTGAGTCACTAACTGTTGACACCTAGAATAACTCCGAAAGTATGATTGTACCTGAAAAGTTTGTGGGAAAAATGTTGCATGGGACAACGGGGCCATAATATGACGTTCGTTTTTTGTTGCTAGGTGGGGTCGCGTCAGAGATATGAAGGTAAACCTTTTTTTTAATGGGATGCTATAGTTTGGTACTTTAAGGTCAACGAAGATCACAAAGGTGGCACGAACGTCCATTTCCAGAAGGGTTTCGAAGTGATCACCATTGGTATCAATTCAGTGCTGCAATCTTCTTATCATGGATTGAGTGGTATTCCTTATCACTTTGGCACTTATACAAACAAATGCTCTTACAATTCTCTCTAGTATATCGTGCAAATAGTAAATATTAGCCGAATACGGCGTATTCATCTAACGTGCCATTGACATATAAACACCATTCGACGGTTTCGCAATGCAACACTAATAGGAACGGTAAGACTAGTATATGTGAATCATGCAAATGTGAGTGATGTATTCCTTCGAAGAACAAGTCGGTATGCTTCTCATTTACGGAGAATGCCAACGTAATTCAGTGAGAGCTAGAAACTTATACGCTGAAAGATATCCTCAACGTATTCAATCTACACGTCGTGCATTTAAATATGTGGTTGCTAAATTGAGAACAATTGCATCTTTAGCCCCTCGGAAACATATCCGGCAAAGGAAAGTTACTAACGAGGAAACGAAAATTGGTACTCTTGCCACTGTGGTTCGAGATCATTGTGTTAGTTCGCGTCAAATCGCGAGGGAATCTGGCATGAGCCACAGTAGTGTTGTTCGTGCTCTGCATTGCCATAGATATCACCCTTACTATATCAGTTTCCATCAAGAATTAGCTGGTACGGATTGTATGCGTCGCATTGAATTCTGCTGATGCGCTCAACTTCAGATTCAGGGGCATGACACATTTATTAATTTGATTTTATTTACTGACGAGGCTACGTTCACGAACTATGGAAATGTAAATTTGCATAACATGCATTATTGGGCAACTGAAAATCCATGTTGGGTGCGGCAAGTTGTACACCAAAAACTGTGGTCAGTGAATGTATGGTGTGGGATTCTGGAGGACAGAATTATAGGCCCCTATTTATCGAAGGGGATTCGTAAAATACATTGGTTAGAAAGACGTTCCAACTCCACATGAAGATATGCGAGAGAGAATTGTCAGAGCATGTGCCTCGATAAGTGCCGATGTGATCAGGAATACCACTCAGTCCATGACAAAAAGATTGCAGCACTGCATTGATACCAATGGTCATCACTTCGAACACCTTCTGTAAATGGACGTTCATGCCACCTTTGTGATCTTCGTTGACCTTCAAAGACCTTGCTGTTACACATCATTGCACATCATTGGATTCATCTCGATAGCCGCTATCAGAAAATAAGTACCAGACTACAGCATCCCATTAAAAAAATTGAGCTTCATATCTCTGACGCGACCAGACCTAGCAACAAGAAACGAACGTCATATTATGGCCCCAGTTGTCCCATGCAGCTTCTGTCCCACAAACGTTTCAGTTACAATCATACTTTCGGAGTTATTCTTGGTGGCAATAGTTAGTGACTCACCCTGCAGATGATTTTGTACTTCTACCACTTGAGAACGCAAACTACGTTTCACTTAGAAGTTTTTATTTATGGAAGTGATTCGTTAATCTGTCTTCCATGATTGATGCCACTATTTTTTGAGAAAGTTTTCAGCAGGAAAATTGGCTTGTAGTTTTCTCCAGCTTCTGCATTAACTTTCTTTAACAGATATATAACTCTTGCTCAGTTTAAATGATCTGGAATATCTCATGTGTACGCTGGTAGCAAAAATGTGAGGTAGAGGAATTTACCTGGTGGCAACTCATTCGCAATTATATAAATCTCCTCATCATGATTGTCATGAGACTCACTGGTACCGAATGCGAACCTATTATTAACCTTTGGTCGTCAGTGTGTAGGCGTGTCCAACAAGAACTGCTGGGACACATTTACTGGACACTTGCAAAATAGTGACTGCAAAAAGACACTGTCTATCAAGTCATTCAAGGTGCGAAAGCACTTAGAATACACTGATGTAGAACAGTTCTCATCTAATGACATTAATAGTCTTTGTTGTAGGAGGCTGTTTTAGAATAGTAATTATTAGGACACCTTATTGTTGAGCATCTATTATAACCGATAATGATAATTTCATCATCTGTAAAAAGCACTAGTTTTAATTTTGTTGAATCAAAAATCGTTCACAAAAATCAGTGACATATGTGAACGTATGAAAACTTTTGAATTCTGCCAAACAATTCGGCTGCACCTCAAATAATTGAATTATTGAGCGAACTTTCTGCATGATTTACTTTAAACATTGCATGAAAGAGTGGTTTGTTATAACATTAAAAGTATAAACTATGAAGTTAGAATGAGTCATTAGGTTCCATATCATAGATGTATCATAAAAACACCGGTGAAATGTAACAATAAAACATTTAAACCTCTCATAAAATCTGATCTAAGCCAGCGAGGTTTTAAATTTTTTTAAAGAAACCATATTTTATTGATAACAAATATGGTGGTAAGAGACAAGAAATATTTAATAAATTCAAATATTTAAATGTATTGGATTGATTTTTCACTTTTGCTACCCATACTACTTTTTCTACTGTGTTTAAGAAGTTAATATTATTCACAACTGATACATATAGGTTATTAAGATTATCGTCTACACTTTTTGTTAGCTCAACGGTTACACTTTCTTCAGTAGCTATAGAACTTGATTCCCATTGTACTTCATTGGTTGGTTAGTTGATTTGGTAGAGGTCACCAAACAGCGTGGTCATCGGTCCAATCGGATAAGGGATGGATTTGGAAGGAAATCGGCCGTGTCCTTGTGCCCTTTCGAAGGAACCATCCCGGCATTTAATTGAAATGATTTAGGGAAGTCACGGAAAACCTAAATCAGGATAACTGAGCGCAGGTTTCAACCGTCGCTCTCCCGAATGCCAGTCCAGTGTGCTAATCACTGCGCCACCTCGCTCGGTGTGTACTACACTGAATTGTTTAGTTCTGTGATCTGAATTACTACTTTAAGGTGAAATATGAAAATTTCTTGTCTTCAAATACATTTTTAGTAAATTGGCACAACTTTGGAGTGTTGCCTGTAACGTTATGAAGGATGCTTCTGCTAGGTATATATTATTCAAAGAACGTAAGGTTCGTTTGAACATTCATATAGCTGGAAGTTTCCTGCAAGGCAGCTAGACTAGCTAGCTACATGAGTGCTGGGGGAATTCCTAGTCATTGAAGCAAGCATGAGTAGAGACGGGGTGATGACGAGCAAGCCGCTGGGTCGAAGCAGCCAGGACTTTCTTCAGCAGTATGTGTAAGTCTTGCTACCATATGATTATGGACACTAAGGAACATGGCCTGATTCTGACTGTACAAAAACTTAAGCTTCAAATAATCATTGGAAACAATAAAATCACTTCTAGGCTAGCTGCAGAAAATCTGGTGATAGTATGGAAATAACAATTGAGACGAATCCTAAAAAAGGTTAAAATCATAACTGTGCAACAAATATAAACGAAGTTGTTAAGATCTATATGTAAAATTCTATATAACAACAGTCAAAAAACTGCTGTACATATATGTATGACACGCCAATCGATATATCTTGAAGTCAGAGAAAGAATGATCTTTTGTAGTAATAACGAAACTATTATAAATACATTATTTAATAGTTTTTAGCTGAGTGCCAAAGCAAATAGTTTCCCGCAATTATGGGACAGATTATCATCAGCATTAATGATTTCTATTACTTTTCCAATTTATTTATGCCTGTTTAATAACTACCTTTATACTCGTAAGTCACTGTCTGTAAAGTGTGTGTTTGAGTAACGTACTATGGAAGCGGCTAGCTGAATAAAGTTGGGTGTTTGAGTGGCACTAGTCGTCCCGTTTTTGCGATGTATAAAATATAAATTACAGTTGATTGTTCTATGATTTTTAATGTGTATTGAAATAATATCGGCTTGAAAATGGTCTAGAAGTGTTTGTCATATACCTCTGAAAAATTCAGAACTGCGTGTCTTATGTACAGTAATGTGGTGGCCTAACTTCAGAATACTTGCTTGACAGTAGTAGTTAGTCATGTGACTGAAGTGTCAAATCAGCAGCCAGGGTATTTCCTTAGGTCTTCTGATAGTCATATCTGGTAGAGTAAAGTTCTTAGCAACGTTTGATTAGCCAGCGAGCCGCACTTGTTTAGATAGTATGGAAATTATTTCGATGTGCATTTATTTGGACCTTACTATTTTCATTGTATCATTTCGAGCAGTGAGTGCGAGTATAGCTATCAGCAGTAAAACCACGAATGTGTGTATGTGAAGTGAGCTGAAACTGGGTTAATTAAGAATCAGGCAAACACTTAAGACGCAGTGCTGAAGTTAATGCACGCAGTGGATGTATTAATGCTATCATTTATTTACTTAGAAGTAGAAATATTTATTAGACCAGTGCATCTGAATGTTGAGGACTGACCAAATATTCATGATAATAATCTTAAGATTTAAATGTGCTCTATGATTTATTACAAAAGACATTTGGAATAATAAAGGACTTAAAATAATTAGGTCAATTATGTAATTAAATTCATATTGCTCCTACAGTTGTCTAGTGTTTTTGTTGCGATGGATCCATTCCGGCTAGACTGTCACATTCAGACCATCTGCGAAATTTACGTAATCTTTTTATTACATTTTATTATAATGTTGGTTATCGTACTTTCAGACGTACAGACATTGTAGTTGCTGTCACTATATTCGATTACAGCGTGATGTAGATTTACGACTCTTAGGCTGTAAGCTGTTTTGTGATTTGCTGTTGTTGATAATCGTCCTTTCTCGAAATTTTTATAATTTGACGTTTTGTGGCCAGATTTGATTTATTTGCAGTTGTGACAGTTGGCCAAAGATGATATATGGTAACAGTTGCTATGGTGTGTTGAGGCTATCATTTTCGGCTGTATGTATGATCTTTGTAATCGAAGTGTCTGTGGATAGTTGTTGGTGTGCACCCGTTTTCTTTGGTTAGAAATTAAACAAAATTTTGTACGAAATGTTTATGTTTTAAATCCGTTCGTTCTTCTAAAATGTCATCATGGCGTTGTATTTTGCGTATGTAGGTTTCTCTCTTTTCAACTACGTTCCTTCTTAAATGTTTATGTAAGATTTTCACTGCTAATCCCATTCGTTAAGCGTTGTGGTTATCGTTCTTTAAGTGGCTGAAGACTGCAGACATACTATCTTGGCTTCCTGTGCTCTCGATATCTTATACTGAAGTTTCTCCCCCCTCCCTCTGACGTATATAAAATTATATAAATATTAATGTTACAGTGACATACCTCCCAATGGAAATTGCGAAACCAAAACTATTCTAATATCACAATTCCATGAACTTATTAAATTTTGGATATATTATTCAGTTTAAGTGATATCGCGCACAGCAAATGCCTTTCTCTTACATTTGTTTTTGGCTGCAAACACTCTTCTTGATCTGCTAGGTCATTTGGTTTTTGTCTTACAAGCGAATGCTTCGCAGTTTACCAAATACGTGAGGGAATTGGAGGTAAGTCCTAATATTTTTCTCTTCCCCTCCCTCTGCCCATATTCTCCTCTATAGGTCTCTTTTCTTCCCCAAATTTATGTCCATTTCCAGCCCTTCTCTCTGTCCTCATAGTCTTTACACCTCTCTCTGATGTTAGTTGTTCAAACAAAACCATGGTTTTAGAACCTGAAGTCGCTTAAAGTGAATGGGTAAATTAGTCGGGATCATTGGTGTGAGAGAGATCTCTCCAACCCTTGTGTCTGTGAGGATAGCTGCTTCAACGACAGTGTATCATATATATTTAATCTGTGAACTGGTAAGCTTACAAAGTTTCAGACGATTCAGGTACCGGAGTAGTATTCGAATCATAAGTTGAAAAACCACGAACACAGCTTTACTGTTTTCCGTTAAAACTAACTGCAAGAAAAAATAGCACATTATTGTGCATACAAATTTTTTTAAAATTATTTATAAGCAGATAGGATATTTATGGGAGAGACAGTCTGCGTCACCCATAGATATCCTATCTCCTTATAAGTAATATTAAACAAAATATGGTTTAAATGCCGTGATATGGTAGTTGAAATTGAGCGTGAGATTCTAGGCGCTCAGTCCGGAACCGCGCGACTGCTACGGTCGCGGGTTCGAATCCTGCCTCGGGCATGGATGTGTGTGATGTCCTTAGGTTAGTTAGGTTTAAGTAGCCTTAAGTTCTAGGGCACTGATGACCACAGATGTTAAGTCCCATAGTGCTCAGAGCCATTTGAACCATTTTTTTTTTGAGCGTGAGAAACAAAACAAAAACTCAAATTTTCACAGCACAGCAGTTGGTTTTGGCATAAAATATGAACATCGTTGTTTAAAAAATATATAGCCTATGACCCTTGCATGTCCCTTGTATACAGGATGGTCAGAAACAGTATGAAAAGCTTGTGAACACGTTGCAGGGTAGGCTGTGCTGAGAAACAACTGTTACCAAGGAAGTTCAGTGCGTTGACCCGTTTCCGATTTACTTAGCGTTGACCTTAGCCAATCAGGTAGTTGCGGGCGAAAATTCAAGTACTTCCACGCTCAAAAATGCAGTAATGCACAGACATCTGTGGGTCCACGAGTTAGCAGTTGTCGAAATGCTCATAACCAAGTAAAATGTGCCTTTTTCGAAAGTGTTAAATTTAAGCTAGGTAAGCCAAAGGTACATCTGTCACGTTTGAGGTAGCAAAAAGGAGAACGTGGTTGCCGACACTGTCTCTGGCAGGCTAACTTCAGTAAAATTTTCTAGTTAAATACGCAGCCTCTGTCCATCTGAACGGTTGTTAGAGATTAGTGTAAATACCTGAAGTAAATGAGTCAAGAACTTTTCGATATTTTTGATAGCAACATTCAACGATGTTCCACCTTTATATAGTAATATGGTAATATGGGTTTGCATCACTTTTTACAAATATTAGCCTGCGTAAGGCCACCATTCAAAATGCTTTTGTTTCAACTGTATAAACTGATAGGGATCATTCCTTTCTTATTCCCGTTATTTAATAGTATGTTCATTTATTTATGTGCTTTTGTAAACGATTCACTGATTGTTCATTCGGCTGGCCATATAGTTAATCGATACTTCTGTAAGGGCTTAATAAGACAGTGCACAACTGAACCCCTCAGTAGCTGGCAGAAAGCACAGGTCACACACATCCACAATATCATTGACCTCCTTCTGTTGCACAATCATAAAATATATTGTGAGATCAAATGTAATGAGGTACCTCGAACAAAATTAGCGCCTTCATGCCAGCCAGTATGGATTCCGAAAACATCGTTCATACGAAACAATACTTGTAATTTTCTCTCATGACATACTGAAAGCCAGGCATCAATGCAATCAGATATGTGCAGTATTTCTTGACTTCCGGAAATAATTTGACACTGTACCACAACAGTGATTATTAACTAAATTACGTTCATAATTGTTTTCAAACGAAATAAGTGACAGCATTGAGAATTTCTTCTTAGGTAAGACGTGGTATGTCTGAAGAATCATCGACAAACGTAGAAGTAACCTCAAGTGTGCGCTAAGGGGAGTGTGTTGAGACCCTTGCTGTTCATGTCACAAACTAGCGACTTATTGAACAATGTTAGTTGTAACCTGAGTCTTATTCAAGGTAATACAGTTATTTATAATGAAGCTAAACAAATATCCCATCAGATTTTGATATGATTTTATTTTGGAGAAATTAATTTATGTATTCAAAAATTTAAAACTGTGCGTATAAAAAACGCAGGAGTGTAGTACCATATGACTACAACAGAAGTTAGTCACTTTTGGGCTCTGTTAACTCATACAAATATCTGAGTGTGACATATAGTGGTCGTATGAAATCACATAGGCTAAGTCGTAAGTTAGGCATGTGACAGACCTTTGTTCATCGGGAATGCAATCATTCTACAAATGATTTTGCTCACAAAACATTACTGTGACCCATCTTAGAATATTATTGCAGAGAAAAATAGACTGACACGTACACTTGTTCTTGAAAGTCGTACGTCCCTTATACCTCCAGCTATTTTAGGTGTTTCATCTAGTACTACTGTGGAGTCATGTGCTTTGCGCCCTAAAATGTTGTACTAGTTTAATATCAAGTGCAGGACGAGCGAAGTTGGTTCAGGGTATAAATACGAGAGGTAATACGAATTTCTAATTATCACCTCGAAAAAGTAAATTTATTTAATTATGTTCCGGTTTTCTAGGGGCACATAACCGTAGTTCAGCTAAACATTGTAATTCCCGCGTTGCAGTACCGAAGTATGTCACTAAAGTAGCCGAAACAAAATCATGCAGCCCCTTCATAAAGTGGACTATCATTCGGTATTTCGTTTTATGGATCTTAAGGAACAACCCTGCAACAATCTGTGCTGAGCTGGTGGAATTGTATGGTAATAATGCACAATCATATGGCACAGTTGTTTCGTTATGCAGATCAAACAGGTATGAACGGATAGGAACGGTGTTGCATACCATCTATATATGACAAACCGAGAATATCAAACGAAGTGAATGTTATCGAAGACCGGTGTACCATAATCGAGGCGGCAGTGAAAAATGTTAAGATCAGCCATGAATGAGTTTCAAGAATCTTGCATAATATTTTGAACGTGACGAAGGCTGCTTTCTGCTGACTTCCGCTGCAGCACACTCCCATAGAAAACGACTGCGGAACTCCGGAGGAGCAGTAGGAATGTTAAGGCTGTGCCACGGCAAGTCAGATGACTTGTTAAGGGGCAGATCCTTAAAGGTGCAACTAACTAAATCTCCTGATGATGTTACAGGTAGCTGTCAAGACGAAGAGCCGCAAGAAGCTCTCCTAAGGCCTGTTCATGCTTGCGTAACTCATCCTGCAATTGACCGAGCTTCACGTACTTAGTTTTCATTAGCCACACTCTTTCTGTTCTTCTGCCGTGACCGTCAGTTACTTCTAAATCTTTCATCAGACGAAGACACCATTTCAGGGCAGATATTTTCGGAAGGAATTACTGCGGGAACTGCAGTTAGAAGCAACGCCTAATAGTTACAATTTGCCTTTCTACCGCCATGTAGCTACTGCAGAAGAAGTAACGGATAGTGCATGGTTGCAAGTGTCAGTGATGGCACCGTTGGTGGACAAGTACTGATTATTTAGGTGTTACACTGTGCACTTCTATCCAGTGAAGTTGGAAACAGTGTGGTAGTTTGTGCTGATAAAACAAGGTGATGTTTTACTGATTATGGGAGACGGGAATCAGCAGTGGCAAGGCGACGTGGTCATCATATGTCCCACTCGCAAGAACCAGACAGAAGGAACGCTTGCACCATGGATTTGTTCAGGAGCAAGGCAGAGGGTCGACCATGCTGTAAATGGATGATGGAACCGAAGCCGTACTTCCAGCGAGCAGGATTACAGTGGGTATACTCGGTGTGTGGCAAGTTGTCATGAACAAGGAAGCTCATAGGAGCAAGATGCTTGCAGTTCAGAGTTAATTAATGGAAACATGTGTGAAATTATGGCATCGACGTTCCCTTTACCAGCTAGAATATTGGGAGTTACTCTTTCAAATATAACACAGCTGCAGCTGCATTGGCTGGAGAAACCCTTACAGATTTTGTTAAACAAACATCACCCACTTGAACATTACCTGGGAACCAAATCTAGTTCATTCACTGAGTCAGGTGTTAACCACACGGATAGGATGGATTCCTGTGGAGCAGCTAACGCATCATGTTAAACACTATTGGGATGGTAGACAATGGGTACATGTGAACTTGAGTGTCGCAGTTCCTAGCGCCCTAGTGACTCTCATGTTGCTTTGCAAAGCTTTTATTTATGTGAGACGACGAGCCATTCAAGAACCTGATTGGTGTGTAATCCGTATCCCAGTGGACTGGAACCCCAAGCGAGAGAGAGGAATCAAGTTGTTAGAGCTTGAGGAGGACTGGAAGCATGTCGGAACCCGTGTAGGTGCAAGGATGTGCCCACCGGACAAACACAGTAGATGATGGATGTGCTGAAGGAATTACAGATCAGCAGTCATACAGTTTAACGTAATGTAAGAATTGTATATGTGTAACACATGTTGTAAATCGGCAGTGGAAATAGTCATGGTTGAGGGAATTAGTCAGAAAGCCACTCTGGAGTGTTGCGTTAACTACCACTGGCCAGTAAGCACAGTATGGCGACGTATAAGTTACAGCAAGATGACTTCAAAAGAGCTGCAAAATCAGGCTAGCCATGTTCAGCGAAACCTGTATCATGTAGCAGTACAAGTGGTAGCAAGCAGAATGGTGACACTATACTAGGGCAACAAGCGTGTTATGAACAACTTGACTTACCACAGGGTAATAGTGCAACCATTGCGCCCCAGAGCCATACAAATAGCTGTAAAATATGAGGCAGATTCATTCGGAGTCCGGCAGTACCACCATGATGCCATGCCCTTGCTAGACGACGAGATTACCGGGCACCGTCAGCTGCAGCTATGGGTTTGAGTGTTGGTCGGAGAGCCATCTCCACACTAAGTCCCCCCTGTGAGACTTGGTACCACAGCAACGCCGACCTGCCATCCGTTCCTGCCGCCACCAGATTCTTACCAGCGGGTAGCGAGTCGTATCCTGTGCATGACAGTCTTCCCTCATGACTGCGGTGGCGCAAGCTAGGCCTGAGACGCCTGAGTGTTGGCGTTCTGAAGCAGAATGTAGCCACAGCACAAGAATGAGAGTACAGCTGGCGTCAGGGCCTTCGCTGAATGATAGGCCACTGGATTGCTACTGGCATGACGTTGCCAACGCAGGGCACTGACTCATGTCCCTCTATGCTAGGGCAGAAACGAGCCATCCGCTGGCCGCTGCCTGCCTACCGCGCTGAGGTGGGACGTGTCTACATCGCATTGTCAATGACGAGGTGTGTAATTCGAGTATAATAAAAGAATTCTCTCTACCACCAGTCTGCCACTGGGTCCCAGCAATCCATCACTCCACCGCTCACTCTACGGAATGGCACCTGATATCAGCGTCACACCTACACAGCCATTGAGGCTGCAGGCCACACAGCTTTTTCCCACTTTTCAGTGGCACCTGTCACTGTACGATATGTGTACATTTTCCATCTAAGAACTACAAATTTCTCAGTCTGTGCCACATTCGCCTCATCTTTCATTAGACCGGTTTTGTGTTATAAATGTTATTGACCGCATGTCCAGACATGTCGAATGTATCTCGTTTCTCAAATGGATTGCAGCCCATCACCCAATAGATGAGGCTTCCTATATGCATATGAAGCAACTTTGAGTCTGCTAAATAATTTTTTGCAAACTCGTTTTGAAAGTGTGCATGTGGAGTATTGATGCATCCAGTATACACTTTCTGATAAAAAACGGTTTCGTGAACTCTACATAAACCTAAGCCATCTCCAGAGTCGCCTAATCCTCGTCGAAGGCTGCAGTCCACGTAAAATTTGTCTTGGCTATTGATTGTCTTCCGCCATAATGTTCATTCCAAGAAATGACTAAATAAATGCAAGTATGGATTCCAAAATTTTCAAGCTTTTTTCCAAAAATTGCGTTGTTTATAAGTTTGAATAACTCAAAATCACACATTGCAAAAACTTTCTTAGTGGTGTTAATATCGATGTACATTCTCATCCAGAGTGACTGGTCAAATTTGACAGCATGGGTGACTCTAGTCTGTTCCATTCCGAAAGAGCGACTTTGATGGAGGTTGCTGTGGTTCAGTATGAACCATTTTTTAGTCCCCAGCGCTGTCATCACCTAGGGGAGGAAACTATTTCGCAGATATTGATACTCTGCACATAGCGACAAATCACTTTGTCCGTCATGCAAACTTTTAGGATATACCAATTCCATCTCCAAGGCACTATCATTAGAGTTCTTAAAAAAATTTCACAACTGTAAGTAACATTTATTCCATTTTAAACTTATCGTCGTACACCCCTAACTGGAAAAATCTATTTAAATAAATGTTATCTGTAAGCCAATGAGTAACAATAGGGCTGCTATCATCTCACATCCACAGAGGGGAATCAGATGAATAATAAAGGACAATAACCTTGACACTCGTGCTGACCTCGCATATCTGTAACTCGCTGTGGCACAAACCAAGGCAGGTAATATTAAGTCTCATTGTACTACTGGCAGTGGACTATTATCATACCGTAGAGAGTCAAAGGAATACGACATCAGTCGTTAGGAGCCGTTCTTTGAGTTGCACATGGTAAGATTACTTATCTGATTTGTAAGAAATGGTGAACCCTTTAGTGTCTGTAGAAGATATTAAAGTGGAATTTTCATCACAATTCAAGACGTGATGAGGCTTAAAATTTATCTTTATTGGCCAAATGAGATGGATTTGTCTATTCCAAAAAATATGGGGATGAAGAGTACGTCCACAAAAACACAGAGCATCTTGAACGACTAGAGATAGGACGTACATTTTCAAAGAGCATTTACATTAGTATATTCTGCAGAAATGATTAGCATTTCAGTTAACTCGGTTCAGCATGTGTCCTGTTGCTTAACAGGTACAGGGTCCGCCATGGGTCCTGATAACTTGTTCCAAGCGTGATGGCATCTGATGTCCTGTGGTATAAGCATCTATGCTGCATTCAGCTAGTTCCTAAGTTCACCTGTGGTGTTTGGCATTGGGTCACGGCGCTGCACCCGTCGTTTCAACATATCCCACACATTTTCGATTGGCGACAAGTCTGGGGATCTGGCGAGCGAGGGCAAAAGGCTAATATCCTGTTACATGAAAAAGGCACGTGTTCGTGCAGCAACATGTGGTCCTACATTATTTTGCTGAAAAATGATTTCTGGGGTGTCGCGCAGAAAGGATATGGCTACAGGTCTCAGGATGTCAATGATGTAGGTCACACTGGTCACAGTGCCCTGGACACACACTAATTGTAATTTGTGGTTGTACGCAACAGAATCTCATACCGTAAGGACTTGAGTTGGCGCTGTATGTCTTGTGCTAATGCAGTCAGAATGATGCCACTGCCCCTGTCAGCGGGGAGCCAAAATGCAGCCATCATTTTCAAACAAACAGGACCTGCATTCGTCCGAAAACACTATCTGATGCCATTCCTGTGGCCAGTGATGGCGTTCCGTACATCATTGTCGTCTAGCATGTTTCTGCACATTCGTCAAAGGTAGGTGGAGAAGTGGACGTCGTGCACGTAACTCACGCCGTAATAAACGGCGATGCACTGTCACCCCTGATAGTGTACGATGTGTTACACTATGCGGCTGCTGCGCCAGATTCGAGGAGGACGCAGATTCCATACGGATGAAGTGTCGTTCTTCTCGGTGGATGCTGTGGGTGGTGCGACCTGACACATCCCGCCGTGTTCTACGGCCTTCCGTGAGCCATTCTGCACACACCCGTTGCACCGCCGAAACGCTTCGTTCCACACGAGAAGCAATTTCCCGGTTGGATGCATCACATTCTCTCATGCCAATAATGCGCCCTATTTCAGACTCACTGATTTGACGGTACGGTTGGCGTATGTCTGCGAGGCATCCTGCACGTCTGCTCAAGTCACACTGATGCATTACCTTCGGTTTATAGTGACAACGAGAGCCTCAGGCACATTTTACAGGTAGGTGGTGTTGTGCCGTGATATCATTGTTGATATTTAACCCACGGCCGACATGGATCAAAAGCTAATCATTTCTGAGGAAAATACTAAGGTACAGTATATGTCCTGTGAATATGAACCTCCTCTCTCAAGCGGTTCAAGATGTTCTCCTTTTTCTGAACATGAGTTTATTAAACTACGAACACTGAGCAAAGGCCTCTCAGACACAATAGCAACAATTATTGTCTTAAAAACTTAGTATAAGTCAATCCATCTAAGTACTAGAATTTTTATATTCTGCCGAAGAGTGGAAGACAACAACGAAGAGTTACAGAAACTATGCAACAACTAATCCCACAACAAGACGATAATGGTAGTTTTTAATATGAAACTACGACAACTCTTGAATTCTTCTTCAGTAGGGAACTTTGTATATGATACCAGGAATTACAGGGCTCAAACGGTCGCAAAATAACCCAAAAAGAATAACATGTTTGTCCTTAACACATTTTTCCATAAGAAAACAGACAGAGAAAGCAACTGACAAGAACTAAACGTATATAAAAACAAAATTTCAGTTACTTTACCAAACAATAAAGAAGCTAAAGTTATGTATTTGTGGGCATCCACAGCCGCCAGATTCTAAATAAACGTAACCATAGTCCGTAGTAGGCTGTAATGCGAGGCTTATTCAGTCGTTTGAATAGCTAATTTCGACTAAGCGTCATTCTCGTGCACATTTGTAATATTTCTATTTCATGTCATTTTCAAATCACTTTTAATTACAAGTAAAAAGTAGACATATTCCGTCATTTTACGGATGGATCCACATTACAATGACGCCTTTTGAGATCTTAAAATGACGGAAGATGGCGACTTTTTATTGATAATTAAGAGTGCTTTGAAAATGACATGAAATACAGATGTTACAAATGTGCTTGACAATGACGCTTAATCGAAATTAGCTAATCGCACGATTAAATTAACACCGCATTGTAGCTTACTACGGACCATGTTCACATTTAATAATAAAGAAGTTTTAGAGAGTGTGACGGTTCTGAGAGACTTTCGAATTGTAAGTGATCATAGACTAGTAGATTCAGAGAAAAAGTAGCCAAGGACCCACAGGTAAAGATGTTCATGAGGCAGTAAGTCGGACACATAAATTACTAGCATTTATTTAAAATACGGGGAGCTATACCACATGAAAACACGCAAAATGTACAGCATATTGGAAATGAAGATAGTGCTGTCGTGAAAGAAAAGGATAATAGTTTGGCGAAGCTGCGTAACCAAATGCTAAAAGTGTTTCATTTAGAAATTAAAAAAAAAAGACTTTCACGAAGTAGCTACTAAGGAAGATGACAGTTTTAAGCAAACAGTTTCAATTACACGTTCACATCCAGAATCAGTCAGTCTCATGACAATCATGACGGGGAGATTTATATAACCACGAATGAAGAGTCGCCACCAGGTAAATTCCTCTACCTCACATTTGCTACCAGCGTACACGTGATATATTCCAGATCATTTAAACTGAGCATGAGTTATATATCTGTTAAATAAAGTTAATGCAGAAGCCGGAGAAAACTACAAGCCAATTTCCCTGCTGAAAACTTTCTCAAAAAAAAACAAAAAAACAAAAAAAGACAGTGGAATCAATAATGGAAGACAGATTAATGAATCACTTTGACAGATAAAAACTACAAAGTGAAACGTAGTTTGAGTTCGCAAGTGGTAGAAGTACAAAATTATCTGCCGGGTGAGTCACTAGCTATTGCCACCAAGAATAACTCCGAAAGTATGACAGAAGCTGAAAAGTTTGTGGGACAAAAGTTGCATGGGACAACTGGGGCCATAATATGACGTTGTTTTTTTGTTGCTAGGTGGGGTCGCGTCAGAGATATCAAGGTCAACTTTGTTTTTTTAAATGGGATGCTATAGTTTGGTACTTATTTTCTGATAGCGGCTATCCAGACGAATCCAATGATGTGCAACAGTAAGGTCTTTGAAGGTCAACGAAGATCACAAAGGTGGCACGAACGTCCTTTTACAGAAGGTGTTTTAAGTGATGATCATTTGTATCAATGCCGTGCTGCAATCTTCTTGTCATGGATTGAGTGGTATTCCTTATGACATAAGGAGATGACAAAAAGATTCCACATCACCCTCGTTGACCTTCAAAGACCTTACTGTTACACATGACAGAATTTGCAAACCCAAAGAATACTACTCTGGACTGTCTTATACAAAATCCGAGAAAATACAGTGAGAAAATGTTAAGAGAAATAATTGAAAACTCGGTTTTAGTCAAGCAAAGAAACAATCAGTGTTTAGTAGTCAATCGAACCAAGGACCACTTACAACTCACTGACTAAACCATAGAACAGAACAATGAAGATGAATTACCGCTTTGCTCCGTGCTTATACATCTGAAAAAGCTTTTGATTCAGTTCAAACGAATAATCAAACAACGCTAGTTAAGTAGAACAATAGTCAAATTTATGTTGAGATACTAAGAAACAGATGAGTCAGTACCACAGCTTCCATTACACATCTTAAAGATATTGGGAAACTGATAATTTAAGGACATGACAAAAATATTCCACATCACCAAAACTGATTTCAATAGTCCAATGATAAAATTTCAGATTATTCAACTGGAAAAACGAAGAAAAATTACATTTTAATGGGACATACCTGAAGCAGTCTCGCTTTTTGGGTGATATTGTGCCGTCCGTCTACAATGCATATAAAAACAACAATATTAGCAGATGAACATAACTTGCTGAGGAGGAAAGTGATTATTACTACGAAAAATAGAGCGTGATTATCTACAAACATGATATATTCAGAAATGATACGTCACTCTAGTCATCGATGTCGCCCTCAGTAGTACGAGGGCGTGCTAAAAGTAACGCCTCCGAATTTCTTACACGAAATATCTTAAGGCTTTTTCAATACAACTAGTGTTATTAACAGTCTACATCTTTATTCTTCATATCAACATATTTAATTTTCGATATAGTCACCCTGGCGACAAATCTATTTAACCCGAGAGACCAGTTTGTTGATACCGTCATTGTAAAATGTTTTAATTTGTTGGCAGAGCCACAGCCTTACCTCTGCTTGCACTGCTTCATCACTACTGAAGTCAAATCCTTGAAGATTTTCTGTAAGTTTTGGAAAGATGGAAGCTGGATGGGGCTAAGTGAGGACTGTATGCAGCGTAACGGATAACTGTGAAACCAAGTCGTCGGATTGTTGCAGACGCCGGAGCACTCCTGTGTGGTCTGGCACTGTCGTGTTAAAGGAAAGGATGCTCCATGTGTGGATGAACTCCTCTAATTCGAAACTCAAATACAGCATGGTGCTTCGCTCGCGGTTACATAGTTACGTTACACACCGCCATGTTACATACTGCAGTCCGGAGCCCTATAGCGGCAGAGGGTTGTAAATACGTTGACACGAGGAATAAAGATGTAGAAAGTTAACACCGTTTCTTTAAGATCTATCACAGAAAAAAAATCGGAAGCGTTAAATTTCAGACACCCTCATACATCTACATCGATTCTGGAATGTAGTTCATGTTTCTGCCAGCAGTCAGCGCCTAAGAGTAGGCGCTGCAGTGGCTATTGGTGACAGACAATTATAAAATCGAAGATATCAGACATCGGGAAATTTAAAAATTGGTGGGAAATTTCAATATAAAAAATGGTAGATGGCGTGAAATTAAATTAAAAATGGGCGGAAAAAATTCAAAAGTAAAGTATGAAATTGATGTGGAATTTATAAATTTGAGTAAATATAAAAAAAAACTTGAATATATATGAAGACAGTAATTGTTCTCGAAATAACAGATACTGTTGACCGCGCAGCTTTTCCCTGGAATAAATGATGTTCTTTCGAGAACAGTTATTGTTTTCTTATATATAGTGAAAGGCTACCCAGCCATTGACCTTCGTGTGTGCGAATGCGCACAGGTTGCCCAAACTCTTACGGGAATCGCCAAAGTGTGCGCGAGTAATGAGTGGATGGGCAAATGTCTATAAGGTACATTAAGGTACATTACATACGTAGAATTGTGGACAGTTGGGAATGTGAGTCTCACGGGAACCGTGCAAGGGATAAGTCCCTGCAGTCGCGCTATTCATCTGTGTCCTCGGTGGCTCAGACGGATAGAGCGTCTGCCATGTTAGCAGGAGATCCCGGGTTCGAGCCCCGGTCGGGGCACACATTTTCAGCTGTCCACATCGAGGTATATCAACAACATCTGTCGGTAGCTGAGGGTTTCAGTTAATCAACATTTAAAAAAACTCGAAGATGGCAGAACTAGCCCAGTTGTGCTTTGTACATCTGTCCCCTGTCTTCTCCAGCCCATTAAATCGAAGTATTAAAACCTAATCTCTCCTTCCTCTCCAGTCGATCATTGTGTAGTATTAAAATGACGCCTAAAAATGGCGCTTGGTATGCAGTACAAAACTGAATAACCCTCAACCGAAACTTAAAGATAAGCATAATTTCTGTGAAAGTCAAACATATTTGAGTACGCATACATCCTCCTTTAATAATATTAAATTGATGAGTAAAGTATGACATTAAATTGAATTATTTCTGTGAAAGTCAAGGATATTTACACATCTCTCTATTACATGACAGTAATATTATTACAGAGTGTAAAAACGGTGCCAACTTTGGTTCTTTCATTGCTAGCCCGAAATATTTGCCTTTGAATCGAGTACACATACATAACCACAAAAATACACACACACATACACATACATAATTGAGTCAAGTTCGAATATATGCAGTATTTTTAAAAACAAAAAATTACGTAACTTTCCCCTTGAATCGACTTCATGTCCGAAGACACTGCCGTAAAATGGCATAAGATAGTTTCCTCGGTATAAGGCCTACAATAAACCCCGCAGCCCAGAGTTCGGTTCTAGAGGTCCTGACTTCAGGCTCCAGTGAGGGAATTTTTTGCACAATATTTGGAGGTTGCTAGATGTATGGGCAATGGCTTAACAGTTTCACACATTGCAGTTAAAAGCGGTACTGAACTTTATGAAGCCACTGACGCAAGTGCATATTGTGGCGAGGCATCCCCTCCACTCTCCTCTCCTACCGCTCTTCCTCTTCAACCAGTATCAGTCTAGTACTGCAATGGACGTTAAAATGACACACGGTTCGAAGATTTGTTGTAAAAAATTTAAATTCTGTAAATTGTAGCTATTCGGCACAACACACACACACACACACTCACACTCACAAAGGTTGCTTAGCAGCAAATTTCACCTCGCTCTCTCTCCGTTTTCGTGCGCCACTGATGTTCTTGTCAAACACTACATTACTTCAGCATGAACAAAATACGGAGGGAATTGGAAAGAAATGAAGGCCTATCAGAAAACATAGCCTTTGTAATAAATTTATTGTAGAAGATATTGCATTGCAAAGAAAATTAGGACAACACTTGGATGACTATGCATATTTACATACAACATGGAATATTTATTGTTTAAGCTGTACAGTGTTTTTGCATTATTTTTCACTGTACAAAATAATCTAGCAGCCTCACAACCAGTTTGTTATACTGAAACAGTGAATAATCCTGGGTGTTATATTCAAGCAGAATAACTTCAACATAATTAATACATTCACTCTTATCATACAGTTCAAAACCAATGAAGTGCTCAGAATTAGTAAAGCTCTTCCTCTGAAGCGCTTGCACTATTTTCACATTAACTTCTGAAAAAGCCTTTGGATCACAACCAAATCTAAAGACTTTTTACGCGAGAACTAAGCACCCTTCTAAATTAAACAAAGAGTTACAACAATCCTCATTTAGAGATAGAACGTTAACTAATCTCATATTCGCACTGTGTGATATCTTATGAATAAAAATGACATTTTTATATATACACAGTTTTCTATTAGCCACACACGTTACTTCGTATCATATTTTCAAAATTAACTAATTCCACAATGTTCACTCTTTCATGATATGTCATGCACGCGGTGCCACTGAAAGTTCAGTTCGTATTCGCCGAGAGTCTAAAATCTTTAATGCCAGATGTATCTTGCAGTCCTTCAGATGGACCTGAACTGTTGATCCAGGTTCGGCGTTAACTTGTCTTGCTCTCAAAATTGGGTGTCTTCCTCCCTTCTCCAATGCTGAAAATTTTTCACTCCATATTGCTTTTCCACCTTCACCCAGATGCTTCAAGTTCTGCAATACGGAAGCAGATGAATCGCTGTTTTCCTAAATTATAGTAACGAGTAACTGATAAGGGCAATACAAATTTTATTAGCAGTACGAGTGGTGCATATTAGATTTTCATTTTGTCTAATGCTATGACGCATTTACAGAGGACAGCAACAGCAACAATGGCTTACTTCTACTAGTACTCGTCTTGCGTTTATACATATTTTCCTGCCGAATCGGCAACTTTCGACAAGTTCCGAGAAGAAGAAGTATTTGGTTAGTGAGTCAGTATTTCCGCAAATTCCAACATACTATATATATTTCACTGATTCGATAAAGCCGGCCGGAGTGGCCAAGCGGTTCTAGGCGCTACAGTCTGGAACCGCGCGACCGCTACGATCGCAGTTTCGAATCCTGCCTCGGGCATGTGTGATGTCCTTAGGTTAGTTAGGTTTAAGTAGTTCTAAGTTCTAGGGGACTGATGACCTCCGATGTTAAGTTCCATAGTGCTCAGAGCCATTTGAACCATTTGTTATATGTTTGTGTATGGATGTATGTGTGTATTTGTGTGTGTGTGCGCGCGCTGTGTGTGTGTGTGTGTGTGTGTGTGTGTGTGTGTGTGTGTGTGTGTGAAATGGTGAATAGCTCTTTTATTATGATTAATTTATTTATTTATTTTGTGTGTGTGCGTGTGTACAAGTGACCAGAATGCGATGGAGAGAGAGAGAGAGAGAGGTGTATTTTTTTGGCTGCTTGTGCGAGAGGGATGATTATTATCTTGTCATTTCTTTTATGAAGTGTAGTAGGGAGTCTGTACTGATGAGTTTGCTCCGTTATCACATGTTTGTTTTCAGTGATGGCTTTCTGGGTGTGAAAGTTTTCTTGCTTTTGTATAAGGTATTTGTCATGGTTGCTTATTCTTATTATTTTCATTTCTTGTTCCATGATTGTAGGATGGTGTTTTAAATTTTCTGCAAAACTGGAGTGATTTGTTTCGTCCTTCCAACACCTGATATGTTCTTTGCACCGTGTTTCAAAATTTCTGCCTGTCATGCCTATTTATACTGCATCACAACTTTGACATTCAAGCTTATATATTCCTGATCCCTGGAATTTATCGCTCTTGGTAACTGGTTGGTTGAAGTGTGACTGGAGGGTTTGCACAGTCTCATACACTTTTTGGAAGCCCTGTCTCTTTAGAATGTTTGCCACTTGTGTGTTAATTCATGTGGGTGAGTCACATTGTACCATCTGCTTCTTTCCTGTGTGATGTCGTCAGTGTGTGTTTGTTGAGTGTGTTTGTGAGATTATAGCTCGTCAGTTGTCTTGTACTCTGGAAGTGTTGTGTTTGTTTTGTCTTTATATTTTTATTTTTTAATTGATTCTGTGTACTACGTGTGTGCCATACTCATCATTCCTAGCACTTTGTATGATTGTACTCATTTCTTTTTAATAGTTTCTCTTGTTCAGTGGTATCCTGGTTACTCTATATACCATATGTCTTAGTGCTGCAAGCTTCTGGTTGTGGGGATGATTAGATGTGGAATGTAGTACTGTGTCTGTGGCTGTTGGTTTTCTAAAGATGTTACATGTATGTTTGCCATTTTCTTTTATTATTGTTATATCAGGAAAACTTATTTTATTTTCTTTTTCAAGTCTGAATTTTATGTTCTGGTGTGCTTTGTCGATTTCCAAGTGGAGTTCATCTATTTTTTTCATTTGGCTCATCTACCAGACAAATAATGTCATCCACATATCAGTACCAACATATGTCCGCCCTCGGTAGCTGAGTGGTTGCCGGCACGGTAGCTCAGCGTGTTCGGTCAGAGGGTAACGTGTCCTCAGTAATAAAAAAACTGAGTTAACATATGAACAACGAACTTAAATGGATGTCTTATGACGTGCGCCCTGAGGAGATGCAACGGTCAGCGCGACGGATTGTCAATCCGAAGGGCCCGGGTTCGATTCCCAGCTGGGTCGGAGATTTTCTCCACTCAGTGACTGGGTGTTGTGTTCTCCTAATCATCATCATTTCATCCCCATCGACGGGCAAGTCGCCGAAGTGGCGTCAAATCGAAAGACTTGTACCAGGCGAACTGTCTATCCGCCGGGAGGCCGTCGTCACGCGACATTTTTATTATTATTATTAGTACCAACATATGATTTTAAATCGTTAACTGGTGGTTATCTTTTCAAATATCTGATTTTCTAAATGACTGATAAAAATATTTCCTGATGTTCCTGATATTGGGGATCCCATGGGCAGCCCATCACTTTGTAGGTAATATTCATTCTCGAACTGAGAGTAGTCTTGTTCTTTTGTCGGTCTGAGCATATTTGTTACTTCAGTTATTGCTTCTGTGGTGAGGTTACTGTGGGATGTGAGATTTTGTTCTATGATTTCTATTGTTTATGTGACAGGGATGGAGCTACACATGCTTCCTATAGCGAATGACATCAGCGATGCTATCTGTATGTTCTGGATGTGACCTACTAGATTTTCTGTGTTTATAGATATTGTGTTTATAGATAGTTGAAGATATGTCTAACGCTGTTGGTTTTGCGTTGCATTTTTCTGCGTGTCACTTGTAGCTACTGTAAGAGATACCGAGGAAAATTTGCTGTGAAATTCAAGAGCCTATGGGTCTCGCAGGTGCATTTATGGTGCAAATGCGCAAGATGTCCATACGTGTTTTGAAACTGATGTATTTATGTGTATATCTGTGTGTGTTTCACATCTTCCCCTAAACCACTAGACCGATTTCAACCAAACGTGGTTCAAATAACCCCGTTCAGTCAGGCACAAATTGCTGTGGGAGCAAGAACAACGTACGTATAAAAATTCAGGTGATTTGACTTCCTAAACACTTATATCCGTAAAAAACTGCCACATCATGCATGACGTTTAAATTCATTACTTCTTTGCCATTAATTCTCCTCCCAACATATTTCGCAGACACTATCAACATATGCCACTAAATGTACCTACACAAATATATCATCATAAGACATATAGTTCAAGAGATATGACGTCATTAAAACTGAGAAGCACTGCATCATGCATGAAGTTACTTACATTTATTTACATTTATTTACTTCCGTGTATTTATATTAATTTGTATTAATTATTTACTCCTAAGTCGTTCTCACAGGCGAGTCAAAGTACAGAAATCTTTCACACCTGGCAGTCCATTTGACAGGTTTCAACTGCGAAACACGAGTGGCTCTAGGCGGAAACCTCAATAGAGCTATGAAGGGGCTTTGCCATAGAAACGTGTGCAAAATGACGTTGTAGACGAGCGAAGCAGCTGAACCTGCCGTACACAAACTATGTCCCTTAGTTTGGATACTGTACTTACACATTTCAGACAATGGTAACTCTAGGTGGGAACATCAACAGTGTACGGGAAAGATAGACTGCTCCTTGCCGTAAAGATGACACGTTAAGTTACAGTTAGAACTAAAAGACACTTACACATTATCTTTCGGCGACAACCTTTGTCAAAAAATGAAACACATACACTTTCATTCACACAAAAAAGCACACCTCACGCACATATTAGCGCAATTTCCGACATTCTGGCCCGAGCTGCCGGAGATGGGCTGCCATGAATGCGTGAGCTTGCTTGCACGGATGAATGTGTTTTCGTTTCTTTTTCTGTCGAGGGCTGTGACCGAAAGCTAATGTACATCGCCACGTTTCGACATGGATTTGCAGACACAATTAGGTGGTTTTGTGAAATAAATTACAGCACTTGCAGAAGAATGCACAAGGCGAACAATGCCTTTCAAACGTGAGGGCTGATGAGACGGCTACAGTTCAGGTTGCGCATGCGAAATATACTGACGTCAGCCGCTGTCTCAGCACCGCACCGCTGGCAAGCAGTAACACAACGCGTCATATTCAAAACTCAGCGAAACGTCCTTGCTTTCACCTCTTATTTTTTGTAAATATCATCGCGTAACTACTGCCCCGCCACATTTTAAATATGTTTGCAGCTACTCTAATTTCAATCAACAAACTTTCTCGTTGATGATGGTAAGCTCTCGATGTCGTCGATGTCTATGCGAGCTTTGATTTTATATGACAGAACATATACAAATTATCAACGATACAGAACTTACAGCATTAGAGCACAAACAGAACGTATTAGATAATGATACTTCACCACAGAAGAAACAGATTTACTATCTATGGCTCGAAAATAAACAAGCTCATGTCTATGACTAAAATATGACGTCACTGGTCGACGCCGGCGAGTTATATCCCATTCACCAGTTGACCTGAAAAACGTAACCACAGTCTTCAAAAGTCAGGACACACACTGGTGAGGAAGTTGACAGCGACATGAGCGCTCCAAGCGATGAGAAAGCTGACTGTCACATGCGGCGTTAAGATAGTGTTCGTTTTAGGTATTTTATACCTAATTAACAGAATAGTTGTTATATTTTTGCGTTCCATTCATGTTGTAAGTTAGCAAGAGACGTGAACTATTGTGAAATACAGCCGAATCACACTGATTTAATGACAACTCATGAGTGAAGAAATACTTTCTAATATTTCTATATTTTCAGCTTATTCCGCTGAAAGCAAGGTAATATCTGCACATTTCGTGCATGAGAAGCATATATTTCTGTTGTTATCTGTTGTTATCATCATATGCACTTCCTTGAGACTTAACGAAAAAAAATATGGGCTTCAGTGATTCGGCCTTAATTACACTTCAGTGGACTTTCTAATACATGAATATTTTTGTAAATGTAATTACTTTTACTTCAAGAGCATAAAAGATCCGTACGCAACGACTGGAAAGTTTCACAGATCACGCCAATGTTCAAGAAAGGTGGTAGGTGAAACCCACAACAATACAGGCCCTTATCATCAACATCGATATGCAGCAGGATTCTGAAACGTCTATTGTGTTCGAACATTATGAATTACCTCGAAGAGAGCAGTCTATTGAGGCACAGTCAACAAGGGGTTTAGAAAACATCGTTCTTGTGAAACACAATTAGCTCTTTGCTCACACGAACTGTTGGGTTCTATTGACAAGGCATTTGAAACTAATTGCATGTTTCTAAGTTTCCAAAAGGCCTTTGACACTGTACCACACAAGCGGCTTGTATTGAAATTGCACGCTTATGAAATACCTTCTCTGTTATGTGACTTGATTCGCGATTTCCTGTCGGGGAGGTCACAGTTCGTAGTAACTGACAGAAAGTCATCGAGTAAAACAGAAGTGATTTCTGGAGTTCCCCAAGATAGTGTTATAGGCCCTTTGCTGTTCCTTATCTATATAAACGATTTAGGAGACAATCTGGGCAGCCGTCTTAGGTTGTTTGCAGATGATGCTGTAGTTTATCGTCTAGTAAACTCATCAGCAGATTAAAACGAATTGCAAATCGATTTATAAAAGATATCTGTATGGTGCGATAATTGGCAGTTGACCCTTAATAACGAAAAGTGTGAGTGCTAAAAGGAATACGCTAAACTTCGGTTACACAATAAATCAGCCTAATCTAAATGCCGTAAATTCAACTAAATATTTATCAATTACAGTTACGAACAATTTAAATTGGAAAGAACACATGGAAAATATTGTGGGTAAGGCAAACCAGGGACTGCGTTTCATTGGCAGAACACTTAGAAAATGTAACAGATCTACTAAAGAGACTGCCTGCACTACGCTTATCTGTTCTCTTTTGCAGTACTGCTGCGCGATCTGGGATCCTTACGAGATAGGATTAACGAAGGATGCCAGAAAGTTCAAAGAAGAGCAGCACGTTTTGTAGTATCGCGAAACAGGGGAGAGAGTATCACGGACAAGGCGTATTTCGTTGCGGCGGTATCTTCTCACGAAACTTCAATCACCAACTTTCTCCTCCGAATGCGAAAACGTTATTCACGCCGACGTCCATAGGGACAAACGATCATCATAACAAAAGAAGGGAAATCAGAGCTCGCTTCGAAAGATACACTATAGGTGAGTTCGCTCTCTCCACGCGCTGTTAGATAGGGAAATAATAGAGTATTGTTATAAAGGTGGTTCGATGAACCCTCTGCTAGGCACTTAAGTGTGATTTGCAGAGTATCTATGTAGATGTAGATTACCGAACGCAGTCTAGTTATACGATAATTCGTAAGATATTTCTCGATCCATTTGCTTGAGACGGAATTCCTCAGCAGCTCGTCAGATCCGTCAACGTAGATTTAAAGTAATGTTCCGTGAGACTTCAGAGAGTGAATCCCATGGGTGGTGTTCACAAACAATTAGAACTTCGTGGTACTGATGTATGGAAAATAACAATGACGTATTTTGATTATCATCATTTCCGTTAACAAAGTAATTTTGTAGTTTTTATCTTAGCACAAACAAACAGACTTTAACAAATGTCGTTTAACAATCCAAGTGTAAGGCTGTCGGCATGTGCAGTACACTAGCCTCGCTCGATAGATATTCTTAACGGACTCTACAACATCTATATGATTTCGTTATTTCTTCATTTAGAGGTCAGACACTCTGTCTCAGCCCCTGGATAGTACATTATCACATAACATAACATACTCTTTATGTGACAATAAATTTAAGCGATCTTCTAGGCTTAAAATACTGTAGCTATCACCCACTGCTCATACACAGCTTCCGGTGGCAGACCACTACTTAAGGCAGTAACTGACATCAACTACAGATAGACCCTGTCAGCTTCTGATGATATAATACGATTTAAGAGCTTAGTGACTAACACCTAATTAGCTAACACCCCCAACAGCTAACACCTCTTCCGGTAGCAGGCACCTCTCCCAGTTTCTGACACACACAACACACACACACACACACACACACACACACACACACACACATAGTGTCTGTCATCTCCCACCAGTACCTACCAGTCCCAGTAGCTGACACCTTTTTCAGTATCTAAGATACCCAATAACTTACACACCCAGTAGCTGACGCACACTGCAGATACACTCTACCAAATTATCGTGATAGAATATTAGTAGTAAGTCTCGACTTACGGACTAGTCGCTTCGCTTGTTGGAACAAGTCTCAACTGGCTTAGTTGATGTCATGATCAGCCTTGCTGAATTCCATGTGTGCATACTGATGCACATACTAGTATTTTGCTCTTACAGAATACTATATAAGATCCAGTAACTGACATTCACACATGCACACATGCACACTGTAGCATATGGCGATAGAATACTATTTAAAAACCAGATGTTGGTGCATAATATTTGAGCTCTGAGTGCACATTTGTCTGGAACTGTCACCTATCCCTGCCTTACCTGCTCACAATTTTATTCGTTTTATTTTTCCAATTTGATCTTGACGTGAGGAAATAAAAGCGAAGGGTGACGAATCTGAAGCTCTAATAGTTAACCAGACCTTAGAGTGCAAAGGAATGGATTCCATAAGAGCAGAAACAAGTCTGCTGTTAGAAGGTATCCACAAACTAGTCGCGGCATTGAAACTGGATACTCCATCCAAAGATGCAAGGCCTGCAGATAAGTGTATAGGACTGTCTTAGGAAAGACACCCTGGCATTATACAAAGAATTCCAGAGACAATGACTCTATCAAAATACAGTGTTACTGACAAAAGACCAGGGAAGGAGCATGTACCATATGTTGTGAAGAAGAAGAAGAAGAAGAAGAATAAGAAGAAGCAGACAGAGGAAGAAGATGGCGAAGACGCCAAAGCTGAAGAAATCGGTATATTGATGAAAGGAGAAGGTGGAGTTATTGGAGAAGAGGATAATTACGATGAAGAATATGATGAAGAAAAAGATGATGATGACGAAAATTAAGATGAAGAAGAGGCTGTTTACGATGAGGAAGATGATGTTCACGATTGGAAAACTATCTCCAATAATTCACCAGCAGATACTGACTTCAATAACTTGATAGAGTCATCAGTTTTATCATTAGTTTTACAAGACATAAGTAATAATTAACAAGATTATGAGCTGCTACCTTCTGAAGACTAGCTCTGAGAAGCAGCGATTATTGCTTGAAGTTTACAACACTTGTTGTCAAAGATACTAAAGTGAAAGACCCAGTTGCAAAATGAGATATTGCATGTGACAACATTCCGTATGTTGAAAGATCTCCACGAAAGTTACATTTCGCAAGGTTTTGAAACTATTCACGTAATTTTTGTATTGTATTCCTCTTACATTAGAGCATGAATTTAATCTTGAGGACAGAGAGTGAGAGATCGGTTTCAGAGGATAACAAATTATAGGCAGAATTACAGCACCAATATTACATGGTGATCGTCACAAACGGTCACAGCTTAGCAAATCCGTGTGTGTGCGTGTGCGTGCGTATGTGTATGTGTGTATGTGCATGAGTTTTTGGAAAGAAGCGAATATTGTTATTAAAAGAGCAACATAAAATATGCAACTGCCCCATAACAGTTATCGCACAGCTGTGGTTGAGACCACTGAATTTCATTTTTGGCTTGGAGTAATACGATGTGTGCCAGTTAGATATCAGCAAGTCAACCCGCCAGCTACCCATTCTTGCAAACATCTTCTTAGACAATACAAGTGGATTTTTTTCGAAAAGATGATACATAACATGCTCAGAGACTCGCTGACTAAGAACGTCTGCTTTTCAGACCTTGCAGTAAGAAGCCAATTCGGCAGCAAAATACCTGTTAATGCGGGACAACTTCTAGTGGAAGTAAGTCAATGGTGGTGTTGCTGGTGGTGCTGTGGACTTTATGAGTCTTTTCAAATTAGAACAAGTGTAGGTCTAATACGCACCACTACTACTACCAATAAATTCTGGATTTTACGTATTAGTTACTTGTTAGCATAATTGAAGAAAACGGTGATTCTTCTTCTTCCATGTTACAGAACTTAAAGCATCTGGCTGATGGTGGAAGAGCAAAATGCAATGAAAAACTTTCAGTATTGGAGAAGGGAGGAAGATGCCCAATCTTGTGGGCAAGACGTGTCAATACCAAATTTGGAGCAGCAGTTCTGCTTTATCTGAAGGACTGCTAGATATATTAGCATCAAGATTCTCGACTATCAGCGAATATGAACTGGGTGAATAGGAGAACCTCCTGCAGCCAAGATCACTTGGTATATAAAATCAAGCCAACTCAGGTGTGTTTCACATTCTTGTTATGTTATAATGTGGATGAAAGGCATATAATAATAAGTCTCTGCACCATTAGATAAAGATCATTGATCACTTATGGCTAGATATTATATGTGGCCAGCCACATTCTATAAAAGGGTACTATGGTCTCTACTGATTTATAGCTGTGTAACTGCTTTCCTCTTATACATCCTCTCATACATCCTAGTGTTTTAGTGAATTATATGTTCTCTTCATAAACGTAAATCAGTAATATCGGTTTTTAGACTAGTTGTGGCACAACTATTTGTGCCGTTGTGCTTAGGCTAGTTTATGTCTCACAAAGAGGACTTATTGCACCTTACTTATATTCCTGTGCATTCAATGTATTCCTGCCTGTGTTTATGTACTTGGTTGCAATATAACCCTGCCTTCCCTATTTTGTTCTAGAAATAAGTGCATACATTGTATGCAAGTGTCTGAATATCTTGCTCTGTTAGTATGCTAAGTTGTTGTTAGGTATTAGATGCTGCTGCTCACTGGTGTATCCATAAATGCAGTGGTTCCTGTCTGTCGTTACCGTTTCATTGGTTGCAGTTTATTTTAGCCTGTAAGACTTGCGACATATTACAGGTGTCATGTTCTCATTCTTTGTACACTAGGGTGCCTATAGCATCATTATGTATGGTACAGATACAAACTATCCCTTTAAAGTTTGTTACATTATATTTCCAATAAGTTTCTTTGTACATCTGTAACAGCCAAATTCAAAATAAGTTTGTTTGAAATTTCTGTAATTTTTATAAGCGTTTGGGAAATATCTGAAATAGCTTTTCTTAAAAAAATTGTAAAATTTGTAAAGATCTTTTTTTAAGATTTACTAATTAATGTGTCTGTAATATTTTTAATTGTAAATTTTAATGAATGTGATGCGCATGTGTATGTACTTATGTACCAGGCACGCTGATTGCTATGACCCAGAGTATTCTCTGGTGATGTTTTAGTACATTTTAGATTTGATGATGACAGCAATGTCGAAAGCGCTAATTGTGAATTAAAATAAAATTATCTGGTATCTTGGCTGCAGAAGCTTTTCTATTCGTCATCGACAGATCGCCTCTTACGAAGATGTGCAGTTTATATAAGAATTTAAATTGGAGTATCTCATTGGTGACATTACCAGCCTGATATATTGTGGAACAGTGAACATGGTGGATATAGACGGTTTGGTTAACTGTGATACGAATTAACGTTTGTGCATAGTAGAAAACTGTGTCTGTGTTCCCATTCACAAGATATGACACAGTGGAAATATGAGAAATAATAATATTCGCTTTCTAAAGGAAGATTGTTGTGACTTTGTATTTAATTTACAAATGTTTGAACTCTCACACGCAAAGCCATTCCACTTGTTTCTAATCTAAATACTTTTCAGAAGTGCATGTGAAAATAATGCAAGCTCCTTGGTGTGATTGCTTTAGATATTTTAAACACTTTATTGCTTTTGATGTGTATGACAAATAGGAACGGTTTTATTACACTGAACTGATTCTGTTTGAATATAGCAGACGGGTTGATCGTTACGTTAAGGATATATTATCCACATTATGCATAGTTTGCCCACAAAATGCAAGTCAGTGTCACTTTGATTTTATGAACGCAGGTACTGTTGTCAAAACTTGGTTAGCTGTTGGAAATATCTCAAATATTTACTTAAATTGAAGGAACATACTGTTTAGAATAGATCATATTCTAAACATTGGCAAAAATTAACTCGAATGTATATTCAAATATTGCCCCTCTGTATGATCACATAAAAAAGTCAATCTGTTTCAGTATAACAAACTGGTTGTAAGGAGAAAAAAGTATTTTCTGCTGTGAAAAACAATGAAAAAAAACATTGTACAATTTAAACTCTGAATATTCCTAATTGTATTTAAATATGCATTTTCTCCCAAGTTTTAACCTAATTTTTTTGGAATGGAATATTTTTCATAAAGAATATTTTGTCTAGACTATATTTTTGATTGAGTGCTTATTTCATTCACATTTCCACTGTATTTTGCTGATGATGAGGCAATACAGGGTCTGACATAACCATTAACGGAATATGAAGAGAGAGAGAGAGAGAGAGAGAGAGGTGAAATTCACTGCTAAGACAATTCAGTATGGAAGTCTGAAAACGTTTCGAACTTCTCCCATTTTGACATATTATTTTAGTACAACAATGAGATTAGCTGCAGAGGAGGTAGAGAGGGAGGAAAGATGTAGGAGAGAAGTGTAGGGAGTGTGAAGAGTATTGGGTTGTTACACTATGAACTTGGCGTCAGTGATTTCGGAAGGTTCAGTATCGCTTGTAAGCGCAAGGTGACCACCATCTTGAATTGTGACGTCACCGCCCCTGCACCTATGCAACCTACTAATATTGTGTGAAATTTCCTCAGGGGTCCTGATGCCAGGACCTCTGCATCTATAGGAAGAGCTGAATGGTGAATTGGTAGCCTTACAGCCTACCTACTTAAATTTCCTACTAAACTGAAGGATGATATTATATAAAACTGATGTACTCTATTTTTTGACAAAGTAAACTATCACATATAATGTTTTCAGGCTTCCTCATGTACAGAGTAAAGTCGACCACCTCCACAGCCGAACGTTAAGCATCCCTGCCTTTAGTGTAGAAGGGCATTGTTTCCATTTTCGATACTTCCACAGATTAATTTGAGGTAGGAAGATCTGGAATTGGGATCCACTCAGTCCCACACTAAAATCAGTCACCATCAGTTTTCAGACAGTAGGGATCCCAGCATAATGTATTCAGCTTATCTGGAAGTATAAAACGTATTTCAGCTTCTACTAGCGTGTGCTGCTTAACTGTACATTGCTCTTGGACTCAATAACATACGTGTGTGTAAATACTGTCAGAAAGTGATTTAATGAAATCCTAAAAAAAGTGCACACAAAAAATTTCTTTGAGCACAAGTGTGTAAGCTTGTTTTTTTTTTTTTTTCTTACAGTGTGTAATAGTTAAATCGTGCTGCGATGACCTCAATCAGTCTGTAGATGTACGATGAGAAGACAGCAACCAAGTATTTCACCATGTGTGATCTGAACTACACCTGTCTAATCAGCATCCACCACCATGCAGTTTGAGCCAGTTTGAGCCAGTGTGACCTCTTATATAGTCATCTCGCGAACTGTATGTTTACAGACGCATGTTTTGCTTTATACTTTCATTCTTATCGGCTGTTTCGCTGTTAATTCCGAATTTTGGAGCAGATTTTCCTCGTGAACTGAAGCTACAAAAGACGAAAAAATACAATGCACGCGAGGACCAACAGCGTTACAAAGAGGCACAAGTCCCCCTCAATTCTTCAAAGCACAGGTCCTCGCACATTCTCTGGAATATAAACAGAATTTACGTAAATTAATCGAACTTTTAACTGCATGTTTGAGTCTCACGATGAAACTTATTCCATGTGGGTAGTTATTCCATAATCCATACGATATTTCTCGATCAATGACATAAGGAGCTTACAAAGAGTATCACAAGAAGATGTATTTCAAAAAGCATGCCTTTCAACTCCTTATCGAAGTTTATAGTACGTGGTGAAAATAAAGTGAATTCTGTTCGAAAAAAAAAAGTAAAAACAAATATGTAACTGCTCCACAAGAGGATCACAGACAGGTAATGGAGACCAATGCATTACATCGGCTTGGTGTAATATTACATTTAACCTGATTTTTTAGGTCATGATAAAGTCTGAAGTTGCTGATTAAGAATTTTTATTTAATTTTTTTGTTTATTTTTTGCAAGCTTCATCTTGTCTGAACTTGCTAAGTTGGTGAGATGTGAAATATATGCGCCGATTTGCTGACTATGCATTTTCAAAGTCTCAACTTGTCTGGATCTTTCGAATCAGTGAAATATGAAATTGTATCAGTGTGCATGCACACACGTCAGCAATTTTAGAGTAAGCTGGAAGGAACTACGAAAGTGAGAGTAATCTCTCAAGAAAGGTATTGGCCGGTTATCACTGTAGCTGTTCACATCGTTCTCCTTTTTCTTGGAACATGTGAGGAACTCTTAAGAAATATCCAAAAATCTTCTTTCTTTGCATCCACCAATTACTTATTGAAACTAAGATATGTTTGTATTTTTTTTTCACATTCAGAGTTACACAATCTGTACCAGCTAACGTCTATAATACCCAACTGGAGGAGTGGTTGATGAAATGCAGTGGCTGTCGCCAAAATACATAAACATTCTATGCACATGGCAACTCTACAAAAAAATGTAAGTCACACATCGTCTGTCTACTGTTTCTGCTTCTTCTTGAAATGTTTCTGCTTATGCAGTTCATTCACATAGCCTCTTCCAATCTTCCATTTTCTCCTGTTTTACATGTTTGTTGAAGTATCTATGAATGCAACTTGGTACGTTGCCTTTCGCAAGGCATGTTTTTCTCTCTCGCTCAACGTTGTAGAACATGCATGCGAAAAAGAAGAGGGCCATTGAGCGGCAGAGAATCTGCAGCTGCTAATACCTGATCGATTACGAAGAAGACGTAAAAGTCTCTCGACAGGCTGAATATCACCGTTGCCAGTTTTGAGACTTTACTATATTAGAAATAATTGGGAACCACCACCAAAACATATCAAATTAGATATTCTTCAGTGCATTGCAGTTGAGTCAGCTTTTATAAGCCAAATATGTACCAGGGTGGTATATAATAGGCTTGGGTTTAAGAAGCCTAGACATTTGCTGGATGCCTGTTTTTGCATCTTCGAGAACAAAAGGTCGTCTAATTAACCATTTCCTTAAAATCATTTGTTCACTAGTCTGCAGTTTCTTTATGCCAAAGTCAGGCAAAGAGAACTAGATGTGTTTCAAAACAAAAAATGCACGATCTGTGCCACCCAAAATTAGGGATAACTGGTACTTAATTTATGTTATTGATACGCTGTTAAAGATATTTAAGACTTTTCAGGAATGAGATGCCGGCTGGGAAATAAAGGAAACATTTCAGTTGTGAGTTAATCTTGATGACAATAAGGCATTTGCCTAAGATAACAGCATATAAACACGCAGTAATAAACATCCACTTACATGACAATATCTGTTTCTAACAGTCAGTTGTATTAGTTTTAAAACCTGTGAATAAGGATGCATGATTTGTATCTAAATATTTTCCATATGCAAGCAATGTAAACTTTGTAACATACTGAACGTTACTGTGCCCGACTGTCTTTACTTTTTCTCAAACTAAAATGAACATGACTGTATAAACATCTACAGCGTCCAGTGATTATGAATAGATGGTCGTTGAAGACAAGAGAAAAGACAAGGAATTTAGAGTTGTATTGAAGTATATCGCATAACACCATCGCCACACACATGTAAATCTCTTGATGCTATCGTTTTAAAATACGAATATATATCTTTTCTATTGAAAAACAAGCTTGTCAAGGCTAGCATGAAGTAGCATCACTGATCATCAGCATTCAGTTGTACAATGTGAGCGAAGTCTGTGTTATTTTCATTGCCAGCAAAAGTTAGGTGAACATTTGTTTGACTGGCAAAAACAAGTTTATGAAATTCGCAAAGCTTACCAACAGACTGAAACTTCCTTTTGTAATTTCTTATGTTAAAGAATGCTTATTGGACCCAGCTGCTGCTGAAGTTGTGGTGCTGACAGTGGTTCGTATTCTGATCAGATGCATCTGCATAAACCATTCAGCATTGCCTACTACATGCGTGGTGCTATGACCAGTACGATCCCAAGTTTAAATTATAAAGACAATTGGAATGCCTTTTTAGCGCAAAATAAGAAGTTACTGTTTAGCCATCAGGAGGAATCAACGTTTTGCTCCGCAGAGATCTTTCATATTTGCAGGAAATGGTTTGAGGAAGGGAATGTAACAAGAAGAAACTGTTAGTAGTTTGAGGAGATTTCAGTACAGATTTATCAAAAGCTACAGACAGGGAAAATGAACTAGAACTAATATTTGGGTGTTTCAACCTAATTTCAGTAGTCAATTTTTCAACTTGTGTGCAGCAAAATAGAAGGACATTGACTGATAACATTCTATAGACAGTGCTCAGGCTGAAACAATTAATGTGTACCCAGTTGCTAATGGATTATCTGATCAAGATGCACAGTTAATAGAAACAAACAGTGTGGCACCTTACAACCCACAGGCAGGTTTATACAAAGCAGAGAAACTTATTAATATTAATGAGAACAGGATACAATATTTTAAGAGTAAGCTAAAAGGGGTAGTATGGGATGAGGTATATGCAGAAAGAGATTTTAATGTCAAATTCAATTTATTCCATAGTAAATATGTGTCAAAATTTCAAAGTTACTTCCCTAAAACGTTATCCAAAAAAGCCATTGCAAAAACTAATAACCCAAGCATAACTGAGGGAATTAAAATCTCATAAAGAGGAAGATGAAAATTTATGTAAAAGCCAGAGTAAGTCAAGGCATGATATTCCTTTATATTACAAAAATACTATAGAATTTTAAGGAAAGTAATTAAAGTGTCCAGAAGTATGTATGTCCTAACAGAAATAAACAATGCAAGCTAACAAGATTAAAATTGTATACGACATTGTAAAACAGGAGACAGGACAGCTTGTCAGTGTACAAGATTCCATAACAATTAAATTAAATTAGAATATTCTGACTAATAATTCACAAGTTTCAAGTACTTTTAAAAATTACTTTCTAAACTTAGCAGAAAAATATAGAATTAAATGGTTCAATTTAAGAAGCAAGAGAATATATAGAAAATGTCATTACACAAAATTTTAAGCAATTAGCAGTAGCACCAGCATCGTTCAATTAAATAAATAGATTACAAAAACCCTAAAAAGCGAAAGCTCATCTGGGTTTGATGCCGTTACAAACAGAATTCCGAAAAATTTTCCCAGTTAAATAAATAATATCTTATGCAATGCATCACTGGCACAGGGAATTTTTCCAGACAACTAAAAGTAGGCAATTATTAAACCACTTCGTAAGAAAGATGACATGACAGACTTAAACAGTTGTCGCCCTATCTTTTTACCGACGTCTTCTTCCAGAGTATAAAAAAAGTGTTCAATGGTAGTCGCACACTTAAGTAAAACAATTTACCTAGCATATCGCAGTTTGGGTTCCAGAAAGGTTGCTCGACTGACAATGCTGTTTATACTTTCAGACATAAAATAGCACAAGCTTTAAATATTAATATATCGCCTGTAGGTACTTTTTGTAATCTCTCCAAGGTCTTCGATTTTGCAGATCACGATACTCTCTTAGAAAAGCTCGAGTTTTATGGAACTGATGGCTATTTACAGAGCTGGTTTGGTTTATCATCGTCAAACAGAATGCAAACAGTAGTGCTGCATAGGACAGACAACGATGGAAAAGTACAGAATTTTAATGACTAGGTGAAAAAAAAAAGAAAAACAAAATCACAAAGAGAGTCCCACAGCGTTCAATTTTGGGTCCACTCCTACTCCTTATATACGTGATTAACCTTCCACTTCACATTCAACAAGCAAAATCGGTACTTTTACAGATGACACTTGTGGTTCTTTGGGAATAGATTCCCTCTAAACTTTGAAAAAACACACTACATTCGGTTCTGTACAACAAATAGTCATACCAACGGTGTTGATGTAGCACATGAGCAGGAGTGTGGGTGTACATTTTGATAAAAACTTGAACTTGAAGAAGCTTATCACTGAGATTCTCAACAATTAGGTTTAGCTACTTTCGCTCTTCCTTTAATTTTTAAAGTTGGAAATAAAATATCAACCTCCTGAAATATTTTGCATATTTCCACTCAATAATGCAGTAAGGAATAATTTTCTAGGGTAGCTCATTACTTAGAAAGAAAGTATTGATTTCTCAGAAGTGAGCACTAACAATAACATGTAGCGTTCATCAACGGATGTCATGCAGGTACCTTTCCAAGGAGCAAGACATCTTAACTGAGCCATCAGAGTTCATATTTTCGCTAATGTAATTCGTCATAAATAATCTATCAGAATTTGGGAAGAACACCTACAACACTAGAGGGAAAAGTTACCTTTATTACCTGTTGTTAAAGCTGTCAGTGGCTCAGAGTAGAGCTCAATACGTAATAATAAAATTTTTTGATCATTTGTCCAATAACATAAAATTTCTGGCAGATAGCGAAGCAAGTTTTAAATCTAATTTAAAATCATTTCTCGTGGACAATTTCTTCTATTCCGTTGACGAATTTCTACTTAAAAACTGGTACCTGCATAAGAAAGAATAAAATAATCATTCATAATCAAAATCCATTCGTCTGGATACTTGTACTTTTCTCTGGGACTACCACACTTTCGTTTAGTTGCATCAAATTTCTTGAAGGCAGACCTCGATTGTTTTCTCTGATATTTCCGCCTCTCTCTCATTCTTTTCAGTTTCTCTATTAGTTTTCCTCTATTTACTGAACCGAACACTTTCCTGAGATCTACAAAGACTGTATAATACTGAGCGGCTGTATGTAAACTGACGGTGTATTGAGTGACGCAGTACAGCGTGTATGCATCACATGACGCCGAAACATATTAGGTATCTTCATTAATCGATGCGCTCGCGGAGTATGCCCTCGGTTACGACCGCATCATGTCTAGACAATTTTAAGGTGTATGGGCTTCCAGATTCCCTGATCTAAATCCACGTGACTTCTGGTTGTGAGGATATCTGAAAGATCTTTTGTATCAGGGATGTATCCAGACCCTTCTAAAGGATAATATACGACGACATATCGTTCTGATTACACCAGAGGCGCTTTTAACCTGCTCATGTTTGCTTGTTAACCAGGCAGGCAAGCTGCCGCACATTAGCAGCAGAACGGACAGGCTACTGTACTCTCAGCCAAGCCAAGCCATACCCACCCACAGTAAACTAGGGGACCCCTGCTTCCCTGCCCGTCTTCCCGCTGTGCTACGGTACGTAGCAGTTTCTTCTGTTCTCTTTCATTGTAGTGTTACGAGAAGGGTTCCGAAGTTGATAAAAATATCCCAGTATCACAAGACGAAGTTCTATAAAATAAGTATTCATTAGGCGTCACTGCAGACCAGAAACTGGTGGCTTTTCTTTGTCCTTCTCTCCATTTCGTCGTATTTCAGGCTTATTTATTTATTTCGATATGAACGATTTTCTCTGCAACTACATCCTCTTTCGGCCAGTACTGACTGTTCTCAATTCGAACCATCAACAGGTCACTTCTAATACATATTTGCTGTAGTAATGAGAACAATGTATGAAAGTCGATATCCTTTGCAACTAAGAAACTGAAGATATCTCTTATAGTGCAACGTCAACTAAAATAAGGTTCAAATGGCTCTGAGCACTATGGGACTCAACTTCTGAGGTCATTAGTCACCTAGAACTTAGAACTAGTTAAACCTAACTAACCTAAGGATATCACACACATCCATGCCCGAGGCAGGATTCGAACCTGCGACCGTACCGACTGAAATAAGGTTTCGGAAGTCTACATTCAGCAACCTTACTTTGTTCCTGCTAAATATGACCCCAGCTATTCTAATTTTCAATACATTTTCCAGGATGTATACTGCCCGTTCGCTGAGTTCATTCTGAGTGGCCGAAGTAATTCATTCTAAATTCCCCAAATGCATTTAGCAAACACCATTTTAGTTTTTCATATTACGTTAATCTAAAAAGTACATGCCTGAAAGAAGAAGCTTTTCTTTCATACGAAGCATTCTTCGCACAACGTTGCATACTATCAGAATGTTCTTTTAAGCCGGCCGGAGTGGCCGAGCGGCTCTAGGCACTACAGTCTGGAACCGCGCGACCGCTGCGGTCGCAGGTCCGGATCCTGTCTCGGGCATGGATGTGTGTGATGTCCTTAGGTTAGTTAGGTTTAAGTAGTTCTGAGTTCTAGGGGACTGATGACCTCAGAAGTTAAGTCCCATAGTGCTCAGAGCCATTTGAACCATTTTTTTGTTCTTTTAATGTCCACTGAGCAATATTTCTTTCCTATTTCAATCAATGGTTCAAATGGCTCTGAGCACCACGGGACTTAACATCTTAGGTCATCATTCCCCTAGAACTTAGAACTACTTAAACTTAACTAACCTAAGGACATCATACACATCCATGCCCGAAGCAGGATTCAAACCTGCGCCGGAACACCAATGTTTGCCCTAAATTTAGAAAGCCTATACATGGTAAATCACCTAAAACTCTCACCGCAGATATTGTGGAAATGGAAAGTGCTATTGATTTGCGGTTTTCACGGCATTGATTGGTAGTCAGGGGCTCGTATCGTCAGCCAATAAACAGGCTGTAAGAATACTTAGAAAGCATATTTTTATGCAAACATATACTATTTTAAACGGAACAATGCCTATTGACATTAACAAACTGAAAGTAGGGTAAATCATTATGTCAGTTGTGTTCGATGTAGGATTCTAGCGCGAGTCGTTTACGAGATGTCGTACTTTGAGAAGTTCTCTCGCCGCCGCTTGTACAGAACCTGCTGTAGCACACACCACAGAATACCACAATTGAGTAGGCTAGCTGTATGGATTCTGAACAGTTACAACTGACCATCACAGGTTGTGTTCAGAAGGACCACCGGCAGCGGTAATCCACGGTTCCTGTCTACTATGGAACGACTGCTACACACGTGTTAGCATTTCAGGGGATTTGACCGACCAGGCGGCAATAATACGTTATTGCATTTCACTGGATGTAGTTGTTATGTCTTTGTAGGCACAGTTTTTCAATTTTCCCCACAGAAAAAAGCCTACAAGCGACAAATGCAGGAAACGAGCCGGCCAAGGTACAGATCCTCCGCGTCCAATCCAACGGTTTGCAAACAATTCGAGAAGGTGGGGATAGGTGCACAAAGCACAACTAGGCTAGGTCCACAACCTTAGATTTTGTAGATTTCCCACCAGTTATTAAATATTCCTCCAACAACATCTTTGATTTTTTTTTAAATTTTTCTACCTTTGTTTATTTCACAACAGCTGGTGGCTTTGACTTTAAAATTTCCCCTTAATTTTTTAAATTTCACGCCATCTGAAATTTAGGATATTTGAATTTCTCGTCGCCACCAACGACCTGGTAAAAGCCTTAGTTGACACCAATTCGATTGCTTATGTGAGTCCTGTTTAGTGCGCTGTTTCGTTATTCTTGTTGATTATAATTATATATGATAATGATAATAAATTATATAATACAATTAATATGATTATATTATCCATTGCAGACACGTAGCCCAGGCCCAAGGAATACCACGAATAGCCGAGCTTAACATCGTCATCCCCCCCTCCTCCCCCATGAACCATGTTGCTGTGGGTGGGGAGGCTTGCGTGCCTCAGCGATACAGATAGCCGTACCGTAGGCGCAATCACAACGGAGGGGTATCTGTTGAGAGGCCAGACAAACATGTGATTCCTGAAGAGGCGCAGCAGCCTTTTCAGTAGTTGCAGGGGCAACAGTCTGGATGATTATAACATTAACCAAAACGGCGTTGCTGTGGTGGTACTGCGAACGGCTGAAAGTACAGCCGTAATTTTTCACAAGCGCATACAGCTTTACTGTATGGTTAAATGATGATGGCGTCCTTTTGGGTAAAATATTCCGGAGATAAAGTAGTCCCCCGTTCGGATCTCAGATTACAACTTAAAAAGCAAAAAAAGGAAATTGGAAGATTTATTCAGAAGAAACAGCTCCACAACTTGTTGGTCCATCTCTGGCTCTTATGCAAGCAGTTATTCGGCTTCGGATTGATTGATAGAGTTGTTAGATTTCCTCCTGAGGGATATTGTGCAATTTCTGTCTAATTGGAGCTTCAGATCGTCAGAATCCCGAGTTGGCTTTAGGGCCCCGCCCACAACGCTCCAAACATTCTCAGTTGGGGAGAGATCCGGCGACCTTGTTGGCCAAGGTTGGGTTTGACAAGCACGAGGTCATGAGGTAGAAATTCTCGCTGCGTGCGTGCGGGCATTATGTTCTTGAAATTGAAGCACAGATTGGCGTGTCGTGAAGGAAAAGAAAACGTGACGTCGAATATCGTCTACTTACCGCTGTGCGGTAAGGGTGCCTAAGACGACAACGAAAGGGTTCCTACTACGAAAATAGGTGGCATCCCAGATCATCACTCCTGTTTGGCGGACCTTCAGTTCAGAAGATTTTTTGCAAACATAACGTAATTTAGACGTCACTCGCACTTGCCACAGACCACAAGAACTGTTATCGACTTTCGTTAATATTCGATGCTTGATGCTTGGGAAACATCATAGTGGATTCAGTAATTTCGTATTTTAACCTATTTGTTACGAAGGTACGCCGTTTCAAGGCAATGGCTCCTTGAAGATTTATAAAGCACGTCTTTCTTAGTACGGTCTGCTTAAGCTACAGTATAAAAAAGGAACTATCGGTAGTTCGTCTTGGTGTAGTGGTTATAAGCGTTCAATTACGATGTGTAACGTAGCTGTACGAGATGTTTGCATCCTGCGATATCTGAAAAAAAATTTCTTTCTACTTCAAGTTTCTACAAGAATCTGGGACTACCTTATTAGTTAACAGACGTGTGTTCTGTAGTATTAGATGTTATGTAACTAGAAGAGTTCTCTCTCTCTCTCTCTCTCTCTCTCAGGAGCGAATTGTCATTGTCAATGGTTCACAAATTATGCACAAAACACGCAGACGCTAATAAATATTAGAAACACTTCTTTAATTTGGTATAACAAATTACTGCTCGAAATAAAAAGTAAAAAATGACTGACTTTTGTAAAAGAATTAAAAGGTAACTTAGTCTTACCCGTTTTCCGATGAAAGCTGATTCCGCCTCGACGTCAGTGATGGCCGTGGGCTTGTTCAGAATGAGGCTGCAGGAGGATCTGCAACGAACTGACGCATGCTACAGGGAATGGCAATTGAATCTCAATGTAGACAAGTGTAATGTGCTGCGAATACATAGAAGGAAAGATCCTTCATCATTTAGCTACAATATAGCAGGTCAGAAACTGGAAGCAGTTAATTCCATGAATTATCTGGGAGTATGCATTAGGAGTGATTTAAAATGGAATGACCATATAAAATTAATCGTCGGTAAAGCAGATGACAGACTGAGATTCATTGGAAGAATCCTAAGGAAATGCAGTCCGAAAACAAAGGAAGTAGGTTACAGTACACTTGTTCGCCCACTGTTTTGATACTCACCGGTGTGGGATCCGTACCAGATAGGGTTGATAGAAGAGATAGAGAAGGTCCAACGGAGAGCAGCGCGCTTCGTTACAGGATCATTTAGTTATCGCGAAAGTGTTACGGAGATGATAGATAAACTTCAGTGGAAGACTCTGCAAGACAGACGCTCAGTAGCTCGGTACGGGCTTTTGTTGGGAGTTTCGAGAACTTACCTTCACCGAGGTGTCAAGCAGTATATTGCTCCCTCCTACGTATATCTCGCGAAGAGACCATGAGGATAAAATCACAGAGATTAAAGCCCACACAGAGGCATACCGACAATCTTTCTTTCCACGAACAATACGAGACTGGAATAGGAAGGAGAACCGATAGAGGTACTCAAGGTACCCTCCGCCACACACCACCAGTGGCTTGCGGAGTATGGCTGTAGATGTAGATGTAGATATAAAGGAAAATTTACGAACTATTGTTTTTAGGACACTTCTTTGCTAAACAGAAGTGTTTTCAACTGAAATACATCTGTAACCACAAATTTGACATTTTTCATAATTTTGGTACAACAAATGTTGCCAGAACCGAAGCGGTTTTGAGAGATCCTCAGTGTTTTGAAACTACATTTATTAACTGGGAATAATATATAAATGGGAACCCGCCAGGTCAGCCGAGAGCGCTAATGCGGTGCTTCCTGGACTCAGGTAGGGGCGCCGGCCCCGGATCCAATCCGCCCGCCGGATTAACGGCGAGGGCAGGTGTGCCAGCCAGCCTGGATGTGGTTTTTAGGCGGTTTCCCACATCCCTCTAGGTGAATACCGGGCTGGTCCCCACGTCCCGCCTCAGTTACACGACTCGCAGACATTTGAAACACATCCGCACTTTTCCATGATTTACACTGGACGCAGACAGATGGGGTACTCTGATTCCGTGCTGGCGGGCATCCGGCCACCCTTTCACATTAACATGCCAAATCCGATTTAACCACGCCAACCCCGCGCAAAATGCGGGACAAAAGCGCAAGCGATAGTAGTAGTAGTAATAATATAGAAATGAGATGCTGCTTTAATTCATTTGCTGGAACGGCTACCCATCCCTTCTAATTAGAGACCAGCTACTGAAACTACGCTGACGGGAAAAAATCGCAACACCAAGAAAAATTTGTGTGACATAAACGAAAGTTGGTAGGCATTTTTCTACATCTTGAAGATAATGTTTATTCATATTTCATGCTAGTCACATAAGAGTGGCGTTAGTAGCGTCACAATGAGAAATCAAATCAGGATCGATTTAAATGCGTGCAGTAACGATAGTGAGCGTTGGTTACCATTGAGACTGGGCGTGGTTAGTTGATGATTGTCAAGAATGCCTTCAAGGCAACAAAGATGCCATTATCAGCACCTCACTGAGTTTGAAAGAGGTCGTGTAATAGGGCTATGAGTAGCTGGTTGTTCCTTCTGCGGTGTTGCAGAAAGACTTGGCGGGAGTGTAGCAACAGTATATGATTGCTGGCAGTGGTAGTCACGAAGACGTAAGGTCGCAAGAAGACCGAGCTCCGGACGGCCACATGGTACTATCGAAAGGAAAGAACATCGTGTTCAGCGTGAAGCTATGGCGCATCGTACTGCATCTGCAGCAGCAATATTGGGAGCAGTTGGCATCACAGTGACACAACGAACTGTTACAAATCGTTTACTTTAAAGACAGCTCCGAACCAGGCGCCCTGTAGCCTGCATTCCACCGACCCCCAAACCACCGCCATTTATGACTTCATTGGTGCCAAGCGACAGTTCATTAAGGATAGGGTGGAGATCTGGAGTGTTTTCCGATGAAAGCTGATTCCGCCTCGGCGTCAGTGATGGCCGTGGGTTTGTTTAGAATGTGGCCAGTTGAGGGCCTGCAACCAACCGGTCTGCATGCTAGACACACTGGACCTACACATGGAGTTAGGGTCTGGTGAGCGATTTCGTAAGACAGAAGGAGCACTCTCGTGATTATCCCACGCACCCTGACTGCACAATTGTACGCCAGTTTGGTGATTCAACCTGTTGTGCTGCCATCCATGAACAGCATTACAGGGTGCATTTTCTATCCCGCCAACATACCGCTGTTGTAGCCCAACATGCTCTGCTGTTTGTCGACATGTTGCCTTGGCCTGCTCCGTCACCAGATCTGTCACCAATCGAGTAGATATGGGACATCATCGGATGACAACTCCAGCGTTATCCACAACCAGAATTAACCGTCCATGTATTAGCAAACCAAGTGCAACAGACATGGAACTCGATCCCACAGCCGGCCGGAGTGGCCGAGCGGTTCTAGGCGCTTCAGTTTGGAACCGCGTGACCGCTACGGTCGCAGGTTCGAATCCTGCCTCGGGCATGGATGTGTGTGATGTCCTTAGGTTAGTTAGGTTTAAGTAGTTCTAAGTTCTAGGGGACTGATGACCACAGATGTTAAGTCCCATAGTGCTCAGAGCTATTTGAACCATTTTTTTTTTCGATCCCACAAACTGACACACGGCACCTGTACAACACAATGCATTCAGGTTTTCATGTTCGGATTCAAATTTATAGCTGTTACTTGTGCTATTAATGTACCAGAATTTCACATTTGCAATGGCTTACCTCTCGCTTACATTAACCTGCGATCTCTCAATGTTAATCGCTTAATTATGCTACGTAGAAAAATGTATTCATTACTCTATGTAATTATCTTTCGATCTTGTGATTTTTTACGTCACTGTAGTTTCAGAGTTTCTGAAAACAAGCCTATTTTGTTGAGTCAACTTATTGAACACTGTTGTATATACTATATGTTATTGGATTCAATGCTGGCTGGTTTCAGCTTTTTTTTTTTTTTTTTGCCTTTAAATAAGTAATTCGTCTCACTTTCGAAGTTGATGAAGGCATTTTAGGAAAAGTAGTACAGTTTTTTCAGTTAGTTTCGGAGTTAATTATTGCTGACATCTGTATTTCTGCACTATCCACAGCCCAGTCTATATGAATATACATATATATAAACGACTTAACTTCAAAGTTAACGTATCATGTAGTAACGAAAAAAAGTGTATCTTCTAGTTCTCTCTACTTGAGGTGAATGTTATTGTTCAGAACATCATGTCCGCTTCACGTGTGGTGAACCGAATAACCACGACTGTAAATAGACAGCCTCTTTTCGTCTCCGATACAGCATGTGACATCAAAATTACGTCAGGTTTGCAGAAAGTCTTGTGGACTGTATGCGGGCGACAGTCGGGTTGGTATCCCACCCCTGTCGGATGCGTCTCTTGACACTTCTTCCACCTGGACTCTCATTGACTGGAGTAGAAATTGTCATAAGTGGTGAGGCCCGTTTCGAACAGAGCCCCAACGACTAGCGAAGTCGTACGGTCAGCTGGACATCCAACAACTTTATCAATCAACACCAAGCCGAATAATTGATTACATAAGGGGCCAGAGGTGGACCAAAAGGTTGCTGACTTCCTGCGTTTCTGAAGCTCTTTCTCTCGAATAAATCATCTATTTTTTCAATTTTTTAATTTTAATTTTAATTTTATTTTTTTTATTTTTTATTTATTTACTTTAATTTATTTTTTAAATGGTGAACGTTTGTCGGTCTGTACCTTTGCATTCCGTCTACCGATTTCCGTCCCGATCGGATAATTCCTTCGTGGTGCGTTGTATCTTTCTTTCTTTCTTTTTTCTTCCTTAGAATGTATGTAGGATGGCACACAAATTGGTTAGTGAGAGAATATATTAATGCCAGTTGGTATCGCTGTAGCGGTGATGGTGGAAATGTTTACAACGATGTTAAGAGTTACAAACATTTCGCACAGTATAGAGAGCTGAAAGTCTCTTATGGAGGACACCTGCATTCACCCGTAGACGGAGTAGCTGCGCCCATCTGTTACGTTGGGAATACTATTCCTCTCATACTGTAAGTCTGATATGGGCATGTGCATCAAAATGTTCAAATGTGTGTGAAATCTTATGGGACTTTACTGCTAAGGTCATCAGTTCCTAAGCTTACACACTACTTAACCTAAATTGTCCTAAGGACAAACACACACACCCACGCCCGAGGGAGGACTCGACCTCCGCCGGGACCAGCCGCGCAGTCCATGACTGCAGCGCCTAAGACCGCTCGACTAATCCCGCGCGGCATGTGCATCCTGTACGTGTTCGCTATGCCTGAGAAGTACCCAGACAATGAACGATCATCCTTTTAGAACGATGCCCGGAAGTCTGATAAGCAAATAAACTGAAATCTACAATTTAAGTAGTTTTTCTGTAGTGTGATTCCACAAGTACGAGGGCGTGCTGAAAAATAATGCACCCCAATTTTTAATGTTTAAACTATTAAGGTGTTTCAAATAAAACAAACTTTATTAACAGTTTGCATCTTTATTCTTCATGCCTACATTTTTATTTCTCAACATAGTCACTCTGGCGACGAACACATTTCTCCCAACGAGAGAGTATTTTGTTGATATCGTCACTGTAGAATGTTTGACTTTGTTGACGGAGCCACAACATCATCTCTACTAGCGCCACTTCATCACTATCGTATTGAAGTTCTCGAAGGTGTTTTTTAAGTTTTGAAGCAGATGAAAATCGGGCGGTGCCAAGTCAGGACTGTGTGGAGGATGATCGATGATTGTGAACCAAGGCGTCCAATCGTTGCAGTTGTCGAAGCGCACTTGTGTGGGCTGGCATTGTGATGCTCCGGGGGAGGATGCTCGATGTGTGGATAGACTCTTGGAATTCGGATGTCGATTACAGCACGCTGTTTGTCACGTTGCGACGTAGTTACGTTACACACCATCCTGTTACGCGCTGCAATTCGGAGCCCTCTAGCGGCAGAACACTCCAGGTACGTAGACATGAAGAACAGAGATACAGAATGTTGATAACGTATCCTTTACTTAAAAAGCTTTAAAAGTTTCTACGTAAAATAATCGGAGACATTACTTTTCAGCACGCCCTTGTATAATTCAATTTGTAGACAACAAATTGAATGGCGCAGTATAAAAAAAGGGGAGGGTTATTTTACCTGTCAAATCTCATTCGGCGATCAGGATTGGAATTTTCTGTGGTTCCCATAAGTGAGGTGAGGCGAACATCCGGGTGGTTCTTTAATATAGTCCGCCTACGTAGCGTAGCGGTAGCGTTACCGCCTACTATACAAGAGGGACCGTGTTCGATTCCCGGCAGGGGACTGGGTGTTATGTGTCCATCTTCAGTTTCATCACCCAAGTCGCCGAAGTAGTGTCAACCAAGAAGACTTGCAATACGGCTGCGGAACCCCGCCAGTAAATGCCATAAGATCATTTCATTCTGATCCTTAATGCAGTTGTCGGCCGCTTCTTTTCTCTATCCTTGTCCAACAGGGCTACTGACACATCTCTAATGATCTAGACGTCTTACACTATAACAAAAGATCGTACAATAACTTTCCTTACAGGATAAAAATGGTAGTAAGTTTCTCCTGTCTTCCGTCTTAAGGTAGCAGTAATTCAGATTACTGATGTAAAATACAGTGGCATCACGGAAACACATTGCTGAGAGAGGAGGAAACGGACTTAATGTAGGTAAAATAAGGTAGTAACTGCTTCAAACATGGGGAAACGGTTACAAAGTAACCGTGCGAATGATGACGCAGCCTCTCCAAAAATGTTTTAAAAATGGTTCAAATGGCTCTGAGCAGTATGGGACTTAACATCTGTGGTCATCAGTCCCCTAGAACTTAGAACTATTTAAACCTAACTAACCTAAGGACATCACACACGTCCATGCCCGAGGCAGGATTCGAACCTGCGACCGTAGCGGTCACGCGGTTCCAGACTGAAGCGCCTAGAACCTCACGGCCACACCGGCTGGCCCGAAAATGTTCAAATGCGTGTGAAATCTTATGGGAATTAACTGCTAAGGTCATCAGTCCCTAAGCTTACACACTACTCAACCTAAGTTATGCTAAGGACAAACACACACACCCATGCCCGAGGGAGGACTCGAACCTCCGCCGGGACCAACCGCACAGTCTTTTACTGCAGCACCCCAGACCGCTCGGCTATCCCGCGCGGCTCAGCCTCTCCAAAAATAAAAATTAAAAGTAGAGAATATATCATATACAACATTCTGTAGCTCAATGTAGCGCATAATACATCAGTGAACGAAGAATTCAGTGTGACCATTTTGGCTCAAAAAATTTTCTAAAAGTAAATGCCGTAATGCAGAACGCCTTTCTGAAACATTCCTCTAAAACGACTAGCTACCGTATACAGGGATACCGAAAATATATAATCAACGGCAAAAAGTTTTCCAAATATGACACCTCGCAAAGAGAAGAGTATTTTGCATTGCGATAAACACCCACTTGTATATTACTCAGCGATATACAGCAATGGTTATATTTCACTGCTTGCCTAATTTATTATTACAGTAACGTAACACCCTTGAACGTTTGCAGTGAAGCTTTTTACAATAATATCAAGAAATATGCAAATTACAAAGCCAAAGTTTACCATCACAGTAGCTATGGTTATGGGGTAGCTCTCGTACAACTGCACTGTCGCGGTAGAGTAAGGTTCAAATGGCTCTGAGCACTATGGGACTTGACTTCTGAGGTCATTAGTCCCCGAGAACTTAGAACTACTTAAACCTGACTAACCTGAGGATACCACACACATTCATGCCCGAGGCAGTATTCGAACCTGCGACCGTAGCGGTCCCGCGGTTCCAGACTGAAGCGCCTAGAACCACTCGGCCACACAGGCCGGCGCGGTAGAGTAAGTATTAACATTTCGCACACCAGATGGTTGATATTATGAAATGCTTTACTCCAAAACTAAGCTGTAATAATCCGTTTATGTTTTCAGATGCTGCCATATGCCATTAAAGAGTACATTGTGCTATGAAACTTTGTAACTGCTTTAATATTTCGGCGGTTAAAGTGTTACAAAGAGAAAACAAACAGGAAAATAATGGCTCTAAGTCACATTTCTTTTTAATATAATGAGTTGTTATGATAAATTAGGCGTCGAATGTTACGTGGAACAATCTGCGTGTCGGAAATGTCACAACAGTATTGGTATGACAGGTGTGATAACACTTGTTATGAATCGGTTAACGAACTTGGTTTTTCGCCTTTCTTTTACGGCGCACCCGTTCCGTGCGCATCACCTTCGCCCCTTCCGCACCCCTTCCCCCTTCTTCCCGCCCCCTCCCCCTTCCCGCCCACCATACCACGAGCCACGATCCTCTCTCTCTCCACTCAGCTGACAATTCACGGCGCTGACACGCCAAGAATGACAGGAGTCCACACATCACAGACAGGTCGTGTGAAAGGAATCGGCCTAATTCTACCCCGCAGTACGCGGCGCGGTGTTCCTGTGCGTTACGTAAAAAGGAGAAGAAGAAAAACAAATCAAACGGGCGGGCGGTAAAATTTTAATTGACATTCCTAGCGAGCTGTGTAAGTGTGCTCGCGCGCCTCCATTAGAAGGGCATCCGCGGCGTCGATACCAGTCCAGAGGAACTAACGAAAGGGGTCGGGCCAAGGGGCTGGATTCCCGAAAAAGGCGGCGCGCGCTGAGGGCTTAATTGTTTAAATACGTCGTGTGTGTGTGTGTGTGTGTGTGTGTGTGTGTCAGTGGCCGTGTGTCGACAGAGGGGAGGGGGCGCTCCGTGAGCGTGTGTGGTCGGGTTCGAATACCGGCGGCGGTCATTAGGCGCGTGGCTCTGGTTACGCGACGTGTGTGGTCCGCGTGCCTCGGCGGGCTTCTCACGCTCGGCCGCCGCCGCCGCCGCCGCCGCCGCCGCCCAAAATGGAATCCGGAGCTGAGCTGACCATTATCAGCGGCGGTGCAGCCGCTGCGGCACCGCTCGCCCTCGTGCTGCGTACTCGTTAGCGATATTCCGCCACACTCCCGTATCAAACACACACATAAGAAGAAAACATGGGCCACTTCCAGAAGGCAATAATGATACTTTTTGCCGAAAATCGCCCAATTATAAAGAAAATATGTTCCCGCCTCGCCTACAGTTCGATACAATTGGCTGGATTTTTTGCCAAGCGGTGTAAGTCGCGAAAATGAAAAATAGACTGACATCACTTATCAGCCATGTCTTCGAATCTGACAAGTGATGTGGGTTCTAGTTCAATAGTTCGTTCAGAGAGAGCGCTGAATGCTACTACACTGCACGAAACTGCTAAGCGCCTCGGCAGTCGAGTGGTGTGCGTCCCAAATGCTCGTGGCAGTAAGGTCTGCTAGCACCAGCGACGTGCAAAATAGTTTGTCAAAAGTATTTAAAACTTTGAACATAGCTGCTAAGGTTCAGTGACAGTGTCAGAATTATGTGGGAACAAATAAGCCCTCGGTCACAAATATTAAGTCAAAATTGACCTGGTTTCGACGCTACTATGAGCGTCATCTTCATAATTAGACTAACTGTTCTAAAACGTATTAGGTATATAGTACATTAAAAAAATTAAAGTTTGTACTGACTGGAAAAGATGCAGTACTTACAAGTCACATATTAAAAAAGATCTAAGCCGGAAAGGCGACGTCGTGAACAGTTGTGGGATGGCGAGCCGGTAATGGCTGCTCGTACTGTGAACAGAACTAATTCTGAAGACGACGCTCATAGTAGCGTCGAAACCAGGTCAATTTTGACTTAATATTTGTGACCGAGGGCTTATTTCTTCCAATATAAAGGTATTTAAATTCAAAACGCAAATACTTGGCTATTTTTTATTTCAAATGTAAATACAAAATGATTTTAAATAAAAGTGTTTAAATACTAAATGCAGAACACGTATTTTCAAAGCAACTTCATTCCGGTAAAGTATCTCTTGTTAGCGAACATCTTACGTGCCCCTTATTTCACTGATTTCAACACAAATAATTGTTCAAATAGTTCATCTTTCATGTTCAGCCTATATGTCCTCATTATCTTTCCACCACAGGTAAAAATAGTCGTTCGGCAGAAGCAGAACTTGGTGAAGAAGTGCTTTTTTTCAGTTGGGTATCTGTTCAAGGTATCTACACTACCGGTAAAATATTGTAATGCGTCCAGATCTACTGTAGTATTGGCACTATCGACTGGGCACAGAAGAATCAGAGCCCTCAACACACACTTAATAAGATTGAACCTTTTCTTTTTGGCAGAATACTGCAAGTTCTTCCCATCTTCTTCTTCTTGTTTCATCTTCCACACTTCTGAAACAAACAGTTCTCCAACGTCTTCTCTGCTAGCCTTCAGTATCCATTTCAATTTAAAAAAGAAAACGAGATGGATACTAACATGCCATCCTTTGCGTTTGGTTCCTCTAACTTATAGAATTTCTCAAAATGCCTATTAAGATTTTCTTAAATAACTTCTATCAGCACTCGACAGTACCTAAAATTATATATTTTCAACCTGCTAACCATTCTTTGCGTTCTTATCAGTTCTGGCAGAAGACATCCATAGTAGGTATATTAGTGCCTTTCTAAACTTCTGATGCCGTGAGCAATAGGTTTTCTGTGTTGCTGGTCCCGGCGGAGGTTCGAGTCCTGCCTCGGGCATGGGTGTGTGTCTTTGTCCTTAGGATAATTTAGGTTAAGTAGTGTGTAAGCTTAGGGACTGATGACCTTAGCAGTTAAGTTCCAGAAGATTTCACACACACTTGAACATTTTGAAGCAATAGGTTTTGAACCCTTTGTTATACATTAAGAAATTGTTTTTCAGTTGCTTTAGAAGCAGCTAATGTGAGTCTTCTTAAGTTTCAGTTGGACTAACCTTGACTATAAGTAGATCTTGAATATAATTATGGTATGAAGTCCGTCCTGTTGGACATGGATAAGTAGGAAATTTTCCAGTTGATCTGAAACAGGAGTCAAAAGCTTTAGGAGACCCTGAACACAGATTCCAAAGTGCCTAACATTTTGACATGACTGCATCATAAAGTTTTTTGTGGATGGATTACTTTGATATCTGGCCTGATACATATCTGTTGAAGCTACTAATTGTCACGTGTGTGTGTGTGGGTGGGTAGGCGCTCCTCCCGTAATAAGTCGGTAGTAACTCTTCAAAATATTTATATTTAAATCGTGTTTTTATTATGATACTTAACAAGTTTATGTTTAGTTAAAAACAGTTTAGCCGGCCACGGTGGCCGTGCGGTTCTAGGCGCTATAGTCTGGAGCCGAGCTACTGCTACGGTCGCAGGTTCGAATCCTGCCTAGGGCGTGGATGTGTGTGATGTCCTTAGATTAGTTAGGTTTCATTAGTTCTAAGTTCCAGGCGACTGATGACCTCAGAAGTTAAGTCGCATAGTGCTCAGAGCCAAAAAACAGTTTAACAATAATGTTTCACTTACATTTCATTTATTTAGATCCAGTCAATGAAAACTTAACAAAATCACTTAGAAAACAAACACTCACAATGGTCAATTCATTGTCTGTTCTTACAATGTGCTGTATAAACATCGTTACTACAACAATAGTATTTAAATTTGTTGATGGCAGGTAGAAACCACCCATACTAATCTTACGAACAAGAAGAAAAAGCAGGCACTGTTTACAAAGGTATTGCTGTCACTGTCATATCAAATGACCTCTCTCATTGTTTCTCGTGAGTACAGTCGTGATCTAACAAAAATGCGATTTTGACGTTGCTCCCGCCTTCTTTAACACCTTTGGAGATTACTGGGCATTATCAGACGATTTCAGTGCGTTTTACACTAAAGACACAATAATGATAACATATCATGTGTACTGAAGTCTTACTGCCTTTTCTAATAATGATCATATTCACTTGACAGGTATATCAATGGAGCATCATCACCTACATATATCCGTCCTGGAACTATTTGTGTTTGAACAAATGGTTCATTAAATTAATGAAAACTAAGTATGAAATGAAAAAATATCAAGGGATGCTTTTGCATTTTACACATACAAATTATATGTATTTTAAATATTTCAAATAAAATAGAAAATTCTTTTTGAAAAGGAGTATTTCAAATGCAAAATAAAAATAGGTCTTTTTCATTTTGTTTTTACATCAGGAGTATATGTATTTCATATAATTCCTGTCTCTGGCTATCACCGCACGAAAACTTTGATTACTTGTGTGCTCCTAGTTCTCTCCGTGTTCTGTTGTGTGCGAAACATTCATATTATTAGGTTTGTATTGTTCAAGACTAAGATAATGTGTTTAATGTTTTGATTAGATGCCATTGAACAGTCGTTAAGTAACTGATAAAACGTATTTTAATCACCACATCTTTTTATTGAACCTTAATATCTAGAGGTTTCCATCATGGGCCATCTTCATAGTATATAAGGCATAACAACAGTTAACGTAAGTACAAAATGATTCAATGGCTCTAAGCACTATGGGACTTAACATCTGAGGTCACCAGTCCCCTTGACTTAGAACTACTTACACCAAACTAGCCTAAGGACATCACACACATCCATGCCCGAGGCAGGGATCGAACCTGGGACCGCAGCAGTGGCGTGGTGCCGGACTGAAGCGCCTAGAACATAAGTACAGATAGTTAACTATTGTTATGTTGAACATATCTCTATTAGACTTACGTCGAATGTGTTCTGTTGTTCTCTTATAACTATTACAATGTTTTGAATTTTCTATCAACCAGAAAAGAAAATGATCTGTATATTCACCTGACCTCTTTTTGCGTTATAAGCTGTTAAGATGATCCACAACTAAGACCGGTAAATGTTAAGGTACAAATAAAAACAACTGATGGTTGAAATGCGATTTCCAGTAAAATAACGTGGTCTGAATTTAAAGACTGTAAAAACATGGAAGTGACTGCTGCAATTCTACGATGAACATCAACGTTATATCGCAAAAGTTTACAGAACAGTGGCGAATTACAAAATTATTGTTCAGGTAGACTCGTACCTAGACTGCAACGTTTCGTAATGTAGACTGCAAGTGCTGTAATGGGTGTTTTCTAGCAAAACGTTTCATTGACATTGAAAGTTTACATTTACAAGCTATTGCCGCGCCATAATTTACTGATGAAATATATAACTAAGACTTTACAGAGATCTGCGAACTTTAAATTGGCTCTCCGGAAAAAGTTTGCTTTTGGTCGTACATCATTTTGCAGCTAACCTGCTCAATTGGTTACGTTTATAGGGAGGTTCTTACAAGCTATTGCCACGCCATAATTTACTCAAGAAATATATAACTATGAATTTACAGACAGCTGCGAACTTTAAATTTTCTCTCCGAAAAAAGTTTGCTTTTGGTCATGCACCATTTTGCAGCCAACCTGCCCAATTGGTAACATTCCTAGGTAGGTTCTCATTCTTGTTGGATGAACCTACCTATATCGAAATGTATATTACGCAACCCGTTGCACATTTCATAGCCTAAGGAGTTTCGTACCAAAATTACTCGTCTCCATGTAATCCAGTTGCAGGTGGAACGAGGGAAAAATAATCGTGTCTGTGCCGCCGTACGCGTTCTAATCCTTCTTCATCTACTTCATGATTACTCTTCAGTTCACACTTAAGTGTTGTCAGAAGGCTCTTGAAACCACTTTCAGACTATTTATGAACCGTGCCACACGGAAAAATGAACTCTTAAATCTTTCTGTGTGAGCTCCGATTTCTCTTATTTTATTAAAAAGGTTATAGCTTCCTATCTCACTAGTAGTCAGTAAAATATTTTAGCCTTCGGAGTCGAATTTTGGCTATCGAAATTTCATGAAAATATCTTCTCCCAACAAGAAACACCTATGTTTTTAAAGATTACTATCCCGACTTCCCTATCATATCCGTGGTACTCCTTCCCCTATTTCTCTGAACCATTTAGATGTCGTCCGGCAGTCATATTAGTAAAGATCACATACCGCCCAACATTACTCCGAAAGAGAACAGATAAGCGAAGTATGGATGGTCTCTTTAGTGGATTTGTTGTATCTTATAAACGTAGTCTTTGTCCCGCCTTCCCCGCAACATTTGCTGTGTACTGGTTCCTATTTCAGTCGTTCCGCTATTTAGCTGACTCGACAACTTTTGGATTTGTGTGATATATTGTGTAACCGAAAATTAACGGAATTCCTTTTAATACTCTTGTGGAAGACCTCAGACCTATCATTGTTTAGGGTGAATCAGCACTTTTCGGACCATGTCTTCTCTTCTCTTGCCTAAATCATTTTGGAATTCGTCTTGATAGTCTATGGCTGTACTAGACGGTAAACGGCAGCATCACACGCAAAACAGTCTAAGAAGACTGCTCAGATTGTCTCACAAATCGTTTATATATCATATTTACATATGAGTATGTAATGTGAATACAAAATTACTCGTTCCACGTCATTACCATTAATCACGCAAAATAACGAATTAAGAATACCAAACGACCTACAACGCTTCCCTGGGGAACTCCAGATGTCTTTCCGTTAGTTAATCGGATCTGTGACCTTCTTGATAGGAAGTCATGAACAAACTTTCACAACTGCTACAATACTCCATTGGCCTACAATTTTATTAGATGCCGTTAGCGAGAAATGGTGTCAGAAGTCTCCTGGCAGTCTAGAAATATGGAATCAACTCGAGACCACCAATCGATAGCACTCATTAAGCACTTACTTTTATCTCGCTATACCTACACGAGATTTACGTGGATTTATCAGGATCGCCCTACAGTTTTCCTCGAAGACCGGTTCTTTAAATTTACTCAACAGGTTTTCGCGAGAACAATGTCGCATTGCTTCCAGGGAATTCCATATGCGTTCACTGAGCATTTCAGTTGGTCTCTCATATGGAACTTAACGACCCGCTAGCGTCTTAGCAACGCTTTTATCGGTTCTTGAGATGTCTGCAACGATGTCTCTAGGTGCTGGCGCAGCCTCGTGGTGCTGATCATACTTTCTTATTATGTACGTTTCTGTCACAGATGAACTGCACTGCATGAGTCTGTGAATAACTGTGATCGTAATTTTTTATTTATTTAAATGTCAAGTTCCGTAGGACCAAATTGAGGAGCAAATCTCCAAGGTCATGGAACGTGTCAGTACATGAAATTACAACATAAAAAGTAATAACAGATAAAAATAAATGTTCATGAACCTGAAAGAAAATCAGTTTAAGCAAACGCTATCAGCAATACAATGAGAATCATCTTAATTTTTCAAGGAACTCCTCGACAGTATAGGAGTGACCCATGAGGAAACTCTTTATTTTCGATTTGAAAGCGCGTGGATTACTGCTAAGATTTTTTAATTCGAGTGGCAGCTTATTGAAAATGGATGCAGCAGTATACTGCACACCTTTTTGCACAAGAGTTAAGGAAGTCCGATCCAAATGGAGGTTTGATTTCTGCCGAGTATTAACCGAGTGAAAGCTGCTTATTGTTGGAAATAAACTAATATTGGTAACAAGAAACGACAATAAGGAATATACATATTGAGAGGCCAATGTAAAAATACCCAGACTCGTGAAAAGAGGTCGACAAGAGGTTCGTGAACTCACACCACTTATTGCCCGAACAGCCCGTTTCTGAGCCAAAAATATCCTTCTAGAATGGGAAGAGTTACCCCAAAACATAACACCATATGACATAAGTCAATGAAAATAAGCAAAGTAGACTAATTTACGTGTCGAAATATCACTAACTTTCGATACCGTTCAAATAGTGAAAATGGCAGTATTAAGTCTTTGAACAAGATCCTGAATGTGGGCTTTCCACGACAGCTTACTATCTATCTGAACACCTAGGAATTTGAACTGTTCAGTTTCACTAATCATATGCCCGTTCTGTGAGATTAAAACGTCAGGTTTTGTTGAATTGTGTGTTAGGAACTGTAAAAACTGAGTCTTACTGTGATTTAACGTTAGTTTATTTTCTACAAGCCATGAACTGAGGTCATGTACTGCTCTACTTGAAACTGAGTCAATGTTGCACACAACATCCTTTACTACCAAGCTAGTGTCATCAGCAATCAGAAATATTTTAGAGTTACCCATAATACTACAGGGCATATCATTTATATAAATAAGGAACAGGAGCGGCCCCAACACTGATCCCTGGGGCACCCCCCACTTGAGAGTACCCCACTCAGATCCCACATCACAGCCGTTATCAACATTGTGAATAATGACCTTTTGATGCCTGTTGCTAAAGTAAGAGGTGAACCAATTGTGAGCTACTCCCCTTATTCCGTAATGGTCCAACTTCTGGAGCAATATTGTGTGGTCAACACAGTCAAATGCCTTTGTTAAATAGAAAAATACGACAAGCGTTCGAAACTTTTTGTTTAGCCCATCCAGTACCTCACAGAGAAAAGAGAATATAGCATTTTCAGTTGTCAAACGACTTCTAAAGCCGAACTGTACATTTGATAGCAAATCGTGTGATATAAAATGATCAATTAACCTTACATACACAGCCTTTTCGATAACTTTTGCAAACACTGATGGCATAGAAATAGGTCTAAAATTATCTACATTATCCCTTTCTCCCTTTTTATAAAGCGGCTTTACTACTGAGTACTTTAATCGCTCAGGAAACTGACCATTCCTAAAGGAAAACTTACAAATATGGCTAAATACAGGGCTAACATGTGCTGCACAGTATTTTAATATTCTACTAGACACTCCATCATAACCATGAGAGTCCTTAGTCTTCAGTGATTTGATTATTGTCTCAATCTCCCTCTTGTCTGTATCACAGAGGAGTATTTCAGACGTCAATCTCGGAAAGGCATTTGCTAAGAAATTTATATGATTTCCTTTAGATACTAAATTTTTATTTAATTCACAAACAATGCTCGGAAAATGGTTGTTAAATACTGTACATATATCTGATTTATCAGTAACAGAAATATTATTACTGCAAACTGACTTTATATAGGCAACCTTGTGCTGCTGACCAGACACTTCCTTCACAACTGACCATATGGCTTTAATTTTAACCTGTGAATTAGCTATTTTATTTGCATACCACATACTTTTTGCCTGGCTAATAACATTTTTAAGCACCTTACAATACTGTTTGTAATGGGCTACTGTAGCTTGATTGTGACTACTTCTAACATTTTGATATAATTCCCGCTTTGTTCTACATGATATCCTCATCCCACTAGTCAGCCAACCGGGCTGTCCATTACTGCTAGTATTCCGTTTAGAATTTTGTAATGGAAAGCAACTCTCAAAGAGCACGAGAAATGTGTTATGAAAAGCGTTGTATTTATCATCTATATTATCGGCACTATAAACATCTTGCCACTCTTGTTCCTTGACAAGTTTTGAAAAACTCTCTATTGCTGTTGGATGAACTTTCCTACGTAGTTTGTAATTAAATACGACATCGGTTAGAGTGCAAAAACCTTTTAGTGTTAAAATTTGTGTATCATAGTCTGAAAGGCCATTCACCCTTTTACTAACAGAATGCCCATCTAGTAATGAAGAATGAATAAAAATATTGTCTATGACTGTGCTACTGTTCCCCTGCACCCTAGTTGGAAAAAACACAGTTTGCGTTAGAGCATATGAATTTAGAAGATCTACCAACATCCGTTTTCTTGCACACTCATGTACAAAATTAATATTGAAGTCACCACATAGAACTACTTTCTGGTACTTCCTACGAAGTGAATCAAGAACCCTCTCTAGCTTAAGCAAAAATGCTCTGAAGTCGGAGTTAGGGGACCTATAAACAACAGCAATTAGAAGTTTAGTTTCACTAAATTCAACTAATGCTGCACAACTTTCAAATATCTGTTCAGTGCAGTGTCGTGATACGTCTATGGACTCAAATGAAATACTGTTTTTTACGTACAGAGCCACTTCCGCACCCCGCAAGGAACTCCTTGAGAAACAGCCAGCTAATCTGTAGCCTGGTAAAGGAAGCCTCTGAATTATCAAATTATTTAAGCGGTGCTCTGATATACCAATAATTTCAGAGTTAACATCTATTAGCAGTTCACTAACTTTATATCAAATACCTCTTATATTTTGATGAAATATGCAAATTCCTTCTCTACTTGGAAACATTACATCCTCTGGAGGTGAGCCCTTAGTTAGAGGCCCTTCCTTTAAGCAGGCATACCTATCAGCTGACTTCAGTCTAAAAAAGGTGCAGCTCTAACACCAACTACTATAGGAATTTTTCCATGAGTGATACCACTACCTCCACCACCACCCACTACACTGTCACCTATAAGCTTAGCCAGCCTCCCCTTCCCATACCTATTGAGGTGCAGGCCATGGCTAGTGAAACCACATCTACTGATGGACCCAACTGGCACCACTGAGATGTGACTAGGCTTCCGCCATCAGTGCCCTACCCAGCCCCACATTAACGCGCCTAACAGCCGCATTAACGTGAGGCCGATCATGACGTAGAAACAGTGGCACGAAATGCACATTAGTGCCACCAGTTTGAGTAGCTATCTTAACCAAGTCACCACTGACATCATATTCCCCGTCCCTATCGAGACTGTTCCCTGCTCCACCCACTATCCCTACCTGATCCTCTTTCGTAAAATTCTTACATAACTCCTCTATGCTTTCAGTCACCTGAGCCAACCCTGCACTAGGCTTCACAATGCTGGTGACCTGGTACTCACTCCCCAACACTTCCTGCAACTGCTGGCCCACACCTCTACCGTGGGAACTACCTAGCAGCAGAAACTTCTTTCTGCTAGTCTTTGCAACTAACGTAGGCCTCCTAATTGCTGAGGATAGCTGCAAGTTACCTACATCTACAGCTACACGAGGCTCCTCTCCACTCAACTCTGACAGTTGGTCGTATCTATTGCATGTATGCAAAGTAAAACTGTCTGAATACCTCCTATTCCTATCTACCTTCTTGCCAACTGCCAGTTCCCATTCCCCACCACCCTTCACCCTCCTCAACCTATCTAGTTCCTCCTTTGCGCATTGTAACTGCACCTGAAGGGCACAGATCTTACGCTCCTGCTCCTCTATTAACTTGTTTCTACTACAGATTCTACATTCCCAGGAGAGGATCTCCCTAAAATGACCACTGGCTTCCCCACTGCATTCCCCCCAATGAAAATACTTTGAACAAATCCCATATCGTAATCCACTACTCACAAACCTACGACAGAGCCCACACTTTTCACTCATGGTAAATTTTACAGTTACTGAAAAAAACTATACGTCTACGTTACAAAAGTTCAGCTACACCGGTAGAACTATTTAAGAACTAACAATAATGGTCTCGAAATTTTCTGCCTACTAAGAAAGCAGCTACTTGTATTAATACTACTACAACACAGCCGATACCAATACCAGCAAAACTTCACAAAATTATTTGCTACAACCGAAAAATTAAAACTACCACTGTAACACTAAGCGAAGTTAAAACACTATATGAAAATTTTACTGAAATATTTCACTAGAAAGAATAACAAACGTCAGTTGAAAACTAAAGGAATAGTTTCATTTAAATTATGTTACAATGTTTCTGGTTGTCTTTTAACCACAATCATCTGAAGATTTTTTTTTAGGGCTGTAAAGACCCTGACGTCGAGCGCCCAACAGCATCTATCATCACTGGTGAACTCTACATTTACAAATCCTCACCTCATATATGTATTACAACAGCCCTCTTTATTACTGACTTCACGTGTTCATCCTTTTCAGGTAGCACTAAACCGTCATTTAAACCATATTATAGTCTCCAGAAGCTCATCATTCACCTTATAATCGAATTGTATTCGTTATCTAGTTTATAGGTATTATTTTGTGTTTATTCAAGACAGCTGTCATCCGCTACAAAGAGTCGAAATACGGTATACTTCGTTTTACACTCCTCATAATCATCTAGTGATGAAGAAAGGTAGAAAGATTGAATTTTGGTGTGCCGTCGACAAAGTAGTCAATAGGGATCGACCGTAAATTAAGGTTGTGATGGGCAAGGTATCAGCCATGTCCTCATCAAAGAAACCATCCCGGCATGACCAGCGATGACTCTTGCTTGTAGAAAACATCTGTCGCCGAGGAATGTGAGAGCACTACGGATGTTTCAGATAAATTGCTACAGTATTTTGAGAACATTAGTGATGCTATTGCTCTTTTAGCTTACAGCAGCGTTTTTTTTGCCTTTTTAGCATTTGTTATACTGCGAAACATACTGAATTCTGTGTAAAAATTTCTTAGAAACGATTGTGTATTTTAGAAGGTATTCCACCTCATCGTATGTTGCCCTACAATAATCAAAATATTCTGGGGAAGTGGATTGTATACTCCATTGTATCAGGCGTTATTGCAAGTGGACTCTACGGCGCTGATCAACTTACGTATCGTCTTTTTCATGAAAGGATCTTCATTAACAGCGCAAAAGTTTGCCTATTTTATATTCTTGCGTGGTTAAGGCGTCTAGAATAATATAATTTAATTCGGTTTCAGCATACATCTGTATTCCAATAAAACACAGATATTAGTTTGTTTTGTATTTATTGAGTCTAAATTTTTCTTGCCGATAACGGTGATGATGGCAAGATATTCTGTGACGCTTCAGTTGGAGGACGTAGCACCTGTCTGATAAGTCTTGACGCTTTCTATGTTTCGAATTTATTTCTTCTTCATTTTTATTTCAGCCTCTAGGGAAAGATGAAACTACGGTCAAGAAGAGCTGTATTTTCCTCAGTTTCATCCATCCATATAAAAAATATCCTACGAAATTTTAATAAATTTTGCTAAGGGCGTTAATGCATTTCTCGCACGCACGAGGAAAGTTTAAAATTTTGTCTAATAACTTCTAGAAAGAAAAGATAATGTGTATGAGATTCACCAGTAACGATGGATATTTAAAAAAAAAATTTTAAGTACTATTTCTATACAAACGCACATCTACTTCTTCATAAGCGCTATGGCTTTAAAATCTTTACTCGTTTACGTCCAGTCAACAGAAATGTCACTAACAATAGATCTCTACCTTAGTAGGGCAATATGAAAGTAATGGCTTTGCCCTTGTTGACAAGACTGTGCGGCGTTCACTGCGCTGTACGAAATACACTTTTGCCTTCAACTTTTGGTGATCGTCTTGCTCTGAAAATCGTGAATTTAGTTTGGGAACTAAGAGATCTGGCCTGTCAATGGTGCCGACGAAATAATACTGGATGCCCTTGAAAGATGATGATGATGTTTGGTTTTGTTGGGTGGTCAACTGCGCGGTCATCAGCGCCCCTACAAAGTCCCAATTCTTCACACAGTCCAATTTAGCCACTGTCACGAATGATGATGATAATAAAATGATGAGGACAACACGAACACCCAGTCCCCAGGCAGAGAAAATCCCCAACCCGGCCGAGAATCGAACCCGGGACCCCGTGATCCAGAGGCAGCAAGGTTAGTCACTAGACCATGAGCTGCAGACATGCGCTTGAAAGGTAGCAACATCGAATAGCTCCACTTCTATTACGTATAGCATTCAATAAGTAATGCAGAACATTTTTTTCTGAAAGCAGGTTGGTTTTATTCAGGATTCCAATACACCATATTATTCCCCACTATTCTGATTCCAAAACCTTATTTCTCAATATAATCTCCGATGAATGTGACGGCCTTATCGCGAGGGCTTGTATGACCGCATGGTACCACTCTATTGGTCGACGGCGGAGGCAACGTTTTGCAGCATCAATAACCTCCGTATCATCCACGTACTGCTTCCCGCAGAGTGCTTCCTTTATTGGGGCAAACAAATGGAAGTCGGAAGGTGGGATATCCGGGTTGTAGGGTGGATGAGACAGAACAGTCCACTGAAGTCTTGTGAACTCCTCACGGGTGCGCAGTCTTGTGTGAGGCCTTGCGTTATACTGAAGAACGAGACGTTCTTTGGCATTTTTGTGGCAACGAACAAGCTGATGTCATTTTTACAATTTCCTGAGGATAGCACAGTACACTTCAGAGTTTATCGTTTCACCATGAGGGAGGACATAAAATAGAATAACTCTTTCAGAGTACCAGAAGGCCGTTGTTATGATTTTAGCGTCTGAGGACGCGGTTTTGAAGTTTGTCTTCGGAGGACAGGCGATGTGGCGCCACACCATGGATTACCATTTTGTTTCCAGTTCAAGGTTAGGAACCCGTGTTTCATCGCCTGTGACGATGTTCGACAAGAAATTGTCACTATCAGCTTCGTAATATGCAAGCAGTTCCGCACGGATGGTCCTTCGTTGCGCTTTATGGTCTTCTGTTAGGTGGCGAGGAACACAGATGGCATACAACTGTGAGTAAACGAATGTGTCAGCAGTACCAACAGAGATTTCCAGTTAAGCAGCGACGTATTTGACTGCGATGCGTCGATCACCCTTAATGAGAGTGTCCGCACGTTCCAACCAACATTGCCTGAGTCACAGTTATAAACTGCCAGCCGGCATGTGGGAAATGGGGCAGGTTTGCGTGATCTTTTTGCGATGATGACAGAAGCCTCTCCCAACGACTCAATGTAATTTTGTTCACTGACGGATCTCCGAAGGTAATCTGCAAGCGCCTATGAATATTTTCGATGCCCTGTTTTTCCGCCGAAAGAAATTCAGTGAGAGCTCTCTGTTTGGAAAGCATCTCCGTTACGTACAATACCTTGAAGCTTACGTACTGCGCTGCCACATATCGGAACATCATTAAACCATAGGGGCTGAAGCGGGAATATTCCACGATGTCTCATAACAAATTCCACATTTTTTCAACGGAAATTGACTAAGAAAAAACAGTGTTGCAATAGTTATTGAACATTTCTCTTAAAAACACAGTGTAATTAAAGATGAATGGGACAAAAAGGAAGTATTCCTGGCCCTACAGAAACAACTTTATTTGGGAAATGCACGTATTAACTGAAATTTTAATTCTTGCAGTTTACGTTGCAAGCAAAGAAACCACGAAAACTCGCCGTTGCTGTTCATCGTTCGCGTTAGTATTCGAAACGGTATGATCAGCGACAGTAAGGCTTATTGTGTCATCAGTAATCATTGTTCAAAGACATTTTCGGACCAGGTTTGGTAAAGTGGCACAGCATTACTAGATGTAATTCTCCGTAACTTGAGCGCCAGAACTAACCACAGAGACTTCGGTCCTTCCTTTTTCGCAGAATCTATCGTTACAGGCGTGGTATCGCGACGTGCTTTCTCTCTGGTTGTTGCATAAGTTGACAGAAGAGGTACCTGACTTCACTTTTCGGCGGAACCGAGCCTGCTACATTGGCATAACCTCGTACGTTCGTACGTAGTCACCTAAACGAACATCTTCCACCCCCTTCCCCCCCCCCCCCCACCACCAGGTTGCCTGAGAATATTCAGTGATGCTGGCTGGATGATGTGATATAAGGCAACCACACTTCCAAGTGCATCGTTGTCGAAAATTTTTATAACGATCTCAAACACATAACCATTCAGGGATTGAGACAAAAATAGTGTGATATGAATAACTAATATTTATAAACTTTTTACTGTGTTATACGACCGCAATATCGAGTGTACAATCATGCAGAACTATTTCGGCACAAAAGCTTTTCTAAATACCTACTGCTACGTTCGCATAGTAACATATTTTAATGTTGAAATCAACTTAACGTGGTCATAAATATGTTATATGTGTATCGCATTAATATTAAATTTATTGGCAATGATCAATTCAATGATATGGTATCACACTAAAAAACTGCTCATCAGATATCCCTGTATAACCTCAGTAAAGTTGTGAGTGAAGTCCATTTCCACCTTGTATCAACGACTGTAGCAGTCGCAGCAGACATATTGAAGACGTGGCACGGCAGGTGGCCCTGTGGTCACGATACTGGAAACTTATTCGGGAGAAGCAGGTTAAGAATCCTCTTCCAGCCAATGCGATTTAGGTATTCATTGGTTTCGCTAAATTACTTAGCAGATGGCTGGGCAGGTCGTTCGTAAAGGTTGTGTGGTCGCTGTTGCTGCATCTCGATCGATACGAGAACAAATACCTCTGTGAAATGCGACAACACGTGTTTAAGCACGTCTAGGTTCAACAACAATTTTTGCTACTGCTTGTTTTGATCGCCTGCCAGCGTACTAAGGCGTTAAAGATTAAGACGGCAGCAAAAGGTAGGTCGGAGGAAGTAGTCGAACTGTAACCGAGTAGTGCACCGAATTTTACGATCGCTCGATCGCGTGTCGGTCGAAATGCAATAATAATACTGAGCAGTGATTCGTAAGAAGGGAGAAGTCAACCAAGACTGAAAGATTCATGAAAGTTGAAGTTATATTCGAAAATCTTGGCATAATTTTGTTACTATAATTAAATAATAGGTTTCGACAAAGGATATAGTAAAATAATAGCGAGATTTCAATCAATTTGGCTTAATGAACTCCACCCAACCACTCATCAAATTGTCGTAATTAAGAAACAACCAAAAATTGACAAGGAGAGAAGTAATTGTCAACGAAGTGAGTAAGTAGGGAGCTCAACGTGAGTTGCTTGGTAGTTCGTTTGCACGGGTGAAAGCCAAAAAACCTTCCCCAGTCTTTGCATGTTTAAAATAGTGCTCCGTCGTCTCCAATTAAACTGACATCGATGCTTTAAACCCTGGCATTCTTCCTTTCTTCTCTATTCTTTTCCTATATGACTGACCGGTTGTAGCATGTTAGCACGAAGCTAACTTGCAGAATTAGTGATCTTTGTTATACGAAGAATGTAGCTATCAGTGCTGTGCTCCATCTTCCAGGAAACATGATACTTTCGATGCGACAAAAATATGGTTAACTCAAGGGTTGTTTGATTATCGAAGCCCTATCTGCTTATGCTACCGGAAATCCGTTCAATGATATATTCAAAAAAGTACAACAGTCATTATCATTTTTAAAACAGGACTATGATACTTTTTGTGCCAGAATGACAGATCCCTATGACAAGAATTCAGTGACATATTTCTTTTGTTGAACTGACAAGGTATTACGGAATAAAATTAGGGATGATAGTGCTGTTATTATGACTGTTTGAATGGTGCACTGCCAGGAAATTTACGACACTTTGCCAGAAAACCAGCGCCGCCAAGTCAAACGATACGATCTGTTTACGCCACTCTCGACGGATAGTGGCGTAAATTCCAGGCGGCATGACATTCGGACAGCCACAACAACACAACAACCCCGTATTACTCCCTATTTTCATGTCAGACCTACAAAAGGGGTATATCACTGAATCTTTCTCACATAGACCTACTACAGTGACACAAAAATATCGTAGATCCATTTTAAAAAATGCTAGTGAACATTGTATTACTCACTTTGTTTTCGTTAGTATGTATATGAGTATACGAGTATATAAGCTGTACAGCATATATTTGATCATCAAATGGACACGTCGGCTCTTTTATACAGGGTGGTCCATTGATCGTGACCGGGCTCAGTATCTCACGAAATAAGTGTCAAACGAAAATACTGCAAAGAACGAAACATGTCTATCTTGAAGGGGCAAACCAGATGGCGCTATAGTTGGCCCGCTAGATGGCGCTGCCATAGGTCAAACGGATATCAACTGCGTTTTTTTAAATAGGAACCCCCATTTTTATTACATATTCGCGTAGTACGTAAAGAAATATGAATGCTTTAATTGGACCATTTTTTTCGCTTTGTGATAGATGGCGCTGTGATAGTCACAAACATATGGCTCACCATTTTAGACGAACAGATGGTAACGGGTAGGTATTTTAAAGTAAAATACAGAACGTAGGTACGTTTGAACATTTTTTTCTGTTGTTCCAATGTGATACATGTACCTTTCATTTCTGAGAACGCATGCTGTTACAGCGTGATTACCTGTAAATACCACATTAATGCAATAAATGCTCAAAATGATGTCCGTCAACCTCAATGCATTTGGCAATACGTGTAACGACATTCCTCTCAACAGCGAGTAGTTCGCCTTCCGTAATGACAATGCGCTGACGCATGTTGTCAGGCGTTGTCGGTGGATCACGATAGCAAATATCCTTCAACTTACCCCACAGAAAGAAATCCGAGGACGTCAGATCCGGTGAACGTGCGGGCCATGGTATGGTGCTTCGACGACCAATCCACCTGGCATGCAATATGCTATTCAATACCGATTCAAATGCACGCGATTTATGTGCCGGACATCCATCATGTTGGAAGTACATCGCCATTCTGTCATGCAGTGGAACGTCTTGTAGTAACATCGGTAGAACATTACGTAGGAAATCAACATACATTGCACCATTTAGATTGGCATCGATAAAATGGGGGCCAATTATCCTTCCGCTCATAATGCCGCACCATACATTAACCCGCCAAGGTCGCTGATGTTCCACTTGTCGCAGCCGTCGTGGATTTTCCGTTGCCCAATAGTGCATATTATGCCGGTTTACGTTACCGCTGTTAGTGAATGACGCTTCGTCGCTAAATAGAACGCGTACAAAAAAATCTGTCATCGTCTCGTAATTTCTCTTGTGCCCAGTGGCAGAACTGTACACGACGTTCAAAGTCGTCGTCATGCAATTCCTGGGGCATAGAAATATGGTACGGGTGCAATTGATGTTGATGTAGCATTCTCAGCACCGACAATTTGAGATCCCGATTCTCGCGCAATTTGTCTGCTACTGATGTGTGGATTAGACGCGACAGCAGCTAAAACACCTACTTGGGCATCATCATTTGTTGCAAGTCGTGGTTGACGTTTCACATGTGGCTGAACACTTTCTTTTTCCTTAAATAACGTAACTATCCGTCGAACGGTCCGGACACTTGGATGATGTCGTCCAAGATACCTAGCAGCATACATAGTACACACCCGTTAGTCATTTTGATCACAATTGCCATACATCAACACGATATCGACCTTTTCCGCAATTGTTACAGGGTCAATTTTAGCACAGGTAATGTATCACGAAGCAAATACCGTCCGCACTGGCGGAATGTTACGTGATACCACGTACTTATACGTTTGTGATTATTACGGCGCCATCTATCACAAAACGAAAAAAGTGGTCCAACTAAAACATTCGTATTTCTTTACGTACTACACAAATATGTAATAAAATATGGGGGTTTCTATTTTTAAAAACGCAGTTGATATCCGTTTGACCTATGGCAGCGCCATCTAGCAGGCCAACCATAGCGCCATCTGGTTTCCCCCTTCAATCTATACGAGTTTCGTTCTTTGTAGTTTTTCCGTTTGATGCTTATTTCGTGAGATATTTGGCCCCAGTCACTATCAACGGACCACCCTGTGAGTGTTCGTCTGATGATTACCCCAGGTGGCTGAAATCGGTCGTTACCAATAATATGTTTTAGCAGCTGTGATTGGAATAAATATGCATTTGTTGTGCAGCAACTAATTAACCTGAATCTGCAAAACCGATTATCCTTAAGTAACAAGTCTAACATGATAATGTCAACCTAGGAATACCGCAAACGATTAATAACACGTTTGCTGTCCACATTTTAATACGGCTTTCATTCCTTAAATAAATGAAAAGCGAAAGCCCATGATGAAAACAAGCCTCAGGATTAGTGTTACGCTTTTTGAGAAAAATCATTAAAAGGAACGGAACATGCCTGGTTATCAGTAATTCAAATAATTTCGCTGTTGAATGACACAGTCTCGAAAGATCCCCACGAAACCAGTTGACTAACAGAATATTGCGTTTTACTTATTTTTTTACATTGTAAGGTGAAAGGTTACACACATTTCACAAACGTTGTATAGCCAAAAGCTTTTGAGTTCAGAAAGTGATGCGAGCAGCATGAAACAGTAGCTGAGAATCCCTACATTTGCCTTATATGGAGAGATGAAGGTGTTCAGTGATTCTCATTATGGTCTGAATATTAAATTGGTTTACATAAATGTCACTCACGTTATATACTGGAAAGGTTGCTTACTAAAGACCATCAAAGCGAGATCCACCTAATTCACTACCGTTATTCGAATGTAACTGACATTTTAGTAACAACTGCAAGAGCACGGTTGCAAAGACATGTTAAGAGCCAACAGAATGATCCATGAACGTGATAAAAGAAATATCTGTTGCAATTCTGACTACTGCAACCTAGATTCATTTTAACTTGCATAACGTAATCAAGCCTTTTTCTCCCTCTACAATTTTACTCGCACCCCCTTCCCCCACACCCCCCACCCCTCAAACGCACGCAGTTACATCCTTTACCACACTGACAAGTCCTTGATGTCATAGGATGTGTCCTAACAACCTATTACTGCTTCTAATCAAGTTGCGTTATAAATATCTTTTCTAATCAAGTAGATTCAATGCCTTCTCATTAGTAATCCAATCCTTAGCATTATTCTGTCGGATCATATTCTTGCTGTTCCCAGTCTCTACATCTTTTCTGACTACGTTCCATTACCCTTGTATCACTTTTATGACCTTCACCTTATAAGTTCTTTTCAAGACGCCGCCCTGTTCAGCTGATCTTCCAGGTACTTTGAGGTGTCCGACTGAATTACAACGTCATCGGCGCACCTCTAAGTTTATAGTTTTGCACCCTGAGCTTTAATTTCTATTGGAAATTTCTCCTGGGTTTTCTTTACTGCTTGTTCAATGCATAGATTGAATAACACGAATAATAGCGGTGATAGGTTACAAACCTTTCTCACTCTCTTCTCAGCTACTGATTCTCTTCCAAGTTCTTTGCCTCAAGTAACTGCAGTCTGGTTTCTGAAAAAGGTCTTCGTAATCCTTTGCATTTTACCTTTGCTACCTCCTGAATTTCAAAGAGTTTGTTCCGGTCAAATCTGTCAAAATCTCTCTCTAAATCTACAAATGCCATAAATGTATGTTTGCCAACCCGATGACCACACGCTCCTGATTAGTCCCCGCCCAGACAGTTGGCTGGCTGACTATTTTACGTCCGGAATATTTTAATCATAAGGATGCTAGTATCATTAAATCGTAAAGTAGAACAGCATGTAATTTCTGCTTGCCTTCGGCAGTTCGCATTACCAACATAGCAAGGTTATATAGGTTAATGTTCGAAGGCCAGATCAGTCAGACATGTAGATCGCTCTCCCTGCACGTACTGAAAATCTGTTGTCCGTCTTAAGAAACCATACGTTTGTCTGACCTCACCATACAAACCCCTCCGATATGGTTGCACCTGCGGTATGGCTATCTACATTGATAACCCAAAACATAATGACACTGCCCACCGCGACGTTGGATGACGCCTGGTGGCGTTGCAGGCACATGACACGACAACCAAAGCATGTAAGCGAAGGAAACACGGACAGGGGACCACCCTAGCGATGATACATGGGCTTCAAATGAGGAAAAACATAAAAACATTGAGCTAAGCGACTTTAATAAAGGGCAGATTACTGTGACGCAAAGCCTGTGAACGAGTATCTCGAAAATGGCGAAGTTGGTCCAATGTTCGCGTGCTACTGTCATGAGCATCTATGGAAACAGGTAGAAGGACAACAAAACTACCACTAAGCGGTAAATGATTGGACGTCCACGACTCTTCACAGAACGTGGTTTCCGAAGGCTGGTCTACTTTGTAAAGTAGGATAAATGCTGCTCTGTGGCATCTCTGACAAAAGAGCACAATGCTCGTGCGCGCTCAAGTGTTTCACAGCCCACCGTTCATCGTACATTGCTGAACATAGAGCTACGCAGCATACCATCCCTGCGTGTTCATATGATGATCCAACGACATCGTCAGTTACGCTTGCAGTGGGCACGGGATCATAGGGATTCGACCGTCGATCAATGCAAGGGTGACGGCTCTTTGGGTGAATCATATTTTTGCTACTCTACGTCGATGGTCGTCTCCTCAAAAGCCGTCGTCCAGGTGAACGGTGGCTTGAAACGTGCAGCACGCCACGGACGCAGGCTGGTGGGAGCAGTAATATGCTACGCGGCACATTCTCTTGCGCTTGTGTGGGACCTGTGGTAGTAATCGAAGACACGCTGAAAGTTGCGAACCACCTGAACCATTTCATGCTTGATGTCTTCCCCGGCGGCGATGTCATCTTTTAGCAATATAATAATCCGTGTCTCGGAGCCAGAACCGTGCTAAAGTGGTCTGAGGAGCATTATAGTGAACTCACGTGGGTGTCTCGGCGACTGAATTAGCCTGATGTAAATACTATGGAACTCATCTGGGTCGCTATCGAATGCCATAACCGCGTGCGCAGATCAGCGGGGCGTTACTTATGCGAATTACATGACCTGTACGTAGACACCTAATGCTACATACCTCTCCACATACGTACCAACAAACTGTCGGATTCCTGATGCGCAAAATCAGACGGACAAACAAGCTTTTAAGTAGGTGGTCATAATGTTTTGTATCACCAGTGTATATCATTGACACATGCAAGCCACCCCACTGCGGTAAGATCGAAGTTTCGTGGGAAGACGTGAATAAAAGGTAAGTATTTCATAAAATGAAAAGATTCTTGCTACGTATATCTGAAAGCTTACCACAAACCTAGACCTGCCTCCCAATAATCTGAAGATATTGTCTGCAGCTCGTGGTCGTGCGGTAGCGTTCTCGCTTCCCGCGCCCGGTTTCCCGGGTTCGATTCCCGGCGGGGTCAGGGATTTTCTCTGACTCGTGATGACTGGGTGTTGTCTGATGTCCTTAGGTTAGTTAGGTTTAAGTAGTTCTAAGTTCTAGGGGACTGATGACCATAGATGTTAAGTCCCATAGTCCCCCAGAGCCCTGAAGAAATTATGCATAAAGTAGTCGTCCAAAATATAGTGGGCGAACTATCAGTTTAATAAGTCACAGCTGCAAAATACTAACACGAATTCTGAACAGACGAATGGAAAAACTGGTAGAAGCGGACCTCGGGGAAGATCAGTTTGGATTCCGTAGAAATATTGGAACACGTGAGGCAATACTGACCTTACGACTTATCTTAGAAGAAAGATTAAGGAAAGGCAAACCTACGTTTATAGTATTTGTAGACTTAGAGCACGCTTTTGACAATGTTGACTGGAATATTCTCTTCCAAATTCTAAAGGTGGCAGGGGTAAAATACAGGGAGCGAAAGGCTACTTACAATTTGTACAGAAACCACGTGGCAGTTATAAGAGTCGAGGGATATGAAACGGAAGCAGTGGTTGGGAAGAGAGTGAGACAGGGTTGTAGCCTCTCCCCAATGTTATTCAATCTGTATATTGAGCAAGCAGTAAAGGAAACAAAAGAAAAATTCGGAGTAGGTATTAAAATCCATGGAGAATAAATAAAAACTTTGAGGTTCGCCGATGACATTGTAATTCTGTCAGAGACAGCAAAGGACTTGGAAGAGCAGTTGAACGGAATGGACATTGTCTTGAAAGGAGGATATAAGATGAACATCAACAAAAGCAAAACGAAGATAATGGAACGTAGTCGAATTAAGTCGGGTGATGCTGAGGGAATTAGATTAGGAAATGAGACACTTAAAGTAGTAAAGGAGTTTTGCTATTTGGGGAGCAAAATAACTGATGATGGTCGAAGTAGAGAAGATATGAAATGTAGACTGGCAATGGCAAGGAAAGCGTTTCTGAAGAAGAGAAATTTGTTAACATCGAGTATAGATTTAAGTGTCAGGAAGTCGTTTCTGAAAGTATTTGTATGGAGTGTAGCCATGTATGGAAGTGAAACATGGACGATAAATAGTTTGGACAGGAAGAGAATAGAAGCTTTCGAAATGTGGTGTTATAGAAGAATGCTGAAGATTAGATGGGTAGCTCACATAACTAATGAGGAGGTATTGAACAGAATTGGGGAGAAGAGGAGTTTGTGACACAACTTGGCGAGAAGAAGCGACCGGTTGGTAGGACATGTTCTGAGGCATCAAGGGATCACAAATTTAGCATTGGAGGGCAGCGTGGAGGGTAAAAATCGTAGAGGGAGACCAAGAGATGAATACACTAAGCAGATTCAGAAGGATGTAGGTTGCAGTAGGTACTGGGAGATGAAGAAACTTGCACAGGATAGGGTAGCATGGAGAGCTGCATCAAACCAGTCTCAGGACTGAAGACCACAACAACAACAAGGTGGTAAAGTAATTAAGAGAGTGAAATTATGCATAAAGTAGTTGTCCAAACTATAGTGGGTGAGGTGGTAAAGTAATTAAGACAGTGGACTCTTTATAGGCACGAGCAGAGTTCAAATTTTCGTCTAATCATTCTGCTTTCGATTGACTCTTATTCAATGAATCACGTAAGGCGAATGATACAATGATTCCTTCAAAAAGCCAGTTCCGATTCACTTTGCTTCTGTGTCCCATCTGCGCTAATTCCACTATCTAACCATTTCGACGTCGACGGCATATTTAAGTTACATTATCTTTTGAGTCCAGTTATATATTGCGGCGCAAAAAGTCCTATAGTTTCATTGTCCATAGTACTCAGGAAAGATAGTAGAGCCTTTACTTCCAGACAGCGTTTGGCCTCCCAGAAAGCACTTAAATTCAGTTTAACAGCAGGCTGTGTCGGCTTGAAATATACTTGGTCACCGTAACGTCTCTCTTCGTCGCGGGATTGAAGACAAGGTCCTCTGATACGACCTCAAGTGTGTCACTACCTGAAGTCCTCCCGCTCCAAAAATGTGACTTTAATCTTGGTTTATACTGTGGCATTTAAATGGCAGTGTGTCGGGGGATGACAGTCAAGAGATGTTGTTGTTTTTGTCGTGTTTTTCAGTCCTAACACTGGTATGATGCATCTCAGCACGCTAGTTTGCACTGTGCAAGTCTCCTGGCTACTGTAACCTACTTCTCTTCCAACCCATTTACTGTATGAGGACCTCAGTCTCCCTCTGCAAGTTTCACGCCCAACACTTCCTTTCATTACCATATTTATGATTCTTTGCTGCCTCAGAATGGGCCTTGCAACCTGATCCCTTCTTTTAGTCAGGTTGTGCCACAAATTTCTTCTTTCCCCAATGTATTTCAGCACCTCATCATTAGTCATTCCATATACTCTTCAGCATTATTCCCGCCGACCATATTTCAAAAGATTCTGTTTTATCCTTGTCTGGTCTGAATATTGTCCACGTTCCTCTTCAGTGCTAGGCTACACATTAGAGAAATGTTTTCAGAATAGGCATCCTAACATACAGATTTATGCTCGGTGTTAACAGATTTCTCTTCTTTAGAAATGTTTTTCTTCCTATTGTCAGACTACATTCTATATCTTTCCAACTTCGTCCATCGTCAGTTATTTTGGTACATAAAATCCTCTGTTCAAGTGGCCTGCGCTCACTGCGAGTGTAGCTGTGAGCGAGGTGCATCATAAGTAATTATACCGTATGGTTTTCAGAGAATGATTAGATTTTTCATGAACATTGGTTCTCAACAACGAATTCCAAAATTGTATTGTTATTCATAGTGACAGATATCTAAGTGAATCACTCAGCTTCGCATTACGTCTTTCATCTGTTCGACGTTCAGTCTAGACGTAATTTCCAGTGTTGCAAGTGACACGTTTCTTACGTCAGTTCTAGTACTGCCTGTCTACTCCATGTGTATCAAACTTTAAGATGATCATCAAGAAATACCGCGTCACACACCCTCTTTCTGTTGGGGACCAACAAGTTGCGCAATTATATTCGGTAGCAGAGGCAAGTAATAATGAAACAGGTGGTGTCGAGAGGAATCAGATGCTAAAGAATGAATGAATGAATCAAATAGTAAAACTTATCTACTACAATCAGTGCCTCAGTTCCTAATCTAATCCCTTCAGCATAACCTGACTGTATTCGATTACATTCAGTTGCCTTGTTTTACTTCTGCTGATGTTCATCTTGGAACCTCTTCTCAAGACACTATTTATTCCGCCCACGTGTTCTTTAAGGTTCCTCGATATCTTAGATATAACTACAACGTCATCGGTAAACTGAAAAGTCGTTTATCTTCTCCCTGCACTTTCATTCCCTTTCCAAATTTTTACATCGTTGCCATAACAGCTTGTGCAGACTGAATAACGGTCTCCAACCCTGTCCTCTCAACTACTTTAGTGTCCTGCTTTTATAACTTCAGTCTGGTTTCTGTACAAGTTATAGACTACCTTTCGTTCCCTGTGTTTTAACCCGGCTACCTCCCGGATTTAAAAGAGTGTAGTTCAATCAACGCTCCACAATATTTCTCTTAATTTACGAATGCTATAAACATCGATTTATCTTTCTTTAATCTATCTTTTAAGACACGTCTAGTCTCATGATTGCCTCACGTGTTCCTAAATTTTGGGCAGAATCTAAGTTAATCTTCCCCAATATCGGTATTTACCAGTTTTTCGATTCTTCTATTAACATCTCGTATCAGTATTTTGTAACCATGGCTTCTTAAACTGATAATTCGATAATATTCACTCCTGTCAGCATCTGTGTTTCTTGTTATTGAAATTTTTCCATTGTCCTTGAAGTCTGAGGGTACTTCACCTGTATCACACGTCTTGCGCAGTAGGTCGAGCGGTTCTCCAATGATCTCAGTAACTCTGAGGGGATTTCGTCTACTTCATCGGCCTTGTTTCGATTTACCTCTTTCAGCGCCCTGTGTAATTCTCCCTGCAGTATCATGTCTGTCGTCTCATATTCATCAACTTCCTATGCCCTTTATGTAACATTTTCTTAAAGTTCATTTCCCTTGTATTACCCTTCCATATAAATTTTCAAGTTCCATATTTCCCTTCTTTGTTTAGTACTGGATTGCCATCTGAGATCTTGATATTCATACAGTTTCTTCTCTTTTCTCCAAAGGCCTCTTTAATTTTCTTACGGGTGGCATCTGTCTCACCCCTTGCATTTGTACTAAAGCCTATGTCTGTGATCTTCTGCACCCAAACATTTCGCCACGCTTCTCAGTAGATCTAATTTCCTTCTTCGCAAATGAGTTGCTTAATCAATTTCACAAATCAGCTCTAGAAAATATGTTTGGTACAATGTTTCAAGAATGCTTTCCCCGTTCCTACATTCTAAAAACATGTATGTCCTAGAATCAGATATTACTGAGTTTTTCACAACAATTAAGACGAGGTCACATTCGATGTCCTGCATATCTTTTCAGTATGTAATCTGTTATTTTTATTTCGAGATCCAGTCATATTTATGTTCCAAATATTACGTGTGCATTACTACCGCTAATAAGTAATTCTGGAACCTTACCCTAATCGTATCGGTAGTTGACTAGTATTTTCTTCTAGAGTCCTGCAATCACAAGTATTCCTCTGTGTGAAAAAAACTAGGTGATATGTTCTTCACCTATTAGTGCACCACACCTAAATACAATGGTGTGAGAAACTTAAGGATTAAAGTAATCTTAGCATGATGCGTCACTGCCAAGACATATAGCTCGATTAGACTTAGACTATATACTAAAAGAATTGCTACAGCATAGTACAGAAGCTAATTGCAAGACTCACGCAATGAGCCGAACAGAAATGACGCCTTTATTCAAAGATAATAATTACCCTGAGGTCACAGCGATTTATGATGGCGCCTTAGACATTAAAAATGGTGTCGTATGATTATTAATAGGGTGTATGGTCACCACAGACAACAATATATGGTCCGCAGCTCGTGGTCGTGCGGTAGCGTTCTCGGTTCCCGCGCCCGGGTTCCAGGGTTCGATTCCCGGCGGGGTCAGGGATTTTCTCTGCCTCGTGATGACTGGGTGTTGTGTGATGTCCTTAGGTTAGTTAGGTTTAAGTAGTTCTAAGTTCTATGGGACTGATGACCATAGATGGTAAGTCCCATAGTGCTCAGAGTCATTTGAACCATTTTTTGATAATATATGCACTGCAAAGTGCTCCGCTTTTGGTGATGAAGTTGGTAAGGATTTCTTGTGGTAGGGCGTTCCATTCCTCCACCAGCTCGGTAAATAACTGCTGGATGGCCATTGGTGAACGTGAACGTGTTGCATCAAGTCTCCTCAACGTATCCCACAAGTGCTTGATGGTATATAAGCCGGGAGAACCTGGAGAGCAGCCTATCCGCCGAATATCCTCTCGTCCCAAGAGCTCATCCACCTGCGCTATTCGGAGCAGTCGCGCATTGTCATCCGCAAGAATGAAGTCAGGGCCGTAACACCTGGACCACCAAACAGATCATGTTCGACAACGTTCCTGGGTGCGTTACGTGTTCCCACCTCTTGCCATGTGAGCCTGCGTCCAGAATCTTCACACGCACTGAACCTGCTGTCGTCGGAGAAGAACACGTGACATCACTCATCGTTGATCCAGCCACTATCGCTAACGGTGTCGTTGCAGTACCGACGTCAACGGAACACAACGTACTGGTCGTCGGTACAGAGACCACGCCCATGCAGTTGCCGTGCCACTGTAGAGTGTGGGACTACGTGCCGTTCAGTACTGTTGAATGTGGTAGCAACTCCACCTGCAGTCTGACGTGGGTCCCTTCTTGTCTGTTGCACGATGTAGCCGTCATCTTCTGATGTAATTGATCGTGGTCGACCAGCTCCTCTCCTTTGGGCAGAAGGGCGTGTTGTTCGAAACGCTCGCTACGCACGTGCAACAATGCTGTGAGCAATAAAATTCTCCTGACTTACACTTGTCACACTTTGTCCTCCTTCAGATTTCCCGATGATTCTTCCGCTTGTGAAGTCATCTGGATGTTGTTTCTGGGCCATGTTCTAATGAATAATACCAAAGCAGTGCACCATAACTGTTAGCTGATTGGCACACACTCAACTGCCTTGGGTTTTGGGGCCAGACCCATTTGTTGCTATAGTCACGTTGTTCTCACGCCATGTGAGGTCCCATTTTCCATGAACGACAGGGAGATCTCTGGCAACACGTTCTTGCACTTTCATTCATTTCCACCGAGTAGTTAATAGTTTGTGTTACTTTATCTAACTCGTTCTTAAGTTTTGCAGAGCAGTGGACTTCAAGGTCTCGCAGAAATGTGTTCCTGACCAGAAATGCCCTCACATGTTCTTAGCACGTTATCTCCTATTTGCTTGCTGTGTGTAGTGCACACCCTGCCTGTTCAGTAGAACCCTACAATTATCCACAAGATAGCGCAACTCAAGAAATCTTCCCCTACATCTTCGGAGAATCGACGAGCCTTTGTTTCAATCCTTCACGAGTCTAAAAACAGAAAGATCTCAGTCAGATTCGGGGACAACGCTATAAGTCTTCATCCTGCACGTGGTGACAATTTTAGCCAGCTGGCGAAAAGAAAAACAAGAAGGCGTTTAACGCTGCATCGACGGCGCGGTCATTAGACAACAGCCAGAAGTTCGGACTGGGATGGCTAGGAAAGGAAATTTGCCTTAGCCTTTTCAAAGAAACAGTCCCTATTTTTGTATTGAACGATTTGAGGAAAACCTTCAGGAAACCTCAGTTCGAATGATCGGACGGGGATCTGAATCCCTCTTCTCTCAAATGTGAGTCCAATGTTTTAACCACTAAGCCCGCCCAGTCCGCTCAGTTCGCCAAAAAGCAGCGAGTGAGGCCTGCAGACCGAACAAGTGTCGTTGGCGTCGATGTGAACCACGACTATGTCTGGTTGTTCCCGGTGTGTTCAGTAATTGTCAGCACAGTTTGGTGTGTACGCAGGAAAAGCTCTTCACCAAACACACTGATCTTCCTTACTGACCTAAAGGATCATTTCCTTGGCTTAAAATTTCAGTTAGGTATGACGAACAATATCACCCTCTGTCTGGACGTTGCAGACCGGATGGTCCCAGTCTCAACAGATGAATCGTCTCGTGCTAGCTGAAATGTCTTATCAGTATTAGTCAACATGTGTGTCCAAAGTTGTTGTTAGGACATACAAGAGTATCTGTGTGGCCAATACACATATTAACCAGTGAGCTATAGATATGCAGCCCTTATACTGTCCTACACTCACTGTTGTGTGAAAGGGATGTGGCAAAGTAGAACGTTTTGGAAGGCACAGCGGCGTCAGCGATCTCAAGCGACGCCATAAACTCTCGACGTGCTATAATCGTCGGCACAGAAACTAGACCGATGTCGCATATGCGGGCAGCAACTTGTCTGCAGACAGTGGCCAAGTCCTACTGCAGCCAATCATAACTAACACAGTCTATTCACTGTCAGATCAGAGCGCAGTACGTAAGAAAACTAAATGCTCTGCACAAACGAGCAGCTGTTGCTACTGTAAGTAGCACTGCTCACACGCTGTACAGCAAATGCTGGTGCGCTACTGGGAGAGGGTATTCATCTACTCTAATCAAGCGACAGTGGCGCTTATGGTTACGTGAAGATAGCAAGGTTGGTGCATAAATTCGCAGCTTTCCTCTGTAAGTTTAATAAAAACAACAGATACACATAACAGAGGCTTTACTCATCATAATAAAGACAACAGATACACGTAACAAAGACTTTAGTCATACATTCTCTTTCACTATTGACAATAGTCTGCCAATTCTGGAGTAACTCCCCGATTCTGCGACTATAAAAATCACGTGGTACTGAGGCGAAGAACTCATCGAACAATGTTCGGAGCGCATTTTCATCTGGAAAGGAAGTTCCTTGATGGCTGTTCGATGACTGTCGCCTGATAAACAAAATAAGAGCCTACGGAATATCAGACCAGCTGTGTGGCTGGATTGAAGAGTTTTTAGCAAACAGAACACAGCATGTTGTTCTCAATGGAGAGACGTCTACAGACGTTAAAGTAACCTCTCGCGTGCCACAGGAGAGTGTTATGGGACCATTGCTTTTCACAATATATATAAATGATCTAGTAGATAGTGTCGGAAGTTCCATGCGGCTTTTCGCGGATGATGCTGTAGTATACAGAGAAGTTGCAGCATTAGAAAATTGTAGCGAAATGCAGGAAGATCTGCAGCGGATAGGCACTTGGTGCAGGGAGTGGCAGTTGACCCTTAACATAGACAAATGTAATGTATTGCGAATACATAGAAAGAAGGATCCTTTATTGTATGATTATATGATAGCGGAACAAACACTGGTAGTAGTTACTTCTGTAAAATATCTGGGAATATGCGTGCGGAACGATTTGAAGTGGAATGATCATATAAAATTAATTGTTGGTAAGGCGGGTACCAGGTTGAGATTCATTGGGAGAGTCCTTAGAAAATGTAGTCCATCAACAAAGGAGGTGGCTTACAAAACACTCGTTCGACCTATACTTGAGTATTGCTCATCAGCGTGGGATCCGTACCAGGGCGGGTAGACAGAGGAAATAGAGAAGATCCAAAGAAGAGCGGCGCGTTTCGTCACAGGGTTGTTTGGTAAGCGTGATAGCGTTACGGAGATATTTAGCAAACTCAAGTGGCAGACTCTGCAAGACAGGCGCTCTGCATCGCGGTGTAGCTTGCTGTCCAGGTTTCGAGAAGGTGCGTTTCTGGATGAGGTTTCGAATATATTGCTTTCCCCATACTTATACCTCTCGAGGAGATCACGAATGTAAAATTAGAGAGATTCGAGCGCCCACGGAGGCTTTCCGGCAGTCGTTCTTCCCGCGAATCACACGCGACTGGAACAGGAAAGGGAGGTAATGACAGTGGCACATAAAGTGCCCTCCACCACACACAGTTGGGTGACTTGCGGAGTATAAATGTAGATGTAGATAGTGGAGATGTTCAAAAAATGAGAGAGTAAGATCATGCGAATAATACAGGTGCGGAGCGACTTCCCAACGTAGATCCTGTATAGCAGAATGCGGGAGGATGTCCACATGGAGTATCATCACTTCACGCAGTCTTCCTGGTAGTTGTTCTTAGATTATGTCGGCAAGACGTCTCATTTTTTGACAGTATATGTCAGCAGTGATGGTTACACCTTGGGGAAGCAATTCTAGTCGTTGTTCCACCAGATGCATAATATCATTTTCTGTGGATGTGCGCAGGTCTTTGAACGGGGAGTTACTTCTTTGTTTGGGATTAGCCTTTCCTTTCTTTGCCTTATGTTAGCATAAAGACAACATTTCTCGTCACCAGTAACGATAAATGATAGGAATGGTTGGTGTTATTAACGAACCAGTTGATGGCGAACACGTAGAACCACCGGCTGGTTTTTGTGGTTTTGGTTTAGAGTACGGACTCGCGGGCCATGCCTGGACCCGAATCCCAGAGTGCCAAGTGGCAAAGTGCCGATTAGTCGCATTGCGTGCTTCTTAGTTTTATATTTCACATTTCTCAATAACTTAGATCACAAACAAAACAACTTTTCACTATTAACTAATTATTTTTGACACACTGAAGACACAAAAAAATTTGCCTGGTGCAAACTGGCGGCACACGGACACACGGAGACTGTTTCACAGTGTTGCCTCGTAATCGTGACTCATTTACTTCCATAATCGAAAAACAGGTCTTTCATACAAATATGTCGATTGAAATATTGTAGCACTTTTTTCAAATTTATTATGGAGACTTGGAAAATCTACCCGAGGAGAGCAATGAACACGTCCTGGACAATTTTAACGTAAAAAAAAAATGCCATTGAAACTGGAATTACCTTGCAGGTCAATGAGTTACGTTTGTACATGTACAGGAAGGCTTTCAACTGAACGGTCTCGAAAACAGCAGAGATCTACGACCGACAGTGTCCTCAAAATCTTTATAAATCTCTCATTTAATTCTTGCAAGGGCACAGTGAATTCTTCAAACCTAGCGCATTGTTTAATGCCAGTGAACTTAGGGAACTGGGCTGTCTTCGTCAGAATGTGACTCTTCTACAACGCTATTTTCTTTTTAAATGCGTCCGCATCAAATCAGGAAGAAATTACCTTAAAATCTTTTACTGTGGGCAGTGTACAGTCAAGTCCACTTAAAATGCAAAGTCTGCAGTCTATTCCTGATGTTCCAATTTTCGTTTCTGCACTACTTTTTCCTTCATAAAGTCAACAGCAGCGAGTTTTAAATTGAAGAACCGTTCCCGGCATGACTCTTGAGTTAACCAATGCACTTTGCAGTAAAATATGTCTGCGTATTCTTCAATCATATGCACCGAAAACTGTTGCAACTGACAACGGAATAATCGATACTTCTTCAGAAATGTTACTATTCGTACCACCAAGTTCTTCAAGCGTTCCATGCTTAAAAATTTTGCACAAAGTGCTTCTTGATGCACAGAACAATGAATCCCCTCTGTCGATCGTTGTAAGTTTTTGCTCTTTCATTGTCATCTAAATGTTTAAATTCTTTCTACATGGTACTGTAACGTCGTTTGATAGCCTTTGCGAATTGAGAATTCTCATCCTTCTCTTCTGCCATTTTCATTCTTTTTAAAGGGTTGTGTCGATAGATTTCTACGTTGCCTTTTCTTTGCGCAAACAGCCCGTGGACCCGTGAATGTCCTTCTACCACGAACAAATAGCGAAGGGTAAAGAGCGCTGACACCACGATACTGGCAAACTCAGAGAGTTGTGCCGACCGAAAAATGCCTCACGACATTGATAAACGAAATGGAGCACTGATCTGGGTACTTCTGAGAAGGATCCAGAGAAGCCGAGAGACAGACCGGACACTGGTGCGCTGCACGCGTGAAGTTTAGTATGACGTGGCCGGCCCTGGTTTAGAGCATGCGGTACCCATATATTCTATTTTTGAACCTTCCCCGTTACACGCAAATGTCGCACGGTTGTGCAATGGTCACAGTTCATCACACTTACGTGACGTGCTGTAGAATCGTTAGCTCCGGGGTCTGGTGTGATGGATGTAGTAACTTTTTCCATTGGGGCGATTGTAGTGGCGTGGGAATTGGGAAAATGAGTGGTTCTGTAGGCTATGCAGTAGAGATAGAAAGATTGTGGAACAGGAGGGGAAAACTGCTCCCCTTCAGGCTGAGTTAGATGAGGCTAGGCGAGAACTGGGCAGGTTAAGGGGGGAGAAGGGTAAACAGGGGTGGGAAGTGGCAACAGGCATAAGGAACAGGCCAAGAAATTCTTCTGACAGCTTTGTTATTAATGTACAATATAGGTTTGACCTGTTGCCTCAGTCAGAAACTGATGAGCCTCTCACAGAAGTAGATGTAGACAGGTAGACAGGGCTCAACAAGCTTTCAGCAGCAAATTGAATAAGAATGTAGGGAAGTCTGCAAAGAGAAAGAAAGTCTTGTTGCTAGGTAGTCCGCATGCTAGGGGTGTGGGCCAACTTCTGCAGGATGAATTAGGGTCAGAATACCAGGTCACAAGTTTTTTTCAAACCCAGTGCTGGACTGGGGCAGGATACAGAGGATTTAGGTTCACTATGAAGAGGCTTTACTATGGAAGATACCGCGGTTATTGTGGGTGGGTCGGGCAACAGTATGGACAGAGATCCGTGGTACAGCATAGAGTGTGACCTGACAAAGATTGCTTCAACATCGAGTCATACCAGTGTTCAGTTTGTGTCGCTTCTGGAGCGCCACGACCGACCCCATTTGAGCTCTTCTGTCAGGAGAGTTAATTTGGAGTTGGAACGGCTACTTGGATCTGGTGCGGGGTCACACATTGGTGTGGTTCCTGTTGATTCACTCTGTAGGTGGGACTATACTAGACATGGCCTACACCTCAACAAGAAAGGGAAGGGTAAACTGGCTGGGCTGACAGCAGGAAATTTAAAGGGGGGAGGAACTACATCTCATGGTGGAAGCTCTTTTTTAGTGTAAGATCAGTGTCCAGTGGGAAACTCAGCCAGGCAAGTACTAAAGATGTTAAAAAAGTTCAAGCTACTCACTAAAGTGAAGTGGAAAATAATGTTAGTATATTTCATCAAAATGTTGGGGGATTGAAGAATAAAACTGATGAGCTTCTGCTTTGTTTAGAAGATACAGAAACTGAGAATGTAATAGATGTACTATGCCTGTCTGAGCATCACATTGTCTCTGATATGCAAAAGGTTAGCATCAATGGGTACAAATTAGCTGCACATGTAAGTAGAGATAATACGATGAGAGGAGGAGTTGCCATATATGTCAAAAGCTTTCACAGTGTAAAAAATTTAGAAACTAAAAAATTTTGTGTAGAGCAACATATGGAAGCATGTGCCATTGAAGTTAAACTAAATGATGGCACTTTCATAATTGTAACAGTGTATAGGGCCCCCTCAGGGAATTTCCAGCTATTTCTAGAAAACTTGGATGCTTTGTTGTGCTATCTGGCAGACAGGGGGAAGCAAATTATCATTTGTGGGGATTTCAATGTTGATTCCCTGAAAGAGTGTAATAGGAAGAATGACCTTGTAGTATTACTCAGTTCTTTCAATTTGAGCTCCATCATTGATTTTCCTACTCGGATAACAAAGAACAGCAGTAAATTGATAGATAACTTTTTATAGACCAAGAGAAGTTTAAGGACATAAATGCTTATCCTGTTGAGAATGGTCTTTCAGATCATGGTGCACAGCTAGTTAAAGTACATGACATAGCTCCATGCAGTATATAAAATCAGACTTTCAAAGCAGTGCGTTCAATTAACAACATAAATATTGCAAACTTTAGGGAAAGCCTACAGCAGCTAGACTGGGATGAAGTGTATAAGGAACCCGATTCAAACTTGAAATATAACTTATTTCACGATACATTTTTAAGGGTATTTGAAAATTGTTTTCCCAAGAAAATAGTTAAACATAATTCCCAGAGAACATATAAAAAACCTTGGCTAACTAAGGGAATAAGAATATCTTGCAACTGTAAAAGAGAACTGTGTCTAACAGCAAGAGGGAGTACTGACCCCGAAATTGTTAAATATTATAAAAACTATTGTGCAGTACTAAGAAAAGTTATTAAAAAGTCCAGAAGCATGTGTATCATGTCTGAGATCAGTAACTCTGATAATAAAATTAATGCAATTTGATATATTATTGAAAGGGAAACAGGGCAACCAAGAGCACAGGAAGACTTTAGTGCCATAAAACTGAATGACAAGTGTACTAACAAACAATCAGAAATTGAAAATATTTTCAATAATCATTTTTTAAATTTTGTGGAGAAAATAGGATCTAGATCTTCACTAGAACAGGCAAGGCTACTAATAGAAGAGGCCATACCTGGGCAGTTTGAAACAACTGTAATTCCACCATCCTCTCCCTCTGAAATCAGTAAAATAATAAACTCACTGAAAAGTAAAAGCTCTTATGGAATTGATGGCATTTCCAGCAAGATACTTAAAGCTTGTTTCCCACAGATAAGTAGGATTCTCAGCCACGTATGTAATAGCTCTTTGGAGCAGGCTGTTTTCCCCGATAGACTGAAATATGCCATTGTAAAATCATTGCATAAAAAGGGGGATACGTCGGATGTCAACAACTACCGCCCAATCCCTCTTCTGACAACTCTATCAAAAAATTTTTAGAAAGTAATGTATTCAAGATAGTCTCCCATATTTGTAAAAATAAAGTACTAACAAATTGTCAGTCTGTTTTTCAGAAAGGCTTTTCAACAGAAAATGCCATATACGCTTTCACTGATCAAATATTGAATGCTCTGAATAACCGGACATCACCCATTGGTATTTTTTGTGATCTCTCAGAGGCGTTTGATTGTGTAAATCATGGAATTCTTTTAGATAAGCTAAATCATTATGGTTTGAGTGGGGCAGTGCACAAATGGTTTAATTCATACTTAACTGGAAGAATGCAGAAAGTTGAAATAAGTGGTTCATGTAATGTTAAAACAACAGCTGATTCCTCAAACTGGGGGCCTATCAAGTATGGCGTCCCACAGGGTTCGGTCTTAGGTCCTTTACTGTTCTTGATATACATTAATGACTTACCATTCCGCATTGATGAAGATGCAAAGTTAATTCTTTTTGCTGATGATACAAGTATAGTAATAACATCCAAAAACCAAGAACTAAGTGATGTAATTGTAAATGATGTTTTTCACAAATTTACTAAGTGGTTCTCAGCAAATGGACACACTTTAAATTTTGATAAAACACAGTATATACAGTTCCTTACAGTAAATGGCACAACTCCAGTAATAAATATAGACTTTGAACAGAAGTCTGTAGCTAAGGTAGTATTTTCAAATTTTTTAGGTGTGTCCATTGATGAGAGGTTAAACTGGAAGCAACACATTGATGGTCTGCTGAAACGTCTGAGTTCAGCTACGTATGCTATTAGGGTAATTCCAAATTTTGGTGATAAGAATCTCAGTAAATTAGCTTACTATGCCTACTTTCATTCACTGCTTTCGTATGGCATCATATTCTGGGGTAATTCATCGTTGAGTAGAAAAGTATTCATTGCTCAAAAACGTGTAATCAGAATAATTGCTGGAGCCCACCCACAGTCATCCTGCAGACATCTATTTAAGGATCTAGGGATCCTCACAGTAACCTCACAGTATATATATTCACTTATGAAATTTGTTGTTAATAATCCAACCCAGTTCAAAAGTAATTGCAGTGTGCATAGCTATAACACCAGGAGAAAGGATGATCTTCACTATGCAGGGTTAAATCTGACTTTGGCACAGAAACTGCCACAAAAGTCTTTGGTCACCTACCAAACAGCATCAAAAGCCTGACAGATAGCCAACTAACATTTAAAAATAAATTAAAAGAATTTCTAGATGACAACTCCTTCTACTCATTGGCTGAATTTTTAGATATAAATTAAGGGAAAAAATACTTAAACATTAGTGTCATGCAATATTTTGTGTAATGTGACATCTTGTACAGACATCGTTTATTAACCTGACACGTTCCACATCATTACGAAGTGTCGTATTCATGATCTATGGAACAAGTATTAATCTAATCTAATCTCGATTACACTGACGTAGATCACATTGGACTAATGCATTCAATGATATGCACCAATCCCCGAAGGTCTTCCCGAACGTGGAGAGTTACTAATGTCAAACGATCCTCCTTAAAAAGATAAAACCAGTTTTTACCGAGCTCTGTCCAATGGCACTATCTTCATACACAGCGCAGATGTTTCTGGCTGCCTCCGCTGCTGTCACCCCTCTATTGGACTCAAGCAGAAGAAAATGTCGGAAATGTTCCGATTTCTCCACTTGGCATTCCATTTTACAGCGTCCACAGCTCCACTCACTATCTCCACATGATAAAATGACAGTATATGAACTGAAATAGCAACAGTGAAATGGTTCAAATGGCTCTGAGCACTATGGGACTTAACTGCTGAGGTCATCAGTCCCCTAGGACTTAGGACTACTTAAACCTAACTAACCTAAGGACATCACACAGATCCATGCCCGAGGCAGGATTCGAAAATGCGACCGTAGCGGTCACGCGGTTCCAGACTGTAGCTCCTATAACCGCTCGGCTACTCCGGCCGGCAGCAACAGTGAACTGCAAATAAAAATCATAATCGAGAAATAAACTCATAGCAAACAGAATGCCAACATGCAAAACAAAAACGCTACGAATTTACGCAACAACCTTTTACATTACAATATTCCTACACGTTAGCGTACTCCTCATAAACCACAAATAAACCCCCTAATTATAATTAAATCATTATTACACACAGACGGAGGTACCTAATGTGCGCAAACCCAATTCTGTAGCTACAGACACTGCTACTGGGAAAAATGATACTGCGCATTTAAAATCGAACTGTTTCAGGCAGGCTGCAGTCAAGTCCTCGGTCCCATTCCGAACTCTACGATGACCCGATGACCCATCCGCTGTGTACCTGGTGTTGGTTGTCGTTTGGTCGGTTGATCTCCATCATATCACTGGAATGTTTCAGCACACGAAGGCGCCTGAGTGTTGAACAGGAACGTGGACCCCAAGAGGTCCTGATGCTGTCTTCCGCGTCGAAGTAAAGTATTTGCAGCACTCTGCAATGTAGTGTTGTCGATAGATAGTCACTTTTTCCATCAGCAGGTGGTAGACAGCGAGCAGCATGAAGTTCATCACGTGAAGGCCATCATCTTCATGAGTACATATTCGGCTAGTTCATAGACTATGCTGGTGCATCTAGGACATAGATTCACTACTGTATCGCAATCACAGAATCGGGTGCTATTACTCTGAATGCCTTCGATCCCAATGATCAACTCATGACGAAAGCTGGAGAGCTGTAGTATTTAAAGGGAGATAGAGTGAGGGTATGAAATAAGGTTAGGTTCGTAATGACCGAATGTTTCCTCCTTAATCTGCTATATTCACGTAACTGCTGTGGCGATCCCTCGCTATGTGCTCTTATGAGTGAGATACAGTTCCTTGAAACGTGTCTTAAAAGCTAATGAATTTGCTTGGCTCGCCTCCTATGGTTTTCTGTCGTAATCTCCTTCCTGCTGAATGCGTATCCTCACTGGCAGATAGTGTCGTCTACCCGATCTACCTATGTCATACTGGCTTGATTCCTGCTTCCGCCTGTGTCTCTAGCATGACTTGAATTCGCCAGCGGCAATGTGAGTGAGTTTCAATAATTCTTTCTAATTTCTACCCCTTACTATTCTGTGTTGTAACACATGCCTCCTCTTTAACAAAATTCGTCCTAAATTTTCCCTTTCTTTCACTTATTACTAATTAGTCTGTATCTGCCTAGTATTTAAAAAAATTACTCTATAACTGTTTTTTGTGATGCTTCTGAACCTAAATCTTGAATATAAGTTAGTTCAATTAATCTACCCTGTCATTCTGTCCTGGTTGCATACACTATTTACAGTTTGCAGTTTAATTACTTATTACTAGTTCGTACCCATTCCACAAGTATCCGATGGATGATGGCATCTTTTGAATGAGATCTTACATTTTATGCAAAAGTAACTTGCACAAGTGAACACTAGAACCAACATTATTCTCGTCATTGATGCACGTAAAATAAAAGTATTTTGTCCACGTTTCTCACGATATTGTATCACTTCTTGCATTATCTGACTGACTGAAAATTTCTTTTTTCTGAAGTTAATAACCCACATAGGGATTGTAGTAAAGTGGAACGTAAGGTATGGTGAATAAAAGTTAGGTGTTGTTTAGGTAATACATGTTGTGGCTCCTCTGGCAAACACTACATTGGTCGGGATACGTGAATAATGGTACACCCGGGATGGCAGCTGATATTTGAAATCTAGTTCCTGTATTGAACAACCCATTACCCTGCTGCAATTCTAGTTTCATCATCGTCGTTGGTTTAGCGTTTTATAGCAACTGATAATTATTGATTCAGGTGTAGATATGGAGTAAATCAAGTGATCAGTTTTCGGAATTTTGGCTGACGAGCTAAAACTTTTTTTTCTTGCACTCTTCTACATCCATTTTCCTTAAGAACAACTGCAGTTCGCATGACTGGTTCGTTTGTACCATCCTTGTTGGACAAATAATAACATTTTCTTTAATCATCATCATCATTTATCTGCTATGTTAGCAGGTCCTTTGCCTCTCCATTTTCTGCGATCCATTGCTTCCTTCTTAAGGCTGCTGTATGTTGTACCGTCCATCATGTCATCCAGTATCTGGAATCTCTTCCTGCCTCGCTTCCTTTTCCCTTCTACATAACTGTTTTTATCAGTCCGTCATTCTTTCTTAATATATGCCCAATTCAGTTTCTTTTTCTTCTCTTTATTACATTTAGTAACTGTCTTTTCTCTCCCACTCTTCTCAGTACCTCTTCATTTTTTACTCTGTTTATCCAATTTATTCTTTCCATCCTCCGCAATGTCCAGATCTCAAAAGCCTCCAGCCTTTCTCTGTCTTTCTTCCTCATAGTCCATGTTTCAGCGCCATATAGAAGAACACTCCACACAAGATATTTTATGAGTCTCTTCCTGAGCTCTCTGTCCAGATAGCTGCAGAAAATTCTCCTTTTCTTATAAAACGCCTGTTTTGCCATTGCTATCCTTGTTTTAATTTCTGTTGTGCACTTCCAGGCGGTGTCTATCCTGCTTCCAAGATACTTAAAATGTTACATCTGTTCTACTATTTCTCCATTCAGCATAATTTTTTATTTCCTTATTTCCACCTAGTGCCAATACATTTTTTGTGTTACTTTTCATACCATGTTTTTTCCGTTAGTTTCAATGGTGTCCACCAAATCCTGTAATTCTTTTTCCTCTGAGGCTAGAAGGACCACGTCATCAGAAAACCTCAAACACCCTACTCTTCTTCCTCCAGTTTCTAGTCCTTTGTCATCTAATGATAACTGGTCAATCATATATTCCAAGTAAAGGTTGAAAAGGGTAGGTGATAGACAGCATCCTTGTCTTACTCCTTTTCCTAGTCCGATCCAGTTTGTACTTTCTCCTCTTACTCCAACTGAGGCTTTTTGATTAAGATATAGTGAGTTTACAAGTCTTTTGCTTTTCCATTCCACTCTCATTTCCCTCACTATAGTCGCCAGCTTGTCCCAAACCACAATGTCAAATGCCTTTTCTAGACTGATGAAGCACATATATAGGTCTCTTCCTTTTTCAATAAACGTTTCTCCCAAGATTCGTAGGACCCCTATTGCATCTCTGGTGCCCGTATTCCGTCTAAAGCCAAACTGCTCCTCGCCAAGATTCTCCTCCATTACTTTTTCAAGTCTTTTATTAATTATTCTTAACATCTCTTTGGCTGCATGTGAAATGAGGCTGATTGTCCTGTGCACGCTGCATTTCTAGGTTCCTTGTTTTTTCGGTAATGGAATCATTGCTGTTGTCAGAAAGTCCTCAGACCATTCACCACATTCATATATTTTATTACATAATCTCAATATTTCTGTTATTTCATCTTGGTTCAACCATTTTAATATTTCTCCCGGTATCGTATCTGTACCTACCGCTTTGCCATTTTTCATTGCACCTACGGCAGACTTTACTTCTCCCATTACTATTTTGCAGCATTTTTTATTTGCGTCCATTATTCTCTCTATTACATTGTACGTTTCCTCTACAATTTGGTCATCGTGTTCTGAAGTTGGCATATGCACCTGGACGATCAGTAAATCTTTTTGTGCTCCTTTCAGCCTTACACCAATAACCCGGTCATTTTCATAGTCTACATATTCTACACATTTAGCCAATTCCTTTGTCATAATCATTCCTCCTCCATTCACTCCCTTTACTTTTCCTCCTAAGTAGTACAACACATATTTATCTGACTGCAACTAACCATGTCCATTCCATCTTACCTCAGCAACTCCTACGGGGCCCATATGATTCTTTTCCATCTCTCTTTTAAGGTTTTCTAGTTTTGCTGCTTGAAGCAGAGTTCTAACATTCCAGGTACCAATTCTCGTTTTGATTTTTTGCCTCCTTTCTAGTTGTCCCCTCCGGAGATACGAATGGGGAACTATTTTACCTCCGGATACTGATTTAGCATGATAGGAAGCCATTTTTGTGCATAACATGGAGACTGCATTATGCAGGGAAGGTAATCTGCAGTTGTATTCCGTTGTCTTCCTCAGTTCTCGAGGCCATTCGTATTCCTATTTCTGCCATAAGTAAGTTGTGGTCGCTATTAATATCTGCACCTTGTAATGTGTGCACCTTCCTGATTCTACTCCTGTATCTTTGCTCTGCCACTATAAAATCGATTTCGTTTCTGTATTGATCCCCTGGCGATTTCCAAGTGTAGAGCCTATTTTTCACTATCAGCTGCTATTCCCCGCAGAAGTCAATTAGCCCTTCACCTCTATCATTTCTCTTTCCGAGACCATGACTGCCTACTATGTTTCTCTCTTTCCCTTTGCCCACAATGGCGTTCCAGTCTCCCATTACTATTTTGCACCATTTTTTTATTTTCATCCATTATTCTCTCTATTACATTGGTACGTTTCCTCTACAATTTGGTCAGCATGTTCTGAAGTTGGCATATTCACCTCGACAATCAGTAAATCTTTTTGTGCTCCTTTCAGCCTTACACCAATAAACTGGTCATTTGGGTAGTTCACATATTCCACACATTTAGCCAATTCCTTTGCCATAATCATTCCTACTACATTCATTCCTTTAACTTCTCCTGAGTAGTACAATACATATTCATCTGACTGTAACTCTCGACATCCATTCCACCTTACCTCAGCAACTCCTACAAGGTCCATATGATTCTTTTCCATCTCTCTTTTGAGGATTTCTAATTTTCCTGCTTGTACTAGAGTTCTAACATTCCAGGTAACAATTCTCGTTTTGGTTTTTTGCCTCCTTTCAAGTTGTCCCCCCCCCCCCCCACTCCCAGAGATCTGAATTGGTGACTACTTTGTGCTGTTTAAAATCTTGATATCTTCATTATCTGCTATCCCAAACACAGGTTTTAACAGTTTCTCTTCTGCATTTACCCTACCTTGTTCTTCTCATGTTTTAGTGTTTGTGGTACTATTTGTGTTAACTGTTGCAACTGAGTTCTCAATTTCCCATATGAGAGTTTTAATTGATGAGAGAAAAGGAATTACCATCAATCCTATCCCTCCCTTACACAAGTACATATACAAAGAACATGACAAGTAAAGATAATTAAAAGTAACCAGTGTAATTAACAAATAACATATGTGCATTTACATGAAATTTACGCTGTTTCCTAAACCTAAGTACATAACGTGTTTATCTGAGGTTCCAATTTTCTTGGTAATTCTTTTTTCCCTGTGACAGTTGAAGGATTCCACTTCTAAAGACTCTTGGCTCTACTTACATGGACTATAGGTGTTTTAGTTGGCAAGTGTAATGTTACATTGACTGATGAAGTGGTGTTGATAACTTGGTAAGGTCCATCATATTTAGTTAAAAACATTTTCGTTTTGCCCTTTGGTAGATTAGTTATTAATACCCACTGTACTATTCTGTACTGTGGTAGTTTACTCGTCTATTGTGTAGTACATTCTTGCCTCCCTATAGCTTTTGTGTTAGTATGCTTGGCCCTTTACCATATTTCTCTCAATTTCTTCGCTAAATTTTTCGCTCTTTCTTCCTGTGTACCCAGTTTGGATTGACTTACATCAAAAGGTGACAACACTTGTCGCTCATATAATACCTCATATGGTGAGAGGCCAGTTTCAGTATGGACACCTGAATTATATGCGCTAAATACAAAACTTAAATATATGTCCCAATATGAACGCTGTTAACTTACGTAATGGCTCAACATTCGATCTGTCCATCTATTTGTTTGGTGGTGGAACAGACTAGTATGTAACTTCTTAATTTTCAGTAAGAGACATACCTGTTTCATTGGATTGGATACAGAGTTAGTAGCCTGGTGTGTAATAATGCTTTCTGGTACGTCAAATTTCAATAACCAGTTGTTTACCATAGCCTGTGCTACCATACACGCCTACTGATCTAGGATGTCTACCATAACTAAATAAAGTGGAAAATCATCTAACACCGTAAGAGCATATTTATCGCCCACTAGCGTTCCTTTAAAGAGTCTTAAAACAGCCACTCCTAGTACAGAAAACGGTTTCCCATCTTCTGGTAGGATTTGTAACTGTATTTTCTCTTGACTCCAACCTGCTCTTTTTCCCCGCCACACAGGCACAACCACTCTCATGGCGCCTCTCATTTATGAGCAACAACTTCGGTGCTCACAAATCTGGATCACTAACTGCATCTGCGCCATGTCCTTCAGTACGTCGTACTCGTCTGTCGAGTGTGTCGTCAGCCACCAAAGCGAGCACTGTCACTGGGGGACTACCTTGCTTCTGCCTACACTCTGCTCATCATAAGAACAAACATGATGCAAACATTATGCCATGGACCTGCATATCAGCAGGGGACTGTTCAAGCTGGTGAAGGCTATGTAATGGTAAGGAGCGTGTGCAGTTCGAGTGATATGGAACCCCTCATACTTCTAGATACGACTCTGACAGGTGACACGTACGTAAAATATCCCGCCAGAACATGAACATTATTGGGTATATCTGGGATGCCTTCCAACGTGGTGTTCAGAAGAAATCTGCACCCCCTCGTACTCATATAGATTTACAGATAGTGCTGCAGGATTCACGGTATCATTTCCCTTCAGCATTACTTCAGACATTAGTCGAGTCCATGCCACATCGTGTTGCGGCACCTCTGCATGCTCACGTCGGCCCTACACTATATTAGGCAAATGTACCAGTTTCTTTGGCTTTTCAGTGCGTATTCCGCCAGCGTTCGGCTGTGACATGTGAAAAAGCTGCGTGCATTAGTTCCAGTACGTCTGGAAGGTTGACAGGCTTGTTATTTCTCAGGCCAAATCCATTAATTTGTCTCCAGATCAGTTCTGTTGTTTTCAAATTGTGATGGTATAGTGGAAAATGTAAAAATGCAGCATTTTTATGATGTGTTCGATGCTGTGAAAGTGATTGTTTTTCATGTTCCTACGACACTTATCACTCTGTTTCGTTTGAGACCACATCTGTGCTATAAAACAATAGACTAGTCCAAAAATAGAGTATTTGGTTTTTCATTTTTGCCATAAAAATTAAACTGTTCTGTTTTATTAATTTAAGCAACCTTTACTAACAACCTTTCGTAAAACACTGATAATTAAGAATTTATGCTCGAAATGAAAACAGGAATTCCGCTTGCAATATGTAATTAGAAACAAGAAGATTTGCATTACTGATTAAAAATGATGATGAATTTTACAATTACGAGATGTAGGTATTTCAAATTGAACAAAAAATTACTAAGGGAAGACTTGATTCAGCGATGCATAATCTGCACTAAGTTATCAAGCTACTATACTACCGATTCCGCTATATATTCCATGTGTTTTTGTATCTCATCTGTATCAAATACAGTCCCTCGGAATACTTCAAAGCTGACTTTTTTCTGTAAATTTACGAAAAATATTCAGAACAACCTATTTCTCAAGTAAGTAGGACCTACTTCCAAGAGCGTAACAACACCAGTGTACGTGTGCTACGGTTTCTGACTAATCATCGCGTTTAGGTTTGTTTACATCAGGATTAGTCTTATGATGAACAGAGTATAGTTCTAGGCAGGAATGGAAATCCTCTCACTGACAGGCATAAAAGACAACACACCGCCGCCACTCGCTCAGTTCCGGTCCTCATGTTAGAGGACACAGTCCAGCACCTGCAGTCAGTTCAATGCACTTCCTGCTATTACGCTAAGGAGTACAGTTCTGCAAGTTCCATTCAGGAGACAGTTCCGACTTAGTACTCGCTATTTACGGACTAACAGGACAGTCAAATGTCCGTAAATACTTTTACTCGTAGTAATAATATTACAGACTGCCAAGAGACAGCAAAGTTAGTTACACTTCGTTGTGTTACGTATAGGACATGAAGTACCACTCAGCAGACTGTCACCAATAGTTAAGTGAAGATTGTATCATATCTCTCAATAAATGTTATTTTTTATTTCTTACTGTGTTGCCACATTTCTGTTTAGTGCTGCCTTGTGAAGCGAGTGTTTAATTAGTGATAGTACTAGCGTACAACCTGTCGCCCATTTGAACGAACTATAGCAGCAAACAAGTTTCCTACTACCGTTAATGTTTAGGCTGAATCAATATACCATTCAATTAAAACATCTCAGCACTGATAATGAAGAAACGTTTATAGATTATTAACAAAAATTTCGACTAGACCCTGACACTGGCGTCGACTCAAGTCAAGGTCCATGGTATACTCGTCAGTTCCCAACACTGGCACAGAGGCAATGCAAACCCACAGTATTCTCGTCAACAAGGGTGATGAGCAAACAAAACATATGGGAGAAATGATTCAGAAATTAAGCAGGCAAATTTAATTTTTAATTTTTTATTTGAGTTCATGATTCATTAAATTGATTAACTCATTAATCGTGGCTTATTATTCGGTGCCTGTTCGATTCTAGAATTGCTTCTTTTCCTGGAAGATTTATGTAAATATTTTAAACTGTTCTGAGCATATTTTTCAGACGTGACCCAATCAGAAATCAACATACTATAGCCCATGCTACATTTACAAGTGTTAGTAACCAAGGAGCATGGAAGCACCCTTGCCAAGACTTTAAGAATGTAAGGACGAAGGCCAAATACAATCACTGCAATTTACTATACACAGCGTCTGGAGCAGCACTACCTCCTGCATAAAACTTCAGGTGATGAGGAACGAAAATTATTTTTATTAGCATATGCAGAAGCCACCGTTTTCCAACTTGTTCAGAATCTGTCACCTACTTGTGAACCTGTGATTCTTTCATATTCTGGCATTAAGGAAATGCTCGAGAAATATTTCAACTCACAAATCCATGTTTCTGCGCAGAGATATAGATTTTTATTAGATTTTGATCAAAGTTTCAAGAAGTTAAATCAAAGTTATAAAGAGAAATTACTCAACTATAGGGCCAGACTAGGGAATGTGTTACAAATCTTACGCAGAATCACTAACTAGCGATATGCTTATCATGCACTCCTCTGGCAATAAATTAAAGAAGATCCTGTTTAGTGTCACATACCCATCCTTTCGACACTGTCTGCCATTGATTTAAGCATAAGAACACGCGTATGTATCTGATGAAGCAATACAGTGCGAGCACGCTGACGTATTCACTATACGTCAACAGCCGGTACAACAAAATGCCGGGCACAGCCATACCCGGGAAACACATAGCGCGCATAGTAGTCGTCCGAATCAATTATTATCAAGTTAAGAAATACTAAATCAGAATCTTGTTCACTCTGAGACCTAAACCACACCTAGGACAATTATTTCAATCGAAACTCACTTTATAATGACTGAAAAAGGACAGCTATAGGACTGAGATGTGGAAAACGAAGTACAGTCGACAAAAAATCAGACACAAAGCTTACGTCAGCGGTTACTAATAAAAAGTCAAGTAATTTTCATATTGAACGTGTCCAAAATAAAAAACATACACTGAAGAAACGTCAGGGGAATACTATCTTTTACTTCTATTTCTGAAACCCATAAAAATAGAAAATTGTTAAATTAGTATGAATTTGGGGGGGGGGGGGGGGTGAGGGAAGCCATTTGAAGAACGTGTCAATTTCTTGGCATGTTTTTCTACATTCAAATGTTTAAAAAACTATTTCAGATTCGAATAAAAAGGTCCAAAATTTTATTATTATTTTAAAAATGTCAAATGGGTTGGTTAATCTGTCGAGACTCTAGAGCGCTTCGTGTACTAAAAATGTTGCTTCGAGAAAAACGATTTTAAAATTTTGCATTAATTAAAAGAACGTTGTTTCAAAACTAATTGTTAATTCGTAATTCCAGGATCATAGAGGCACACTTCTTCTTCCTCAAACATGCTCTGGTCGGAATTTGGCGCAGTATTTTTTTTTTACAGTCTGGGCTCTTATAACAAACTGAGACATTCCGTGCTCTGTGGCGACCATGCGTTTCCTATCAGATAACTCCAGGAAGTTTTTACTGTTCGTCCCTGTGACAATTCCTTTCACATTCATAGTCTTCAGAATAAATTAATAATCTTCGTCGCATATACCTGCAGCTATATATACTGCTATTTGCCCAAAAAGAAGATGTTTCCGTACACGTTGAAGCTCGCATTATCATTTTGAGTATTGCATTTTTAAGCAAATATTCATTTGATAGATATTCGTATACTGGGCTAATCTTTTCTAGAACCAATTCATTGAGCGCCTATAGCTGCCTATATTTCGATTGGCGCATGGCTCCATTCGACACACAGTAATTCTAATTTATTTTCACAATCAAAAAATCCTTTTGCAGGCGTAATCTATATACATCAAGGATGAAATTTATGTTAAATACATCCATTTTTTTGATTGGCCTCGACCAGAAACTACCCTTAAATTTGTAATCAAAAAATTTCATGAATAAATTTATTGTTTTCCTCACAGACTACAAATCTTAAGTGGCATTCTTAAACCGAACGATACTATTCCTACGCGGCAGCTCAACGTTTGCAGCGCTGGACGCTACTTCTGTCTAATTACGACTATGAAATTATATTCACGTCCACAGGACCAAAATCTGCGAATGCAGATTTGCTTTCACGTTTGCTAATAGGGCAACACAAAAAGTTTGACTTATCAAGTAATATTTGATTTTCAGTCGCTATCAGACACTGTGAAATATTTCCCAGTAAAATTAGAATTAACTGCTGAACTTATGCCTAAAGATTCTGTTTTTTCTAACATCAAGCAGTATATTCAAATTAAGTGGCCTAATGCTAGGAAGTTACTCAGTGAGTCAGAAATTAAATCTAATTGGAACATGAGGCATGCACTCACAGTGTACAAAGGTGTCACTCTGATACATTCAGAAAGGCAAGACAAGAGTGGTTATCTCTGCAGTGCTTATATCTAATGTACTACAAATGCCAAGCTCATCCAGGTGACGGATAACATACGGGTCTAGCGCAGAGATTTTAGTGCAGACGTTAAGGTATTTATAGTAAGAAGAACAGGAAACAGCCTGCCTGTCAACTTAGAGTATAGCATTAAATGTGACCTGAAGGTAACAGGAGTAGCAACAGCACATACTCGTGCGGGTTTCGACGAAGTTTTGTTGCAACGTGACCAGCCCTGGGTTAGTACGGTTGTTAATCCTGTGAACAACGAGCTTACTCAATCGCATTTGACTGAAACAAAGTCTCATGTCTCGCCATGCTTGTTCCTGCGATTGGAAGATGGGGATACACTAATCATGGCCTGCACGTGAACGGGAGGGGGAAGGAAAGGTTAGCCGATATCTTGCAGAAAGTGTAAGAGGGCCGCAAGCGCACAACAAAAGACACCTGTGATTACTGAAGTAAAAGGAATATGTTTGTTAGGTTAGAGTGAGGTTACAAACAGACTGTATTGCAAGAAGTTAGAGGAGAACAGGACCATAATATGTGTAACAGTTTCCAGAAAATGAAAGTAATTTGTTTCACCAGCACGTAAGAGGGCTGAAAAACAAGAGCGATGAGCTTTTTGAAGATGTGGAAAATTCTGAAGCAATAAATGTTCTGTGCCTCCCTGAACACTACATAACCACAGGAATGGAGAAAATAAATATCAGAGATTATATACTTACATAATTTTAGTGTAGAGTTAACATGAGGAAAGGAAGAGTTGTAGCGTATGTAAAAGTTCGACACAAAGTTAAGAATACCCAGACAAATAATTTTTGTGTTGATCAGAACTTAGAGGCATGTGTTTGTGACCTGTTACTGCAGAATACTTATATGATAACTGTAACAGTCTAAAGATCCTCTCTAGAAAACTTTCAGCTATTTGTAAGAAATCTAGATGCATTATTGAGCTACCTCACAAACAAGAAGAAACAATTCCTAGTTTGTAGAGATTTAAATGTTGATTTCTTACAATACATGAGCAGGACAAATGAATTATAATTATTGCTTAGGTGTTTCAACCCATTTTCGATAGTCGATTTTCCAACTCATGTGCAGCAATATAGTAGGACACTAATAGATAACATTTAACAGAGAGTGCTCAGGCTGACACAATTAATATGTACCCAGTTGCTAATAGACTATCTGATCATTGTTCCCAATTAATGTAAATAAACAATAGGCACTTTACAACTCTGAGGCAGATCCATACAAATCAACGTGGATTATTAATGGGAACAAGATACAGTGTTTTAGGAGTAAGTTGAAAGAGATGGTATGGGATGTGGTATGTATAGAAACAGATGCTAATACTAAATTTAATTTATTCCATAGCAAATTTTGTCATTATTTGAAAGCTGTTTTCCTACAAAATTGTCCAGAAGATCCATTAACAAAGCAAATCTGTGGGTAACTAAGCGTATTAAAACCTTATGTAAGAAAAAGATGGATATTTATATAAAGACCACAGTAGGTCAACAACCACATACTGCAAAAAATAATGTAATATTTTAAGCAAAGTCATTAAAATATCCGAAAGTGTGCACATTCTGACACAAATATATAATGCGAATAATAAGATTAAAACTATAAGAGAAATTGTAAAATCGGAAACTGGACAGCCAGTCAGTGTACAAGATACCATAACAATTAACCTAAATGACAATATTTTGATTGGTAATTCACAAGCTGCGAGTACTTTTAACAATCACTTTCTATTGTATCAGCTAAAATAGGGTTAAATTGTTCAACTAAAAAAGGAAGAGAATATATTAAATATGTTAGTCCACAAAACCTTAAGCAAATAGGAGTAGCACCAACATCCTCCACTGAAATTAGGAGAAGTATAAAAATTCTAAAATACAAGAACTTTTGCGATGTTAAGGGAATATCAAACAGAATTCTGAAAAATTACTCTAAATTAATAACTAATGTCCTTAGTAATGTACGCAATGCGTCACTGGCTCAGGGAATTTTTCCTGGCAGCTTAGAATACGCAATTCTTAAACCTCTTTATAAGAAAGGCCACAAGACAGTCTTAAACAATTATCGTTTGAATGTGTATACCACGTTACCCTCTTAGAAAAATTCAAGTTTCTGCAATCATGACTTTATGCATGAATTGTTTGAATCATACTCAACGATCAAAATACAAGACATTGCAATCAATAAATTAAACAATATTGGGTGGGTAGGAAATTTTAGTAATTGGGGATAAATCAGGAGGGGATTCCCATAGGGTTAGACTTCGGATCGACTCCTGTTCCAAATATATGTGAATGATCTTTCACTTCACAATCAACTAGCAGAATTGGCACTTTTTGCAGACGATTACAGTGTTATTATAAATGCCAATGGAGACAGCAACATAAGAGGTGGTAAATAATACACTCCTGGAAATGGAAAAAAGAACACATTGTCACCGGTGTGTCAGACCCACCATACTTGCTCCGGACACTGCGAGAGGGCTGTACAAGCAATGATCACACGCACGGCACAGCGGACACACCAGGAACCGCGGTGTTGGCCGTCGAATGGCGCTAGCTGCGCAGCATTTGTGCACCGCCGCCGTCAGTGTCAGCTAGTTTGCCGTGGCATACGGAGCTCCATCGCAGTCTTTAACACTGGTAGCATGCCGCGACAGCGTGGACGTGAACCGTATGTGCAGTTGACGGACTTTGAGCGAGGGCGTATAGTGGGCATGCGGAAGGCCGGGTGGACGTACCGCCGAATTGCTCAACACGTGGGGCGTGAGGTCTCCACAGTACATCGATGTTGTCGCCAGTGGTCGGCGGAAGATGCACGTGCCCGTCGACCTGGGACAGGACCGCAGCGACGCACGGATGCACGCCAAGACCGTAGGATCCTACGCAGTGCCGTAGGGGACCGCACCGCCACTTCCCAGCAAATTAGGGACACTGTTGCTCCTGGGGTATCGGCGAGGACCATTCGCAACCGTCTCCATGAAGCTGGGCTACGGTCCCGCACACCGTTAGGCCGTCTTCCGCTCACGCCCCAACATCGTGCAGCCCGCCTCCAGTGGTGTCGCGACAGGCGTGAATGGAGGGACGAATGGAGACGTGTCGTCTTCAGCGATGAGAGTCGCTTCTGCCTTGGTGCCAATGATGGTCGTATGCGTGTTTGGCGCCCTGCAGGTGAGCGCCACAATCAGGACTGCGTACGACCGAGGCACACAGGGCCAACACCCGGCATCATGGTGTGGGGAGCGATCTCCTACACTGGCCGTACACCACTGGTGATCGTCGAGGGGACACTGAATAGTGCACGGTACATACAAACCGTCATCGAACCCATCGTTCTACCATTCCTAGACCGGCAAGGGAACTTGCTGTTCCAACAGGACAATGCACGTCCGCATGTATCCCGTGCCACCCAACGTGCTCTAGAATGTGTAAGTCAACTACCCTGGCCAGCAAGATCTCCGGATCTGTCCCCCATTGAGCATGTTTGGGACTGGATGAAGCGTCGTCTCACGCGGTCTGCACGTCCAGCACGAACGCTGGTCCAACTGAGGCGCCGGGTGGAAATGGCATGGCAAGCCGTTCCACAGGACTACATCCGGCATCTCTACGATCGTCTCCTTGGGAGAATAGCAGCCTGCATTGCTGCGAAAGGCGGATATACACTGTACTAGTGCCGACATTGTGCATGCTCTGTTGCCTGTGTCTATGTGCCTGTGGTTCTGTCAGTGTGATCATGTGATGTATCTGACCCCAGGAATGTGTCAATAAAGTTTCCCCTTCCTGGGACAATGAATTCACGGTGTTCTTATTTCAATTTCCAGGAGTGTATATTCCAGAGAATTATAAAGTGGTTCTCAGGAAATGAGTTTTTCCTATATTTTGAAAAATATAACTCACTACACTTAACTGTGTAAAAAAAAATTGAATCATACCAATAATTGATGTTGCATGTGAGCAGGTGTCAGTAAATCGGGCAAAATGCTCCAAATTTTTGGATGTACATATTGATGAACAGGTGAACTGGAAGAAGCATGTTACCGAGCTTTTCAAGCAGTTAATTTAAGCTACTTTCACTCTTCGTATATTTGCTAATCTTGTAAACAAGTGAATCAGCCTCCTGACATATTTTGCGTACTTTCACTCAGTACTGTCTTATGGAATAATTTTCTAGGGTAAATCATCACTTAGAAAGAAAGTAACATTGTACAAAAGTAAGCAGTAAGATTAATATGTGAGGTTCACCCACTCAAGCCATGTAGGTACCTCATCAACGGACTAGGTATGTTGACTGCACCATCACAATACATATACTTGGTAATGGAATTCACTATAAGTAATCCATCACAATTTGATAAGAAAAGTGATATCCACACCCACAATAGTAGAGGGAAAAATATCATTGATTATTCATTATTTTATCTGTCAGTGGCTCAGAAAGCAGTACAGTGTGCAACAACTAAAATATTTAATCATGTGCCGAATAATATTAAGAACACTAATATTAAGAACACTAATCTTCCTTGAACTGATTTGTTCCACATCATTTCGATAAAACAAATGTCGAATCGTTCAGTGGAACACGTAACTAAGTAAGTAATCGAATCAATGTCATCTATACATAGTTCGTACTAAATGCATCGACAGAAGGGAGCTTTGCTACTGGAAAAATATCGCCAAAGGCATTGAAATGATACTGGCTAAAAGCCACTTATGCCAAAAGTACCAGTCCACTCCATATCGACAATACTTCCTGTGGTTATAAGAATCATAAACCTGGTCGTCTCGTCTGCATAATGATTTTGCAGGGCCATTTCTCGGAAACTACCGGCTCATCTGCATCGATGCTTTCTCCAAATTTCTATCTGAGATACAGAAGTCAGTGATATCTTCAACAAAGACTATTCAGGCTTCGTCAAAGGTCTTCTTTGTTTAAGTATTGCCGAAATCTGTCGTCACTGACTGAGGGACGTTAGGATGCAGCCAGCAGCCGTCCCTACCAGTGCCTCCAGCATCGGGGCGCAGCTGCATCCAGCCGTGGAGGAACCTATGCAAGTGGACGTCATACCTCCCACCTCAGACCAGCCTGCAAACGTCGAAGTGATAAACTCTTGACCGACTTTTCCCTCACTGCGGTTCCGAGAGAGCTTTTAATGGTGGTGCAGGTAAATGGGGACCAACATACATGCACCAACCAAACATACACGCCAGCAAGCAAGGAAGAACGACACTAGTGTCAGTTTTCCCCCAGATCTTCTCCCCCTCCTCCTCCCCCACCCCACCACAACCCGTCGCCCACAGGGATCTTATCTCGTGTACCAGACTTAAGAGGTACACAAGAAAATCCACGAGCCACCAAAGAGAGAGAGAGAGAGAGAGCTGCAAACTGGGCACGATCTGGTTTCCTCCTAGTACTAGGCAGTGATAGCCATTCCGCCGACAGGCAGAAAAGGCCACACTCACTTACTTCCAATCCTTCAGTTAAACAACACAATTCAGTACCTACAGCCAGCTCAGTACAGTTCCTACAAGTACGCTACGGAGCACAGTTTATGGAGTAACAGGACAGTCGAACGAGTGCCTGCGTATATAGAGCACTCATGGCGACAATATCATAGATAGTCGCTATAAGGTTTTAGTGTGGTTGGCTGCATTTGGGCACTGAAATGTATCAATAGTATACAGGGTGGTCCATTGATCGCGACCGGGCCAAATATCTCACGAAATAAGCGTCAAACGAAAAAACCACAAAGAACGATACTTGTCTAGCTTGAAGGGAGAAATCAGTTGGCCCGCCAGATGGCGCTGCCATAGGTCAAACGGATATCAACTGCGTTTTTTAAAATAGGAACCCCCAGTGTTATTACATATTCGTGTAGTACGCAAAGAAATATGAATGTTTTAGTTGGACCACTTTTTTCGCTTTGTGATAGATGGCGCTGTAATAGTCACAAACATATGGCTCACAGTTTTAGACGAACAGATGGTAACAGGTAGGTTTTTAAATTAAAATACAGAACGTAGGTACGTTTTTATATTTTATTTCGGTTGTTCCAATGTGATACATGTACCTTTGTGAACTTATCGTTTCTGAGAACACATGCTGTTACAGCGTGATTGCCTGTAAATACCACGTTAATGCAATAAATGCTCAAAATGATGTCCGTCAACCTCAATGCATGTGGCAATACGTGTAACGCCATTCCTCTCAATAGCAAGTAGTTCGCCTTCCGTAATGTCCGCACATGCATTGACAATGCGCTGACACATGTTGTCAGGCATTGTCGGTGGATCACGATAGCAAATATCCTTCAACTTTCCCCACAGAAAGAAATCCTGGGACGTCAGATCCGGTGAACGTACGTGCCATGGTATGGTGCTTCGACGACCAATCCACCTGTCATGAAATATGCTATTGAATACCGCTTCAACCGCATGTGCTGGACATCCATCATGTTGTAAGTACATCGCCATTCTGTCACGTAGTGAAACATCTTGTAGTAACATCGGTAGAGCATTACGTAGGAAATCAGCATACATTGCACCATTTAGATTGCCATCGATAAAATGGGAGCCAATTATCCTTCCTCCCATAATGCCCAAGGTCGCTGATGTTCCACTTGTGGCAGCCATCGTGGATTTTCCGTTGCCCAATAGTGCATATTATGCCGGTTTACGTTACCGTTATTGGTGAATGACGCTTTGTCGCTAAATAGAACGCGTGCAAAAAATCTGTCATCGTCCCGTAATTTCTCTTGTGCCCAGTGGCAGAACTGTACACGACGTTCGAAGTCGTCGCCATGCGATTCCTAATGCATAGAAATATGGTACGGGTGCAATCGATGTTGATGTAGCATTCTCAACACCGACGTTTTTGAGACTCCCAATTCTCGCGCAATTTGTCTGCTACTGATGTGCGGATCAGCCGTGACAACAGCTAAAACACCTGCTTGGGCATCATCATTTGTTGCAAGTCGTGGTTGACGTTTCACATGTGGCTGAACACCTCCTGTTTCCTTAAGTAACGTAACTATCCGGCGAACGGTCCGGACACTTGGATGATGTCGTCCAGGATACCGAGCAGCATACATAGCACACACCCGCTGGTCATTTTGATCACAAGAGCCATACATCAACACGATATCGACCTTTTCGGCAATTGGTAAACGGTCCATTTTAACATGGGTAATGTATCACGAAGGGAATACCGTCCGCATTGGCGGAATGTTACGTGATACCTCGTAGTTATACGTTTGTGACAATTACAGCACCATCTATCACAAAGCGAAAAAAGTGGTCCAGCTGAAACACTCATATTTCTTTACGTACTACAGGAATATGTAATTAAAAAATGGGGGTTCCAATTTAAAAAAACGCAGTTGATATCGGTTTGACCTATGGCAGCGCCATCTAGCGGGCCAACCATAGCACCATCTGGTTTCCCCCTTCAAGCTAGACGAGTTTCGTTCTTTGTAGTTTTTTCGTTTGATTGATGCTTGTTTCGTGAGATATTTGGCCCGGTCACTATCAATGGACCACCATGTATACATATACACTGAAGCGCCAAAGAAACTGGTATAGGCATGCTTATTCAAATATGGAGATACGTAACAAGGCAGAATACGGCACTGCTGTTGGCAACGCCTGTATGAGACAACAAGTATCTGGAGCATGGTGTTATTGTCGGCGCACGAGGGATGGGACACAGCATCTCCGAGGTAGCGATGAAGTAGGGATTTTCCCGTACAATTTCACAAGTGTAACCAGAGTAAAATGTTCAAATGTGTGTGAAGTCTTATGGGACTAAACTGCTAAGGTCATCAGTCCCTAAGCTTACACTCTACTTAACCTAAATTATCCTAAGGACAAACACACACACCCATGCCCGAGGGAGGACTCGAACTTCCACCGGGACCAGCCGCACAGTCCATGACTGCAGCGCCTTAGAGCGTACCGAGAATATCAGGAATACGGTAAAACATTAAATCTCCGACATCGCTGCGCCCGTAATAAGATCCTGCAAGAACAGGACCAACGACGACTGAAGAGAATAGTTCAGCTTGACAGAACGGTAACCCATCCGCAAATTACAGTAGATTTCAATACTGGGCCATCAGCAAGTGTCAGCGTGCGAACCATTCAACGAAATATCGATATGAGATCCTGGGTTGTCGGGTGTTCTGCCGGATATGAGCGTTGCACTTGCACGATATTTCGGTAACGTAGCTCGTAACCTTCATCAAGTGCGATCTGAGACTGCTCCTCGAGGGAACCTGGTCCTGTGTCATTCAACCTCCACTGGTGGTTGCAGGCGTTCCCTCTGCGGTCTGCACCAGCTCGCTGCAATCTTCTGGAACGTTGCTGTTCCGTTTTCCGTCCACTGCAGTTCTGGGTGTTCCCTCTGTGATCCGCGCTCACCTGACCCACTCCTGTGTGTTCCATCTTCGGCCTGGTGCGTTTGGAATTGTGTCTGAGGCACCAGGCGTTTCTTCTGCGGTCCGCTCCCGCTTATTTCGATCTGCTGGAGCGTAGCCGTTCCGTTTTAGGTCCTCTGTGGTTCTGAATGTTCCCTCTGGGATCCGAGCCCGTCGTTTTCCGTTCGTTGCGGTTATGGGTGTTCCCTCTACGGTCCGCGTCCATCGGATCCTGTCTGATCACCTCCATCTATCCCATGATCTCAACCCCTCCTGGACGTTCCGTCTATAGTCTGCTGCGCCTGGGGCTCTGTCGGGCGATCTTTTTCCATATCCATGCCTTCCGTTCTTCTATTAGTGGAGTGTTGCAGCCGTCCCCGTTGCTCCTTTAACAATTTCAGAGCAGGATCCCAGAAACCACGACGTGAGGTACCAGCTAAGTAGAGACAACCTCATGAATCCATGGACCCTGCATATCAGCAGGAGACTGTTCAAGATGGTGGAAGCTCTGTAAAGGTCTGGGGTGTGTGCAGTTAGAGTGATATGGGACACCTGATACGTCTAGATACGACTCTGACAGGTGACACGTACATAATAATCCTGTCTGATCACCTCCATCGATTCGTGTCTATTGTGCATGGACTTGGGCAGTTCTAGCAGGACAATGCGACACCCCACACGTCCAAAATTGCTGCAGAGTGGCTCCAGGAACACAACTCATCCGAGTATAAACATTTTCGCTGGCCACAAAACTTCTCGGACATGAATTTTATTGAACATATCTGGGATGCATTGCAACGTGCTGTTCAGAAGAAATCTCCACCTCGTCGTACTCTTACGGATTTATGGCCAGCCCTGTACGATTCATGGTGTCTGTTGTCTCCAGTACTACTTCAGACATTAGTCGAGTCCAACCCACGTCCTGTTGCGGCACTTCTGCGTGCTGAAGGGGGCCCTACGGGATATCAGGCAGGTGTACCAGTTTCTTTGGGCCTTCAGTGTATCATAGACTACCAAGAGACAGCGAAGTTATTTATACTTCACTGCATTTGGTATAATATATCAAGAGCCAGTATCAAATTGCGAGCAAAAGTTAAGTAAAGATTGTATTGTAACTCTTAATAAATTTTATTGGTTATTTATTATTGTGTTGCCACATTTCTATTTGGTGCCACCCTATCAAACAAATGTTTAAGTTGTGATAGTACGAACGTGCAACCTTCCACTCATTTTAAAAAACTATAGCAGTAAACTGGTGTTCTGTTACTATGGATGTTTGAGTGAATTAACAGGAACGTTCAAGTAGTACATCTCAACACAGGGAAAGTGAATTCAACGTACAGAGCTTTTCCTCCTGAGGTATTATGTAAGTTCAAAAGGCTCATCTAAATTTATGGTGTCCAATATTTCATCCCATGATCTCAAATTAAAAATACTGTTACACCTCAGCGATTCTACGCTGTAACGTAAACGCAATCCATCTGTCCTACTTGATATTAAACCTAAACATGTAAAAATAATGCTTAGACATTTAGTAGAAGTTCTCGTTAAGAAGATGAAATATGATGAAGTCGTTACTGTTCTGAATTTTCTATATGATCGCTGGTAACCTGTTATGAAATCGTCCTGTGTTATGAGAGTAAATAAATAAGAAATCTCAGATATAAATACACCATAAGGATTTGTTTTCGCAGTATTTCTGACACAATGAAGTTTATGCAGTAATCACTGCTAGTTGCTAACGAGAACACCAGCACAACACAACAAGTTCAGGAATGCCCGAAACAACAGAAATAAGCCACAACATGAAGCCCATAACCGGACGCGATCCGCAAATTTTCGGTTCTCATGGGATATTCTTTGTATCATTAGTTGTCATTTGTAGTGTCTCATGTACTGGAGGCTATGGACGCAAAAATAATTTCTTGTTGTTTATAAATGATAACTGCAAGCAAGAAATGACTGGCAGCTCTGTGTATTCCATAGAGACAGATTAAAAAAATAGTTTCTATGTAACTTAATCACGAACGTTACACATTTGTTCATAAACACAATGCTCTGCTGGTGTACACTAAGTTTAACTACGAGCACATTCTAATGTTTGTGAAGATTCCTTATTGAAAGTCAGCGGGTACATTCGTTCTTGGACCCTACCGTTTTGAATAGTGTCTCGTTGGCCATTCCTTGGATGTAATCGCTGTTAGGATATCGATTTAGTTGACCTGCTCTTTGGAAGGAACATTTATCAATAGTCGCATGCCACGACTATTGTCTGCCGTATTTAGGCTGTTATTTCAGTGCACCCGCCACGCCCACGAGACTACGTCTCTGGAGAGCGCATTCCTAATAAACAAACAGCTTGTATGCTTAGATATGCAGCGCACAACTGAAAGCACTGTTCTAGTGAACATATAAACATGCCGTTCATTTTGACCGCCAAATATTGCAGTTCTCTGTGTCTAACGGAATACGACAACGGATATCACGTCTGAAACATGATCAGGCTTAAATACGTTTCCATAAAGAGAGAAAAATAATTGTTTTTATTTATTAACGAAACAGTTGTTACTGTTGGTCATATTATGAGTGAGTTATATCTTTCTCATCGCCTTAACAATAGTTAACTTCTTGTTCACCTTTTTCCAAGGTTGTGCTGTATCTCTCGAAGTGATAACAGTAGGCTATCTCAACATGGCTTCTGAAACTTTTAAGAACTTTTAGACACTCGTACCATTCAGTATTATTTTTCTCACTAACTTCGTTGCGTTTATGTTTCCCCTGGCAAATGACAGTCTTTTATTTTTCTTTATACGTTCGTCTGTCTCTTAATTTCCTCCTCTTATGTTTCTTCCCAGAGATATGCAGCGGAATACCTAATAGTATCGTATCACAGATTATTTAAGTTATCTAACACCCAGAACACGTTTTATAAGAAGAGAGTTGTCTCTACCAAAGACGCGAATGTAAGACATTCAGCACCTCCACAACACTGGGCCGGACGATTACCAATCTAAAAGCACGTGTCTGATCTCCTTCAATATGATGAGGTGACACTCCGAAGTACTCAATAGTAGGCCATACAAGGGTTCTCCATGCGCTCTCCTTTCTAACTACACGACTATGTGATCAAAAGTATCCGGACACCCCTAAAAACACACCTTTTTCATATTAGGTGCATTTTACTGCCCCCTACTGCAAGATACTCCATATCAGCGACCTCAGTAGTCATTAGACATCGGGAGAGAGCAGAATGGGGAGCTCCGCCGAACTCACAGACTTCGAACGTGGTCAGGTGATAGGGTGTCACTTGTGTCATACCTCCGTACGCGTGATTTCCACACTCGTAAACATCCCTAGGTCCACTGTTTCCGATGTGATAGTGAGGTGGAAACGTGAAGGGACACTCACAGCACAAAAGCGTTCAGGCCAACCTCGTCTGTTGGCTGACAGAGACCGCCGACAGTTGAAGAGGGTCGTTATGGGTAATAAGCAGACATCTACCTAGACCAACGCACAGGAATTCCAAAATGCAAGTACAATGTAGTAAGGCGGGAGGTGAGAAAACTTGGATTGCATGGTCAACCGGCTGCTCATAAGCCACACATCACGCCGGTAAATGCCAAACGACGCCTCGCTTTGTGCAAAAAGCGTAAACATTGGACGATTGAACGATGGAAAAACGTTATGTGGAGTGACGAATCACGGTACACAAAGTGGCGATCCGTTGGCAGGGTGTAGATATGGCGAATGCCCGGTGAACGTCATCTGCCAGCGTGTGTAGTGCCAACAGTAAAATTCGGAGACGATGGTGTTATGACGTGGTCGTGCCTTTTATGGAGCGGGCTTGCACCCGTTGTTGTTTTGCGTGGCACTATCACAGCACAGGCCTACATTAATATTGTAATGACCTTCTTGCTTCCCACTGATGAAGAGCAATTCGGGAATGGCGACTGCATCTTTCAACAAGATCGAGCACCTGTTCATAATGCCCAGCCTGTGGCGGAGTGGTTACACGACAATAGCAACCCTGTAATGGACTGGCCTGCACAGAGTCCTGGCCTGAATCCTATAAAACACCTTTGGGATGTTTTGGAAAGCCGACTTCGTGCCAGACCTTACCGATCGACATCGATACCTCTCCTCAGTTCAGCACTCCTTGAAGAATGGGCTGTCAGTCCCAAAGAAACCTTTCAGCACCTGACTGAACACATGCCTGCGAGAATGGAAGCTGTCATCAAGGCTAAGGGTGGGCCAACATCGTATTGAATTCCAGCATTACCGATGGAGGGCGCCACAAACTTGTTTGTCATTTTCAGCCAGGTGTCCGGATACTTTTGATCATATAGCTTAATGTAGATTTCTCTGAACACATCTACGTCGCTCGTTTATTGTCCCAACGACTGTTTTGATGGTTTGATTGTCTGCTCATCTGTTACGAGAAAGGAAAGAGCCTACCCTAGTATGACTTACAAATTATTTGTGGGGCCACCATAGTGTGATTCTTCCGGACATGGCTATAGTAGTTCATTTCATTTTAGCAACACGCAAGTCAATACAGAAAAATTATACCGCGAGTTGGTAAAAGTGGGAAAACGTGACTGTTCTGGGTGCTATGTGAACTACGTGTTATGCCTATAAAAAGATGTTATTGAGTAGAATTCGTCACTAAGAGATACCGAATTTAATTAATATTGTGAGTATATCGAAAATTTTAAAATAGCATTTACTTAATACACTAAGAATTTACTCTCTTACTAATGGAATAATTGCAATAAATTCATGTCATTTCACCCCGTCATTTCCTTGGGGAGTTGAGGTTATGTCAATTCGCAAGTCCAAAACAAGAAAAGAATGAGGAAGAAACTAATAACAGCGCCCATTTTGACTGATTCACTTCAGGTGTGTTAAAATTTCTAACGATTATATCGCAGTAGAGAGATTACAGTGAGCTTCGTATACGTATCGATGCATTAGATTGTTACAGAGTGTATGTTTCTGTGTGTCGTTCTCGTAACACACAGAAGACCACTGAACGCGTAAACAGTGATGGCAAGTAAATGCATGCAGCTTCTGCCTTATAAAGACAGAGCTGTGTCGTCACAACGAGTGGAAATGTTCCGAGCGTCACGCGACTGGAATGTCGTCAGACCTTGCATTACGTGTCGAAGTGACAATCGAGCGCTGTGTGAGTAAAGCACGTCGTATCAGTGCATTTTAATCTCAAGCATATCGTATGTGCCCGCGCAAAGGTCATCACCGAGGTCACGCTGATACTGATTTTCTCACTTGGATCGGTATCAAGGGTAAATCCACCTAGAATACTTCGATTCGGGGAAATGCGCCTTCGCCAGATTTAACTGCCGAAGGCATCAATATGTTGATGACAGAGGTCTCATATATTGTTGCAAATAGTAAAAGCGGATATACACACCACAGTTAAGCAAATTACACGCGAGATCAGACAGAATCACTTACTACCTGTAGGGAAAAGAAAACATCCCTTTCACCCGTACCTCTTCTCGCCACGCATTACGAATGGCAGCTAATAACGAGTGAAGAAAAGACCACCACTGTACGATGGAATCATGGATTAATGTATCACGGTAGGCCTTGGCATATACCGGTGATATGGTATAAGTACGTGGAGAACTACACTAGCTGATCAAAGATATACGGATACCTATTATTGGTCATTAAATCGTGTCTCGACACCTTCCACCTTTCTGGCGACTTGAACACTTACAATGAGATGCCTTAATGTCTGTGGAGAAATGGCAGCTCATTCTTCATCAGTAACCAAAACCAGAGAAGGCTGTATTGTTGGACTCTAGGACCTGGAGCAAAGTCGACCCTCTATCTCATCCCAAAGACTTTCCATCGGATTCAGGTCAGGGCTCTAGGCAGGCCAGGCTATTTCAGAAATGTTATTGTCCACAAACCATTTTCTCACAGATGAAGTTTTATGACAGGTTGCATTGACATACTGACACAATAATCTTCTCCGAACTGCTCCTCTACTGTACGTAGTGCACAATGTTATAAAACATTTTCATAGCCTTCGACATTTGTGTTTTTCTGAAGCGCAATAAGGGGAACACAACCTAACCACAAAAAACATCCCTATACCGTAACAAAGTCTGCGACATTCACTGTTGGCACTACACATGGTGGTAGGTAACGTTCTCCAGGAATTCGCCAAAACCAAACCATTTCATGGGATTGCAACGTGGTGTAGCGTGATTCATCACTCTAGATCACTCGTTTTAAGTCATCCACTGTGCAGTAGCGTCTTCCTTTACAACACTTCAAGCGTCTACATTGACTGCAGAACTGTGTGGCGTATGAGGAAGTGCTCCACCCTTGTACACCTCTCTTCTTAACTCACTATGCACAACCATTGTGCTAGGTGGTCTGCCGGTACGCTTTCGACCTCATGAATGATTGCTTCCGCTGATTTCAGGCAGTTTCTTACAATCACCCTATGTAATGCTCCACAGTGTCTGTCCGTCGTACATGTGGTCTGCCTGGTATTGGTTAAGCTGTGGTCGTTCCTTCGCCTTCCCTCTTCGCAGTTACATCACCAATAATACACTGAAGTGTCAAAGAAACCGGTATAGGCATGCGTATTCAAATAAAGAGATATGTAAACAGGCAGAATACGGCGCTGAGGTCGGTAACGCCTATATAAGACAACAAACATCTCGCGCAGTTCTTAGATCTGTTGCTGCTGCTACAATGACAGGTTATCAAGATTTAAGGGACCAACGACGACTAAAGAGAATCGTTCAGCGTGACAGAAGTGCAACCTTTCCGCAAATTGCAGCAGATTTCAGTGGCTGGCTGGTGTGGCCGAGCGGTTCTAGGCGCTTCAGTCTGGAACCGCGCGACCGCTACTGTCGCAGGTTCTAATCCTGACTCGGGCATGGATGTGTGTGATGTCCTTAGGTCAGTTAGGCTTAATTAGTTCTAAGTTCTAGGCGACTGATGACCTCAGAAGTTAAGTCGCATAGTGCTCAGAGCCATTTGAACCATTTTTGAGCCACTTGCATCCGTTCATGTCCATTGTGCATTCCGACGGACTTGGACAATTCTAGAAAGACAATGCGACACCCCACACGTCCAGAATTGCTACAGAGTGGCTCCAGGAACACTCTTCAGAGTTTAAACACTTCCGCTGTCCACCAAACTTCCAAGACATGAACATTATTGACCATATTTGGGACGGCTTGCACCGTGCTGTTGAGAAGAGATCTCCACCCTCTCGTGCTCTTACGGATTTATGGACAGCCCTGCAGGATTCATAGTGTCAGTTCCTTACACCATTATTTCAGACATTATTCGAGTCCACGCCCCATCGCGTTGCTGCACTGATATTAGGCAGGTGTACTAGTTTCTTTGGCTCTTCAGTGTAGTTGACTTGGGCAGTTTTGGAAGCGTTGAAAGTCCCTGACGGGTTTGGTACTCAGGTGAGATCCAATGATTAGTTCACGTTCAATGTCGCAGAACTCTCCTGGCTGAGCCGGCCGGTGTGACCGAGCGGTTATAGGCGCGTCAGTCTGGAGCCGCGCGACCGCTACGGTAGCAGGTTCTAATCCTGCCTCGGGAATGGATGTGTGTGATGTCCTTAGGTTAGTTAGGTTTAAGTAGTTCTGAGTTCTAGGGGACTGATGACCTCAGGTGTTAAGTTCCATAGTGCTCAGAGTCATTTTCTATCCTGGCTGACACATTTTACTTTTACTGCTTTTTTACTCACAACACAATACTCCTTGCCTCCTTTTATAATGGAGAGTCCGCCTGACGTGACACCTAGTGGCCAGTTTCGCATTACATATGGATGTTCGGATACTTTTCAACAGACAGTACACATGATTCGCTGCATGCTGCTTCACTGAACAGACAGTGATGGACGTGGACGTATTTTCGTCAGGACTGCCATCCGCTCTCAACTATGAACGATTCAGGAATCTACTGCCTGACCATGTGCATCCCTTCGTTCTTTTGCTGCATCCCGTGGACAACTTACGCCTTCAGCAACAAAATGCATCTTATTGCCACCGCTCTCAGTTGTGTCAGAACGGTTTGAGAAACCCTCCACATACCGGAGGGTGCTTCTGTCAACCATTAGGTGACACACACTATTTACTGTTGAGAATTTTGGGGAAGACATGGAGTGACATGCGACCGAAATATATCCCGTTCTGAATCATCTGCACGAGTTGCGGATGGCAGTAGAGTGGTCACGGATCAGTACGGCAACGCAACTCATTTGGTCTTTCGTGGAATCCACGCTATGAAGTTCGATAGTGGTAATAGGGCAGAACCAAGGTGTTTCCACTTTACTAGTTCATGAGCATAAGATTAAACCTTGGCTGTCTGCACTCGTTCGCCAATTCAGTTTAATGCTAATTGAAACAGCTACTTGTGTAACATCTAATAACGACTTTGATACACTCGTTGCGGGAACTTTTAGTAAGCAGGGTAACATATTTCCAGTTGGTTATTCTATTCATCCCATTTCTGCTCAACTCTTAATCTTGTATACAAATCAAGAGTATCACAGAAATTTCCAGATATTACCACTGAATGCAGGCAATAATAATGCTGCACACCCATCCCATGGCTCAGTACATTTTTATGAAGTTGACGCAGTCTTTCCGTGTGACCTCACCTACAACTATAATCAAAAACTCATTACAAACTGCGTGAGAGAGATTACTTCGCACTGTAGCATACATTAACATTGCTTTCCGTTACATTTACAATTGAGACCCAACGGGAATAACTGATTAGACGTTTTTGTATATTCTATTATTACTCTAATTTTATGTTCATTACTTTTACGGAAGCCATATTTAAGGTCTGCCGAATATTCATAGTTTACAACTAGAAACTAGGTCCTTGTTATCTTCTAAGTAGGACTTTTTGCACGACACAGATAAGCATATAATCATTTGCGTGGCGTATTGAAGTATATTATATTTTAGCCTTCGAAAGCATGTGTTTGTGAATTGTCTAAGTTACGTCATTTCGTATTCAAACAACATTTAGCTTAATGGCGTCCAGTCGGGCACAGTGGCCACTCGCTTGACATGACATTACCTTTTCTCAATACAACTAAATTGATAATAAAACAACAGTATTTCATAAAATATGTATACTAAGGCAGTAGTGTATTACTGACTTGGTGAAGAGGTATGCTCTTTTATTACACATACTCGTATACGAAGATACTATGAAATTATTTCAGAAACCACTACAAAATTCATGGTATTCTCAAGCTGCCGATTAAAATGGAGTCGTGGATAAAGGAGAAGTAAATGACAACGGCAAAACTGTAGGGTCATTCGTCAGTGATGTAAATGAGATGGCAACACAACCTCATACCTTTGCCAGTATTAAAATTAGGCCAGCAACAACAACAAAAAAAGAAAAGCTAAAGAAAGAGGAAGACAACAATAATAACGTCGAGCCCATTCAAAACAGAGATTTTCCATAATAAGTTGAAAAGAAAATAAGCAGGTCAACAAGAGAATAAGGAAGCCAGTAGAAACTGAAGAAAAGACCAGTAGGTCCTAACCTATCTAAATGAATAATAGCGAAACAAAGACACAACAGGGAAAGGATCCATTAGAGTGCAAGACGTAGCTTTTTAGAGAATACAATTAAGAAGACAAGGTTACGGAATGTTAGTATTGCAACGAAACCTTTTCTAACGGTGAGGACAATGGAGGCTGGATTAGATGCTCTAATTGCATGCAGTTAGCTCATGAAGAACGTGCTGGTTGGATCAACTCACAATTGATCTGCCTGCCACCGCTTTCCCCGAATTGCTAAACAGTTTCACTGTCGTCTCCGTAAATTAATTGTAATTAGTAAATTATTCTGTTTGCAATAATGTTCTTGATTTGGGAATCCCAAGAGGTCTAGTAGATCCGTACATGGAACAATATTTATGTCTCTTCCATGAATATTTCTCACTTCATCTTCAATTTTCACTTGATCGTGAGACTGTGGTCATCAACCAAGTCACGAAATTTGATGTGCCACTGGTATGATGCATATGCACTGACCGGTACAGATACTGAAGGTTTTGCACTCAAGAAATTCGTCGAAGGAACATTAGGTTTAATGTCCCGTCAACAACGAAGCCATTAGAGACGGAAGACAAGGGAGGGAAACAGTCATGTTAATTTCAAAGAAAACAGCAAAAATAGTTCAAATGGCTCTGAGCACTATGGGACTTAACTTTTGAGGTCATCAGTCCCCTAGAACGTAGAACAACTTAAACCTAACTAACCTAAGGACATCACACACATCCATGCCCCAGGCAGGATTCGAACCTGCGACCGTAGCGGTCGCGCGGTTCCAGACTGTAGTGCCTAGAACCGCTCGGCTACTCTGGCTGGCAAGGAAAATGCAGCGAGTTATGAAAAAGCCCTAAGCTTAAATCTGAACGGCCAAGTGCAGTAACCACTATATCACCACTCCGTCGCATCACTGCGCTGACTGTAGTTTTCTCTTAATCCATCGTTGATTCAGGTACGCACCATGTCATCTTGTTTACCTACGCCATCTTCTTTACCGACTCTTCGAATGCTGCGCACAACATGCAGTTAAGCCCATTGCACCAAATACCTGTGCCCACACACACTGTTACTGGCTCATTAAGCTGCCTCTTACCGGCCTGCCATATCTACTACGTGTTTCCGCGTTGTTCCGTCACGGTTTAGCCCACGCAGATTCGTCATGACTGTATGTTTCCCTCTTGATCTCAGATGTCCCGTAACTAACAGACATGAGTGGAAATGCCAGGGACACTGAGGCCAAGACCCTATTTCTCCAGCCACCACTTCTTTTATACCTACTTTGTGGGTCAGTAAATATGCCAGATGCCTTGCAGCGCGTTTTGCGCAGACAAGGTATTTTCTGTGCTTGTTTTAATGGAAATAATCTGTACGGTGTAAAGTGTGACTTTTTCGCACAGGTGAGAAAGTATAAAGTCGGTACTTCTGTAAATATCACAAATAAATAGGTATATGACACAGAATCCCGGTACAGTTGTCATTTTCATTACCTGAAACAAAGATTCCTTAATAGTTTCATATATGCGTATATAAGAAACGATACAATTACAGCAGAAAGAGGACCTATATTTCTAAAAGAAAATAATTTTTTTATAAAACCTTGTTTTAAGATTAATTTTACAATTTTAAAGTCCATTGTAACACCGTTTTCTGTTCTACACTTGTTTTATCAGTATTTGCTATAGGCTTCTACAAGCAACCGTGGGAGAATTCTATTAAACGTATCTGCATCTCTTTATTCTTGGTGGAAAGGTCACTGCTGAAAACAACTTTTATTACGAAAGGAGATTTTGAATCTTGAGGATTCAATCACTTCTCCACAGCACTCTACCACTTCTTCACTACATAATTTCGAAAAATCTGTGACTCAGAATCGAAAGTTATGTTTAAAGTAAATTTTAATTCTCAACGGCAGGACATATCTAGAGGAGCAGCTCTTCATTATGAAGATAATGTTCGAAGAAATACAGCATATCAGTGGACAACCTCTTCTAGCTCCCTGATTATTATAAAATGTTTGACACTATTCTTCTAATGATTAGAGAATTAGACACTAAAAGTAGTAGATGAATTTTGCTATTTAGGAGCAAAACAACTGTTGATAGTCGAAGTAGAGACGATATAAAATGAAGAATGGTACCAGTTAGGAAAGAATTTTTGACAAAGAGAAACTTGCCAACATGAAAAGCAAATATAAGTTTAGTAAATCTTTTCTGAAGGTGTTCGTCTGATATGTAACCTTGTATGGAGGTGAAACGCGGACAACTGAACAGTCAGGACAAGAAGAAAACAGAACCGTCTGACTTACAGCGCTACAGAAGAATGCTGAAGATTAGATAGGTAGGTCTAATAACTAATGAGGAGGTACTGAATCTTCAGATGGATGTTTTGATCAACAGCATGTCGTCTGCTCCACACTGTATAAGAATATTTGAGTATTTAATGCCATTTTACGAATTGTTTCATTCATAAAAATGAACTAAAGTGCTTACATTTTTTGTATATGATGCAGAACAGTTGTGTTCGCTTACATACGTTCCAGTAGATGACGATTTGTTTTGTTGTGGTCCACGTGGCTTTTTAGCTCGATGTACATGTCCTTTATTGCACTCAGCACACATACTGTAAGAAAATTACTGTGCCACACTTCATAATATTCTTAAAATGAGTGCTGAGCACCACACATGTGCCATACGCTTGATGTTTTTCCTTTAAACAAGAATACCACTTGCTTGCAGTAAAAACTTCAGCCATTTGCTGTGCATAGCCGTCTTAGAATCCTCGGTTGGGTTTAAGTCAACTAGCGACTGCGAAAATATAGTAAAAAAAGCTTTTTTGGGTTTTCTGAGGAATCACCCATGAACTAATGGTAACTTCTTAAGTTCCATCAAATCCTTCGTAGACCACATCAAATCGAAAAAGAATCAACTGATTTGTTCCATTTTCCTTAGCAGGACGAGGTATATAATATTCATACGTTGACTCTGTACTGTAAGATGGTGGCACTAAGACGATCCTTATGTTGGGTACAAAAAAGATTTCTAGCAAAAATGCTACCTGAAAAACTTGATACTACCCCTTTATCATCAACAGCACGAGCACCAGAAAATCCCGTTTTTATGTCCGGCGTCTTGGAACATACTGGGAAACATGCTGCCGCAAATATACCGATAAAATAAAAATCACACAATAATAAAACTTCAACTACCATTAAACATTGTAAAACATCCTAAAATATACAAGTATCATTGCAAACAATTTAAGTAGTATAGCAGATAGCTTGTCTGGCTAATCACTGGAATAAAAGTGATGAGCTAGCAACTCTGCAACCTGCCAGGGTAAACGTGAGCGCTAACGCGCTGCTTCCTGGATCGAATCCGCCCGGCGGATTAGCTGCGAGGGCCGGTGTACCGGCCATCCTGGATGTGGTTTTTAGGCGGTTTTTCACATCCTGCTAGGTGAATACCGCGCTGGTCCCCACGTTCCGCCTCAGTTACACGACATCTGAACACATTCGCACTCTTCCATGGATTACACTAGACGAAGACAGCTGGAGTACACTAATTGCTTCCCGGTGGGTACAGGGTGGCGACAGGAAGGGCACCTGGCCACCCCTTAAAATTAACATGCCACATTCGATTAACCAGCAGACCCCACAAGTCGAGATAAATGCTTGGAAAGAGAAAGAGAGAGAGCTAGCAACTCTGCAACACACTGAAGTCTTAAGCCTAAATGTATAGGCTTGAATCCAGACTCTTACAAAAAATTTAAAATCCTTACCACACTCGTCTCGTTAGCAGCTAGAATATAAAGCAGATACCCACCTAAAATGTTGTTGTGTTGTCATAAAAATATAAAAGGCTCTCAGTTAATTGTGGTGTACAGTGATTTTCACATCACAGGCATCACAGAGTGGGGGTCGCCTCGCCGGTGTATGAGGCCATGTGACAGAGGAGAGTGCCCTATTTGGAGATAGGTCAGGGTAATCTCGTCGGAGTGACTAGTATGAGATACGCTGCAGCTGGATAGCTGACTTCACCGTCCGCAGCTTATTGCCCCTCGCTGCCAGCCACTGCTACTGCCCCATTTACATGCCTCTCTGCCTCAGCAGCGGAAAGAAGGCTTGCAGAGAAATCATACGCTGTGTCCCGTCATGTTCCCGCAGGCCTCCTAGGCTGCTTGGTCTGCTTGTTGGTTTCCCCACTTTATTACCTATCCTAGTACCTAGCATAATGGATATATGTTTCCCTAGTAGCTGAAGAATGGGCAAATTGTTTGTATCATTTTCTCTGCTGGCTGCATTTGTTGCAACGCTTCAAAGATGGTAAGGGAATTAGAGCGACTAAGAATTTTTTTCTCTGAAGACACCTAATCGGCTTCAGTGCCGTTAGGATTGCTTGGAGCTCGGTGAAAAATACATTGGAATACAATGGGAGAGAGTATGCTGAAGACACGGTGAGAGAACACTACTGAACAGCCAAGGGAGTCTACATCTACATGTACATGGATACTCTGTAAATCACATTTAAGTGCCTGACAGAGGGTTCATCGAACCACTTTCACAATTCTCTGTTTTTTCAATCTCGTATAGCGCACGGAAAGAACAAACGCCTATAGCATTCCGTACGAGCTCTGATTTTCCTTATTTTATCATGGTGATTGTTTTCCCTATGTAGATCGGTATCAACAAAATATTTACGCATTCAGTGGAGAAAGTCGACGATCGGAATTTCGTGAGAAGATTCCACCGCAACGTAAAACGCCTTTGTTTTAATGATGTCTACCCCAAATCCTGAATAATTTCAGTGACACTCTCTCCCTGTGCCCTTCTTAACCGTTATCGTTACGTTTTTAACGTACTTCGGTTAGGGATGAACAACGCTGTTTTCAATTTTACAAAAACGGGGTCCCACATTTGACATTAATCCTACCCGATTGTCGCATCTTAGAGACCTGAAAACCAGGTCGCTAAATGTCCTAAATATTTTAAAATTTGTTTGCTATACACTGGTGAGCCAAAACATCATGAGCAATTGCTTAATAGCTTGTTTGACAGCCTTTGCAATGAAATAAATCATTGATTCTTATCCACATAGGTCTCTGTAGATTCCATATGTAAACTGTATTGCGAATAGATTCGTTAATAAAATAGTAATAGTTTAAAACGTCGCGTCTGTTTCTGAAATTTCAGTGCATGAATAGCGAAAATGTAGTGACCGAAAAACTTCATCTCTTTCATAATTTATGAGAATTGTCAGCGATAAATGTTTCGTAAAGGTTTGAAATTATTTGTAAAGATAGTTGGGAGTCGCTAAGTGCTCTCTTGCACAAGTACTTGATGAACAAATTCCGGGTATTTCAACGCTGTCACTTACGTTGCCTCAAGACAAACGCACAGTTCCTAACTCTGTTACTTGTCTTGGTGTGTTAAACTTTTCACATATGATTATACCTATTCATGAGCAGATTATGGTAGCATTTTAAATTTTTCAATTCGGTGAATAACCACACGAAATATTGAAAGTCAAATACTGTTTGCACTTGGAAGACGTTAGGTAGGCAATATGTAACTAGTACCAGATTCTGGGTTCCAGGATAGTTGGTTAATAATATACAGAGGTGTATTGTAGAGATGAAATAGTAAAGTCAGTTTTTCGGATATCACACTTTTCGTTTCTTGAAGAAAAAAAACGTGTCACAGAGACAAGTCCCTATATTGCACGAAAGAACTCGAAGCGTGATGGTACACTGTAGTGGGGTGCTGTAAACAGCCGCGAGATTTCAAATTGGCTTCGTGATGGAACCGCCAGACGCAGGAAGAAAGAAATGGCGACCTGAATTGTGGATTACAAAAGGTGATTGAACAAAAGAAGGTCAAGGGTTTGGAGCATACCAACTGGAAAGGAAACATTGTTCCTCAAAGGGAAAAGGGTTCAGACTGCAGGTATATAGTCGTACAGTGTCCATTGTTTGCATTCTCTGTACACAATATAATAGTAGAAGCAAATTGAGTAAAAACGATATACTAAAATTTCTTTCATGTATGAAGTTTTCAAGGAGAGAGCAACCATGCTATTAAGACTGCAGCGTAAAATGAGTTGGAACCCAACAGCCTTCGGGCACGTCTGTTCCATGATAACATTAGATGTGGAAAATTTGTACAAGGAGAAGAGGCGTAAATATCAGAAATGATCACATTCGATTTGGACCAGAACGTACCTGTTCCACAGTGATAGGTAACCGATATATTCTAATTACGGTAACCATGGGTATTTGGTATTCATAGATTTTCTGATAACAAAGCTTTCATCTCTGTGTACGAGAAGTAACCGTCAAGAAGGATAATAATGCAGTAATTTCCCCCCGTTATCGATCTCGTAATGAAACATGTGGCCTCTCGTGTGAAAACTTTCTATGTTTTTTTTCAGTTTCCTATATGCGACAGAACAGAATCACACAATGGTTCAATTTTGGTGCACTTTAGTACATAATGATAGATTTTCCAACGCTTTCCCCATATTCCCAACCCGTCGATATTCCTACGATGCTTGTGATAGGGATTTTACAAGCCTGGAATTACGAAAAAGCATACAGAACACAGTGTACACTGACAAGCCAAAACATTATGACCACTTGTCCACCGCGACGTTGGATGCCGCATGGTGATGTCGTGGGCACGGGCGCGTTGAAAAAGGTATACAAGCGGAGCAGACACGGACAGGGGATCACCCTCGTGAAGATACTTGATGCAGATGAGGAAATCCATTGAGATAGGTGACTCTGACAACGGGAAGGTTATTATTATGAAGGGCCTGTGAACTAGAATCTCGAAAACGGCGAAACTGGTAGAATGTTCACACACAACTGTCGTGAACATATACGGAAAGAGGTAGAAGGACAGTAAACTACCACTAGGCGGTAAATGATTGGACGTCCACGAGTCTCCACAGAACGCGGGGTTTGAAGGCTTGTCTGCTCTGTAAAGTAGAATAGATGGTGATCTGTGGCACCTCTGCCGAAAGAGCTAAGTGTTGGTGCACTCACAGATGTTTCGGAGGACACGGTTCATCGTACATTGTTGAACATGGAGCTCCACAGTAGACCACGCCTACGTGTTCACATGTCGACCCAGCGACATCGTTAGTCACGATTGCAATGGGCACGGGTCCATCAGGATTCGACCGTCGATCAATAAAAGTATATCGGTTCTTCGGATGAATCACATTTTTGCTACACTAGGTGGCTGGTCGTCTTCACCAACACCGTCATCGAGGTGAACAACAGCTCGAAACGCGCCACGGCCTCAGGCTGGTGAGATGTTATGCTACGGGAGACATTCTCCTGCGGTTGCGCAGGACCTGTGGTAGTAATTCATGACACACTGACAGCTGCGAACCATCTGCATCCCTTTATGCTTAATGTCTTCCCCGACGGCGTTGTCATCTTTCAGCAGTATAACTGTCCGTGCCTCGGTGCCAGAACCTTGCTACAGTGGTTTAAGAAGCATTATAGTGAACTGACGTTGATGTCTCGACGACCAAATTCGCCTGATGTAGATCCTGTCGAACCCGTCTGGGTCGTTATCGGGCGCAATCACGGCGTACGCAAATCTCCGGCCCGTCATTTACGAGAAGGACATGACCTGTGTGCTGGCATCTAATGCCACATACCCCCACAAACCTACCAACAAACTGTCGGATCCCTGATACGTAGAATCAGTGATGTAATTTGTTCCAAAGATGAAAAAGGAAGCTATTAAGCAAGTGGTCGTAATGTTTTGGCTCATCAGTGTATACTCTCTATCAATAGTTCATATTACTAATCCGGATGTTGATCTGTCCACACGATATGCATTTCTTGACTATCAGAGACATCTAGGCTCATTTTTTAAGACTTCTGTAACTGTGACAGGAGAAAAGTGAGCTTTTACACAATACAAAATATTTGAGCACACTGTTCAGTCAAAATACGTGTCTGTTTCATCCAATTGCAGAGAAACGGTGACTTACGATTTTCCTCTGGTTAAGACTGGGGTAGTCGCTCATATTCATAATGTGCCGAGAGCATACATGGATGTCATTCCTCTGAATTCTGAGAAACTACAGAATGTTTCATGCATGACTGACGTTATCCCTTTCCAATTTCGTGGGTATTTTGATAATATTCTAAAGAAATGTGCCATTAATTAAGTTTGGGACAGTGATCAAGAGTGACAAGTTTATGAAAAGTGTGTCTGTCAAAATAAACGGGATATTTTTTGAAAACTGTGGAATTAACTCTTCCACGTCATAAACCAGGGCACTAAAAAGGATATTGGCTTCCGTTATATTGTCAATTTTGATATATATTGTTCAATTATGAAAATTTATACAAATATCAGGAATGTGTATGAACGCGTTGAAATAGTTAAGAAGAATATTTTGCTTTCAGCCTCTCTCACCAACAAGGGAATATATCAGCCATTTTCTGTTACCATTTTCTGTTATTTTCCTTTAGTCTGTGATTACAGATTTTGGTATAGGGTTATATTCTTCCTGATGAGAATGTGGAAGTAAATATACGGCTCGGAAACAATACTATTCAAGATTATACAGTTTTTCCAGTATATTTCACAACTGCTGTCGAATGACATGCTCCTCTTTATATCTCAACGCCTCAATTATTAACTGGAGTGAACTGTAATACCATCACTGATGAATTTAATGTAGCGAACTCCACATTGTTCTTAGAGCGCCGGAAGATGTTCACAGCTGAGGTACTTTCCATTCCTCCACTGGATCCCTCATATGTTTTTCTGACAGTTGTGTTCATAGAACTGTTTCCTTTCATTATTGGTAATCACTTTTGTTCATCCACGGTAATGTTTTGATAATACTTCAACGGAAAGTACCTGCCCAGTATCAATTCTTATGACAGCTGCACAATAATTTTTAGACTGATGGCCTGTTTTACGTCATGATCCGTCAAATGCCAAGGAAATTTCATTGCTACTATCATTTCCTTCAATTACTTTCACTTTTGCAGATTCTATTCTTCCTTTTCCAGGTATTTTTACTGTTTCCCCTAAACCATCTGTTTATTTTGAAACATTAGTAGTGGGCATGACATATTCATAAGGGCACTCAAGATTTTGCCAGCCGATAGAAGTACCTGACGTTCGCCTCAAAAAGATTATTGGTCTTACATTTTTCAAATGTTCGTAAGTCTTAACTCGAACAAGAGACTTCCAGACTAAGAACTACACCGTATCTTCAGAAGAAATTTCCAGAAATTATTGTCCCTCCATCACACAAATTACAGTATGCAGTTTGATCAAACATTGTTTTAGTACAGCTAAACCTAATTTTAAACTGCTATCATTGACACCGTTCTTACAGTATACGTCATTACTGTTCACAGTGTTTCTTCTTGGAAGCAGCTGGTGGATAAGGATTTGGTCCAGTGTTGCTAGCCCTAAACTCATTCACTGGGTGTAAACTTCCAACAGCACACGTTCTGTACAATCTATTACTCTTATTTTCTTCTCTTTTAAAAATTTCCTTTGGTGGAGTCCTATCAAAGAGAGAAACGAGTCCAAATGTGTACAAAGAAAGGTGTAATGCGCCGTACAAAACGTGGATGATACCATGCTTTATACTACAAACAGAAAGTGACGTGACAGAAACCAATCTAGTCAATATATGCATCAGGATATTTATTATAAATCAACTTATGTCACCGCCTTCTAGAGCAAACAGTTTCCAACATATCTTGGCGTAACTGAGCAAGTGTACAAGGAACCTGAAGAAATTACTTGTGCAGTAAATTATTTCGAAATAAATTAAAAATATTTACAGTCATCCAAAATCAAAGAAATATACATAAAAATAAAGAGAAAGCTGCAAACTATAATTTTCCGTAAAAAATAAAAATCGACATTTTATACTCACACGACCTTTCCTACTCCTACTAATGGTCCCTTTGAAACCATCATCAACTTCTAATTGTGTCAAGTCACCCTACTCCAGTCTCCCTAATTTCATACCTTTCTGTATTTCTGTAACTATGAAATTAAGATCAGAGTGCACATCTGCTTATGTACATATTTTGTAGTTCAAAATGTGGCCTCAATATCAGTGTCTTACTACTGTATAATCTATCGCAAACCTTCCGCTGTCTCCAAGCCTTTTTGACAGATAACTTTATTTTATGTTTCTCAAACCAAGCTACACATATCTCTTAAAAATATATATATTAACGATTTAAAGTTTATTCTCGTAGCTGCTTTTGTGAACTTGAAAATTGCCCCACTGGTGGAAAGGAAATGGTTGTATTGATACTGCGTCAGTCTCTGCAGCATATTATATATGGAATATGGAATATGGAATGAATAAATCGTTATTCCATCATTATGGAAGGATGTGTAAATGTCACGTAAAAAAAATTAATGCTGATCTGAATCTCAAAATTCTGTGCTATGTCTGAAGGAATGAAATCGTATGACAGTGTTGCTGCTGCTCTTCCGTTGGACGGGAACGTTATGCACAGTAGCCTTTTCGTTGCTATGAGTAGTAAGTAGTCTCTTTGTGGTACCGATTTTGACTTTTATTTGTACCCTCCTGATATTTGTGGGATAATTTAGAGCCCTACCTCTGTGTCCAGCCAGAAAACCACATTGTCACCTCCCATTATTACGGTTTCCTTCAAAGAAAGCGCTTTTTTTAGGAACTGGTCGCTAGAATGACTGCAAGATAGGATTCTGTAACAGAGGTGCTACTTGGTAAGACAGATGCATACATATAATCAAACTTCTATTGTAAATTCTTATGGGTCTCCGGGTATCTTTTATCGTGATGTACAGCACCGATAGTTTGGGTATTAAGTCCGTTGTCTAGTGTGCTTAATTTTTTAATGTCAGATTAATAAACTATGAAACTACATAAAAACGAAAAGAAAGAAGGTGCAGAGATTAAATCAATTTCAACTACTAGGTCATTCAGCAGCAGAGCAAATTCTTGGATAGGACGTTGGTGAGAGAGGCTGAAAGCTTGGTAAGGACTATTAGTATACGAACTTCTTACATATCACGCAAAAAAAAGGCGTATGGTATTATTCACTTGGAGGTTCTTCCTGGGATATTCGGCCACCTGGTGAAGTTATTTTTATTTGGTAATACTCCAGCTGCTTGTGTCTTGATGATGATGAAATGGTGATGAGGACAACAAACGCTCGCACTCTGCCCCGAGCGGAGAGAATCGTTGACCCGGGTGGGAATCGAGCTCGGTGTCCCATGACCAAGAGTCAGCAACGCTAATCACAAGAGCACGAGCTGCTGACTTCGATGAAAAGACTGCAATTGAAAGCCAAAAGCAAGGATTGCTCTGGCATGACGACTCAGGATCAAGTAAATGTCACAACGGGTCGATGTAGAGATTTCAATGAGTTTCAATGTGTTCAAGCTGCGAATGGTCATACGAGCCCACATCTTCTGGATTTCCATCAGAAAGACTTCACCGGAGTTACATACGGCCCAGTCTGTGGTTAGATATAGTATTGTGAAGCGGAAAAGTTAAGAAAGTGCTGAACCATCACTCTGAACGTTATAAGAATCTAAGTGACAGCGACCGTCAACTCTAAACAGTGCCTTTTTAACTACTGATGAAGACTTCCATGGCAGCTTAGTATAAAGGTAAATTACTGAACAACGCGCCAGTGTCTATACTACCTGCTTTTCACAGATGTGCTGCTAACCAAAAGTTACGGTTTCAAAAAGAATGGAAGCAAATTTCGCTTTCAGTGTATCATGTCTGCAGGAGATATTAAGCGCCATTAGATTTGTGACTAGTGCTGAGAGAATTAGCAGTCATTCGTATCCGGGAACTTTTTGCCATAAAATGTTAGTTATTTTCACAGAGCCTAAAAATTCACGAGGCAGCTTGGAGGATAAAAGACTAAAAGACTACAGCGATAGTTCTTATAGCCCAGTAGAATGTAATGTTCATGAACGACTGGACACTAACACAACAGCACTATGTGTCAGTTGTAATTTGTTGTACAAAAGTCTATAGAACCTGACTCTGCCGTAATATGACTGCATTTATTTGGGTGTACTTCATGTACTTCGTTTATTTCGTACCGCAACTTCTTACGTTTGGAATAGACACATGTCACTCTTAGAGTGTACCACCAAACATAGATATTATTCACATCAAAATAAAATATATGCAAATATCCTCGTACATATTCGCACCTCATATCTCTTGAAAAGACCTCCGGCGTCGTCTAAATAGTACTTCAGATGCTAGTAAGTAGGCGGCATTCACTCTCGTCCGTCTTACAAGGTCTCCGTGCCGAAACATTCTGGACGTCTTTCAGTGCGGCTGGTAAGTAGCGGGAAGGAGGTCAGAGTCAGGCGCGCCTATTTGTGGCACCATGCGCTGCGCCTGGCGAAGCCAACAGGCGATACTCCTAATGCCTCTTCAGCATTCCTGCCTCTAGCTATTCAGGTATTTAGATTTCGCAGGAATACTGTTAGATTATAACGTATTATTCTGATTTTCGCTATGATTCTCGCCTTATGGACAAGATGTCTTTTCTTATTTTATCAAGGGAAAAAGAAAGTGACATTTCTTGCCTCTGTGGGTTCAAGAAAAAAGTAGTAATGGGTGCAATATCAGAGGGGATAACAGGAAACATACACACTAATCACATGTGGAAATAGTAAAAGCTCTCTTGGCTTATTACTGTCAAACCTGAAGCATGATATCAGCCGGTTCTTATTCAAAATAGGTAGGGGATCAAATGGAATCACTTCTCTTAGTTGGCGCATTAACAACACAATTATCCATAAAATCTCAAATCATTATTAACTTATTCACCGAGGGGCGCTAATCTGTCATTCCTGAAATTATTTGTATGAGCTAACATTTGTACTTCAATTTGTAAAAGCTTAATCCATGATGCAGTTGTTCTATAGTTGATTGAATTATCTAGGAAAGAAGTATATGGCAAATCTCTAACAGAAGAAGTGAGAGGTTAACGAAATATATACAATATTATACATCCAAAAATAGTTAATTTACTACTGAAAGAAGGAAACAAGATAAAGGCAGAGAAAGATGGAATGTGTAAAGTAGACTGTCTAGGAGATTAAGTGCAGTAGACTCTGGGACATTAAAAGTTTGCCACTGTAGAAGAATGGAACGAAAGCAGTAGACAAAATAATAATAAGTGAAGCAGACTTTCATTCTATACGAAACATATAATTTACGATTTATACACCAAACCACTAGTCATTAAAACTAACTGGTGATGAAATAGATAAAGATCTATCATGAATACGTTATAATTGTGAGACAGCAGTTGAGACTTAGAATTCTTCCCCTTGTAAGGAAAACTTCACAAGATGACTCTCCGAGAGAGGTTGAACTGTAGGTAAGGCAATAGAGTTGCATGTAGGAGGACGACGGTTGAGATCCCGGTCCGGCTGAGCAGAGTTAAATTTCCGTGGTTTACCTAAACTGCTTTAGGTAAATGTCACGATAATTCCTTCGAAAATAACACGACTGATTTTATCCCCCGTTTTTCCCAAAATACGAGGTTGTGCTCCGTCTTTGGTGGCAACGTCACGAGCAGGACATGGAATCGCAAAAAATTTTCGACGAGTTGAGCTGTTCGGTGCACTTTCGATAACACGACAACAAGCCTGAATGTGATAATGCCTCTCGTCTTATAGTATGAGGAGAACTGTGAATACTCCGTTGGCAGAACAAGAATCATCATAAGACCAAAACCAGGTGTATAGCCCTCACGAAGTCCACTCCATTTAATTGTAAGCAATTTGATTTAGATAGCTTTTTAAAATACTAGCAACATCATTTTCTATTAATTGTATATTTTTTAAATTCCTTGATTTCACATGTTTAGGTATATTAAAAACCTATTTTATGATCTCTTTGGATTTCTGTTTGCCTTTACTACAGGAAGCTAAGTTCTTCATTTCACTCCGATTAACCCCTTTATTGATTTTTTCCTTTCTATTTCTCTTTTAAAACAACATGTTTTATAAAAAGAATTTTCTCTATACCAGACAGAAAAAAAATAATAACTCAGACGTTTATGGCTTGTTTTAAGTAAATACAGTAAATACTTAAAGCTCTAAGTTTGGTAAATGTCCTTTTCGCTGTATACTACAAGTTGCAAAGAAATTAATAGAAAGACATGTGATACCTTCACACAATCTCGCAACCTCTTATTGTTTTTGCGCAATGGCATTTCATTTGCTACGGTCACAAGCGTAGGATGTAACCTGATTTCTCGAAAAAGATGATTTCGATGGATGCGGTGCCACGGACGTCCGTTCCGATGTCAATCAGAGCAATATGCAACAGTAGAAGGTCTTATGACTACCTTTGAAATCTGAAACTCTCCAATTTAACAAGGATATTGACCAGAGGCTTAAGCACGGACGGATGGAAAACGCATTCTTATACTTAAACATACATATCTTAAAAATATAACAGCTAAATTAGAGAAACTTGAGACTACTACGTACAACATAATGCTTGATATTCTGTGCAATTTTTATTTGAAAATACGCATCGACATTCGTTTTATAAGAAGTTTTATTTTTAATTACCACTGTTTCTACAATGTACCTTTTCTCATAAGCTAATCAAGCAATAAAACTAGAATATCACAGTTTACATCTGAATAAGGCTGATAAAACGTGTGGAACAGATATTTGTTTAAGGTCATAACTGCTTTGAAATTCAGATTTGTGTTATCCGGGACAGTTCTATTTTTATCAAAATTTGAAGGAGTTCTTTTCTCAGAGGAAAGATAACGGAAAAGTGCTGCACAAGATTACTCAGTAAGTAATTCTTAAGAACGATGCCAAATTTCAAGATGTTAACTCTTTAGTTCCTGTGAAAAGTACATTATAGTTCAAAAAAGTCAGTTTATGGCAATTCGCATTTAAAGTTTTTATTTAAATTTTTGACTCTAGTGACTAATGCTGCCCATATCCATAATCTTTATTCTCTTTCTCTTCTTCCTGGAATAATCTCTTTCTCTGCCTCTTTTGCCTAATCAACTTTGCAATCTTTCTTCTGCTGCCTGAGCTTTGTCCATCGGCGCTTCATCGATGCCTCTGAGTGTCTTCTGTGTGAATGCACCTGTATGGAAGCCTAGTCTCTATAGGCACTTATTCCTACCTACATTTCCACTATCGAACACTAGAGAGGCATCACATGCAGCTATCTTAACAGCAATTGAGGACACAAATACTGTTCTTGAACAACGCATCTATATTTGTATTCTGTATTTTACCACGTACACAGTTTCCAGCGATTCAGTCTTGGCTAGGTACCTAAAGTTGGTTTTATAACATCTAAAACAGCAAGCGGAAAAACATGTTTAAAGATGTATGGCTTTCCACTGGATTCCGCCTGTATATATTTGCACCACGGTATTCCACAAACGGAATGTCGTGGATAATCATGTGTATAAACTTTTTGAAAGAATAATGCCCACACGGCTCGTTGCATTGTTTTCACACTATGTCAGTTATCCCTCACAGTTACCCCATAATATATTTCTAAAGTGTGAATTTCCTTATCTATCAGTCTGTCAACATCTTCCAGTGGCTTTCCATCTTATAATTTCTGGCCTTTCATTTCATCCTTCAATCTGAGAAGTCTAGCTCCCATTAGATTTTGAACATCCCCCACACATTTCAGCGTTTCAGTTTTAGTTTGTGGGCTATAATGATTGCTCTTCAAAACGGTCTTAAAAGCACTGGAATCTCCAGCACCTAGATACTTCACATACGTAACACGACATTGTTCAACCTACGTTTGAAATACTAGTTTCATTTCAGTTGCCTCCATCCCACCACTTGAGCCTGGTAATTCTTGCTGCACACTTTCTTGTGTTCCTGTTGCCACCCTTCTTCTTCAATGCCATCATTGTTCTTTCTTGTGTCACACTGTGAGCAATATTTCCTCATTACTTGGAAGTCGAAGTTTTTTCCCTGTATCCACACTAGTGGTAGACGACATACCATGGAGTGATGTATGACCCCTCTTCATCCAGGTTCCATCGCAAGAGACGCACAGGTCCTTCTTCACTACACAGTGTCCTTCTTCCCCTTCATTGTTAACATCTACAGCTTCCTCAACACCTGCTTTCATGTCCCCCTTGCACTCAAATTCAAGAGTACTGAGGAGTGTTCTGTTGTAATCTAGTCACTGGTTCAGGCATGATCATCAAGCCACAAATTAAATTTGTGTTTTCTCTGCCTACATCTACGCATCTCATGACGTAATAAAATCTTGTATTCGGCTCAGTCATCTCCTCTTGGTGAGCAGAAGTCTTGAATTGAACATCATATATACAAACTTTACACAAAGTATGTATATTACTTACAGTGTCAGTTCTGGCACTGTCATCATGCAGTGTAACTCCCTTTGTCCCACAATTACCACCGGAAAACTCGTCTTTGGCACTGTACACAGCATCATCAGTTCCATCACTAATTTTCTTCTTCGATAAACCCAGTGAATTTGTCGTAAATTGTTCTTCACACATAGAAGCAGCATCTGTAATACTGTTATTTAAATTTCCTGTACCTTTTACACTTGAAATTCAATATTTCCTCACTTTTTGGAATATGCGTCAGTTGTTACAACTACTTCGACCAAAACAGGTTGATATATGCAAAACTAAAAACTGAAATAAGTTGGTAGCACATACTATTAAAAAAACCACGTTGCAAACAAAGGAACAAGCAAAGACAATCTTTCTCACAGCCTTCTAGACTCAACTGCAGTTCGTTTAGATTGTGTGAATGCAAAATTACCCCACACAAAACTTCTACTTTCGAGAAGGTGTGTATCACAGCATAGAAAAAGGGGCGTGGTGGGCTCAGACGCCCAAACAAACTTTTTTAAGACATACTTCTAGTCACCCCCTGTGAACCATGGACCTCGCCGTTGGTGGGGAGGCTTGCGTGCCTCAGCGATACAGATGGCCGTGCCGTAGGTGCAACCACAACGGAGGGGTATCTGTTGAGAGGCCAGACAAACGTGTGGTTCCTGAACAGGGACAGCAGCCTTTTCAGTAGCGGCGGGGGCAACAGTCAGGATGATTGACTGATCTGGCCTTGTAACAATAACCAAACCTGCCTTGCTGTTCTGGTACTGCGAACGGCTGAAAGCAAGGGGAAACTACAGCCGTCATTTTTCCCGGGGGCATGCAGCTTTACTGTATGGTTAAATGGGGCTGGGGTCCTCTTGGGTAAAATATTCCGGAGGTAAAATAGTCCCCCATTCGGATCTCCGGGCGCGGACTACTCAAGAGGACGTTGTTATCAGGAGAAAGAAAACTGGCGTTCTACGGATCGGAGCGTGGAATGTCAGATCCCTTAATCGAGCAGGTAGGTTCGAAAATTTAAAAAGGGAAATGGATAGCTTAAAGTTGGATATAGTGGGAATTAGTGAAGTTCGGTGGCAGGAGGAACAAGACTTTTGGTCAGGTGAATACAGGGTTATAAATACAAAATCAAATAGAGGTAATGCAGGAGTAGGTTTAATAATGAGTAAAAAAATAGGCGTGCGGGTAAGCTACTACAAACAGCATAGTGAACGCATTATTGTGGCCAAGATAGACACAAAGCCCACGCCTACTACAGTAGTACAAGTTTACATGCCAACTAGCTCTGCAGATGATGAACAAATTGATGAAATGTATGATGAGATAAAAGAAATTATTCAGATAGTTAAGGGAGATGAAAATTTAATAGTCATGGGTGACTGGAATTCGAGTGTAGGAAAAGGGAGAGAAGGAAACATAGTGGGTGAATATGGATTGGGGCTAAGAAATGAAAGAGGAAGCCGTCTGGTAGAATTTTTCACAGAGCATACCTTAATCATAGCTAACACTTGGTTCAAGAATCATAAAAGAAGGTTGTATACATGGAAGAATCCCGGAGATTCTAAAAGATATCAGATAGATTATATAATGGTAAGACAGAGATTTAGGAACCAGGTTTTAAATTGTAAGACATTTCCAGGGGCAGATGTGGACTCTGACCACAATCTGTTGGTTATGAACTGCAGATTAAAATTGAAGAAACTGCAAAAAGGTCGGAATTTAAGGAGATGGGGCCTGGATAAACTGACTAAGCCAGAGGTTATACAGTGTTTCAGGAAGAGCATAAGGGAACAATTGACAGCAGTGGGGGATAGAAGTACAGTAGATGAAGAATGGGTAACTCTGAGGGATGAAGTAGTGAAGGCAGCAGAAGATCAAGTAGGTAAAAAGACGAGGGCTAGTAGAAATCCTTGGGTAACAGAAGAGATATTGAATTTAATTGATGAAAGGAGAAAATATAAAAATGCAGTAAATGAAGCAGGCAAAAAGGAATACAAACGTCTCAAAAATGAGATCGACAGGAAGTGCAAAATGGCTAAGCAGGGATGGCTAGAGGACAAATGTAAGGTTGTAGAGGTTTATCTCACTAGGTGTAAGATATATACTGCCTACAGGAAAATTAAAGAGACCTTTGGAGAAAAGAGAACCACTTGTATGAATATCAAGAGCTCAGATGGAAAGCCAGTTCTAACGAAAGAAGGGAAAGCAGAAAGATGGAAGGAGTATATAGAGGGTCTATACAAGGGCGATGTACTTGAGGACAATATTATAGAAATGGAAGAGAATGTAGATGAAGATGAAATGGGAGATACGATACTGCGTGAAGAGTTTGACAGAGCACTGAAAAACCTGAGCCGAAACAAGGCCCCGGGAGTAGACAACATTCCATTAGAACTACTGACGGCGTTGGGAGAGCCAGTCCTGACAAACCTCTACCATCTGGTGAGCAAGATGTATGAGACAGGCGAAGTACCCTCAGACTTCAAGAAGAATATAATAATTCCAATCCCAAAGACAGCAGGTGCAGACAGATGTGAAAATTACAGATCTATCAGTTTAATAAGTCACAGCTGCAAAACAGTAAAGCGAATTCTTTACAGACGAATGGAAAAACTGGTAGAAGCCGACATCGGGGAAGATCACCTTGGATTCCGTAGAAATACTGGAACACGTGAGGCAATACTGACCTTACGACTTATCTTAGAAGAAAGATTAAGGAAAGGCAAACCTACGTTTCTAGCATTTGTAGACTTAGAGAAAGCTTTTGACAATGTTGACTGGAATACTCTCTTCCAAATTCTAAAGGTGGCAGGGGTAAAATACAGGGAGCGAAAGGCTATTTACAATTTGTACAGAAACAAGCATGGCAGTTATAAGAGTCGAGGGACATGAGAGGGAAGCAGTGGTTGGGAAGGGAGTGAGACAGGGTTGTAGCCTCTCCCCAATGTTATTCAATCTGTATATTGAGCAAGCAGTAAAGGAAACAAAAGAAAAGTTCGGAGTAAGTATTAAAATCCATGGAGAAGAAATAAAAACTTTGAGGTTCGCCGGTGACATTGTAATTCTGTCAGAGACAGCAAAGGACTTGGAAGAGCAGTTGAACGGAATGGACACTGTCTTGAAAGGAGGATATAATATGAACATCAACAAAAGCAAAACGAAGATAATGGAATGTAGTCGAATTAAGACGGGTGATGCTGAGGGAATTAGATTAGGAAGTGAGACACTTAAAGTAGTAAAGGAGTTTTGCTATTTGGGGAGCAAAATAACTGATGATGGTCGAATTAGAGAAGATATAAAATGTAGACTGGCAATGGCAAGGAAAGCGTTTCTGAAGAAGAGAAATTTGTTAACATCGAGTATAGATTTAAGTGTCAGGAAGTCCAGTATGAGATTTTCATTCTGCAGCGGAGTGTGCGCTGATATGAAACTTCCTGGCAGATTAAAACTGTGTGCCCGACCGAGACTCAAACTCGGGACCTTTGCCTTTCGCGGGCAAGTGCTCTACCATCTGAGCTACCGAAGCACGACTCACGCTCGGTCCTCACAGCTTTACTTCTGCCAGTATCTCATCTCCTACCTTCCAAACATGAATGAGGCATTGCCAGAGTGGCGGCTTTAATATCCCTATGCATGGGCAGTGGGGGAAGTTCATGGGTATTATCCCTCAAAGATCCCATTTGATGCTCAATAACCAGGGTTGGTGTAGCTGCAGAATCCTGTGGGAGAACATCTGATATAGTCAGTTTCTACGCTGTTCACAAACAGGTTTTAATACCTCCACACGACACATGCAATTGGTATGTAGGTGGCCATTATTATCACAAATAAAGTAGGTTCCTTTCTGGCCAGTAAAAGTAATATGAACCTGATAGCCAAATACCCACAAGTGAGAGGGAATATCTGGAAGCAGTGGTGAGTAGAACAGTGTTCTCTTCGAATGTGTTGTATATCCCCATAAGGGAGCAGGATGGATCTTAGAAAACTGTATCTACGTCTGATGGAAGAAGAAAAACCTGAACATTTGTATAGATTACTTCTGCAGTCACCATAAGAACAATGCTAGTGGAATAATAGGGACCTGTGTACCGTGACGTCATAATATCCTGTCAACCGGAAGCGGATCAGAAATTTAACAAAAAACACTTATAATTCTGAATCAGAGTATGCAGAATGCACCTATCTGTAGTAAACTTGATCTTCCCCACCAAGCAGTCGTGTATCTCTAAAGAGCTGGGCTACACATGGCATGTGTATCAAAACTGAAGCTGACAATATTTGTTCGTGGAATAGACGTAGGAAGCAAGACAATGCTACATCAGTAAGGGTTGCATGAACACCAGGCACTAAAAAACAAGGACTCAAGGACTCATGCGACACTGAACAGAAAAATGTGAGACACATGACGCTACAGTAAGAGGGAGAACTAGGTCAACTTTCCAGTCTACTATACAAAGCAGGAATGACGGACTCAGCTATCCAAGAACAATTCACGACCCCTCCTCACAGCTTTATTTCCGCCAGTACCTCATCTCCTATCTTCCGAACTTCACAGAAACTCTGCTGCAAACCTTGCGAGACTAGCACTCGTGGAAGAAAGGATATTGCGAAGATATTGCTAAGCCAGAGCCTGGTGGATATTTCCGGAACGAAATGTTCACTCTGCTGTGGAGTGTGTTCTGGTATGAAACTTCCAGGCAGATTAAAACTGTGTGCTGTACCAAGACACGAACTCGAAAGCTTTATCTTTAATGGGTAAGTGCTCTAGCAACTGAGTAGAGAGCTTCTTTGAAGTCTGGAAGGAAATAGATGACGTACTGGCGGAAGTAAAGCTGTGAGGTGAGGTCGTGATTCGTGCTTGTGTCATCTTTCACTTTCTGACACTAGTGTGATAGACATTTGGATCCAAACTTCCTCACACAGCCAGCGCCAGTTCTTGGTGGAGTACTGAAACTCTTATGAATCTTTAGTTGAGCGAAAGCAGTAAATGCTTAAATGTCGGACATGGACGATGACATTCTTAACCGTGTTGGATTGGAATAGGAATGTTGTGGCTAATCATTACGTGCAACCACTTAGCCTCATTTCCACTGCAGTAGTAACACAGGTTTATCAGTGCAACACACCCACTCTCTCTCTCTCACACACACACACACACACACACACACACACACGCATATTCTCTCCAATCTGTTTGCAAACCATCCAAAATCTTTCCCCAAACTACTACAAATCTAATTAATCGAGTGTTAATGGGACTAACTGCTAACGTGTTAACAGAGATTATAGATTATGTACTGATAAGTAAACCAGCGACACTATTTCGGCACTGAAAATTTACCAAACCGTCAATACAGCTCTTATTCTGGAGTGAGAATATTGGGAAACCTCACCTGTTAACCGCTTCTTGGTAAACGAGTAGTATTCTTCAGCTGACAGTGCCAACACTTACAGATCGAAATTGTTCTACGAACATATACGTTAACAGTCGTACACTCTAGCGTTTATGTGAAAAATTTATTATAATTACACAAATACGGTGGAGGGTTTGTGGTACGCATTACTGGCAGCTGTTCGTTGTCAAATAAATCTTGCACTGAGCTCAATCCAGACCAAACTTTTGTTGCGTAAGTACAACAATTACTGCATGCTACAGTACTGTTCATTTAACGAAATATACACTCAAAATGAAAGTTGCTGATCATCTTGCACCACTAATATAAATGTCGATTTGGATGTACAGCACTTGGAACCATGCTGCACAAAATAAGTAGACACTGCCATTGAACTGAGAAATAACTGCATAATCAGCACCGCTTTAGAACTAATAATAGTCCACTTCAGTGTCCCGTGCACAGTAATCACAGCAAATCATTCACGTTAAGTTCGGCATCCCCCTTTGATGCACTGTTAAATTTTAACTGAGACCTTCATATAGTATAATCAGCCATTTCAGTGAAAATGAGAATTTAGTATTAGTTTTGCCGTAAATAGTTATTCTCGATATGAATGTTACTCTCTGACAGTGAGTCAGGTAAAAACATATCAGTAAACACAGAGAACACAAATGCAGAGATATATAATGCGTTGCAAAAAAAGCGAAGCAGCCAGAAGGGAGGAAGAGCACGAAACGAAACTTGCGACTTGAGTCAGACTGAGCTTCAGTTTTAGTCACGTGTGATTCATGGCTTCTCTGTTCACTTCTGTCCCCATGCATGTACTGCAACTGTCTGTTCACAGGCTGATAGAATCGACAGCTATCACATTTGCTGTTGTTGTAACAGTGTGTGTAATGTTAATTCAGTGGTCACACAACCGAGTCAAATTTACAAAGAAGTTGGCTGTATGAGGCCACTTATCAGTGTCACGTTACACCCCGTCTGGCTTCGATGCATACACTGATTCGGTTGGGAAGGCTGTGGTAAAATCATTGTAGCCTCTGCTGACGTAAGCTAACCCACACCTGTCGTAACTGGCCCTTGATATCCTGGAGAGAGGAAGATACAGATGGTGACAACGAGATAGAAGAAGAATGGGACAAAGAAACTGGCAGTGGGACGGACAGACAGTGAAAGTGGTAGACAAGGAGACAGTGGTAAGGAACGGCGTGAGAAAGGGCTGAGACAATGACAGAAGGAGAGACAGACAGGAGAAAGGGCCAATGTGAGAAAAATGTTACGGTAGACAGTGGCAGTGAGTGGGAGATGCTGAGTATGAAGGCTTCACTACAAAGGGAGACTGGGTAAAATGACAGAACGTTCTGTGTTAAAAGAGTCTGAATATGTTCACATGCAACTTTGTGAAGGTGCTACTATGCACTTGGTGCACAATATGCGATTCGCTCTTATGGCGGCCAGACATAGTCGACTGGAATATTTATGAATAATCCTGCCCTGTCTTTCCCATGTAGGACATCATCAGACCACTTTCATATCCGAATGCACCACAAATCTGGATATTGCACAACTCTATCAGCCTGCTACATGGAGACCCACATTAAAGACCCTTTCAAATCCTGTCAGATGTTGATAACATTGTCTCACACGAGTATGTGGCACATCCGTGTGCTTCACAGTGCTCATTCAACATCTGATGTCGTTCGCTGCCATTATTTACGTTACAATGTCTGAGAATACCACTGTACAGGAACACCGCTAATGCACTGTGGAGCCCATTCTACCTTCCATAGAGAATGGCGACTCTGTTTAAAAAAACTGCTAATGTGTACACGTGCGAAGTTACGTTGACATGCGACCATGTTTTCTGGGTGCTTCAATTTTCTTTTGTCAGGCAGTGTATTTTAACATGGCGTAATTACTGAAAGATACCGTTAGCACTGAAGTAAAGATAGTCTACAATACGTATCTTAGCTGGCATTATTATCTCTTCTGCGTTTACAGTAATTTCGCTGTCGATCGTAAAGTACACATGTATTAAGCAAAATACTTAAGAAACTTGATGTACAGATCGCTACGTCATAAGAAAATGCAGTCGAAGTCGGCAGACCTCGCCATAACGATGTTTTCTGCATTAACCCGACACTTTTAGAAACAATGTATGGTTATTTCTAAGACGTTATACACTCCTGGAAATGGAAAAAAGAACACATTGACACCGGTGTGTCAGACCCACCATACTTGCTCTGCGAGAGGGCTGTACAAGCAATGATCACACGCACGGCACAGCGGACACACCAGGAACCGCGGTGTTGGCCGTCGAATGGCGCTAGCTGCGCAGCATTTGTGCACCGCCGCCGTCAGTGTCAGCCAGTTTGCCGTGGCATACGGAGCTCCATCGCAGTCTTTAACACTGGTAGCATGCCGCGACAGCGTGGACGTGAACCGTATGTGCAGTTGACGGACTTTGAGCGAGGGCGTATAGTGGGCATGCGGGAGGCCGGGTGGACGTACCGCCGAATTGCTCAACACGTGGGGCGTGAGGTCTCCACAGTACATCGATGTTGTCGCCAGTGGTCGGCGGAAGGTGCACGTGCCCGTCGACCTGGGACCGGACCGCAGCGACGCACGGATGCACGCCAAGACCGTAGGATCCTACGCAGTGCCGACTGCCGTAGGGGACCGCACCGCCACTTCCCAGCAAATTAGGGACACTGTTGCTCCTGGGGTATCGGCGAGGACCATTCGCAACTGTCTCCATGAAGCTGGGCTACGGTCCCGCACACCGTTAGGCCATCTTCCGCTCACGCCCCAACATCGTGCAGCGCGCCTCCAGTGGAGTCGCGACAGGCGTGAATGGAGGGACGAATGAAGACGTGTCGTCTTCAGCGATGAGAGTCGCTTCTGCCTTGGTGCCAATGATGGTCGTATGCGTGTTTGGCGCCGTGCAGGTGAGTGCCACAATCAGGACTGCATACGACCGAGGCACACAGGGCCAACACCCGGCATCATGGTGTGGGGAGCGATCTCCTACACTGGCCGTACACCACTGGTGATCGTCGAGGGGACACTGAATAGTGCACGGTACATCCAAACCGTCATCGAACCCATCGTTCTACCATTCCTAGACCGGCAAGGGAACTTGCTGTTCCAACAGGACAATGCACGTCCGCATGTATCCCGTGCCACCCAACGTGCTCTAGAAGGTGTAAGTCAACTACCCTGGCCAGCAAGATCTCCGGATCTGTCCCCCATTGAGCATGTTTGGGACTGGATGAAGCGTCGTCTCACGCGGTCTGCACGTCCAGCACGAACGCTGGTCCAACTGAGGCGCCAGGTGGAAATGGCATGGCAAGCCGTTCCACAGGACTACATCCAGCATCTCTACGATCGTCTCCATGGGAGAATAGCAGCCTGCATTGCTGCGAAAGGTGGATATACACTGTACTAGTGCCGACATTGTGCATGCTCTGTTGCCTGTGTCTATGTGCCTGTGGTTCTGTCAGTGTGATCATGTGATGTATCTGACCCCAGGAATGTGTCAATAAAGTTTCCCCTTCCTGGGACAATGAATTCACGGTGTTCTTATTTCAATTTCCAGGAGTGTATATTGATCAACATGTAACGATGTAAACCAACTGTTTCCGTAAACTTTCTTAAGAATGGACTTGCTCTCGTACTAGCGTCCTGGCTGCAATAGAATTTTTTATGTTAGCAGCTGCAAAATGCTCCTGAAAGATCACAAAAAAGGCGATTATGTTCCTCTTTAAAAGACACTTAGAGAACAGTGGGGATCATTAAAATTTTGACATATGAACATATTCGGGCTGTTTTAGCACAGAACTTTTGAAATTCTTTGACCCAGTTTCCGGTTATAGTGAAGCCTTCGTACTCAGCATATCTCTCTCACTGTCACTGTCTGCATATGTATCCCTCCCACCGCCATATTTTTCTCATGTTGGCACTTTCTCCTGTCTGTCTCTCCTCCTGTCACTGTCTCACCCCTTTCTCATGCCCTTCCCTACCACTGTCTCCTTCTCTGCCACTTTGCCGGCCGGAGTGGCCGAGCAGTTCTAGGCGCTACACTCTGTAACCGCGCGACCGCTACGGTCGCAGGTTCGAATCCTGCCTCGGGCATGGACGTGTGTGATGTCATTAGGTTAGTTAGGTTTAAGTAGTTCTAAGTTTTAGGGGACTGATGACCACAGCAGTTAAGTGCCATAGTGCTCAGAGCCATTTGAACCATTTTTTTCTCTGCCACTTTCATTGCCTCTCTGTCCCACAGCCATTGTTTTCTCGCTTCCATTCTGCTATCTTAACTACCATTATCTCCTCTCTACACTTGTTCTCTGGGATGGTCTGCATGGCGCTTTGAGCCCTAGACTGGGAAATTTAACACATAGGTATAGGGGATGGGGGTATGTGGGCCAATTTTTTCGTGTTGAAGTTCGCTAGTCGGGTGATTGGGGGTTGTGGGGGGAGACATCCCCCAAGCCTATGTACGTCTCCACAAATCGCTGTTTTTAATTTCCATTGCTCTTGATTCCACTGCTACTCTCTCCATCCATCTCTCTTTCTCTTTTACTACGACTGTCTCTCAATGACTGTGACTTATCCTCTCTCTTTTACTCTCACAACTATTGTCTTTATCCATCTCACTTTCTCTTTCATTGTCACTTTCTCTCCACGACCATCATTGTCTCCTCTCTCTTTGTCTCCCACTGGCACTATCTGCCCTCTCTTCCACTGTCACTGACCCTCTGCCACTCTCTTTCAGCACAAAAAGCACAGATCTGCACGCCAAAATTTTTGGTGAAGAAGGTGGAGTGAGGATTGAGGTAACTTGTTCTGCACTTATCTGTCAGGGTGTTTTAAAGAGGAACATATTCACCTTTTTTGTGCTCTGACAGCTGGTTCCCTTCTTTTCCCTCCTACAACAAGATGTGATGCTTACATAAAACGAAGTCTGTAGATCAGAAAAGTTTTGACTGTTTATCCATACACTTCAACACATGAATATATTTAGAAGCAAATAATCAACTAATAAGAACGTATAATATAAGGTAAATGTAAAATCGTCTCCCATACAACCCAAGTTCGCTTTACAACATTTTGCATAAAAATGCACAATACTTTCAGGTTACACGTACGATATACCAAAAAGTTCAGTGTCTGATTTGCAAATACAAAGAATTTTGTATGTAAAAATTATTTTCCATAAGGATAAATCTAATAATTTCCAAGTCAAGAGAACTTGTAGAGATGTGAATTGCCCATTATACAGCGACGGGGCTTCATAAAGCTTTATTGGTGGGAAAATTGCGGGCAAAAACTGTTTCGTGGCCTCAGAATCGTGCGATGATCCCAGAACCCTAATCAAGTATTCACTGTTGTTGTTGTTGTGGTCTTCAGTCCCGAGACTGGTTTGACGCAGTTCTCCATGCTACTCTATCCTGTGCAAGCTTCTTCATCTCCCAGTACGTACTGCAGCCTACATCCTTTTGAATTTGTCTCGTGTATTCATCTCTTGGTCTCCCTCTAGCATTTTTACCCTCCACGCTGCCCTCCAATACTAAATTGGTGATCCCTTGATGCCTCAGAACATGTCCTACCAACCGATCCCTTCTTCTTGTCAAGTTGTGCCACAAACTCCTCTTCTCCCCAATCCTATTCAATACTTCCTCATTAGTTACGTGATCTACCCATCTAATCTTCAGCATTCTTCTGTAGCACCACATTTCAAAGGCTAATATTCTCTTCTTGTCAAAACTATTTATCGTCCATGTTTCACTTCTATACATGGCTACACTCCATACAAATACCTTCAGAAACGACTTCCTGACATTTAAATCTATACTCGATGTTAACAAATTTCTCTTCTTCAGAAACGCTTTCCTTGCCATTGCCAGTCTACATTTCATATGTTCTCTACTTCGACCATCATCAGTTATTTTGCTCCCCAAATAGCAAAACTCCTTTACTACTTTAAGTGTCTCATTTCCTAATCTAATTCCCTCAGCATCGCCCGACTTAATTCGACTAAATTCCATTATCCTCGTTTTGCTTTTGTTGATGTTCATCTTACATCCTCCCTTCAAGACACTGTCCATTCCGTTCAACTGCTCTTCCAAGTCCTTTGCTGTCTCTGACAGAATTACAATGTCATCGGCGAACCTTAAAGTCTTTATTTCTTCTCCATGGATTTTAATACCTACTCCGAATTTTTCTTTTGTTTCCTTTACTGCTTGCTCAATATACAGATTGAATAACTAAGGCAGTTAAAACTACATTTACGATGTTACGTGCATATTTTATGTACATAAGTACGTTAAGTTTGAACCTCTGGTTCTCAGTAACGGATAATGCTATCGAAAACAGTTTCAGTGTTCCCGGAGAACATCATAGTAAGAACATATGGTAAAAATTACGACGAACTGCTGTGAATAGAAATTACGGAAGTGGCTATCCCCACATTAGTACTCTTGGTACTCTAAAATCATGACTTTTCGCGGTTTTATCAGGAAACGCCCATGAACAAATGGTGCTTTCATAAACCGTCTAAGGCCCACTCGAGACCACATCCAGTGCAAAAGCACTAACGGATTTCCTCAATTTGCCTGGGCTGGAAGAAGTGTATAAATTTCACATTTTGGCTCTGTACTGCAGGACAGCTGCAATATGCCCGTTCTCCCGATACGTATACAAATGGTCGCTAAACCAAGGGCTATTCATGCATACATGTCCAAATGAACTTTGGATCGTAATCTGAATAACACAGGCACTGCAATATCGTAATGCTCTGAATAGTTTCGGCTGCCACAATTACACTAGCTACATTTCCCGTTGCACGCTTTTGTTAGAAAATGTAATGTGAACTACACTCCTGGAAATTGAAATAAGAACACCGTGAATTCATTGTCCCAGGAAGGGGAAACTTTATTGACACATTCCTGGGGTCAGATACATCACATGATCACACTGACAGAACCACAGGCACATAGACACAGGCAACAGAGCATGCACAATGTCGGCACTAGTACAGTGTATATCCACCTTTCGCAGCAATGCAGGCTGCTATTCTCCCATGGAGACGATCGTAGAGATGCTGGATGTAGTCCTGTGGAACGGCTTGCCATGCCATTTCCACCTGGCGCCTCAGTTGGACCAGCGTTCGTGCTGGACGTGCAGACCGCGTGAGACGACGCTTCATCCAGTCCCAAACATGCTCAATGGGGGACAGATCCGGAGATCTTGCTGGCCAGGGTAGTTGACTTACACCTTCTAGAGCACGTTGGGTGGCACGGGATACATGCGGACGTGCATTGTCCTGTTGGAACAGCAAGTTCCCTTGCCGGTCTAGGAATGGTAGAACGATGGGTTCGATGACGGTTTGGATGTACCGTGCACTATTCAGTGTCCCCTCGACGATCACCAGTGGTGTACGGCCAGTGTAAGAGATCGCTCCCCACACCATGATGCCGGGTGTTGGCCCTGTGTGCCTCGGTCGTATGCAGTCCTGATTGTGGCACTCACCTGCACGGCGCCAAACACGCATACGACCATCATTGGCACCAAGGCAGAAGCGACTCTCATCGCTGAAGACGACACGTCTCCATTCGTCCCTCCATTCACGCCTGTCGCGACACCACTGGAGGCGGGCTGCACGATGTTGGGGCGTGAGCGGAAGACGGCCTAACGGTGTGCGGGACCGTAGCCCAGCTTCATGGAGACGGTTGCGAATGGTCCTCGCCGATACCCCAGGAGCAACAGTGTCCCTAATTTGCTGGGAAGTGGCGGTGCGGTCCCCTACGGCAGTCGGCACTGCGTAGGATCCTACGGTCTTGGCGTGCATCCGTGCGTCGCTGCGGTCCGGTCCCAGGTCGACGGGCACGTGCACCTTCCGCCGACCACTGGCGACAACATCGATGTACTGTGGAGACCTCACGCCCCACGTGTTGAGCAATTCGGCGGTACGTCCACCCGGCCTCCCGCATGCCCACTATACGCCCTCGCTCAAAGTCCGTCAACTGCACATACGGTTCACGTCCACGCTGTCGCGGCATGCTACCAGTGTTAAAGACTGCGATGGAGCTCCGTATGCCACGGCAAACTGGCTGACACTGACGGCGGCGGTGCACAAATGCTGCGCAGCTAGCGCCATTCGACGGCCAACACCGCGGTTCCTGGTGTGTCCGCTGTGCCGTGCGTGTGATCATTGCTTGTACAGCCCTCTCGCAGAGCAAGTATGGTGGGTCTGACACACCGGTGTCAATGTGTTCTTTTTTCCATTTCCAGGAGTGTATATGTCAGCACGGGTTTTCCCCATGGAATATTCTATGCACTTCCTCAGGATCGTGTGGAAGCGACATTGAAGAACCACGAAATACGTTTATGTCTGCATTGCTTGTCAAAATTTACGTCTCGTGGCATGATATACTGATAAGATAAACAAAAATTAGAAAAACAGTGGTAAAAATACACGGAAATACTAACGTAAATGAAAAGTATATCCTTACCATCATATGTGTTAGAATTAAATTAAAATTCTCTTAATATTTCCCCTCACAATTTGTTTTCAAAATACGCTATGTAAAATAATAAAGCAAATAGTTGGGAGACTTGGAAAATTTTCACTGTGGACATCTTGATACTGACGACAACTCAGAACAGGACGGTCTGAAGTACTGAGATCCTTGAAAGCACAGTCTTCTCATCATAACCTCTGAATATTCACCTAATGAGTTGGTTAATTATCCCGTTAGATAATGCAGAGTATTTTACCTTAGCTGAGATCCATGTGATTTCTGAAATGGTGTGTAAGTTGTTGTTTTCGGTCTGAGAATGAATTATTGCCATATTTCTGAGGATATCACTTCCCGTGGTCCCTTCTCGTCTCTGTCCTTATAGTGTTGCCAGTTTACTGGTGATAAGCTCACTTGTCCTAAACAAAAATACTTGGGAAATTTGGCAGGATATTCGAAAAGAAAGCAACTGACTTACGTAAAAATTCAAATACGACGGTCCGAATTATGGAAACCACAGTGAAACAGATGGCATCACGAATGTTTAAATTTTTCAGAATTTACTTATGCTGCTGGTCGAGGTAGCACAGTGGTAAAGAGACTGGGTTTAGAAGTATCCGTGTCAAATCCGTGTCTAACCTTTAAAGTTCTGTGGATGTCCTGAACTGAGTAAGCCGAATGCATGGATGCTTCTTTTATTACGAGCATACCTAGTTCCGTTATCGATTTGGGTCCCATGTAAGGAGCTCGATATCTACCCATTATAATCGTCAAGTGGACGTTAAATCCTTGTTTGCCTTCTTTTCACCCTTAAACTGTGTAAAACTGTCGGGAAATTCAAATTTTGCTGGGAATATCTGTAAATAGACCAATTGTCATTCTCTAGGTCATGTCCATCCTTCTTAAACCTTGTTTTTCTCTGGTGCTCCATCCATAAACATGTTCCAACTTGTAATCTCCATATTCCTCATTCGGTACGTTTGGAAATGCCATTAGGTCTACTGGATTCTAAGATAAAGCCACAATTAGTCTTGTAATGGTAGGGGCAAATAAATGTGGCTCAGACATTCGACGCGCTACTTTGCCAACATTTTGGAACCATTTGTGACAGCGTTAATGGAGGAAGAAAAGACCTAAAGTTGCTTACAACAAGATGGAGCAACTGCCTATACAGCCAGCCGAACCTTGGAGCACATTTACACACTCTTCACGCCTGACAGAGTTGTTAGCAAAGGTCAGTCTGGTCGCGGAACTAGATGGCCACTCAGGTAACCAGATCTGTCAGAAAGCTATTACCTTGTGCGCGGAGCCCTCAATGCAAGGTGTATTGCAACAATCCTCATAGTCTTCAAGAACTGCATGTGAACATATCCGATGAGATTTCACCAATCCTAACAGCCCAGCTTCGATCGGCCTTCGGCAGCTTGCTGATCAGGGCTCAAAAGTGCCAAGAGATGCATGGTGGCCACTTTCAACATCTGCTGTAGTAAAGTTAGTTCTGTATTTCCTTTCCTCTTCTGTGTTTCTTTGTTCCCTGGAACTCTGCTCTTTGGTCCACTTTTATTTGCCCTATCCTGTACCTGGTGTCGTGGATACGAGTCCGAGAAGAGTGTTTTTCATTTCCTCTACTTTTTTTTCATCATCAGTTTAACATTTTAACCGATGTTTGAGGCCACTTCTGCATGTCATGCATGATTGAACCACAAGAATAGTATCAGAGTTTCTCTTAGTTTATTGATTGATATGGGGAAGGGGGCCAAATAGCGAAGACATCGGTCCCATCGGATTAGGGAAGGATGGGGAAGAAATTCGGCCGTGTCCTTTTACAGGAACCATCCCAGAGTTTGCCTGAAACGACTTAGGGAATTCACGGAAAACCTAAATCAGGATAGCCGGACGCGGGTTTGAACCGTCGTCCTCTCGAATACGGGTCCAGTGCGCTAACCACTGTGCTGTCTCGCTCGGTTTCTTCTTCGTTTTCGTAATTTTTCGTTATTTTGTCTGGTACTTTTTTGCTAGTTCATTACTTTATACGAAATATCACAGGATCTAAGCATTGCACAAGTATCTCTCACCAAGTCTGCAGAAACTTTTGCATGTGGTCAGACACGGGGCAACCAAAGCTAGAGAGGGAACTTACTGACGCTCAAAATAAATATTCTGTGGCCAATGTTACTACAAATGATTCAGTTCCTTTTCTGAGTTCCGTGTTGCTGGCGGTTAAAAACTCTAAGTGATTGCAAGTCTGTTTACACTGAGATCATTAGTAGTTAAACGTTGAAAGGTAGTCCACTTCCTTATTCTCGAGTAGTTATTTCTGTTCTCTAAAGATATGTCAACAGCCTGATTTTCTCAGATTGTTGGCTGTCCTGTGACATTTAGCATTAGCACGTACCTCTCCTCTGTCAATGCCTAGATCATGCCCAGTAACAGGGCCGTAGGAGGAGAAGGACAACCTGCATTGTAGTCAGATTTCTCCCTCCTCTATTACATCATCAACGAAGTCACACAACATTGCAAGATCTCCTCTTCTCATCCGACGTAGGCCAACTGCTCTGTGTGTAAAATGGATGAAAATCCAACAAATGGTGGGAAATTCAAAAAACCCATTTCTGCTACAGGATTTTCTCCTAATCGTGCGATGTCACCGTGAAAGTAGGAATTACGTCCAAAGTATAAATTGGGAGTAAATTCGAGATGATGTAGTGTTCTGTTGATGTGAAATTCTAGGACAGTCTTTATGACATAATAATCCCAAATGGCGATCCAAGGAGACTGGCCTGGAGATACAAGGACTGTCTGTATGACATCAGAATCCAAGGTGACCACTGAAGATGGTCACCTGGAGATATTAGGATGGTGGCCTCTATGAGGTGATAATCCAATGTGGTGACATGGAGGTATTAGGACAGTCTCTATTATAAACTAAATTCACTATGTTGATGCAAGATGGCGACCTGGAGATATGAGGACAGTCTACATGGTTGTCAGGACACTTAAATCCAAGATGGTGGATCTAAGGAAAAGAAGACAGCCTGCATGCTTGGCCACCCACTTATTATTAAAATGGGAAGAAATTTAAAAGTTATTGCTTCTCCTAGGAGGTTATAGTTTACTGTACCTAACTTTAAGTCCGCTTGCTCTGCCCTGCCAGCATTGCTTGGAAAGACAGGAAGGTTTATGTCTTTATTTAAAGAAATGCCACACTGGGGAGGTCCCCCTTTTGTGATCGCTAAGTTCAAGATCTCCAGGAGTGTTGGACCACAGATGCTGTAATGTGCTCCTGCTGATCTGAGCACTACTATCAGCCAAATCACTGCATTCCAACACACAAGGGTCAGGCAGGGAGGAGCCATCAGCCTCAGCCATCAGCTGTCAACTGGCCAAGTCCTGCAGTTTCATTACCTACCATGAAGTACAGACTGCAGTCTTCCACACCAACATGGTGTACACCACTCTAAGTTAAAAACTGGGAAATTCCAAAAGCCAAGATAGCAGTTCTGATTTCCAGAAATATTATGATGCTTATGATGACGTTGCAGTCGTCCCTACAATCCATTTAACATCACAGCCCACATGACCCAGGTTCAAATGGCGTGGAAATTTGAAAATGCTTTATAGCCGACACTCAAAAATGGCGGATACTCAAAACATTCCTAAGCTAAAAATGCCCAGTGATCCACACATACACATTTTTCTGGGAAACTGAAAAAATCGCAGCTGCATGTTTGTCCTCTTGGGGAGATATTTGTGCAGTGGTTCAGGTGACACCAAAAGAAAAAAATAGGTTAGTGTATTACGCTTGTAAGAGTCATAAAAAACTATGGTATGGGTTGCAGCTATATCAATAATCAGTCCCACAGATTCAACTAAACATGTAAAGATCATATACTTGGACAAAAAATGAGTACCAAGCACATTGAAAGCAAAACATCTCTATATGTAGTGACAACACGATTCACGGTAGAAATAGAGATGATGGAAACGAACTTTATGGTATGAGACTAGTGGTAAAGACCCAACATATACGCATCATTAATGATGAAAAATCTCCGGTGAAGTCTGAGGGAGAGTGTAACCCGACATGTTTGACAGGAGATAAAAACTGTGCTACCTGCATTCTCAGTTGTGCTGTCCATTAGCTACCTGCGCTCCAGGAGAGAGCGGCGGCACCCTCCATAAACGTATTCTTGAAATACATCATGCCATCCAGCCAGTGCTGCGTGGGCTGAATCAGACAGTGTGTGCCAGGCGATAGGGGAGCTCACAGTGTCGCAGCAGTCCAGTTTGCGGATGGTTTCCTGGATATAACCGAACAATGAATAAGTGATTCATCTGTTTGTTAACAAGGCGGAGCATACGCCATATAGTGCATACAGCGAAACACCGAATTTTCACGTCAGTTTCACGCATAGATCAACGAATTAAATTCACGTCAAGTCAGTCTTATCCCATGACACTTTCGTCTGGATTATACGTACATGTTACGAACCTAGCAGTATGTCTTTGATTTTGTTCAATATCTGTTGTCATTATTATTTCATAAACACCCAAACAAACCTCTATAAGCGAACTGCTGGCAAGGTTCCTTATTAGCGAGCTTACACTTTTCCACAAGAGTTCTAAACCATTCTGACAAATACTGGAAATTGCAGACGTTCTACAATGTCCCAACTACGTTCTGACAAGACGAATTTGACAGTTGTGTCAATGTGGCTTCTTCAACAAGATCAAAACAGATTTATAACCTCGTCTGTGTGAGCTACCGTTCTTCCCTAATGGTAGCAATCTAGACCGTATGTTAAACTCCAGTCATCCCTCCTATAAACAGAAAGCGATCTATAATTCAGGATAGCAATGTATTTCTTAAGCACATCAGCATTTAACATCTCTAGCGAATTTATAATGGTACTCTCTTCTCAGGTTGAACACCAGGTAGACTCATGAGCCATGGAGGCCAGTACCATCATAAGGAAGATGTACATAGGTACTTTATGCATAGAGCTCGCAACAGTAGATCTGTGGTCCTGCCTTGCTTACGGTACTGGAAGCACTGAGATGGGTATGTGCTGTTCGTGATTTAGTCACTTGGTATTTCTAAAATCACATTTTGTAGCTTGGCAGAAGCAGCATGGAACTCTTGCATCCACAAGAGCTGAAAATAGCTCCAAACATGATAGTGTAACCCTTTCGAATGGCGAAAGTATTATCTTGCTACATGCTACATGAACGATGTCAGGTATCACATGCTTGTGATAAGAGATAAATCGCAGCACAGTACACCCATTCGGAAGGGTCGCAAAAGACATGCTGTGAGTTAATCGTCAGATATAGAAATCGCTTGTTTCCATAGGATATCTAAATTATTTCTAATAACTGATGATGTAATTCCTTCAACAACACACTTGCAGTGGACGTCTTTTGCTGGCGAAAGTTGCAGACGTTTATGACAGAGAGGTCTACTATTACGACTAACACTACGCCCCACATGCCGGCGTACGAGTTTCAGTCAATCTAGCATGCAGGCGAATCAGTTATACAGCAGTTTCTTCCAGAGGTATCTGGAATTGTATACTTACACACAAGTTCCATAAACTCCAAGTGTAGTCTTATACCATTGTCAATTACAAGGGTGCTTGTTTGAGAGAATGCACCGTAGTAGATTTTAAAGACGTTTGGATGATGCGGTACAGTTTGTAGAATACTAACTATTTCTGTTGTAATAGTACATTGATTCCAAGATTCAAATAGTAGGTCTTTTGGTGATTTCAGTAAGGTAGTAGAAGCAGATTCATACCATAAATTGAGTAGGTCCCCAAGTAGCTGCAGTAGTAGTAGTATCAGATCCTTATGAAAGATTCTCAATTAGCTGTAACCTAATAATCGCACACTTTTTGACAGATGACAGTATTATTTTTTAAGCATAACCTGTTTCTGCTGTAGGTATGCCTTGGGGTAATGGAAATTTGATACTGATACAGACAAAATGTTGAACACTAATTATCATTTCTACGAACAGAATGTGCTTTAATGTCCAGACTACAGTTGCATTTTGAAGTGACTTTTAAGCGATTCCTCGCCTACCTTGTAAATACATTACGCTATGCATACGATATTTAACATTTCCAGTGGATTTCTAAATGGTGACAGCTGAGGAATCTGAAGGAGTAAGCGATATATGAAGGGCTCTTATGTTCGTAGTCATCTGGGGGGGGGGGGGGGGGGGGCTAGTGGGAGTTCTGTTTGCTAACTTCCACGCTTCCACAGGATTTAAAAATCATTTTCCAGTGAAAAGCTGTACGATTCCTTCAAGAATGATGTTCATGCAGGAGGTGTTACGCTGGTTGCGATGCAGGTGTCAGGAAATGTGATGTGAAATGACTGAATGCGCAGACTTGCGAAAATTCTACAAGCCTGCTAGATAGTAGAACACTGAAATACGTTCGACTCTAGTGAAATATTTCTGACAATCATCAGACTTATTTTTATTCAACCTCACGGGTGTCTGATTTTATAAAAGCTATACTGAAATATTTTGGATGATGTTTGAACTTTGAATATCTTATATAAAGAATTCATGCTTTGATGAATGGAGACTACATAACACTTCAATTTTCACATCTGCATGTTACAGTGAAACTGAAACAAAATGCCCCTGTTACTGTACATCTGCCCCTGTCACAGGAAAAATAATAACAAATTGCCTCAAAAATGTACGAAATTGCCATGAAATTGTAATAAATTAATCCCTAAAAGACGAGTTTTAAATTTTCTACAGATAGGTATGGGTGTGTTATTTTTATTCATTCTCATCATATTTTTAATTTACCTGAATTACATGTGACGGACACCATTCTATACCGTAAAGAGTCAGTGAGGTTTCTGGGCTACATTTTTTATTCCAAATTGTCATGGTTACCACACCTAAGGGACTTGGAGGTAAGGAACCACACAGCACTTAATGTCGTGAACTGCCTTAACCATAGCTCTTGGGGAGCAGACAGGGCACGTCTGCTGCAGTTTTATAGGGCTTTCACGAGATCACAGCTAGACTACGGGTGCATTCAATATGAATCAGTCAGACATTCTTACCTGAATACCATTGACGATGTCCACCATGAGGAGGATCAGGCTCTCTGCTGGTGCTTATACGAGTGTCCCCATACCTACCATTTATGTTGAGTCTGGGGAGCCACTATTCGCCATCTGGTGGCAACTCCTTGTGGAGTGTGAAATATTTAAGTCCCATGTTGCTCCCAATTGAAAAGCATAAAATACTGTTGCTCACCCAGTTGCAGATCACCTTTCCTCTACGAGCAACATGGCCATTTGGTACCTGTACAAAGCTTGTGCTGGAGGCACTTAGTGTGGGCCATGTCCAAACCCATATCCTGGATTTTAAGTGACTGCTACCCTGGCTACTGCACAGGGCCAGAGTTATTATAGATTTAATGCGATACAGGAGAGGCTTCACTCTTGCATCTGTTTCAACACAGTGTCCAAGGAGCCCCACTGAATTCTCACTTGTTCCGCTAATCATGTGCGCAAGATCTGTTTGAGTCAAATCTTCACTGTCTTTGATGTGGTATTGTACTTGATCTTGCAGCACTGAGATGTGTTGCGACAGCTGAATTCCTCATCTGTTCCTGTTATCTGAGTGTCCTTCACTCTCTAAAACACTTGTACACAGCAGATAAAATGGTCCAGGATATGTAGGACGCCCTTCTCCAATATTTACTCTGAAGGGGGACGAGGTGCCACTCTATGGGTTGTCAGAACACATGGGTATTAAGGGAGAAATGTTGAATGTAGCAACAAAGGAGACATGTAAAAATAATCAGACAGTTCAGTATGTCATCCCCCTACACACTAATGCCTCGCTGTTGACGTACAGATTCATGCATCTATGGGAAGATTGGCTGGAAATGACAGACGATAAGATCCACCTGGCCAAGTCAACGACGTGGCGGTGGCATACCTGCTTCCAGCCCCCAGGATAGGATGAGGTCCTTCCACTCGTCTTCGCGTAGGAAATAGAGCTATAATGCATGAATTCTTGCTCAATTGGGAGTACCTTCTAATGTGTGTGCTCGTATCATACAGATCACGGTGTGTCACATTTTAGTGGACTGCATTTTATATTCAGACTAGAGCGCAACAGTTGATTTCCAGACACAATTGCCCTCTAATATCACTTACAGTGGGATGAATATGGTATGTACATTGAAGAGCAACTCTTAAAGAAAAAAGTAACTTTTGTACAACGTGTCACTGATAAGTAATTAAGTGAAACTCGGACAGCTCATATAAATAAATGCTATAGTGTAGTACAGAAGGTAACTGAAAAAATACGCCATGACTCAAACAGAAATTACACTTTTATTCAAAGCAATGATTACACTCAAATCACTGCAATTCATTATGGTTCTCTGGACATTACAAATCTCGGGACATGGTTCGTGGTGGTGCCCTCTATGCGCTCTATAAATGCGAGAGTACCTGCAGGCTCAGTGGCAGTAGCCGGATGACCTCAGAAGATGTTTACCGCAGATGCAGACGAAACGTCAGCAAGAAATTTTATACATCGACCACGGCCTCTCAGCCCGGAAGTTTCAACTGAAGAAAAGTAAGCTAGCATAGCACTCAAACTCTGTAGCGGGCCTCTAGTTTGGAGCATAGTGAAACGTCTTAACCAGAGGTTCAGACACCTCTGTGACGGTATTAGATGCGAATTTCTCGACTTCCGCGACCAGGTGGATCCCTTAGTAGGTCAGACGTGCACTATATAAGCAGCCGCTAGGGCAGCAGAGAATGTGTGGCGTGCACATAGGGCTGTTTAGGTTAGAGACAGCCCCATCCCCCTCTTGGGATCAGAGACGAATTGCCTATCAAAATCGAAGATACATCAGCCAAAATATTCTCAGAGAATGCTCGTCTGCGCAGATCAGATATAGAACAGATTAGTACGATATTAATAAATTGCAAGGAGCATCCAAGGAAAGATCGCAGAATAAGTATCGCTTGTGCGGCTCCCCTCGTCGGAGGTTCGAGTCCTCCATCGGGTATGAGTGTGTGTGTTGTCGTTAGCGTAAGATAGTTTAAGTTAGATTAATTAGTGAGTAGGCTTAGGTTATAATGCCAAGATAGTATTAGAAACAGAAAGTTTGTTTAAACCGGAAGTGAATAGCAACGAAGTATAGCTCAAATACTACGTCAAGCTCAAATATTATAGCTCAAATACTATCTCAATGAAAGTGCCACATCATGAAGCAATAAAAAAACACTGAGACAAGACCAATCGACCGTCTATGTAATTACAAGTTCTATAGTCACACACACGAACAACGCAATAATCTGACTGTTTTTAAAAAAGTGATAAATCGTGTGCCTACAAACCGGAAGGTGCCGAGATCAAATATCGGTCGCACCACCGAATATTTAAATTTTCCTTAAACCTGGCCTCCACATCTAAATGATGTGAAAATTCACCACGAAAGTCACATGGTTCACATCATAAGTTAAACTGTAGGTTCTCAAGATCCAGTACTAAAAATTCGGTACGTTAAGGTCAAGTAAGTCGCTAAACTGGCATCAAGTTTGAAGACTAGCACCAGGCTGTTGAGATAAGCAGAATTTTTATTACCATTATATGAACCGAATGGACAAAACAGATGTGATTCTCAGATTAGTTATGGTTTATTTGTGATTGTGAAACTGTTGCGTTCATTTGTTGGTGCTTATGTGACAAACTCTAATGTTTTCATCATTCCCTTGTGAGTGATCTCATTCGCATTCATGCGAACGTCTATGTCAGTCAAAGAGGCATATCTCACTCACTTACCAGGTGTACAAATTACGCGCGTCAATAAGAGATTCCTATCATATGACGCACGTACAAATATTGCCACTAATTCTGTTTATGAGACACCAGACGTGTTTTCGGGTGGAGGACTCGGTTGACTTGTCGCTTTATCATCAAACATTTGCGGTTCCGGCTCCCATTCGATAGCCCCTTTCTTTCGGCTGCTAATAGAGTAGTTACGCAGAATCAACTGTCGTTATAGGTCCCTACCTTACACGTCGCTTTAGGAAACGGACGTTACGCCACGACACTGGCACAAATTTGAATAAAGCGAACAGCGACAAAAAAAACCTCCTCAACCATTTACCCACGACGCCATCACTTCATCCTGATGCCTTATACTGTCCTTTTTCTTCTTGGACCATTCACTGGTTCTATTTTGCTTTTTTTAGCCCAGTACACTTTCTTCCAGTTTTCATGCTTGATCTGTGTTCAGTTTATGACTGGCTGTCCACTGGGCCTTCTTACCTCTAAATCTGGGTGGGTGCGATGGGGTGTTTCCCTTGTAAGAAGAGCTACCCAGCCGTGTTTGACAGTGGGGAGGTCGAGTCTTTGTCTGAACGCGTAGAATGTCCATTCATCTGTGATGTTACGAAGTTATTTCTTCCAAGTAATATGGATGACCATTTCAGGCATTCAGAACAGTGTTCCCCAAAAGGCGGAACTTCATACAGGAAGATTCGAAAATGGATAACTGTGACTGCCTTGCCAGACCTACTTCCTGTAAGAGGAGTTTAATGGCTCTGCATATGAAAGTGATTTTGAAGGTTATGTCAGTTTTAATCCTGAAGGAAGATGAATGTCCCCCCAGTGACTCACACCTAGTGAGTACGTGGCTGGCAACCACGGGGCCCCGAGCTGAGTCCTGGCATTGCTTCCACTTACTTATGCCAGGCTCCTCACTTTTATCTTTCCTATCTGGCCAGCCTCGGCCAACTCTTGTTCTTTTCCGACCCTGACGCGATTACGTTTCGATGGCTAGAGGTCTTTCATTTTCCAACCTATACTTCTCATGCAGCGTCTGACCCGGAGCGGGCGGCTGCGAAAGGCGTCTGTATCCCATGTTAGGGGCGGCCTCCAGAACTGCGGAAGACAATGGAATACCACCGCAGATTATCTTCTCTGCATAATGCAGTCTCCATTTTATGCACAAAAATGGCTTTGTTAAATCAGTATCCGGAGGTAAAATAGTCCTCCATTCGGATCTCCGCGGGGGACAACTTGAAAGGAGGCAAAAAATCAAAATGAGAATTGGTACCTGGAAAGTTAGAACTCTGCTTCAAGCAGGAAAACTAGAAAACCGTAAAGGAGAGATGGAAAAGAATCATATGGACCTCGTAGCAGTTACTGAGGTAAGGTGGAATGGATGTGGAGAGTTACAGTCAGATGAATATGTATTCTACTACTCAGGAGGAGAAGTTAAAGGAATGAATGGAGTAGGAATGATTATGACAAAGGAATTGGCTAAATGTGTGGAACATGTGGACTATGCAAATGACCGGGTTATTGGTGTAAGGCTGAAAGGACTACAAAAAGATTTACTGATTGTCTAGGTGTATATGCCAGCTTCAGAACATGATGACCAAATTGTAGAGGAAACGTACGTGAGAATAATGGACTAAAATAAAAAATGCTGAAAAATAGTAACGAGAGACTGGAACGCCATTGTGGGGAAAGGAAAAGAGGGAAACACTGTAGCCATTCATGGTCTTGGAAAGAGAACTGATAGAGGTGAATCGCTAATTGACTTCTGAAGGAAAAGGCAGCTGATAGTGGCAAATAGGCTCTACACTTGGATATCGCCAGGGGATCAATACAGAAACGAAATCGATTTTATAGTGGTAGAACAAAGATACAGGAGTAGAATCAGGAAGGTGCACACATTACAAGGTGCAGATATTAATAGCGACCACAACTTACTTATGGCAAAAATAGAAATATGAATGAAAAAACTGAAGATGGCGACCATGGTGAAGAAGTGGGATCTAGAGAAGATAAGATCCAACAAGGAACAAATTACAGAAATGCCATAACTTGAGTTTCTAAAGACAAAGAGCCACCTGATAATGTCAACAAGTACTGGAATATGCTAAAAGAAGGAATTATTAAAACAGGACAGAAAAATATAGGCTATATAAATTGGAAAACTGCGAAAAAACTATGGGTCACACAAGAAAGGATTTCTAACATGGAGGAGAGAAGAAAATTTAAAAACATGAACACTAAAGGTACAAGGAAGATGCATACAACTGCGAAGAGAAACAGAGCAGGCTAGGAAAAAATGGCTAAAAGAGGAATGTGATGCAACTGAAGAACTGGACAGGAAGAGAAGATACGACTTGCTGTACAACAGAGTAAAGACTATGACAAGGGATCAGAACAGAGCAGGAAGTGCTACTATGGAAATTTTGAGTAAAGACGAAGAGGGGGTGTACAAAGATCGTGACGATGTCCTCCAGAGATGGGAAGAATATCTAAAAGAGCTATATGACACAGATCGCAAGCCAGAAACTCTGGAACTTCAATCACTCACCAGTGTAAGTGATGACGAGAAAGGAACAACCATCACAATGAAAGAAGTAAAGTCTGCCATAGCTGCAATGAAAAATGGCAAAGCAGTCGGTACAAAGACGATACCGAGAGAAATATTAAAATGCTTGAACCAAGATGGAATAAGAGAAATATTGAGGTTATGTAATAAAATATATGACAGTGGTGAATGGCCTGAGGACTTTCTGACAACAGTAATGATTCCATTACCGAAAAAAACAAGGAACCAAGAAACGCAGTGAGCACAGGACAATTACCCTCATTTCACATGCAGCCAAAGTGATGTTAAGAATAATTAATAAGAGACTTGAAAAGGTAATGGAGGAGAATCTTGGCGAGGAGCAGTTTGGCTTTAGACGGAATACGTGCACCAGATATGCAATAGGGCTCCTACGAATCTTGGGAGAAAGGTTTATTGAAAAAGGAATGGACCTCTATATGTGGTTCATCGCTCTAGAAAAGGCATTTGACAATGTGGCTTGGGACAAGCTGGCGACCATAATGAGGAAAAAGTGAGTGGACTCGAAAACCAGAAGACTTGTAAACTCATTATATCTGAATCGAAAAGCCTAAGTTAAACTGAGGAAAGAGAGTACAAACTGAATCGGACTAGGAAAAGGAGTAAGACAAAGATGCTGTCTGTCACCTACCCCTTTCAACCTCTACTTGGAAAATATGATTGACCAATCTTCATTAGATGACAAAGAAGTAGAAATTGGAGGAAGAAGAGTAGGGTGTTTGAGGTTTGCTGATGATATGGTCCTTGTAGCCACAGGGGAAAAAGAATTACAGGATTTAGTGGACACCATTGAAGTTAACGGAAGAAATTATGGAATGAAAATTAACACAAAGATAACAAAAGCATTGGCACCAGGAGGACATAAAGAAATAAAAATTATGCTGGAAGAAAAAATATTAGAACAGGTGCAAAATTTTAAGTATCTTGAAAGCAGGATAGACACCGACTGGAAGTGTATCACTGGAAGTGTATCACAGAAATTAATGGCAAAAGAGGCATTTTATAACAAAAGGAGAATTTTCTGCAGCAGTCTGGACAGAGAAGTGACGAAAAGACTCATACAATGTTTTGTATGGAATGTTCTTCTGTATGGCGCTGAAACATGGACTTTCAGGAAGAAAGACAGTGAAAGACTGGAGGCTTTTGAGATGTGGACATGGTGGAGGACGGAAAGAATAAGTTGGATGGACAGAGTAAAAAATAAAGAGGTACTGAGAAGACTGAGAGAGAAAGGACAGCTACTAGATGTAATAAGAAGAGGGAAAAGAAATTGGATTGGGCATACATTAAGAAAGAATGGCAGACTGATAAAAACTGTTTTAAAAGGTTATGTAGAAGGGAAAAGGAAGCGATGAAGGAAGAGATTTCAGATACTGGATGACGTGATGGACGGTACAACATACAGCAGCCTTAAGAAGGAAGCAAAGGATCGCAGAAAATGGAGAGGGAAAGGACCTGCTAATGTAGCAGAACACTGATGATGATGATGATGATTATGATGATGATGAAGAAGAAGAAGATGATGATGATGAATGACGGAGACACCACTATGTCATGCGTCCGATTAATATTGTCGAAAGTTATGAGGAGGCAGCTGATGTAAACGGATTTACAGATCAGTTGTAAACCTAATTGGGAGGTTTTGTTTTAGGTATAATTTTTAAACTTTAAACGTGAAGACACTGCAAAGGATGCATAAATTGTATCACCATGCATTGATAAGCCGTGTTCATCACTTAGATTTTGCCATTGTAGTGGAATAACGGCTAAGAGTAGCAATGTACAGTCTAGTTATGCTATGAACTTAGATTAGGATGCAGGAGGAGGGGCCAGAAAGACATGAGTTTCTTTTGAAACATCCACGAATTCTTGAAGGTGAGTCAGTAGTTATTACATCATTTCTCATGATTTAGTCGTAATTTAATTGGTCTGTAAAAGCATGAGAGGTGGTGATTATGTGTACTATAAAAGGTTCGCTGCAAACATTCAGTGTTATGGATCCCAGGTACAGTTAACCGATAGCCTGCAAAATCATTTTCTGAGTATTGCTGGTGAATTAAATAAAAACTTAGTTTCTACAGGGAATCATATAACTCTCTTGGAAAATGCTCTTTCGAGACTGATGCCTGAAATACTCTTCTGTGATACTGACAAAGGGGAGGTTGAGTCAATAATCAAATCACTGAAGACTTAGTACTCTCTCATGGACACCATGGAGAGTCTAGCAGAATATTAAAGTACTGTGCTGCACATATTCGCCCTGTGCTTAGCCATATTTGTAATTTTTCCTTTAAGAATGGTCAGTTTCCTGAATAATTAAAGTGCTCAGTAGTAAAGCCGCTTTGTAAAAGGAGAGGAATAGATAATGTAGACACCTTTAGACCTATTTCTATGCCGTCAATGTTTGCTAAAGTGTATATTGGGTATAAACGACACATTCTCACATGGAAATGTATGGTTCACTGTTGCAATAGTGAGAGGTGGTAGTGGAGTTTCTAGTGTACCTGGACTTGAAATTTTAATGACAGAGATGTAATTGCCTATCGTACCTATCATACGTTTGAACTTGCTAATAAAGACTTTGGTAAATCTGCCTATGACTCTACCTCTCCACTTGTATTGTATACTCGTAACAAAAGAAAACTCAATCCTAATAGATCATTTTATATCACATAATTTGCTATCAGATTTACAGGTCGGCTTTAGAAATCATTTAACAACTGGAAGCGCTATATTCTCTCTTCTCTGTGAGGAACCGAATGGATTAAACAAAAGGTTTCGAACGCTAGGCAAATTTTTTTGATTCAACTAAGATGTTAGATTGTGTTGATCACAAAATAATGCTCCAGAAGTTGGACCATTACGGAATACGGGGAGTAACTCACAAATGGTTCACCTCTTACTTTAACTGTAGACAGCAGAAGGTCATTATTCACAGTGTTGAGAATAGCTGTAATGTGAGGTCTGAGTGTGGTGTGGTCAAATGGTGGGTGCCCCAGAGATCAGTGTTGGGGCCGCTCTTGTTCCTCATTTATATAAATGATACGCCCTCTAGCATACACGGGTAATTCTAAAATATTTCTGTTTGCTGATGACACTAGCTTGGTAGTAAAGGATGTTGTGTGCAACATTGGCTTGGTTTGAACCTGTGCAGTTCAAGACCTAAGTTCATGGCCTGTAGAAAATAAACGCTAAATCACAAAAATGGTTCAAATGGATCTGAGCACTATGGGACTTAACATCTGTGGTCATCAGTCCCCTAGAACTTAGAACTACTTAAACCTAACTAACCTAAGGACATCACACACAGCCATGCCCGAGGCAGGATTCGAACCTGCGACCGTAGCAGTCGCGCGGTTCCGGACTAAGCGCCTAGAACCGCTAGACCACCGCGGCCGGCTAAATCACAGTAAGACTCAGTTTTTACAGTTTCTAAGACAGAATTCAAAAAAAAAAATGACGTTTTAATTTCACATAATGGGCATATGATTAGTGAAACTGAACAGTTTAAATTTCGAAGTGTTCAGATAGATAGTAAACGGTTGTGGAAAGCCCACGTTCAGGATCTTCTTCAAAGACCTAATGCTCCCATTTTTACTATCTGAACGGTATCTGAAGTAAGTGATCGTTCGACACGAAAATTAGTCTACTTTGCTTATTTTCATTCGCTTATGTCGTTGGTATTATATTTTGGGGTAACTCTTCCCACTCTAAAAGGATATTTTTGGCTCAGAAACGGGCAGTTTGGGCAATAAGTGGTGTAAGTTCGAGAACTTCTTGCCGATCGCTGTTCACTGCTCTGGGTATTTTGACATTGGCCCCTCAATATATATATTCATCATTGTTGTTCCTCGTTAACAATATCAGCTTATTCCCAAGAATTAGCAGCTTTCACTCAGTTAATACTCGGCAGAAATCCAATCTGCGTTTGGATCGCACTTTCTTAACTCTTTTGCTGAAATGTGTGCAGTATATTCCTGCATCCATTTTCGATAAGCTACCTCATGAGTTCAGAAATCTTAGCAGTAATCCACGCGCTTTCAAATAGAAACTGAAGAGTTTCCTCATGGGTCACTCTTTCTATTCTATTGAAGAATTTCTAGAAAAATTAAGCGGATTCTTATGTTATATTGCTGACTGCGTTTACTTAATCTTATGGCTTTACTGTTTTTGCATTCACAAACATTTTATATTATCTGTTCTTACTTTTATGTTGTAATTTCATGTACTGACGCGTTCCATGACCTTGGAGATTTGCTCCTCAATTTGGTCCTACGGATGTGTAAATAAATAAAAAAATAAACTTCACCACCACAAAAAATTACAAATAACGACATTTTACTGATGGTACGTGGTTGGAAAAATACCGGATGAAATTTATAAGTAATTTGTTTATTACATGGTGCCAAATTTAGTACACAAAACTGTCACACCCAGCAGCAGTAATGCTCTCTGGAAATCGAGTCGAATAAGCTTGGATTTCCACACTGCATCAATTATGTGCCATAGTCATCAGTTTCGGCGAGTGGTGCCGTGTCAGTCTCTTGGTAACGTATGGTAAGATACTTTCAGTGAGTGAGAGATATGGAGTACGTGATACCCTGGTGAACTGTCGAACACCCTCTTTATCGACGTATATAAGTACAGCATGGACAGCATGCGGTATCGCGTTATCTTGTTGGTACACAGAATCACGGAGACTTCGAATCGCTCTCTCAGCGATCGAATAATGACGACTTGATTCCCAGTTTCGATAAGTTCGCTGAACAATAACATCCGTGTTGATTCCGTTAAATTTCGACTTGCGCCGCTTCGTTACTCCGTACCACCGCCACGCAGAGAGCTCAGTCAGGCTTGTGAACAGTCAGTGCACTGAGTGAGAGTACGTTGGGGGATTATACAGTGACAAGTAAAAAGTGCAAGAAGCTGTTGGTGTTAGACGGTTACAAATTTTGCTTCCGTAAGTGTCTCGTAGCTGGCGTTGATAGATACAGGGGTACGAGGAGAACATGTAAATGGCTTTGCAGAGTTAAATTCCTTAAACTGTATTGTCGATCAACAACTAGGCCATAATCATAAAAAGGATGACTCATACATTAAACGGGCAGAGATTCGGTAATATTGTCAAGAGGTAGATTGAAGAAAATTAGTGTGAGCACCCCTCCAAACCTACACGCCTCGAGTTAGACTCTCTCACTACTAACGATTCGGTTCGAATGAGGAAAAGTATCGTCTTCACTCGATTACGCAAACTTCTGAACTTTTCTAGACTTAAATGAAGCATTGGTGAGACATATTTTCCACAAAGAAAGGAGATAATTTTTTTAACGACTCTGAAGAGAATATTGTGAGCTTCTCCTACTACAGCAATTTGAATTTTCTGAAAGAGTCGAGAATTTTATTTTGAGATGGGATCTTCAAGAGCTGTCCAAAGCTGTCCTGCAAAATATTTATGATTCACGGGGTAACTGAAAAAAAAAAAACTATTTCATTTTTTTCTTTGCTCACAAAAAATGCAACATATGTGGAATCTTTGTCCTTCACAGCAAATAACACCTAACCGGATATTACATACGTTGATGTTGACTTTCAGACGGCAGTTCACCAGGCAGCTGCTTTCATTTGACCCCAAACGAATATAAAGGGCTGCAGATTTCATCTCGGGCAGACATGGTGGAGAGAGATTCAATCTTTAGGATTACCAAATGATTTTAAATCAACGTAATCTAAATTCGGAAATCTTCTGAAAACTTTTTTTGGATTGCCTCTTCTGCCTCCTGACCAAATTGAAAATAGATTGTCCGAAGACCTAATGTCTCACAAAATTAACAATGAACATCTGGATAACTTTTCTGATGATTTACTTATTATCTATATTCTTGCAGATAGCGACTTTCCACTCATTATGTGGACCAACCTTAGCAATATTGTGTACGGTCTACTAACTGCTGTGAGACATTTCACTCTAAACTGAACGCTCAGTATTACCCTTTCCATTCCAACATACTCCATCCGCTAGAGGCATTCAAAGGTCTTCAGATTGAAACTTACATTAAAATGAAAAGAGAGAAGGAAAGTACTGTAAAAAAAATGAAGGCAAGCAACATTAAAAGGTCTTACTGAAACCTACATTATAATGAAAAGAGAGAAGAAAGTACTCCCAAAAACTGCAGACAAACAAAACTATATGAAAGAACAATTGGAAAATCTGTCTAGTTCAACCTTTACCCAATAATAATCTTTAAAACATCTGATAAAAGTTTCTCCCAGCTACACAATTTTATTCCTTATTCTTGACAGTTGCAGCATTGCGTGTACTGCACTTACATTATGAGAATATCAAAAGACAAACATTTTTAAGCTTACCAACAGCATTTAGACAGTCCTAACTCTGTGTAAAAGGGGAAGGGAAATGTTATCGCACTACTGATAGTTTATTGGAATCGACATTTACGCTATGAAAAAATAAGATGGCAACTAATCGGAATCAGTATTCCACTATCTGATAAATACGGTGGGAGTTACTGGGTATCAAGACGTCTGTTTCGGAAGCAATTCAGGGTCAACCTCTCGAAGATAAGGCACAGCCATCGGCGTTAGCAAGTCACAATTGTAAAGGATGCTGTTGAAATCACCGGATTTGCGAATCAGAGGTGTTCATGTTGTGCACCAAATGCCAATCCATACCACCATGTCAGGTACTTTCTGCATTGTCCCAGCACATTTCAGTTTGCACAGTGTCGCCATGACACAATGTTTGCTATAAGTTTCTTGAAGCTCAAGATACATAGTCTTCAGGCCAAAGGGCGCCTCGAGATCTTTTTCTGGTTGGGCATGACTACATGTGTTGTACGCAGGTGAGATTCTTTCTTTAGCTGGTGAATGATTTCTAGTGATTCTGTCTCGCGAGTATCATGTTACATTAGCCATTAAATATTAGTTTGTAAAGTGAACAGTGAATGATTTGATAAGTATTATACGCATAGACTGTATTAAAGAGACTAATGGAGAAGAAGTGTCTAGAATTACCAGTAATAAATAAATAAATGAGGCATTTACCAGTCTTTGCAACAACAATGACTCGAGTAAAAATTCGTGTGTCCGAAGATATAAAACAATTTACTCTACGCTTAATCTGTTAACCACCTTGTGGTACCAATCACAAGCTCGTTGTACAACGATTATCCTACGTTCTTCATCAGCTGCTTAGGTAACTAAAATATATGGAACACAGTCTGCCTTCAGTCACAAAATGCGATTTATTTCGTCATCTTCAGTTGCTTTTCTTCATTTCCTTATGGCAAATATTCTACTGGCCCTATTACAGGTAGGTAAGACATAGTTAAGATGTAAATATGTATTTTTACAAAAGCCGCTTGCTAGTCCTAGAAGTGGTTTGACAGCACTGCTAAACAAATGATTTAAATTGTATAACAGTGTTTTTGCACTCTGTGAACAACCTTCTGCTCGTACATATTCCGTACAGTGGCATTAATTGAGCGCCAAAGCTAAGACTGGCACAACGGAGAAAAATCTTCCGTCGAAGAACTGGGCGGGCAGCAGGTGTGGCTCCAGACTTCATTTCCGCTGTGTAATGAGCATGGCTCATAACTTTTCGCATGGCCTTCCCCTCCCACCTACACACTTAATTAAGAACTGCACACCGCTCACGGCGGCACATTGCGCTACTTGCGCATGACACAGACATGAAATAAGTGCATAGGAACTGCGACGACTGGATTCAGATGATAAATACTGATTGAAGGTTACGTAGAAAACACATATGCTGGTATGTCCAGTTATATATGCACTGCACGGCAAATAGAGGAAGAAGGCTAAGAAGTTTAGTATCTCGTACGCTACAAGGTCATTAGAGACGGCGTACAGGTTCGGTTTGAGAAAAGGTGTGGAAATAAAACTATATGTCTTTTTTTTAAGAAATCGTCTCGGTATTTGCCATAAGTGATTTTGTAAATCGAGGAAAACCTATATGGCTGGATAAACGGAGGGTATTCGAACCGTCCACCTCCCGAATGGAACCCGTGTCTTACGACCTTGTCATCTGGTTCATTATCGCCAAATACTTTTTCTGGTACACTATTAAATTGTTGGAAAAAAATACCGACTCTGATGGGGAGTTTATAAGGATACAGTAACATTTTTAACATAAATAGGCACTATCTTATACCACTTACACTTTCAGAATGTACACAATTGCGTAATGTTTCGAAGTAGGAACTAATATTTGTGACAGTGGGTGATGTTTTCACCTAAGGAATCCATTTAATACCTTACAGATATAGTTAGTTTCTATTATGATCACGTGTTTAGATCTTGAGTAGGTGCATACATTTTTGATTGCATGATGAGTTATGTGGGCGAACGTGTAAAACCCATCTTCGGGTTCAGAGGCTCAAATGTTCAAAGATGCTAAGGCTGTCAAAATTTATGGTGTAATAGCGAGAAAATATTTTCAAATTTACGGAAAACTGAAGAAAAGTGTTTATGGATTGTTAGTCTCAATTCGGATTAAGCAGTGACTGACCACAATGTGGAATTAGCGTACGCATCGTCATACCATCTAGCCAGAAATCCGACTAACAGATGCATGAATGAGGAGAACGGGATAACTGTGCTGAGCGTACTCCCGTTGTTATAAACACGTTCTTGGGAGAATATTGTTACTGAAATAGAGCATGTGCTAAGCCATATAATGTATGACAGAAAAATTTATTTCCAAACGAAATAATGAAGAACAGTGTTGGTATTGTTGTGTTCTTCTGTCAGAATCCTGGTTTAAAGCAGCTCTCTATACTGCTCTATCCTGTGTCTGTTGCTTCGGCCTGAATGGTGTCTGTGAAAAATGTTAAATGAAAATGCAAGTGCAACAGCCATTAATTGTAGTAGTGAACGCTATAATCGCTAAGATGTACGCATCAAATCGTGGATTCAGTTATAAATCTGTTATAGCTTCTTGTGAGCTGGTGATGTAACATTATCACAAAACGTATTATCAGGATGACGAAGCAGCTGCTGCCCTGAAGTTCTCCAGGCAAACTTGCCTTTCGTGTTCTGAAAATAATTTATTAAAGAGTTGAATGAATCATGTGAGGACAGCAGTGGTTCTGATAGAACTACTGATGAGTTAAAGGCAATAGATCGTTTCTTTCATTACTAATGCTAGAATATCGGTATTAAGCCTCGTGGTTGCTCAGTGTCACCATCACAACAAAATATATTTCATTTAACTGTTGTGATAAAGGAATGAGACGGAAATGAACATATGACATTCTCCCTATCTGCAATTATTGTTGGATCCCAAGAATACAAAGATTTTATACAAAACCGTAATGTTAGTATTATATGACCCACGTGATGCCCCCGACACAGTAATACAAAGATCTGTTCTATAATATAGATCTGAAAAACATGTGACCTACGAAAAGATTTATCAAATGAAATACTGGCTTGCCAAACCTGATCACGAATCATAATGGTTCAAATGGCTCTAAGCACTATGGTACTTAACATCTGAGGTCATCAGTCCCCTAGACTTAAAACTACTTAAACCGAACTAACCTAAGGACATCACATACATCCACGCCCGAGGCAGGATTCGAACCTGCGACCGTGGCAGCAGCGCGGTTCCGGACTGAAGCGCCTAGGATCTCTCGGCCAGATCACGAATCGAATATAGTATAAAACAGAACGGACTCTGTCCCACATCAATCATTACAGTGATTATCACTCTGGTGTTCATTCGAGATCAGTATCTAAGACACCTCAATATTCCAATGCGCCTCGTCAAGCACGAAATCGTAGAAACATGTTACGTTGTACCTCGGAGTAGAAGGATGGAGAAGTGCTGTATATAATTCTGACTGTAACATCGCCAATACATACCTGTAGCTGGTTTCATGCATAGCTATCTTTCTTTCGCAGTGTAATTCAATGCGACCACGTTCATTAGCACAACACATCACATAAAAGCAAAAGCACACTTTCACTCAGGAAAGTTCTTGAACATAATAAACATGAAGAAGAGCACTTTGTCCGCATTCAAATTCGCAAGCCATGTGGAGCGTCTCGGCACCATCGCTTCCCATTAGTCGAGGCCGTTGTCAAAAAAATGGTTCAAATGGCTCTGAGCACTATGGGACTCAACTGCTGAGGTCATCAGTCCCCTAGAACTTAGAACTAGTTAAACTTAACTAACCTAAGGACATCACAAACATCCATGCCCGAGGCAGGATTCGAACCTGCGACCGTAGCGGTCTTGCGGTTCCAGGCTGCAGCGCCTTTAACCGCACGGCCACTTCGGCCGGCAGGCCGTTGTCTCCTCAAAGGACTTAGGCAGATAAACTAGCATAGCAGACGCAGCACTGAATATACGGAGGTCGATCGAAGGACGCAGATATGAAAGCTAAGATTGCTCACGAGTAGTAGCTACATAATAAACATATTATATGTGAGTTGTCAAAAGTAACAGACAACTTTCAGCAGACATCAGTGGAAAGCAGATTGGGATTACTTACCGTAGCGTAACTAGCGGGGCAGATTCCATGCCGACCGTCAAAGCCATCCGTTCCTCATTCAACGAAGTAGGAGAAGAGTTAATATAATCCGTGAATGCAGAATTTCGCGCCGGTATTTGCGCTATTACCGATATTTCTTTTACGGGCATAAGCCGTGGTCCAAAACAAAATTCTCTGCCTAGGGTTTTGTCTTGTAACGCTACAGACGCCGTAGGAAGTTTTAACGATTCAGAAAGCTTTTACAGTCTCAAACCAGCTCAATAAGCCAAACTTTTTGTAACCAAGCAAGCAACGTTTAGTTCGTGAAGTCATCGGATCGCTACTTAAGACAGCGGAATCGCGGCGAAGTAACTACACTATGTGATCAAAAGTATCCGGACACCACAAAAAACATACGTTTTTCATAATAGGTACATTGTGCTGGCACCTACTGCCAGGTACTCCATATCAGCGACATCATTAGTCATTAGACATCGTGAGATGCAGAATGGGGCGCCCCGCGGAACTCACGGACTTCGAACGTGGTCAGGTGGTTGGGTGTCGTTTGTGTCATACGACTGTTCGCGAGATTTCCACACTCTTAAACATCTCTAGGTCCACCGTTTCTGATGTGATAGTGAAGTGGAACGTGAAGGGACACGGATAGCACAAAAGTGTGCAGGCCGACCTCGTCTGACAGAAAATGGTTCAAATGGCTCTGAGCACTATGGGACTTAACTCCTGAGGTCATCAGTCCCCTAGAACTTAGAAACAATTAAACCTATCAAACCTAAGGACATCACACACATCCATGTCCGAGGCAGGAGTCGAACCTGCGACCGTAGCGTCACGCGGTTCCAGACTGTAGCGCCTAGAACCGCTCGGCCACTCCGGCCGGCTGACTGACAGAGACCGACCACAGTTGAAGAGGGTCGTCATGTGTAATAGGCAGACATCTATCCAGACCATCACACAGGAATTCCAAACAGCATCAGGATCCGTTGCTAGTCCTATGACAGTTAGACGGGAGGTGAGAAAACTTGGATTTCATGGTCGATCGGCTGCTCATAAGCCACACATCAAGCCGGTAAATGCCAAACGACGCCTCGCCTGGTGTAAGAAGCGTAAACATTGGACGATTTAACAGTGGAATAACGTTGTGTGGTGTGACGAAGCACGGTACACTATGTGTCGATCCGATGGCAGGGTGTGAGTATGGCGAATGCCCGGTGAACGTTATCTGCCAGCGTGTGCAGTGCCAACAGTAAAATCTGGAGGCGGTGGTGTTATGGTGTAGTCGTGTTTTTCTTGGAGTGGGCTTGCACCCCTTGTTGTTCTGCGTGGCACTATCACAGAACATGCCTACATTGATGTTTTAAGCACTTTCTTGCTTCCCACTGTTAAAGAGCAATTCGGGGATGGTGATTGCATCTTTCAACACGATCGAGCACATGTTCATAACGCACGGCATGTGGCGGAGTGGTTACAAGAAAATAACAGCCCTGTAATGGACTGGCCTGCACAGAGTCCTGACCTAAATCCTATAGCACCTCTCCTCAGTGCAGCACTCGTGAAGAATGGGGCTGCCATTCCCCAAGAAACCTTCCAGCACCTGACTGAACGTATGCCTGCGAGAGTGGAAGCTGTCATCAAGTCTAAGGGTGAGCCAACACCATATTGAATTCCAGCATTACCGATGGAGTGCGCCACGAACTTGTAAGTCATTTTCAGCCAGGTGTCCGGATACTTTTCATCAGATAGTATATGTTATGAAAATTGTAGTGGGGAGGAGGCGGTGCTTGTGTGTTTTATTTAGCAGTAAGGCCTACAAATTGACTAATTTCAATCGTTCTCCTTTTCTGTTAAAGTTATTATTGAGCTTTTGAAAGTTTTGTCCTCTCTGGGCACCCTAGCGTAGTATTAATCTGATCATGCTAAAACTACAGTATCAGAGAAACGAATTTGTTGAATCCCTGATCCCAGTGCATGATTTGTAATTACTGACTTATCTGTCTGTCCTAAGCCACAGTACTCTTTTGTTCCTTAAGGGGAGTGTTAATGCTTCACGTTTTATCTCCTATGTACTTTTGACCGCAAGGTCACGAAATTTTACATACACCTGCTGTGGCAAACGGCGGGCGTAGATTGTTTGCAGTGTTCGAATATTAGCACACCTATCTTATAGGTCTGAACAATGTATCAATGCCATGTTTTGTGAGTACTTTCCTGATGCTGTCTCTGACAGCTTTCACAAAAGGAAGGAAAACATTCCCTTTAGTTGGTGCTTTTTCATGAGAAACTCTACATTTTTTGGTGTAGTGTGCCCCGTTTGCCTCTCTGTCAGTTCAAAAAATGGTTCAAATGGCTCTGAGCATTATGGGACTTAACATCTGTGGTTATCAGTCCAATAGAACTTAGAACTACTTCAACCTAACTAACCTAAAGACAACACACACATCCATGCCCTAGGCAGGATTCGAACCTGCGACCGTAGCAGTCACGCGGTTCCGGACTGAGCGCCTAGAACCGCTAGACCACCGCGGCCGGCCTCTCTCTGTCAGAACAGCAGTTTCTTCTAAAGGCAGGTCTTAAATATTGGTGCTTGTCCTCCAGGTTCTGTGGTTTGGACATGCCTTCTGCCGGTCCACCAATGTTTTCATAACTTCTCTTTTTGACTGAAATTTCTCTGAAGGTATCTATCTATGCTAGTAGATGCCCTGAAGTCTTGTGAGGTTTTCTAAGTGCTTGTAAAACTGAAACTGAAATTTGACCGTCTTTCGCTTTTCCCGTTGTGAAATTCGTATTAGAATTAATTTCACTCTGAAAATTCAGAAATTCTGAGTTTTTTTTCTACATGAGACCATATACCGAAAGTATCGTCAACGTACCGAAACCAACATAAGGGTGTTTTCTTTATCATCTGAAGGGCAGCTTCTATAAATTTTTCCACACAAAAATTCGCTACGATGGTGCCTAATAGGTTCCCCATAGCCACACCATCAGTTTGTTCATAGAACTTGTTTTCTCATTGAAAGCAAGCTGAAAGTAAGTGAAGAACAAACAAGGGCCTTTCGAAGATTTCCTGACGGTGACAAGTGGTGTGACAAAATGTACAGGAGACCTTAATATTCACCAGTAGCTGTCGTCATTTGTGTTATGTTATGCTGGAGCACTGTGTTCAAATGTTGATATGTAACAGTTTAGTAGTCTGTATATATTTATAGCTATTCCTGTCATTCAAAACTCGTAATGTGTGCCATTCGATAAATAAATAACAAATAAATACACAGAAGTCATCAGGTTAAAAAATGTAGAAGTTATTTTAAACAAACAATAAGTAGTGTCATCTGCGCTGAAAATGAGTCTAAATTATGGCCTGAAAGTTGAGGTATTAATACAAAGCCGTAAAAGAACCATTTAATTGAAAAAGATGTAATAACTGTTTTAAATATTCTCCAAGGGAAATTACTCATACTGAAATAGGATAATGGTGTGGCCTGAATTTGTTAATAAAAATGTCATATAAAGCCATTAAATAAAAAAGTGGCATATATAAAAGGCATACGTCCATTATTAAACTGAAAAGTATAGGAAATAAATATAAAGTATGGCCTCACTGTGACCTTAATGAACACGCATGTGGGTGTGGACGTCCTCAAATTTTATAAAAAGTTGTATATGAAACACAAGATAGAAAAAATATTGTAATGATTTTAAACATGGTCTCAACATAGCCTTGATGGTCACAGAAAAGATGGTTTACATCCTTCAGTAATGTGTAAAAGAGACAGAAGTTAAATATAAGGCTGCTAACGAGCCTGTAAGCAACTAACTATAAATGTTCTGCTTCAGTTATTCCACTGACATCAGCCTTTTATTTAACACGCCCTCTCTGGACCTAAAGATGGCCTCACTGTGGCCTTTTGAAATAAAGTTACATCAGCTTATCAAACAAACAACGTTATGGCATATGTGGCCCCACATAAGATTGAATAAAATTAAAAAGCAATTTTTTTTTGTTTTTTTTTTTTAATCTTGTAGGACTTAACTGCTAAGGTCATCAGTCCCTAAGCTTACACACTACTTAACCTAAATTGTCCTAAGGACAAACACAAACATCCATGCCCGAGGGAGGACTCGAACTTCCGCCGGAACCAGCCGCACAAAAAAACAAAAATGTCATCTGCATCATTAACAAAATAGTTCAGAAAAATTAATACTAAAGAATAGCTTCTGATTTTACTCAAACATACAAATAATGGTCTCAGAACACTTGTTCAAAAGCCTGATTGGATATGCGAATTTACATTCACCACTGAATAATACATACAAAAATTTGTTTGGTAAATGAAAAAGTTTACGTCATGGATTATTAACTGGTTGTGGTGTCCATAATAGCAAAAATTAGTGCTCAATGAGGGGAGGTAAAAATACAATTGTAATATTTTATACAATGGTTCGTCATAGTTTTGTAACACATGTAGGGCTACAGAATAAGCTTCCAATTACAACACTGTTTCTGATAACACACCAATAAACTTTTCACAGATTTAGGGTGAAGGACACAGTAGCATCACATGTACGGCGAGACTCATCTTGGTGAGGTTGGCTACTGAAAGACATACGATCTGGCGCTCAGCTGGAACCTGTTTGGCCATAGTATCTCAAGTGAAATTCCTCCACAGTGGCCTATTGTTTGTATTGGATCAAGTGTATGAATTATTTGTTATTCTCCTCTCATGATCTGCAGGCAATTTCAGTTAACTACCTTCTGCCTCAAGCAGTCACATTCTTTCTTACATGCAGCATATTAAAATAAGTTGGTTACCACCTAGTAGATAGTGTTGGAAGTCCCATGCGGCTTTTCGCGGATGATGCTGTAGTATACAGAGAAGTTGCAGCATTAGAAAATTGTAGCAAAATGCAGGAAGATCTGCAGCGGATAGGCACTTTGTGCAGGGAGAGGCAACTGACCCTTAACATAGACAAATGTAATGTATTGCGAATACATAGAAAGAAGGATCCTTTATTGTATGAGTATATGATGGCGGAACAAACACTGGTAGCAGTAACTTCTGTAAAATGTCTGGGAGTATGCGTGCGGAACGATTTGAAGTGGAATTATCATATAAAATTAATTGTTGGTAAGGCGGGTACCAGGTTGAGATTCATTGGGAGAGTCCTTAGAAAATGTAGTCCATCAACAAAGGAGGTGGCTTACAAAACACTCGTTCGACCTATACTTGAGTATTGCTCATCAGTGTGGGATCCGTACCAGATCGGGTTGACGGAGGAGATAGAGAAGATCCAAAGAAGAGCGGCGCGTTTCGTCACAGGGTTATTTGGTAACCGTGATAGCGTTACGGAGATGTTTAAGAAACTCAATTGGCAGACTCTGCAAGAGAGGCGCTCTGCATCGCGGTGTAGCTTGCTCGCCAGGTTTCGAGAGGGTGCGTTTCTGGATGAGGTATCGAATATATTGCTTCTTCCTACTTATACCTCCCAAGGAGATCACGAATGTAAAATTAGAGAGATTCGAGCGCGCACGGAGGCTTTCAGACAGTCGTTCTTCCCGCGAACCATACGCGACTGGAACAGGAAAGGGAGGTAATGACAGTGGCACGTAAAGTGCCCTCCGCCACACACCGTTGGGTGGCTTGCGGAGAATAAATGTAGATGTAGATGTAGATGTACTTCTCAATCAAAGTTATGCATTATCTCTTAAAGAGTGCTCCACTAACCTGGAATATTAATAGAATTATTCATTAGTTTATTGGTCAACTTATATGCGTGACTCTAGTGCACACTCAACCTGTTGACGTTAATTTACATTTCTCAGTAAATTTTGAACACTTCCATTTAACACTGTTACGAGAATATAGCATGCTTTCACTTATGGAGCACCAAGTGCATGACAACTATTTATCATTACAATCATCACACAAGAAACTCAGTTATATTATCAAGAAATGTAAATACTAGATAGAGAAGCAATCAAGTCAATGTCAAGTTGTCAGGTAACAGATTTCTTACTTGTGCAAAAAAGATATTAGTAACAAAAAAAAGAAAAGATTCAATAGTCAGTATTCAATAAACATCACAAAGTAACTCTCAAACATAATCAGTTCACAAGAAGGTTTGCCTAACCTAAACACATTACAAAGGGATCCCCAGGGACATAACACAATAAAGACAAGAATATATCCCTGCGTGTTGTAATTAATAGGATGCCATCATAATCAGAAACATATCTTCGCTGAAAAGACCTTCATACATAATATCATAAACAGAAATATGTATAACACTAACATGACCAGGCAATTCCGCACTTCAAATAAGAAACACTATCATCTAATCATGATCAAGGCAAGCACGCATAAATGTTCATTATCAAATAACTCTCAAGTCACATACATACACACAGGGTGACATGCTGACATGTACGAAAGAACGGACACTACGCGTTCATATAATTTAATACATAAATTGACAAAGACCACTATCAGTGCAGGACCCCTTTCAGAATAATTTGGAAATAAAAATGGTTCATTGACTGTTATAATCTTCTATGTTCAGATTACTTTTGAGTCTTAATATGAATTAACATTTCATTACCCTATTTCTAATGCCGCCTCTCATCTTGGGTACATAAGAAAATTTAGTCCTGCCGACAAAATACCGCATTATAAGGTAATGATTACTACATTTTCTTCACTACGATTAAGCACTATTTTGTTTGTCTCTTAACCGCAAAATGCCAGATGTGCGTCGTTTTTATATCTTACAGGCATCAAAAGGCCAATATACCTCCAAGAATCTAATGTGTCTATGAAAGTTTCAGGAAATGTTCCTTTGATCAAAACAGTTTGGAGTTGTGTACATTGATTTTTGCACATGGCTTTTCTAAAACTGTCGTAAGTCTCAAATTATGCCTATGTCACAATCTGTAATATCTCTGGTCAGTAAGTGTGCGCCAGCTACACTAATGCGCACTAGGGGGGAGATCTGCCAATCTCCCAGCCACAAGACAGTGGACCAATATGGTTCGCTGCTTTCCTCATAATACTAAACGTGAACTGCATTTAATAATGTTTTCTTATCTGGAGCACACTCTTTTTGTGTCCAAAACACAAGTTATTTATTTGCAAAACCATGTTTGATATAATTGAAGTTGCTATAAGTATCAGTATGTGTATCATATGTAGTAGATATAGTATCCTTAACGTTATATAATGATGTTCTAACCTCCATTTCTACAGCAGTGACATACGATAACAGTCCTACCAACAAGAGAAAGCAGTTTTCAATTTTAAATTCTTAGGAAACACAGAGCGTAGTAATTTGCCATTAGTGATAGCAGGTATTAAGGTATTGTTAGGAAACGCTGACATAGGCTCTGTACTAGCAGTACCTGGTAAATTTTCCATACTAAATGAAGGCAAGATGTTCTCATCAGTAATAGGTGACACTAAGTACTCAGAACGAACACAAGGTAAAAATTTCCTCGTAATACTAAACCTGAACTTCGTGTAATAATGTTTTTCTATCTGGAGCAAACCCTTTTTGTGACAAAAACATAAGTTATTTATTTGTAAATCCCCGTTTGATATAATTAAAATCACTGTTTAATTATATCCACAACGCATTTGGCAGACTTAAATCTCCATCATCAGATGGACTTAGACGTGCTGGTATGACTTACGTGTGTGGTGTGTCACGATTTTGGGATAACTTAAGGAACTCTCTTGTGGTCACAGGCTCGTATGACCATTGGAGAATGCCACAAAGTACACCACAATGACAACACAACACACAGGTACACTGATGAGCCAAAATATTATGACTACCTGTTTAACAACTTGCTTCTCCGTCTTTGGAACGAAATGCAACACTGACTCTGCGTATTACGTATCCGATAGCTTGTTGGTAGGTTTGTGGAGGTTTGTGGAGGTTTGTGGCATTAGATTTCTGCGAACAGGTCACGTAATTAGCCAAAATAACAGGCCGCTGTTTTGCGAAAGCGTTGATGACGCCCAATAGCAACCCAGATGGGGTCCATACGATTCAAATTAGGCGAATTTGGTCGCTGAGACATCAACGTGAGTTTACTACAATGCTCCTCAAACCACTGTCGCACGGTTCTGGCTCCGAGACACGGACAATTACACTGCTGAAATATGATCTCACCATCGGGGAAGACATCAAGCATGATGTGCTGCAGATGGTTCGCAGCTCTCAACCTGTCTTCCATTACCACCATATGTCCAACTCATGCGCATGAGAATGTCTCCCATAGCACGATACTGCTCCCACCAGCCAGCGTCCGGGGCGTGTTGCATGTTTCGAGCGGACGTTCACCTCAATGCCGGTGTTTGTGGAGATGATCATAGACCTAGTGTAAAAAAAATTGAGCCAACCGAAGAGCCAACACATTTCCATCGATCGACAGTCGAATCCCGCTGGCCTCGTGCCAACAGCAGCAGTAATTGACGATGTCGGAACTACATGTTAAACAATGTACGATGAACAATGTGCTTCGCAATAATGTTCGAGTCTCGGTCCGGCTCACAGTTTTGATCTGCCAGTAAGTTTCATATCAGCGCACACTCCGCTGCAGAGCGACAACCTTATTCTGCTTCGAATACTTGTGCGTGGACCAGCGTTCTACTCTCTCGGTGGAGATGACACAAATCACTATCTATCCTCCTTCACAGAGCAGACAAGCCTCCGAACCCCACGTTCTGTGAACGCGTTGTGTATATAAATAAACAGTTGCTGGTAACAGTAAACTTGTTATTTCAGTCAGATATCAGTAAAAGTCACGGTAAAGCCTAACCTAAAATGTTCGTATTTAAAGTATTAGTATTAATAGATCGTGGATCATTGTCTAGTAAACATACATTATGAGTCGACACTTCACTTTCAGAGAATTCTCTTGTAGTTTGAAAATTGTCTAACGTTTGCACATCGTTTCTAATCAGTGTAACATATCTCACATTCTTAATTCTTACTTGGTCTTCTAAAAGTTCCTCAGATAGCTCCTTATTATCATTAATTCTAACGAACATAGTAGCTTTTATTTGTGGCCTGTCTAAATGCCTTTTTGGGGATCGAGCCATTCCTTGGAAGCCTAAAAGTTTTCCTCTTCGTTATTACTCCAATTGCGAATTGTGTTATCACCGTTGTCTATGATGTGTGGTATTCCTGCACTTTAATTAAAATGTTCATTGCTATTGTTTCTTCCCCTATTAGTTTGTTGGTTGCTATTACTCCTATTCCATTTCGCCATTTGTTGTTGCCATTGTTATTATTGTTATTATTATTATTACTGTTACTGGCATTGTTATTTTGCTATCTCTGAGACTACTGTTGTACACTATCTATTTGCTCTAAGTATTCTACAAATTCTCTTTTATGAATTCTTTGCATCCTTCCAGTTACTACTATTGCGTGATTTTGAACTCAATAACTCCAACCGTACTTTCCATCTATCATTTTCACTTCAATATTTGCACTTAAATGCTACCGCATAATAGTGATATCTTGAAAAATTCTCTAGCTTAACATTAACCACTGGGTTGCGTCGACGTTCGTATGGCTTACCACTAATTTTATTTTGTTATAACTGTCCATGCATCAGGTAACATGCCTCTGAATGAGTATTTAGGTAAAACCAAGTGTATGTCTCCGTATGATACGAAATTCGGAAATTTATTGTTCAATCCTTTCGTCAGTATGGAATTAAAATAGTCACTGCTAGTACATTGTGTTCTGTTTTGTCTAATAGGTGTTCAGATTTCTTTCTGAATTCCTTTTTAACATATTCTATTTTTAAATTAAAACTCTGTCGAACTTCTTTAGATGTTTTTGCTTTAGCGTTAATACCATTCCTTGTTGATGCTCTATGTACAGTTATTGTTATAAGTGATGATGATTTAGTCTCGAAAAATCTTTAGATTTACTGTATGTTTCAAGGAAAGCTTTAGGTTTTTTATGTACCTGTCCTTTTCGATGTCTGTTTTCTGAATGGAGCTTCTTTAATCTAGGTTCCATCTCATTAATAATAACTACACTGAAGCACCAAAGAAACTGGTATAGGCATACGTATTCAAATACACAGATATGTAAACAGGCAAAATACGGCACTGCGGTCGGCAACGAGTATATAACACGAGTCAGGCGCGGTTGTTAGACCGGCTACTGCTGCTACAATGGCAGGTTATCAAGATTTAAGTGAGTTCCAACATGGTGCTGCAGGCGTCGCACGAGCGATGGGACACAGGATCTCTGAGTGGCGATTTTCCCGTACGATCATTTCACGTGTGTACCGTTAATATTAAGAATTTGGTAAAACGTCAAATCTCCGACATCGCTGCGGCCGGAAAAAGATCATTCAAGAATGGGAATAACGACGACTGAAGAGAATCGTTTAACGTGACAGAAGTGCAACCCTTCCGCAAATTGCTGCAGATTTCAACGCTGGACCAAAAAAAGTGTCAGCGTGCGAAGCCATTCAACTAGACATCATCGATATGGGCTTTCGGAGCCGAAGGTCCACTCGTGTACCCTTGATGACTGCACAGCACAAGGCTCTTTGCCTCGCCTGGGACCGTCAGTGCCGACATTGGACTGTTGATGACTGTAAACATGTTGTCTGGTTGGACGAATCTCATTTAAAATTGTATCGAGCGGATGGACGTGTACGGCTATGGAGACAACCTCATGAATCCATGGACCCTGCACGTCAGCAGGGAACTGAGCAAGCTGATGGAGGCTCTGTAATGGTGATGGGCGTGTGTAGTTGGAGTTTTGTGGGCCCTGATACGTCTAGATACGACTCTGACAGATGACACGTACATAAGCATCCTGACTGATCACCTACATCCATTCATGTCCATTGTGGATTCCGACGGCAAACTCACCAGTCATAGACATTATTGGGCATATATGGGATGCCTTGCATTGTGCTGTTGAGAAAAGATCTCCACCCCCTCGTACTCTTACGGATTTATGGACAGACTTGCAGGATTTATGGTGTCATTTCCCTTCAGCACTACTTCAGACGTTATTAGATTCCATGCCACGTCATGTTGCGGTAGTTCTGCACGCTCACGGGGGCCCTACACGATATTAAGCAGATTTACCAGTTTCTATGGCTCTTCAGTGTGAAAGAGTATCTATATTTTTATTTGTGTACTTTTTTAAAATGTTCTTAGTTTCCAGTGACTCTTTCCGTAAAACTTCGATTTTTGCTATTTATTTACGCTGTTCAGATTTAACTGTGTGTACATGATCTACTTTACTATCTAGATTTTCTCCTACTTATCCTGTTCAGATTTAATTGTATGTACATTATCTACTTTACTATCTAACTTTTCTTCTACTACTGCAAGGCATTCATATATCTTTTCTACATGTTTAAAACCTATACTTAATCGTTTCCCTAGCCAATCCGTCCTACCATTTAGTTGGAAGGTGAAAGTACTTGTTGACGTGTTAACTTGGCCTATTCTAGGCTGCACTGTATCTAATCTAGTTTCGATTTGTGAGAATTTGTTATTCGTAACACCAAAGCCATGTTCTATTAAAACTAATCTATTATTAGTAATAGCAAATGTATTTAATACTGTTTTCGTAAATGCTTCCATAGTTATGTTTTCATCTATCAATGTCATGCTTGTTTTGTGACTAATTGTATAACAGAACAATGTGAAACAAACAAAAAATCCTGGCTGACTCGTAACTACGAGGGCTATCCACAAAGTACATTACGTTTTGGAATTAAAAATAAATAAAGTATTGGAATTTTTTTTATTATATACAGATGAAAGCCACACTTAAATACTACTTTTGTACATAGTTGCCATTTAAATTAAGGCACTTATCGTAGCGATGGACGAGCTTGGAAATTCCTTCGTCGTAAAACTCGGCCGCCTGCGCCTTCAACCACGTGGTTACCTCTTCTTGAAGCTGTGCGTCGTCATCAAAACGCTGCATAGCCAACCACTTCTTCATTGCTGGGAATAAGTGGAAGTCGCTCGGTACCAGGTCGGGACTGTACGGCGGATGAGGAAACAACTCCCACTTAAAAGATTCGAGAACTTCACGAGTGGCATTTGCCGTGTGGGCCCGGGCGTTGTCGTGAATCAGCAAGATCAAAGCCCAACTTTCCCCTGCGCTTGTTTTGTATTGCTCTTCTGAGGTTGTGCAGAGTTTGGCAATACCTTTGAGAGTTTATTGTAGTGCCTCTTTCCAGGAAATCCACAAAAATCGTATTTCTACCGGGTTACTGATTAACCACGTGGTTGAAGGCGCAGGCGGCCGAATTTTACGGCGAAGGAATTTCCAAGTTCGTCCATCGCTACGATAAGTGCCTTAATTTAAATGGCAACTATGTACAAAAGTAGTATTTAAGTGTGGCTTTCATCTGTATATAATAAAAAAAATTTCCAATACTTTATTTATTTTTAATTCCAAAACGTAATGTACTTTGTGGATAGCCCTCGTATAAGTTGTAACAATATTGTTGAGATTACCTATAATGGTTTTACCTAACTTCTTTGTCTGTTTGACTTAATGTGATTTCTGTATAACTATGCTCGTTGATGATCCATTCACGTAAATTTTTTATTGATTATTTATCATAATTTATATAATTGTAAGTAATCTGTGGATGTAATGTCAAAAGTAATGTGCTGTGAAAGAATGAAAATGCTATATTTTACTGGTTCATGTTTAGGGAAAGTAGGTTCGTAATCATGTAAAACTTGGCGGGAAGTCTCTCCGCAACGGAAGTGGCTAGGCGGGAATAGAAAATAAAAGGTGGACCTTGCGTTCGAACTGCAAAGCTCATCTGTGGCACTAGCCAATTTGTGGCTAGCAACAGGCAAAGAGTGCTTATGGAGGAGTAAAGAACAGCAAGATTATACACTGAAGAGCCAAAGAAACTGGTACACCTGCCTAATGTCGTTTAGAGCCCCCGCCAGCACGTAGAAGTGCCGCAACACGACATAGCATGGATTCGATTAATGCCTGAAGTAGTGCTGGAGGGAACTGACACCATGAATCCTGCTGGTCTGTCTATATATCCGTAAGAGTACGAGGGGTGGAGATCTCTTATGAACAGCACACTGCAAGGCATCTCAGATATGCTCAATAATATTCATGTCTGGGGAATTTGGTGGCCACCGGAAGTGTTTAATCTCAGAGGAGTGATCCTGTAGACACTCTGTAGAAATTCTGGACGTTTGGGATGTCGCATTGTCCTGATGGAATTTCCCACGTCCACAATGGACATGAATGGATACAGGTGATCATACAGGATGCTTACGTACGTGTCACTTGACAGAGTTGTATCTAGACACATCATGGGTCCCATATCATTCCAACTGCACACGCGTCACACCGTTACAGAGCTTCCACCAGCTTGCACATTCCCCTACTGACATGCAGCGTCCACGGATTCATGAGGTTGTCTCCATACCCGTAACGCCCATCCGCTCGATACAATTTGAAACGAGACTCGTCCGACCAGTTAAGATGTTTCCAGTCATCAGCAGTCCAGTGTCAGTGTTGACGCACCCAGGCGTGGCGTGCAACTTTGTGTCGTGCAGTCATCAAGGGTACACTAGTGGGCCTACGGCTCCGAAAGTCCATATTGATTATGTTTCTTTGAACGGCTCGCACGCTAACACTTGTTGATGGCCCAGCATTGAAATCTCCAGCAATTTGCTGAAGGTTTGCACTTCTGTCACGTTAAACGATTCTCTTCAGTCGTCGTAGGTTCCGTTCCTGCAGGATTTTTTCCGTCCGCAGCGATATCGGAGATTTGATGTTTTACCGGATTCCTCATATGTACGGTTCACTTGTGAATGGTCGTACTGGAAAATCACCACTTCATCTATACCTCGGAGATGATGTGTCTCATTGCTCGTGTGCCGACTATAGCACCACGTTCAAACTCTCTTAAATCTGGATAACATGTCTTTGTAGGAGCAGTAACCGATCTAACAACTGCGCCAGACTCTTGTTGTCTTATATAGGCGTTGCCTACCGCAACGCCGTATACTGCCTGCTTACATATCTGTGTATTTGAATACGCATGCCTATACCAGTTTCTTTGGCGCTTCAGTGTCTAATCTATAGCCTCGGGTGCGGAAGTAATACGGCTTATTATTCATAACATAGTTTGGTTAGCTCTCTACTACAAAAATTCAACGACAAGAAGAGAGGTTTCAGAGCTTGCTGCACAGGACTAGTCGTGGATACTTTTGCCACCTTTTTTGAATAGCACAGGAGAGCGAAGTTGCCATCATCTTCAGCTAAGATGGTCAGTTTAGCACTCTATCATTGCATGGAACAGTTACGTAGTTTCGTTTTCAATAATAATGTTGTGTTCTGTAAACTGGGTCAAGGTATTTTGTCCTTAATAATTTATCTTGACAGGGTCCTATCCCAGGTGCTACGATGAATCTGAGTGATGTAATTATTTTTCTTAACATGAGTTAATAAACTTTGTGGAGCTGTAAAGCACATAATTATTTAGTGAACACAAGTTTTGAAATACCACATGTAGCTTTCATAAATGGACATTTGAAGTATTCAGTTCAAAGACTATTTTTATTGACATATTACTTTTTACAGTTTCACTTTTTATGTAGTTAACAATATCTCCCATATTGTGTTATGCCTAAAATATTGAACCCCGATCTGAATCTATCAATAATTAGTTTCTTGGTCCCAATGCTACATGTTGAAGCAAATTTAAGTGTCATATTACAATAACAAAAATCAAGAATGAGCACCTGGCTACAATTATTCAAACTATACTAGATCCATGTGTCACATATTTCGTTTGAGCTAAATAATACAACGTAGTGTGTATCCCCTGAGAATGCAAATAATAATCAGTACAAACGATACAATTACTTCATAATTGTTTCAACAGTAGTAGTTTCCTATAATTAATGTGGCAAAAGAACCTCTTGTTCATATCAGTAGTGCTCCACCATTAGTAATCATTTACCTATAATTATCATCATCTTCCTACAGTAGTGTACCGATGGTAAGTGTTATAGACAGCCAGTTGTTCCTAAACACATTAATACTTCTTCTGTGCAGTTGAAGTCAACTCACCTGAACATCACTTGCTACATTGTGCAACTGTCTTGTATCTTATCAGCAGAACAGTAATTTAGTATCAAATAAAGTCATCCCACATAGTTACCTTCTTTTATAAACCATAATAGAACTAGCTACAACTTTGCCTAATTAGGCTGGTGACCGTTTCTTTTCACGTAATTACAGTTTATTAGATTATTAATAGAACCCTAGTACGAGTCCCGTTTACCTTGCTACTGCTTTCTTTCAATAGAAATCTTTACCGAAACAAAATTAGTCCGACACCTTTCCATTGCAAACAGTTACGGTCACAAAAATCCTTTCACCGGGATAAAATCATCGTCATAGTTCTAATATAAAAGCAGCCGGTAGTGTTATAGCGATTATCTATTTTTAATCTGAAGTTTAGATGTGCTGTAACTGTAAATTGTTGTATTATTGTAACATCTATATGATTCAGTAGGGACTTTAGGATCACAAGTCCCTTCACTTCACTGAACTGCCTTCTCGTAGTGGAACACGGAACTGCGACCCCACGGATTAAAGCCAAATCTGTGTTGCATTGCTGCTCGATTGACGGCTGCCAGCCTGCGCTAAACTGCGACTCCGCGGACGAAAACCGAATCCCCGTTGTACAAAAGTTCGATTTATGATTGTCGATCTGCACTGAATTCCGAATCTGCGAACGATAGCCGAACCTGCGTTGTAATGTAACTCGTTGTACGACTTCCAAAACTCTGTTGAACTATGGCTCAACAACAATTATGACGTACGTTCATTAATTTAGCACACGTTCTCGATCGTCATTCAGTAATTCGTCTTACGTATTCGCCTGAAAGACTCAAATTATCAATGGATGGTTCTGACGCAGTTTGAGTGTCTGTCCCAATTTATAAGCAGTTTTAGAACATTATTATTTCGTATTAGACTTGATGTTCATTTGCTTAACAGCCTTCTGTTTATTTTGCAGCTGATCAGAATCTCTTCGTAATTTTTCTTGTAAATTGGCAATAAATTGATAATATTTTGTTTATTTTTTCTTTCTCGCCGGAATGTATTACGTTCTTGACTCCTGGACCATCTCTTGTGTAATTTTAGTGTCGTACAGTTGCTGAGCCTTGAACACCCTATGTCAGCGTTGTGGCTTGAAATTAATACCGCTGAACTTTTCTTCTTGTTAGCTTTATATTTCTTCTTCTCGCTTATATCGCTTCTTCTTGACTGAGGTTAGTTAATGTTTCAATCTTGAAGTACTTTCCTTGGTGTACAATATATTCAAATTTGTGGTTAATAATTTTCGGAATTCCGATGCCGCTATATAATCTTGGAATGGACTTCTTTTCCTGATGCAGCATTCTTTTTATAAGACGATCGCCACGTCCGAAGTTCCAGCAGAATAAAGTTATATGTCCTCTGGTCCTGCAGGAGAGTTGTACACTTAATTCTTCCAAACAAAGACTGATGTTACTCATGTTTGCTACAATGAGTAACCGAGTACTTTCATATAACAAACAGGTTTACTGCCGTATTTAGTTACACAGACATTTTCAACTGAGCTTTCTATCCTAGCCAAAGTACATACCTTTTCTATACGCCACTGTTAAAAATTTTCCTGGGAAGGAATCTGTCTGAAGTATTCTGTGGCACGGCGTACGGAACTGGGGTCTCTCTGCTGCACTTGTGCTGAGGTCAGAGCATCATTAGCGGCGTTTGCAACACCGCTTGAAGCGCAACGAATACTTCAAACAGAAATCGCGATACAGTAAGAGAAACTTAATATAGTACGTTACGTAAATAAAAAATTGATCATCAAAACATTCTTTAACTGTTTTTCATGTTAAAGTCAAACTTACAATCAATAACATTTACTCATTCATATTTAGTGCTTTTACAACAGAAACTTTAAAACAAAGAAGGGATGCACTCGAATATTCTCAAACTAAAATTACCAAATTTCTGGACCCTCATAGTACCCTGCCAAACTTACAGTGGCGTACAAGTTTTGGCTCTTGTCGCAGCTTACATGACAGAAGCGGATCACTTCGTCACCATATACACTGACGAGCCCAAACATTATGACTACCTCATTAATAGCTTGCTTGTCCGTCTTTGGAACGAAGTACATCACTGGCTCTGCGTATCAGGAATCCGACAGTTTGTTGATACGTTTGCGAAGGTATGTGGTATTAGATGTCTACGTACAGGTCATGTAATTCGCGGAAACAATGGGCCGCTGATTTGCGTAAGCGGTTTTAGCATCCAACAGAGACCAAGACGGGTTCCTGGGATTTACAACAGGTGGATCTGATCATCAGCGTCAGTTCACTACAATGCTCCTCAAACCACTGAAGCACGGTTCTGGCTCAGAGGCACGGACAGTTATACTGCTGAAATATGACATCGCCGTCAGGGAACAATGAATCATGAGTGGGATGCAGGTGGTTCCCAGCTGCCAGCGTGTCTTCGGTTACTATCACAGGTCGCATGCAAGCGCAGGAGAATGTCTCCCGTAGCATAATATTGCTGCCACCAACCAGGGTCGGTGGCGTGCTGCACGTTTCGAGCTGCCGTTCACCTCAATGACGGTGTCTGTGGAGACGACCATCGACCTAATGTACCTAGCAAAAATGTGACTCGCCGAAAGAGCCGGCACATTTCCATTGATCGATGGTCGAATTCCTATGGTCCCATGCCAACAGCAGTCGTAACTGACGATGTCGTTGGGTCAGCTTGTGAACACGTAAGAGTGGTCTGCTGCGGAGCTCCTGTTCAACAATGTACGACGAACTGTGTGCTCCGAAACACTTATGCGTGCACGAGCATTGTGCTCTTTCGGCAGAGATGGCGCATATCCCCATCTATCCTACTTAAAAGAGCAGAGAAGCCTCCCAAACCCACGTTCTGTGAAGAGTCGTGGACGTCCAACCATTTAGTATCGCGTTGTACTTTCACTGTCCTTCTACCTCTTTCTGTAATATCCACGAAAGTAGCACGTGAACATTCTACCAGCTTCGCCATTTTCGAGATACTCGTTAACAGTCTTGCCGCAATAGTAATCTGTCCTTCGACAAACTTGCTTATCTCCGTGGACATCCCCATCTGCAGCCCATATTTTCGCTAGGGTTATCCCAATCCGTATCTGCTGCACGAACGTACTTTTCATAGCGCGTCACGTGTCCGCAACGTCACCTGCCGGCATCCAACATCGCGATGGGCAGTGGTCATAATATTTTGGCTTATCCGTGTAATTAATAGCACTACACCTAAATACTTTCCTTACATGGACGCTAAGGTACCAAACCACAGACACCAGTAAATTACTTTAATAGTCCTTGGCTTGGCTCTGTTCTGTTTGGGTAACATCACCAAAATCCTCAGTTCACAACTAGGCTGTACCTAGGTGCCTAAGAAATATCACTATTCCAATATGATCTGTCAACTCTGCAGCTGTAGAAAAATATTACTTTGTGTTCCAGAGTATACGGATGGAGAAGAGCTGTCTATAATTCTGAATATAATTTCACCGACACAAACCTGTAGCTCGTTTCATACACAGCTCTCTTTCTTTCTCAGTAAGATTCAACGCAGCCACGTTCTTAGCACACCAAACAGAGAAATGACTAATGGAGGTGCTGTATTTGTCGCAGCAGAAAAATAACTGAAATCCACCGAGACAGAAGTAAAAGCTGTGTGTGATATTGTTTGGGCAAGACTCAATGTCAAGTGTGAACATAAAATTATAATGGGTTCCTTCTATCAACTGTCAGACTTACCTCCTGACGTAAACGAAAACTTTAGAGAAAACTTCAGTTCGTTTGTACGTAAGTTCTCTAATCACACTGCGGTTACTAGAGGAGATTGTAATCATTCATCAGTCAATTATGATTATTGTACGCAGTTTTGTTAGTGGTGGGTGTGACAAGACATCCTGTGAAACGTTACAAAATGTCTTCTCTGAAAACTTCGTAGAAATGGTAGTTCACAGCCCCACTCGTAATATATGTCAGGTCCTATGGCAAGAAACACACATGGCCTCTTTGAGGAAGTTCACATTGAAATTGGTAACAGTAATCATCAGGCAGTTACAGCAACAATGAATACCGAAGTACCAGGACCACTAAAACAAGCAAAAGGATTTACATGTATAGTAAACGAAACAGAGACACGGTAGTGTCATACTTCAATGACGAAACAGTAATTTATGGCTTTGGACAGGAACATGTAGAGGAATTTTGACTCAAGTTTAAAAGAGTAGTTGACAATGCACTGGATAAAAATGTGCCCAGTTGAACAGTTGATGATGGGAGAGATCCTCCATAGTATAGAGTCACTGTATAAGAACTTCTAAAGAAACAGAGGCTGCTGCATAATAGTTATCAAACAAAGCATAAGGCTATAAATAGAGAAATCCTGAACAAAACATCGTCGGTAGTAAAGAGAGTAATGCGCGAAGCCTTCAACAGCTACCATAGCAGTATTTTGTGAAAGATCTTTCGCAGAAACCCTAAGCAATTCTGGTCGCGTGTAAAGGCTGTTAGTGGCACTATAGTCAGAGTCCAGTCAGTCGTAGACAAGTCAGGAACTGAAATTAAGATTTTCGAATCAAACGCAGAAATAATTAACTCTTCTTTCAAATGAAGACATGCGCGGAAAAACGGGCTAACCTTCAAATGCAAAAACTTAGAGACAAGTGTTATCATCTGTTACTGTGTACGGGACCTATCAAAAATGACATTGACCCCACCCCCTAATATCACTTAGGGGTGAGACCAACGTCAATTTTGATAGTTGCCGTACCCAGCAACATATGGCAACACTTATCACTAAGCTTTTACATTTGAGGATTAGCCCGTTTTTCCGCGCATGTCTTCAAATGTTCCTTTACAGAAGAAAACCCAGGACAGTTAACCTTCGCACATCTGCAGCCAGAGTATGCAGAGGACGTTTCAAGTATCTTTTAAATGAACCTAGGTTGTGTTATCGGACTCGTGTTGTTCGCTAGTCTCCATGTGCAATGGCACTCTGGGAAAATTCCTGACGCCTGGGAACGGGAGCACCTTGAGATGTAGATGCTAACAACTTTGGCTAGAGTATCGTATCGGGATGTACCTGTGCTGCTGGACTGGGCACAAGCCCCGGCGGACACGAGCACACAGCCCGCTGGTTGAACGTGGAGCATATGGCGTTGGATCCGCGGGGCTTGGTGGCGCACAGGTCGACGCAGCGGCTGCCCATGCACTGCTCGCTGGCCGAACAGTCCTCTGTGCTCATACCATTGAAAAGATGCAATATATATTAGTGACAGTGGCGTCGAGAAACAGCTAAAGTCGTTAAAATTAGACAAAGCCTCAGGGCCTCATGGAATCCTACCCGATTCTACACGCAGTTTGCGGCTCAGTTAGTCCTGTAGTTAACGATAATTTGTCGTAGATCCCCAGAATAAAAAACCATGTCCAGTAGCTGGAAGAAAGGAGACGGGTGACACTTGTTTAGAAGAAGGGTGATCTACAAAACTACCGTCCACTATCCTTGACACCCATTTGTTGTAAAATCTTAGAACATAATCTGTGTTCAAACATAATAAAGTGTCTCGATCAGAACGACCTCCTTCATGTCAACCAGCATGGATTTAGAAACACAAATCATGTGGAAAACAACTCGAACTTTTCTCACATGAACTCTTAAAATATATCATCAAATCTACGATCGATGGAGTAGCAGACGAGATAAGTGACTGGATTTAGGATTTCTTCGTAGTGAGGACGTAGCATGTTATCTAGGATGGAGAGTCATCAGATGTAGAAGTATCTTCGGGTGTACCGAAGGGAAGTGTTTTGGGTCCCCTGTTGTTCACGATATATATTGCGGATAATATTAAGAATAACCTCATGCCTTTCGCAGATGATGCAGTTATCTACAACGAATTACAGTCTGAACAAAGCTATACAAGCATTCAGTCAGATCTTGATAACATTTGAAAGTGGCGTAAAGATTTGCAACTTGCTTCAAGTGTTCAGAAACGTAAAGCTGTGCACTTCTCAAAACGGAAAAAGATAGTATCCTATGAATGAAATATCAGTGATTCATACCTGGAATCGTCCGACTTGTACAAATACCTAGGTATAACGCTTCGTAGGGACGTGAAATGGAACGATCACATAGCCTCAGTCGTGGGAAAAGCAGGTAGCAGACTACAGTTTATTGGTAGACTACTAGGAAAATGCTATCAGTCTACAAAGGAGACTGTCTACAAATCACTCGTGCGACCCATGCCAGAATATTGCTCAGGTGTGTGGCACCCATACCAAATAGGACTCGTGGGGGATATCAAATGTATACAGAGAAGACCAGCACGAATGGTCACAAGATTGTTTGAGGGGCGGGAGAGTGTCACAGAAATGATGAAGCGACTGAACTATCAGACTCTTGAAGATGGAATCTAACTATCCCGGGAAAACCTGCTAAGAAAGTTTCAAGAACCGGCTTTAAATTATGTCTCTATGAATATACTGCAATCCCTATATATTGCTCGTGAGCAAGATTACGTTAATTACAATTTCACATGCATAGAGGCATTTAAACACTTATTTTTCCCGCGCTTCATGCGTGAATGGAACGCGAAAAAGCCCTAATGACTGGTATATTAGGACATACCCTCTGCCATGCACTTCACAATGGTTCGCATAGTATAGATGTAGATGTAAATGTTGATGTCACACACAGGCAAAAGCCTACCTTCGATCAACCGGCCGCTGTGGCCGAGCGGTCCTATGCGCTTCAGTCCCTAACCGCGTTGCTGCTACGGTCGCAGGTTCGAGTCCTACCTCGGACATGGTTGTGTGTGATGTCCTTAGGTTAGTTAGGTTTGAGTATTTCTATGTCTAGGGGACTGATGACCTGAGATGTTAAGTCCCATAGTGCTTAGAGCCATTTGAACCATTTAACCACCTTGGCTCAACTGCAGTCTCGAATATAACATGCATGAAGCAGAGCACATCGTTCCCCTTCAAAACTCGCAAGCCATGTGGTGTGTCTCAGGGTCCTCGTTTCTTATGGGCCAAGGCCGCTCTCCCCTCTTAGGGTCTTAGGCAGAGAACTAACGTAGCAGACACAGCAGTGAACGTATGGAAGTCGATCAGTGGGCGCAGATATGACAGCAAAGATTGCTTGCGAGTGATAGACCTGTAAAAAAATTATGTATTAAGTGGAAGCTGAAAGTGTAACAGAAAACTTTCAGTCTCTGAATAACTGCTGCACGCTACATTCCATTGAATTAGCTTACTGTTTTCATTCCTTGGCCTCCATCTACAATTTTTATCCCCCACACTTCCCTTCATTACCAAACTGACTATTCCTTCATGCCTCAGGATGACTGCCTTCTTTTCGTCAAGTTCTCCTACAAATTTATATTTTCTCCAATACAGTCCAGTACCTCCTCATTAATTACGCATTACAGACAGAGGGAGATAAAAATCTAATCGAATATTTTGATTCCTTTCTGCTCAGGAAAACTTTAAGTTTGAACTAAAGGAGAAGTATGTAAATGGACCACATAGAAAACAATTCCGATAGGTAACAAAAGGTACACTGCTGGCCATTAAAATTGTTACACCACCAAGATGACGTGCTACAGACGCGAAATTTAACCGACAGGAAGAAGATGCTGTGATATGCAAATGATTAGCTCTTCAGAGAATTCATACAAGGTTGGCGCCGATCCCTGCGAAACCCTACATTTCAGCAGGATAATGCACGACCACATGTTTCAGGTCCTGTACGGGCCTTTCTGGATACAGAAAATGTTCGACTGATGCCATGGCCAGCACATTCTCCAGATCTCTCATCAATTGAAAACGTCTGGTCAGTGGTGGCCGAGCAACTGGTTCGTCACAGTACGCCAGTCACTACTCTTGATGAACTGTGGTATCGTGTTGAAGCTGCATGGGCAGCTGCACCTCTACACGCCATCCAAGCTCTGTTCGACTCAATGCCCAGGAGTATCAAGGCCGTTATTACGGCCAGAGGTGGTTGTTCTGGGTACTGATCTATGCAGCCAAATTGCGTGAAAATGTAATCACATGTCAGTTCTAGTATAATATATTTGTCCAATGAATACCCGTTTACCATGTGCATTTCTTATTGGTGTAGCAATTTTAATGGCCAGTAGTGTATTATCACAGAGACAAAGTTGCTAACATCGGGGAAGGGCATTTGGTACTTGCGAAAACGCGTGGGAGTGTAGTGGAATTACATAGCTACCCTCAAAAACAATTATGAATGGAGGACTGTCAGAGCAAGAAAATTTTAAGAAAATGGGCCCGAGGGGAAAAAAATTAAAATTTGTTTCTCAAGAAGACAAAGGATGATATCTTATGGATTTTGTATCTGTAACATAATCTGAAAATTTTTAAATGGTAGAACGATAAACTAAGAACTGAGTGGCACATTGCGACCTCAGTTTGGCCGCTATGAGGCCATACCATAGATGTATTATGTATCATGTGCACGATAAATTTGTGGTGTGGCCCTATCGCAAGGAGAAACATTATCTGTTTTGGACCATTTTAATTCTGTCTACGAAAACAACTAATTCACAATGAGTATAGAAAAGATTACTGTGGTCCTTTCTTGGATAGCTTCTTGGGGCATGTAATCTACCACAAGCCAACACACACACTCAGTAACGAGACAGCTGTCATCATCCATCGCAAACAAGTGGTGACCTCAATATGCTCGTCCACAGGTCACATTCTTTCGCGGACGACGACCATCTGCATAAGGGATATGAAGTCCTCAGAAAAACGTTTGTGGATGATGACTATACCCGCACAATATATGTGGAACTCTCTAGTTCAGATCGAAAGTGGGAGTACTAGGTCAAGAAACTGAAGAGGAATGAGTTCATATTCATGGCCTTCCTAACGTATGTAGAGAGACATTCTTCTGAAATACGAGTAGGCCAGATCCTCTCTAAGCATGTGGTGTTTATCTTCGCCCAGCATCAAAGACAGCTACTCTCGTTGGTTATGTGAAAGATGGTCTAATACTACGTAAGGCACGTCTATATGTCACCTATCAGTGTGAACTTTCGTATGTCAGGCAAATGAAATGAACCGTTCTAGAACATTACGCCGAACATCGATGCCGTCTGTTACAACCTGAAAAATCAGCGGTGACCGAGCACAGCATTCACAGCATGCCTAGTGTTTATGAACCACAGCGTGTGTCACAATGATCATTACAGAGGCCGTGTCAGAGGTACATACTTGTACAGCCCGAGAGACATTTCTGAGTTGTGATGGTCTGTGTACTTTTGCGGAATAGCAAGAATGACGTTTGTATAAACCGGGCTGTAAAACTGTACAGTTAGTCTTACGGCTCAGAAGATGACTAGACGGTTCTCAGTCGAAATCTCAACAAAGGAGACTTTCCCGATAGGTCTGCATTCCCTTACTTTTACAAAATAACCAGTACACTTTTAAAACGCTAAGATTCAATACCACAGACATTTGTGTTAGCAAAAGCATCAGTTGCCCAATTGTAACAACAAACTGAAATTGCAGCTGCAATTTCAAAGGACACCTACCTATTGTTACTCTCATCAGAATCTCGGTAACCTGTATTAGAAACAGTGCAGCAATTTAATCGCCGGTATTCATCATCGCTTCCAAGACGGCCGCACCAGTGATATAGTCAGCCTCATCGTAACGTGACTTCACTGACATATGTACGAGGCAGGCACAAGCCAAAAGACGTAAACTAGCTCTGTCAACATGCTTAAACTGTTCAGAACTCATTATTGGCAAGTGTGTCCATTTTTCTCCACCTTCTGCATTTACTGTGACAAACATGGCCACATTCCTAGTGTCAGTAATGGCAAACGAAGCAGTAGACGCACGAACGAATGGAAACAAATGCACTAAACACGCAGTATGAGCCATGTTCAGAAACTCCAGGGAAACTTTCAATAACGCTCAGCATATACCGTAAATAAGATGAAATTCTGGAAAATACAGGTGTGGCAGTCATGTTAATTAACATGGAGACACAGCACAAATTACGCTCCCAACCTCTGACAACTGCAAAGAAACATCTGATATCATTTGGAGAAGAGAGAGTTCAAATCAGAGGCAAGTTTATTACTGAAGCAACATTTAAAATAATGTTTCTCAATAGTCTTAGAGGTAGTGCCACTTCCGATTACAAATATATTCGATTCTGACATTCTGATACCTTTGAATTATGAGATTTACAATCCAAGATACAGAAAATATTACTTCACGATATGTACCTTTCGAACTAATGGACGACCTGTGCAATAAATTGTCCTCGCATTCACTCCAGAGTTAGGATGTGCTAACAATTTTGAAGGCCAACTTAGACCAAAATAAACATTTCATAGACCTGAATAGATACAATTCACGGTGAAGGATGAAGTTAAGCAAAAGTTACAGTATCAAGTGAAACAGAGACGTCTGGAATCAATCACTTCCTGCAGTTGGGCCATGTCATTGGTGATAATAAAGGTACCCAACGGATCTTTAAGGTTTAGTGGATACTTTAAGGCAACTATAAATCACCAATCAATAATAAAAACATATCGAAAACTAAGACGTGATTATTTACTGTCTCAAATAGTCGATGGATCGTATTATTCATAAGTGGACCTCTTCAATGGCGGAGGGATCACAGCAGATAATGGTAGTTAATAATCCCTTAGGATAGTATCGTTATCAATGGCTGTCAAGTGGAGTAGTAAGAGCACCGGCAATTTTCATGCATTTGGAAAAAAATGACGGGATCTATTCTTTATTGTGATAATTATCTACACTGCATAGTGGTAACAGGTAAATAGGGAGAGCCATATCCCAAGAGCTTGCGAATTGAATTTTCCCATCTTCAGTCTTGAAAAATTCTAGTTTTTCCGAAATGTAATCGTTTACCTGTGGCATATGCTTAGGACTTCTGGCAGTGTACTATTTACACATTATCTAAGAGCAATTTATGGCCTTACTCGCCCTAAAATGAATTATAGAATTTCTATAATTCTTAGAAAAATAAATAATCACGCAAAATTTCACACACTTTTAATTTATTACGACACCAAGGTGTAACATGTGAATTGTTCTCAGTATGTGAGTAAATTACTCAGATACTCAAGAGCAAATTACACTCACACCCTGCTTCGTAAGCCACATTCCTGAAAACTCTTGGTAGTGGCAGTAGATACATCACCATATGGAATCGCCAACTTCCCATCACATTGTAATCCAAGTGGTTCCATACAACCAGAGGCTTTCCAAACTAATACGCTCAATGAGAAACATTATATCACCATGTAAAAGAAGAAGCATTGTTAATGGTATATATCATCCTCAAATTTAATAGGTATTTGTAAGACAATAAGTGTTCCTCATAACAGATCACAAGCCGTTAAGAACCATTAGAACCATAGACTAGTCCGTGGTAGTTTCGACAAAATCACGCGTCAACCCCCCCCCCTCCCCCCCCCCCCCACACACACACACGATCGTTCCAAATGGTAACTACGTCAGGGAGCCTAGCTTTCGTTTTCTAGGTACGGGCTTTGCGTGCCCAGGCTTCTTGAGCTGGGGACTGCTGAGTGCCCTCGGTCCTTCATCACAGTAGGCTCTGTACGGAGCGGCATTGAAATGTAGCGTGTCACAGGGAATGGGGATCTTGGCTTAGCTGATCGGATCGCGAGGATGATGAAACCTTAAAATAAGAAAAACCTCAGTCTCATGGTGTGCTGTGCACCGATGAGACGCATGGCTGTTGAGGCAGAACAATCGTTAGTGGACAACCTATGAGGAACCTGCCGCATCTGAGTTTTATAAGGCTTACCCAAGCAAGCGGGGCTCTGTCTGGATGATCATGGGACACCCATGCAGCCTAAATGATGTTTTTCTGCTCCCAGTGGTTCGGGTGACCTACTGGGCAGTGTTAACAACCATACTCCAAAGATACTTCGAGTGGATAGCTCGTTGGCGACGTCTATAAGTGTAATAGAAATCAGTAATAGTAACGAACTGCGTGCCGTGGCAGATAATATGATTAGTGTTGTTAAACATGTAGAAGGTCTCTTTGAAAAAATGTAGTCTTTCTACCCCCATAAAGACCTATAGGGACTTGCTGGGCAACTTAAATCTATAGAGAGTTTGTGCAACGATACACGCCTGACCGAGACACTGAAGGTTACACAACTGAACAACTCGTTTTGTGGCAAACTACTTGGAGAATACGCAGTCAACAGTGGGTTTCACATTTGGATAAGTTACTTTGAAGAAGTTGTGATGTGCTACGAGATTATTAATATAGTTAACAAGGAACTACAACAGGAATGGGAAAGCGAACATTTCACTGAAGTGCAGAATTTCATGAAAAGGGCTCATTGTGTGCTGAGTAAGTCAGTGTCTTTTACCCTGATATTAGGTCTTCTAAAACAGCCTCAGTGTATTGTGGCAGGTTTTCTCTACCTCAAACGTGGACCCCATGTACGTACTCCAACGCGCTGCTTTAAGTGCCAATACTTCGTTCACACCACCATAGCTTGTAACAGTCAAGCTACGAGTGGAATATACGGTTCCGCTGCCCACGTACCAGGTATTCAATGTACTCTCCCATCTATGTGTGTCAACTGCCCCCATTTCTATCCAGTTTGGAGCAAGGAATGCCATATCTTCGGAAAAGAGAAAAAATCTAGGAAATTAAAGTCACCCAACGCACGTTCGATTCTGATACAAAGAAGGAGTTTAAGGCCCCACAGCCACCCAGTTTCGTGATGTCGTATGTCTCAGCACTGAAGACTACTGTTGGCATCCAGCAACTGACAACCGAGCAGAGCACATCAAGCTGCACGTGTAAATGCAACTGCAAACTTGAAACGCTAGTCCAACAACCAAGTAGTCACACCACTGAAATAATTATGGCTGCCGAAACTAGGGTCAGAAAGGATAGCAAAACCCCATGGCAGAATTAGAAGAGACCCAGCAAAATGTTTCTGTTAAAATGGCCTTGCCATCGTCCCCAAAATCCAGGCTGGGGACGATCAGGTCCGAAGACATCATACGATACCACCTTGGTCTGGCTAATGGATCTGACTTTGACCACACTGTCGATGCTAAAGACGTCGACGTCTGCCTGAGGGAACCGCCGTAACCCTCAAGTAACTTCCCATATACTGCGACCTCCCCACCACAGTGGAACGACAGGTGGAAAGACAGAGGGAAACCTCACCACTGAGATGGTTTTCATACGTCAGTGGAACATGAATGGGTTCAGGAAAACGTGGAGGAACTACGTCTGTTAGTTCAGAGTCCGCAGCTCGTGGTCGTGCGGTAACGTTCTCGCTTCCTGCGCCCGGGTTCCCCGGTTCGATTCCCGGCGGGGTCAGGGATTTTCTGTGCCTCGTGATGACTGGGTGTTGTGTGATGTCCTTAGGTTAGTTAGGTTTAAGTAGTTCTAAGTTATAGGGGACTGATGACCATAGATGTTAAGTCCCTTAGTGCTCAGAGCTATTTGAACCAACCATTTGTTAGTTCAGCGTAGACCAATTTCATGTGTCTTCAGGGGACACATTTTAAATTCTCTGACGCCCCTGAACCACGTGGCTAACTTCTCCACAAAAAGGATGACCTTAGTGAAAAGAGAGCTAAAGAAGGAATGGCTATTTTCATAAACAACGCCTACCACTCTTCACTTCTCTCCCTTACAGCCAACCTGCAAGCACTCGCTGTATCAGTGTATGTGCGTGATCGGCGGACAATATGAGTATGTTCACTGTAGAAGCTCCCACACTAGATGGTAGACGAAGAGGTTCTCAGCGACTCCTTACTCAACTTCCCCACCCCTTCTTCGTCTATGACGATTTTAGCGCACACAGTGAGTTATGAGGTTCCGCGAGCACCTCACCTACTCTACGTGTAGGTAAACTGAGAGAATTCTCATGTCCATATGTGAGCGTTTTGGCGCAGCACATACTTCAGTACTGCAGCAGGGTCATTCACTGCTGTCGATCTCTCGGTATGCTCTCCAAACCTTTCACATGCCGCACAAGTGATCGATGACTTGCACTCAAGTGATCATTTCTAGACAGGGATTCAGCCGTTAGTCAGAGTGGTGCTCCCAAAAGAAAACAGCTACGACTGGGGCTCAGTAGGGCAGACTGGAAACTTTACATCCAACTTGCTGCGTTTGAAAACCGTGACAGTGTCGAGGAACAGGTGGATCATGTGATCCAAATGATCCATCACGCCACTGAAGTATCCATTCCGCTGTCTTCAGCTCAGCTGTAAAAGCAGCCTGTTGCTTGGTGAAGCGACGAATGCCGCTCTACAATCAGGGCCAGACGTAGGTTCAAGTGCTGGTCAGTTGCATGGAACCTCGCAAACATTTCGGGAAGGGGTGGGGGAGGAGTAAATGTCGCCGACTTATTAGAGAGAGCAAAGAGAGTTCGTAGCAGCAGTTAGTGATCATCATAAGTCGTTCCACTAAAAGTAAAGGGGTATGGGAGACCCTTAGGAGGATTTCTGGTAACGGAGAGAGTTGCCCGGCGGCTGCTGTAATGGGGAATGGACGTCTTAAGACCAAACCGAGAGACATTACCCAGACTGCGGTGGTCTGCTTTCACAGTTACCGACAGACAGGACTCAGCTTTCCGACTCTACAGTGTGGCTGCTGAGATGGGTGGTTGGGACTTCAGTTCTGCCACAGATGAAGAGTAGAACTGCTCCTTTGCCATGTGGGAGGTGGATTCTGCATTATCTGCGGCTTGTGGCGAGTCACCTGATTACGACATTGTTCATTATAGTATGTCACGGCACCTCATAGACCAGAACAAAGAAATTCTCATCGCACTTTTCCTTTTTAGCTTCGTTTGAGAGCCAGGACAATTTCCCGATTCATGACGAGAGACAGTTTTAATTCCACTTTTAAAACCTGAGAAGGACCACACTTACCCTAATAGTTATCGTAGTGTTGCCCTTACTAGATGAGTGGGGAAGACACTGCAGCGGATATTCTCTGGCAGCTCCGTGAATTGTATTTTCGAGGTTCTCTTCCCATCTATGTATGGGCCTTCCTCTCGTGGCGCTATTTTACATAGCTCGTCGGTTTTTTTCCAAAAACTAACGTAAACAACAACAAATTTGGTATAAGATGTACCTGTTGGTTCGAAACCAATAACGATACACGGCGGCCGGTCGGTACCGTTGGGCCGTCATGGCCTGATAGGAGGAGTTTTAGTTTAGTTTAGAGTCATTCGTGTACTCAGTTTCATAATGTTGATTTCCGAAATTGTTTACTGCCAGCAAACTGCGCGGAAGTACCTACAAATTTCAAATGGAAGACCGTAAATTATTAGAGACGACATTCAGTGAGAGTCAATGTACATTCTCCTTGCAAATGTCTAAGGAATGTAACTTAATCTTTGTATACATGCTGTCTCCACATTAGTGAAATAGGAAACTGTATTGAGTTCTGAAGAATCTCTGCAGTATGGAGTGATCACAGTGCCCCAAACCTTTAGATTCAAAATTACACAGACGGTGGAGGATCGTAAACTGAATGTAATGAGAAGCAATGAATGGTCGGTAAAAAAATAATTCAGGTAGTACAAAGTTTTGAAAGTAAAATACATGTGAGGCATGTGTTCGTAAACTGAACATGTTTGACAAGAGAGACAAGAAGCAAATGACTGCCACAAGCGCAGTGGGTAAATTTAACTTGAAAAACAATAGAGGATCGTCCGTGATGTGTTTATGGAGTAGTTTAACACTGTCTACACTTCATGACTTTTTGTTGCGATGTAACGTTACTAGTTACAGGAACTTTTGGTACAGCAGAAAGCGGTGTCCGTAAATCCGAATGGATGTTCGGAGAATAGTTTACGAAACAGACGTCAACCAAATCGCTAATAAATTCTCATTAAGAATAAAACCGTAGCAGAAATTGGACCGTTCTACTCGCAGAGAGTTTAGCAAAGTTCTCGACAAAGAATTGCCTTCGTAGTAGAATTTGAGAAGACATTTATGGCTCGAGTGTGGCAAGATTCATCAATGTTTATCGGTTTAGTTGCCCGTTAAACGTACAAATCGAAGAATGCATTGCAGAATATACTGGGGGAGCATTAGTGGCACACCTAACAACGACAATTTATGCAGACAATAGGACCAAATTATTTTGAACCAAGGGCTCCTTTCTGTCAATGGATTATTACGCACAGTATTACTATCCCCATTTTCCTACAGTTTGCATTCTTTTCCTTTTTTTTTTTACAGATGAAGCCTCTTTCGACAGTGATGTTGATTTATACTGGCAAAATACTCATGTCTGGAGTGACGAAGACACACGATTTGAATGGTGCGCGTTACTCGGTGTTCATTGTAGATGTAATGCCACAGTTGTTGGGAACTGCACCTAATGTCCACGAGAGAAATTTTAACCTGACGGAGAACCTTCCCAATTTGATATTTATGTAAGTGATACCGTCATCGTTGGTTTAGAAGTAGAGATCCTTTCATATGGTTAGCACAAAGGTTGGATCTCATTGCTGTAAGTTTCTTCCTACAGAATGAAGTGAATTCCTTGTATGAAACTCCACTAGATTCTGAATGCAGATTAGTTTGCCATGGTAGGCACAAACATTAGATCTCATTGCTACGAGTTTCTTCCTATAGAGTGACGGGGGTTCCTTTGTGTATGAAACTCCAGTAGTTGCTGAAAGCGGATTGGTTGGTAGGATCGTAACTACCTTGTTTATTCTACAATAGACAAGAGGGATAGCTGATACAGTGCGGCAAACGTTTGTACGCCTTTGTATTGTTAACGCCGGTCGTCATTTCCAGTATTTGTATTGACATTGAGTTGTTGCTTATTTCAAAAACTATATACTCATTTTCGACAATTACTTCCTTATCACAGTGTTCTCATGTTAGAGTCCTATAAAATCTGTGTCATTTTGACACTAAAGAGTTAGGTTCAAATGGCTCTGAGCACTATGGGACTCAACTTCTGAGGTCATCAGTCCCCTAGAACTTAGAACTACTTAAACCTACCTAACCTAAGGACATCACACACATCCATGCCCGAGGCAGGATTCGAACCTGCGACCGTAGTGGTCTCGCGGTTCCAGACTGCAGCGCCTAGAATCGCACGGCCACTCCGGTCGGCTAAAGAGTTAAGAATACCTCTGAATATTGACTTTGGAGACGACAGAAATTGTAGTTAGAACTGCGTAATTTGACTCGTAATACTTTAGTAACGAAGTACTTGTCGAACAGGTACCTGACAAAAGATGAAACAAGGCAAGAAAAAACATCAGGAGTATGACTGAACAAAATTTGCTATTGTAACGTTTCTGACACTAAATGTAAGTGGGTTTTCTCTTTTGATGCTAGGTAATTGTCAGGATGAGCATTACTGCAAAGGGCATTTGTTTCTAAAGCATTATGTCACGGAGAAAAACACTAAAAAAATTACTTTTTCTTTCTTAACAACATGTGGGCAGGGTGGGTTCTTCCATGGCTCGGGTATGAGGTAAAATGAAACAGCATTTTTACATAAGATAACTTTTATTGAAAGTTTTGTACAACTGTTTCCTTACTCGATTGTTCTTGCTGGGAGAGCGGCAGCTGTGTCGTTTGTGAAGCCTCTGCTGCGGCAGCGGCGGCGTCTGATTACGCCTGGCGGTGTGTATCTCGTGTCGTCGTCTCGCCCGGTTGACTGGAGACGCACCTCGTGCGGTGGCCCGTTTAATTATTGAGAACGAAGTCATGCATCGGATGGCGATACCTTGGATGTGGCGTCCCAGTGTTTCTCTTCTCTAGGCGGGCACGTATGTCAGTGTTGTGCGTCGGCCAGCGGAGCGGCACGGCGGGGGAAGGCCAGTGTCCCGGACTCGAACAACGGACTCCAGTTTGCCAGTCTTCGGCTGTCCGATCTTCATCCCAGCTCACAGGTGACTGCTAATGTGAGGCCGTCTCCTTCCTGTCCTCACGAGTCACCCGGGTACGTAAAAATCAGTCTTCAAATACCTTCTAACTCCTGTCTTCTGGTGGCGAGGCTGCTGCTTGCTATTCCATTACAGCGGCGGACTTGGTGCTTCTGTGTACGATGTAGTCTCTTCCTGCATGACGGTCTTCAGCTCCGAAACTGAACTGAAAACTACTCTTGTTGTGAGGCCCATTGCGTCTCGCGTATTTATTCACTTCAGTTCGCTGGAGGTGAACGACTTCACGGTCATTTCCTCATCTGTCACGTTGAAAAGCTACTCGAAGAATCTTCTTAACGTCGGTCATTGGCTCTTGGAATGTAGGCGAGGGCCTTTGATCACATGTGACAATTGAGAAACACGTGAGCCGGTCAGGCGATGCCCTGACGGCTGAATCGACAGCTCTTGGAATGTACGCGAGGGCCTTTGATCACATGTGACATCTGAGAAACACGTGAGCCAGTCGGGCGATGCCCTAATGGCTGAATCGACAGCGTCCGCTTATGTGGGGAGGGCGATGGCCTCTCCTCAACGTGCTGACTTCATGGTCATTGGCTCTTCTGTCAATGCTGCTCTGCCCGCTGTTTACCAGTGTGTAATTCTTCTAAACTAAACTAAGTTTTTCATTTATTTTCTAATTTCTACTTCACTTCACATTGATTTCACTAATTTATTTACCTATCTTAAGTACCACTCAACACTATTGCACCGCGAATCCTTACTCTCTCACTACAATCCTCTTTGAAAATTATTGCCCTCAGCATTTCTCTTTAATACTTCTCTCCTTCCAATGGCAGTCTTTCCAGGTTCGGTCCCTCGTCAATTACTTGCAGTTATTACATATGAATGTTCACACAATTAGTCTTCAAGGCCTTACATTGTACACGTTTGTTAGTTCTTGTGGACCTTGAAGTCTAGCATTGGTTGCCTCCTTTTGGTACTGACACTAGGTTCTAAGCAAGTGAAAACTATAAGACTCTGCTTGGGTGTATCACATGCCTTCTGTTAAATATCACTACCGTTACAGAGCAACGAATCTTTAGAGATTTGTTACATTAAATATCGCTCTACCTCTACCCTACTTCCAGCAAATGATTTCCACAGCATTAAATGAAAGACTTATATTCGAGAGGGTGCCCTCCAAGGTACATGAAACTTTGCGATTTTTGAGTTTGCTTCAAATAACCTTCTTCTACAACAAAAGGTCCCCTGTTCCACACGTGACAGAACTGCGTTCTGATCATTCCTAGCTTTGTGGGGCTGGACCTTGCAAACGTCTTCTAGACAACTTCTTTTCCAATGTCATCCCCATCCATGCCATTTCTATTGGGAAGGTGACTAGTTCTCTGATTTAAACTGATCGAACAAAAGTCACGGCCGCGCGGAATGGCCGCGCGGTTTGAGGCGCCCTGTCACGGACAGCGCAGCCGCTCTCGCCGGAAGTTCGAGACCTCCCTCGGGCATGGGTGTGTGTGTTGTTCTTAGCATAAGTCAGTTTAAGTAAAGTGTAAGTCTAGGGACCGATGACCTCAGCAGTTTGGTACGTTAGGAATTCACACACATTTTTGAACAAAAGTCGGGGGATGGGTTGTTCCATTTGAAGATGGGTATTCTTTGATGCCCCAATGTCGCGATTAGATATTTCGTATGACACACGCGTAGACACGATACGTGAGCAGCCTGTATCAGAACATTGTGTGGGGAGCGTTGCAGCATGACGTGAGTTAATAAACGTTGAACGTTGGATGTTAATCGGTATAAGACGCATGGGTCGTAGCATATCGGAGATTACACAAGAACCATGGTTTCCGAGGCGAAGAGTGTCTAGGGCAAATCTTCAATATCGCTCAGACACTGCTTTTAACCCTCGTAAATCACGTGAAACGTGTTTGATGACGGGAATGATATCACCGCTGATTTGAGTGAGGTATGTTAAAAAATCATTTCTACCAGGGCTGTGCAAAGACAAACTCACCGCACTGGCTTCAGCAGTGGACGATCAGCTCTTGTCTCTGTGCCTTCCTATGACTTTCATCCACTCAGTCTAATCCGACAGCTCTGTTTTCCAGAGAATTCTTTGTGAGGTAGTAGCTCAGTCACATATTAAAACCTATGCTATGCTGCAATCGAAAACGAATCCTTATAGTTTGCAATTTGTGTTCGCACGAAGCTATCCTCACAGCTTCAGCTCCGTCAGGGACTTCTTCCTGACTTTCCAAACTTCAAAGAGGCCTTACAGCGTATCGTGTTGAACTAGCGGTCCTGGAGGGAAAAAAACTGCACAGAAATGTCTTATTCACAGCTTAGAAGTTGTTTCCTGAAAGTAATTTCCAATTTTATTCGTAGTGTACGCTGTGTGAAAATTTGTCGAGTACGATTATCAACAGTAGCCCACTTACATCAGAAAAAATATCTATGGGTTGTTTCAAATCATATTCATTATGGCTATTGAGGCACTTTTTGTGTCAGTGCATCAGCGTTCTTAGTGTTCAGCTATGGTTGACAACAAGAGTTATTTCGTCACTCCTGAAATCATACCACGCCCACAACAGTGACGGACACGCAATTCCAAACAATATCAGAACTCTCAGACTATCCTTTAATTTCAGAAATCTTACACCCTCAGGAATTGAGATCGAAGACTTGTTCGGCTGGCTTATTTCCTGGAGTCGGGAACAACACCAAATATGAATGTGAAGGCCCTACTCCGCGACACTGGGACTAAACGTTAAAGGCAAACGCAATGTCGTGCTGTTTACAGTGCTTGTTCAGCTTTGTGAGAAGGCGCGGCAACATACTACTGCAGCAAAACAACTTCCTTAATGTAAATCCGTAGACTTCCAAGACCAGTGTCATTTCGAGTAAAATAATTCTGAGTATTAGGCCGCGTCGTTGTAAAACACTAAACCAACTAAATTGCCGGTTAACCGCCCTGGAGGGAACCGCAGCAAGTCGCTCGAAACGTTATCAGTGTAGTTAAAAAAATGGCTCTGAGTACTATGGGATTTAACTTCTGAGGTCATCAGTCCCCTAGAACTTAGAACTACTTAAACCTAACTAACCTGAGAACATCACACACATTCATGCCTGAGGCAGACTTCGAACCTGCGACCGTTTCGGTCGCGCGGTTCCAGGCTGTAGCGCCTAGAACCGCTCGGCCACCACAGCCGGCTATCAGTGTAGTTATTTTAGTGTTTTGCAGTGACGCTACCTGGTACTCAGAATTATTTTATTCAAAACTTCGTGAATGAGTCAGGTGGTGCATTGTTCTCATGATCTTACAGTCCGGTATTGACGTAGAGCGGATTCCGCCTTTCAAGAACAGGTTGGAAGCAACTCCTCTGCAGTTAGCAATAAAACGTACAAGTAAAGCAGCCCCTCACCGTAATTGTATTGAGCTATTGTTTATGGATGCACCATCCATCAATTAATAAACTCCTGTACGTACTACAACTCTATTTTATTTATTTCCCTAACTGAGTTCGAAAAGACTTATCTCCCCTCCTTCCTTCTCAATGTCTTCAGCAGTTAAACACTCGAAAGCAGTCCGAAGTCATCTTAAGGAACTGTTTGGTTGGTTGCCTCGGGGGAGGGGACCAAACAGCGAGGTCATCGGTCCCATCCTATCAGGGAAGGATGGGGAAGGAAGTCGGTTGTGCCCTTTCAAAGGAACCATCCCGGCATTTGCCTGAAGTTAGTTACGGAAATCACGGAAAACCTAAATCAGGATGGCCGGACGCGGGTTTGAGCCCGAATGCGAGTCCAGTGTACTAACCACTGTGCCACCTCGCTCGGTCTTAATAAATTAAGGGGCAAGTTGTTTGACGCTAAATATTACTTAACTCTTTGTCAACAATCCACAAAAGTGATGTCTCCACCCTAAGCACGTGAGCCGCACATGTTGCCTGTTATCTGTTAGCTGGCACAGCTTGCACTGCACAGACATATGGCGCACTTTGGCTCCGATCCGAATCGCCGGCTGGCGGCCGTTTGAGTGACGCTTATGGCCCTGCTGCAGGATCCAGCCATATTTCTCACCTGGCGTTTAAGTGCCATCCCACGGGATGAGGCTCCAGGAACGAGCCTCCGTGCGGACGTGCAGAAAGCAGTCTCAGGCACGCCACTCACGAAGGAGGAAGCACACTCTCTTGTACCTTGCTGCAGTAAAACAGGACCGCCACGTGTCTTCACACAACTTCTCCCTCTTCTCTGTCGCTCCTGGTTTCATTTTTTATCTACAGCAAAGGGCTTCCGTTCAGATTACATATACAATTCTGTTAGAGTCCTGTTTCGCGAAAACATTGTCTGATGTTTACTTTCTTTACAGGCTAAACGTTAGAAAATATTATAGGAAAATCCTCTAAAATTATTGTGTATGACTGTGTCTTCATAAATCAAGAACATTTTTAACAGTGTCATTTACCGGAAATCTGACAGTCGTCAAAATATGTATCTTTGCATTATATTTAACAGTTTATCAACAGCGTTATTATTAGGAACGAAGCTCTATCCACAAAGGTTCTGTCCCAAGAAATACAAGGGGGGTGACTGAAATTATTTAGGAAAACCGCTGAATATATAAATCGATTTGATATTCAAATTTGCCGTTTCATGAAACAGAATTTCGTTACATCCATCGTTTCATATGCCGTGGCACTCGACCGTGGGGTAGGTGCTTCAGTAATTCTGGGGTGGAAGCAATATTCACGGCCAGAATTTAGTCATGGTTCAAACGGCTCTGAGCACTATGGGACTTAACATCTGAGGTCATCAGTCCCCTAGAACGTAGAACTACGTAAACCTAACTTACCTAATGACATCACACACACCCATGCCCGAGACAGGATTCGAACCTGCGACCGTATCAGTCGCGCGGTTCCGGAGTGAAGCGCTAGAACCGCTCGGCCACCACGGTCGGCAGAATTTAGTCATCAAGTCAAGAAGAGAGTATATCGTATTACCTTAGATGTCAATACTATACGCTAACTCCATAGATTAATTCCTTTCTTGTGTTGTGGAATGAGGGCATGAGACAAAATCGTTGGTAATCCGTCCGTAGTATGAGGACTTTAAGCTCTACGACCTGACTGGTCCTACGCCAATAATGAGGACCTTTCCAGTTAGGTGGCTGAACGAGCCTTCTGGTTCCATCTGCCGACAGTTTGGTACAGTGTTCCTATTTCACCTCACTCAACTTTTTTGTGATCTAAAGGAACACATAGATCAGCAATTGTTACGCTGTAACTCCACTAAGAAAGAGGGGGCTTCCTAAGATTGCCCAAGAACTTCAGGATGGCTGAGTCAGTGACGTGGTGGATGACGGTTTTCACGTGATCGCCCCTCTTCTGAACGCCATTCTGATGCACTGTGATGGCCATATGATGTAGACTAACCTGGTTTGCTCAGATGGACAGTTATCTTTGCGGTTTCTGTTCGGGAACTCCTCGAACTCACAGATGGACACCAATTCAGAAATAGTAACGGGGATGGTGGAACGCTGGTAGATAGTGGGAGCGATAGATTGAGTGATTAAGGTACAGATGACATATGAACATTTATTAACTCTATATCAAAAATCCGGAAGCCAATATCTGAAAATTTCGTGACAAGAAAGTCATACAAAAATTACATAGCTTGCTTTAGCAATTTCATTGATACAATTCACAAATTACGGTAGCTGCCTTCACTCTTCGGTGATATCTTTGCTTCTCATAGATACACTGAGATGACAAAAGTTATGGTGTAGGGATATGTACATATACAGACGGCTGAAGCACCGTGTACACAAAGTATAAATGGGCAGTGAACTGGTCAAGCTGTCATTTGTACTCAGGCGATTCATGTGGAACTGTGTCCGACGTGATTATGGCCGCTCGACGTTAATTAACAGACTTTGGACGCGGAATGGTAATTGGAGCTAGACGCATGGGATATTTCATTTCGGAAATCCTTAGGAAATTCAATGTTCGTAGATCCACAGTATTAAGAGCGTGCCGAGAATATCAACAGGATCTCAATATCAATAGAATCTCAATACGGACAACACAGTAACTGGCGACCTTCGCTTAATGACTGTGAGCAGCGGCGTTTGTGTAGAGTTGTCAGACAAGCAACACTGCGTGGAATAACTACAGAAGTCAATGTGGGACGAACGTATTCTCCAGGACAGTGCGGCGAAATTTGGCGTCAATGGGCTATAGCAGCAGACTAGCGGCGCGAGTGCCTTACAGCGTGACATCGCCCGAATCGTCTCTCCAGCGCTCGTGACGATATCGGTTGGACCCTAAACGACTGGAAAACCTGGCCTAGCCAGATGAGTCCCAATTTTATTTGGTAAGAGCTAATGATAGGGTTTGAGTCTGGCGCCGACCCCACGAAGGCATCGACCCAAGTTGTCAAGAAGGCAATTTGCTAGCTGGTGGCACCATAACAGTGAGGGATGTGTTTACATGCAATGGACTGATTCTTCTGGTTCGACTCAGCCTGATATTGACTGGAATTTGTTGTGTTCCGCTACCTGGTTGCCGTCTACAGCCATTTATCGACTTCATATTCCTAACAACTATGGAATTTTTATGGATGACAATGCTCCATGTCACCGAATCACAGTTGTTCGTGATTGGTTTGAAGAACATTGTGGACTATTTGAGCGAATGATTGACTACCCAGATTGCCCGACATGGATGGAACATTAATGGGGCAAAATCAAGTGGTCAGTTCGTGCTCAAAATCCTGCGCTGGCAATACTTTCGCAATTATGGACGACTACAGAAGCAGCTTGGCTCAATATTTCTGCAGGGGACTTCCAACGACTTGTTGAGTGCATGCCACGTTGAGCTGCTGCACTAAACCGTGCAAAAGGAGGTCAAACACCATATTGGGAGGCATCCCATGACTCTTGTCACCACGGCATTTTTCCGAATATAATTTATCCGCAGCTTATAGACAATCAGTTACATATGGTGCTTCGTTACTATCAACTTAAAATACATTATGAAAGTGGATAACATTGCTCACATGAAAAGCAGACCACAACATAGTAACAGTCACAACACATATACATGACATTTGTGACTGAGATAAATTTTAAAATTTTCAAAGGAATTTTGAAGATGCTGAACTACCATCAAAATTACATTAACTTTTAGTAAAAAAATCCTCCATGCTAGGAGGTAAAAACTTGCATTGGCACTCTAGTTAAAAACGATAATCTAAAAAAAAAAGGAAAAGACTTCGCGTGCCCAGCACAATTTAAATTTCAACATCTAATTTACAATCACATTAACAATAACCAAAAACTCTTCCTTAAATTGAGAACGTTCAGTACTTACGACTACGAGTCTACGACTAAAGCCATTAACTAGGATAAACGCAGTTAATAGCAGGCATAACCCACAAGCAGTGTAAACTCAACTACTTACGACTTGCCGATGCACCACTCACGCACGACATATGTTGACAAGTTGCGCCGTGACGAATGACGCCCATTAAGAAAAGGAAAAAAATTACACCGCGGAGTTGCTGGAAGTGAAATAGAAAGAATATGACGATTCGTGGGGAGCTGCCATTAACCCGGTGTGGCGTCCGCCTATAAGGTCCTTCATAAAAGTATAGGGAGTGGATCTCGGGCCACGCATGCTCAGATACCTGTTGTAACGAGTATGAGAAGTAAGTCTTTTTAGGACAAATCTATTCAACAGGTTCCCCTGTCTAAGAACATCTCCAGTAGTTTAAAACATTCCGAAACAATCACCCACAAGATAAATTAGTAGATTCTGACGCACCAAATGACACACATACTATATGTCATAAGGAAGGAGAAACAGTTCGAAAAACTAACATGGGACATTTCACAGCTTTAACAAGACTTTATCAAAATATGCGATTCATAAAAAATAAAATGAAAGAGAAGTTGAGCTCGAATCTTTGAAGTGCAGAGTAGTTTCTGTCACGGAGCACTGGTGTACAGACACAGTAGTCCAACATGTGGTATTATCACTGTACGAAACGATAGGACATGTAGGGCTACTTCAATGGCCGGATGATCATTCATTTATCTCAGAAAAGAAGTACGGTTCAATCAAGACATGACGTTTCTAGTAAAAACATCAGACGATCAATTCCAATTACAAAATGGTCTAGCGAGAATTCCTGTATGGTGCGAAAAGTGGCAATTGGCACTAAACAAAGAAAAGTGCAAGGTCATCCACATGGGTACTAAAAGAAATCCGATACATTTTGGGAGTACGATATATTGCACAAATCTGTTAATTCGACTAAATACCTAGGAATTACAATTACGAGCAACTTAAGTTGAAAATACCACATAGATAATATTGTGTGGAAGGTGAACCAAAGACTGCGCTTTATTGGCAGAACACTTAGAAGATGCGGCGAAGCCACTAAAGAGACAGCCTTCATTACACTTGTCGTCCTCTGCTGGAATATTGCTACGCGGTGTGGGATCCTTACCAGGTGGGATTGACGGAGGACATCGAAAAAGTGCAAAGAGGGGCATCTCGTTTCGTGTTATCGCGCAATAGGGGTGAGAGTGTTACTGATATGTTACGCAGTCGCTGAAACAAAGGCGGTTTTCTTTGTGGCGACATTTATTTACGAAATTTAAATCATCAACTTTCTCTTCCGAATGCGAAAATATTTTGTTGACACCCACCTACGTACGGAGAAATGATCATCATAATAAAATAAGAGAAATCAGAGCACGAACGGAAAGATTTAGGTGTTCCTCTTTCCCACTCGCCATTCGAGAATGGAATGGGAGCAGTATGAAAATGGTTCGATGAACACTTTGCCATGCACTTAATTGTGAATTGCACAGTAACCATGCAGCTGTAGAAGTAGAAGTAGCAAATGAGTGAAGACAAATACGTTGTACTGTTAGCTACTGAATTAACAGGGGTCGGTAACACCAAGAAATTAATCATTTTGTGTGTGTATTGATCTCCCAGTCGTGGTGTGAACACTTTTTCCAATAAATTAGTAGAAGTTAAAGATAAAGTCTGAAGTACAAAAGTCAACATAATTTTGTGTAGAGACAAACATAAACACGAATATCATAAATGAAACTAGTAGCACCCTCATAAATACTCTTCAGAGTTTTGGTGTGTCCCTTTTGGCCAATAGTGCAACAAGACAGCGTCAGTAATTAACCACGGGGTCACAAATATGTATAGGGCAAAGTGTAATGTAACTGTAAACGATCTGGGACTGTCATAACATGTCTACCAATAAACAACAGTAAAATCGGGTATGGAAAAATTTCCTAAACTGCAAGCGTGCAAAAGACATTTACCAGATATCAAAATACAAGATTTTTCAAAAGAACCAGGAAACCAAAGCTGGGATGAAGTATATAGAGAAACCAACAAATGGATAACAGTAGTTATTAAGAAGTCCTGCCAAGCCCTCAAGAACATCTGTTACGTGGAAAAGAGTAATGAGCAAGAGTTCTTAAATTTCTGTCATAGGTACAAAAAGATTTATAGGAGGGTGCTGACTTCTGCAACAAAAGTCATTTAATGACAGGATAGTATACAATGCAGAGAACAAAAGCAAAGCAGTCAGGGTTATCATAGAAAAGCAAACAGTGAGAGACAAACAAGGGCATAATAACATACTGGTAAGGGAGTTGAATAAAGTAATAAATAATCCACACCACCTAGCAAACTATGTGAGTGAGCATTTTTCAAGTATTGCAAAGAAGTTACAGCAAAAACTGCCAAAAACAAATATAACATCTGTAAATAATTATGCACTAAGTACAATCATGTTGCTACCAACCACAGGGCATGGAGTCAGTAGAAGTGTACAAAAATTAAAAGTTAAAATATCAGTGAGCTTGCATGAAGTACCAATGTACGTACTGAAACAATTCATAGAGAATATGCAGGATACCTTAACAAAAATAATAAGCGAATCTTTCACATCAGAGAAATTTCCAGAGTATTTAAAGAGGCAAGAGTTGTACGTCCAGTAAGGAAAGGTAATGCAGAAGACGTAAAAAAATACGGCCCCTTTCCCTGCTGTCACCCTTCTCAAAAATTGTATAGTCGATTATTAAAAACAGATTAATGAATTACTTATATAAATACCACCTTTTAAGTGAATCACAGTTTCGTTTCCATAGTTGTATAGGTACGGAATCAGAATTTACAAAAGTCTTACTTGATGCTATAGACAAAGATGAATGACAGGCATATTTTTAGATCTTTCTAAGGTTTTTAATACTGTTGACACATACGATTCTATTAAATAAGCTAGAAGCATTAGGAATAAGAGGGGTAGGTTATGACTGGTTCCGAGCATACCTGTCAGATAAGCTACAAAGAGAAGAGATGACACGTACCTCGGATAATTCTAAGCTCATCGTAAAACACTTATCAGCACCAAAATTCATTAGTATTTGAGTTTCTCAGGACGGCATTTTAGGACCAGTATTGTTCCTAATATACATCAATGACTTTTACAGTAGTATTAGTCATGGGGAAAAAATCTCTTTGCTGATGACAGTAAATCATAGTCACTGACAATACAAGAGAACTCCTTGCAGAGAAAGCAAGTGAAACCCTCAAGGAAGTTTACAATTGGACAATAAGCAATTAAGTAACACTGAATCCTAACAAAACAAATACCATTAATTACAGTGTGAAGAGGGAAAACGATACTGTTAAATTAAATGTTGGTGGCACCTCCATAGCCAATGTAAAAAGTGCAAAATTTCTAGGAATGATTATTGTTTGTCGGTTGAAGTGATGTAAATGCAAAAAGATACTTGAAAACGGAATGTCATCAGCTAATTATGCTCTTAGAGTTCGGTCGCCAGTGTGCAACAGTCAGTGTATATTACATACTATTCGTATGTACACTGCTATAGCATTCTTTTCCGGGGAACAAATGCACAAAATATGAACACAGTTTTCAGACTGCAGGAAAGGGCTTTGGAAATAATAACCAAAAATAGTAGTTGAGATCATTGTAAAAAAACTGTTCAAAACACTGAGGATATTAACTGCACCAGTGAATATATTTACCAATCATTTGTGCACATCAAAAATAAGATTAATAATTACTACACAAACAACTCTGTCCATAGTCATGGAATATGATCTTATTAATAAAACAGTTAAAAAGTACCAGTTAACACATACATTCCATAATTCAAAGGATTACTTAGCTAACACAGAGTAGGGGTTTAGTAAAAAATGTATCACAAATAATGACAACGAAAATATAATATACTACACTCTACATAACAGTTTCACACAATATTTTTTCCTTCTTTTTTTTTCCTTTATGGAAAAACTTACCCCAAAAACTATAAAATGTATAATACTACGCCTTATGTTCCTTCTGAGTGCAACATCTCACTCATTATAGAGGTGTGCTGCCTCGGTTTTTTAGGCTAGGAAATTGGAAGTTGCGTTGTTCAAAACTCTCCTGACATCAGCCCATAGTGTGTGTAGTGTTACGAAACAATGTGTGTGTGTGTTTAGTGTGTGCCGTGACTGGGAGTGAGAAACGAATGAACAGTGTAGCATTAGCCTTTTTTATTATTAAGTAATTAATTTGTAAATTAGTACTGTACGCTAGATGTAAACCAATTGGGGTAGCAACAGTTTTAAGCGGAGTGGCCTTGTATTTTGGTGGAGACCCCACACTTCATCCAGCAATCGTGATTTAGGTATTCCATGGTTTCCCTAAATTATTTCGGGCTAATACCAGGATGGTTCCTACTATAAGACCACGGCCGACTACCTGTCCCATCCTTGTCATGCTAGAACTGTAAGTCTGCAGATCTTTATCTCTGTTGTTCGGTAATTGTAAGACCAAGACATGTCTAACATCCTTATAAAAAAGATCGACACAGGAATAAAACTGCTACTTCTACTATTAGAGCTACTATAGTCAGTCGGGACATAAGTCTCGGACCACCCTGATTGTTCAAAGGAAAAAATAATGATAATATCCGAACGCATGGATATACAGTTCTGTAAACAAAAATCATAACACTAACTTCAAATTATATACCTTAAAATATTGCTCGCTAGGACGCAGTTCTATAGTAGCGTAATTTTCTTCCATAGTAGTTTCATCACAGTCCCAAGGTCAAGTACTTGGTGAGAAAGGGACAGCAAATTCACAGTCTTACTGGTAGCAAGCACACACACAGTCAACAAAATACAGCCCAAGACACCCAATGAGTCAGTTGCCGAGCGAGTTGTGTCTCAAATGTTCCCTCCTGCTAATACATTTGCTGCTGAACAGACGCACCAAGGTTTCGTCGTTAACAACAGCTTGGTTTAGTACATCCGCAACGCTTCGGCCTACACGCCAGTTTCAGGACAGTTGATAACAAAGGTCGTGTGCAGGTATCGACGCACTTAGTGTTGCACATTATCAGTGACACAACCGTGTACCACCCCTTTTCGCTTGCGTTACAACGGCACTCTCGGTGTCTTCACATACAAGCCACATGTCGAAAGGTGTTTCTCCTCCGAAAGAACTTTCCCACTCGGATGCCGACACAAGACAGCCTTGCCTCCTGCTCCGCCAATCACCTCAGATCCGGGTCAAAGGGTACCACTGGCCTCACAAATAAGTATCGACTTTATGGGGTTCGCTATTTGCGGCTTAAACAATGATGTCTTTTATAACAGCAAATGGTGATAAAGGTTGTGTCGCCTAGCGGCATAATGGAAATTATCAGTAACTTCAACTGAGCTGAGATTGCGAGAGCATGACAGCAGAAACAGAGGCCAGTGGCAGGCTATGACCTCTTAGCCGTGCTGAAGTTAGCGTTTTCAACTGTCTTAACGACAAGAAAGGAAAAGTAAAAACATAACGGTCTAACGCCATGTCAGTGACGTCATTAGAGGCAGAGTACAAACTCGGATGGTGCTAGGACGGGGAAGAAAATGGGCCGCGCTTTTTCAAAGGAATTACCTTAGCGTTCACATTAATCGATCTAGATAAATCCCAAATACATCTGTATCGGTGGAAAGAAATTTTAATCTCACTTCTCCAGACCGCAGCAGCCAGGGTAGCCGCGTTTGTTGAAGCGACCGATTCCGCGACGCGGATGTACGCCGGTCCGCGATCGAATCCGGCGGATTACCAGCGAAGCGTCGATGTGGCGGCCAGCCTGAATATGATTTTTAGGCGGTTTCCCACCTCCTACTAGACGATTACCGGGATGGTTCCCATGTTCCGCCTCCGATACACGCAACGCAAACATTTGGAACACTTTTCCACTCTCGCATAAAGAATTTACTCTATAATAAGGCAGGTTGGCTACACAGCTCCCGTCATGGGAGGTGAAAAGGAGAGTGATGACTTCAGCTATCTGGTCTCCTTAAACACTTACCCAGCATCTCCAGAATTTGGGTCTAGCGTTTTAAGCACTGCAGCACCTTGTTCGGTATTAAATGCACATATCTCTTGAGAGCCGGCCGGTGTGGCCGAGTGGTTCTAAGCGCTTCAGTCTGGAATCGCGCGACTGCTACGGTCGCAGGTTCGAATCCTGCCTCGGGCATGGATGTGTGTGATGTCCTTAGGTTAGTTAGGTTTAAGTAGTTCTAAGTTCTAGGGGACTGATGACCTCAGATGTTAAGTCCCATAGTGCTCAGAGCCATTGAGACATTATGAAGTTGTCAACGACACCAACCCTGGGGCATGGCCTATAACACTTAATATATATTGAAGTCGTCAAGCGGGAAGGATGGCGTGTGGAAACGTGTTATAAGGTCAGTGAGACGTCCATAGTCTGAATCTTCTTGCAACGTAAAGTTGAAGGAGGTATTGTTATCCTCTACTACATGAGAAATGCAACAGCAGTCGTTTGAAGTTTTCTAACAAGGGGTACAGCAGATGAGCGGTCATTATAGTGTTCAAATGTTAAAAATGTGTGTGAATTCCTAAAGGACCAAACTGCTGAGGTCATCGGTCCCTAGACTTACCAACTACTCAAACTAACTTATGGTAAGAACAACCCACACACCTATGTACGAGGGAGGACTCGAACCTCCGGTGGGAGGGGCCGCGCAATCCTTGACGGGGGCCCTCAAACCTTGCGGCCACTCCGCGCGCATTGTAGTGCCGATATCGAGTTTGGAGTAGTGTATTCTCCAAAACAATGCATATGAATGTTCTCTGTGAGAAGCGATTTACTTCTTCCACATGTACCCCACGCATATTAACACATAATTGCAGTATGTGAGCTATCTTAGAGGAAAGCTATGTCGTTGTTTTCCCTCTGTGTAAGTGAAACTCCAGTCCGACAGAGCCCCACTTGTATGAGGGAGTTTGATGAAAGCTATGGAACGGCAGATGCCACAGATATTGTGGCACACTAAGGCTGTTAGTCACCCAAACAAACGTTATCAACTATTCAATATACTGACAACATTATCATCGCCGATCTCTGTTCCCTTGAGTTACATAATGGAGAACATTGCGTGATAACTTAATCCTCACATCGTAATAACATACGCAAGTTGTATTTAAATAATAAAGTTGGAACCTATTGCACCGATTCTTCTACATATTAATTTTTTCAGATCCCATTTAATTTACGCCACACAAAGAACATAAAAATACAATTTATGATTCATCTATTCCATCTTTACCATTTTGGCCTGACTCCATCACACACATCCACGTAAAAGAGATCGTTCAGGTGTTGGAAAATTTGTTTTGAAGTTCTTTCCTAACTCGGTCGGATTCCTAAGTTTCTTTCAAAAAATTTTCCGACTTTACTGTACTTTGTTAAATCCACCCGCATGTTTGTTCTGGTTTGCAAGTTGCAAAATATATCTACTCCAATGCTAAAAATGTTTTGCTTGTACTATTTCTAATTCGGAATTGATCTTTTAACTCTGGAATGTCTTTATTAGGTTCTGCCATTGCCTTATAGCGCTGGAGGTAGAACAGCTTCACTGGCCGAAAATGGAGCGCTCATGTAGTTCAGCTTCTACACACGTCGTAAATGATTAAACATATGAGTAAGACAATTCCAGGACAAGAACATGTTATATAGAATGTAGGTACATTTTATTTAAACATGAGTAAGCGAAAATGTTTACCTTTTTTAGGCTGCTGAAGTTATTTCGAATAAGACAAGACGAAGTGCATCTGGCAAAGCATAAATTTCAGTTACTCATTTTCACACCGACATATCCTAAACATCAGTAGTATAATGTTACTAGCCATTGTGGATTGACAGAGCAACAGTATTAAACATACCCGTCTCCATAGGGAAGGTTACTAGCGCACACCTGCACGGTGGCGCTTGACTCGGAAGTGAGCCGGTTCGAATCCCGTTAGTGGATGAAATTTTCACCGCTTGTATTTGGCCAGCAAAAAGAAAGATGTGGACTAAAGTTCCTGACACCAGTGTCTTTGCACCAGTGTCTTGTATTAAATTAAAAGACCTCTCTCGAATGTCTCATGAAGTGAAGTCATGAGACACTGTTGATTGTGATCCGACGTCGGGTGGGGACTCTAAGCTGGGCAGCTCTCTTGGTGCTATTCGAGGGAGAGCAGGCTCTATGTCGGTACCGGGTTTCACCCTCTCGCTTCTCTCAACATGATCATGCAACACAATATATCACTACACTATACACACAAACCTTACACTCACCAGCGCTCTATAAATACAAATCCGACACAACTCTCAAATATGCGCAAGAGGCGCGGAGGAAAGACAACCTTACCGACTAGGCGGCTGACCCCACTCCGTGAGATTTCAAAGGCAACAGTTCCAACCAACATTTAATTTAATTTTAATGTCAAATGTTATTTTCTACAACTTCCGTATACTTGTGGAAGAATTTCATTTTGATGTATTCAATTCAGTATGAGACTTTTATTGTTATGAGTAAATTATTTGGAATTTCATAGTTTTCTAATATTCCTCACAATATACAGGGTGCTTCACAATTCCTATTACATGCATTTTGGGATTGTATAGGGAACTTAGTAGATAAAGTTTTGACAAGGAACTCATGTATGTAAATGTACGTTTAGGATGTAATATAAGTTTTAGAATCGGATCTTTTTCAGATCCTGGTCCACTGTATCCACATAGTGGAGACAATGAGCTCTGACCTATGTGATCTACAAGAGCCCATAACATTGTCAGTGTCTCGAGTCTCATCATCAGGTTCTCTTCTACGTAACGAAAAACGTCCTATTTAAAGTTGAGAGTGTGGCACGTCCGTGGAACACCACCATCAACCCTCCTGCTTGCGAACACACCAGTTTTTCCCAGTAGTTGATGTAGTCGGACAAAAATGATATGTTAGGTCATAGTTACAACAGGGATTTACAATGGCACCCTCTTCTCAGTTTTTGTGCTCACCGTAAAGCGGGAGATTTGAAAGTCATTCGATACCCAAACTTACTTTATATCCAAACGGTACATTTCCAGACACGGGTTTCTAACCAAAATTATCTGCTAGGTACCTACTTCAACCTCTAGAAGCCTGTAATACTAATTGAGAAATACCGTGTATCTCTACTGACTCTGTCACAAGCCTTCTCAAGACGTAAATGTAGTCCAGGGTGCTTGTTTTAATTTGAATCAATTAAATATTTCGAAAACGACGCATCTTACGAAAAAATGTTCGATGTGAAAAGGTAATATTAGTGAAGAGGGCGTCTGATGTGGTACAACTGGCTACCACCTAACCACCCGTCCTGCGTGGCTAGAGTCAACTTAGTATTTTCAAATGGAAACTCTTCATTTTTATAGCATATTCGTATTCTACGTCAAAGAAACTACGCACTATGTACTCAGACTGTTGTCTTCCATTCATGGTAAATGGCATTTTAATCGACAAATATCAAAGTCCGCAGCTCGTGGTGGTGTGGTAGCGTTCTCGCTTCACGCGCCCGGGTTCCCGGGTTCGATTCCCGGCGGGGTAGGGGATTTTCTCTGCCTCGTGATGACTGGGTGTTCTGTGATGTCCTTAGGTTAGTTAGGTTTAAGTAGTTCTAAGTTCTAGGGGACTGATGACCATAGATGTTAAGTCCCATAGTGCTCAGAGCCATTTGAACCATTTGAACAAATATCAAGTGTGCCTGATTTTGTAATTTTACATTTCATCTACTATATAAACATAAACATTTTTGTCCTGACGGTTGATATTTATACTGGAAATACACTTTAGTGTTGCAAATTTAATTGTACAGTACAATATGGTTAGCCGTTAAAATTTCTGGTTGGAAACAATGTTTAGCGCGATCCACGAATAACGACGTGCATGTAACAGTTTTCTCTTCCAAAATATGTTCAAATGTGTGTAAGTTCCTAAGGGACCAAACTGCTGAGGTCATCGGTCCCTTGACTTACACACTACTGAAACTAACTTAAACTAAATTATGCTAAGTACAACACACACCCATGTCCAAGGGAGGACTCGAACCTCAGGCGGGAGAGGCCGCGCAACCCGTGACATGGCGCCCCAGACATCGCGTCTTTCCTCTTCCCATGGGATGTTTGATATCGGTGAGTTCCCTCACTTGTCATCATTAGGGTGCTTCATTTCGATGAGCACGCTTGCCACTCACCACTGAGATGCTTGATTTCGGAGAGAATCCATGGCAGGAGCGCCTCTCACTATCACTTCGTGGATGTTAAACATTAGTACAATGGTTGTGGTTTCTATTTCACAGGTTGCCAACGTAGCGGCCAGCGCTAGAGTACTGCGGTTGGATAGAAACACACACCTAAATCTATCCCCCGTAGGGAACAGAAAACTACACTACAATACAAGTAGCTTAAAGGCCAGAAATGTCAATACCTAACAATATTACTTTTACCGTAAAATCGCATTTCCAACACTCAGGTAACGTTTGAACATCAGTATCAACCGATAGAACACAAAGGTTTACATTTACATCTTAAATGAAATGTTAAACTAATGCATTGGGTCTTAATTACAAAAACAGGCACACTTGATACTTGTCGATTACAGCGCTATCTACCACTAATGGAAAACATTTCTTTGAGTACACCAAGCCTATAATCTGCAATAAAAATGTCTCACATAGGAAGGATGCTTAGTAGGTGGCCAATTGTAGTACGGACAGATGTAACATTTACTAACGTTTATTGCATATGATGTTTATGACTTTTTTTAAGACATCAGTCTTCTGACTGGTTTGATGCGGCCCGCCAGGAATTACTCTCCTGTGCCAACCTCTTCATCTCAGAGTAGCACTTCCAACGAACGTCGTCAATTATTTTCTGAATGTATTCTAACCTCTGTCTTCCTCTACAGTTGTTGCCCTCAACAGCTCCCTCTAGTACCATGGAAGTTATTCCCTGATGTCTTAAGAGATGCCCGCTCATCGTGTCCCTTCACCTTGTCAATGTTTTCAACATATCCCTTTCCTCTCCCATTCTGCGCAGAATCTCCTCATTTCTTACTTGTCAGTCCATCTAATTTTCAGCCTTCGTCTGTAGCACCACATCTCCAATACTTCGACACTCTTCTGTTCCGGTTTTCCCACAGTCCATGTTTCACTACCGTACAAGGCTGTGCTCCAGATGCGTACATTCTTAGAAATTTCTTCCACAAATTAAAGCCTATATTTGATACTAGTAGACTTTTCTTGGCCGGATATGCCCTTTTTGCCAGAGCGCTTCAGTCCGGAACCGTGCGGCTGCTACGGTCGCAGGTTCGAATCCTGCCTCGGGCATGGATGTGTGTGATGTCCTTAGGTTAGTTAGGTTTAAGTAGTTCTAAGTTCTAGCGGACTGATGACCTCAGATGTTAAGTTCTATAGTGCTTAGAGAACCTAGGTAGCAGAATTCCTTAACTTCATTTACTTCCTGACCATCAGTCCTGATGTTAAGTTCCACTCTGTTCTCATTTCTGCTACTTCTCATTACTTTCGTCTTTCTGCGATTTACTCTCGGTCCATATTCTGTTCTCATTAGAGTGTTCATTCCATTCAGCTGATCATGTAATTCTTCTTCACTTTCATTCACCATACCAATGTCATCAGCGAATCGGATCATTGATATCCTTTCGCCTTGAATTTTAATCCCACCACTGAACCTTTCTTTCACATCCATCATTGCTTCTTCGATATGTTTAGTTGTCTCAAACTAAAACAAACACTCTGTATACAGGATGAGGCATTTAAAACTGTTTTTGTAAATATCTGGAAAACTACAAATCGTATTAAAAAATAATGAAATAGAAGTTATTCCTCTCAAAAGGGGACATCCGATGACACCATACTCGACCCCCTGCCACACCCCGAGGGGGCGACAGTAGGTTCAACTTTGAAATCTTAAATAGGAACCCCCATTTATTATTGCGGATTCGGAATCTCCGGGAAAAAATATGTAACTAATACGTAAGTCTTGTACTTAACAGTGTTTCCGTTGCGTTACAGATGGCACTGTAATCGACAAAAAACAAAATGGGCTAGAAACGGATGGAAAATGATAAGCAAATATTCGAAATGGTGACTATTCTCTGCGATACACTTTACCCATGCAAATGACCTAAAAGAAGCAATCAGATAGTGAGAAGCAAAAAAACACCTCGAAGGGAACAAAGTACTACTTCGTTCACGTCGTTTTTTCTGGGTAAATCTAAAAGTTGGTTTTAATACACTGATACACAAACCAGTGAATTGTTCCAGCTCCTTGCCGCTTCGGCGACATCTTTGTGAAAAATTACACGAATAATGTGGACAAAGTAGTGTATTATGTCCTGGAGAACCAGTTTTTTTTTTGCTATAAAAACCGGTTTTTTCACTACAGATTTTAGAAAAACTGTTTATCTCGCCTCCTAGGATCCTAATCTGATGTGTATTTCTTGAGATACTATCACTTGTCAACGATTTTGAACCCATTATGATTTTTGTCGATGTATCAAGCAACAAAAACAATGTTAATTACTAAAGTTGCCTATTTTTCCTGTAAAAAATGGATATTCCTATTTAAGATTTCAAAGCTGATTTCCTCCCGCCACCTGGGGGTGCGGCAGGGCGTTCGAGTTTCGTGCCATTGGATGCCCTCCTTTGAGATGACAGCTTTTATTACGTCCACTTCTTAATCCGATTTATAGTTTTCCTGCTATTTCCAAAAACAATTTTAAATGCCTCACCCATTCTAGTCGACAGGTGAATTAATTTTTCGCCTGTTAATTGTTTACGTGAGAGTATGGTAGCAACACGTAACCACCGCTTCTTGAAAAGAAGTTGCATTAGTCCAGTTTATTTCCGATCTTCCTTTTACGGTTTTTGCGTATTATAACATTTGAAAGATAACTTAATCGAGAAGAGAATGACTTTATCAGCTAATGAATCCGTTAATGCTGAGCCTGATTGTTTGGTTGACTATAAGGTTCCGGTAACCGTCGTAATATAAACAGAAGTTCTCCGCGATGTAACTATATTAAACGTTAGTAAAACAGCTGAACGAGCAATACATCTGGCGGCAAACGACAGCACGACAGCGCACGCTACCACCTGGTTTTATTGTACATTACTTGTCATTCTCCGCCTGCTCAAGAATGAAGTTCCTCTGCACGATAAAGTGCTTCGTTTATAACATCGGATGCAGCAGCAGGCGCCGCCGCGCACTCCGCCGGCTACGCTTTGATGAGTTTACAGGCGCTGACACGACGACAATTTGTGCTGCTCGCTAGCCACTACAACTGTATTTCAGTGTGCTGCTTTGGGAAGACAGGAGAGCGTTTCGTGTCACGGACAAGATATGCCTGCGTGTTTACTGAGGCGTTTCTCAGTCGCGTGACTCTGCACAGTAGACCGATGCAGTCAGCACACTCAATCAGGAATCTACCCTTGTAGGACGTCCACGTCTGTGATGTCAGTGCTCTGATAAAGTAAGTAATATAAAATGAGAACTGAAAAGATAATATAAATCTATTTTATACAATATTAGCTTCTCTCCGCCCATCTCCTCTTGCCTCCACTCACTGTCCATTTTCTCCTTACTTCATGTCCATCTACCTCCTCCTCCCCCACCCCTCACATTACCCATCCCCACTCTCCCTGTCCATCCCCCTATCCCTGTCCATAAACTCCACCCCTCCCTCTCTCTGTCCATCTCCACCACTCCCTCTCTCTGTCCAACTTCTTCACCCCCCCCCCCCACTCTCTGTCTGTCTCCTCCTCCCCTTCTTCCCTTTCCTTTCTGTGTCCATCTTCTTCTCTGCCCTCTCTCCGCCCATCTCCTCCTCTTCCCTTTCTCTGTGCATTTTCTGCGCCCCTTCTTTCTATTCATGTCCTCCTCTCCCATCTCTCTGCCTGTCTCTTCATATCCATGTGTCTGTTCATCGCTTCCTCTTCCCTCTTTCTGTCTATTTCCCTATCCACTATCCTCTTTCTCCTATCTGCGTCTATCTTCTCGTTCCGCCTCGCTGTCTGTCCGTCTCCTCGTCATCTCTTCTCTCTCAGCGTTATCACACTCACCCGGAAGAAGGCTGGTAATTCTTACCCCTACAGTATTTCCTTCCAAATTGTAACTAATATGTGTACCAAATTTGACTGAAATCGTTCCTGGGGTTTAGTTGAGGCTTTTAGCCGTGGCTATGCTCGCATAGGCACAAACATATTTCACACATATTTTACATATTTCACACGTATTTGTACACATATTTCGCCGTGCAGTTTCATTTTCACGCAGCTTAATATATATGACGTCGTATCTCCTGATTTATATTCTGTATAATGGTATAATTTAGCACGTACATCCAGTGGTATTTGTGCGTACTCTCTGCAAAATGTGTTGAGAATAGGGTTTGCAGCATGATGCGGCAGTTTTTGCCGGCATCTCAGTATTTGACGTCATAGCTCCTGAACTATGTATTGTGAAATGACATTTTTGTAGATACTTTCAGCGCCAACTGTGGATTCTGCCAGTGGAAAGTGTTGCGAATAGAGTTAGGATTAACGTCTTGGATGATGCCATAAGTTCTCCTGCATTCAGTGTTTCTGACAGCGTATCATCTGAACTAAGTGCGTATCTACATCTACATCTACATCTACATTTATACTTCGAAGCCACCCAACGGTGTGTGGCGGAGGGCACTTTACGTGCCACTGTCATTACCTCCCTTTCCTGTTCCAATTGCGTATGGTTCGCGGGAAGAACGACTGCCGGAAAGCCTCCGTGCGCGCTCGAATCTCTCTAATTTTACATTCGTGATCTCCTCGGGAGGTATAAGTAGGGGGAAGCAATACATTCGATACCTCATCCAGAAACGCGCCCTCTCGAAACCTGGACAGCAAGCTACACCGCGATGCAGAGCGCCTCTCTTGCAGAGTCTGCCACTTGAGTTTGCTAAACATTTCCGTAACGCTATCGCGCTTACCAAGTAACCCTGTGACGAAACGAACCGCTCTTCTTTGGATCTTCTCTATTTCCTCTGTCAACCCGACCTGGTACGGATCCCACACTGATGAGCAATACTCAAGTATAGGCCGAACGAGTGTTTTGTAAGCCACCTCCTTTGTTGATGGACTACATTTCCTAAGGACTCTCCCAATGAATCTCAACCCGACACCCGCCTTACCAGCAATTAATTTTATATGATCATTCCGCTTCAAATCGTTCCGCACGCATACTCCCAGATATTTTACAGAAGTAACTGCTACCAGTGTTTGTTCCGCTATCATATAATCATACAATATGGTATCCTTCATTCTATGTATTCGCAATGCATTACATTTGTCTATGTTAAGGGTCAGTCGCCTCTCCCTGCACCAAGTGCCTATCCGCTGCAAATCTCCCTGCATTTCGCTGTAATTTTCTAATGCTGCAACTTCTCTGCATCCTACAGCATCATCCGCGAAAAGCTGCATGGAACTTCCGACACTATCTACTAGGTCATTTATATATATTGTGAAAAGCAGTGGTCCCATAACACTCCCCTGTGGCACGCCAGAGGTTACTTTAACGTCTGTAGACGTCTCTCAAATGAGAACAACATGCTGTGATCTGTCTGCCAAAAACCCCTCAATCCAGCCACATAGCTAGCTGGTTTGATATTCCATAGGCTCTTTGTTTATCAGGGGCAACGGCCTTGCCGCTGTGGATACACCGGTTCCCATGAGATCACCGAAGTTAAGCGCTGTCGGGCGTGGTCGGCACTTGGATAGATCACCATCCGGGCCGCCATGCGTTGTTGCCCTTTTGCGGGGTGCAATCAGCCTCGTGATGCCAATTGAGGAACTACTCGACCGAACAGTAGCGGCTCCGGTAAAAGAAAACCATCAAAACGACCGGGAGGGCGGTGTGCTGACCACACGCCCCTCCTATCCGCATCCTCAACTGAGGATGACACGGCGGTCGGATAGTCCCGATGGGCCACTTGTGGCCTGAAGACGGAGTGCTTTTTGTTTATCAGGCGACAGTGCGGAACTGTATCGAACGCCTTCCGGAAGTCAAAGAAAATGGCATCTACCTGGGAGCCTGTATCCAATATTTTCTGCGTCTCATGAACAAATAAAGCGAGTTGGGCCTCACACGATCGCTGTTTCCGGAATCCATGTTGATTCCTACAGAGTAGATTCTGAGTTTCCAGAAATTGCATGATACGCGAGCAAAAAACATGTTCTAAAATTCTACAACACATCAATGTCAGAGATATAGGTCTATAGTTTTGCTTATCTGCTCGACGACCCTTCATGAAGACTGGGACTACCTGTGCCATTTTCCAATCATTTGGAACCTTCCGTTCTTCTAGACACTTGCGGTACACGGCTGTTTGAAGGGGGGCAAGTTCTTTCACGTACTCTGTGTAGAACCGAATTGGTATCCCGTCAGGCCCTGTGGACTTTCCTCTGTTGAGTGATTTCAGTTGCTTTTCTATTCCTTGGACACTTATTTCGATGTCAGCCATTTTTTCGTTTGTGCGAGGATTTAGAGAAGGAACTGCAGTGCGGTCTTCCTCTGTGAAACAGCTTTGGAAAAAGGTGTTTAGTATTTCAGCCTTACGCGTGTCATCCTCTGTTTCAATGCCATCATCATCCCGCAGTGTCTGGATATGCTGTTTCGAGCCACTTACTGGTTTAACGTATGACCAGAACTTCCTAGGATTTTCTGTCAAGTCGGTACATAGAATTTTACTTTCGAATTCCCTGAACGCTTCACGCATAGCCCTCCTTACGCTAACTTTGACATCGTTTAGCTTCTGTTTGTCTGAGAGGTTTTGGCTGTGTTTAAACTTGGAGTGAAGCTCTTTTTGCTTTCGCAGTAGTTTCCTGAACTAAGTGCCGCACAATGGTATAATTTCTTTGTTAGATTTAGGAGTATATCAGAATATTGACTGCAAATTGTGTCACGAACGCAGTTAACAGAAAAAAAGCATGAAATTAAAACGTTATGTTTCATACGGCAGTTTTACTGCATAAACAACGAAAATGTAGTAAGCGACGAACTCTTTCCCTTTCGTCATTTTGTAGCGGTCCTCAGAAAGATAAATGTTTCTGAAAGCTCTGAAATTATATGTAATGTTTGTTGCAAGTCTAATGGGTAACTAATTATGGGTTTTCTTACGCACACCCCCACCCCTACCCATTTGATACGTGGATTGTTCTAACCGCCACAGTGATTCTTTTCAGACACTAAAGTCATGCGTACTAAGTTCCGTTGAAATCTGTCCAGTGGTTTACAACGGGATGTGGAACATAGTCTCATATATATGTATATCATTTTGTGTAATTTGTATGGATTAGAGCAAACTAGAATTGATATATGAGACCTGTAACAACTACAATTACATATACGAAAATAAGCTTAAAATGTGAGAAATCTGAAAAGGAAAACCACGACATTCATCATCTTAATCTACTATCCTCCGAGAAGTACAGGAAATGAATTACCAGTTTAGCTCGTTGGATCCTCCACTGCAGGAAAACTATTGTTCGTTGTTAGGGTAGTTATCCACCTAAAATAATAGTTTGTTTGTAATGTGTAAGACATAAGACACTATTCCACGCATATTTATGAGGCAATCATCAAGCTCACCCGAGAGATGTAGAAGATAATTCAAAGCGCATTATCAAAAAATTCGTCCTACAAATTTCGCAAATGTTTCATGCGTCTTTTCCCAAATTCTCAAAAAAAATGGTTCAAATGGCTCTAAGCACTATGGGACTTAACATCTGAGGTCATCAGTCCCCTAGAACTTAGAACTACTTAAACCTAACTAACCTAAGGACATCACACAACACCCAGTCATCACGAGGCAGAGAAAATCCCTGACCTCGCCGGGAATCGAACCCGGGAACCCGGGCGCGTGAAGCGACAACGCTACCGCACGACCACGAGCTGCGGGCACAAATTCTCAAAATGAAGTTATTTAATATTGTAGCAGTACCACGCACACTGACGAGATGATGCAGTTTGGACTCGCATTCGGTAGGACGCCGGTTTAAATATCAATCTTCTTATCCTGTTTTAAGATTTTCGTGCTTCACTTAAATCGATTAGGGTAAAATACAGAATAATTTCTTTGTAAGGACGCGTCCTATTTCCTTTCGCACCATTCCCTAATCTGAGCTAGTGTTCTTTGTCTGATGGGTCGTCGTCACCAGGAAGTATAATCATAATTGTCCTCTTTCTTGAAAGAGATTTCGTCTTCCATCGTCCTGAGCTGCAGAGTACTGACTAAACTGAATCGTTCTGTCGTACTAATGTCCGTGATTGCTTTATGAAACAGACTGCAAAAGTGGCTCTTCCTACAACAGGATTCAAATCAGCAAATCAGACCGCCATCAATCATATACAGTTGATGTTGCTGAGACATACTAAGTCTTATCTTCATCTACGGTAATGATGTAGTCTGAAGCAATGAATTAAAATTTCACATGAGAAGCTTCAGCTGTCTAGTCAGTTCTTAAGTCGGATCATTCTGTTATACATCGCTACATCGTTAATTACTAAACCTATGTTGGTCATTATGTGACTCTAACTTGAATCCCTGTCTTAAGCAAGCAATTTGCTACCAGATCTGCTATCCGCGCACTTCTTATGGATCGACGAAAGTTTTCATGTTGGCACTTGTCTGTATCCGTACCCTTCAAATACCTCAAAGACTTTCGCGTTGGGTTGCAGAGCTAGCATTCCCGAAAAAAAAAAGGCTGCAGTGAAGAGTACAGTATACGTTATCTCAGCCGGCCTTGGTGGCCGAGCGGTTCTAGGCGCTACAGTCTGGAACCGCGCGACCGCTACGGTTGCAGGTTCGAATCCTGCCTCCGGCATGGATGTGTGTGATGTTCTTACGTTAGTTAGGTTTAAGTAGTTCTAAGTTCTATGGGACTGATGACCTCAGTAGTTAAGTCCCATAGTGCTCAGAGCCATTTTCGTTATCTCATTGTTACCTGGAGATGCCTTTTCCCTGCGTGTTAGCAAAGTGTACCCTGCGATGAACATTTCTGGATAGTTAAATTTGAACGTCAAGGGAGCTTGGAAGATATGAAGATAAAAAGATGACAAGTTAAAATTTCGAGCCAGTCCTTGAGGCGTGGACAGCTTGGTATTCCACTGCTCAAGCATTCTTGAATAATATTTAGGATGTAGTGGGCAAAATATGGCTGACAACGTAATCTTTTTCTCATACTGCTTAACAACTTAAGTTTCTGTTAAACTTAATCCTTGATAAAATTCTTCTCATTTCCCTACAACAGTCTTGATTCTTCTTTTTGATCTTTCTTAAAAATCTATCACATATAACAGTGCACTGAAGAAGGCCAATCGGCTTATCGGTTGTGTCCGTAACGCACATTAGATTAATACAACAGGGCAGTCGAGAGTGTTCTCCTGTATAATGTAATGAGTGGAAGATATGACTCTGCGGTGACCACACAGGAAAAAATTGAACGTATGTGATAGAATCTAATTTAATTTATATTCCAATAACAATAAAATTATTCTAGACTGCCGAAGCATCCAACATTAATTGAATCCCCAGAAATTACGGCAAGGTTCTGCCTTGCACGAATTCCAGATCACCTCGTTACTCACCAACAATTATGAAATTTAGTTTTATTGACAGGTGAGCAACTGTTTGCTACTCTGGTAATTCAGAGGTAAATGCTACACCCACGACGTACCATGAGGGGCTGCTTGCTGGATGATTAGTGATGGCTTCCTAACCTCATCGCAGACACTGATCATCGGGCATGTCTTATTAGCCTAATTCCATAATGGCCGATAGTGCCTAATACTCCGCTAGGGCCGTACGCTCTAAATATTAAGCCAGTTGCGACCGCATAAACGTCTTACAGAAATGCAGCAGATATGTTGCGTCTGACCTGTGGCTGGGGCATTTCTAGATATTCCAGGAGTCTTGCCTTCAGCTCTTTAAGATATTGGCTCCAACTCGACTTACCATTTGGCAGGAGACTCGGCAGTCGTACGAGATTTTTGGTAAGAAGGGTGTCTATGAAATGCAAATCAGATGATTTAAAAACTTCACGAGATCAGCTAAAACCAATAAAAAGAGTCTTAAGTGGACAGACTATAAAGTCAGCAAACGTCATTATTCCTACAATCTCCAAACAGCAGTTGTAACTCTCAAATCATGGTCGTAAAGCTAGTTGAGGAACGCAACACGATAAATTCATGAACAAAGAAGAAGGGCTCCATGGTACACCTTATGTGATGCTGTGTAATTTATTGAAGGTGGCAGTAGACGAGCATATGTAAAATGGATCCCTTGAGAACGCTATTTTACTGTTGGATTTATGCTGAAGGGCTGTCAGCAATGCGAGACTAGAAACGAGTTATACTGCGTCTTGGAATGCGGAGTAGTGCCAGAAGAACCACTTAGGTAAATGTCAAAAAATAAAATTCCTCCATGTTTCGTCACAGACTTTATTTAGCTCGAGAAATATGTCTTCTGTACGTCAGTGTTGGAAAGTGTATTTAGACCAGCCGTCCTGAAAGTGGCGGGTACGTCTCCCTGGGAGGGGGGAGGGGGGAGGGAAGGGGGGCGCGGAGAATTGTAGACGGGGGTTCCGGCTTTCATTGACATACTTATATTTCATAAAGGGTAAGAAAAAGATTTCCAGTGAACAAATATTGCTAGCGTCAGATTGTCATTTCCATGGACCAAGTTAGGAGACTCTTCATCGTTAATGTGCTGTCTTATTTTACAAGAATCGATCAGTAGATCGTGTCAACAAGAATTCTGAGAAAAGTCGCGAGTAATATTGCATCACATAACTCCTGTCACCGATAACACGCAACATTATCTACTTACCACCCATTTAACAACCACTAATGACAATCTGCCACTTTAGAATGTGAATGCGTCTTTCTTGCAACACTGACTACTAAAACAAATTGTTGATCAAAGCCATTGTTACTGTTCACTCAATTTCATCCAGGCTTCAAGAGTCAGCTCAATGGTAATGAGTTACCTAGAAGTTGAATTTTAGTTCGTGTCCAGTGGAATTAGTTAACCGAATATAAAGTAAAGTGCTACAAGTTTCGCCATTCCCGCAGATAACTGGCTGATTAACAGTGAAATTAAATGATCATATGACATTGAAGGCCGGCAGTCCCCAACTGGGGAGCTTCGGCCGCAGAGTTGCAAGTCTTTTCAGTTGATCCCACACTGGGCAACTTGCATGTAGATGATGATGAGATGATGCGACGGACAACACAACACGATATCTCCGAGCGGACAAAATATCCAACCCGGGCATCGAAGCCACGCCCGCTGCGTGGCAGTCAGATGCGCTCAACACTCAGCTAAGGGGACGGACTAATTAGCAATGATAACCAGAGCTCCCATGGAAGTGATTCCCTGAGTGTCTTCCCCTTCGAAATTGTGCAGTTCGAATAAGCAAAAGAATTCGAATTTAATCAAAGTACATTCTTTTTTCCCGTCTTTCTCTGTTTTTTATCACGAATGTTAGCTCTAGATGCAAAACAAAAGTGCGCAAATATCAAGTCGATTATTTGACATCAGGTTTTACCAGCATTCTTTTGAATAATGAGGACCATCGCAATGTGTTCTTTGTTTGGAGATTTTAGTCAATGATAGTATGAAACCTATAAAACTAAAGAAACACCTGCAGACAAAACATTCAGACTGTGTAATTATAGCTCACCGAATTATTTAAGGGGCATGAGCAACAGCTAAAACGAAATGTAAAATTTCTCAAAATACAAGTATCAGGTTCTAAGAAAGAAAATCTGAACCGCCAGACATTATTGGTGAGAAATTAATTCTTCCCATCTTCCCATCATGTATGGAGAGAAGCTTAGCGAGACTCTGAAGTTGATACCACTCTCAGATGATACCGTGGCTCGTGGTTCTGTTGCAATAGCCGCTGAAATGAAAAATCAGTTGCTACCATGTCTTCATGTTAGCCCAAAATTCGCAGGCAACTTGATGACACTACTGATATCGGAAATCTTTTCCAGTTTCTTGTTTTTGTACAGTATTGTTATGGAACTGAATGCAAGAGCACTTTCTATTTTGTGGAGCTCTGGAAGGGAGAGCTACAGGCGAAGGTATTTTCTTTCTTGGGAATAATTTTTTTTTTTAGAACAGTCCGTCATGGACAAAGCGTGTTAGTATATGTACCAATGGGGTGGTAGCATTTACTGGAACTAAAAACGGGTTCATGGCAAGAGGGTGTGCTGTTTCTCCTTCTGTAAAATTCGCACATTGCGTGATACACGGTAAGGCATTGGCTTCTAAAGTAGCACAGCCGGAAGTCAATAAAATGCTGAACGATGCTGTCAGTGTTGTAAATTTTGTGAAAGCACGAGCTCTAAATAGAGGGCTATTCTTCATTCATTGTGAGGAGATGGGTAGTCATGATTCTGTTCTGTTGTACACTGTACTACGTTCGTTGCTCGTGGTAAAGTTCTTCGTTGTACTTGAACTTCGTCTTCTCCTAGTGAACAGCAGTTCTACACTCGCGGCTCGGTTTCTGGATGAAATATAGCTTCTAATGTTGTGCTGCTTGGCAAGAGAATCTGACGGATCTTAACGTATCACTTCAAGGCCGAAATCGTGGTATAATCTTCCTAAGCGTGAAAGTGCTTGGGCTTAAGAGAAAACTTGGACTTTGGAAAATCCATATGGAGGAGAGCAACTGCGAGATGTTTTCTTGTCTGAATGCTTTAGTAAAAGAAAATAAGTTGGATATAGGTAAAAGTAGTAGAATTGGCGTTGTACACCTCGAAAACATTCGCCAAGAATTTGACGGTACATATCCAGAACCTTCGTCGGAATATGCCTGGATCCACAATCCATTCGGTACGATCAACACTTATCATCAGTAGAACAGGAGAAGCTAACAGAACTCTTAAGGGATAGAACACTTCGAAATGAACTTAAATCGTAGTTGCTTGAAAATTTTTGGATTAACCTCGGAATGAATATCCCAGTTTATCAAGAAGGGCAGTGGAAATCTTATTACCCTTCGCTTTAACTTATATAACATTTTCCGCTGTCGCATTAATCAAGACGAAACATCGATCTCGACTGTAGCTGGAAAGGGATCTGCAAGTTGCCGTTTAGAAGAGCCAACTGAGAATGAGTATGTTTTATTCACAAAATTCAAGCTCACACGCCACACTGAATGTGAAAATGTTGGAATATTTTCGAATATTGAACTGCGTACATTGTTAGACTTGTTTATTTTCCTTTTAGATTATGGGTTTGAATATTTTTCTATTTTCATTTGTACTTCGTGGTTCAAATGGTTCTGAGCACTATGTGACTTAACATCTGAGGTCATTAGCCTCCTAGAACTTAGAACTAATTAAACCAAACTAACCTAAAGACATCACACACATCCATGCCCGAGGCAGGATTCGAACCTGTGACTGCAGCGGTCGCGCGGTTCCAGACTGAAGCGCCTAGAACCGCTTGGCCACTCCGGCCGTCTGTACTTCGTGATCTTTGAAATATTAAAATATTCTAAATTATCTAAATGCAATGTAGATGCAAACAGTCAAACGTTAACATAACAACTAATTTGTAAGCAATTATGTGGTGAAATACAGATATTTGTTCAGCTGCGATTGTTTATGAACTAGTTGTAATTTATGAATGCATGGTCTCGCCGCGACATGACTTCACCGTTTGACTAACACAAATATATGATAATAGTTTTTAAGGAATTTTGACTCTGATGCTATCAAAGACATTTCATTAATTATTATTATTTTTATTGTTGTAACGGACAATTTTAATAATTAGATGAAAGTAAATAAATATCATTGACCCTTTTTCTGCCAAACATGAAAAGCGTTGAGGAAGGAAAGAAAAATAGCGGTTAAGAGGGGCCAAATAATTCATTCTGAAGCGGAACACGAGGGTAGAGTTTGAGAACCCCTGATACAGACGATTCCCGCAGAGTCATCTTATGCCGTGTAAAGTGATATCGCCTAAAACACACTCTAATCTGCTAACCCGTCCACGTTGCAAAACCCAGACAAGATATCAGTTGATCATGACCTTCAGGGACTTTCCCAAGCGCCTGATTAGTGCCATATTGCACTAGGCCCTGGAGTATGTGTGATTCTTTCTATGCATTAAAAGTGGGATGAAAATTACATCCTTTCGCATCACAGGAATGATTCCTGTCAGGATAACCTCCTTAAAAAGTTTAAAGTTTAAGAAGGTTCTCCTTTAACTTGTGCATTAGATGTCTTGCGATTTGTAAGTATACTATCCGCATAACATACCATCTATCGTACCTCATACAAGAGCTGCAATGGGCCAGTTATTAATTCCATTGTTTCCGAATGATATCACAATTTTCCATTTTCACAGAACACCAGTGACAGAAAACTCATGTTTAGTTCTGGAGATAACGCTCGCATATTATTTCGCTATGATCTGAGACACGGCAGCCTTGAAAATGTAGCTATCGATAGCTGAGCACCTCTATCAGAGAACTACTTGTGCGAGTTATTGAATTCAGGATGAAATGACCTTATTCTGATGGAGGTTTTTGGAAGAGGAAGATGGTCAATTTCGATGCACAAATGTGTTGAACACGTACTGGACTTCAGTTACCTGTAGAATTAAGTATACAGAAGGGTGAAAGTACTTACTGGGAACCAAACACAGCGGATAAGGTATAATGGCCTATTGTGTATTTAATGTAGACTAGTCAGAAAAGTGAATGAAAGTTTTCTTCGAAAGTGGTAGTAAGGTTTGTTGGCACCAACTTGTTCCAAAACGTGGAAGCTAACTAAACGAAGCAAGCCGACTTAATGAAACTCATTGAAATAGACATTTATGGGAACGTTTCAGAAATAGTTTTGCAGTCGCTTGATGTGAGAATGTTTCACAACAAACAATTGGATTGCCAGAGCTAAAGTAACAAGATGGCCATTCAAAGAAAGCTACTGCCAATCCAGAATTTGTGGCACCTTGGAGCGAAAGGAAGGACACTTCTTATTAGGGGGCTTCCCGATGAGTAAAACTGTTGTCATGGAAATTTCTGCTGTAGAGCTCTGCTACGCTATGCAATTAGATAAAACGCCTTGTTTTAGAACGTACTACCATTGCAAGCCTTCTGCAGCTAATCTCTGTCACCAACGCTCGTAACCTGGTAAAATGCTGTGGCAGACTAAGTAAATCAGCCTACCGATCTTAAAATTGCAGAAATTCGTCGATATCCAAAATGGCGCCTGCTGCTAATATTTTGAGGGGCGGTGGAGACATATACTATTGTGACGCCTTATGTAGCATATATCTCTGACTCTCCTGTGGCATTTCTTCCACCACGATCTTCCGTGTACACTTCTACCGGTATACAGGGGTTATCATAATTAATGACGTAAACGCATGCGGCTGAAAGTGTACGATACTAGTAGCAAAAAGGTATCGGTAAACATGGGCTCTAGGGCGCTTACCTTAACAGTTATGACCACTTCTTCATCTTTTATACTGTGAAACAAATCTCTTCTACTGCAGGATCTCTGATTTCCATATTTTCAGAAGGGGTTGTTTGGACTATGAAAAGATAAAAGTGTCGAGTAAACATGGTCTCTGAAGTCCGTACTTGAAGGGCAATTAGCATTTCTTCATCCTTGGTATTGTGAAATACGTCTATTCTACTGAACAACTGCTCATAGCTGTTAAGGTATGGACTTTAGGGCCCATGTTTACTGCGTATTTTTTCTTGTTTTTGGCCATACTACCTCCTCTCAAAATATGGAAAGCAACGGGCTTTTAGAAGAGGTTTGTTCCACAGTATCTAAAATGAAGAAGTGCTCACATATCGTAAGGTATTTATTTTAGGTCCAATGTTTACTAACACTGTTTTGCTTCTAGTATCATGCACTTTCAACTGTATGCATTTAGACCATTAATTATGATACACCTTGTATCAGTCAATTAAACATTTCATTTTTGTTATTTGGCAGATGAGCAGGATGAACGCCAGAGAAAAAGAGGTCCTGTAAGGACCTTCTTTTTCCATTTCAGCGGTGCATTAGTATGTTTCCCAACAGTACGAAATGCTGCCAGATCTTCCGAAGGTTGTCTGCACTTTAACTACCTTGGCACCACTCGTTTGTCCCCAAGGCACATGGACTAGAAAGATAGCCCATTCCGGCGAGTACGCCCTGATTGGTCAGTGATGTGTTACGTTACATGGCAGCAAGTTCTGACACAGTCGCGCACATGCAAGTGGAAATCACACCGTAAATCAGTTTTTCATGTCTATTTCATTGGATTTTGAGCATCTAATTGATGGGGTTCAGGATAATTTGAGAGAATTAGTTTTTAAAATATTGGAAAGGAAATGTTAAGCGGTAAAAGCACTGAAGATAGTACTTAATGTCTAAAGCTAACTGTAGATGACCGTCCTAAAACTTACAACTTAAGAACGCGACTACGGTGAATATTTTACAGTTTTATGTCCTACTTTAGTCCAGATATGTTTAGAGAATATTATGATAAATATGGCGAAACTTATTTGATGATGCTGACATAAAGAATTAAACTCGAAGTTGCTGAAGAGGATGCTGTCCAGAGAAGATTTCTATTCGCCGCTGCTTCATTGCATCCCATTTTGGCTCTATAATTCAAAAATCTAATGCAAATGGAAGCTCGTTCTTACCTACAAATCAATTATTTCCTTTTCGATTGCGAGTAATCTTGATTGTACTAGTGCTGTTAATGATTCCATGACACGTTTTCAGCGTGAAATGTTTTCTTCATAAAAAAAAAAAACGCAGAAATGATTTCGAAATCTTACATTGCAGCAAACCACTCGGTTGATAGAGAAGTAAGCTCACCTTTCGAAACTACGCTTATCCAGTCTTGTTTAGCTGTTAATTCTGCATCGACATGGCATTTTTCTGTTGTAATACCTAACGAACTGTCGATTTTTTACACTTTAATTCGATGTATCTTGCCAAGTATTTTAAGGCATCGTGAGTAATGCTTTCACAAAAGTTCGTTGAGTCTCTAAGATCGCAAACTAGAAGCTAATCTTCTTCAACTGAAGTATCGTAACGTGAAGTGTCAGCTACTTTGTTGCGGTTTGTTGTTGTTGTTGTTGTTGTTGTTGTTGTTTCTCGACTTCAACCACCGTTTCTTCTGCAGAAGTTTGATCTCTGTACTCTGCAGTGGAAGAAGCAAGAGACAAAGGTATATTTGTCGGATTGCCAATCAGTATTACTAAGCTAATTCTATTTTTAACCTCGAATGGCATCGAATTATTATAAAATGAACCAAGACCAAGAATTCTGAAAAAGTAATTTGCGATACAATCTTGATTCAGTCTGGTAGTCACGGCGTAAATTGCTCTGGCATTTTTCATATCTGTGAAAAGTCAAAAAAGCTAATTTGTTGATGTAACAACTCGTTTTTGAAACGGGCAGGCACCGAGTTTCTCCTTGGGAGAGACACTGAGACACTATAGTTTTAACCCCCTTACTTACTCTTCTCGTATACTTACTAGAAGGAACAGATATTTTGAGAGGACACATTGTTCCTTAGCTTTCTTCATAGCTGCAATTTATTGCTCCAGTAAAGCGATTCCGCTCTTCACAATAGCCAATTCATTTTTCATATCTTTAATTTCTATCTATTTGCTTATAACGATCGGATCGAAAGGAATTTTTGAATTTATTGACTTGTCCAGTTCTGTTTTCGTGGGAGACAACATTTCCCATGTTTTGAGAGCCCTCTTTCACACTGATCTGATGCTACTACCACGTTCTCTTTCTCTCTTTCTGTTACGTCATCTTCTGTGTGGGTAGAACCTGCAGTAACAGGTTTATTTCTTTGCCTGTTAGGCATTTTCTGGGATGTAACTGCATCTGACTTCAGCACCTTCTGATAGGTAGACCCAAAAACTCATTTTGCACGTCCCTTTTGTCACCTTGTGAACGAAAATGTTCGGAAGACATCCTTGCATTTTTAATATTGACAACCATTCACGTTAGAGTTCTGAGTCTTTCGGAAACCGATGGTAAAGAACGCCCTCGGTTCTAAGCCCAGAGTTACTGCACTTAGCAACAGCACAGTACAAGTAGTTTTCGCGTCTTTCACTCAGAAAATACTGCGAACAACTCGCAAGATAATAAACATACTACTTCATGCCGTAATACGCCATAGGTCTCGAACTGCACTCATGGAAGCGAGAACACAGCGCTACCATCATCGGCGCGAGACCCTTGGATACGGCGCAGTAGCTGCACAGTAACGCCACGCCTTGCCAGGGCTGGTGACCAGCAACCGCGCGGGAAGCCGGAATACAGCCCTCTGGTTTGTCCCTAGCTCATAATAGCTGGTTACATTGTTCATCAACTGCTTGGCAGTATTGTTCCTCTCAAACTTAGAAACGAGGAGAGTTGCATCCAGTCCGCTTTACTTGAGATCTCCCGCGATTTCAGAGGCGTCGTTATTCGGTACTTAGATCCAGAGTAGGAAGCGGTCACTACAGTACAAATCTCAATCCCCTTCCGACTGACTGGTATCAGCAGAGATTGGAGATTACAAATCGACAAATTAGAATGATCATGTTGCAGTTCTGATACGCTACACATGTCACGTTAAAAGAAGAGCAATTTGATTAGACCTTCAGGGGATCCTGTAACTCTTCTCTGTAGCTGGAGAATTTAGAGTCCCACACGGCATTATGAGATTTAAGTCTTCAGTGTGAGTTAAGGCTCGACAGTTGGTCAGTTAGATCTGTGAGTGTCTGCATCTTATATGATGATTTATAAAGAGAGGAAATGTAACTTTAGAAATGGCATCTACTTGTACTGGGATTGTATGAAATTTAGTGGCGGGATACCATGGTGAAGAGTGTAACGTATCATATAAAACCACAGCAGGAGCATGCGAACTCCTGTGGCCATAAACGTCATCTTTTTAGTGAGTAGGCGGCCGGTTTGGCCGAGCGGTTCTAGGCGCTACAGTTTGGAACCGCGCGACCGCTACGGTCGCAGTTTCCAATCCTGCCTCGGGCATGGATGTGTGTGATGTCCTTAGGTTAATTAAGTTTAAGTAGTTCTAAGTTCTAGGGGACTGATGACCTGAGAAGTTAAGTCCCATAGTGCTCAGAGCCATTTGAACCATTTTTAGTGAGTACACTAATTCTCATTAAAATTACATCAACAAACGTAAAAATTAGTTTCCCGCATATAAGATGCCTGAAACTGTACCTCGCCTCAAGACTGCCAGTTTATCCCAATGAGTCCTTAAGCCTTTAGGTTCTGCCTTAATAGGAGGGTCCTTCAATAAATGACCCATCGTTTTTTTTCTTAGAACATATTTATACTTAGGAGTCAGAATTTGGTGACAGAATCAGTCTAAATTTCTTTTATATGTAATTTTTTTCTACATAGTCTCCATCGCGTTCTACCGCCTCACGCCACCGTTGGGAAAGAGCATATGTGCACAAATGGTAAAAGCAATTGCCCTTTACTCGTAGGCCTTATTTCCAGTTCGTGAATTACGCTTTCATCATCCTCAAAGTTTGTTCCACTTACGGATTTCTTTAATTGCCCCCCCCCCCCTCAAAAAAAAAAAATGAAAGTTCGAGAGCGCCAGGCCTGGACAATAGGGTTGAAGAGAGAATGATGTCCAACCGAATTTCGCTTCGTGTCCCCGGGCTCTGGGTGTTGTGTGTGGTGTGCGTTGTCACCTTGGAGCAAAATTCCTTTTTGATTCTAGCCAGAAAGAACATGTCGGAATCTGTTCGTGAGTTTGTTCAGAGGTTTCCCATATGCTTCTGAATTAATGGCCGATACTTTTGGCAACGCAATCACGAGAATGACTAAGTCACTATCCTAAACAACTGGTATCATCTCCTTGCCAGCAGAGAGACTGCTTTCAGGTTCTTCTTTCTTGTTACTTGCGAGGGGTGCCACTCCAGTAACTGCCTTCTTGTTTCCAGCTCCAAGAGGTGCACGCAGATTTCGTCACCTGTAACGATCTTTGAGAGAAAAGCCTCTCCGTGGATCCCAAATTGCTACAATACTTCAGATGAGATGCGTGGTATCGTGCGCTGTCGATACCAAGCAACACCAGTCCACGTCCTACGTGGCGCTTCGCAGGTGTCGTATGGGGAAGTCCTCACCGGTTTACCGGCGGACTTGAGTGAAATAAACTAGCTCTCGCGGACCAAACACACCCTCTGCGGTTAACAACCACAGTTATAAATTGGAGCTTGCTCCAACTAAGGTTGACAACCATCGAAAGTCAAGAATAGAAAGGTCTTTTAGGAAAAAAATTCCACCGTCCTGCTCAAAAAGTCAGGAAAAGGCTACATCGGATTTGGTGGGTAGTCAACTAGAAGACAGCAACGAATCGGAGCGTTTGCAACCATCAAAATGCACACTAAAACACAAAAAGAAGATTAAACATGAGCAAATAAATTATATAGCAACACACAACATAAACTCACTATTTCAGACAGGAAAACTCAAGGAGCTCACAGATGAACTAAATAAACAACAATTTTAATAACAGTGATCCAAGAAATGAGAAACACCACAGAGGACCCATTCGAATCACAAGGATACAGAATTTATAATGGGAAACCAGGACCGAGGGCAATGAAACAATGTCCCCAGTTTGGAACAAGGTTTTTAGTAAACATAAAAATAATAGATTCAGTAACGGATTTCCAAGCAGTATCACCAAGAATTGCGACTCTAATCATTAAAACAATGAATAAAACCTATACAATAATAAATGCTCATGCCCCAACAAATGAAAAAAATTGCCTAACAGAACCAAAGGAAGAGGTAGATAAATTTTGGGACCTTCTAGAAAAATCTGTGAACAGAGCAAATAAAAAGAATGTAAAACTCTTATTGGGAGATTTCAATGCTCAGTTGGGAAAAGAAAGGAAATATAACGATATAATTGGAAAATGGAGTCCACATAAATTTACGAACAAAAACTGTCAAAGACTTGTAGAACTCTGCAGAGAACACAACCTTATATCTAAACCAACATACTTTAAGAGGAAGCCAAGTAAACTTAAAACATGGAAACATCCAGACTGGAGGAAGGGGGAGTGGCAGCTAGACCATGTCTGTATGGACAAAAATGTTCATAAGGAGATCCACAATGTTAAAGTACTGAGAGGAGTAGACACAGGCTCAGACCATTATACAGTTAAAATTAAAATCAAATTCATTCCGTTAAAGAAGAGGACCGGAAAAACTAATAAAATAAAAGGAGGTTTGACCCACATCAGCTAATTAAAAATAATAAATACCAACAAATAACACAAACCATCAAATTAACAGATGATCTAGAAAACTAGTGCCTAATCTTAAAAAAGAAGCAGAGATTCCATCTCCCTTGAACCCACGAAGGAAACATGCATGGTGGACATCAGAATGTGACAAATTCCATGAAGATAAAGCATGGTTAAAGTTTCAAACACATAAAACTGAAGAAAATGCCATCAACCTAAAAAATGAAAGAAAAAAATTCACACAAATTATTAGAAGAATCAAGAGAGGATTCCATAAAGATATTATAAACTCTATAGAAGGTAATTATCATAAAACTAACTCCAGGAACTACTATAAAATCTTTGGGAGACAACTAGAACAATATGAGGCCCCTACACTAATACTGAAAGATGAAGATGGAAGAATGACACACAGTAACAAGGAAAATGCAGAAAGCATGGCAAAAGCATTTAACAAACTTCTGAATTGCAAGGAACCCAAAGAACCCTTGCAAATCAACATAAATACCCCAATAAAAACCAAACCTAACAAACTAGACCCTCCAAATTGCCAAGAACTAGAAAAAAATTTTAAAGAACAAAAAAATTATAAGGTATGTGGAGAAGATCAGGTTTTTGTTGAAATGTGGAAATATGCAAGTGACACAGTCAAGACCTCCTTACAAATGGGTCTAACAAAAATTTGGGTAACAGAACGATTCCCCGAACATTGGACCACAGCTATCATCCACCCACTACACAAAAAGGGAGATAAGAGCTACCCAGACAACAACAGAGGAATCTCTCTCCTAGATTGCACATACAAAATTCTATCCAAGATCCTATATGAAATAATCAATGAGCAATTAGAACAGGAGTTAGGGAAATATCAGGGAGGTTTCAGACCATGGACAAGCTGTGCAGAGCAGATAATTAGTTTAGAATTGTTTATGGCATACTACAAGAAACGGAACAAACCTCTGGCAATAACATTTGTAGATTTTAAGAAGGCATATGACTGTCTCCACAGACCTTCAGTATTAAAAATTTTAAGAAATCTAGGACTCCATCCAAAACTAATTAAAATAATACAACTCACTCTAACCAACACCAAATCAAAAGTAAAGTTTAGGAGAGAAATTTCGGAACCATTCCTCATAAAAACAGGCTTAAGACAAGCTGACTGCCTATCACCATTACTGTTCAACTGTGCACTGGAAAACATAATGAGAGAATGGTACAAGGACAATCCAAAGATGATAAGAATTTGAAGTGCAAAAGATGATATTAGCTTAAACTGCTTGGAATTCGCTGATGATCTTTCTCTCCTAGCCAACACCGTTCAAGAAGCCAGGCAACAAGTGAAATCACTACAAGAAATAGCAGAGAAAGTAGGCCTTAGAATATCATTTGAAAAAACGGAGATTATGCTAACTGATCCACCACTTGCAAACATAATTACAATAGGAGAACAGGAAATCAAAATTGTTGATAAATTTAAATATTTAGGCGAAATAATAACATACAATCTAAAAGAGAAGCCATCATGGCAGAATAGAATAAAAAAACTGAACTACGCAAATTACATTACCAAAGCTACATACAACAAAAAAAGCCTACCGGTATCTATAGATGCAAAATTAAAACACTATAAAACAGTTACACAATCAGAAATAACGTATGCAGCTGAAACTATCTTCAAAACAACTAATGCAGCAGAAATTGACAGAATACTAAAAATAGAAAGAAGAATAATTAGGACATGTATAAATAAACAGTATAAAATAAATGGACATTGGAGAATAGCATCAAATGAAACAGTATATAAGAAAATAGAACCAGTCATGAGCACGATCAGGAAGAAACGCATCTCATTCTTTGGATATCTGATGAGAACTCCAGAAACATAATTAGTAAAAAAATAATACAAAAATTGTGGAATAGCAAGAGCGACATTAAATGGATCACAAAAATTAAGGAAGATATAAAAGAACTCCAAATTACAGTAGATGACCTAGAAAACAAGACACAGAAAATCAGAATACTGCAAGACCCGCTAACCAGACTACAAATGAAAATCAATAAAAGGAGTAAAGGCAGAGTGGTCTCAGATGAAGAAAGAAAGAAAATATCTGAAAGAATTAATAAATATTGGGCAGACAGAAGAGCAAAACACCTTTCATATAAGAATAGACTCTAATAATTATATTACCTAAATATCATATTAAGTTATTGTTGAGCCAAATTGTGTCCCTGTGTAACAACTTGTTTACAACTTTGTATTTTTGACTAAAGTGGTACAGTGAAGGCCATAAAATAAATAATAATAAAATTAAAAACTATGTGTGCATCTGATTATTTTGCTCTCTGACTTAGAATCCAACAACTCCCTGGCATCCACCAACGGAACGACCCGACAAAGTAGCTTTTCGTTAAATCTTCCAGCCTGTTGTGAGCATCGTGGAACCCATCATTAACACACTTATGCATCTCCAACGGTCTCAATCACTGCCCACGCACTTCCAATTCTCACCGATTTCTGTAGAGCCAGTTGTCGAGATATGATGGTCCGATCTGCATGAATTATGGCATTAGTGCTATTTACCATGTTGGGAGCAGTTGCTGAGACAACGTTCCGAACGTGGCTGATCATGAACATCAGTTTCTGCATTGACTGATTGTTTAAATCTCTTTACCCACAGCTCAATAGTACTCCTATGAACTTCATCATTAACATAAAATGCGCACAAACGTTTATGGATATTCACCACGGTTGCTTTTTCTTCAACCAAGAATTCAATTACTGTACATTGCTTGTAACGAGTGTCTTGCGCAGACGCCAATTCGATGGTTCAATACTGTTCTGTCATCTGTCGGAACTGTTGGAAACTTAGTATACGTTAAGAACAATCATCAAATTTGAAGCACTAAAGAAATCTTTCCTATACAAATTAACAACTATAAAAATAATTTGGGATATTATTTATTGAACGACCCTTGTATGACAATGGTGATGTGAAGAATTTGATACAGACTCCGTCCGAACAGGCTTCGAAGGCGCGACGGTAGCGACCGATCGCCGTTTCGTCCTCAGACCACAGGCGTCATTGGATGTGATTATCGAGAGATGCGTGGTCAGCATTCCGGTCTCCCGACAGTTGTCAGTTTTCGTGATTGGAATAATTAATTCTCAGTCAAGTATCTCCTCAAATAGTCTCAGAAGGGCTGAGTGCACCCCGCCTGCCGACTGCGCTCGGCAGGCCTAGCGCCACCCATCCAAGTACTGTCCAAGCACCACAGTGCTTAACTTCTGTGATACGACGAGAACCGGTGTTACCGCTACGGCAATGCCGTTGGCGAAGAATTTCATAATTAAAGTTGCTGTGGTTGTTGAAGTTATTGTAGGTTGTCCATTATTGTTCTGGTGCTGTTACTCTGACACCGAATTTCTTAGAGGCCGTGAAGTTACTGATGATAACGAAAATGATTATAGCAGGATATCTGAAACTGGGGAATTGCTAGCTGCGCATAAGGGAATGGAATAAAAAGATATACTAGCTACAGACTGAGAGGTGGTTGTGTGAGTATGTGAGAGAGAGAACGAGGGGGAGAAAGGGGCGAAACAAGACTATGTAAAGTTATCTAACTAGCTTCTATTAAAATAGCTATACCTAGTGTTATGAACTCTGGACGATTTTCGGTGTCTGAAAGAAGAAAAGTATTGAAATTACTTTTAGAAAGGATATTGAGGCAAGTAGGTAATTATGGAATGCTGCTAACAGATCAATGTTGTTAAAAATAGTCTCAGGAAAACCATACAGGAGATATAAAAGAAACGGCCTAATAATAGTGTAACTGACAATACTAGCGCGAACCGCAAGGTATCTATCTATAGTCCAGTTTGTGAAAGTACAAGAAGTAATCTTCCGAACAGGAATGATTACGTAAAATGAAAAATAATGGGGAACGTGCACACTAATGAAGCTACAGAGACGATATTCTGCGCAATAATTTCTGGCCGGACGTTGTGGCAAGTGAACAGAGGGGTTCTGGTCACGGCAATTTGTTAACTGTCTGAGAAGACCCACTACATGTTATCGACGTAAATGTGTATGATATACGCTAACAGTAAATTAGAGCAGAGAGGGACAACCATAATTCTTGAGATGAATGTTCGTATGGTAAGTCTTCTGATTGCATCAGCCGTGATATTAGACTGAAATATTTCCTATTTGCAGAGCTATATATAATACCAAAGTATCAGCATATTTAAAGAACGACATCGTGAGACCATCTTAAGCTTTTGTAAGGGAAATTTATTTACAGGCAAATATATTTTGTGAAGGCCCCATTTCACAGTGACAGATATGTGCTACATCATGTTTAAAGAAGGTTTCTTTATGGTGCAACTTTTGCAAGACATTATGCATAACACTGAAATACATGGTGACTCTTCGAAAATGTGTGAGAAAGTAGGCGCATATATATGAGGCACTTGTCATAATTAAAACACAATTATGTATTTGACGTCAAGAAACTTTCCTTAAATTTGATGAAATCATAATCCGTGACCTAATGACGGTCAGTTTACCGGATCTGGGAAACTGGCAGTCTGGAAAATAAATATTCATTCCAACAGTCTTTGATGGTTACGCGATGTCGTTCTTTAAATACAATAGACCTCTGAAGCAATGTCTAGAGAAAAGTTTTGGAAACTGCTCCTCATCTTTCAGCCCTTGAAGACCGAAGGTATGTCGACCGGCCGCCGTGTCGTCCTCTTCTTGCAACGTCATGCATATGCGGCATGGAGGGGCATGTGGTCAGCACGCCCTCCCCCTCCCCCTGAAGGCAGACGTCTACTCTGCCTAATCAGCTACGGAAGCGGATTTGGAAACTGGTATATGAGCCTAAAACTGCAATCCAAACACGGAGTAAATGAGAGCTAATTAAATGCAAAGAGACCACCATGTTTAAGAAACTGTGAATCTACCTGGACGTAAGGCCTACGTACGCAATATAAAACGGTTTCAAATGAAAAACAGTTACCTGTTTGGCGACAAGAAACTGTCCTTAAAGTTAACGTGGTGTTAATCCGTGACTTCAAGATGATCGCTTGATCGAAATGAATGATGCCAGACCAAAAATTGGTTATCCCATAATATACCACACTAATACAGTGTAATATCTCTTGTGGCCTTGATTATGACCTCAGTTGGCGAGAAAGACAGTCTGGAAATTTCTTCTTGTATTTCATATCCAGCTGAAGTCAGTCACTGATTATTAGATCACACAGAGCTACCAAGTTGCAGGGATACTGATTGCTACGTTTCACCCTCTGTGCCAAGTAGCCCCAGACATTCTCTATGTGACTGAGGTTGGATGATATAGCAAGCCAGTCGAGTGTGATACCATGTCTGAGTATTGGTCGAGCCAGGAACGCATACGTACGTGCAGCCCTGTAGTCACGGTTAGTAACATCGTACGTACTCATTATGATGATTCAGAGCAAATTGGAACTCCTGATCACCGCGAATGATGAACTAAACGTCTCGGCTCACTTTCACGCTTACCTGAAGGAATGCGCCCAAGTCATACTAGTCGTCAGAGCACTCGAAACCTTATACCATTCGAAAACAGGCGAAATCGAAGCTCGGCGAACCACGCCTTCAATTAGCTAATTCCCAGTTTCTGTGTCGTTTTGCCTATAGAAGGTGTGCAGCTTTATATTACACTGTAAGGCTTTTGCCAGGTACCCATGTCAAATCGTCAACTGCATGCAGCTCCCTATGCAATGGTCCCTCAAAAAGCAGTTGAGATGGACCTCCATACACGAAATACTTTTAAAACACCATAGAAACAACTCTAGCCTGATTTATATATTCCGCACACTGCGGGTCAAACAGCTCATTGGGTGGTCAACCCCAGCCTGGTTTGAACCTTATTGAGAGGTCCCTGTCGCCTACGGTCGCGGGTTCGAGTCCTGCCTCGGGCATGGATGTGTGTGATGTCCGTAGGTTAGTTAGGTTTAAGCAGTTCTAAGTTCTAGGGGACTGATGACCTTAGAAGTTAAGTACCATAGCGCTCAGAGCCATTTGAACCATTTTGAACCCTGTCGCCTAGAAACATTTTACGACTACTGTTATTAAGCCGCGTTGCAGGGATGCGAATGGTACACCATTGCTTACAGACAAACTGGGCAGTCAGCGTTGACCAAAAAAAAAGTGTGTGAAATCTTATGGGACTTAACTGCTAAGGTCATTAGTCCCTAAGTTCCCTAAGTTTACACACTACTTAACCTAAATTATCCTAAGGACAAACACACACACCCATGCCCGAGGGAGGACTCGAACCTCTGCCGGGACCAGCCCAGCGTTGACACACCAACAAAGCTGGAAACTTCATTCACGGTGTCATCATGTCCACGTCCAAACTTGATAGCTCCTTTCTGACATTCTGTCACCTCTCGGTGTGGTCCCGATGATTACACACAACCGACTGACACACAGGCACAACTTGACTGCCGGTGGTTGAGGGCGACCTGCCGGTTGATGCCGGTTCCACACCGTGTACAGCGCTCCAACGCAATCAGTGTCCTCTTTAGAGGGGTACCCAACTTTTTGTCCTGTGAGCCATTTTGTCTGTAACAGAATATTTATTACAACAGCTTCTGTAGTTATTATGTTTGAAATGTTAGACTGATTTTTGCATATAGACAATAGATTAAACTCAGAAATTCATCAGTAGCCGTGAAATATGCTAATTCATCAATCCACAGTTTGGTTTCAAGGTCACAGAACTGTTATAGGCATTGGTTGGACGTTGGACATCCCTGTGACAAAATTTCACGCCATTCAGGTAAAATATGGTCGGACACGAACTTAACGATAAGTAACAATTATTTGTATTTATTTCTAAGACTCCTTGCAGAAATTGTATAATTGTTCCTTTTGAAAAGAATTTAATTCGCCCTGAATCATTGATACTTCGTTACGTCTCCTATAAAATTCTAAAACAAATTACCTAGTTAGGTTTGCAGTTGTATGCATTAGCGTCAGTAGGATCATACTAATGAACGTAAAAGCAGAACTGACTGATATCGGTAATCTTGGCTCAACAGGTAAGTGAATATCAGGCTTGTTTCTGCGAACAGGCACACGCTCTCCTTTTGGCATATTCTGTTAACACAATTCCCGTTCAAGTTTTTTAACACTTCTTTAACGTCAGCAATACACAATTTCTTTCACGTTCTGATAAATAATTACACCTCATAAAGCAAATTACGGTGCCTCACTTCGATGCTGTGATGTTTTTTTGTGGCCGCCCGTCTGAAGACTCTTTTAATGCATCTCTCCATGCCAATTCTTCCCGTTTATCTCTTTATCCGCATGACTGCAGCAGGCTACATCCACTTGAACCCGATTACTGTACGCAAGCTTTGATCTCTGTCTACAATTTTAGCCCCAAACTTCCCTCAGTCACCAAATTATTATTCCTTGATGCCTCAGGGTGTGTCCTGTCAAGTTCACCCTTCTTTTACTTAATCTGTGCTATTAAACTCTTTTTATTTCTCGCTCATTGAGGTACTTCCTAATTAGTTAGTCTGTCTATCCATCTAATCTTCACATTCTTTTGTAGTACCACATTTCAAAAGCTTGTATTCTCTTCTTGTCTTATTGGTCACGTTTCTCCTCGTACAATACTCAACGCAAATATTAGATGTTGAAATTAAGATTAATACTTTTTATCGTAACTTGTGTTACCTCTGAAATACTGCCTTCCGTCGACAGTGTACGTATCCTGGAGGGAAACTGTTTACAGCCATTTTGACCACCATTTAACACTATCGTGATGATTCTGTCACACTATTTCGACCTCCATGAACAGAACTATGTGTATTTCTGAACTGACTGCGACGCATTCATTGATAATGAGTAGTTGTTGGGACACTAGCTTCAGGTCAGTCGCACACATAGCGATTATCATAGCCAAGTGATGCCTGAATCAAAATTCCACTCTTACCTCAGCATATGCAATGAACCCCTTATTCCTAATCGCTTAGCAAATATGCCTTACCCTTAACTTCATCACAGTCACAACGCACTACAGAACAGGCAACGGCTTCCTTTTCTCAGAATTTGCCTTACCTTTCTTGCTGCAGAATCGTCTTGAATAATTATAAACTGAAACTGGCAAAGGAGACCCGGTGGCAATTTCAATTAAGACTGACGTGTCGTATTTCAATTTGAACCTAATTTATTGCACATCTTACATAACTACGGCCATCGTCAATCGAATTTTTATTGGTTTATCTAATAAGCTTCATTAATGAGAAAATTAATGAAACGTTCCTATACCAGAAGTTGCCCCTTTTATTGATTCTCTCCATGCGTCCATCCAAACGTAGAGTCGTAAACTTCCTGACGCTATATATACCAAGCAGAAAATAAATGTATAATATACAACGTTCTTCAAACATTACGAAACTCGTTGTTGTCAAATAAAATATTGATTAACAACACCATTAAGGGAACTGTCACAAACAGAAATAATACGAACAGCCGCACGCAGTCGGTAAACATTTTTTCGTTATGTTTACATAAATAATCATATATTAGGATTTATCTTATACGTTTATATACCAATAGATTCTGCATGAAGAATACGTTCCTCGATAAAATAATATAAATGACACAGAACAGACTTCCGTTTTAAGTGAAATATGATGTTGAAATGTGTGGTTAAATCAGATGTAAGGGCAGCGTGATCGAAATGAATACAATAATTTGCTACTATCTTATAATTGTTTGTGAACTGTCAGCAATGAATCCATAAATACTTTACTGTTGCAGATATTTAAAATGGGACGGAGGTGACTGTTGCACATGAATGCTTTATATACATATCGTACTGATTGTATACTGTAAGTTATATGAACAGAATTAGAATGTCATACACATATGGGCAGCCCGACTGGTACAACAGTTTCGTAACCTTTTACAACCTACTCTAGCTACCAGACTGTTTTGCAGTCTTGCATACATACGATAATTGAAATACTAGTCATCTTGCAATATCATATTGAATGCAACTTCCCCTTGCGTCAGAAATTTGTCAAGGCATGATGCCTATACTGCAATGCAGGCCACACGCCTTTTGAGCTTGTCTCACAAATGCTCCACGAGGAACAGATATGATGATCATGGTGACCAGAGTTGTTGAACATCTTTAAGAACTTGTTGGACGATGTGGGAATTCTATGTATGGGTATCGTCTTGCTGGAACAGCATATTTCCTCGCTGTTGTATGAACGCCAACAGAATGGTCCGTATGATAATGTCGATATATTCTACATTTTTTAGTGTGCCCTTGTTATTGTCGTTATATACTATAGCTCCCCATTATATTATACGTGTTGCTGGTCTTTTAAGTCGTTGCCTGACGCATTACAGTATTTGACACTGCCCTGTTCGACGATACAATCGCGAACGACCACCACCGCCACCAAGGCAGATCTGCTAACATAACTTAACGAAACATGCTTTTCTTCTCTCTAGTCTCGATTTTGGGTACACCATGACAGGCAGGCTGCACAGTCATGATGTGTTAGGAGAAGTCTATAGAAATAAGGAATGATGGAAGACTAAAGAGGTTTAACGACCTGTCGACAACATAGTCATTTGAAACTGAACATAAACACAGGATGAGCTCGCGGTAAATCACTTCTTCCTTTTCACAGGAAGCAACCTGAGAATTCACAAAAAATGTAAATCTGTATGAGTAGACGGTTATTTAAGCCTCAAACCTACCAAATGCGAGCCCATAGCCTTAACCATTCCGGCAACTAACTGGGCCCAAGTATAATGCGAAAACGTTTCTTACTGTCCAGCCTGCAACATCTCGACTCTATACTAGTACCGATAATACGATGACGCGGGCTGGTTGTAACAGCCAGACGTATCATACCGGTGTTTCACGTGAATATACACACTTCAGACGTGCGTCGCCAATGTTCGTTGCAGTCACCTAACGCCTTCTATAGATCTGTCACTTACTCAAAACCATAGCGCTGTCAAAGGTCTGTTGAAAGCACTCACGTTGATTTCAACGAGGATCGCTCCAAATGATTAATAGTACTCTTAGTTATTAACAGTAGCAACCTTTCCCTTCAGGTGGAGCCTGAGTCTTTGTTCTCGAATCATATGCCGGGGAGAGCAAAGCTTCCATTATAAGGGCATGTTCTGGGCAAGCAATGGGAGACGAGAAACGTATATCCGAGTCGTTTCAAGTGTTCGACCACACACGCAGTGCGTGATACGATCCAATATGTATCCCCCAGAAAAGTTTAATTCACTAAGCAGAACATTGTATTTCCCGCATACTGCACCATTTTCTGCAATAATTATCTTCCAGTAAACAAGTGTCATACTTCAGATTTGGCAGGTCTCAGCACTGAGCTAATGAACCAAGTTTCCAGAGAAATGTTTCTGAATATCTTAGGGGACACTGAGTGCTAAAATCATTTGAATTTGTACTGTGGGAGTCGTGCGGTCAGCAGTGGCTCCTTGACGGCCCAGTCGAGAATCAGTAAGTCGCTGCTGCCTGGAACCAAAAAAACTACCAGATGGAACTCCCTTGGTTCTTCAGTCCCAACTTGGAAACACAGATGACAGTTCCACACGGAAATTATTTAGCGTTTCTTCAGAAATACAATTCAATGTCATGTAGACTCACAATAATATATCGCTAAATTTCAGTTAACTGCACTAATTGCACCCTTCACCGCTGTTCTGACGTGTCTATGACGTTTGCTAACGCATTAACAGTGCTGGAGACCGAAGAAACTTCACTGTACCAATACATTTGTTTTAGTTTTCAAGCTGTCCTCCAGTGAGGACATTTACTGATGTTGCAAAACATTGTGTTTGCACATAATTCACATATATTTCGCCATGTAAGTTATCTGTAATTCGCTTATATATATAATCCCAATACCACTGCGAAACCAACGGTAACTGGATTCCTTCAAGATAAAGCTCTGTCCTCGTGCTTATACATTTACATATACATACACAGTTTATGTTTGTGTTTAATCAAACATATGCCATCAAAGTTGTAGCACCACATTTTTTGATCGTTAGTGAGCGATTATACATTCCTTTACCTCACGTCTATGGTCACGAATTTTTGTCATTAGACTACCGGTTTCGGTCTATGATGACCAACTTCAGATTTCAAAAAAAATGGTTCAAATGGCTCTGAGCACTATGGGACTTAACATCTATGGTCATCAGTCCCCTAGAACTTAGAACTACTTAAACCTAACTAACCTAAGGACAGCACACAACACCCAGCCATCACGAGGCACAGAAAATCCCTGACCCCGCCGGGAATCGAACCCGGGAACCCGGGCGTGGGAAGCGAGAACGCTACCGCACGACCACGAGATGCGGGCAACTTCAGATTTGATTTATAAAAACATGTGCTGCTGACAAGATGACTCTTGCATATACTGTTATTTATATAAATTTGACGATGTTGGTGCTGATTTTGTGTTTAACATTTGACGATGCCATTATGGCCCTAGTACATTAGGACACGTTTTTATAAAACATATCTGAAGATGGTTATTATTTGCTATTGGACTAACCTACTGCGTGGGAAGAAGCAAAACTAAGTAGTACATTAGAAATTTGCGAAGAGAACGCAATGACGATATATTTAATGTTCGCAGAGCGCTGAAAAAATATCGAAAACCTCGCAGATTAGGAGAATCAGCAGCAGTCATTCACAATGAAGGCTAACAGGTGACACAGATTAATAAATGTATCGAACTGAATCCGTACTGTCTGAGGGCAATGAATGTGGACTGCACAAAATATTCGACAATGGGATAATTTCACCGAAAGTAGAGTCAATGAGGTACGTGTATTTTCCCCTATACTAAATTTATAAGGGTACCTACGTGGGCAGTAGCTTGCATCGAGAACTCTCTTCCGGCATCCGGAAAGACTCACAGGTCCCGGATCGAAACTGCCCTCGGATTAACAACAAGGGCCGGTACGATGGTCATCCTGGATGTGGTTTTTATACAGTTACCGATGTCGTACTAGGTGAATACCGACCCGTACTCACGTCTTCAGTTACACGATTCGCAAACATTTGGAGGACGTTCTCACATTTTACTTGTGCATTCTCCTAGCATCCACTCTAGCATTCGCAAAGTAATCCGGAAGAAATAACGTACAACGAAAATGAAAAGTTCTGGTTGTAAATGTGATAGCAGCCTCTGCCGAATACATGCCACTGACAATGTATACCAAGGGAATTTCTAGGTCGTGTTGTCCAGACAGTAAAGTCCGTAGACAAAACAGAGATCTAACGAAAGAAGTGAAACAGTAGTACTCTGGAGCTGCTAAACGTGTCAAACCCGTATAGCAGACAAAAATTCTCAGTAAGCTATGGAGTCAATAAATAACAGCGAACCTTTAAATTTTTACAGCTAACAAAATGATGTGTCCTAATAAAGTGTGCACACCGTAGTAACTAACGAAGGTAAACGCGCTGGTTTTGAAACTTCCTGGCAGATTAAAACTGTGTGCCGGACCGAAACTCGAATTCGGGACCTTTGCCTTTCGCAGGCAAGTGCTCTATCAACTGACCTACCCAAGCACGACTCACGCCCCGTCTTCACAGCTTTCTTTCTGCCAGTACCTCGTTTCCTACCTTCCAGACTTTAAAGAAGCTGTCCTGCGAAACTTGCAGAACTAGCACTCCTGAAAGAAAGGATATTGCGGAGACATGGCTTAGACACAGCCTAGGGAATGTTTCCAGAATGAGATTTTCACTCTGCAGCGGAGTGTGCGCTCATATGAAACTTCCTGGCAGATTAAAACTGCGTGGTAGAGCACCTGCCCGCGAAAGGCAAATGTCCGGAGTTCGAGTCTCGGTCTGGCACACAGTTTTAATCTGCCAGGAAGTTTCATATCAGCGCACACTCCGCTGCAGAGTGAAAATCTCATTCTGCAAGTGTGCGCTGATATGAAACTTCCTGGCAGATTAAAACTGTGTGGTAGAGCACTTGCCCGCCAAAGGCAAAGGTCCCAAGTTCGAGTCTCACTCTGGCACACAGTTTTAATCTGCGAAGAAGTTTCATATCAGCGCACACTCCGCTGCAGAGTGAAAATCTCATTCTGGAAACATTCTCTAGGCTGTGGCTAAGCCATATCTCCGCAGTATCCTTTCTTTCATGAGTGTTTGTTCTACAAGGTTCGCAGGAGAGCTTCTGTAAAGTTTGGAAGGTAGGAGACGAGGTACTGGCAGAAATAAAGCTGTGAGGACGGGGCGTGAGTCGTGCTTGGGTAGGTCAGTTGCTAGAGCACTTGACTGCGAAAGGAAAAGGTCCCGAGTTCGAGTCTCGGTCCGGCACACAGTTTTAATCTGCGAGGAAGTTTCATATCAGCGCACACTCCGCTGCAGAGAGAAAATCTCATTCTGGAAGCGCTGGTTGTGGATCGAATAACTGGTAAGCTCTCCGTTAAGATATACACTGAGGTAACAAAAGTCATAGGAATAGCATACCTTCTAATATCGTGTCGCACCTCCTTTGGCCGGTGTAGCATAGCGGCTCGACGTGGAATGGACTCAACAAATCGTTGGAAGTCCCCTGTAAAAATATTGAGCAATTCTGCCGCTATAGCTGTTCATAATTGGCAAAGTGTTGCCGGTGCAGGATGTTGTGTACAAGCTGACCTCTCAACTATGTCCCACAAATGTTCCATGGAATTCATGTCGGGTGATCTGGGTTGCCAAATCATTCGCTTTATTTGACCAAAATGTTCTTGAATCCAGTCACGAATAATTGTGCCCCGGTGACACGGCGCATTATCATCCACAAAAATTTCATCGTTGTTTCAGAACATGACGACCATGAATGGCTGCAAATGGTCTCCATGGAACCACCACCAACTTGCACAGTGACCTGTTGACAACATGGGTCCACACTCTTGACACTGTGGACCCTGGAATGTTGAATTCTCTAACGATTTCAGAAACTGAATGTTCCAAGAGTCTATGTACAACTACCATTCCGTATTAAAAATCTGTTAATTCGCGTCGTGTTGCCATAATCAAGTAGGAAACCTTTTCACATGCATCACCTGAGTACAAATGGCAGTTCTGTCAATGCACTGTCCTATACCTTGAGTACGCGATACTGCTGTCATCTGTATATTTGCATATCGCTATCCAATGACTTTTGTTGCCTCAATTTAGGTAAAAATAGTCAAGTAACATTCCTCTCAGCCTACCAAATTACAAAGACTTGAGAGAGAAAGTTGAGTTTATATATAATTAATCGGAGAAGGAACACTAGCTAAGACTGAACACGCATAGGAAAGGGAATTGACCATATCTTTGCCAGCGGAATCATCTCCCCAACCTAAACTCGAATGGTCAGGTAGGGGATAGGATTGCATCCCTTAGAAATGTGCGACCTTCAGGGTATCTCATTCGGAATGGCACATCTAGATGTCTTGGACGGAAGCTGTTGTGGACTGGCAAGACAGCCAATCCACAGTGACGGGTAGCCGAAAGGCACGCGTTTAAGCTCACGCAAACTGGAATGAGATCTGGAACAGTTAAGGGAATTAATAGTAGCAAATAAAGTACGTAATTGATGTAATACTTAACTTTAATCCGTAATTGGAGAACATCGCTCTTGTGGATACATTAATAACAATCTCAATATAAACTGGTAATGGCGCCTTGCTAGGTCGTAGCAAATGACGTAGCTGAAGGCTTTGCTAACTATCGTCTCGGCAAATGAGAGCGTATTTGTCAGTGTAGCATCGCTAGCAAAGTCGTCTGTACAACTGGGGCGAGTGCTAGGACGTCTCTCTAGACCTGCCGTGTGGCGGCGCTCGGTCTGCAATCACTGACAGTGGCGACACGCGGGTCCGACGTATACTACCGGACCGCGGCCGATTTAAAGGCTACCACCTAGCAAGTGTGGTGTCTGGCGGTGACACCACAGAAGCATTCGGAAGACTTCCGGATAATGTAAGTGATTCTGTTTTAATAGGTGTCAATAACTTCTTGGTTTTGTAAGGAAATATCCTGGACATGAACAGAATTCTTCATCATGTACTACAAATCTCAGATTTAGTGAACTGGCGTACCAGTTCAGCCTATGAAATTCTCCATATGACAGCATTTTCCCGTATTCCTTGACGTATTAGTGATTGCAATATCCTGATAGCATATTTCACTGGTTTCTGGACGCGAGACAGTCATCTGGTCTTATGAGAGATAAAACCATAACCCGATAGTGCATCACAGATTTGATTTGGTGTATAATCAGCGTGCAAAATTTGTTGTTTGTCCTCTATGTGATTAACACGATTTGATAATCAGCAATGATGATCTTTAATGAAAGTCTTGTCGAAATATAATGTCGAGTACGACGCTTACATGCAGTAGGGCCCTAATACGATTCTACAACTGCTCTAATCCGGATACGTTATTTATTAATGTGGTCGCTGCTTCTTGCTTTATTCAACCTTTTCAGTGGCCTTAATATCTCAATACATCTCTGAAGATCAAAACTGGAACACCTGAAACCAATATCAAAAAATTTTATAATGCGACCCTGCATCATCTGTAATTATACGAGGGTTGTCCAGAAAAAAAGTTCCGATCGGTCGCGAAATGGAAACCACAGAGAAAACGAGAAACGTTTTATTTGCAACAGTTAGGTACACGTTTCACCTACTTCTGTACGTAGTCGCCGTTCCATTTCGAGTTTTGTCGAAGTGTTGTATCAACATTCCAATATCCTCGTCATAGAAAGCAGCCGCCTGTGCTTTCGGTCAGTTATATGCACTGATTTGCAGCTTACTGTCCGTGGAAAAATTTTGTCTTCATAGCCATCGATTCTTGTGAGCAGAGATGAGACTCGGGGGGAGCCAATTACGGACCTTATTGTGGGTGATAAAACACTTCTCATCGGAAACGCTGCAGGAGCGTCTTCATTGCCCTAGCAGTGTGCGACCGAGAATTGCCATGAAGAAGGAAGTGCTCGACAGCTGTGTTATGTGGGCTGCATGACACAGGCAAAATCTCTAACCAGGCCCTCATACTTGGCGGGAGACGCTATTCCCTACGCATCTTTACGTGCTCACTGTTCACTCAAAACTGAAAAGAGCAATGCGACACGATCGACGGGCATACTAGAGACACTGCCCAACACGTCTGTGCGAAGCTTTACCGGATTTTCTGAGTGGTTTCCATTTCGTGACCGATCGGAACTTACTTTCTGGACAACCCTCGTAGCTACTGGAAAATCTGTACCCCATGTCAAAGATAGAAAAATGGTCAAAAATGTGTTTGACCGTAATGCAAGTTGCTTTCAGTTTATATTTAAATAACGAAACGAACTCTATATTAATAAAAAGTGTGAGTAAAACATATTTTTGCAACTGACAAAGTGTTACATTAACAGTAAACCAAGTCTCAAACTTTAGGATATCTTCAAAGTGTATCTATGAAACAATATTTAAATTAAACTTACTTGACAGCGTAGCTCTGACCATTGTGGTTGAATCGGCATATCACTGAAATACTTATGTTCTAGATAACAGAGTATCAACAGTAATGTTGGCCATAGCATATCTGATAATAACTCTTTCTAACTCAAAGACAAACTGACATAATCGTAACTCCCTGAGTCGCTTTTAAGAGGACACCTCTCTAGTTGGCGAAAGAACGTGATGAATATTACAAAATGATACACGTCGTTTGATTTAACTAAATTATATACACGTGTTCTGTGATGCACCAATGAGATGTACACTGATGAGGCAAAACATTATGCGCATCTACTTAATAACATGTTGGTTCACCTTTGGTACGCAATACGCAACAGGCAATACAGCAGCAATTCTGTACGCTATGGATACAAGTCCTTTGCAGGTTCCCAGGGAATGTGGCACCAGGTGTTTACGCACGGGTCACACAATTCCCTCAAATTACGGGCCGATCGTTTTTATCGCGGAACTGTGGCCCTTTAGTGTCCAAAGTGTGTTCCATTGGGTTAAGATCGAACGGATTTGATGGGAAAGACTTCAACGTTAGTTCACGATCATGATCCTCAAACTATTAAAGTACGATTACGTCATACTGACAGGTACAATTACCCCGCCTGGAGATGTCATTGCCGCCGGGGAAGACATCAGTTATGAAGAGATGCAGGTTCACGTAGTCTACAGTTGCCATGTTGCCTTTGATTACTACCATAGGTCCCATGGAAGCCAAAGTGAATGTCTCCATAGAACAATATACTCCCATTGGCCTGCGTCCGTGGCGCGGTGCATTTTTCCAGCGGTAGTTCGTGATTTTGACGGGGTATCTGAACACGACCGCTGACCTGGTGTCACAACAAACGTGATTCAGTCAACCAGGGGCACGTTTCCATTGATCCACTGTCCAATCTCAAGGGTCCCGTGCCCACTGGAAACGTAACTGTCGTTGTCGCTGAGTCAACATTGTCAACTTTACAGACAATTGCTGCAGAAGGCCCATGTTCAACAATGTGTGTTGATAGGTGTGCTCCGAAACAAATGTACCTGTAACGTCAGTGTACTCTGTCGCCACATCTGTCACAGATCGCTGTTTATCCTGCTTCACGTCCCGATGAGGCGTGTATGTCAGTTTGTCATCTACTTGAGTTTTCACCGTCCTTCAACCAATTTCCATACATGTCAGACAGAAGAGCGTGAACAGCCAATCAGTTTGGTCGTTTCAGAGATCCTTGTTCCCAGATGCTGTACCATAAGAATAGAGATTCTCTCTTTGTCTCTGCTCTACTTATTTACATTCTATGCCACGTCACATGCCCAGAACGACACCACGCAGCATTTGATCTTACAGTGAGCAGTTTTTACAATATTTTGCCTCATCAGTGTATTTCACGTACTTATCCTTTGAGTGTCTTAACTTCACTGTAGCCCGCATCTCGTGGTTGTGCGGTAGTGTTCTCGCTTCCCACGCCCGGGTTCCCGGGTTCGATTCCCGGCGGGGTCAGGGATTTTCTCTGCCTCGTGATGGCTGGGTGTTGTGTGCTGTCCTTAGGTTAGTTAGGTTTAAGTAGTTCTAAGTTCTAGGGGACTGATGACCATAGATGTTAAGTCCCATAGTGCTCAGAGCCATTTGAACCATTTTGAACTTCACTGTACCTGTGTCTTCCTTGGTGGGCTTAAATTACCTGCTATTTATGGTTTGTGTCGGACATCTCTAACTCCCTATTTTTTACGTTGCTTTAATTCAAACAAACACGTCGTTACTAGAACACAATTGATATATCACGGCAGAAATATTGTCAATCTAATCAAACTCACATATTTCGATGATTGCCCACCAATAAAGCGTAAGTATGAATTTATTATATGATTTTTGACATATCAAAAAATTACGTATGTAGATGTAATATCAGAAAGAATAGTGTAATACAAGTAACACGAAATTTTACAAACGAACAACTAGGGTATTCTTGCGCTCTATCAACTTTGAGGTTGCTAGCAGCAAGTCTTCAGCTCTACCACCAGATTTGATTGTGGAACAGTGTTACGTGTTTTGACTGATGGCCTCCGGTTCTCCTCAGTCACTGAATGGGGATCGTTTCTTACTCCATTTGCGTAAAATATGTGCATCTCGGCAGTGTTGGATGTTAGTGCTAGCAGCCATTATCAGAGTTTGAATATACAACACTAGTACGGGACCAAAGGTGGTAATGGAACCAAAGGTCCATAGCTTACCTTATGTAAACAATGACGTCACTTGACGTTGCCCCTTATGAAAAGAATAGCGTCACTATTTTTTTTATGTGAGTCTAGTGTAAGCAACGGCTCACTTTGCTGTAGACTTCTTTTAAACCAAAAGGGCACAGGATGCTTTGATCCTTACGTAAACAAACCGCTCACTTGTGCTCATAAGCTATGTTTATGCAACTGTAATTTTTGACCCCTCCTCCCCCCCCCCCCCCACACACACAAAAAAAAAAAGGATTTCATGCCTGCCTTGACTATTTGACATTACAGTGGATGCATGAAATTCAAAAGAGTTTATTTTATGTCTTAATTACTATAATTCATGACGTCATGTCTGCCACGGTGCGTTGACATTATCACTCCTACATACGACGACCTTCCATTGCTATGGAGAGTTTTGGGGTTATTTCTTATAATTTTGGGGCAACTTGTTACGATTTTCTCCCAGTATTCAAAATACCGACTTTCAATTACTTTTCAAGATCGTTATCTGAAGACATAAACAGATTATCGTAAATACACGACTTTTAATGTTTAACCGTTACCACTGTGCATTATTTAATAAAGTACACTCTTGCTACAGACAAAATACCCTTATATCACACAGTTTCATGTTTAACAATTAGAACAGTGCAATATTTAAACAAATACACTTTTGCTATGTACCAAGTCTATTTATGTAGGAATTTTTCACTGTAAGGAACTTGTCGCCACCTTATTAGTGTCTTAAACACAATGGTTTACACACTGTAACATCACTAGCAAGTTAACACTATAACATTACAGTAGGCATGTAAATATGGGTCGGATATAAAAAATCCAAGTAGGAGTTGTTTCTACAGGTAATCGTGTACATTCTAAAACACGCGCAAGATATTGCTAATTTAAAATAATTTCCCATGTGTAAATAATTTACCACCACCATTGGCATAGGACAGGAATGGTAAAGTTACGCATTTTAATTAAATCAACCAAAAAGTATCTTCCACCATCTGCTCCACCATTAAAGAATCATAATTTTTAGCGTCAAAACGTAGAAGTGATACGCAGAACCACCCTTTGTCAACGTAGTCGATCGTCCATAATATTAAGAAGAACATCATTTTATTCCTCGCAGAGTGCTGTTGTTAAGACCTGTACAATACAGTTCGGTATCATCCAATAACAAGCGCTTTACGATGTAAGAGTAGTATGTCGCCGGCAGCTGTTACACACCTCTAGCCTAGTAATAACTTGACGCTGCAGAGAAAACTGTATCGTGGGATATATCCTATTCCATTACATAACAATTACAATGTTGCCTACCCCCATGCATCGGGTTTGTACTTCACAATTCAGTATCATCTGTCACCGGGTGCTTTTTGATGTGGGAACTGTGCTCTAAATATAGCTTGTACACTCCGCAAAGCTATAAGCGACTTGACGCATTGAGGTCTACTGGAAAAATATCAAATTCCTTTAACACACAAACCATTTATAACATACCAGTTATAGCTCGTTACCCACACCTGTATGTCATATTACTTTAGAAATATTATACCAGGTTTACAGACACACTTACAAAACATCGTTATACAATGAAAGTAATCAGAAATTTTGATATAAGTTGCGAGCGCTACACACAAGAGGCGGATGAGATATCGTATCTGTGCTTTAATAGATGAAGATGATACATTATAGAGACGTGATGTAAATAAAACTACCATTTCTCCTACATAAGAGCAATACCGTGGAAGCAAGAGGGATATTGGAAGAAGTTGGCAAGGAAGTACTGGATACCATTTCGAGAAAATATAGAGAAACCATGTGACTTTGCCGTATAAAGTGGCATTGGCTGGCGTTAACATGGATCTTCTAATGGACCAACCACCTGGACCGTTACAACAACTTTATGTAGACTACTATTACCTTGTAGATGGGGATAGGACACAAGATTTTGGTAGGGTTTTTAACAAAACTGAGATGTGTAACTAATGAAAGCGTCTCTGTGTAAGGAAACTAATTTTTTGTGAACAACGATAAGACAGAAACTTCCTGGCAGATCAAAACTGTATGCCGGACCGAGACTCGAACTCGTGACCCTTACCTTTCGCGTGCAAGTGCTCTACCGACTTTTTTTTTAATAATCTTTATTGAACAAACTAAAAGTACATATACATTCACTATCTCAGAGTTCTTCAAGGTACCATTTAAACATGAACAAATGACTGTCAATTAAACAAAAAAATATTTAAAATAAACATTAAATACAACAAAATATAACATACTCTGTCTTCTTCCTTTTTTTGTTCTTTTTATTATTTGTTTTTGTTTGGTCGATGCATGAGAACGTGGATAAGGGTGTTGCATCATGTGACAGGTAGGCATGGCACACCCCAACTTTGAAGGGGGTCAAGGAAGACGCTGCGGAGATAACCGGCAAAAGCTTGTCGGTAAGATGGTTTTCGGGTGAGGGTGCTATGCGCGGTCACAACTTTGTACCAGAAGTCAAGGGCTGTATGCGGACCACTCTGAAACACGTATTCTAAAGCCTGTCCTCGAAACCAGATTAGGGTATGGTGCTTAGCAAGAGGGTAGTGAAATGTCTGGGGCAACAACAGGAAATCCGGGGTTACCGTCGTTGGCGGGGCACGGAGGTAAAAGCCCACGATTCGTTGGATGAGGAGCCATACGTTTTGTTTCAGGGGGCACGTAAGACGGTGCTCGTCGGTGTCTTCGAGCTGACAGTCAGGGCAGAGTGGGGAGGTGGCCAGTCCTATGCGATAAAGTCGACTATTAGTCGGGAATTTTCCATAGACTAAAACATATCAGAGTGCAGACACAGACGACGGTAAAAAGGGTGCATGCACACACCCCCAAACCGTTCGCCAGTTAATGTCAGGACGTTGTAGCACCATGGGGTCGCAAGGGTTGGACAGCATAAACAAACGATAATAATCTTTTGTACGGGGAGGGCGGGTGACTGGAAGATCGGCCCGAACGTAGCTGAGTTCTATGAAACAATTGGCGGCGTGGTACAATGATGGAGAAATAGGTGCCACATTGCTCGGTGGATCGAGAGAAGCTGGTCAGACGATATCTAAGAGACTGCGTGTTAAGGACGGGACCGGCCCCCGCCAGTGCCGCAACAGAGTGTGGACATAGAGTGCAGAAGATCGTGCCCGCACGTTGACGAGGCCGAGGCCACCTTTTGCAGGAGGCAGTGTTAGAGTGTTGTAGCGGACTTTGAAAAGTGCCCCTGCTGACACGAAATATCCAAAGGCTGATTGGATGCGGCGGCCAAGGAGTAACGGCACTGGGAGGATCTGGGCGACGTGTACCAGTTTAGGGGCGACATACATGTTGACATAGGACACACGTTGGAGTTGGTTTAAGTTACGGTGCACTTGACAGCGGACATGGTGCCGGATCGACTACAAAAGTCGCCGGTAAGCGAGGGTCACTGTGCGGTGTGTGGAGCTCGTAAATTCGATACCCAAATAACGAAGGGTGGTACTAACTGGGAGTGGGGTTGGCACCATAGCCGGGAGGCCGCGCCCAATGTGCATCATAGTCGATTTACGGACGTTAAGAATGCTACCAGAAAGACGTCCATACTGGTGGATCCATTGGATGGCGTCACTGAGTTCCGTGGAGGAGCAGGTGAGAAAGAGGAGGTCGTCCGCAGAAGCCCTGCAGTGAAAGGTGTAGTCACGCAAAGTGAGACCCTGCAGTCTAGAGGTAAGACCAGTGATGAGGGGTTCAAGTGCAATGGCGTATAGTAAAGTAGACATAGGGCATCCTTGACGCACAGAGCGGCGTATAGGAATCGGTCTTACAAGCCTCCCATTGACTTGTACCATCGCGACCGCGGGAAGTAGTAACCGGCGAATGGCATCGACAAAAGGTAATGGGAACCTCATACGTGTCGCCACCATGAGGAGGAATGGGTGTCGAACGCGATCAAAGGCACTCGTGAAATCGACGGATACCAGTGCTGCACGAAGGCGACAAACTGACGCCAGTGCGATGAGGTCACGGCATTCTCCTAGGGCTGTTTGTAAGGTGGCCCCACAACCACGTGCAGTCTGCTCCGGTTAAAGGACCGTAGGTAAGACGGTGCGTATGCGCGCTGCTAAGAGGCGTGCACAGATTTTATAGTCTGCAGTCAGTAGTGCAAGGGGGCGATATGCAGAGACATGAGATCCTCCCTTCGGCTTAGGCACAGGTAGAAGAATGCCAGTGACGAATTCAGGTGGAATTGGGAAGGACGGAGTAAAGAGTTCCTGAATCATTTCCTTCCAGCGAGGAAGCATTAACGTGGTGAACGCCCGGTAAAACTCCACTGGGAGACCATCTGGTCCTGGTGATTTGTTCTTGTCCCCTTTGTTGATCGCATCTACCACCTCTTCTGCGGTGATTGCAGACATCATGGACGTTGACTCCGCTACGGTGAAGGTCCGATCAGGGGAAGGACGGAGATCATCAGGAATGGGCGTCGCCATCGGTTCATCATCATAAAATTGGCGATAATGTTCAGCAAAGGCAGACACCACTGCCGCCTGTGTTGTGGGGTGAACACCATCGGTGGTCGTGATGTTGGGGACGAAAAGTCGATGTCGACGACTATGGTCGGATGCGGCGTGGATTGTGGATGGGGTTTCGTCGTGGAGGAGGTCTTGTCGTCGTGAACGCAACACGACACCATGCAGTCGTGCACGTTGGAGAGAGAGGAGACGAGCTTTAGTACGCCGTCGTTCCGTATGGGTGTCAGGTGATGGAGGGACCGCATCGAGCTCACGGAGACGGCGTAGTGAAAATTTGTGGTTCAAATGGTTCAAATGGCTCTGAGCACTATGGGACTCAACTGCTGAGGTCATTAGTCCCCTAGAACTTAGAACTAGTTAAACCTAACTAACCTAAGGACATCACAAACATCCATGCCCGAGGCAGGATTCGAACCTGCGACCGTAGCGGTCTTGCGGTTCCAGACTGCAGCGCCTTTAACCGCACGGCCACTTCGGCCGGCAAAATTTGTGGTGTCTCGATGCCATGCTGCTGCTTCCTTGCCACATTGCATCAATACCTTTCTGATCGTAGGTTTGGCACATTTAAGCCACCAATGGAACGTGGATGTGTACTGCGGGAGGCGTCTTTCGCAAGACTCCCATGTAGTGGCAATACATTGTCGGCAGTGTGGATCATTGAGGAGGGAGGTATTAAGCATCCAGTAACCTCTGCTGCGCCACATTGACTGAGGTGGCAGAGCCAGGGAGCAAATGACGGCGCAGTGGTCCGAAAATGCAAGGGGCCATCGTTCAGCTTGGGTGACTTCATTGCCAAGATGGGGAGAGACATAAAACCGGGCCAGTCGGCTCGCAAAATGTGCTGTATAATGAGTAAAACCGGGGGTATTGCCATGAATTTTCTCCCAAACGTCCACTAGATGAAAATCCTCGATTAAGGTGAGCAGCGCCGGGCATGGCGAATAACCAGGCATTTGGTCCTGCGGATGGAGGACGCAGTTGAAATCGCCTCCCATAATAAGGCGATCATAGCGTCCAGAAAACAGGGGCGCCACGTCATGTCCGAAGAAAGTGGACCGCTGCTGACGGTTCGTGGAGCCAGACTAGGCGTAGATATTGATGACGCGCGTGTCGAAGATGGTAACAGCCATGCCCTTTCCACAGGGAAGGATTGTCGTGTCCTTGAGTGGGATTCCTTCGCGTATGTAGAAAGCCACACCACGTCCTGATTGATCACATGTAGACGTGTATGAGTCGTAGCCGTAGACTGGTGGCAGTGTGGCAACGCGTACTTCCTGAAGAAGGGCGACGTCGACGTCAGAGGCCCGAAGCATGTCACATAGGAGTTGCAGCTCGGGTGCAGTGACGATCATGTTGATGTTCAGTGTGGCGAACCGGTACGTTTGTGTCAGTGGTGGTGGACGCGCATCTACCATCACCAAGGGAAGTGTGAGGAGGGCACCGACAGGAAGTCCCGTCCCATCAGCTGCAATGCCTCGCTTTTGATGTTAACAGGCAGCCTTGTCCGACGGAGGCAATTCATCCGGAGGAGGGGGCGTGTCTTCCTCAATGTCGTCGGCCCATGCTCCTGTGCCGTGGGTCTGTCCAATGTCCATGGGAATGGCGTCGTGGTGAGAGAGATCTGGAGTTGTCGGCGGGGAGACAGGCGTCTCAACCTGCGCACCGATCGTTACATTGTGCGTGGCGACCTCCATGGTGGTCCCGTCCTGCGAAAAGCCTTGTTCATCGTGAAAGTTGTCCGCCGACCTTTGCGTGGAAATGTCGGCTGGTTGGGTGTCGTCTTCGTCGTCGCGGGTGGCGACACTTTGAGAGCCCGTGGGTGAACGGCGACGGCGTTTGCGCCTACGTGGCGAGCGTTGTTTGCGCACGTGTTCCTCAGTGTCGGACGACGGCAAGGTGGAGCGTCGACCTTCTTCGAAGGCGTTGGTGGGTACAATCAAATTGTCAAACAGGTGGTTCTAGGCGCTCAGTCCGGAACCGCACGACTGCTACGGTCGCAGGTTCGAATCCTGCCTCGGGCATGGATGTTTGTGATGTCCTTAGGTTAGTTAGGTTTAAGTAGTTCTAAGTTCTAGGGGACTGATGACCACAGACGTTTAAGTCCCATAGTGCTCAGAGCCAGCCATCAAACAGGTGTTGTGAAGAAGTACTGTTCTCCTCAGCGTCCGGTGCGGGAGCCTGTTCGGCGGCAAGGTTGTCAGGTGGGACGTCCGCACCGTCCGCAGGTGACTGGGACGGTGGGACGTGCCGATCGGAAGGACCGGGCGACGGACTGGACGAAACTGTAGACTTGGCAAGAGCCGCTGCGTAAGTGACCGATAGGGCGGTCATCGTGGGTGTGACGGACACTTTTGACAACGGGAACTGCCCGACACGTCGTTGAATGCATTCAGACCGGAGGTGACCTTCTTTCCCGCAACCGGAACAGGTCCGAGGTTGGCCGTCGTACATTATAATGGCACGACAGCCTCCGATACGTAGATAGGAAGGCACGTGTTTCTGCAACTCGATGCGGACCTGTCTAACACCGTTTAAAACGGGATAGGTTTGAAATTGTACCCATCGTTCGGCAACATGTTCCAGAACTTTGCCATAGGGACGGCGCGCCTCGATGACGACGTCTGCAGGTAGTTCGAACGGCAGTTCGAAGATCCTTATCGTCCGTGTGCCGAGACCTGCGTGATCGACGGTAACGGGTCCGACGTTGCCGTCGGAATGACAGAAGCGCAGTCCACGTTTTGCCTCTTGAAGCACCTTATCGCACGCCACGTCGTTGATCATTTTGACGTAGACGGTACTGCTAACTATGGACAGGTGGATACCAATTAGATCCGTTGGTGGTATTTTAACTTCATCGCGAATAAATCGTTCTACTTCCAGGGCCTTGGGTCGGGCGAAGTCGGAACAAAAGTAGAAACGTGATGTCTTCTTCCGATAGTTGTGCGCCATGGTGGTCTAGAAGGGAAAAACGGCACTTACAGCGGCCGAAGTAAACACAAACACACCGTGCGCGCCTCGCCCGCAGAGCTCTGGCGCGTGACCGCCTTGCAGCACTGCCGGCGGCAGACTGCCGACTGAGCTATCCAAGCACGACTCACGACCCCTCCTCACAGCTTTACTTCCGCCAGTACCTCTTCTCCTACCTTCCAAACTTTACAGAAGCTCTCCTGCGAACCTTGCAGAACTAGCACTCTTGATAGAAAGGATATTGCGGAGACATGGCTTAGCCACAGCCTGGGGGTGTTTCCAGAATGAGATTTTCACTCCGCTGCAGAGTGTTCCAGCAGTGTTCCAGCAGTAAAACGTGGTGTGTCTGTAATGTATGGCAATACTCTTTAGTTTGCATCATACTTTGTAGATAGAGACATAGAAGGTAAGTAGACATTTCAGATATTCTGCATGTGTGTGATAAGTGAAGGTGACGGCATACACAGCATGGCACGTGACTGCCCATGGTTGGTCAGCTGTCAGAGAATGACGAGTTTTAATATTTATTATAGCCAATGTAAAGATGGGTACTTTACAGGTCTTGCAACGGAAAACCATGTTGGCGTGACGGAATTTTAATAATGTCTCATTTCTGGAAGTATCCCTAGTGATTAACAGATGAGATGCAGAATTATTAGAGTACGTGTTTTAAGATTGCCTACATATAGTGCCTATGGCAGCTGCTCGCTGAGTGTGCTGTCACCTTTGAGGAGTGCGTGATGCATAAACGGAGATCGATTGTTCCACGTAGGTGAGATGAGAGTTAATTGTCTATACGGCCAGCCACCATCGTGCTGTGGGCTAGTTGCAACTGCTGGAGACTCATGCAAGTGACCATTGGCTAAAGCTGCATCTCGCCTGTGCCCATCAGAGGAGAAAGAGTAGCCATCTAGTGCACATAATTGTGGGGGCAGCAGCGGTACTGGCGTTTTAGCACAATGTCGTACCATTCTGTGCGGGTGGATAGTGCATAGGCTGTGTGCACCTATAAAGCGTATCAGAGAAGATATGTTTAAATGCGTAACTCTAATATTCCCATCTTAAGCCAGTGGTGGTATTAGCCGTACAAGTGTGCAAAATGGTTTAGGCCTAGGATATTAGGATATTTTAGCAATGTCTTGAGTGTGTTTATTAACTTACATACTTATCTCCATAGACGTTCCTATTTGGATTTTTTTATTTCTCACCGTGGGTTACGAGTATATCATAGTCTTATAGTGTCAGACCCCTCTAATGTAGTCCGATAGTGATGAAATAATATGGTAGCCCATTGTTTTTAACATACTAGTAATGCTGGGACTAGTTCTTTACAGTGAAATGTTCCTGCATAAATAGAGTTTGTATGAAGTAATAGTGTATTTGTTTAAATAATGCATAGTGGTAATTGTTGAATATTAAAAGTCTTGTATTTATGATCATTTATGTGTGTCTTGCGATGAATAACCTGAAAAGTAGTTGACAGTGAGGATTTTGAACTCTGGGAAAATATCGTAACAAATAGCCCAAAATTGTAACGAATTGCTCCATAACTGTACACAGCAACGGAAGTGGTCATACGTTGTGATACCAATGGCAAAATTCCTGCACAGCCATGGTGTGTAAAATATGGTTATTTAGCTAATAGTTTTACATAATTGATTTACCGACTCATACAGTGTATCAGGTGAATATAAAATGATTTTAAAACTATTAAAATATGAAATTCAATGAAAGGTCAAATAGTCTTCAGCAGCTGTTTTTATTGAAGTCGATTAGAGGCTCACACAACCGATTTCAAAACCCTTTAAGTTTCATGTTCTTGTGTATATAGTGCTATGTCATATGTTATAGGGAGCTAATACTGAATGCAGTAGAGTAATAGGTGGCGTGGCTAGGCAAAGTTCTCAGCCGTTAATTGGTTAAACTATCATCAACTATGAACATCCAGTCTGTGTTAGAACCGCGAACTGTCGTTACTTCACCGATTAAAAATTTCTACTGTAGGCCAGCAACGAACAATGTCCCTTGTAAACGTTATACAAGAAAGTATGAGTCCAGAAGCCGACACGCTTATGTTTGTTTGTCACATATATAAAAGTAATCGTAACGGCTGACAACACAAGCTACGAGGTGCCCACAGTGTGTTGACGGGGTGTGTGCGGTGACTGCCGTCTGGGTACTGAGAAGTCAGCCCCTGACCCACTTCACACGCTCCGGCAACACATTGTGGACACCTCGTAGTTTGTGTTATCAGACGCTACAATTACTATAATGTTAGTGACAAACACACAGAAGCGTCTCGGCTTCCGGACCCATGTTTCCCTGTATAACCTTTATGTGGCAACGGGAGCATGTTGTAATCGATAAAGCGATGACAGTTCGTGATTTTAACACAGATGGACATTCATCAATGATGATGGCGTTACCAGTTGACGGCTGAGAACTTCGTCTCTGTAGTGGCTCCCTACACCATTTGACATAGCACTATATACCCCAGAACATGCAACCCAAAAGTTGCGAAACCGGTTGTGTGGCCTTTTCATTTAGTTTTATATTTTAGTAGTTCTAAAACCTGCTTATATACACTTGATATACTGTATGAATTTGTCCGCCTGCTTGTCTGGGTGGTAACGTGGTTGTTTCCCATGCACTGCGCCCGGGTTCGATCCCGGCCGGGTTGGAGATTTTCTCTGCTCGTGAACTGGATGTTGTATTGTCCTCATCATCGGTTGCAAGGCGCCCAATGTGGGGCCGACTGAAATAAGACTTAACCTTGAGGGCCGAACCCGAAGAGACCTCCCGGCCAACAATGCTCTACGATCATTTAATTTTTGATGTATGAGTTGATCAATCGATTGTCTATAACTGTTTTCAGCTTGGCTGCCCTAGTTTTAAAATTATCTGCTTCATTCAGTAGGATGATGCTCCTTTGAATTTCATTCATCATGGTAATACCAAAGTGCCTAGGCAACTATGATTCCAGTTTTTTAGTCATAAATTAGACTTCTTAAACCTAACATAAGAGCATGTGTGACTGGTTGTTAAAGCAAGGGTAAATCTTTCAGAGGAGATTTTGTTTACATAAGGGCTACACCCAAATGAGCAGTTTGCTTACATAAGGGTCAAAGCATATGGCAGACATTTTGTTTGCATAATGATCTCAGTCATCTGAGCAGAGTCTTTACATTTGACTGTCACAAACATAACACTCATGTACTTGCTCACGTTAGGGGCCAAGGCCAAGTGATGTTGTTTGGATAAGGCGAATGATGGGCCCTTTGTTCCAGCATAACCTTTGAACTAACATAAACGCCAGCAGTCATTCTCATGGTGTTATTCAGTTGGATGGTTATTTTCTATGCATTGGGACTGTATCGCCTAAACTGGGGCACAGCATTCACCGGTCCACAAGACAAGATCCGTGACAGAAGATCACAGGGCGGATGCTCATGTTCCCCAGGCTATACCACGAGCATAAATATTTCGATGAGCATAATATTTAAACAGATCTTCAAATATAAATTTGTCAAGTGATTCAAGACTTCATTTCCAGGCGTTTCCAGACTATAACTCACGTCACAGGACAACATTATTTAGGAATGAGAAAAACTGTTATTTCCCTGTATCGTTACAGATTCGTGTGATCAGAGAAAAACAGAGTCGCAATAAATAACGAATTGCTCAGTAACTGCACAGAAGCGCCAGAGAAACTGGTATAAGCATGCATATTCAAATACAGAGATATGTAAACAGGCAGGATACGGCGCTGCTGTCAGCAACGTCTATATAAGACAACAATTGTCTGGCGCAGCTGTTAGATCGGTTACCGCTGTTACACTGGCAAATTATCAAGATTTAAGCGAGTTTGAACGTGGTGTTTTAGTCGGCGCACGACCAATGGAAAACGGCATCTCCGAGGTAGCAATGAAGTTGGGATTTACCGGTACGACCATTTCACGAGTGTAACGAGAATATCAGGAATCCGGTAAAACATCAAATCTCCGACATCACTGTGGCCGGAAAAATATCCTGCAAGAACTGAGGACTGAAGAGAATCGTTCAACTTAGCAGAAGTGCAACCCTTCCACAAATCGCTGCTGATTTAAATGCTGGGCCATCAACAAGTATCAGCTTGCGAACCGTTCAACAAAACATCATCGATATGGGCTTTCGGAGCCGAAGGCCCACTCATATACCCTTGATGACTGCACGACCCAAAGCCCGGGCCCCTCAACACCGACATTGGACTGTCAATGACTGGCAACATGCTGCCTGATCGTACGAGTCTCGTTTCAAATTGTATCGTGCGGATGGACGTGTAAGGATATGGAGACAACCTCATGAATCCAAGGACCTAGCATGCCAGCAGGGGACTATTCAAGCTGGTGGACGCTCTGTAATGGTGTAGGGCGTGTGCAGTTGGGGTGATATGGGACCCCTGACATTTGCGTAAGCATCCTGTCAGATCACCTGCATCCATTCATATGCAATGTGCATTCTGACGGACTTGGGCAATTGCAACAGCAGAATGGGACACCCCACACGTCCAGAATTGCGACAGCGTGGCTCCAGGAACACTATTCAGAGTTTAAACACGTCTGCTGGCCGCCCAATTCCCCAGACATGAACATTATTGAGCATATCCGGAATAAAATGCAAAGTGCTATTCTGAAGAGATCTCCATCCCCTCGTACTCTTACAGATTTATGGACAACCCTGTAGGATTCATGGTGTCAGTTCCCTCCAGCACTACTACTTCAGAGCTAAGTCGATTCTACGTCGTATCATGTTGCGGCACTTCTGCGTGCTCGCGGGGGCCCTACATAATATTAGGCATATCGTATATGAACTTCACATCTGTGATCTACAAATCAAAACGAAAACATTAGGTAAACGAACGTCGTCGCTGTGACTGCTCTTTGAGAGCATAATCTTATGAAATGCATATCACTGATGTCGTATCCCAGATGTGAATTAAAAAAACAGAATTCAGAGTGATCATGAATTATTCCTCGTGGTGTCACCAGATTGCTCAATGAATTTAGAGACCTGCGGAGGCGCAAGGCAGTATCACTGCATGAGAAAACGCCATTTTCTGGCAAGAGAGCTCGGAAAGTGTTACGTTACTTGTAATGCTTACAATATAGTTGGTAGAAGGGAAGGATTAATTTTATGTTGGAACTTTATAACGTTATTTAAGCTCGTTGGTGGTAGCTCGAGATGGGCGTTCATACACACATACAATACGAAGCCTAGAACAACAGTGTTGTCACAGAATTAATTATAGTTCACAATAAGAACGTCCCAAGATATTCCAAGCCCATAATGGAAGATCAAGTATTAGTTTAGCACAATCCAAATAAAGAGAAGTCCAGGTAGGAATAAAATCCGTATCACAGGTCAGAAAACCGTCTTAGGGTACAGGCAGCCGTTGCGGTCGACGGTAAGCGCGGCACTGGCTGTTGTTGCGCCTATTTCTTCACTTGGTCAGCATAACCTTCGGTTTACAGTGAAAGCTTAAAAATTTGATGTAGTTTCATTAGTCTAAAGTTTTTTCTTCTTAATAACCTGGTAATTATACAGCTATTCCTGGTTGACGTTCTTTCTTCTAAGTGTAAATTATTCCCCGCTACCGAAATAGTGGATTAACGGGCGTAATCAGACGAGAAGTCCTTAGGCTCTTCGACTGTCGCCAGAGGTGTTTACTATGCGAGGCGCTGTGAGGAGTGTTTAAGAAAAAGTCTGCTGTGGTACTCTTAGCAGTGAGCCAATCGCTCCACGTTCAACTGTCTCGCTGTATGGCAAAGTACTAATTTTTAGGCCTAATGTTAACAAGTGTTACGTTCCCATCCGAAAGGACAGCTCCTCGTTAACATTGCCTCCGAACATAAGTGACAGCGAGAAATATTAAATTTTATGTATCGCTTCTGTGCAAATGCTAGTGATTGGCTACTGTAATCCAGCACTTCTCGTCCGCTTGCCAATCAAATTTTGGTTTGGATACTTCGCTCACTATACTCACTGGAATCGTAAAGCTTACGGCACTTCAGACACTGCCCAGTGAATTCCAATACACGATAAAATTAATCATACTTTCTATCAAATAGGGGTAATGCAGGAGTAGGTTTAATAATGAATAAAAAAATAGGAGTGCGGGTAAGCTACTACAAACAGCATAGTGAACGAATTATTGTGGCCAAGATAGACACAAAGCCCATGCCTACTACAGTAGTACAAGTTTATATGCCAACTAGCTCGGCAGATGATGAAGAAATTGATGAGATGCATGACGAGATAAAAGAAATTATTCAGGTAGTGAAGGGAGACGAAAATTTAATAGTCATGGGTGACTGGAATTCGTCAGTAGGAAAAGGGAGAGAAGGAAACATAGTAGGTGAATATGGATTGGGGGGAAGAAATGAAAGAGGAAGCCGCCTTGTAGAATTTTGCACAGAGCATAACTTAATCATAGCTAACACTTGGTTCAAGAATCATAAAAGAAGGTTGCATACCTGGAAGAATCCTGGAGATACTAAAAGGTATCAGATAGATTATATAACGGTAAGACAGAGATTTAGGAACCAGGTTTTAAATTGTAAGACATTTCCAGGGGCAGATGTGGATTCTGACCACAATCTATTGGTTATGAACTGCAGATTGAAACTGAAGAAACTGCAAAAAGGTGGGAATTTAAGGAGATGGGACCTGGATAAGCTGAAAGAACCAGAGGTTGTAGAGAGTTTCAGGGAGAGCATAAGGGAACAATTGACAGGAATGGGGGAAAGAAATACAGTAGAAGAAGAATGGGTAGCTCTGAAGGATGAAGTAGTGAAGGCAGCAGAGGATCAAGTAGGTAAAAAGACGAGGGCTAATAGATATCCTTGGATAACAGAAGAAATATTGAATTTAATTGATGAAAGGAGAAAATATAAAAATGCAGTAAATGAAGCAGGCAAAAAAGAATACAAACGTCTCAAAAATGAGATCGACAGGAAGTGCAAAATGGCTAAGCAGGGATGGCTAGAGGACAAATGTAAGGATGTAGAGGCTTGTCTCACTAGGGGTAAGATAGATACAGACTACAGGAAAATTAAAGAGACCTTTGGAGAGAAGAGAACCACTTGTATGAATATCAAGAGCTCAGATGGCAACCCAGTTCTAAGCAAAGAAGGGAAGGCAGAAAGGTGGAAGGAGTATATAGAGGGTTTATACAAGGGCGATGTACTTGAGGACAATAGTATGGAAATGGAAGAGGATGTAGATGAAGATGAAATGGGAGATAAGATACTGCGTGAAGAGTTTGACAGAGCACTGAAAGACCTGAGTCGAAACAAGGCCCCGGGAGTAGACAACATTCCATTAGAACTACTGATGGCCTTGGGAGAGCCAGTCATGACAAAACTCTACCATCTGGTGAGCAAGATGTATGAGACAGGCGAAATACCCTCAGACTTCAAGAAGAATATAATAATTCCAATCCCAAAGAAAGCAGGTGTCGACAGATGCGAAAATTACCGAACTATCAGTTTCATAAGTCACAGCTGCAAAATACTAACGCGAATTCTTTACAGAAGAATGGAAAAACTGGTAGAAGCGGACCTCGGGGAAGATCAGTTTGGATTCCGTAGAAATGTTGGAACACGTGAGGCAATACTAACCTTACGACTTGTCTTAGAGGAGAGATTGAGAAAGAGCAGACCTACGTTTCTGGCATTTGTGGACTTAGAGAGGGCTTTTGACAACGTTGACTAGAATACTCTCTTTCAAATTCTGAAGGTGGCAGGGGTAAAATACAGGGAGCGAAAGGCTATTTACAATTTGTACAGAAACCAGATGGCAGTTATAAGAGTCGAGGGGCATGAAAGGGAGGCAGTGGTTGGGAAAGGAGTGAGACAGGGTTGTAGCATCTCCCCGATGTTATTCAATCTGTATATTGAGCAAGCAGTAAAGGAAACAAAAGAAAAATTCGGAGTAGGTATTAAAATTCATGGAGAAGAAGTAAAAACTTTGAGGTTCGCCGATGACATTGTAATTCTGTCAGAGACAGCAAAGGACTTGGAAGAGCAGTTGAACGGAATGGACAGTGTCTTGAAAGGAGGATATAAGATGAACATCAACAAAAGCAAAACGAGGATAATGGAATGTAGTCAAATTAAATCGGGTAATGCTGAGGGGATTAGACTAGGAAATGAGACACTTAAAGTCGTAAAGGAGTTTTGCTATTTAGGGAGCAAAATAACTGATGATAGTCGAAGTAGAGAGGATATAAAATGTAGACTGGCAATGGCAAAGAAATCGTTTCTGAAGAAGAGAAATTTGTTAACATCGAGTATAGATTTAAGTGTCAGGAAGTTGTTTCTGAAAGTATTTGTACGGAGTGTAGCCATGTATGGAAGTGAAACATGGACGATAACCAGTTTGGACAAGAAGAGAATAGAAGCTTTCGAAATGTGGTGCTACAGAAGAATGCTGAAGATAAGGTGGGTAGATCACGTAACTAATGAGGAGGTACTGAATAGGATTGGGGAGAAGAGAAGATTGTGGCACAACTTGACTAGAAGAAGGGATCGGTTGGTAGGACATGCTTTGAGGCATCAAGGGATCACAAATTTAGCATTGGAGGGCAGCGTGGAGGGTAAAAATCGTAGAGGGAGACCAAGAGATGAATACACTAAGCAGATTCAGAAGGATGTAGGTTGCAGTGGGTACTGGGAGATGAAGAAGCTTGCACAGTATAGAGTAGCATGGAGAGCTGCATCAAACCAGTCTCAGGACTGAAGACCACAACAACAACAACAACTTTCTAACAAGTCCCACATCTCCATGCCTGCTCAGAAATCACGTGTCGTAGTATCTAACGTGTCCGGTGAACATATATCGTCCTCTTGTAAGTTCAAAATAATTATTTACCTAATTTTACACGATCTCTACACTATATACATTTACCTGAATATGTTTTGTTTTTCATTCCTTTTGTTTCACATGTGAATATATTGATGTATTTTTACCTTACGTAGTGAAGAACGAACATTCGTTTTATCAAGCGCTATTTCATTAATTTCGTGACAGTTTTTGTACAGAATTTCCCAAGACGTTCTATGAGGGTTGCTGTTTGTAGCTTCTACAACAAATATACATAATTTTTTTGAAAGGGAAGTCATCATCACAGAAACGAAGCATCAGGAAGTTTCAGCTAAAGTATTTGGTCATGTAACTAACATGAACAAATATGGAAGCCTCTGGGAGATGATCAGATTAAAATGAAGTCAGATAAATTGCCACATATCTCGTCATGGATCTTTGTTTTCCTTGGCCTTTTCATAGAGGTCTCGATATAGGCAAAAAGACAATATTTTCATTTTTTCAATTGTTTAGTTTAAATACTGGAATCTTCAACCAGGACACATACAAATCGTCCCTCCAAAACCTCCGAGACTGATTTTCTTTCTAGCATGTAAGCGACGTCAGCGCAACAACTACGGTGGCAGTTTGAACTAACAACTCTAAACAACACATGTGCATTCGACCAATCAGTTGTGAGCCAGCAGTATGCGTGCGGTCGTAGTAGGTCATCGTTGTTGTGTCACAAATCACAATGGAGTAGCATGCAAAAATCAAGTAGTCACAAAATTTTCCAAAATTATATGAAGAAGAGAAAAGTGTGTGCAAAATTTGTCCCGCACAACTTGACTCCCGAACAAAAACAACGACTCACAGATGCGATCTGATTGAAATTCAAAACGCGGATATGTCTTTTCTGAAAAAAATCATCAAGGCTGACAAGACGTGGTGTTATCAGTACGAACCTATCACAAAAATACTAAGTGCAGAAATACATATGGTGGGTCAACGCTTTGAGGACATAACTGACATTCAAGCCATTGTGGCGTCTGAGTTGAATAACATTCCAGGGAACGAATTTTCTGGCAGTTTACATGGTTATACGAACGTCCAGTGCGTTATATTCAAGTGGGGAGCTATGTAGAATACCTGGAGCGTTAGAAATCAATCTTAACTTTTCTCTTTTTTTTATTACTCCATTGTCATAACTTTTTTGACTGACGTGGGATACAGCATTAATAGATGATGTAATAGCAAAATGTTGTCGCATTGTCCCAACAATACACCTTCAGTGTAAATGTTATAAATTTCCGTTGGTTTTCTCATGTCTAAGTCTCTGAGCTATATTAACTGTGTATTTTTCTACAATTAACTTTAGTAATCTGTCTTTGAATTATTCAGTGCATCTAATGATGGATAATGACATCAATTAGGTTATGAAAATATTATAATAAAATGTGACCGCTAACACGGACACTTACTGTGCTATTTGTACATTTGTGGAAGCTTCTAGAAAATCATCATACTCCTCACCATAAGCAGTAATGGGCTGCATTTGCAAGTTGTGTTCCTCGAAGAATGAGCGTGCCTGACATTGTTCGCGCACTAGCTGTTTCATTTCGTGGCTATCGGTCCGAAAGTGGCTCGTGGGCAGACAGGATATCGCTGGCCTCTTGTGGTCCTGGAGGTTCATGTTACCCCAACATCAACGCAATTAGGAGGCGATCAGGTTTCCCCAGACTGCGTGGTTTCGTATTTAACGCTTCGTCGATATCGAAGGCACTGAAGACTGAACAACGTCCCGTCTAATTGCAAATATTCTTAAAATAACGTTGGCACCTTCTCAGATCTAATACTGTTCCTATCAACATATCGCACTGTCCAATTATATTACAGACAAAATCATACGAAGAATAATCTCAGCCATGTGGCAGCAAGACAAATTTTGTACTGAATCTAATTATTCATACTGGGCAGTGAATACTCAAAGGAAGGAAGGCCACAAGCAATCGCTTATTTTTTTCAATATAAATTTAAAAAATAGTATATTGTTAACTGACGATGTTCTAATATTTCAGTCTACATCCACACCATACTTTGCAAATCAGAGTGAAGTGTATGGCAGAGGGTACATCCAATTGTGCCACTTATTAGGGATTCTTCCGAAACCATTTGTTGCATGGAGCAGAAGTATGTCACTTTAAACTCCTAATTGTGCGCCGTAATTAGTCTAATATTATCTCTGCGATTCCTACCAGACCGATATCTCGGAGATTTTAGTATTTTCCTAGATTTGTCGCTTAAAGGTGGCACTTGACACTTACTCAGTGAGTTTTCAAAAATGGTTCATATGGCACTAAGCACTATGGGACTTAACATCTGAGGTCATCAGTCCCCTAGACTTAGAACTACTTAAACCTAACTAACCTCCTACATCACACACATCCATGCCCGAAGCAGGATTCGAACCTGCGACCGTACCAGCAGCGCGGTTCCGGACTGAAGCGCCTAGAACCACTCGGCCACAGCGGCCGGCTCAGTGAGTTTTCACGGGATAGTTTCCGTCTGTCTTCAAACTCTTGCCAGTTAAGTTTTTTAAGCATTTCCCTAACGCTCATGCGTTATGTTATTTCCCAGGCAGTAAAATCCCTTCACTTCGTTTAATACGTGGTCCCAAATTTCTATGTTACAGTTATCACTAATCTCATTTCATCTACTCATAACGTCTGTTTTTCTTTGGTTTACTCTCAGTTCACACACTATACGAATAAAAGTATCTGGGCACGTATTAGTAGACATTAACCTGGGGTGAATCCAACCTTCGTCTTTATGCCGGCTTTGACACTTTCAGCGAGATATCTCAACGTCTCTGTTGGAATGATAGACCATTCTTCTTCAAGAGCCGAAGCCTGTAAGACAGTGGTGTAGGACACTGTGGTCTGGAGTGAATTCGGCGTTCTAACTCAAACCAAAGGTATTCCACTGGGTTCAGGTCAAGACTCGGGGCAGGCCAGTTCATTTCAGGACTATTATTCTCCACAAACCATTGCTTCACAAACGCTGCTTAATGACAGGATATATTGTCAATCCGATACGAACTATCATCGTCTCCAAACTGTTCCGCTACCGAATGCAGTACACACTACTGTAAAATATATTCACATCCCTCTGCATTTAGCGTTTGCTGAAGTGCAATAAGAGGACCACACCCTAGCCATGAAAAAAAAAAAAAAAAGTACATTAATACCACCTCCTCCGTACTTGAATGAAGACACTACATATGAAGGTAGGTAACGTTCCTCACGCACTCGCGAAACCCAAACCCTTCTATCGAATTGCCACAGGACGCAGTGTGACTCGTCGATCCAAACCACTCGTCTGCAGTAATGCACTGTCCAGTCGCGTTGCTCTTTACTCAACATCAAGCTTCGCTTAGTATGGCAACAGAAATGTTTGGCTTATGAGTAGCTGCTTGACCACTGTACCCCAATCTTTTTAACTTCCTACTCACAGACACTGTGCTAGCTGTACTGCTGGTAGAGCGTTTTGAACTCACAACTTACTCCTTCCTCTGATTTCACGCGATTTTTTTTTCAGGCATCCTTCGCAATGCTCGACGGTCCCTATCGGTCAGTGAATGAGGTCTGCTTGGTCTTGCTTCAGGTGTGGTTGTTCTATCGCGTTTCCACTTCATAATTACAGTAGCAACAGTTGACGTTGAGAACTTTAGGAGGATTGAAACGTCCCTGATAGATCTGTTACTCACGTCACACACAGTGGAAAGTCCACGATCTAAATCACTGAGCTCTCATGAACGACCTATTCTGCTGTTACTGCTTCTTTCTCACAACAATAGTTCTTCCCGCTTCCTTTTATACTAGCTGGTCTGCCTCTCGTGACATCTAGTAGTCAACGCCGCATTACGCAGTGGTGTCCGGATACTTCTGATTAGAAAGTGTGTATTGAAGATAAGATAATGTACTATAAAGTTTAAATAAACTTACATGGCAGTCGTTGAAACAGAAGCGATGTTGTTGTCACGAACGCTTGTTTTAGAAAACGGATATTGAAGATAGAGCCTTCAACAATACCAGATCAGGCCACGTACGGGAACAGACCAACTGTAATTTTTTCGCTGTTGCTGAGTGCACGTTTGAAATAGGATGGCGTGTAAATAATGTTGGTAAGAATTACTTTTCACAATGGGCCATACAGTAACGTATGGTAAATATATATAAATAATTTGAGATTCATTGCTGGAGAACGGCCTCCTCCAAATTTCTCCAAACCAGTTAAGGACTTTCATAGCTGATCTACTGTACATGCGCCTGGTTACACGTCTTGGATCTGTTTGATTTCCCTTGAACTGTAACTTGTATTTTGTCACGCACTCCAAATTTTTTAGTAACCCATTTATTTATTATCTTCTGCAGCTCCTAATTGCTCGCCGAGTAACCTACAATTTTTGATTCATTCTCACATAAAACGGTGCATGTTCCGCTGCCATAGGTGACAGCTGGTAAGATATTGATTGTAAATTTTGCGCTTTACTCTCTTGGGAGCTTGTTTTGAAATTTCTGTTTAGTTTCTTCTGTTTACATCTTTCGCTGTCTATCCAAACGTAGACTTCAACTGTCGTAAACACCAAATCTTATCTACTGATTCTATGATTTCATTGACAATATGAAAAATTTTCTTTTAGATGTGTTGATAATACATAACTTGAATGGTACCGTAACTGATTTAAAGGCCTTGCTCTTTCAAAGATACCTGATGGTCAGCGAAGTTTATATCCACTAGAGATAAACAGTACCATATCAGCAGCAAAACGAAGATGCTTCAGGTATGTTCCTTCAACATGTGTTCTCCTCCTACTTTAAAACCAGCTCACTTCATCAGGGGTACTTGTGAGAAGGAAGGAAGATTTGAGCTGAACGCGGCACCGATGTCGACGTCGATGTTAATAGAGATAGAGCAATGTTACTGAGTGAGAACGATGACGAAGGAAACCAACGGCGCTCCTTTCAAGTGAACCGTGCTGAGAAACATAGGTAACATTGCCCTGGGTAGTGGAGAGGTAATCGAACCTACGTCCTGCCCAGTGTGAGTCCTGTGTATTAACCACTACTCCACTTCGCTCGGTCTCGTCTATAACTTGAATGGTAATGAGAAGTGAAGGATACTTCACAATATCGCATACATTTCACCGCTTCTCCAGTAAAGGAGAATTCACTCCCAACAGAGTGAAACGAATTAATAGTAGCTCTTCGATTGCAGAACTTGCTGAGAAAAATTGACTGAAAATACTTTCAAATCGTTACAATCGTATTCAGTGAGACAAGTGAAAAGAATAATCGTGCAGGAAACCTGATTTTATGAAGTTCCATATTCGGAATACTAGCGGAATAATTCAAGTACATCGTCTTTTTTGTGGAAAGTGCAACGTCTAGAACGTAACCACCAAAAAGAATCCAAACGCGAAAGCCTATAGAGCACTGTACCGGTAAAAAAAAGCATGAAAACTGTTGAGACATGGCTTACATTAAGCCCTGCAGCAGTTTCTCTTGTGTGATAACAGAAGAAGCGCTAAGTTCTTTTCTATAAATGAAGAACCATTGCGCGAAATGTAAACCTGAAAAAATGCCAGAGAGCATCATCTACATCAGTAAGCGTAATACGCAGTCGGACAAGGGAAGTGAAGCACTCAAAAAGGTAGAAAAGAGCTAAAGGAAAATTTGCAGATTTAGAGCGAGTATGATGTTATTTCAGTGATTACAATATTCAGTCAAATTTACAAAGAACTTCATAGTATAAGAGCACTTACGAGCATGACTTTGCACCCCATCTGCCCTCGATGTATGCACTGATTCGGTTCCAAAGTCGTTGTATAGCCTCCTGAGGCACTGCGGCCCACAACTGTTGTAACTGGTTCCTCATACCCTGATGCTGCCATTGGAATGGAGCTCACCTTCGAGCTACTCTTACGTTTGTGCTGCCTATGGTAGTAGTTCAGCATCACAGAGACAGCCCATAGAGACAAGTGTCGTGTGTGAACTTGCTTTGCATTGTTGAAGATGGCTTAACAATGACACACTAGGACGCAGTATATCCGAGACGTACCATTGTGCCGTCACAGATCACTCTATCGCTATCAGCCGTCACCTGTCGTTTCCCACACTTTGACACAAGGCGCAACACTGCTGTGTGTCTCTAAACGTTCGAAGGTTGGGACGTCTCCCCAAATCGCCATCGTTCTCACCACCGATGATCTTTCAGGGTACAGCAGATCCGCAATTCTTCGCTGAAAACAATGCGACGCCATTCATCAGCAGCCCATGCTTCCTGGTCACGTCACCACCCCAAATGCAGCCTTTTGTGTTGTGGTGTTAATGGCAGCGTACCACGGGACGGTAATTCCATAGTCTGAGTGCTGCTAGTCTCTGGCCAGAGATGTGGGATGGCAAACAATGTTGCAAGGAGTCCATTAATTGTTCTTGGATGGTAGGCGCAGATGTGAAGTGTTTATGACGTGCTCAGTGTAAAGTACCGCGATCTACCCCTTGTGGCAGTCAGACGTAATCGACCGGATCGTTGGCAACAAGTATGCCCATGACGTCCAGCATCGCGCCATATTCACATTCGAATGCCCCAAAAATCTGAATCTTCCCGTTTTCGATTAGCTGGCCAAATCGAGACACACAATGAAAGCCCTTTTAACTCTGTCAGTTGCTGATAAATCTGCCTCAAATGAGTACGCATCATCTCCATGTCCATCACGGCAATCACTGAACATCTGATGCTGTTCACGCTTCTTATATCTCCTACCAGGCCTGGTAACGACACAAAACGCGAACAACACTTATGAACACTGGTGGCCATTCTATTTGTCACAGAGGTTTCCAAATCCAATTACTTATATACCTGTCAACAGTGTGTACATATATGAAGTTACCTTGACATCCCATCATGTCTTCTGAGTGGTACACTTTTTTTTGTTAGGCGGTGTGTTGGCATGAGACCCAATTCGAGTACAGAACATTGATTGGTCTTTGAGTAATGGGTTTGTCATACCACAACCTTTCGGTTTGCACACGGTATGCTGCTAAGACTGGGAGGCCCACAATGGAATGTTGTCTGTAGCAGTGTCTGGATATTTGACCAAACAAAGCCAGCACTGCGTGTCACATTATCTGCAAGTCAGTAACAGACGATGCAGATTTAAAAAAAAAACTGGAGGAATGCACTGCCACTGGGGGATAGTAGATGTACTGATAATTGTTCCAACATCGTACACCAACGGATAGAATAGGTTTTTTTTTCTTTTATTTGAATGCATAGTGTCTGTTCCTTCAAAAAGCAGACACCACACAGATCCCCCAACTGTGAAACATTATATGTAAATTGAAGGGGAATCACTGCTAACAGCTGCAGCGGGACGTTAAGAGGAATCAGCGGCGATGAGCGAAAATGTGTACCGGACCGGACAGCAGACAGATGGCGCTCGATGGGAATTTGGATCGGCCATGTCCGTGCAGTTGCGATAACGCTGTGTCCCGGATGGTACAGTCGTTACTGCATTTGGTTAGTAAGCAGAAGATTCCGTGCTCGTGTTCCGGTCCAGTACACATTTTCGCTCTTTGCCGGTGATTCCACTTAATGTCCCGCTGCAGCTGATAGCAGTGATCCCCCTTCAATTTACAGATAGAATAGTGGCATAGCTACTAGAGTGCCATCTGCATCTACTCTTTAATAGGGACTGCCAGAAGGTTCTGTTCGGTGCAGGCATGTGAATCAAGCAGGCAAATATTCCATGATGACGCACTCGTGCTTTCTACAGCCAACTGAGCGAGTTTGAAAGGGATCAGATTGTTGCCATCAGAGTGGCGGGATGGTCCTTTCGAAGAACTGCCACACAATTTGGACATGCTGCGTCAGTTGTGCAGGAATGCTGGTGTCAGTGATCATGTGAACAGTCTCACACCTCTAGATGAAGCTCTGGACGTCCATGCAGCACAGATCGTCGTATTGTAAGGGTAACAGTGACAGATGGTACAAATACAACAGTATGGGTATGAGGGCTTGTGAACCCAGATGTGTCAACACAGACTGTTGTGAACTGGTTATCAGCAGTGGGATTATGAGCTCGCACTCCTCTGGCTTGTCTTCTACTCACTCCACAGCCTCGATGTGCACAGCTCGCCGGCCAGAGTGGCTGAGCGCTTCTAGGCGCTACAGTCTGGAGCCGCAGGACCGCTACGGTTGCAGGTTCGAATCCTGCCTCAGGCATGAATGTGTGTGATGTCCTTAGGTTAGTTAGGTTTAAGGAGTTCTACGTTCTAGGGGACTGATGACCTCAGCAGTTAATTCCCATAGTGCTCAGAGCCATTTGAACCATTTTTTTGCACAGCTCGAATGGTGCCGTCAGAGGATCACTTGGAACATAGAATGGCGTGACGAAGTATTCAGTGATGAAAGCAGATTCTGCCTGCATGCAAGTAATGGTCGTTTGCGCTTACGACGTAGACCTGGTGAGAGCTGTCTCATACAGTGCTCTCGTCCCCAGGTCTAATGGTCTGGCGTGCGACAAGCCACAACTCCCGTTCTCCAATGGAGTTTCGGGATGGGCACTAACTAGCGCTCGGTATATACACAATGTTATTAGACATGTTCTTTTGCTGTTCCCGCAACAGGAAGGTGACGTGTTCTTCCAAGAGGATAAAGCTCACCCGCACACTGCCTGTAAAACCCTCTGCTCTGTTCTGCATTGCAAGACGTGCAGCAGCCAGCCGGAGTGGCCGTGCGATTCTAGGCGCTACAGTCTTGAACCGCGAGACCGCTCCGGTCACAGGTTCGAATCCTGCCTCGGGCATGGATGTGTGTGATGTCCTTGGGTTAGTTAGGTTTAAGTAGTTCTAAGTTCTGGGGGACTAATGACCTCAGAAGTTGAGTCCCATAGTGCTCAGTGCCAGCCAACGTGCAGCAACTTCCTTGGCCAAGTATCTCCAGACATGTTTCCAATCAAGCATGTGAGGGATGTGATGGGATGAGAAATGAATTGTATGACTTGTCAGCCGACAACTGTTACAGAACTCTGTGAACGGGTTGAGCACGCATGGCATAACATATCCCAGGACAGTATTCGCCATTTGTACGATCGACTGGATGTCAGAGTCAGCGTCTGCATTTTCACCCATGGAGGCTATACTATGTACCAATATGGGCGATACCTGGTAACCCAGAGTCGCCTGTACCATTGATCTTTAAATGTCATCATTTTATTTACTCCACATGCACTGTTGCAACAATAAATCTTGTGTGAAATGGAATCCTCTAAAAGAGTGTACTATTTTTTTTCTGGCAGTGTACACTCTGCTCACATTCACCAATGATTTGGCGAGCTGCCTTCTTCCTGTGGACTGGGTATTACACTTGACAAAAATATCAAAAATTTCAATAAAATAATGAAATCTAAAATTGGCATCTAGTCAGAGAGCAAGAAATAAATGTCGAAATCTGAACCTCAAAAATGAGAACTGAAAATCACGGGAAACGAGATATATTAGCAGAAACAGGGGCTTTATGTTAAATGTTACAACGTCGGCTGATGGACTGAGCTGCATTCGGTGTAACTGCACAATAACAACTACTGTAGTTGCTTCAAGCTTCCGACTGCCTATCACATTACCCAAGTGATATCAGTTGCATTCACGCATCTTCTTGAAAGGTGATAAACAGACAGCTGTGTTAGTAACATCCAAGGTGCGGTATTCATGCAGACACATGTCCTACATCTTCAATCTATTTAAGACAACTGAGACCCGGAGACTGGTTTCTCATGGTTTTGTTACTATGGGCCCCACCTCACAGTATACTGCTACAGGAGGTGGTGTGCCCAGTGCCAATATAGCTCGGGGAAGAGGAGAGTAGAAGGTCAATGATACTTCTGGCCAGAGAATCACTTTCATCAACGGTGTCAGATTACAGATGATACAACTGAGGTTGTTACATTCAGGGTCATCCCCGGGAATGGGAAGGGAGAGAACTGGAGAGGAGGGGATGACAGTAAGGGAAGATGAGGGGTAGAGAGGACAGTTCAGACAATGCTGTCAAAATTCTTTCGTCTGATTGTTGAGGAGATGGGTCCACTGACTTCAGCTGGCAGGGATCATTAATGGGCCATGCTCTGCAGTGGGAGGACAATAACGAATCGTTGTCTGTAGGTACCAGTTATCCACCGCCTACAGCCAGAGTAAAAAGCAGAAAAAGACTGTTATAATTGAAAGTAAGTATTTATACATCAATTAATAATAACAGTTTTGTTATTTAAATATTCATTTATATGTATGTTCTGTTGTTTTTTTCCAGCAGTGCAACACCCCTGATCCCCTGGTCTGGTGATAGCAAAACTGAGGGAGTTTAGTGCAACACCGTAGAAACAGCAGTCCACAGGAGGTCTTTCTGGTTTATGAGACCTCCTTCAAGTTTCACATTTTAATTAACACAATTAGCAGCAAAATATTGGACATTTTTTCTGTAAGCACTCCGCCGCCCATTATAATAGGCCCTACATAACATCTGTATAAAATAAATTAATTGTATTATTATTGCAATTACACGAGCTTTGTCATTTGAGGTCTGTATGCTGTAGTGAGGAGACTATCGACATCAGAGTTATCCTACCTGCAAATATTACCGTAATTCATGATATAAGATACTTTGACAATATAAGTTATTGATGTCAGAACATATTCTGCTAAAAAAATGGCGATAAGGTTACTTCACACATGTCGCAGAATGTGACCACAGCAAAGGTCCGCTCGTTTCAAAGAAAGAGCATGCCTGCATGCCCAAGTAAAATTACGCAAATCTCAGCTGACCTTTTGGTAGTTACAGCACTTTTCGTATTCTATGAAGCACTTTAGTTATTCAACAACCTGCTTCCCATTTAGAGATGAAATGATATGATGGTGTGGCATTCTTGGTCGCGCGAGGTGGCGTCCCGAGAAGTTCAACCGCTGGCTACAAGTCATTTCAGGTGACGCCACGTTGCGCGACTTGCGCGTCGGTGGTGATGAGATGATGATGAGAGTAGCACAACATCTAGTCTACAGGCAGAGAAAATTTCCCACCCAGCTGGGAATCGAACCCGGGCTCGTTGTATGGTGGGCAAGCACATTACCACTCAGCTAAGCAGGCGAACTATTTTAGCGATATGCAGACCATGTAAACTACGAGGGTGAGTCAAATGAAAACCTTAAATATTTTTTAAATATTATTTACTGTGCAGAAGTGGTACAAAGCCGTATCATTTTTCAACATAATCTCCCCCACGCTCAATGCAAGTCCTCTAGCCCTTACAAAGTGCATAAATTCCTTTAGAAAAAGATTATTTTGATAGTCCGCGCAACCACTCATGCACCACGTGGCGTACCTCTTCATCAGACCGGAACTTCTTTCTTCCCATTGCGTCTTTGAGAGGTCCAAACATATGGAAATCACTTGGGGCAAGGTCTGGTGAGCATGGTGGATGAGGAAGACACTCAAATTGCAGGTCTGTGTTTGTTGCAACTGTTGTACGGGCAGTGTGGGGCCTTGCATTGTCATATTGCAAAAGGACACCTGCTGACAGGGATCCAAGTCGCTTTGATTTGATTGCAGGCCGCAGATGATTTTTTAGGGGTGCTGTGTATGACGCACTGGTGACAGTGGTCACTCTAGGCATGTAATGCTCCAAAATGACGCCTATTTCGTCCCGAAAGAGAGTCAGCATAACTTTCCCTGCTGATGGTTCTGTTCGAAACTTCCTTGGTTTTGGTGATGAGAATTGGCGTCATTCCTTGCTTGCTCTCTTCGTTTCCGGTCGGTGGAAGTGAACCCAGGATTCGTCCCCAGTAACAACTCTTGCAAGGAAGCCATCACCTTCTCGTTCAAAGCGCCGAAGAAGTTCTTCACAAGAATCAACACGTCGTTTTCTCATTTCAGGTGTCAGCTGCCGCAGCACCCATCTTGCAGACACTTTGTGAAACTGGAGCACATCGTGCACAATGTGGTGTGCATGACTAATCTGTAAACATGCTGCAATGTCATTCAGTGTCACTCGGAGGTTTTCCTTCACTATGGCTTCAACTGCTGCAATGTTGGAGCATCTTCCACTGAAGTCACACCATTTGCGAACTTCCTACTCCATTCGTAGACTTGTTGCTGTGACAAACATGCATCACTGTACTGAACCTTCATTCGTCGATGAATTTCAATAGGTTTCACACCTTCACTCCGCAAAACCGAATAACAGAACGCTGTTCTACCCTGGTGCAAGTCGTAACTGGGGCGGCCATCTTTATACTGATACTGCGACGGTATGTGTGTATCTGCAGTATGCTGCCACCTACAGGACATTCTGCACGCTGTTTGTAGCACTCTTACCAACTTACAGGATAACGGAGCGAAATTTCGATTTGTTATTACAAATTTAAGGTTTTCATTTGACTCACCCTCGTATATCCGATCAAATGCATCTGGACATTAATATGAGCTCTGCCTACTGGTACGTTGAAACCAACAAATGATGAGTATGCCATCCAGTTTCTCAGGCAGTAAGAAGAGTAAAAATATATGTAAGTACAACTAACCTCCACAACACGATATTTAAAGAAACAGACTCTCGCTATGTACCAAGTTTATGTCATCTCTGCATAACAAGTTTATACACATATATCATCACAGTATGTGTTAAAATGAGCACATCTGTATAAACAGATATATTAATAACAATCTTATTATTAATAATTGATGGAAAAATATTTTAAAATCTAAGAGGCTTCTTCTGATTTTTATCTGGCTGGAGCCAGTGGCTGGTCCCTGCTGGTAACACTTCACTACAGTGTGCAGACCTTGAAAGATCCATATTGGCCGAGAGCAGTGGGGCTGCCTTCCTGGTGACTGGCTAAGAGCATGATAACCCATTTGGCTGCCCTCCTCTGCCCTCCGCTCCTTTGCCCAACCTTCCTCTTCTTCCCCTCATATCCAGTCTCCCCCACCCTGGGGGGGGGGGGGGGGGAGGGGGAGGGGACCTCGAATATCAAAAGCCCAACTACATTTTCTGTAATCTGGCACCGCTGATGTCAGCGATTTTCAGGCCAGAGCTCTCACTGTCCTCCTACTGAGGCTCTGACAGTTCCTGTGGTCTCACATTGGCATAGGATTTCGGCCACTAGTGTCCTTTTGGGTGTATATTCTTCACAACTGCAGACACAGTGTTTGTGTGTGTGTGTGTGTGTGTGTGTGTGTGTGTGTGTGTGTGTGTTTGGAGCTTATGGGCGCTCAGTGACGACGTTATCACTGCCCTTACACATATTAAAAGAAACGACTTGCGGACAACTACTTTCCACACACACTGGAGTGCCCTCTGACCAGGTTTGAGAATAACCTCTCCAAATTTAAGAGAGAAAAATGTTTAAGCCACTCCTACCGATAGTCTGTGAGGCATACACGCCATTGATGGTGTTTGTCGGACAGAGAAATTTAGTTTTGGTACCCTAACTGGTTAATTTAATTAGTGAGAGCTTTAATTATGCAGTTAATAGGTTCGAGCTCGGTACCAATAAATTCTTCATCACGTCACTATTATGAATCTCTAATCAGATTTTGTTGGATTAATTTTATTTCATTCTCTCTCTCTTCAGTTCCACACATTGAAAAGAACAATCTGGATGATTACGCCACGTGCTGTATCTGTCCACGAGAATCTTATGGGTTCAAACTGGATTATGCCCGTCCACTTATGGAGGAAATTACTAAAAAATCTTCAAAGAACAACAGATACCTCTGCTTACTTGTCCATCAAGAAAGTCAAGGATATGGCTGATCGACTACTTATTCACTACAGATCTCCAGCGAATACTTGTAATGCGTTTAGTAATCAACGACAAATTTTGTGAAAGAAGACCTTCTGAGAAATTAAACAGAAACGTTTATAAGGTCAGAAGGCAACGTATGGGGCTTTCATACAACTTGCGGGAAACGAAAACGGAATTTTGGAAACCGAGTTTCGCTGTCGCATTCGGATTTAGTCCTGAATCCATTATTTTAACTCGATCAGATTCCGGTTTTCGAAGCTTCAGTTGTTTTACATGAATTGCCTCTAAATGAGCCGTTGCTATTTTGTCAGTACGATTAAATGAGATTACCACTACTTTCCTAATTTCTTAAGAATGGGCCAGAGCAATTCCGTTAAGGATATCAGTGAGCACGTAAGGATGATGACACTTATTGAACTGTATGAAATAAATTCATCATAAGTTCTGAACGGTTTGCGTTAGGACGTCCTAACTGCACAGTTGGCCGCGGGTCATGATGGGAATTAGTATGCGCTGTATGGTTTGGTTTAGCGACGAAGCCCACTTTCATTTGGATGGGTTCGTCAATAAGCAAAATTGGCGCATATGGGGGATAGAGAAGTCTCTTAACCCTCAACAGGTGACTGTGCGGTTGAAAGGTCTCTGTTGGATTCCTTTCATGTTTGATTTCTTAAATCTGTTGTCATTTATGGAATAAATTCCTCTTCTAAATTTACTGTGGCGTTTCTCACTATCTGGGAGGAGACTGAGTAGTGGAACGTGTTACTTTTACACATAAACAAGAACGATCTGTCACACTACTACACTTTAAAACACAGTTTATATGTAATACATGTCACACAGTCTCATACGGAACCTACATCCGCTTTCTTTTATATACTGTATATGATAAGATACTGTCATCCCCCCTTCCCTTCTGTGTGAGAGGATGAATGAGCAAATGTATTTCTAGTTGCATGCTTGAGGGTAGCAGACAAGGCTGTCTGCTAGAGAACAGTAGGACCAACGTCGGAACAGGTAGCTACGCTTTCTAAAAGCAAAGAGGTTTCTATCCTTAGTATGGTTCTGTCCGTCCGTTGTCATGTTGGTATAGGAAGCTGCCCCTCTGGCCACTTCCGTTTGTATTTGTGAGCCACCCTCAGAAAGGGACCAGGCAGTCTGTCCGTGGCGAGCGTCTGAAGTGGTAAGATCTCCGGCTAAGCGCGTGCCTGCTAAGTCCGTAGGACACTGGATTTCTTAAGTTCAGCCTAACTGAAAATTTAATCACCTTTGTTTCAGGTTTAGCTCTAAAATATCTAATGTTATCTTAAATTGCAGCGCAGTGTAATTCTCGTGTGAAGTTCAGATTATTTTCCGGTAGCTGCTTTGTCGCTACTTTGTGAGTAAAGTGGAACCACGTGTTGATCAGTAACTCTAACTAAGATCAATCTTAAATGCGAATGCTTGTGTAATTATAACGTCTCGTCTTGACAATATTTTTCAATATAGCAACTTTTCTTTATGTTCAACCCACGTGGGGTGTACTTTGCGAGACCAGTACCACGTGCTTATATAACTGTTTGACCCATCAGGTTAATAGTAAGACGTTAGTAACCAGTTCGAGGTTTTTCTTTTGTAAATTTCTTTTCGATCTAATTTATTTTAATTATCAAAATTATTGTGGAGTTATACGCTTTGTGTAAACCAAGTTGACCACGTGAAGCATGTGGTGTAATCATCAAAGTAGCCCTCAGCTATTCTTTTTGGGAAGATTTCACAGAGAGTATACCAGTGTGTGGTAATTACATGACGGACAGGATTGTGCTATGAAAGTAATTTCTTTGGGTGAAAACTGAGTCTGTTGGTTGTGGTTAATTTCCTCTTGCTTATGTTTCAACGTTCTTCGTGTGTTATTTTATGAATGCAGTGTTGTATGCAGTCTCCCAATCTTGGCTCCATATTTTATGTGTTCCGTAAGATTACAATCTCACATTTTCACAATCCTAAATAAGGCACCAGCTCAGTTATAACTCACGTTTAATATGCTGAAATTTCAATGATCAATCTTAAAATAAATTTCCAAATATAAACTGATTTCTTTCTTTTTATTTAAATTCTCCTTTTATATATATATATATATATATATATATATATATATATATATATATATATATATATTACCGGTTGTTGTATGACTATTAAAAGATTATAATCGATGTTAGTTTGATTGGTAATTTGGTAAACCTAGACTAGTTACCTGGTGAAACAGTTGCGCAGTAATGCATGGTTAACTTCCCCAGACAGCTCACAGCTTTTAACCCGCTTTTATTGTCCATCAGTACCGCTTTCATCATAGCAAATTAAAGTATCAACATTACACGGTGTGCAATGTCGAGTCACGGAATAATCGGTATGATATTCCTTGATATCACAGTGACTACCGAACGATACATTAAGGTTCTGGAAGACGATTTTATCCCCGTTATCCAAAGTGACCCTGATTTCGATAAGATGTCGCTGAGGCAAGCCCGAGCTCGACCCTATCGAAGCAGGAAAGTATTTGAGGAGCAATTTGGGGTCCTCGTTCTGGCTCTGCGGTACACAGAGGCCAATGGGATGGGCCTCGATTGGCCGCCATATTCTCCGGATCTGAATAAATGCGACTCCTTTTTGTGGGGTTAGATTAAAGACAAGGTGTACAGCAATAACCCCAAAACCATTTCTGGGCTGAAAACAACCATTCAGAGGGTCATCGACAGCATCGATGTTTCGACACTTCAGCGAGTTCTGCAGAATTTCGCTATTCGGCAGCGCCATGTCATCGCCAATGATGTCAGGCATATCGAACGTGTCACAACCTAAATCCGAATACCTGTGGTGACGCTTACGTGTTGAACAAAGTGTGTGCACGCCGTAGTTTGTACTAATTTACGTTTTTTCATATAGTTCACTAATTGTCACCCTGTGATAACAGACGTTAAAAATTTTGTTCTTACTAATCAATTTGTTGGAAACTTTTATTTTACCCATTTAGATCATGAGTTTTGTGATAAAAAATACGAAATGAGCAGTGGTGTAAGATTTTATAGCCTACATTTAGAAGACTTGGATTGGCTATAAAAACTAAAAAATTTATAAAGATTTTTTCCTGTAACTACGTACAGACTTTCTGAATGTTTTGTTACCAGCCATTAATTGTCTATGAAAGTCTTTGCCACTAAGAGAGTAGACATGGCAGTGTACAAAAAAATGACTCTGAGCCTATGGAACTTAACTTCTAAGGTCATCAGTCCCCTAGAACTTAGAACTATTTAAACCTAACTAACCTAAGGACATCACACACATCCATGCCCGAGGCAGGATTCGAACCTGTGACCGTAGCGGTCGCGCGCTTCCAGACTGTAGCGCCTAGAACCGCTCGGTCACTTCGGCCAGTGGCAGTGTACAAATTAGCCAGAAATCTCTAATAAGATACTGGAGAAGACGCACGCTCCAACTATATAATGACCCAGCCATCGGCTGAGAAGTAATATTGGATTTCGAGAATGGCTTAAATGTCAAAACAACATACGTGAACAATGACCGACCTCTGTAGTCAAATTTAGGGTGCTCATTGATGCTCTAAACCAACAATATCGCCGGCCGCGGTGGTCTCGCGGTTCTAGGCGCGCAGTCCGGAACCGTGCGACTGCTACGGTCGCAGGTTCGAATCCTGCCTCGGGGATGGATGTGTGTGATGTCCTTAGGTTAGTTAGGTTTAAGTAGTTCTAAGTTCTAGGGGACTGATGACCACAGCAGTTGAGTCCCATAGTGCTCAGAGCCATTTGAGCCAAGCCAACAATATCGCAAAATAAACACAGCCCACGCATGTGAAAACTAAACTTATGGTTCAAATGGCTCTGAGCACTATGCGACTTAACTTCTGATGTCATCAGTAGCCTAGAACTTAGAACTAATTAAACCTAACTAACCTAAGGACATCACACACATCCATGCCTGAGGCAGGATTCGAACCTGCGACCGGAGCGGTCGCTCGGTTCCAGACTGTAGCGCCTAGAACCGCACGGTCACTCCGGCCGGCAAAACTAAACTTAACCGTGACGATTTGTACGAGTAACAAACACATCAAGCTTGTACGTACGTATGTAACTAGTACAGATACAGAGCATAAGCAAGTACATACTGATAACTTCTTTAGTTGCATGGCTGTGTTATTTCGATGTCAGACGTGGACGTATGAAGGGATAATTTGTCTGAAGAAGCCTCCGATAACTTCTTTCACACTGGTTTGCTACGGGCATTCGAGTTTCACAGTTTCGTGCAAGAGGGTAGCCATAACATCATGTAGTGCGAAACATCCAAATACATTATATTTGGCCAGCCGGAGTGGCCTTGCGGTTCTAGGCGCTACAGTCTGGAACCGAGCGACCGCTACGGTCGCAGGTTCGAATCCTGCCACGGGCGTGGATGTGTGTGATGTCCTTAGTTTAGTTATGTTTAATTAGTTCTAAGTTCTAGGCGACTGATGACCTCAGAAGTTAAGTCGCATAGTGCTCAGAGCCATTTGAACCATTATATTTGGCGTCCACATTCCCTGACTTACGTTATGGTGCAAAATGAACCGACAGAAAAACGAAATTTCATTGACACCTTCGTAATCTTAGTACCCTGCAGAGAACTTTTAACCACACAAGCGGTAGGAAAGGAACACGGAGCTAATTAATGTATAAGCTGTGTGTTTGGTAATAAACATTGACGTTAATTTAGTCGGCATGAAAAACGAACTGGAGCCGCAGGGTAGACGGCTGCTTTCCACCCGGCGGGATCTCGTGGTCTCAGGGCGCTGTGATTTTTGTATCGGGCTGCGAGATAAGCGGGTCAGGGATTAGGACAGTTAGTCATGCAGCTGCGGGGGTGCGCGCCGCGGCTCGCTGGGTGGTCGCTTTGTCACAGCTAGCCGCGCCGCTCAACAAATAAAAGTCTCCAGTCCGCATCCTCGGCCCTCGTCTGCCCGGCCACAGTCAGCGCGCCACATTCTAACCGCGAAATTAAACTACAGTGACCAGCTTTAATTAACTTTAGCTCTGTCTTATTGGTCATAATTAAAGAAAACTACGTGTGGTAGAAGGAGAATGTTGTGCCTAAAGTGTAGTGTATCTAGGAACACAAGTGATGTTTTTTCTTCAGAACTTAAGCCCAGTGACTAATTTTTTAATCACGTAAAGGAATGCGCGGTAGGGACTAGAATAAGCAGTTCCCGCCATTTTCGACAGTTTTCTCTTGTTGTTAGACATGGGGTTGTTTTGTACAGCATTTGCACGTATTTCGCGTTCTAGACATTTAAGTGCTTTATAATACATTACAGCAGCTAGGAATTTATTGTTCTTCTTCAGGTATAGAATTTTATGTTGAGCAAAACCCTGTATGATTTTATCTTGGAACTCTTCCATTTCGTCCGTGTTTGCATAGAAAAACAGTAATATCAGAGATTGAGTCCACCTTGATGCAAAACACCTTGTTATTCGTTTATTTCTTTATTGTCCCAAACTAGTTTCGACGACAAATATCACCATCATCAATGGTGTTTTTTAATCTAAAATATGCAAAAAATAGCATGGTTATACAAATACAGTAGAACATTATTACATTTTTACTAGTCGTCTTTTGAAATATAGTTTTCTATGGATACTTTCATGCTACCTTATTTATTGTACGTTGCAGCATGCTTTAATCAATTATTGGCGCTGTTTGGGGCATATTTTCTGTGCTCCTTTTATCTATTGCCGTTTTTTACTTAGCGAACATCATGTCATCTGCAACAATGTCAGCGGCTGTTAGTAAACAAAATACTAAAAGGTGAACTTCGTATGTCAGCAATATATACGTGGGGTTGTGGTAGTGTTGTGGAAACCAATTATCTAGTGTGTACTGAGCTGTTACTTAGCTATTCGTGTACTCACGTTCGTTGGATGGTATGTGGCTACTTTTATACACAGAAAAACGTACCATCCAACCAACGTGAGTACACGAATAGCTAAGTAACAGCTCAGTACACACCAAATAACTGGTTTCTACAACACTACCACAACCCCAAGTATATATTGCTGTCATACGAAGTTCACCTAATTTTGTTTACTAACAGCCGCTCACATTGTTGCAAATGACATGATGTTCGCTAAGTAAAAAACGGCAACAGATAAAAAGAGCATATGCCGCAAACAGCGCCAATAATTGCTTAAAACATGCTGTAATACAGTAAATAAGGTAGTATGAAAGTATCCATAGAAAACCATATTTCAAAAGACGAATAGTAAAAATGTAAAAATGTTTTACTGTGTTTGTATAACCATGCTATTTTCTGCATATTTTAGATTAAAAAACCCCACTTATGATGGTGATATTTGTCGCCGAAACTAGTTTGGGATAATAAAGAAATAAACGAATAGCAAGTTGTTTTGCATCAATGCGGAATCAATCTCTGATATTACTGTAAAACTCTATATATTTTTAGAACTATTTATGCAATACATGAAATGTATTCGACAATGAATATTTGTGCCGGACTGGGGCTTGAACCCGGGTCTCCCGCTTTATGCAAGCGGATACTTTAACTGCTTTGGCTATCTGTGCATGACCCATGCATGCGCGTCGGAAGGAACATTCCATCCTTTTTCTTAACAACATAGCCACTGCAATACAGTATTTATCCTCTGATACCGCCCAGTGACTTTCAGTAAAAATGTCCTCTCCTGAACAGTAATTACATAATATGTCCACGATTACAGGTTGTGACGTAGGAGCGACAACATATGGAAGTTTGGTTCCGACCGTGGATAGCTCGCGGATATTCTAAGCGGTTAATGCGACCGCTCGCGTAAAGCAGGAAATCCGGGTTCGAGCCCCGATCTTGCAAAATATTTCATTGCCGTAATTCCTTTAAACAGTTGATTATTGTTTGTATTCCAACTGCGAATACCTTTCATATATCTCGTAATGGCTGTAGTCGCAGGAGTGCTTGCATGCATGTCCGAAGGAACGTTGCATCATTCTTCTTAACAACACGACTTCTTCGGTCTGCACCATCTTGTACACTGAAAGAGTATCATGTAACGTGCAAATTAACTTTCCAATTGCTACTATTTCAAACTATATTTAACTTGTAATTCGTTTTATATAATACTTCTGCTTAATTTGATTTCATATGCTGGTCATTGGCGCGTAGTAGAGTAATACTGTAGCAAACAAATGATTAAATACAGCACTGACAAGATTCTCTTTATTGCAAAGCTTTTAAATTTCGGTAGAATACTTGTTCCTAGGCACATGACTATGTTGTACCTTGGAACATGTTTTCACTTTTGGTAAGACCTTCATATTCCGAAGTAATTTTTGTGATTTCTGTAAAAATCTGTAGTTCTTAAAAAGTGGATACCATAGATTAGAAATGGAATATGAAAATATACTGAACTTCTGAACTTCTGTTACACGGCTGGCTGGAGGCGAAAGTCTGAAAAGTACAGTACCCTGATAACAATGTACAACACTCTCGCCTGGACGTTTTGAGGGAAAGACGAAAGAACACTCGACAGCGAACTTTTATTCTTTGTGCACACCTTCTGTTCTGAAGGGAGAGAGTGGAAACACATGCTGACACGTGGCCTACTCTGCTCAAATTCTACAAAAGGGGCAACTCACCTTAACGCCCGCAACGGCTCACAGATCACCATTAACAGTATTCCAAAACGTCACTAAGTGAGACACAAAGAAAATGTTTAGAATTTATCCCTGATAACTCGTAAACTTTCTGGTTATCAGAAACTATCCACCTTCATCTATCCTCACGTTTTGGGTCAAATCGTTGCGACGCGAATTTCATCCACTACTAGTAGTCTTTAGACTGAAGACCATAACAACATCTCTTAGCCAATGCCAAAGCAGTAATGTGTATTTGTGACCTCAGCTATGTAATCGGCCTTTACCACATCGAAAGGCTTTCATTCCGCAAGAATATCTTGCATAAATTTGCTCAAAAGCAAAACAAAACTTGACGGTATTTGTCTTCCTGATTTTTGCTGTACCACGAAACACCACCCCTCTACTTCTACATCTATACTCCGCGAACCGCTGTAAGTTCGTGGCAGAGGGTACGTCCCACTGTATCAATTATTAGGGCTTTATTCATGTATGGAACGTGGAAAGATTGATTATTTAAGCGCTCCTGTACGTGCTGTAACTAACATAATCGTTTACTCACGATGGCCATGAGAGAGATATGTGCATGGATATAGTATATTCCTACAGCCATCATTTAAAGTCAGTTCTTGAAACTTTTTAGAATGTTTTTTCGGGATAACTTCTGTTATTTAGGGTCAACTGCCAATTTCCACCCCATACAGATATCTTATCTAAATCGTTTTGCAATTGATTTTGATCTTCTGATGACTTTACTAGACGATAAAGGACAGCATTATCTGCAAACAATCTAAGACGACTGCTCATATTGTCTCCAAAATCGTTTATACAGATAAGGAACAGAGAGGGAATGCCAGAAACCACTTTTATTTTATTCAAGGACTTTCCGTCAGTTACTACTAAATGTGACCTCTCTGACAGGAAATCACAAATCCAGTCGTATAACTGATATGATATTTCATAAGCACTCAATTTTATTACAAGCCGTTGTAAGGTACGGTGTCAGAATCCATCTAGAAATATAGAAATACGCAATCAATTTGAAATCCTTTGTTGATGTCACTCAACACTTCGTGCGAGTAAAGAGCTAGCCGTGTCTCAAGAGAACGACGTTTTATAAATCCGTATTAACGATCTGTCAAAAGACCGTTTTCTTCGAGGTAATTCATAATGTTCTAACACAATATATGTTCTAAAATCCTGCTGCATATCGATATTGTAAAATATTGTATTTCCGTAGCATTCTACCATTAAACTGAAATCTGTCACCTGCTTTACCCACGAGTGGGCCTGTGTGATCATTTATTTGATGTCCCTAATAAGTGCTACACCTACGATTTGTATGAGTTTACCAATTCGAACTGCGACTCACTGATATTATTTTCTTAGGATGCCATGTTTTATTTTTTTTTCTCGTTTTCTGAAGTGCATAGTTTTTCGTTTCTGAAGCAAGTTGCAAATCTCTGCACCACTTTGAAATCTTCTCAGTGCATGATTTTTTGTGCAGCTTCGTTCAGACTGTAGTCCATTTTAGATAACTGCATCAGCTGTGAAAAGTCTGTTAATATTGTCCGCAAGGTCATTAATATACAACATGATGAGGAAGGGACCCATCTCAGTTCCCTGGGCTACACCCGAAGTTCCTTCTACTTATGTCGACGACACTCCATCGAAGAATAACGTGCTGCGTCCTCTCTACCGAGATACCCTCAATTGAGTCGTAAATTTTACCTGATACGCCATACTATCGTACTTTTTACAAAAAGCGTGTGTGTAAAACTGAGTCAAATAATTTTGTTCGAGGTATCTACGATAGATTATAGTTAACAGAGTGGCTAACTCATCCTCAAATTGCCGGCCGGTATGGCCGTGCGGTTCTAAGCGCGTCAGTTTGGCACCGCGTGACCGCGACGGTCGCTGGTTCGAATCCTGCCTCGGGTATGGATGTGTGTGATGTCCTTAGGTTAATAAGGTTTAAGTAGTTCTAAGTTCTAGGGGACTGATGACCTCAGTAGTTAAGTCCCATAGTGCTCAGAGCCATCCTCAAATTGGGTATAGAATCTGTTTTAACGATTTCAGCTGTTTCTAAACGCCACTGACACGTTTATCTACGGGGGTGTGCTCATGTGTAATGCCTCAGAATAATTTAAGGGAAAACTCAAAGCTTTTTAAATAAAACAAACTTGACATCTTGGGTTGTCGGGTGTTCTGCCGGATATCAGCGTCGTACTTGCACGATATTTCGGTCACGTAGCTCGTGACCTTCATCAAGTGCGACCTGTCTCAGGTCGCACCTGATGAAGGTCACGAGCTACGTGACCGAAATATCGTGCAAGTACGACGCTGATATCCGGCAGAACACCCGACAACCCAAGATGTCATTAGATCGCCGGGAAAGCCTGAAGAGTTACATAAAACAAACTTTATTAAGCTTCTGCTTCATTATTCTTCATGTCTACATGTTTATTTCTCAACATAGTCACTCTTCCGATGAACACATTTCTCCCAGCGAGAGACCAGTGCCGACCGGTGTGGCCGAGCAGTTCTAGGAGCTTCAGTCTGGAACCGAGCGACCGCTACGGTCGCAGGTTCGAATCCTGCCTCTGGCATGGATGTGTGTGATGTCCTTAGGTTAGTTAGGTTTAAGTAGTTCTAGGTGTAGGGGACTGATGTTAGGTCCTATAGCGCAGAGAGACCAGTTTGTTGATTATGTCACTGTAGAAGGTTTGACTTTATTGAAGGAGCCACATCTTTACGACTTTGGATCGCTTCATCACTGTCAAAGTGAAGTCCTCGAAGGCGTTCTTTAAGTTCTGGAAACAAATGAAAATCAAATGGGACCAAGCCGGGACGGTATGGAGGATGATCGATTACAGTAAACTCAAAGCGTCGGGTAGTTATAGATGTCGCGGGGCTCGCATGTGGTCTGGTATTGATGCCGAAGGTGCTGCCTGTGTGGACGAACGCTTCGAATTCGAAACTCGATTACAGCATGCTATTTCTCACGCACCTGCATAGTTACGTTACACCCCGCCATATTACACGCTATAATTCGGCACACTGTGGCGGCAGAGGGTTGCAATTCGTGTCAGCGAAGCTGGAAAGTTGACCGAGTAATATGCATGACATGTAATGCCTCAACAGATATTGACAATAGAATAAAAACTGCTGAGGCTTTACTTTTCAGCAAGCCGTCGTATTTCACTCATATTTTCAGAGGTTCGAGGATTATATTACGGCAATTGCCCTGGGTTTTCCTTCGTAACGGAACATCTGAAAACAGAGTTAAGCGTGTCTGTATTGCTTTGCTGCTGTCAGTTTCAGTTCCTATCTTGTCCATGAGTCACTGGACACTACGTTTGGTGCCACTAACATACTTTACACACGAACAGAATTTCGTTGGGTTTTGTGAAGGATCTTCCAACATTATTCTGTTACAGTACTGCTAAGACTTCGCGCATTGCTGCCTCTACAGTCAAACGCATTTATTTCAGCATCTATCTACAGCCTTATGTTTTGTTTTATACCTATTACGCAGTAGTCTCTCTTTCTTTACAAATTTCTTTATATGACTGTATACCATAGAGGATCTCTCACATCACGAATCGTATAATAGCTACATAGATAGCTATCTAGTATACAGTGCATGGGCAACTATTCATTTAAACTTGAGTCACACTGCCTCTACATGCTTCTGTCCTGGGCAAAAAGTTGCAGGATCTTCATTGAGATACGAGACTACTACATCCTCGTCTAGTTTTCTACACATATTAATCTTTCTAAATGTTTTAGTTTCCCTTTGTACTTTGGTATTCATTGTTAGCAGAGCTGCCTCATCATCACTCATATTAGTTACGATGTGAACGTCCTCAAAGAGGTCAGGTGTATTTGTTGCCATCAGATCTGATACATTTCCATCATGAGTGGGGCTCCGAACTATCTGTTCCTCGTTGGTTTTCAAAGAAGGCATTTAGTAAAGTTTCACAGGGCGTCTTTTCAGGCCCACCACTAACAAACTACAATCACTCCAATTATTTTTTGGACGACTCGTCGAATGATTATAGTATTCTTTCGGTGCTTATGTACAAGCAAACTGAGATTTTCTGTCACAGCGAGAGGTATGTCTGGTGGTCGATAGAAGGGTCCACTTATTATTTTAAGCCAATTCTTTATACCGAGTCTTGCCCAAACAATGTCGCATGCTACTTCAACTTCCATACTGGTGGATTTGCGTTTCCTGTCTACTGCCAAAAATACAATAACTCCACTTCCCATTTTTATATCTTTACGGTATACACTTATATTTTCTCCAAAGATACCATTACCATCAACTCAAGGTTTTAACCCGTTTTCTTTACCTAGTAGGATATTATGAAGTTTTCGGCGTCTTTTTTAGGAGCGCTTCAAACTCTTTCAATTTGTTGCTAATGCTTTGGCAGTTAAACATTAAGATGTTAATACTCTCATTTCTGGGGGGCATCTGTTTGTATCTTACTCCGATACTTCAGGTTTTCCTACAGCTATCATTGTCTGGAATGCATGTAGAGACTCCTGATCTAAAATTCCCTTCTGTGCGCTGCATACACCGTGAGCTACATGGGTAGCTGTCTCTAATATGCAGTGCATACCTGACTCATTTAGGGAGATCCTAAAATTCTTAATTCCATAGGGTAAATGTAAGATGTCATAATCTAGCTTGTCACAGAACTTTCACAGTCTCTGATTCAAGCCTTCCACTCGATGCAGAACCAGAGAGAAGCAATCTGTGCTGGAGAGAACGCTGCGGATAGTGAGCTTCGCTGAATCTCCCTGAGAAAGGCTGGTGTTCTCAACCTTCTCTGCTAGTTGCTGGAAAGTGCCAAGTATAATCTGGGAGCCGAGACTACAGGCATCGTTTGCTCCAACGTGTGCAATAATCTGCAATTGACTGCAACCTCTTACCTCAACGGCGGCCGGAATAGCCTGTTCAGCATACTTCGCAAGACCACCGGCTGTAGACACTGGTGTTCCTTTCCATCCCTTTCAGCCATTCCTCTACGGGGTACTATTATTCGCCGTACGTTTGCTCTGCCGACGATTAATAGACCCTAGCCCTTTGCGTTCGCTTCCCGTTGACACAGGACGCAGCAGGTTTCACAATATATCAAGTGATTCTCACTGGGTCAGTTTTCCGTTTCAATGGATGGTAGAACCTCGAACATGTTGGTAAGGTAGATGTGTGTAATATCGTGAGTTCTCCCTGGTCTTTGTCTCCCCTGCACAGGACGCCTAGCTCTATCATTGACACGCCACTCACTGTCAGGTGGGCGAGTAATGATGGGTCCGATATTTCGTGCAAGAGAGATGGTATCCGCAAGGTACTTGAGGTACCTTTGGTAACTCTGGTACACAACTCTCGGCACCTCTCCCATCACACCCATTCGCAGCGGCTTCCGATTACCTGACAGTAGTCACGGCGATTTCCGGCTGCTTACTAAAGCAATCAATTCATCCGCTGTCGCGCAATAGCAAACACAGTGGGGCTGCATTATACCTGGTGCAGTATTTCAATAACCGGTTAACAAATAACTTACGTCTGGTGCAATATTTTATAGAGTAGTAAACAAATAACTTTACCTTAAGCCTGATGAGTCTCTTTCAATTTATGAGTCTGGTATGCTATAAATATTGCCAGTAGCCTTTTGGAACTAATGCAACTTATAGCCAAGAACGACATATCTACTACGAGAACAGAAAACTTGGTACAAGTGTTACGGTTTCTCTGGAACGTTTTTCAGGTTATGGACACTAAGAAAACATGGCAGTCGCGTTACATCATGATAAATGCAGGCAATATGAACTCCTATTAAAAGAGTGAACCACTGTGTAAGATACGTTATTTATTTACGGTAGTTGTAAATCACAAACACCGAATTATTGTGAAACACGTTATTAAGAACACTCGAAATGTACCAGAATCTTTGCTATCGTTCGAATCTTCTCAAAAATACATCTTTTTTCACGTAAATATGTACTGAAATTAGGAAATGTTGGCTATGAACGAGGATACAGTGGCCAAAGTTTCTCGACAGCACAGATTAAATTTATATTTGGTGATTTAATACTACAACATATATCACGGCACTCGCACGAGTTTCTATTAAATCAACACGAAAAACACGTTTAAATTTTATTTCAAGCTTTTTACTTAAGTTTTCTAAATGGTTTTATGTGATGCACGTGATTTTATTCTAAAACAAAGGCAGTACCGAGAGTCGGCTTATAATCCTAAATATAGGCAAATAAACTTACAAATTGCTTGGATTTTGCAACTTATCTGAATTTGTGTCTCCTTTCACACTATTGTGCCAAAGATGAACACTACAGCTTCAGTATATCCCACAAAACAATGTGAAATGTGGAGCACAACAAACGCACTCCCACTTCATCAATCGTTTTCGCGTTTGTATAAACTTTATTCAGAATGAAATCGACAGATCTTCGATTTTCTCTGCACCTAACAAATCCTTTTTCTAGCATGTATAAAGTTTTAAGTTACAAGAGATAGATACTGTAGGGTCGAAGATGTGGCTACATCGTGAAGAGTGTTGAGGTACTGCAGTTTTATGGCACCAGCAGCGTAATTCCTGTAGCAACACACATTTATATAACTGTAAATTTCTTTGTACATCTTTAAATTCCAGCATTAACTTGCCGACAGTTGATATTCATGAAGATAATAAATCACTAAGAACAAAGTTGTGTTTAATTGAAGCCCACTATAAGAAGTGTTCAGTTTCATCTTTCCGCACCGTCTCCCTACACTTCAGCGGGAGTTTCAGTCATCTTTCATCCACTCGGACGTAGTTTTTCGCCATTCATCCGTCATCTGTTTTCACCAGATAGTAAACACCATGCCCACATCTTCACGCTAAGCTCTCTACTACCACACTTATTTATACGACTACATCTCCTGCTCCCACTGTAACAACATGGGGAACTTCCTCTCGACAATCGCCCGCCCTACATCCATCCTCTCCTCTACACAACTTCTTCTCCATCTAACGTCACTTCACGCGCCTGACCTTCCCTCACAACTTTTCTCTCTCACTGCCCACTTCATCAACCATAGCAGAAGAGATAATATCCTGTGCAGTAGTAGAAACACCAGACACCCCTTGATCAGGTATGCCATCAGCAAACTACCACACTGCTACTGACTTGATAATCTTGAAGGAAATGCACCTACAGGCAAACTACATGAAAAATATATCCTACCACGTCCCATTTTCCAAGATACTGTCTCGAGAAAGCTCTTACAAATACCCTATCACAGGATCTGCTTCTATCGCCATTCCTAATAAAATCCAAAACCAGTCCTGGTCGCACGTTATATGCGAACACAACTCCCCTCGTTGCATCACCTTGGCTTAATATTCACTCCTTCTTAGTAACCCACAGAGATCTAATGTTCCTTAACACGAAAGATTAATACTCGACATAAGGAAATACATCACAAAACCTTCCACAAAACAAATCATACACAAAAAATTCTGTCCTTATGAAGTCCTCAGACTTCGACACTTACTTACTTCACAAAATCCATTCCATTACCTTTGCTACACATGCATCCTTAGCTCATCTCACCACCAACCCAGAGCCAAACAGTTTCCTCCTCTCAAAGTTCTCTCAACTACCTAAAGTGATCAAGAGAGCTGACCTGGAGATTACAGCAGGGGGATTGGAATCTGAACCAAATTCCCATCTCAACATAGAAACCTGTAAAACTCTCCAAACCAATCATAGCTCCATTCCACTTTCCTCATCCTTATACCTACAGAATCTGCCTCAGTGAAATCACCTTATCGTAGAAGGAACTCTGATCTCTAACAGTCCACGCAGAACTGTACTACCATCTTCCCAAAGAATACAATGATCATCTCACTGCCAAATTTACGAAAAATTTCGCACCTGCTCCCATTACAGAGCTCCTAAATTTCTAAAATATGGTCCCAAGCTCTCACTTTCCACTTGTAACAGCTGCAACCAATCTCGTCACACCTATTCTGCCAAATCTAAAGCCAAATTCCCACCAACTATACAAGAACTATCTGTGTCCTTTTGACCAACTGATAAGCTCCTTCACCACAGCATCTCCCAGCACCAACCTTTCACCACAAGAGACATTATTAGACCTGTTATTATTGTTTTACAGAATATACACCCATTCCAAGGACTACAGTTTCCAGCAAATTTCCCTTCACGGCAATTCCATGTTCCATCTCAACACTCAAGCCACCCATTCCCTCAACCAACGAAGATCCGTCTCCAGTCAGATTCATTACCTAGCATATAGACTCTAGTATGTAACCACCCTAAAGGTCGCACCCTTACATTCAACATAGGATGAAAGTAATGCCATATGCTGTTCCACAACATCCGTTCCCTCACAACGAAAAAATTTCCTTTTCTGCACACTCTCGCCCAACACAAAATCTATGTTTTTTCTTCACTGAAACTTTCCTTCATCCCTATCACACTTTATGAAGCTTGACCAAATTTCTATACCATACATGCAGTACCTTTGTCCGCCATAACAATATCGTTGTTGGACCATAAACCCCACAGAATACTCCTACAGAGATCCTTATTCTTAAATATTTCTTGAGGACTTTAAACTTTACCTTTTCTACTATACAGGGTGTTCGAAAATCCCCGTTGCAAGCTTCCAGGACTTTTAGAGGGGAGTGAGTATATAATATTCTGAACAGGAACCCATGTGTGGAAACGTACCGTTTCCGTGTTACAACCGTTTGAAAACAAGTGCAACAGGGTAGTCATAGTGAGGGGGGGGGGGGCTTACGTCGGATTATTTGATGTCATTTGACGTTTATCCTACCTCTCTGACCCTCTTCGAGACTTATTCACGTGTCTGCTACCTGGAAGCCGATTTTACCACGACTATTGCTACGAAACTGTTAATGAATTGGACATGGATTACGGTCTGATCTGTTCATGTTTTCTCTTTGCGGCTAGGCTGTTTTATGGATATAAGAGTGAGCATACGTTTGTTAGCACTTCAAGTGAATATTGCCCTGTATACAATAAACTGTATTACGCACATACCACTACAACAAGAATATAATACTCTAAACGGGCTATGAACGGGTTTACTATTCCGTATTATAAATATGTTTACATTTTACCTTGAAGAATTACAGCAAGGACCACATAAAAGAGCAGTTCTTACTATACCATAACTGTGAACTTCCCTTTCGCTTCCTAAGGAACCATTTCCTTACAAGTCTCCATCTGAGAAACAGTGTTCTCTCACGATATGTGTGCGATCGTTTAAAGCAACCCGCAGAACATTCATGATAAAATTTTCACAATAAAGCAGATTCTATATTTCAGCTGTCTACAGATAAGTTTTTATCACATTCCTGCATAGGCTAAACGTATCAATAACCACAGTTCTAGCTTTTCTAGTATCTGTCTCTACGAGTTCACTACCGGTTTGAAATCAACTGCCAAAGGTTCTTTTTCCCACTGTAGTACACACACACACACACACACACACACACACACACACACACACACACACACACACACTTTTGACCCATTATTTCTCGACAGAACCCCAGGTATTTTATACTTAATACATTTTTGTATACTACCTATGCTTTTACATTATTCTACTAACAAAACGTAAATTTCTACATACTGAATCCGCAATATAATTAGCCCAAGAAGAAACAAATGAAGAGCGGTTCAGACTTGGTCCTAAGAACAAAGGGGTGTACATTGACTGATTGGCCTTTGAGGATGACTTGGCCATTTTTGCTAACAACATAGAGTCAGCAGTCAACACGATCAATAGGCTGCCAGAAATTTCTGACAAAGGTCGACTCCAGATCTCCATTCAAAAGACAAAATATATGACGAACGTCTGTGATGGACCTGAATGGATGATCACCAATCTGAGAGAAATCGGACGAGTTAAGAATTTCAGGTATATCAGTGAAGTCATCGAGGAGAATGGATTAGTAGAAGAAGCAGTTAATGCCAGGATGAGGTAGCAAGACCAAGCATACCAACTGACAGAGAATACCTATAGCAAAAAGTCTATGAGTATAGGGGCTAAGTTCCGACATTATAATACAGTTGTAAAACCTAAGGACTTATATGGGTCCGAAACTTTGACCATGAATAGACTAGGTCAAGCTGAGCGGCTGGAAAAGCGAGAGCGTAGGATATTAAGGAAAATCCTAGGTAATAGAAGGGTTGATGGACAATGGCGAATGAGAGCAAATGAGGACTTGTACAGCAAGACAGAACCTATCACAGCATCCATTAAGAAGAGACGATTGTTGTTTCACGGTCATCTCATGAAGATGGACGGTGACCGACTAACTAAAAGTATATGGAGTTTCATCCAATCTAAGAAAACAAGGCCAAGATGGTTCCAAGAATGTGAAAAAGATCTTAGGCAGATTGGTATGTCAGAAAGAGAAATTCCTGACAGGAACAAATTTAGAAGATTGGTGAACAACTACCAAGGTTTTAAAATGGCATCAACGTCCAAAAGACGGAGAGGACCATTACCCGAAGAGTATGAACAGGCACTTCTTGGTGGGCTCAGAAGATACTGGCAGGAAGCCAATGCTGGAACAAGAACAAGACCTAGACACTAAAATGAAGTTGGTTGATACCACGCAGTCCATAGAGGCTCAACTCGATAATAATGAAAAAAAAATTATTCCATGGCATATCCTTGTGAATCGACTTTCCTATATCACTTTGCGAACCGACTAGTATCAGTTATGATTTTATTTTCGTTACGATTTCTGATGGTCCAGTGGACGTTAAATCAGGCGGGATATGGTTCTTAACAGAGTGTGTGATCACCACGGACAGCAATGCATGGCCTTCAGTGTGCTCCGATGCTGGCCAGAATGCTGGTAGGGAGTTCTTGGGGCATAGCTTTCCATTGCTCCACCAACGCGGTTGACGACTGCTGGAGGCTCATTGATGTATATGGACGCGCAGCAATCTCACACATGCACGATGGGATTTGAGTCAGTGGAATGGGCAGACCAATCCATTGGCCGAATATCCTCTCGTTCCAAGAGCACTTCCACCTGCGCTGTCCGATGCGGTCGGGCACTACCATCCATAAAAATTAAGTCAGGGTCGAATGTTCCCCTGAACATACGCACACGAGGAAGAAGTATAGTGTCACAATAACGTTGACTGGTAAGCGTACCGTATTCAAAGGTTTGGAGGACAATATGCCCATGCAACATTATTCCTCTCCACACCATAGCGCATGGAACATCAAAACGAACATGTTCGACAATGTTCCTGAGTGAAGTACGTGTTCCCACCTCTCACCTCACGAGAGTATTCCCGTTGTTTCAACTGCCTCGTGTTTCTGGACCAGCCCCATTTGGGATATAGTCAAGCTTACCTCAGGCCATGTTACATCCAACTCTCTGTGCACGGCTAGGAAAACTCCGGAAACATACTCCTGCAATTTCATTCAGTTCCGCCATTTAATATATTACGTTACGAGGGTGAGTCAAATGAAAAACTTAAATTTGTAATAACAAATCGAAATTTCGGGCCGTTATCCTGTGAGTTGGTAAGCGTGCTACAAACAGCCTGTAGGTGGCAGCATAGTGCAGATGCACACATACCGTCGCAGTATCAGTATAAAGATAGCCGCCCCACTTGCGACTTGCACCAGGGAAGAACAGCGTTCTGTTATTCCGTTTTTGAGTAGTGAAAGTGTGAAACCTATTGAAATTCGTCGACGAATGAAGGTTCAATACGGTGATGCATGTTTGTCACAGCAGCAAGTCTACGAATGGAATAGGAAGTTCGCAAATGATGTTACTTCAGTGGAAGATGCTCCTCGTCCAGGTCAGGTACAACGAGTTGTGACTCCACAGAACATTGCAGCAGTTGAAGCCATAGTGAAGGAAACCCGCCGAGTGACACAGTATCACATTGCAGCATGTTTACAGATTAGTCATGGGTCAGCACACCACATTGTGCATGATGTGCTCCAGTTTCACAAAGTGTCTGCAAGATGGGTGCCACGGCAGCTGACTCCTGAAATTAGAGAACGACGTGTTGATTCTTGTGAAGAACTTCTGCGGCGCTTTGAACGAGAAGGTGATGGCTTCCTTGCAAGAATCGTTACTGGGGACGAAACCTGGGTTCACTTCCACCAACCGGAAACGAAGAGAGCGAGCAAGGAATGGCACCATTCCTCATCACCAGAAACAAAGAAGTTTCGAACAGAACCATCAGCAGGGAAGGTTATGCTAACTCTCTTTTGGGACGAAAAAGGCGTCATTTTGGAGCATTACATGCCTAGAGGGACCACTGTAACCGGTGCATCATACACACATCTCCTAAAAAATCATCTGCGGCCTGCAATCAAATCGAAGCGACCTAAGTGATTTCCATATGTTTGGACCACTCAAAGAAGCAATGGGAGGCAAGAAGTTCCGTTCTGATGAATAGGTAAGCCACGAGGTGCATGAGTGGCTGCGCACTTTTTAAGTGCTTGAGGACTTGCATTGAGCGTGGTGGAGATTATGTTGAAAAGTGATACAGCTTTGTACCACTTCTGCACAATAAATAATATTTAAAAAAATATTTAAGGTTTTCATTTGACTCACACTCGCACCCCTCGTCCTTAAGCTTTCCAGAGCAGTGCATTATAATCTAGTAACTGGTTGCATGCTGGTCTACCTTTACAGAGAAAAGTAGCTAAAATTGCAATTGCAACATTCTTAAAGTTCATGTTACACGTTCAGTGGAAGATGGTCATGGATGTGCATGCAGGCGTTACACTGTTTTCTTATATTATGGAGTGGTATTTCATGAGCTCCGAACTAGCGTTTAATACCTCTGTTGACCTTAGTCTACAGTGAAAGTTATCACTAGGCTCCCCAACTCACTGCATCCTTGTAACATACAAAAAGCTACAGCCGGAAAACTATATTGGGTAAAACGATAAGCTTATAGGTCCACCCAGTAATATCAGGGCGGCGGACCAGCACAAGGTGACCGTAAACGAATTCGGCTACAATATAGTCAATGAGGCAAAGATTAAAAACTGTCTGCGGAGAAGAACCTGCCAAATGTGGGACGTGTTACGTTTGTCCCTGTATAACGCTCTTGCAAGAAAGAGAGAGAGAGAGAGAGAGAAAAGAAAAGGATAGAGGGAGAAAGAGAGTGTGAAAGGCAAAAGATAAAATTTCGTGACTGGTTTATTAGGTTTAAAAACGACGCACCATATTTTTCGCTAGAAAAGCACATCGGAAGAGATCTCTCTTAGCTCAGTGGCATTCCTCAGAGAAGAGGGTGGTCAGTCACTGCCAGGTTGTCGGCGAGTACTCGAAGGGAGCGGCAATGCGTGCTATGAGGCGGAAGAGCAGACAAATGGATCGCGCTGACCTTCCTGCCCTGCCCTCGACAAGCGCCAGCCAGTTCCTGCGCAAGCTCCATCCGCAGCTTCACTCACTCAACTGTCACCTCCTGTCCTCAGCTTGGAAATTAATTGAGGAAGGACACTGAATCTACTCCATTTAATCGAGGTCGGCTTTACCGGTCACAGATACCCGGACGAAATTCTGTGGTAGCAAACAGGTGCAGAGAAAATCGCGCAATAAAAATTGGCTTCCTTTAATGTTATTCCGGTATTTATGTTCATGGTTTATTTGTTGACAAATTCTCGGACACTCATTCAATTTAGAACGCTACTTGTTTCGAAAATTGCACTGCAAAAAATAACTGACACTGCCTGCGATACGTTGAACATCACTGTATACTGGAAGGTAGGACTTTCATGCAGTCGCTGTGACAGAACGTCCACGTCTATTCGATAAAAAAAGGGTCATTGTCAGGAGTGTTTCGCAGAGATGACTACAAAAAACTATCAGTACAATAAAAAACAAGTTAGGAGCAAAAATTGCAAACTGTGATTACAGATCATGTCAGTACCGCTTGAAAGCTGTTACAGACCGCTGAAGAGGTAAGTTAAATCTTTTTCTTAATTTGTTGATATGAATCAGCTTTTCTCTCTAGAGGTCCTGTAGAGCAATTAGACTATCATCCAGCGTCTTTGACAATTTTCATCCAACTTCAAAAAACTATATCTTCTACATAGATGAAGACAGAAACTTAGGCTGAAATTCATATTGAAACTGAAAGCTTTCTTTGGAGCTAATTGTACGTTGCTGCTTTATGTGGTTGGTCTACCCGGAGCTGCTAGCTCTTACAGTCGCTTGTTTATTACGCAATGTGCTCTTAGTCGAGATGGCGATAACCCATGAACAAAAGGCGTTTTGCGTTCTCCTTTTGAAACGGTGTAATTCAGTTACGACTGTGTACAGAGCTTTTCGTCGAGGGACCGACATTACAGTCTGTACAGCTCGAAGCATTCGATGATGACACCAGCAATTTCTATGGTGTAAAAAGTGACCCTAAATAATGAAAGGTGTTGGTAATAAAAAAATACATTAAATTTCGGTTACACGATAAACCACAAATTTAAAGGCTGTCGTTTCAACGAAATACTTACGAGTAACAGCTACGAACAACTTAAATGGGAACGTCCACGTAGATAACTTTGTCGATAAGGCAAATTAAAGACTGCGTTTTATTGACCGAACACTTAGAATAAATAACAAACCTACTAAATAGACCGCCTACAGTACGCTTGTTCATCGCATGCTATAGTGTTACTGTGCAGTATGAGATCTTTATGGATAGGATTGTCGGAGGACATAGAGAAAGTGCAAAGAAGGGCAACTAATTTTGTGCTACCGGGAAACTGGGAGAGTGTGTCACGAATATGATACGTCACTTGGGGTGTCAATCATTAAAACATAGGCGTTTTTCATTGCGGTGCGACCTTTTCACCAAAATTTAGTTACCCTTTTCATCCTCCGAAAACATTCTATTGACACCCACCTACATAGAGATATATGATCATTGTAACAAAATAAGGGAACTCAGAACTTGCACTGTAATATTTCTTTGTTTTTCCCGTGAGCTGTTCCTGAATGGTCCCGCAGAGAATTACGTGTGATAAACACTGAATGAATTCTCAGCTGCCGAGGTCGCTGAAATCATTTATTCTCTGTTCCCATCTTTGGATGTATGTTTACATCATTATTTAACCTCCTCCATCAGTGCAGTAACTGGTGCTATACAACATATGTCCATGTTGGTATCCTGAGCTACTCTAGAAGTCGGCATATCAATTTTAAATAACAGATATATATACATACATATTACTGTACCGACTACAAGTGATCACATTCTATGAAGGCTCAATTCTTTAATACTGGCCTGGAGAAAAACACCAATTTTTAGAGGATTGGAAGTAGTAGTCCCTTACAGAGTCAGTGTACAATCTATATAAGGTTAGATCCTTTGAACGTTGAATTATTAGAAAGAAAACTGGCACATGAAATTCCCTCGTTGACAGAACACAAAATACTTTAATGTATCTGGACAAAATGGTCCGATGTCTAAAACTGATATGCTCAGAAGCATAATAATGCTGAGTATGAAACACAATAAATCTTAATTCTGGTGGATAAATAACTCCGACTGAAGTACTAGAGCGTCAGATGAATGTAATTTGTTTACCGGTCACTAGGCAGTTTATGGTTAAAATAACCATACAGGGCGCTTCAAAAACATTAACTCTTTTTTAAAAGAATATATCTTCTACGTAAATGAACCATGGACCTTGCCGTTGGTGGGGAGGCTTGCGTGCCTCAGCGATACAGATAGCCGTACCGTAGGTACAACCACAACGGAGGGGTATCTGTTGAGAGGCCAGACAAACGTGTGGTTCCTGACGACGGGCAGCAGCCTTTTCAGTAGTTGCAAGGGCAACAGTCTGGATGATTGACTGATCTGGCCTTGTAACAATAACCAAAACGGCCTTGCTGTGCTGGTACTGCGAACGGCTGAAAGCAAGGGGAAACTACGGCCGTAATTTTTCCCGAGGGCATGCAGCTTTACTGTATGATTAAATGATGATGGCGTCCTCTTCGGTAAAATATTCCGGAGGTAAAATAGTCCCCCATTCGGATCTCCGGGCGGGGACTACTCAAGAGGATGTCGTTATCAGGAGAAAGAAAACTGGCGTTCTACGGATCGGAGCGTGGAATGTCAGATCCCTTAATCGGGCAGGTAGGTTAGAAAATTTAAAAAGGGAAATGGATAGGTTAAAGTTAGATATAGTGGGAATTAGTGAAGTTCGGTGGCAGGAGGAACAAGATTTCTGGTCAGGTGACTACAGGGTTATAAACACAAAGTCAAATAGGGGTAATGCAGGAGTAGGTTTAATAATGAATAGGAAAATAGGAATGCTGGTAAGCTACTACAATCAGCATAGTGAACGCATTATTGTGGCCAAGATAGATACGATGCCCACACCTACTACAGTAGTACAAGTTTATATGCCAACTAGCTCTGCAGATGACGAAGAAATTGAAGAAATGTATGATGAAATAAAAGAAATTATTCAGATTGTGAAGGGAGACGAAAATTTAATAGTCATGGGTGACTGGAATTCGAGTGTAGGAAAAGGGAGAGAAGGAAACGTAGTAGGTGAATATGGACTGGGGCTAAGAAATGAAAGAGCACGCCGCCTGATAGAATTTTGCACAGAGCACAACTTAATCATAGCTAACACTTGGTTTAAGAATCATGATAGAAGGTTGTATACATGGAAGAACCCTGGAGATACTAAAAGGTATCAGATAGATTATATAATGGTAAGACAGAGATTTAGGAACCAGGTTTTAAATTGTAAGACATTTCCAGGGGCAGATGTGGATTCTGACCACAATCTATTGGTTATGACCTGTAGATTAAAACTGAAGAAACTGCAAAACGGTGGGAATTTAAGGAGATGGGACATGGATAAACTGAAAGAACCAGAGGTTGTACAGAGTTTCAGGGAGAGCATAAGGGAACAATTGAAAGGAATGGGGGAAAGAAATACAGTAGAAGAAAAATGGGTAGCTCTGAGGGATGAAGTAGTGAAGGCAGCAGACGATCAAGTAGGTAAAAAGAAGAGGGTTAGTAGAAATCCTTGGGTAACAGAAGAAATATTGAATTTAATTGATGAAAGGAGAAAATATAAAAATACAGTAAATGAAGCAAGCAAAAAGGAATACAAACGTCTCAAAAATGAGATCGACAGGAAGTGCAAAATGGCTAAGCAGGGATGGCTAGAGGACAAATGTAAGGATGTAGAGGCTTATCTCACTAGGGGTAAGATAGATACTGCCTACAGGAAAATTAAAGAGACCTTTGGAGATAAGAGAACCACATGTATGAACATCAAGAGCTCAGATGGAAACCCAGTTCTAAGCAAAGAAGGGAAAGCAGAAAGGTGGAAGGAGTATATAGAGGGTCCATACAAGGGCGATGCCCTTGAGGACAATATTATGGAAATGGAAGAGGATGTAGATGAAGATGAAATGGGAGATACGATACTGCGTGAAGAGTTTGACAGAGCACTGAAGGACCTGAGTCGAAACAAGGCCCCCGAGTAGACAACATTCCATTGGAACTATTGACGGCCTTGGGAGAGCCAGTCCTGACAAAACTCTACCATCTGGTGAGCAAGATGTATGAAACAGGCGAAATACCCTCAGACTTCAAGAAGAATATAATAATTCCAATCCCAAAGAAAGCAGGTGTTGACAGATGTGAAAATTACCGAACAATCAGTTTAATAAACCACAGCTGCAAAGTACTAACACGAATTCTTTACAGACGAATGGAAAAACTAGTAGAAGCCGACCTCAGGGAAGATCAGTTTGGTTTCCATAGAAATACTGGAACACGTGAGGCAATACTGACCTTACGACTTATCTTAGAAGAAAGATTAAGGAAAGGCAAACCTACGTTTCTAGCATTTGTAGACTTAGAGAAAGCTTTTGACAATGTTGACTGGAATACTCTCTTTCAAATTCTAAATGTGGCAGGGGTAAAATACAGGGAGCGAAAGGCTATTTACAACTTGTACAGAAACCAGATGGCAGTTATAAGAGTTGAGGGTCATGAAAGGGAAGCAGTGGTTGGGAAGGGAGTAAGACAGGGTTATAGCCTCTCCCCGATGTTATTCAATCTCTATATTGAGCAAGTAGTAAAGGAAACAAGAGAAAAATTTGGAGTAGTTATTAAAATCCATGGAGAAGAAATAAAAACTTTGAGGTTCGCCGATGACATTGTAATTCTGTCAGAGACAGCAAAGGACTTGGAAGAGCAGTTGAACGGAATGGATGGTGTCTTGAAGGGAGGATATAAGATGAACATCAACAAAAGCAAAACGAGGATAATGGAATGTAGTCGAGTTAAGTCGGGTGATGCTGAGGGTATTAGATTAGGAAATGAGACACTTAAAGTAGTAAAGGAGTTTTGCTATTTGGGGAGCAAAATAACTGATGATGGACGAAGTAGAGAGGATATAAAATGTAGACTGGCAATGGCAAGGAAAGCGTTTCTCAAGAAGAGAAATTTGTTAACATCAAGTATAGATTAAAGCGTCAGGAAGTTATTTCTGAAAGTATTTGTATGGAGTGTAGGCATGTATGGAAGTGAAACATGGACGGTAAATAGTTTGGACAAGAAGAGAATAGAAGCTTTTGAAATGTGGTGCTACAGAAGAATGCTGAAGATTAGATGGGTAGATCACATAACTAATGAGGAAGTTTTGAATAGGATTGGGAAGAAGAGAAGTTTGTGGCACAACTTGACCAGAAGAAGGGATCGGTTGGTAGGACATGTTCTGAGGCATCAAGGGATCACCAATTTAGTATTGGAGGGCAGCGTGGAGGGTAAAAATCATAGGGGGAGACCAAGAGATGACTGCACTAAGCAGATTCAGAAGGATGTAGGTTGCAGTAGGTACTGGGAGATGAAGAAGCTTGCACAGGATAGAGTAGCATGGAGAGCTGCATCAAACCAGTCTCAGGACTGAAGACCACAACAACAACAACAAATGAAAATAGAAACTTGGGATAATTTTAATTTAGAAATAGGGCTACAAAGTTTTTATTCTCATAAGAACCATATGATTTTACAAAGGTATACACTAAGCGATGAAAAGTATCCAGACATCTGTTAGTGAACATCAGCGTCCACCCTTGATGTTTATGACGGCACGATCCCTACTGGAGAGATTTTCACTGAGGTGTCTGAAGTCTCTGGAGGAATGGCAACTCATTCTTCCTCAAGAGCAAAAGCTGGAGGCGATAGTGACGGTGGACGCTGGGGTCTGAGGTAATGTCTACGTTCTAACTCAGATTGAAGATGTTGTGTACTGGGTTCAGTTTCGGACTCTGCGCGGGTCTTTTCATTTCAGGAATGTTACTGTCCACAAACCATTGCTTCACACGTGCTGCTTTATGACAGGGTGCGCTATCGTGCTGATACAAACAGTCGTCGTCTCCAAATTGTTCCTCTTCGGTACGCAGTGCACAATACTGTGAAATGTATTTATATCCTTTCCCATATGTAGCGTTTGATTAAGTACAATGAGAGGACCACACTCTAACCACGAAAAAAATACCCATACTCTAATACCACTTTCTCTGTACTTAAGTGATGATATTATACGAGATGGCAGGTAACGTTCTTCAGGAACTCGCCCAACCCAAACCCTTCCATCACATTGCCACCGGATACAGCATGATCCATCACTTCGCTTCACTCGTTTCCAGTGACCCATCGCGTAATGGCGTCGCTCTTTACACCACGTCAAGCGTCGCTTAATATTGTCAGCAGAAATGCGTGGATTATGAGGAGCTGCTCGCTCAGTGTACCCCGTCCTTTTTAACTCTGCACAGTCATTGTGCTACTTGAACTGCTCGTAGCACTTGTGGACTCACGTGTGATTGCTTCCGCTGATTTCAGGAGAAATTTTACAGTCACCTTTGCAAATCATCGACGGTCTCTGTGCGTCAGAAACATGAGCTCTGCCTGGTGTTTGTATAGCTGTGGTTGTTCTTTAGCGCTTCCACATCATAAATACGTTGCAAAGAGTCAACTTGGACTGCTTTATAACGATTGAAACTTTTCTGATCGATACGTTACTAAGGTGACATAGAATGGATACCCACCCGTGCAGCCGCGCGTCTTAACGCGGCCGTTTCCCGGACGGGGAGATATGCCGCTTCCGGATCGAGTCCGACAAGCGGATTAACTACTAGCGGTCGGAGGGGGCTGCTTTCAATGTTTCACCTCAGATACACGATACGCAAACATTTATATCACTTAGTTACACGTGCACACAGAATTTACTCTATACTCAGACAGATTTTGTACGTTGATACCGTCCTTGGGATTGAATAGGATACTGACGACCTTAGCTGTCTGGTCTCTTGAAACACATAAGCAGCATCGAACGACTAGTCCACTTTTAGAAGTCATTGCGCTCTCGTAACAGACCGATTTTTCTGTTACTGCTGTTTTATTGAAAAACAACACTGGCGGATCTGCTTCTCGTGATATTTAGCGATCATTTCCCCAATACATAATGGTGTCTAGATACTTTTAATCAGACACTGTACATCCCTTAAGTGTATATACCTACATTCTCCTTTTTGCAATTACGTTTAGGACGAAAGTTTCCACTTATCTTTCACAAATGTTCAATGAGTCCGCCACTGGACAGACGATAGTAGAACTCCCTCCATACTTTTATGAGCGTGTCTAGAGTTCCTGCATTCACTGCTGCTGCTGTGCGGCGGCGTGCTTCCCCAAAGTTGTCTGAAGGGTGATACATAGACGGAGTTTCCCATAAACCTGCAAAAAGTAAAATAAATCCATATATACGTATTATAAAAATGGATTTATATATGTATGTGGATATGTTCAACAGCTCCTCCTAATTCACGGGACCGATTTCAACAAAACGTGATACACATATTGCTTACTGATTAGAAGCTATCGCTATGGGGCTGACAAGCACTTTCCTATCAAATGGGTTGGGGTAGGGGGATGAAACAGTAGTGTAGCCTACGACCTGTGAATAAGAATGTATTCATCCAGTATTTGAGAATGAGAGCACTTAACAACTTGAAACCAGCTTTATACCTAATTTCAAACCTTTGTGAAGCTCTGTCTCACTGACAACCTCAAAAACTTGATGAAATGGTAAAAGTTTATCGCTTACTACATTTTCGCTGTTCGTGCAGTACAACTGCCGCGTCAGGCATGCCGTTTTAGTTTCGTTGCTATTAATTGTCTTCTGGACACATTTTGCAGACAGTATTCACGTACACTACTGAATGTATCTGCTAAATTATATTGTAGGACATAGAGGTCAGGGGATATGACATAGAGGTGGAAGAAGGGCGTGAACACAGATGTGAGTGAGGAGAAGATGGATAGAGACAAGGGGAGGGAAAATGGACACAGAAAGGGAAGAGGAGAACATGGACAGAGAGAGGGTGAGGAGACGGTTGACAGAGAGCGGAGAGGGAAAATGGGCATGGAAAGGGAGTTGATTCTAATCTGAAAAAAATTAGAAAAACATGACAAAATGTAACATAGAAACATATTGCACCTACTACATAATACATTAATTGTATATATAAAACGGCCGCTTCACAAATAAAAGAAGCGAAACACGTATGACAAAAAACAGACTGCCTCTCATTGAGTTGCATAGAGGGAACATACCTCCATGAAACTTTTCTTCCACCTCCACGCCCAGAATGAGCTCACAATATTCTACAAGTTTCTGTTTATCACCATGATGAAGGTATCGTAGCAAGTGAATCCTGAAGGGTTTGAAAGACAAACCTTACTCCAAAATACGCCAGACACACTCATGAGGAATAGGTAACTCGCGGCCGGCACGACAAGTACACGTTTGTGGTCTCCGTACAATACTTCGCTGAATACGTAGTTCGTCTCGAACGAGCGCGCTGCAGCGATCTGTGGATTTTCTCTTGTATAAAAAAATTATTTTCCAATGGGGTTTGATCCTTTAATGACTTTACTAGACGGTAGACGACAGCATGATCTGCAAATAATGTAATAGATATGCTCAGATTGTCTGCTAAATCATTTATATGGATCAGGAATAGCAGTAAGCCTGTAACATTTACTTGGCGAACGCTAAGTATAACTTCTGTATTACTTTCCATCAGTTGGTACGAAACTTTCTGACGGAACCATAAATCCAGTTGCACTTGCCACTTCTTAGGTAGGCAGGTTGATTAGAAGTCGATTGTGAGGCATTATATCAAAAGCCTTTTGGAAATACTGAAATATTGAATCAATTTTATGATAGATCATTTCTCGATAGCACTCATTACTCCTTGAGAATGAAGCTATGTATATGTGTGTGTGTGTGTGTGCCCGCGAGCTCCGGTGTGTGTGTGTGTGTATGTGTGTGTGTGTGTGTGTGTGTGTGTGTGTGTGTGTGTGTGTGTAGTGGGACAAATCCCAAAGTCCCTATGGCCTCATGTGTATGTGTGTGTGTGTGTGTGTGTGTATGTGTGTGTGTGTGTGTGTGTGTAGTGGGACAAAGCCCAAAGTCCCTATGGCCTCATGTGTGTGTGTGTGTGTGTGTGTGTATGTGTGTGTGTGTGTGTGTGTGTAGTGGGACAAAGCCCAAAGTCCCTATGGCCTCATGTGTGTGTGTGTGTGTGTGTGTGTGTGTGTGTGTGTGTGTGTGTGTGTAGTGGGACAAAGCCCAAAATCCCTATGACCTCGCTCTGCATTGTTGCCAAATTTATTCAGGATGGCACATCCAAGATGGGGGCCATAGATGTGGCAATATTGCAGTGACATCATGGTGGGAAGTTCAACTTTTGGTGGGAAAAATAGGTCAATTGGGCTAACTCCACTAACCTAACAGCCCCCCCCCCCCCCCTCAGTCAGTGATGACTGCCGTAGAGGACAGGCGTAAGCATGCAGTGTTTACATAGGCAATTTGAGTTGTCATAGACAGTAGCTCCATCCAATGTGTTCACCGTGGCATCTGGAGTCCAACTGACCTAGTTCACAGCACCACCACCACAGGATGCTGTTTGCCCTCCCCTTCTCCCCTACTGTGACATAATCCAAGATGGCTGTCTGGGGAAAAATGGCGGGAAAAGGACTTAGTTTTTGCTGAGCTTCCCAAGAGGATGGACGTAACTGTTTACAGTGTTCAGTGGATGAGATGTTTGTTCTGGAGAAGGAGGATTTTAATGAATATGTTAACTCTAATCACGTATCTGAGGACTGTGTTGATAGCAATGTTGAAGTCATGGAACAATTGTGAAACCATCGCTGAGACACTTAGAGCGCTTTTGTGGGAAATACCCTTGTCTTTGAACACGAGTTGCTTCAGGGATACTAAATCCAATTGAATACGTCTCTAAATACATGCCCGCATCTCGTGGTCGTGCGGTAGCGTTCTCGCTTCCCACGTCCGGGTTCCCGGGTTCGATTCCCGGCGGGGTCAGGGATTTTCTCTGCCTCGTGATGGCTGGGTGTTGTGTGCTGTCCTTAGGTTAGTTAGGTTTCAGTAGTTCTAAGTTCTAGGGGACTGATGACCATAGATGTTAAGTCCCATAGTGCTCAGAGCCATTTGAGCCATTTTCTAAATACATTTTCAGATAGATAGCTTCACAGTAGTTTCCTTCAATTTTGTGGTGTATATCACCATACTCGAACATGGACTCTAAAAAGATCGATGCTACTTGTGAAACCTGTCTGAGACATTTCCCAAGCTTTGGTGGGAAACAGATCCCAACACCGATACCAACTGCCATATCTGATTTCACACGCCAAAACGACTAAATTTGGAAGTCGAAATAAATATCTCTGTAACTCTAAACAGCATGATCACCAGATTTCGAGTTTTAGTTGCTTGTTTGAATGCACTGCCAGAGAGAGAGAGAAATTTCTGAGTCCTACAGCTGCCGTGGTGTTCATAAACTTTCAGATGAGTGGACGTAGTTTATACTTGCTTCTGATGGGGTCAGGAACGCTATTTTCCTCACTTCTTGAAGCACGCTTTGGTGTCCAAACACAAACAGGATAATCAGAACTATGCGAAGAACTGTCCTACAGACGAGAAAAATGGCTGGAATTTTTGGTTAATTTTCGATGTCCTACAGGTGCTGGTCTGGAGATGCTCTAAAGCTACAATGGTGGGTGAGGGACAGTATCTCGCCTATCCAAACCAGAGGAGGATGGTCTACTTGCAAGTGTCTCTCAACATTCGAAAAGAGAAGACGTCACGTGACTCTCAGACGTCCCAGAACTTTCTGTAGATGCCTTGCCCCTCTCTTGTTCGAACCAGTCTGTACAGGCTCCTATGCCCCACACAGCGGATGCCTTGTGACTCTCTGACGTCATGGAACTTTTTGTTAATGGAGCTTTCTGATTTGTTCTTACTGAATTTGCCTGCCAAACTGCTGCTGTTGTCAGTGTGGGAGACCTGTCCGCCATTTTCTGCAGACAGACAAATTACAAGTCTTTCGCTACGAAAAGTTTTTGAAAGTTTATTTAGAGACATATTCAACTGGATTTACTAACGCTTGAAACAGCTAATGCTCAAAGTCAAGGGTATTTCCCGCAAAAGCGTGCTAATTGTCTCAGGGATGACAATTTATGAGTCTGTGTTCAAGTGAAGCTGTGATGGTATACCTCAGAATAAAATACCATGTAACTGCTTAAACATTCTTGTGTCATCTGCAAAGCTCTCTCTCTCTTTCTTTGTGTAGTGATGAATTTAGTTCCTGTGACATCTTGAAATGATATATGTGACAAAATTCTGCACATTGCTTGAACAACAAATGTAATAACTTCTGAAGCAGTTCGTGTTCAGTGACAAAAGGGGTATTTGTGTGCAGGGGGTTGGAAGTAGGAAGGTCGCCAGTACTTCCTGCTTAGTGCATATGGCTGCCCTGCAGCTACCACATGGCCGTGCCATAAGCTGGCACATGGCTCTGGGAGGGAGGGAGTACATGGAGTACACGCACCAGAGTGAACTTCTTGCCTCTTGTGCTTCTGAAGAGTGACTGGACTTTCATTGACTGATCTACAGTTACAGCACTCATATTTTCAACATGAGTTACAAAGTGTAGCTTAGTCCCATACTGCTGCATTTTCATTATTTGATGATGAAGCATATTCATCTTCACCAAATATCATTGCTGTCAGCATAGTCCTCAGATGCATGGTTACAGCCAATATACCCATTTAACTCCTCTTTCTCGAGGACAGACATCTCATCCATTGAACACAGTAAACAATTACGTCCATCATCTTTGGATAGTTAGCACAGACTGAGTCCTATCGCTGCTGTTTTTCCCCAGATGGCCATCTCTGGTCACATCATGGGAGGGGAGATGGAGAGGGTCAACAGTGCCCTCTGGTAATGGCGCTGTGAACTAGGTCAGTTACCTCAAGACCTCATGGTGAACACTTTGGATGGAGCTAGTGTCTATGAGAACTCAAATTGTTTAAATAAACAACACATACTTACACCCATCCTATCCAGCAGCCCAGCAGTTACTGAGTCCTTATTCCACCAATTTCCATACGGGGAGGGGAGGGGATGGTAGGGAAGGGGGATAAGGGATGGGGGAGTGGAGGTTGGCAGTGGAGGAGGGTTAGGTCAGTGGAGGTAACCCAGTTAATCTATTACCCATTAAAATTTGAGCTTCCCACCATGACATCACTGCAACATTGCCATATTTATGGCCGCCATCTTGGAGCCGCCATCTTGGATCTGCCACGTGGAATAAATCTGGCATCAATGCAGTGTGGGGCCATAGAGGCTTTGTCCCACTACTTTTGTCTGCCTGCAAGTTCCTGTGTGTAGTTCTAAGTAGTACATCTATGATAAGTCTTGTGTATAGGTCAAGTTTCTGCCACTATTCGGCTCTGTAGTCGCCAAAAAATGCAAGATAGCAGTGACAGGAAATCTAAAATTGCAAGATAGGGGTGGCAGGGAATACAAAAATAAAAGATGGCAACCGTGGGACATTTAAAAATCCAAGACCGCAGAACTAGCCCAATAGTGGTTTGTAACATCTTCCCTCCAACCATCCCTCTCCCGCCATTCCCCTCTTGCACCAATCCCCTCCCCACTCTAGCATTCACATTCCAGTGCTTTACAAGCCATTAAAATGAAACATCCAATCACAATGTAACCCTGAGCAGCCAAAACAATGTAAAATTTTTGCATCATATTTAAAAGTATTTGCACACACACACACACACACACACACACACACACACACACACACACACATACACACACACATCAGTCAAAAAAGCTTCTTAAAATTATAATCTCTCAAAACACGTGCCACAATTCTATTTGCATGCTTAAATTGTTATAAAACACGTGTGAATAAAAATAATATCGTAATTCTTTTTATAATTGTTAGGTCTATACTTGGTATAAGACAGGATGGACCTTTAAAATTAAACATTTACACGTCTAAATTATATTATCTGCATCTCCCTACACACTCTGCAAGTCAGCGAATAGTCTATGCCAGATGGCACTTTCTACCAATACTAGTCATTCCTGTTCCACTCGTCAATGAAGCAAGTGTAAAACAACTATCTATATGCCTCCACATGAGCCCTCATTTCTTTTATCTTCTCTCCACTGTCCTTACGCGATCTGTACGTTGGTGACAGTAAAACTATTTTGCAGTCAGCTACAAACGTGGGTTCTCTAAATTTTCTCAGCAGTGTTTCACAAATAGAACGTAATATTTTCCATTTCAGTTCACAAAACCTACCCATAACACTTTTATACAGATTGAATCTACCGGTAACGAATCTAGCAGCATTTCTCTGAATTGCTTCAATGAATCCCTTTTGTAATATAGTTGTTGCTTCAGTACAGTAAGCGTTACAGTGAGATAGACGGAGAGAAAGAGAGAGAGGAAAGAAAGAAAGAAAGAGGAAAGAAGGAAAGAGAGAGAGAGAGAGAGAGAGAGAGAGGGAGAGAGAGGATATTTACTGATGTGTATAAATCAGAGAGATGACAATGACGATTCATATATGCAAATATTGTTCGTTAATTGTTACGAATGTATGCTTATAGAGGAAATTTAATGTTCAGCCATTACAGTATTTACCGAGGGGAAAGAGAAAGAGAGAAGAAGAAGAAGAGAGAGAGAGGAGGGAGGGGAGGGATTTTTGAGATGTAGACATCAAAGAGATTATGATGATGAGGCAGATTTGAATATATTGTACATAATTTTTTAATAGTGTGTACACGTATCAATTGTACCAACAATCCCCAAACCTTATAACTTAACTAACACTTACCCCTGTGGCTATCAACATCCTCTTAACAGTACTAATTCGTACCAAAACTGTACTAACTTTCCCCAAAAACTGTTTGAACTTGCCCTGAAACTGTATGAACTTGTTCCTGAAATTGTATCAGCTTGCTACTAAACTATAATAGCTTCCTTTGAAACTACATCAACTAGCCTCAAAACTTCCTGCAAAAACTGGAACAGTTTGCCATCAAAACTATACCAACTTGCCCTAAAACTTTACCAACCTGCTCTGAAACTGTAACAAATTGCCATAAAACTGTAACAGTTTGCTGACGTTGAGCTCCCACAGATGCTACCAGATGGGGCAATTGTGATCAGTTTAACGGCAATCAATTACAATTTTGAGGCAAGTTGTTACAAGCTGGGGCAAGTTGTTACACTGGTGAGGGCCAAACTATTACAGTTGTGGGACAAGTTTCTCCATCTTCTGGGGTACGTGGGTGGCAGTCTTTGTTGACTACACACATGTTGCTAAGTCCTACGCACGTTGCTACAGAGGACGACGTAACAAATGACCCACCAGTGCAGCATCGCCGTGTCACACCTTGTCAAGAGCTCACTGACTTCCCACATATGCCACTAGAGGACCCCATCATACTTTTGACTCACAGCAATCCAATGTAAGCCTCCTTGTGCCTTTTCAAATTGTTGAAAACTGGGCTCTGGCCCAGATGTGAGAAGACACACTGTGAATAGAAAGTCCTTGCATGACGCTTCTGATCTGATAACAGTCAGAAAATGGTTGAACATCCTACTCGAGCCAGTGATCTGCATTGGAATAGAATTGTGATAGTATGGACCAGGTACACTGAAGGACCTAAAAGTTATTTGTAAATCTGTCAGTACTGTAAACAGCGTAAGTAAATTTGTACATGTTATATCTATTTAATAAATGTTGAAGTGTCTGTGCTTTGAAACTTCCTGGCAGATTAAAACTGTGTGCCGGACCGAGACTCGAACTCGGGACCTTTGCCTTTCGCGGGCAAGTGCTCTACCAACATAGCTACCCAAGCACGACTCACGCCCCGTCCTCACAGCTTTAATTCCTCCAGTACCTCGTCTCCTACCTTCCAAACTTCACAGAAGCTCTCCTGCGAACCTAGCAGAACTAACACTCCTGGAAGAAAGGATATTGCGGAGACATGGCTTAGCCGCAGCCTGGGGGATGTTTCTAGAATGAAATTTTCACTCTACAGCGGGGTGTGCGCTGATATGAAACTTCCTGGCACATTAAAACTGTGTGCCGGACCGAGACTCGAACTCGGGACCTTTGCCTTTCGCGGGCAAGTGCTCTACCGACTGAGCTACCCAAGCACAACTCACACCCCGTCCTCACAGCTTTAATTCCGCCAGTAGCTCGTCTCCTACCTTCCAAATTTCACAGAAGCTTGAAAGGTGGCTACACTGAGTCACAGCGCCAGAGATTGCGCCAAAGAGTATTATTCAGCCGCCTCCACTGGCGGTGCTTGTTGAGATGTGGTAGTGGAGAGTGCTTGTCGAGAAGTCGTGGTGGAGAGTGTTTATTGAGAAGTGGGCAGTAGGAGTTCCGATGTAGCCGTGACTAGTTGTGAGCATGTTGTATGCAGTTGTTCTGATGGGCTAAACAGCCGATGCTGTTCGATTGCGGATGTTGTAATGATCAGAGTGTATGTTTCGTCAATATATATGAAGGTAATAATTTTTTTTATTTTTATTTCAAATGTCTTAAACAATAATACCTCTTGGTCACAGGTTCAATCAACAAAGCATCTGGCTTGTGTTCATGTATTAGAGTGTAATTCTGGTTTCTATGTGCAATTATAGAATTTCTGTTTTTTTAATTATTTCAGTGTAAATGGTGCTTAAATTACCTTGTTTTATTGAGGAAGAACCGTGCCAGATGTGTACGTTGAATCACACTTCCACACACAGAACAGTTACATTTGTGCTTTGTTGTTTCGTAGCTTTTATAGTTGCTGGGGACTTAATTAATTAATTGTGTTAACGGAAATTTCCTTTCATTCTTTGTTGTTATTCTATGCAGTCAGATTGCGGAGTAATACCAGTCAGGGCCAACCGTTTACGAGACAGCGTAACCGGACAGACAGCGATTAAAATTAAAATTATTTGCATAATATTTATTTAATTAAGCCCCCATGCAAGCTCTCTTGCGAACTGAAAATAGAATAGTGGCTCAGATTTTACAGCATCTCAGTACTGCTCTCACTGATGTGCTAAAGGTGACTGATTGTCAGCAGGAGCTAGACTTTGTCAAACTAAACTTTAACATGCCTGTTGTTATTGCACTGACCGTAGAAATTCTAAGCTGATCCAGTCCCACATGTTGACAGCAGCCACAAGCATCGGCACAGACAAACGAGACATCCAGCCAGTTTTCATTCAAATTCAGGCATTACGAAGTCTCGTGTTATGTGTTACGTGACGCTTGACTCCAAACAACGCTTCTTTCATCAAGTGAAATGCCATCATTGCCACACAATAAGTGTGCTTACAAAAGGTTCACAAAGTAAACTCTGTTCCACACAAATTTCAATTTGAGAAAATGGAAATCAGTATGGTCTCACATTTTGAAACCTCATCTGCTCCTCTTGAAAATACTCACAGAAACCGCAGACACAGTCGCAAAAGTATACACTCAGTGCAAAATTCTGATGAATGAAATCAGCTCTCCACAACTAGACGAAATGCGTAACGCTCTATCACAAATTAGTCTTCTGAAAGTAATAACTCACAATTACATTCAGAGGAATAACCACCATCTGCTCATATCTTAGCAGATTGGCGATCAAAACGTACTATTTCAGACAGACACTTGTGCTTTAGTCACATCGATTAATCAGATTATATATGAGCACTTGGGATAGCCGATGCTTTGGACATCACGTCTGCTCCTTACAGCCTACAATGGTTAAAGTACCTCTTTCTCGGTAAGTACCTCTTCCTTGGTACGTGCACCCTGCAAATCAAATATAAAAACAAGACTTCATTAGTGACATTCACAGTAGTGCAATTGAAACGTCCCCTTACAAAATTTATGAATGACAATGCTGGTAAACCTCTTAAGTTATTTGATTTTCAAACTGCTGAGCAGAACTGAACGTACTCAGACATTTCTCTCTTTACTTATTCCGATCATCACTAAACTGACACACAATATTTTTAGCGCAACGCAATCTGACTTTCAATAATCCCTACCAATGAATGGCCCTGACTAACAATAACCTATATCTTTCATGAATCACTTACCTCACAAAAATCTTCGTTACTCGAAGTACTGCAATACAGCGCGTGCCAATACTGCCAGCTAAATAAAAGATTCTAACTACTGAAGGCACTAACTACTGATAGGCATAGTTAGCAAATGAAAGATTTTGATAGAGAACAAACAATGTATTTACCTTAATAATGTTCAGAAGTCATCATATATATATATATATATATATATATATATATATATATATATATATATATATATATATATCAGTTCATGATATCCAGTATTACAAATTCACTCTTTCTGATGGACACACGTTCAGATCGTCCGCTCTCAAAATTCTGCCGTCTCTCTCCCCACATCCACCACTTCTGGCGGCTCACCTCCAACTGCGCAACGCTACGTGCTGTTCACATCCAACTGCCCAACACTACAATAGCGAATATTCCAACAATGCCAACCAGCCACAGACTGCACACAGCACAGCCAGTGATTTTCATACAGAGCGCTACGTGGCGTTAACAACATAAAAACCTAAACAGTCTACTTACACATTCACGCTTTAATTTAAATATTTCTGGAATGGTTGCAATTGATTTCCTTGGAATAGATGTTCACGAGAAGGGCCAAGCTGTCAATACTCAGTTTTCCCGTGCCAGAATTCATCAGTTGTGTGAAATATGAACATTGTTCGATGGCATCTAATCACATTCAAATAATTTACAAGCGTACATTACGCTTAAGAATAATGCAAAACCAAAAATGTACAGCTTATATCCGGCACCTCACGCCACTCGCGATGTATTTACGCCTGAACTCAACAGAGTGGAGCAAATCGGAGTTCTGAAACCCGTTTCTGCAAGTCAGTGGTCCTCTCCCTTTGCTATCACAAGAAAATCTAACGGAAAAATCAGACTCTGCGCCGCTTTTAAGGCTACAGCTAACGCTCAAACAGTTATTGATTTTTTTTCCACTTCTACGTGCTAAAGAGCTGATGTATCACCTAGCAGGTGGACGTGTCTTTTCTTAAAAAGATTTAGACGATTCTTCATCTCTACCTGGATGAAGAAACGAAGTTTGTGGTCGTCAATAAGCAGGTCGGTTTGTATCAATCAAGTGTCTTTCCTTCAGAAGTGAACCTGCTTCTGCATTAGTTCACCGTTTTCTCGAACAAGTGACGTCGAAAATTCCACCGTGTTCGAATTACTTGGATGACATCACTGTGTCCAGGAAAACACTGGAATAGGATCCCAAAACTTCAGAATCTTTGTTTCAAGAGTAACTGAGCCAGGACTCAAATGTAATTTACAGAAATTGTCGTATTTCAAACCGGGGACTGTTTGTTTAGGACAGGTCTTTGACATGCACGGTGCTCGTCCCTCGACTGAGTATTTAGACGCCATACGGAGAGATTACCGTCTCCTAAACATGTGTGAGAACCGTAAGCTACTGTAGGAAAACTGACCTACAACATGAAGCTCATTTTCCAGTTGCTGCTCCTTTGCATCACATTCGGCATAAAAATGTTGCTTTCTAATGGACTGGAGAGTTTGTACACTCATTTCAAAAGGAAATATGCATTGGTTAGTCGCCTATGTCTTATTCATTTCGACCCACTAAAACCAGTTTTATTTCACAGATTGGAAACACTGAACGCCTCGTAGCATTCGCATCTAAGACGTTGAACAAGGCGCAGGTCGACTACAGTCAGCTGGAAAAGGAAGCCCTGGCCATAATCTGTGGTGTCACGAAATTTCATCAGTATCGGTATGGCCTAAAATTGTTGTTCATCATTTATCATGAGCAACTGACTCTTCTTTTCTTTCCGGCCAAAGAAGCGCCTGATCGCAAAGAGCAGAAGCTGCAACGTTGATCATTTGTACTTTCAGATTACCTGTATGACATTATTTATCGACCTACGGCGCAGCACGTGAACACACCCTGTCTCACTACCTATGGGAAATGATCCTGAATTCGATGCATCAGAATCTTTTTGTCTTTAAATTGATCACTGTGATACACAATTACTATAAACTTTTGCCATTGACTGTTGGCGGATAGCACAAGCTACTGAAGAAGACTAGTCACTACAATTGCTGATGACCTATCATCGGATGAGTTGACGTCGTAATCCCGAATTACTTTCAGTTGTATCAGTACGCAACGGGACAACCATTGTCTTCATGACAATGTAATTTTATTGAATACTCCTGAATGAACAATGGACCTTGCCGTTGCTGGGGAGGCTTGCGTGCCCCAACGATACAGATAGCCGTACCGTAGGTGCAACCACAACGGAGGGTATCTGTTGAGAGGCCAGGCAAACGTGTGGCTCCTGAAGAAGGGCAGCAGCCTTTTCAGTAGTTACAGGGGCAACAGTCTGGATGATTGACTTATCTTGCTTTGTAACACTAACCAAACCGGCCTTGCTGTGCTGGTACTGCGAACGGCTGAAAGCAAGGGGAAACTACAGCCATAATTTTCCCCGAGGGCATGCAGCTTTACTCTATGGTTAAATGATGGTGGCGTCCTGTTGGGTAAAATATTCCGGAGGTAAAATAGTCCTCCATTGAGATCTTCGGGCGGGGACTACTCAGGAAGACGTCGTTATCAGGAGAAAGAAAACTGGAGTTCAACGGATCAGAGGGTGGAATGTCAGATTCTTTAATCGGGCAGGTAGTTTAGAAAATTTAAAGATGGATATGGAGAGGTTAAAGTTAGATATAGTGGAAATTAGTGAAGTTCGGCGGCAGGAGGAACAAGACTTCTGCTCAGGTAAATACAGGGTTATAAATACAGAATCAAATAGGGTAATGCAGGAGTAGATTTAATAATGAATAAAAAAAATAGGATTGCGGGTAAGCTACTTTAAATAACATAGTGAACGCATTATTGTGGCCAAAATAAACACGAAGCCCACGCCTACCACAGTAGTACAAGTTAATATGTCAACTACCTACGCAGCTGACGAAGAGGTTGATGAAATGTATGATGAGATAAAAGAAATTACTCAGATAGTGAAGGGAGACAAAAATTTAATAGTTCTGGGGGGCTGGAATTCTATAGTAGGATAAGGAAGAGTAGGAAAAGTAGTAGGTGAATGTGGAATGGGGGTAAGAAATGAAAGAGGAAGCCGCCTGGTAGAATTCTGCACAGAGCATAACTTAATCATAGCTAACACTTGGTTCAAGAATCATGAAAGAAGGTTGTATACATGGAAGAGGGCTGCAGATACTGGAAGGTTTACGACAGATTACATAATGATATGACAGAGTTTTAGGAACCAGGTTTTAAATTGTAAGACATTTCCAGGGGCAGATGTGGTCCCTGACCACGATCTATTGGTTATGAAGTGTAGATTAAAACTGAATAAACCGCAAAAAGGTGGGAATTTAAGGATATGGAATCTGGATAAACAGGCAGAACCAGAGATTGTAGAGAGTTTCAGGGACAGCATTAGGGAACGATTGATACGAATGGGGGAAAGAAATATAGTAGGAGAAGAATGGGTAGCTGTGAGAGATGCAATAGTGAAGGCAGCAGAATATCAAGTAGGTAAAAAGACGAGGGCTAGTAGGAATCCTTGGGTAACAGAAGATATATCGAATTTTATCGATAAAGGAGAAAATATAAAAACACAGTAAATGAAGCATGCTTATCTCACTAGGAGTGAGATAGATACTGCCTACAGGTAAATTAAAGAGACCTTTGGAGAAAAGAGAACCACTTGTATGAATATCAAGAGCTCAGATGAAAACCCAGTTGTAAACAAAGAAAGGAAAGCAGAAAGGTGGAAGGAGTATATAGAGGGTCTATACAAGGGCGGTGTACTTGAGGACAATATTATGGAAATGGAAGAGGATGTAGATGAAGATGAAATCTGAGATATGATACTACATGAAGAGTTTGACACAGCACTGAAACACCTGAGTTGAAACAAGGCCTCTGGAGTAGACAGCATTCCATTAGAACTACTGACAGCTTTGGGGGAGCCAGCCCTGACAAAACTCTGCCATCTGCTGACCAAGATGTATCAGACAGGCGAAATACCCTCAGACTTCAAGAAGAATATAATAATTCCAATCCCAAAGACAGCAGGTGTTAACAGATGTGAAAATTACCGAACTATCAGTTTAATAAGTCAAGGCTGCAAAATACTAACGCGAATTCCTTACAGACGAATGAAAAACTGGTAGAAGCCGACCTCGGGGAAGACCAGTTTGGATTCCGTAGAAATGTTGGAACACGTGAGGCAATACTGACCCTGCGACTTATCTTAGAAAATAGATTAAGGAAAGGCAAACCTACGTTTCTACCTTTTGTAGACTTAGAGAAAGCTTTTGACAATGTTGACTAGAATACTCTCTTTCAAATTCTGAAGGTGGCAGTGGTAAAATGCAGGGAGCGAAAGGCTATTTACAATTTGTACAGAAACCAGATGGCAGTTATAAGAGCCGAGGGGCATGAAAGGGAAGCAGTGGTTGGGAATGGAGTGAGACAGGGTTGTAGCCTATCCCCGATGTTATTCAATCTGTATATTGAGCAAGCAGTAAAGGAAAGAAAAGAAAAATCGGAGTAGGTATTAAAATCCATGGAGAAGATACAAAAACTTTGAGGTTGGCCGATGACATTGTAATTCTCTCAGAGACAGCAAAGGACTTGGAAGAGCAGTTGAACGGAATGGACAGTGTGTTGAAAGGAGTATATAAGATGAACATCAACAAAAGCAAAACGAGGATAATGGAATGTAGTCGAATTAATTCGGGTGATGCTGTGGGAATTAGGCTAGTAAAAGGGGCGCTTAAAGTAGTAAATGAGTTTTGGTATTTGGATTTGGGCAGCAAAATAACTAATGAAGGTCGAAGTAGAGAGGACATAAAATGTAGACTGGCAATGGCAAGGAAAGCGTTTCTGAAGAAATTTGTTACCATCGAGTATAGATTTAAGTGTCGGGAAGTCGTTTCTGAAAGTATTTGTATGGAGTGTAGCCATGTATGGAAGCGAAATATGAACGATAAATAGTTTGGACAAGAAGAAAATAGAAGCATTCGAAATTTGGTGCTACAGAAGAATGCTGAAGATTAGGTGGGTAGATCACATAATTAATGAGGAGGTGTTGAATACAGCTGAGAAGAAGAGAAATTTGTGGCTAAACTTAACTAGAAGAACGGGTAGGTTGGTAGGACACGTTCTGAGACATCAAGGGCTCACCAATTTAGTATTGGACGGCAGCGTGCAGAGCAAAAATCGTAGAGGGAGACCAATAGATGAATACAATAAGCAGGTTCAGGAGGATGTAGGTTACAGTAGGTACTGGGAGAAATGAAGAAGCTTGCACAGGATAGGGTAGCATGAAGAGCTGTATCAAACCAGTCTCAGGACTGAAGACCACAACAACAAATCCTAACGAACAAATGCGAGTCGTGATTCCCCCATCGTTACAGCAAAATCTTTTGAAACTTTTACGTAGAGTACATTGGGAGTCGTTAAAATTAAGTAGCTAACGCGACAGCGTTATACGTGGCTCTGTCTTGACAGGCAAAATTATAAGATGAGTACCCGAGCCGCGGATGCGCGTATAACCAGGCAGCGCCACGCAAAGAATTTTTCAAATAGCCTCGACCTGATTGCCCGTGGAAACCCATATACTCTGCTTTTGCTGGTTCCTTCTGGAACATAAGATAGTTCATTATCGTCGAAGCATACAGTAGATATCCATTTGTCATTCCTATGAATTCGACATCTAGCGGTAGCACTATAAAAACTCTCATCTCCGTCTTTCTCCTCGAAGGTTTGCCACAAACAATCGTTTTGGTCAATGATCTGCAGTTTTATTCGTTGAAATTTAAACAGTTTTGTCAACAATGAACGCGGAATTTAACGTATTCGTACAGCTCCATTCTTTCCGCAATCACACTGTGAGACTGAACATTTCATTTGCAGCTTAGAGGCTCAGATGACCAAAACCCGTGCTTTGCACTCGAGGAAATAGTCTTTGTTGTTAGGTCTCAGCTCCTGTCGTCCACTACCTGACGCTTGGCTAGCAGAATTATTACGAGGTCATTGCCACCGTAGTCTGTTGCATCTCTTTCAAGTCCGACATTTAGCTTTAGTTGCCAAATTCACAACAAAGTTCTGAATGAAAGACAAAGTTTTCTATCATGTCTATAGCAACCCTCACAAATAGGAATCGGGCGGTCTCACTCAGACGACTGGCCTACCTCATTGTGCCGTTGGCGGAAAATCAGGCATCCATCGACAGCACTAAAACTAGTTACATTTTCGTGATTATTGTGATTCTGGCGTAGATTTTAACGTTTCAGAAACGCTGCCCGCAACCCAGACTCCTGTCCTGAGCAGCCTCATTCAGTGCCTGACGCTCATTTGTATGGGTCAACAGATGACTGTGCCATAGAGGTCGACTCCCGTCGACCTACACAGCTGTTGCCACAGCACAGCCTCCATTGCAGTTCACAGTGATGTCAATCACGGATACCGAGCCCACGTCAGTGATTCAGCCTTTGGCGTCGGTCAGCAGCGCTAATGCTGCACTGTCCTGTGCTATTGGATGGACGACCTACCTCCGGCACTCCCAATGGTTCACAAAGCAATGTCAGAACGCGGGTCGGTAGGCGCCTTCTACCATCGCGCAGCAAACTTCTCCTTTAGCTGTACCACAACACATATCGCCCCCACATCGTTGCCCGCACCCACACTACGCAACGATGGTGCACTATTTTGAGGTGAAGGAATGCAGTATGAACGCTGACTTGGTCCACTGCACATGTCGCACCGAGCACCGCACACATCATCGTGGAAGATGAGATTTTAAACAATCCGCCAGCAGACCACCGCTGGGCTTTGTTCTCTCGAGAACTCACCGTTTTCAAACATGTGTCGCCACGTACGTCACCAGAGGAATCATTGTAACCAAATGTAACACTCCGAATGCCTTTTTAAGTCACTGCATACCATTCTCCAGTCCGGATCATGGAGGTCAGAAGGACCTAGCACAACGCTTGTCATCTGAGAATAGTAAGAAAATTATTGAACAATGTGATCTATCCAGTGATCCACAATATAACCCACCGGAGATATGCAGTGACCTAAAATGTATGTATAAATCCACCAACGTAGTAAATTGGAAGGCTATTTCATTTTCAAGTTTCGATTGCTCGTGAAATTAAAACCAGTGTAAAAATCCGATGAAGCTTTGTCAATCTGTGTTACGCAGTGTCCCTAGTATGCTCGCCGATCGCGTCTTGTCGCTCTTTTCGGTTCTGACCACATAGTGATGCGTAAAACAATACAGTCTCGCTCCAAGTGCTGTTATTCGATGTCTTCAAGCCAGGGGGTTCATCCTGATTCCATGCAGCCCACATTACTGTCAAATGTGTCCTTCTTCATGACATTACTCGGCCGCACACTGCAGGTACAACGAAGACGCTCCAGCAGCGTCTTTGATTGGGAGCGTTTTGTCACCCACCATACAGCCCAGAATTTGAACTACTGGGTGTGACAAACTGTAGACCAGCACAGAGAATTAGCAGGAAGCACAGGCAGCTGTCTTCTATGACGAGGGTATTAAAAAATTGGTAATGCAAGATGTACGTACATGTTGCACATGAAACATTTTTAATTTCCGCTGTGGCTTGCAATTCGCGAAAAACATGTAGCACTCGTACTGTAAATAAATTTGTTCGTTGTTTAAACATTTTATAATGCTGATATGTCTGTGCCACTTCGTTCTCCTGCTGACACAAGACCTACAGCTAAAGGGCAAGTTGTTACAGTTTCTGGGACAAGTTGCTAACAGTTCAGAATAAGCTGATACAGCTGCTGAGGGTACACAGTATCATAAACAAGCACAATATTTGCACATATTTTCACATGTACCTCATCATCATCTCTCTCTCTATCTCTCCCTCTCTCTCTCTCTCCATCTCACAGTGATGCTACGGAAAAAATGTATGGAATACAGTAGCTGACGCCCCCAGCAGCCGACACCTCCAGTCCCGCCAGTCGCTGAGACCCAACGCAAGCACATACAGTCAGCTACTGGTGGGAAAAGCTCTTGACTTGATAAGTCTTAGCCGGCCGCGGTGGCCGTGCGGTTCTGGCGTTGCAGTCTGAAACCGCGGGACTGCTACGGTCGCAGGTTCGAATCCTGCCTCGGGCATGGGTGTGTGTGATGTCCTTAGGTTAGTTAGGTTTAAGTAGTTCTAAGTTCTAGGGGACTTATGACCTAAGATGTTGAGTCCCATAGTGCTCAGAGCCATTTGAACCATTTGATAAGTCTTAAATTGCTGAATAGTAAGTTTTGCTTCTTGGAACAAGTCTCAATTTGCTTAGTCGATGTCATGATTATACCTGCTGACACCTGCATTGTCCACTGATGTAATCTCCAAATATGTTATTTACTGCCGAGACAATATAAATGCACATGTGGGGCATCGACAGTCACTGTATGGAATGACCATCACTGCTCCCAGTCCAGTTACCTAGGGGAAATGGTAGGTACCTCGTCAAGCGACCATCATTGCCCCAGTTCTGCCGTAACATGACGATGTAAATGGTAGTTACCCTGTACAGTAAATTGACGGCACCTTGTAAACTGGCTTGTGTCAACCACCACTGTTTTGCCTGTTTAGCATTATCAGCATAAAATGACAAACATTCTATACTATACGATAAAGTTAATACCCTTACATGGAATAGTTGTAATATTTGGGTGAGCTTGAAAGCATAGCAACCATTATTCATTACCTCTATGAATGCGTATTAGTACTGCTCAGTATGATATTTTGTTAAAATGCCGTGTAGTTTCAGCTGCAAGACAGCTTGAAGAACAAACATTTTACACTGTAAGATTAAGTTAATATTTAAGCATGGGTAACTATAATGTTTGACTGAGTTTGATACTGGTTTTAAAGAGGAAATTTTGACTAATTTAGATATGGGTATAACATTGTTTACTTTGGTAATTCTCATTGACAAGTACACTTTCAGCAGTAATTAAGATTATCAGTTGTGTTTATGTGTGTTTTTCAATATTATTGAACCAATATTCATGCATTTTGATGATTTTCATGTGTGGTTTTAATGCATGATACAGAGATCGAGCAATGGTCGTTTGCTAACCATTAATTTATCTCGATAGTGTGAATAAGTGAGCAACAAGTATTTTGAATAGTCATACAGACAATTTAAATGTTGAAATCTTCAATTTGAAACTACACGGCGGTTGCAAAGTGTGGTACTGTAGCTTAACTTTCGTCAAGAACAAGAGCTGCTTAACCTATAAACTTTCTCAGTAGTGCCAATATGTAAGCCATGTGTATTTTTTTCTAATCCTTTACAACAATTAAATAACGGCAGTACTGATATAAGGGTCTTGTGCTCAACGTCTTGAGAAATAATTTTATTTTGCTGCAAAGTTCGAATATTCGTCTACCATCAGAGATTGTTAACAATACTTGCGTATAGCAATATGTAGTCTCTCTCTCTCTCTCTCTCTCTCTCTCTCTGTGTGTGTGTATGTTCTTATTATAATAAATAATTTTCTTTCAGTGGCTAGGATTATGTTTTCGAGATATCGATATTCCATTTGTCTTATTTCACCATTCTATATGGACATGTTCCACGTCTGTTTTTTATCACCACCACCATTTTTCGTCATGTGATGAATGTAAACATCGCAATATTTCTCACAGTGTAATACGTAAACATTCAGTTTAAGACCTACATTGGAGTAAAAATCGCCTCAAAACATTTTGTTCCTTTCTTTCTAGAATCATGTTTAGTCAGTCGGTTTGTCTTTTGGCTAAGTTGTGTGTGTGTGTGTGTTTTTTTTTTTTTTTACTTCCTGTATTTTAATTATAGAAAATGCAGTCTCCACAACGCTTTAGAGCGCGTTGACGCCGTAGTTCCGATTGGTAAATAATGCAGGAAATCTTAAAAAGTTCGATTCTTAGACAGCTTCTAGTATATCTACTTCACACGCAAATAAAAATCAATATTAGACTGTTAATAAGATCCGTTATAATACTTTTTCTAGTGTAGAATATGATGTATTATCTTTATTCACGCCCCTCCCTATAATGGTTCTTGCTATGGCGAAGTATTACTAAAACTTTTGTAAGACGCTACATGTCTAGATGTGGACATACCACTGAAACACTCGACATGCATCATAGAACCATTTGGATGTGGTACTTAGAAGGTACACTGTGTCTTACACCAAGTTTTGGCCAAAAACAAACTTGCTTCAGATTTTATTATTTAGCCACATTTGTTTTATAACCATTCAATCTTCGAAATTGCATTTGGAAACACGCTATTTCAATCATAGGAAGCAGTTTGATAGATACATGTGTGTGCATCGAAAGTAAGATTGTGACACTTCATATAAACATTGCTTTTTTGTACTGCTGAGGTATTTTTGCATATAGTTTAAATTTTAAATTAACATCATGACACTTGACAAAAACCATAGAACAGTTTGGATGTGGGAAACATTTAATTTGAGTCTCCATTGTCCCATTATACCACATATGGTACAGAAATCCAACTATGGATGTTCACTACTACAGCTTGACATGTAGGTTCATGGCATGAAAATTGTGTTGTGTTGTGTGTGTGTGTGTGTGTGTGTGTGTGTGTGTGTGTGTGTAAATACTGCAAAATACGCTTTTTACTTAATTTATTGGATAAATACGTTTGAATGTGGCAAAAAAGTTCATATTCTCTGGGCACTTTTGAACATAACCAAAATAGCTACTCAGGAACTACATTGTGATTGGTTGTTCATTTTAATGGACTATAGAACACTGGGATGTGATTGGAGGATGGGGAGGTGAAGAAAGGCGGAGAGGGTAGAGGAGGCAAGGGGTTACAGACATAACTGAGCTATTTGCGCCATCTTGGAGTTTTAAATTTCTCATCACCACTATCTTCCATTTTTCACTACCACCATCATGAACTTTTTTAATTTTCAGCCCCTCTATGTTTCATTTTTTAATTTCCCGCCACTGCTATGTTGGTTTTTTTCGGCGATTGCCGCGCTGACTAGTGGCAGACGCTTGAACTATACGATTCAGTCTGCATGGACACACTACTGTTGTATCTTTCTTTGTATTTTACTGTATGTGAGAGCATACATATTCTCTGCGTGCCACCATGTAGTGTCTGATGGAGGGTACTTCATCCCATCCATTATAAGCGATGTTCGGTCTTATTCCATTCGCGTTCTGAGTGAGGGGAAAATATATGTCCATATGTTTCAGAACATGCAATGATCTCTCTTTCACATCAGCCCTATGCGAGATGTATGATAAATTCAACAGAATTTTTACGCAATCTTCTTCGAATAATGGTGCTATAAATTTACGCATCAGATTTTCGCTAGAGGAACGTCACCTTCCTTCTAGATTCCCACTCAAATTCGCTGAGCATCTCTGTTACTCTTTCGTATGAGCTGCATTGACCTGTTATGATTCAGTCAGTGTGTCTCGGCAGTCATTTGATGTCTGTTTTTATAACATGTTAAAGATTCCAAATGCTGGAGAAAACTCTAGAACTGGACACACAAGCATCTTCTATGCGATCTCTAACATTAGAAGCTACGATACACTTGCATCTTACAGAGTTTTCTAACAAATGATAAAGATCAAAAAATTTGTGCAGCACTTCTGAGAATTACCCATAGTTTACAGTGCCGATAAGCTGAAACAATGATTTGGTTCCACAGTACTCAAAGAGACTATAAATTGTGGAAAATACCTGAAAATGACGAAACTAACAACCTTTTTAAAAATTTACCCCAACTGGGAATTAAACCCAAAATCTGTGAAACATGAACTCCAGTGTGAGAGGTTCCTCTTCTGTTTTCAGATAGAGTTTGTGAGCTGGAGCCAACAAATTTGAACTTAAACGTCTTTTTGACTTGGCATAAATTCTTATAAAGAATGTAATCTCCCGGCATTTTTGCATAGGATAAGCGATCTGAATTTGTCCTCTTGGATTATCGTAGAACAAGAGTTTAATTCTGCCATATAGTAATTGTTCCCACCACAAATTAGGCCACACTGCTATCTGGGTACTACTGCACTACTTACAAGAAGCTTCTAAATGGAATCTGTATAAACGTGGTCCTGTTATTTCCACATTGTGATGATGTACTAAAGGTGTCTCAAGGACGGATAACACGATAATAAATCATTTCAACAGACTTCAGTGTTATACGGCAGTCACGTTATTAAGTATCCAGAATCGGTACAACAAATTTTCTGCTTAAAAATTTTCGAAACCAAGTTTTAAATGTGTGAGCTATATTCATATACAGCAGTTCTCTTGTCTCAGGAATCATGAAGCTTAGCTTCATTACATGTCACATGGAGATATATAATCGATTTATGCATGAGGGTGTGGAAATTAAGTATTGCCAGACGCTGCATGATGTTTTTCAGTACATGTGTAAATAAACGAAGGCGTCCTGAAAAGTATGGCCCCTGACCTTTTACGTGGAAACTCTAAAAGTTTATTAAATAAAACATACGTTATAAACATTCTCCATATTTATTCTTTATGTCTACATGTTTATTTCTCAACTTAGCCACCCTGACGACGAACATATTTTTCACAACGAGAGACCAGTTTCTTGACAGCGTCACTGTAGAATGTTTCACTTTGTCGACGGAGCCACAACCTCACCTCTGCTCGCACTGCATTATCACTATCAAAACGAAGTCCTCAAAGGTGTCCTTTAAGTTCTGTAAATGGATGAGAATCGGATGGGGTCAAGTCGAGCATGATTGAAGACAGAGAACCAAGGCGTTGGAATGTTGTAGATGTCGCAGCGCTCAAGTGTGGTCTGGCATTTTCATGGTGGAGGAAAGGGTGCCCTATGTGTGAACCAACTCTTCGAATTCGAAACTCCGTTACAGCCCGCAGTTACTCCCTCACCGACATAGTTACCTTACATACCGCCTTGTTACACGCTACTATTCGGAGCCCTCTAGCTGCAGTTCCTGCAAATGTGTAGACATAGAGAATAAAGATATAGAATGTTACTTACATTTGCCTATTTAAAAATATTTAAGAATTTCCACATTAAAAATTCGGAGGCGTGACTTTTCAGCACGCCTTCGTAGAAAACTGATCAGATACTCAGTTATTGCAAATATGAAATAGTTATAGGCAGAATTCGAAAAGTGAGACAAATCTGAAAAATCATATAAAAGAACAGTTGTTTACGCTGATGTGCAAATCATCGGAGAATTCTAACAACATAAAACTAAACACAATAAAGAGTTTCTAATTTTATAAAGTCTGTACATAAATAATAATAATAATTGCTTCATATCAAATTCGTGTATTATCTGTGCGATGAGAGAGAGCGAAAGTGATTTTCCCAAACAATATTACCCCATGCAGGCGTCCTTTCCAGATATAACACGTGGACCGACCAGACTGGTTATCAGTGCTTGCTTTCATCTATAGATCAAGATAGTATAAAATAGATACGCCAATCAAAGAGACCTGACGAATGAGTAATTCGACAGGACATGGGCCTTTGTTGATAGCAGCCAAATAAACATTATCTAAGATCACGCAAGAAGGCTTATAAAAAGAGAAGCATCAACGATTTTCTGTGTAGCTTGCAAAGAAGTAAAGAGAGAATTACTCAATCAAAGTTGGTAGTAAATAATTCAATTGATGATGTAAAGGATCTGAGCTGGTCAGTTAAATATATTGACAAGCTTACAGAAAATTTTGCAGAATGCTATGGAAGAGATCCAGCTAGCGTGTAACAGTGCACTGCAACACCTTACGTAAGGCGCTCCACCGTGTGCTTGAGGAAGAGGCGTTGGATGACTATCCGCTAGTTCTTGACACGAGACACTTTGGTCAGTGCCAACCGGTTGTCATTGCCACGGCTGCAGTCAAGGGCTGGTAGATGCTGTTGCAGATTTTCACGTCTTCAAGTCACAGTCGTACAGCGCCCTTTAATGATGTACACTAAAGCACTCCAATAACGGTCTACCTGCCAATGCTCCATTAGTCTCAAAATGTTAATTAAAAACCCGAAAGTTGTCCTGAGATAATTATTGACATAATGAACATATTACAGTTTCTTTTTTAATATGCCTGCTTTAACGTCATGTGTTGTTAACAGCATGGGTTTATACCCAAGAGTTTGCAGCTTTCACTCCGTTAATACTAGGAATAAATTCAATCTACATTTGGATCGTACCTCCTTCTCTCTTGTGCAGAAAGGCGTGTAGTATTCTGCTGCAATCATTTTCTATAACGTAACACAAGAAATAAAGAATCTAAGCAGTAATAAATGCATTTTGGACTCTAAACTGAAAAATTTTCTCATGACTGACTCTTCCTGTTCTGTTGGGGACTCCTTCGAAAAAATAAAGCATTTCCTAGTGTTACATAATTTATTATGCTTTTATATGCCCCTCCCGGTTAGCCGTGCAGTCTAATGCACGGCTTTCCGGATTTGGAAGGAGCGCCTGGTCCCCGGCACAAATCCGCTCGGCGGACTTGAGTCGAGGTCCGGTGAGCCGGCCAGTCTGTGGATGGTTTTTAGGTGGTTTTCTATCTGTCTCGGCGAATGGGGGCTGGTTTCCCTTATTCCGCCTCAGCAACACTGTCGGCGATTGCTGCGCAAACAAGTTCTCCACGTGCGCGTACACCACCATTACTCTACCACGCAAACAGGGATTGCAAATCGTCTTATGTGAGAGGTTCCATGGAGGAGCGTGATGGTGGGGGGGGGGGGGGGGAGGAGGGTCCACCGGGGGCCGAACCGCGCAATAACCCTGAGTAGTTCGGTGTGGGACGGCGGAGGTGTGAAGTGGACTGCGGTAGTCGTCGTGGGGTTGTGGACCACTGCGGCTTGCGGCGGGGACGGAGCCTCTCCGTCGTTTCTAGGCCCCCGTTCAACATATAATACAATGCTAGTATATACTCCGCTTCTTGTCGTCTATACAGTATTCATGTAAATTACATTTTATTTATTATTGACTTTCATGATGTTTATTTCGTGTACAGACCCGTTCCATTACCATGGATGTTTGCTCCTTTGTTTGGTCCTACGGATCTAGATGTGTAAGGTAAAAAATAAATTACTTAGTGTATGATGGAAACACGGTATTTCTTTGATAATTACGTTTTGTACAGGGTAGCTATTATAAATGCGGGAGTGGAGTAAAACACATACATTTTGTGAAAATAAAATAATTCTAATGTACTCTATGCAGGTCTACACTCCTGCAGCTGTACGCCTAAATCTTTCATGTATAGTCATTCTATAATTATTGCACATAATTAACAATATTTATCTTACCAACCTGGCGCACAACAAAACCACAATCACAAGTCATCGTTATGTCGTTGCTGCGTTCACCGCCACCGCCTACTATCACAGTATGAAGTCTGAAGATGGTCAAAAACTAATCTAAACTGATAACCACAAAAATAAACGTTTCTTGCGATCAAGACTGTTTATATTCATCTTAAAGTACTAAAAAAAAAATCTACTCTCCACGAGAAGTGTTCTCAAAAATTATTGATGATATAAGCGATGGCCATATTGTTTATTTGTATGTGCATCTGATCTATTGAGGCCTTAAGGCTCTCTCATATATCATACCAGGACGTTCACAAACAAAAATAACTACAACACCGTGATAATAATAATAAAATGTTTTAAATACTAGTAATAATAATAATAATAGTAAGGAACGTGAATTGGTTATTTGAAAGCAGATGTGAATACATGTGAGATCTTTTGAAATAATAGTAGCGACTAGGATACAATAAAAATAGCAATCTTACCACTATTGCTATAATAATAACAACAATAATAATAGCAGCGGCACAAAATTCGGCTGTACTTGCGCATCTGCAAGTTTGACATAGTATGACATTGTGACTCCTAAAAGTGAGTAAGATTCAGGTTCGAAACACCAATTAAGGACTTTGCGAAATGAGAAAGGTCTGTTGGAGAGCAATTTTATTGTGGTTATGGGTACATTCGTATAGCGGACATTATTGTTGTCTTAGACGGTAGATCATTACCTGTGACTTAGTAAATTTTTGCGGCGTATTAACTGATCATATTCTTGTTGTATCAGCAGTGTGATCATGCAGTCATCTCGTCACTATGTTCCGAAACTGATTCGTATCGTGAACGTCCGTTTTCAAGAATATTGTCAGATCGCTAGCTGTCTTTTGAAGCTGGGTAGGTGGTTCACGTCTGTATTATATTGAGTGAGATTATTCCAAGAACGGATACTGGCTGACAAAAAGAATTTAGAGAAGACAGCTGTGTGATGGTATTGGACATAATCGAGCTTGTTCCGCTCTTCTGCCCAGATAAAAACATTAAGCTCATGGAGACATAAGAGGAACTGTATACGTTGATAAGACAGTCAAGAGACAGAATAAATTAACGTATCAGCATCTATCTACCGACAGGGTAGATGCTGAAATATCAGGTGAAATATGATGAAAACTACGAAAGTCAGAGATATATCTTATTTAGTTTTTCATCACCAGTGCCAAGCGCCATGAGTTTTCCTGAGAAACATTTGCAGTAATACCAATTCTGTTGCTTTTCAGGTCGAAAGCAATAGATTTTTATTTTTTTGTGAGATATGCAAATGCCTTTTAAAAACTAGTAACTGTGTTTTCGTCTCTATTTAAAGTTTCATATAATATTTCTCCTAGGCTCTTCAATAAGGAAGGGCAATTTATGTTTGTACCACTTAGGACTAAATACTCGTGAAATTTCGGGCTAATGAACCTAGTATGTTCTGACTGAACAACGTGATTTCTGAACGGATTGAGATTTTACACATCATTCTGTGGCAATTTTGATAATGCAAAACGGGTTAGTATTTACATCCTCGAGGGCAATCCTCAGATTTAATTGTTTTGTAATCAACCAGGCAAACATGTTCTATTTACTGTAAGGACGGCGTTGAAATAAAACGAAATGTGTATAGTAACCGACAACAAACCATGGGGGACACCTAATACAACCTATCTCAATTGCGACTTTGTAGCCACAGATATGATGCGTTGATAACAGTTAGTAGTTACGAGTGAAACCATTGTACTGTACTTGGATAAACACTTGACTTGCTGTTAAAATTTGACATGCTGGTAAAATGCCGAGGTCAACACTTTCAGAAACTACGCTAACATGATAGTCTTCTCTTTTTTCTTGCCTGTCCACGATTAGCTACACGTCCCCTGTTATGTTTGTTAAAATAGATGTATTATGTGTTTCAAAATGCCTGACTGTTTTTCATCCAGCAGATTTTTTGTCTTTAAGCAGACGTTGGGATAGTAATGGAATACCTATTATAAAGCCTTGAAGAGCTGGAAGCATGCAGATGGGACAGTATTCGAAGGTAACCTTCAAAATTTATATCTGAATCAGTGTATTATAAAAGCTGTTATAAACTGGACCATTACAATAGAGACGGCGTATGTTACAATTGTACCATCATGGAACTTCAGTCACTGCGGGAGAGGCAGTTTTTTGGTCTGTTGTCAGAAGTGCGGTTTCCGGTTTAACAATGAAACTATCACCAAAAGCTCGGAAACAACAGCATAATCTAACACGAAGCACAGCTTTTGACCTGAGAGCTGATCGGTAAATTTCGATGACACGTAAAGACTCTTAATTTTCAGAGTTGTAGCTTCCAATGTTTCAGACCGCATAGCCACCATCACGCATACCGCAGCTTCGATTTGCTTGACTGTAATTAAACGTGTTATTGCCTACAGAGTATCAGTAACCAAATAGTGGTTTCAGATAATATTACCAACAGATCAGCAAATTTCCCTAGAAATAAACGCAAAAAAGTATCCCAAATGTAAATGTACGTTACTAAACTTTCGACATTGTTAGTATTTACAGCAAAAATATGCAAAATTAATATCGTACGTCAGTAGCACAATATATACATTCTAACGTGTGAAAGTAATTGATGAACTGTTGTATATACCATCTGAAAAATTGGACTTTCGAGATATTTATATATGATTTATTAGTGTTTAGGATTTGCCTTTACATCAGGAACATAGAAAATCGGCTGAATCAAGGAAGAACTGTTACAATGACGTAGATAAAGTGCAAGAAGATATAATGACGATTTGGTAAAAGAAACTACTGCATGTAATAAAAGCTTGAAGAAACAGAAACAGAAACATGTTTTGAGTAGACACAACGTATAATGTCACCCCTTCTCCTTAATAGTTGGCTAATTGCACGAAAGACTTTTTTTCTTTTTCTTCCTTTGTGCCTGCCACATATTTTAAAGTTTTAATCGATTACTCCTTTCAGCTATTTTTATATATTCCTCATTCCAAAATGTACTTGAGTAATTTAATCTGTAAACCTCCATTTTCTTAGAAAAATTCTCATACTAGACATTTCTGTCTTCCGGTATGGTTAGCCTCTTTCTTTCTAGCTTTATATCTGTTTTATTCTGCATCTTACACGTGTACGATCACTTTGAAATAGAATGTGTTTTAGCGCTGTCAGGTTTAGTATCAACTGTTTAAAATTTAACAAAGCCATTTTAATTTTTAGTTGCATGTGATGTTTAGTAAGTCAGTTTTGTATTTGCTTTCTTCTGCAATAAAGTGTTAAGGACATACATGTTTTTCTTCTCTGCAAATACTATTAACATACATTATCTCATAAAAAATACCAGTACACGCCTATGTAAGGTGAAACTGACCCGCAGAGGTAACGATAGGCGTTCCCACCGGTATAAAGGAGTGAGAGAGTATGATGTTGACAGAAGAGAAGCAATCAAAACAGAATGGGTCTGTCAGGAGAGCCCAGTGATCTCGACCTTCGACTAGTTATTGAATGTTACCTAATTAACAAGTCCACCACAAACATTTGAACCATTCTAAAGCTACCCATGGCGACTACTGATGACGTGGCTGTGTAGTTGAAATGTGAAAGGAGAACCACAGTTAAAACAAGACAAAGTAGACGTCATGTACTGACGGCCACGGAACGTCGAGCATTGCAGAGTGTGACTGTAAAAAAACGATGAAATCAACGGAAGGAAACACTCGTGAGTTTCAAAGTCTTGACAGCAACCCAGTTATCACAATGACTGTGCACAGGAAGTTAAAAACAACGGGGTACAACGGTCGATTATCTCCTCATAAGCCTCACATTTCTGTAGTTATTGTGCAGCAAAGCTTGAGGTGGTGCAAAGAGTGGCGCTACTGGGCCGTGGATGACTGGAAACGTGTGATTTAGAATGGCGAATCTCGCTACATCCTGTGGCAATCCGATGGATGGGTTGGGTTTGGTGACATCCTGAAGTACATTACCTGTCATCGTGTGTAGTGACAACAGTGAAGTGTGGAGCACGTTTACGGTGGTACTTCTCGTGATTAGTGTAGGTTCCCCCTTGTTGCACATAATAAAACGCTAAATTTGGAAGGTAATAAACACGTTTTCCAGTATTGTGGACTGCATACAGTATAGGAACAGTTCAGAGACGATAACCGTTTGTATCAGCCTGACAATGCACCCTATCATAAAGAAGATACTGTGTCACAATACTTAGTGGACAATACTATTCCTGAAATGGCCTGACCTGCCCAAAGTCGCACCCTGAACTGAGTGCGTCGCGCGGGATTAGACGAGCGGTCTCAGGCGCTGCAGTCATGGACTGGGCGGCTGGTCCCGGCGGAGGTTCGAGTCCTCCCTCGGGCATGGTTGTGTGTGTTTGTCCTTAGGATAATTTAGGTTAAGTAGTGTGTAAACTTAGGGATTGATATCCTTAGCAGTTAAGTCCCATAAGATTTCACATACATTTGAACTGAACTCAGTGGAACATCTTTGGGATGAGTTAGGACGACGACATCGCTCCAGAACCTAGAGTCCAACATCACTACTTCCTCTGGTTTCGACTCTTGAAGAAGTATGGACTATCGCTTCTCCAGAGGCATTCAGACACTTCATTGAAAGTGTCCCTAGCAGAGATTAGGTCGTTATAAAGGCAAAGGGTGCAGTCGGTCCATATTTGTGTCGTCTAATAGATTTCCCGTTACTTTTGATCAGAAAGTGAGTTTTCTTTGTCATAGACGTAGTTTTGCACTGAAAAATCGTTCCACAGATTTTTGTCCTACTTTTGTATTAAAATCCCCTATTACCGTCTTTTAACGTGGTTTTCTGCTATTTATCAGCTTTTATAACTATTCGTAGTCGTCTTTTTTTACCTCCACATCAAACTCTGAGTATGTTGTGCGTGCATTATAATAATTTCTGTGGAATAGCTTTTGATTATTTCTGTACAAATCTTCTTGCTCTGACCGTCAGTGGTACCCACATGGTTCATCTGGTCGCCAGTGTCTGGTGAGTTTGGCGAGACACGTGAATAGTGGTGAAACTTGGCAGAGCAATGCTCACAACAGTCACGACCCAGGCCTGAGTGTCTGTGACTCTCTTAACCTGAGATCAGTACCACCAGTTTGCATATTATCACCTTGGAGCATTGTCCCCATATTTGTAATAGGCTGCCAGGGGAAATGAGTGTAACTCAAAAGATGACATTTTTCAGTAGACACGTTTTATTGAATTTCGTGAAACAAAAATCTGGAACAACTTTTTCCACTTGATAATAACAATGATATGGACTCATATACACTACTGGCCATTAAAATTGCTACACCAAGAAGAAATGCAGATGATGAACGGGTATTCATTGGACAATTATTATACTAGAAATGACATGTGATTACATTTCCATGGAATTTGGATGCATAGATCCTGAGAAATCAATAACCAAAACAAAAACCTCTGGCCGTAATAACGGCCTTGATACGCCTGGGCATTGATTCAAACAGAGCTTGGATGGCGTGTACAGGTGCAGCTGCCCATGCAGCTTCAACACGATACCACAGTTCATCAAGAGTAGTGACTGGCGTATTGTGGCCAGCCAGTTGCTCGGCTACCATTGACCAGACGTTTTCAATTGGTGAGAAATCTGGAGAATGTGTTGGCTAGGGCAGCAGTCCAACACTTTCTGTATCCAGAAAGGCCCGTACAGGACCTGCAACATGCGGTCGTGCATTATCCTGCTGAGATGTACGGTTTCGCAGGGATCGAATGAAGGGTAGAGCCATGGGTCGTAACACAACTGAAATATAACGTCTACTGTTCAAAGTGCCGTCAATGAGAACAAGAGGAGACCGACACGTGTAACCAATTGCAACCCAAACCATCACGCCGGGTGATACGCCAGTATGGCGATGACGAATACACGCTTCCAATGTGCGTTCACCGCGATGTCGCCAAACACGGATGCGACCATCGGGATGCTGTAAAGAGAAACTGGATTCATCCGAAAAAATGGTTTTGCCATTCGTGCACCCAGGTTCGTCGTTGAGTACACCATCACAGGCCTCCTGTCTGTGATGCAGGGTCAAGGGTAACCACAGCCATGGTCTCCGAGCTGATAGTCCATGCTACTGCAAACGTCGTCAAACTGTTCGTGCAGATGGTTGTTGTCTTGCAAACGACCCCATCTGTTGACTCAGGGATAGAGACGTGGCTGCAGGATCCGTTACAGCCATGCGGATAAGATGCCTGTCATCTCGACTGCTAGTGATACGAGGCCGTTGGGTTCCAGCATGGCGTTCCGTATTACCCCCCTTAACCCACCTATTCCATATTCTGGTAACAGTCGTTGGATCTCGACCAACGCGAGCAGCAATGTCGCGATATGATAAACCGCAATCACGATAAGCTACAATCCGACCTTTATCAAAGTCGGAAACGTGATGGTACGCATTTCTCCTCCTTACACGAGGCATCACATCAACGTTTCACCAGGCAACGCCGATCAACTGCTGCTTGTGTATGAGAAATCGGTTGGAAACTTTCCTCATGTCAGCATGTTGTAGGTGTCGCCACCGGCGCCAACCTTGTGTGAATGCTCTGAAAAGCTAATCATTTGCATATCACAGCATCTGCTTCCTGTCGGTTAAATTTCGCGACTGTAGCACGTTATCTTCGTGGTGTAGTAATTTTCATGGCCAGTAGTGTAATTTTCTGAAAGAACTTTATATTCAAAGAAACGTATTTAAGGTTTTAAGTGACTTATTCTATTTCTCCTGTAATAAGAACTGGACTTATGCTATTGTGACCGAATACAATGACATAGGTATAATTTTTAGTGACGAAAATAAAAAGAACAAAAGAAATAATAATGTCCACACTTAAAACAAAGTCTGCGTAGAATTTGCAGCTAAATGACTGAGCTGTTATCAACACCAATTCAGACACCATGGAACTGTTTAAGTCAGGATAGATTTCATCATCCTAATTTGTTTTGGTATCTTTGTAAAAGTTGTGGAATATAGGTGGAACAAGTGGGAGGAGATCCAAAAGGCCTTTCTTCTTTTCTTTTGAAATTGGTAGTGTGCCACGATAACATTTTCCAGGCTGCAGTCGAGCACATATCTTCCCTCTCCGAATGAAGTTTGCTATCTGAAACAGTTCATCGTCACTGAGGCTCTTTTTGAAAAATACTGTGCTACAATCGTTCATATAAGGGAACCATTTAAGATGCTGCCACTTAAATTTATTTCCCTGTGTATCTTTCTTTCGGAGTTGTAGGGTGTCTTTAAGAATTTAAGTTGAACTATATAAGCCCTCGCTCACAATTTTAAGTCTTTTTGACCAGGTTTCAACACTTCTATGAGTGTCTTCATCAGAAAGTAAGTACTAAAAGTGGCCTATAACATAAGTACAAATTTATGGGAAATAAGTTTTTTTATATAAAAGTGCAAGTACTGACTAACAGTTCAAGACAGAGACAGTTCTTACATGTCCCGTATAAAATAAATATCAAGCCAGAAAGGCTTAAGCCACAAAAATTTTAATAAGAATACATGAAAGGCGAGCCACTGTGGGCTGCTCATTCCTATAATGTCACAGGTAACATCAGACTTAGGCGCCTGCGTTAACAACTGCGGGAAGGTGAACATTGCACCGAGAGTGCCATCTAGTAGCCGCAAGTACACCCTGGCTACTTAACATTCAAATAAAGACAGACGAATATTATGATGAACATTATTCAGTACATGATGTAAAAGGCAATATTTTTTTTAACAGTTGCAGATAAATAACGGTTTGTCTACATCAGAGCTTAGAAGTACATTTTGAAGTATGAAAACATCATTATAGAAAATACAAAAAGGGCTGAATGACACAGCCTGTAGAAAACGATATAACATGAAATACAGCCAATAAACCATTTAATAAACGAAACATTATGAGTTGACTTAGATGGAAAAAACATTTCGGTAACTGCTCGAGGAAACCCGAAATTAAATGTCAAGTAACGGCTTTATATTGTTGAAGAAATTTTGATTACGCAACTGCAGCTGCTCATTGAGAATGACGCTATCATTTCGAAAAATATGTTTAAAAATTTGTAATTCTTCAAGAATATCTAATCTCGCTCCCTTTCTTCTCGGTGTGCCAAATGTTGATATTGTCAATAGCTCTAGGCGAGTGACCTGTAATCAGAAGGTGGCCGGCAAAAGACGAATTTTTGGTGGTAGTGCCATTTTTTTCTTAAAAGATGTTCTTTATATCTGGTTGTAAAGGCACGACCCGTTTGTCCTGTGTAGTAAGAAGAGTAGCTGTCGCAGAAAATCTTGCAGATGCCGAACTTTCTAAAGGGGACAGAAACGATTTTAAATTATGAATGAAGTTGTTTTAAATTATTATTGGTAGAAAAGGCAACGTTGCCGTTGTATTTATTACGAAGAAGGTTTTGGATATGATAGGAGATGCACCCCAAGAAAGGAATAGAAGAATATTTTTTTGGGTTTGATTCAATGATAGAGGTGCTGAACGCAGTAACTCTTTTAGCAGTCTTTTTGAAGCTGTCATCTACTATGCAGGTTCATATTCGTTATTAATTGCTATCGTTTTGAGTAAATTGATTTCACCGTTGAATTTTTCTATCTAAAGTGGAATAGAAGTATCTGGGTGAATAACAGAGTGAAAGAAAGCGTTTTTATGAGATTGTGGATGCATGGAAGACGCAGATACGATCTGATCAATGTATGTTTCTTCACGGAAATTATTGAATGAGATTTTATTTTCTTCTACTGTAAGCGTCAAGTCAAGAAAATTTAATTGGCGGTCCTCGTTTTCGAGTTTGATGGTGAAAGATATTTTCTCTCGAAGTTCATTCAAGAGACTGAAAGTACGGTGAGTGCCATCAGCAGGTCCCTTGTAGATGACTAAAATATCATCAACCTATCTAAAGTACGAGAGAATGCCTAGTGTTGTTGCTGAAAAACAGTTGAAAAACTTTTCTTCTAAAGAGCTGATAAAATTGCAAAAAATTTGGCCAAATCATGGTACGCGCTATTCATACTATTAGACATCGGCCGTATGGGATGGTTAGGTTTGTGAATTTGAAATTGAGACCGAAGTTTTGGGGGCCGAGGGTTCATGTTGATAAACATTTTCTTCTGAAAAGGTTTGATTTGAAATTTTGCGTCATTGATGGCTGACCTGACTCCTTTTTCTGCATGAAACTGAAAAATTCACGCTTTTTCGACAGCAATCATTCAATCTCCAATAGTCACGCTCTAATCCATGAAATAAAAGATTTAGAATGCACTTCAGATGCCAAATTGTTTTCATTAGACATCAAAAATCTTTATACTAACGTTCCTGTACATGAAACGCTTACAATAGTAGAAAAAAATTTACGTCATTTCAAAAAAGGTCTTTCAGATGAACAAATCACTGACTTCATGAATCTCATCACAGTCGTAGTCAAATACAACTATTTTGAATTTACAATGAAATGAAAACCCTTAGCTGCTTACAGGCGTTGACATACGTCAACGGGGACAGATGAAAATGTGTTCCCTGACCGGGACTCGAACCCGGGAGCTCCTGTTTACGTGGCAGACGCTCTATCCAGACGTCACAAGACATCCGTTCAAGTTGATCGTTGACTCAGTTTTTTTTATTACAGAGAGCACGCAGCCCTCTGACCGAACACGGTCCATCAGAGCTACCGAGGACACGGAGGATAGGGTGACTGCAGGGATTTATCTCTGGTACGCCTCCCGTGAAGCCCACATTCTCAACAGAAGGTTGTTTAGGCGCAAGAAGAATTTCATTCAACAACTTGGTAAATGTATACTCTCTTATTTGTATTCTCGTCTGACGGCATGACAGCAATAGCTGGTGAGACTGTTCACGACTGGACAACCACAGTCCTCCGCGTTTCTCTTTCTTCTACACAGAGTAGGTCAAGAAAAATGTAGTACTCCTATATTTGCTTAGTACTTTTCAGAGGTATCTGTTGGCAGCTCTGTGCCTTATAATGACACTGGAAGGTCATACGAGAGAAAACCGTTGCTGCTGGTGAGTCACATTATTGCTTACAAGGTAACCTTCCCATTGCACCCCCCTCAATTTAGTTATAAGTTGGCACAGTGGATAGGCCTTCAAAAACTGAACACAGATCAATCGAGAAAACAGGAAGAAGTTGCGTGGAACTATGGAAAAAATAAGCAAAATATACTAACCTAATAGTCCATCCTCAAGATAAGCAACATCAAGGACAATATGAAATCAGGAGCGCCGTGGTCCCGTGGTTAGCGTGTGCAGCTGCGGAACGAGAGGTCCTTGGTTCAAGTCTTCCCTCGAGTGAGATGTTTACTTACTTTTCGCAAAGTTATGATCTGTCCGTTCGTTCATTGACGTCTCTGTTCACTGTAATAAGTTTAGTGTCTGTGTTTTGCGACCGCACCGTAAGACCGTGCGATTAGTAGACGAAAGGACGTGCCTCTCCAACGGGAACGGAAAACATTTGATCGCAAGGTCATAGGTCAACCGATTCCTCCACAGGAAAACACGTCTGATATATTGTATACGACACTGGTGACGGCATGTGCGTCACATGACAGGAATATGTTGTCGACCCACCTAACTTGTACACTTGGCGAATGGGTAAAAAGATTCTTCTACCTTACCCGATTTAGGTTTTCTTGTGGATGTGATAATCACTCCCAAAATGTGATAAAACATAATAGTTTGTCACATAAGCTGCAACAAATGAATGCAACAGTTTCACAGTCACACAGTTTTCCCTGTGCTCTGTCAAAACGTATGTTTTGTTTCGATGTTTGTTTAGGTGTACCGTCCCCATACTACGGCGCAGTTGCATCGTACGAACGGACGGACAGATAATAATTGTCTGAAAATTAAACTTTTCACTCGTAGGAAGACTTAAACCAAAGACCTCTCCTTCCGCAGCTGCTCACGCTAACCACGGGAGCACGGCGCTCCTGAGTTCACACTGTCCTTGATGTTGCCTATCTTGCGCATGGACTACTCAGTTTGTATATTTTGTTTATTTTTTTCATAGTTCCACACAACTTCTTCCTGTTTTCTCGATTGATCTGTGTTCAGTTTTTCACGGCCTATCCACTGTGCCAACTTATAACTAAATCTGAGGGGGGTGCGATGGGGAGGTTCCCTTGTTAGAGGGTGATACAGTTTGTGACAATTGCAAATGGCCGTTCGGTGGCAAGAGACATAATAAATCATTCTTACAGGCTTTCCAGAAACAACCCGCCATGGTAGCCGAGCGCGCTAACGCGCTGCTTCCTGGACTCGGGTAGACGCGCCGGCCTCGGATCGAATCCACCTGGCGGATGAACGACGAGGGCCAGTGTACCAGCCGGCCTGGGTGTGGTTTTTCGGCGGTTTTCCTCATCCCGCTAGGTGAATACCGGGCTGGCCCCCACGGTCTGTCTCAGTTACACTCATCGCAGACATCTGAAACACGTCCGCACTATTTCCCGATTTACACTAGACGCAGACAGTTGGGTTACACTGATTCCGTCCTGGTGGGGTACGGGGTCGCGGCAGGAAGGGCATCTGGCCATCCCTAACACTAACACTACCAAATCCGTTGTAACCACGCCGACCCTGCGATCGCTGTGGGACTATGGCGTAAGCGAAAGAAAGAAAGAACAGGCTTCCCAGATACAGGGTCGACAACCATTGTAAGAACATTTATAGAAAAGGATGGTCCTCGAACGTTATGAAATCATTATGTGACGGCTACAAGACCTTCTATATGAGACCTCGGATTTAGTGAGGCAGTAACATGGCTCACTAATTTGTAACCCATCATACACCTCACGTGAACGTCAGAGCTCTGGCCTTTCTTTTGCGTAAGTCGACACCTTGCTGCCTGAAACGCCGCCGAGGCCAAAGGTGACATCGCAGTGTGCCACGCTTTTGCGCCATCACAGAGCACCTCTAGCGGTCTGTTAAATCACCTGATCATAATCACATAAAAATAGCCAGGAATTATTTGGAAATGCAGGTGAAAAGTAGTATTCAACATTCCCACTGGTCTTTAGGTCTAAGGGATCTAATCATCAATGAGTGGCTAAAACTGGATATGGAATACCTGAAGAAACTTATGGGCCATCTTCCTCGCCGTGCTGATGCTGTCATCAAGCGAAGAGGTGGTTTTAAATGATGCTAGCAGGAAGTCTGCTAGTTCCGATCAGTTTTTCTTCAGGTGTGCCTAGTTAATCTCTATGTTTTTTAAGTTTTTGCCAGTTACTGAATCGATGTTCTGGATCACAGAATTGTTCTGAGGATGGTAAACGTTTAATGTGCGTACCATAAGCTATTGCAGCGTAGCAAATTACCCTGCTAGGCGCTGGGTGATCTTAGTCGTCTGTGCAGCTGGTCATGCGTACGTCAAATGGCATGGAAGATCTTTCTGATTTTTTATGAGGAACGACTGATGTCATGTAAATAGTTGAAACAACCGTATTTATACTTACTGGTAGGTTACCTGTCTCATTAGTGATAGTGCTAAAAGTAATGATGCCATACACAAAACGTGAGAGACAGTCATTTAACGGAGCATTCTGATGGTCAAAGACTGATCCTTGGGGATTGTGAGGAAGAGACACCGATGTAATACAGTGCAAGCTACGTCAGAGCCCAGTCAGCATTTCTAGCAACCTGATCCTAGCTGCCAAAACTGCTCAGACATAAACCGTTGGTCTTCAGCAAGGACACCACGCAGTCCTTCCTGGCATTCATAGGACGTGGCTGCTCGACAGCTGACAGTTCCCGCCTGAAATGCAGTGACTTGGAGAATTTTCTCTGACTGGCCTGATCGTTTTTTTTTTTTTTTGTGCATTACCAAGTACACTAATTTTTTATACACTTGAAGATGGTATTTCACATCCTCAAACTGGTAACGGATTGAATAAATCATTATTACAACTGAAGCTGATCTTATTATGCCAAACCTGTTCAAGTGTAATGAAGTGTAAGCCACTGCATGCTCTTTACCCTATACTTCTAGACTCAAAACACAATACACTATCTAGCATCACCCAATAAAATACACTCCCTTCCGTAACCTGGGAAGAACAACACAGTGTTATTGTGAATTCTCATTTCAGTTTTTCTGTGGCCCAGACCTTCTTCATCACATGCATAAGTGGTCATGCAGTATCCACAAATCCCATCTCAGATTTTCCAAAGTAATTACCTAAGAGTAAGAATGACTGTACTTCTTCACTGTCTGTGGTGCCAGGAAGCTTTTGTCTGTTCATATCAATCTAGGATCCGATTTCACACTATCCTGGCTAATCACATTCCCTGAGTAGTTCATACCATTTGAAAAAGGACATTTCTTAGTGCTCAAGGTAAGACACGTTAACATAATCTCCAAAAATATTTTTTAGCCACTGCACATGTTCTTCCATGTTGTTTGAAAAACCATAATATCACCAAGGTACAACATGCAGTGTCACAGCTTCAAACCCTTTAACATCCCATCCAGCAACTGCTGAAAAACTGCTGGAGCATTTTTGAACCAAACAGAATTTTCCAATATTGTTAATGACCTCAAGAGACTGCCGCCGAAGCAGTGCAACGACTCAGACCGCTGGCAGTACGGCATGACTCAGCTGACGTAGGAGCTGTGCCGACTGCCATGAATATGTGGTCGGTGGCTGCTCACAGGGGCGGCGTGTGTCCACGTAGGCGTCGACGACTGGGACATTGTTCGCCCGCACAGGCAATGATTGACGGAAGATTGTTTGGCGACGGCTGGGCGGCTATACGGGCCAGACTCGAGCCATAGACCACCACAGTAAGTGGCAAGCAGTAACCACAACTTAACCATCCCATGGCTCGCCAGTTGGAAGGCAATGAGTCAGAAGCATTCAGAATTAGTGTCAAGAGCAGGCCTGCTCGTGAAGACAGAGTCTTGTGGCCACAGCTTGTTGATCCATTCCAACTCGTACACTTGCATAGAACTCCCCCAGTAGTTATCTGCTGCAAGTTGCTGATGATACCTGTCTAGAATTGGCGGTATGTATGTAAGCTTGGTCTGTTATTAGTTTTGAAGTGGCATTACATCTGCCCTCTAAGTTATGACAGGGCTGAGGTCCAAGGTGAGGCTGTTGTGCGACTATGACATCACTGGCCCAGCTTTTCCGTTGTTTCAGCAACTTCACAGCTCTGGTTGTGAGGTAACTTTGCCTGTAAGGGACGGTCTTCACAAAGTCAGCGTAATCCGCTTGAAGCATCTTAAGAATAAACACCTAACTGGTCCTTGTACTGTAGCGTCTTACACAACTTTGGTGTGAAATCTCCAGTAAAGAAGGTAACCGAACTTCTGTTCTGACAGAGGTGGGACGGTGGCGCCGTGGAGCGTGCTGGGATAACCTGATGGTAGGGCAACTGCTTGTGATAAGCGGAAAATCCGTTTTCGATTCCCAATCGGGCCCAAATTGTCATTCCATTATAAAGCTGATGGTTATCGATACTCGCAATTGCGAATACATTTCATGTATTTATTAACGGTTCTCGACGCCGCACTGCCCGTTCCTTCAGGCATGCATGCATATCCGAAGGAAAGTCGCAACGTAATTCTGAACTATACATACACTTCAATATCGTATCGTACCAAGTTCTACTAGATAGCATTCTCCTTCAGATCTCTATATGCGTTATGGCTTTCAGCTATACGCGTGCACCCAGCACCGCACGTTTGCTAAAGACGTATACCCATCTTCCATCAGATAGCGTTCCCAGTTTACTTTATTTTACACATAACTGCATCGGTGAACGTAACACTGTCTTAGTTTAGCAGAGTATAACAGTAACAACCACATTTAAGTGTGTGCTGCTCTAAACCATGATTTACTTTTAAAGAAACAATACAACGAAGCATAGGTTTGAACTGCTGGGAGTAGCTGGAGCACACCTGGTGAAATTAAGCACATACTGATGAAATAAAATTAACATTGCCTTGCGGTTACATGCAGTGTTAGTTAGTTAGTTATGTGTTCCACTGATCAATCTCACGTAACCGTTAAGATGTGGAACGTGTGAAGTGCACAATACCCCATTCCTCTAAATGGCACAGAATACATATATCATACATATAGATTTATTTATTCATATTCAAGAACTGATCTATGGTATAAAAAGAGTTGTCAAGGAGATATGATTTCAATTTATTTTTAAAACTGTTACTGTCTGTTAGACATTTTATTTCATCTGGCAATTTATCGAAAAGTTTTACAGCAGCATCTGTGACACCTTTCTGTGCCAAAGATACGTTAAATAGAGGATAGTGCAAGTCTTTCTTTCTTCTGGTGTTATAATCATGAATGTCACTGTTGTTCTCAAGCTGGTCCATGCTGTTGAGAACAAATGTCATTACTGAATAAATGTACTGTGAGGCTGTTGTAAGAATTCCTAAACTTTTAAAGAGATGCCTACAAGATGTACGACTATGAGTCCCACACATTATTCTAACCAGTTTCTTTTCAGCAGTGAATAGTCTTTGCCTAAGTGTTGGGTAACCCCAAAACATTATTCCGTGCGACATCAGAGAGTTAAACTGTGTTAGCTTGATAATTTCTGTATCCTCAAAATTATCAATTATTCTGATTGCAAAAGTTTCTGAAGCTTGTCACTTTAGCAGGCCCAAAATACGAATTTTCCAACTAAGATTCTCATCTATATGTACACCCAAAAACTTAGTTTGCTCTAACTTGGCTAATAACTTCTGTTGATGTGTTATATTTATTGAAGGAACTGTGCTCCTTGCAGTAGTAAATTTGATGTAGTGTATTTTTTCCAAGTACAGAGCAAGCCCATTCGCAGAAAACTAATCAATAACTTTTGCAAAGACATTATTTGTGTAATTTTCTGTTGGAGTTTCTTTTACTGGATTAATAATGATGCTTTTTCATCAGCAAACAGTGTCAGTTTATCTTCTTGTTTCAGATAAGAAGGAAGGTCAGTCACATATATCAAGAACAGGAGGGGACCCATGATCGAACCCTGTGGAATGCCTAATGTAATTTCATCCCAGTTAGATGAAGTGGGAAACTTCCTTAAATCACTTAAACCATATAAAGGAACATTTTGTTTCCTGTTCTGTAGGTATGACTTAACAACTAATATACACTTCCATTTATACCATATAATTGTAATTTCTGTAACATAATGTCATGGTTCACACAATCAAACGCTTTGGATAACTTACAGAAAATTACTGTTGGTGACATTTTACCGTTGAAAGACTCTATTAGATGGGGAGTGAAATTGTATATAGCTGCTTCAGTGGAACAGCATTTTTGAAATCCAATCAAATCCTGTGAGCAAGGATACTGGTGAGCAATTATTGACATGTGTGGTGTTCCCTTTTTTGTAGAGAGGCTTGACAATGGCATATTTTAACCTGCCTGAGAAAATACCTCGATTTAGTGATGCATTGCAGATGGGACTCAGAACATCAGCTGTAGCTGCTCCAGATTGTTTTAATACCTTGTTAGAGATGTCATCTACTCAAACAGAACATTTATTTTTCAAAGAGTTAATGATTTTCCATGTTTCACAAGAGGTTGTTAGACGAAAATTAATCAGACTAGGATTTCCCAAAACTGACTCTTCCATGTACTGCTTGTCTTTTTGTTTTGAACTATACTCGTTAGCCTCTTTACCTACACTTTAGATATAGTTGTTAAATACCTTAGCTACTTGTGTACTGTTGGTTAATATGGTCTCACTCTCTTTAATAGTAATACTACCTACCCAGTGGTTACTTCTCTTGTCTTTAGCAACATTCCATATGGATGTGATTTTACTGACCGAGTTATTATTTTCATCTTTAATATACATATTTTTTCATTTTATGACAACTTTTCAAATAGTGCTGGACCGCAAGCTTGCAAAAAATACACTACTGGCCATTAAAATTGCTACACCAAGAAGAAATGCAGATGATAAACGGGTATTCATTGGACGAATATATTATACTAAAACTGACATGTCATTAAATTTTCACGCTATTTGGGTGCATAGATCCTGAGAAATCAGTACCCAGAACAACCACCTCTGGCCGTAATAACAGCTTTGATAAGCCTGGGTATTGGGTCAAACAGACCTTGGATGGCGTGTACTGGTATAGCTGCCCATGCAGCTTCAACACGATACCACAATTCACCAAGAGTAGTGACTGGCGTATTGTGACGATCCAATTGCTCGGCCACCATTGACCAGACGTTTTCAATTGGTGAGAGATCTGGAGAATGTGCTGGTCAGGGCAGCAGTCCAACATTTTCTGTATCCAGAAAGGCCGGTACAGGACCTGCAACATGCGGTCGTGCATTATCCTGCTGAAATGTAGGGTTTCGCAGGGATCGAATGAAGGGTAGAGCCACGGGTCGTAACACATCTGAAATGTAACGTCCACTGTTCAAAGTGCCGTCAATGCTAACAAGACGTTACCGAGACGTGTAACGAATGGCACCCCATACTATCACGCCGGGTGATACGCCAGTATGGCGATGACGAATACACGCTTCCAATGTGCGTTCAGCGCGATGTCGCCAAACACGGATGCGACCATCATGATTCTGTAAGCAGAACCTGGATTCATCCGAAAAAATGACGTTTTTACATTCGTGCACCCATGTTCGTCGTTGAGTACACCATCGCAGGCGCTCCTGTCTGTAATGCAGCGTCAAGGGTAACCGCAGCCGTAGTCTCCTAGCTGATAGTCCATGCTACTGCAAAAGTCGTCCAGCTGTTCGTGCAGATGGTTGTTGTCTTGCAAATGTCCCCATCTGTTGACTGAGGGATCGAGACGTGGCTGCACCATCCGTTACAGCCATGCGAATAAGATGCCTGTCATCTCGACTGCTAGTGATACGAGGCCATTGGGATCCAGCACGGCGTTCCGTATTACCCTCTTGAACGCACCGATTCCATATTCTGCTAACAGACATTGAATCTCGACCAACGCGAGCAGCAATGTCGCCATACGATAAACCGCAATCGCGATAGGCTACAATCCGACCATAATCAAAGTCGGAAACGTGGTGGTACGCATTTCTCCTTACACGAGGCATCACAACAACATTTCACCAGGGAACGCCGGTCAACTGCTGTTTGTGTATGAGAAATCGGTTGGAAACTTTCCTGATGTCAACACGTTGTATGTGTCGCCACCGGCGCCAACTTTGTGTGAATGCTCTGAAAAGCTAATCATTTGCATATCACAGCACCTTCTTCCTGTCGGTTAAATTTCGCGTCTGTAGCACGTCATCTTCGTGGTGTAGCAATTTTAATGGCCAGTAGTGTATTAGAATTGGGTATAACAAGAAATGAAGTCACGTTCATATAGCAAAGTTCATTCCATTCAGTGTATGTTGTCGATATGTGCGAAAACGTTGCCTGCAGAAAGTAGAGATGATTTGTGAACGGGAATTTCTCTGCCGTTTTGTTTGTTAGGTCAACAGTTTAATCAATAATTAACGTCGAATTATTTATTCATGGGGCCGACCTTTGGAAAGCGGCTGAAGCCCGTACGGAAACTGTGCACGGATATTGGAAGAGTCAAGTTCGAAGGTCACATACAAGGAAAAGTTCAGTCTCCGATCAAAAGTATCCAGACATTCCTATGTAACGTGTAATTGACCACTAGAAGTAACGAGAGGCCAGCCCTCCACTGTAAAGGAAGGCGGGGTGTATTTTGTTGCCAGCAGAGAAGTTTTTTCACCTGAGTAACAAATCTTTGACGGACATTTCGATCTGTTGGTGATGTGACTGTGAAGTGGAAACGTGAAGCAATAACCACAGCTAAACCAATATCATGCAGACCTCATTTAATGACTGACATGGATCGTCGAACAATCCGCAGGGCTGTTTACGGTATCGCACGAAATCAGCGGAAGGAATCATTCGTGAGTTCCAAAGTGCTGTAAACAGTCCAGTTAGCAAAATGACTTTGTGGTGTTAAAAAGAATTGAGTATAATGGTCGACGAGCTCCTTATCAGCAATACATTTCTGTAGTCAACGATATGTGACGCGTAAGGTCGTGTATAGATCAACGCCACTGAACAGTGGATGACTAGAAACAAGTGATTTGGAGCGAAAAATCACGCTATACCATGTGGCAATCAGATGGCATGGGTTGAGTTTGACGAATGCCTGGAAAACGTTACCTGCCACCATATGTTTTGTCAACAGTGAGGTACGGAGAAGATAGTGTTACGGTATGGGGGCGTTTCTCTAGTTAGTGTGTTTTCCCCTCATTGTGCTTAAGGAAACGCTAATTGTGGAAGGAAATGAACACATTTTTCAGCATTGCCTACTGCGTATACTAATGGAACCGTTCGGAAAGGATGAATTTTGTGGTATGAGCAACGGCAGTGCACGCTGTCGTAAAGCAGCATCTACACTATTGGCCATTAAAATTGCTACACCAAGAAGAAATGCAGGTGATAAACGGGTATTCATTGGACAAATATATTATACTACAACTGACATGTCATTACATTTTAACGCAATTTGGGTGCATAGATCCTGAGAAATCAGCACCCAGAACAACCACCTCTGGCCGTAATAACGGCCTTTATAGGCCTGGGTATTGAGTCAAACAGAGACTGGATGGCGTGTACAGGTGCAGCTGCCCATGCACCTTCAACACGATACCACAGTTCATCAAGAGTAGTGACTGGAGTATTGTGAGAGCCAATTGCTCGGGCACCATTGACCAGATGTTTTCAATTGGTGAGAGATCTGGAGAATGTGCTGGCCAGGGCAGCAGTCCAACATTTTCTGTTTCCAGAAAGGCCCGTACAGGACCTGCAACATGCGGTCGTGCATTATCCTGCTGAAATGTAGGGTTTCACAGGGATCGAATGAAGGGTAGAGCCACGGGTCGTAACACATCTGAAATGTAACGTCCACTGTTCAAAGTGTCGTCAATGCGAACAAGAGGTGACCGAGACGTGTAACCAATGGCGCCCCACACCATCACGCCGGGCGATACGCCAGTATGGCGTTGACGAATACACGCTTCCAATGTGCGTTCACCGCGGTGTCGCTAAACACGGATGTGACCATCATGATGCTATAAACGGAACCTGGATTCATCCGAAAAAATGACGTTTTGCCACGAGGTTCGTCGCTGAGTACACCATCGCAGGCGCTCCTGTCTGTGATGCAGCGTCAAGGGTAACCGCAGCCATGGTCTGTTTGTTTGTGTGTGAGAAATCGGTTGGAAACTTTCCTCATGTCAGCACGTTGTATGTGTCGCCACCGACGCCAACCTTGTGTGAATGCTCTGAAAAGCTAATCATTTGCATATCACAGCATCTTCTTCCTGTCGGTTAATTTTCGCGTCTCTAGCACGTCATCTTCGTGGTGTATCAATTTTAATAGCCAGTAGTGTATATGGCAATGGTGTGTGCAGAATAACATTCCTGAAACGGAACAGCCTCTAAAGGCCCTTGGCCTGAACCCAATGGAATATCTTCCGAATGAGTTAGAATGTTGACTTAACTCAAGGCCCCCGACGTTCAACATTACTATCTCCTCCGGTCTCGACTCTTCAGGAAGAATGGACTGCCATTCCTCTACGGACTACAGACACCGCACTGAAACTGTCCCCAGCAGACTTCAAGCCGTCATAAAGGCGAGGTGTGGACACAGATCACACTTATATACACTAATAGGTGTCCGGATACTTTTTATTAGCTAGCCTATATAGCTAGTGGTCAAGGTCAAAGGGAATGTTTCCATAGTTACTCTTCTATTTCCCTTGGTTAATGACTGACATTTTTCGTGTATTTTGCTAGTAACGTTTTTCGCTTGCATGAAACAGCTTCCTAAAAAATATGTAATGTTATCAGTTTGCTTATGAATTAGTCAAATGGTTGAAATGGCTCTGAGCACTCTGGGACTTAATATCTGAGGTCTTCAGTCCCCTAGAACTTAGAACTACTTAAACCTAACTAACCTAAGGACATCACACACATCCATGCCCGAGGCAGGATTCTAACCTGCAACCGTAGTGATCGCGCGGTTCCAGACAGAAGCGCCTAGAACCGCTCGGCCACACCGATCGGCTATGAATTGGTCAGTTTTAGATTTTTTTCTGATTGTGATTCACAGAAAGCCAGATTTTGATTTCGGTGAAAAGTGGTATACAGCTTTTTGACCAGATTTTGATTTCGGTGAAAAGTGGTATATAGCTTTTTGATTTCTCTCTGTCTATCTGTACTTTATTTCTTTTTTCACTGAAACCGAAAAGGAACCCTGTAAATGAACAGTTAGCAATGATATTTACATGAAGCAGCCCCTCGAAATGTCTGTAATGTATTCATTTTACTTATGTCCGCCCTCGATAGCAGAGTGGTCAGTGTGACAGAATGTCAATCCTAAGGGCCCGGGTTCGATTCCCGGCTGGGTCGGAGATCTTCTCCGCTCAGGGACTGGGTGTTGTGTTGTCCTAATCATCATCATTTCATCCCCATCGACGCGCAAGTCGCCGAAGTGGCGTCAAATCGAAAGACTTGCACCCGGTGAAGGGTCTACCTGACGGGAGGCCCTAGTCACACGACATTTACTTTTTTTTTTTTACTTAGGACTCACTCAGTTTCAGATATTTTTTGATTTATCGTTAGTGAGCTACATAAAAGTAGTATTGGTTAGCGTGAAATATGGTACAAAACTTTTTGATTCCTTTCAGTATAGCCGGCCGGGGTGGCCAAGCGGTTCTAGGCGCTACAGTCTGGAACAGGGCGACCGCTACGGTCGCAGGTTCGAATCCTGCCTCGGGCATGGATGTCTGTGATGTGCTTAGGTTAGATAGTTTTAAGTAGTTCTATGTTCTAGGGGACTGATGACCTCAGCAGTTAAGTCCCATAGTGCTCAGAGCCATTTGAACCATTTGAACCCGTCCAAACGTCTATCGTAATGATGGTCATTGCAAAGCCTTCATGTCCTTCCCTCCTTGGGAAGCGTAGAGAGTAGCGATGGCGTCCCGAGAATAATGGCGTAACATGATTGAGGCTCCTGGATGCTGATACGTCTGCGATTGTTACGTACTGTAGGGTATTAGGGTATGTACGTAGCCCGCCTGCATGTAGCCCGATAAGTCAACCTGTCGTGTGGGGGTACCATGTATTATCCGTCTCATTGCGTCTAAAAGAATCGGTATAGATGACTCGCCCTCTGGCGTCTTCACTGTGGGAGCGGCTGAGCGGAAAAGGGGAAAAAAAAGAGTACTTGCCTTCTTCTCCAGCTAGTAGCGACTGCATTTAGACTTGTTAGAGAAGAGGCCGATTAAGTGAGAGCGAGGTGTCATTCCGAAGCACATTTTGGTGTCCTGACCCAAGAAGTCTTTGAAAGTCGACGGAGGCTTGGCGGGTGGCCCTCTGATGTGGTGGCGCTGGCTGACAGGCGACCTATTGGCCTGAGTTTGTCGCGTCTGAAGAGCGACGTGCTCAATTGGTCCCAGTTGTAAACTAGTACTGGATGGTGGAGCGGTCGGCCGTCATCGCTCTTGGTGCTAGCTGCAGCCTCTGCAGATGTGATGGATGTACATCGCGTGTAAGACACTTCGTCCTTCATAACGATTTTGAACATGCGACGCCCAGACACCGCAACTACCGTCTCTGACTGGCCAAGTGCTGAATTTTCCGTCTCTTGGGCGCACTGTCGGTAATAGGTATTTTGTGGTTGCGTATGAAGTGAGACATAGCAGAGTTAGAGCAGCACAAGACTGTTTTTCATGAAAAAAATTTGCCGACCTCTTCTTGTTGATAGGCACAAACATGTACTGGTAGCTCTCACACACTCATTTTTACTGTGGGCTACTGTTCTGCTTAGTTGTTTCATTACAGAACAAACAATGGGCTCGTTAAATGTTTTATTTGGTTTCACTTACAGAAATTTTTTAACAGCGCCAAAGTGAACTGTGACTCGTCACCAGTAACCTTTGTGCAGCCCTCCTATTATTAGGGTTTTAATCAACGCCTTTACGAGGGCTTCTGTGGAGGTGGATACTTTGGCAGATCGTCCACCGTCATCAGCCCACGAGTGGCCTATCGGGACCATCCAACCGCCGTGTCATCCTCCGGCGAGGATGCGGATTGGAGGGGCGGGGGGCCAGCACACCGCTCTCCCGGTCGTTATGATGGTGTTCTTGACCGAAGCCGCTACTATTCGGTCGAGTCGCTCCTCAATTGGTATCACGAGGCTGAGTGCACCCAGAAAAATGGCAACAGCGCATGACGACTGCATGGTCACCCATCCAAGTGCCGGCCACGCCCAACAGCGCTTAACTTCGGTGATCTCACGGGAACCGTTGTATCCACTGCGGCAAGGCCGTTGCCTGTCCACCGTCATCAGCTTCATATAATTTAGAAAGCTCATACGAAATCTAAATGTTTGCTGTCTGAGGATGATCTGGGGTAAGACCAAAAAAACGCTTGCCGGGATCTGGCCTATTGCTCAGTGCACCGTTGGAATGTTCGACCATTTGTTCTAAAGTCCTCGTCTGTCCCCGGCCAGTACATACGGCACCGTGAGACTTGAGGTTGTTTTCCCTGGACGCCACAAATGTAGGCCAAAACGTATTAACAAAGCTGATGATTACTGACCAAGCGAAATTGGTTTCCACGTAGGAAATAATGGTTTTTCTTTTTTACACTAGCAGCGATAGTCAGTGGATTCTCATGTATATGAGAATATTATAGCTGATTGCATTACAAAGTTTTATAGCGAACGTGATAGGATACTGTCGTCCGTAACATTTTTGTGCCATCGCTTGGCTCGAACACCACGCAAAGAAGCATCTGGAGCGAACAGGAGTCGATTTCTACGAGTAAAAGTGGTCAGGTATACCCATAACCACAATTACTCCATAGTGAGCTATGTGCTTTGTTGCATTCTGCTATCCACTTGCAAATGGACACATTATTCATACAATTTCTTTGACGATCGTGAAATTTCTGCCGCTTGTGGAATTAGTTTTCTGTAGTGTAATTCTTACTTCTGTGCCACAAAATTAACCATATCTGACTTTTTTTTCATAGAACCTATGGGTTTTGCGTAAGATAAGTGTTTATCTTCAAAATGAAAATATGTGATAAGTCATTAACCGTCTTCAGTTCCTAGCCTGTCTGCAATGTTTTCTACAGAACAATGCAAGCCTTTTTTTAATGAAAGACAACGAAGGCGCACAATATTCAAGAGAGAATAAGTGTGTAGTGACGTTAGTGTAATGAAACTCAGGTTACAAATAACCTTTGTGAGGTTACCGAATTGACTGAAACTATACTTTATGTTTAAAGTGAGCCGGCCGGAGTGGCCGTGCGGTTCTAGGCGCTACAGTCTGGAGCCGAGCGACCGCTACGGTCGCAGGTTCGAATCCTGCCTCGGGCATGGATGTGTGTGATGTCCTTAGGTTAGTTAGGTTTAATTAGTTCTAAGTTCTAGGCGACTGATCACCTCAGACGTTAAGTCGCATAGTGCTCAGAGCCATTTGAACCATTTGTTTAAAGTGAATTGGCCAACAGTATCTCCCCTTATTAAAATACGGCAATTCAGTCAGCTTATATTTGTCAAATATGCCGTTGGTGACAGGTATTTTCATCACAAAGGTGTTTCAATCGACTTCTGTAGGAGCTCATGCAATCTAACTTCCGTCAGAACTTCCACCTACTTCTCAACCGCAGAGGTATATCTCTCATGTCACTTACCATGCTAATATTTTAAAGAAACTAAACATCACTCCAAGCAGACTAATTTGCAATAAATTCAGTGTTTTTTGTTTCTGGCGTTACCTGAGATTCTTGCACCTTCCGATTCGTTTGGTTGCTGGTTCGTCTTCATACGAAGTTGAGTGGCGACCACTAGCTGCGGCGCTGAACTGTAGCCGGAAGATAAATATTGTTACTGCGCTACACGGCTGTACCTTTGCGCCTTAACCATAGGAGTGACGGGTTGACAATTACCGGTAGTAGCACGAGAACTACTATTTGTTAAGACACTAGCCAAATAGCCTGGACTTTCACAGATACAGGGACTGTTTATCATTGGGAGTTCAATTATTATGTGACTGAGTAATGTTACATTACACGGAAATGATAAACAGAACCATTTCGAAAATTCTGAAAGATACTGTTTCAAGCATAGCGTGCAACAGAATGAAAGTTTTGACACACATCGGCACTTGCGTTTAGAGACCATCTCCATCTCCTTTCGACTGCTGACTGACGTATCGCAGACATATACTCTCACTTGTAAGATGAAGCACAGTTGGCGAACCCTAACGTCGCCCCCAGGATCGAGTGCCTTTTTCTAACTAGTATCAAGATGAAAGGCATAAACTCGATGTTTGTAACGTTCTAGTTCAGATTTGTTGAACTGACCTAGCGGGTTAATATTTGTAGTGTGATGCTGAATGCTTTTGGAGTGTACTGCACTCTGCAGACGGCTACTCGAGTAGTGGGTAGATGACGCATGAACATGAGATCTCTTAGTTTATACGAATTCATCAGTAAGGCCGATAACCAGTTAGGCGCAGTACACCAGAAAGACAAGGGCGGGTCATCTGTATTTTTTCCTGCACGTCATAAAAAGAAGATGTAAAGGTAATATTGGTAAACTACATCATCGTTCAGGGTAATGCCACAAAATCATTTTCACTTTTTAACCGTGTAAACACGCACTTAATTGCTGGAAGGGTAAAGATATTGAAAAAAGAAATAAACAGCAGTGAACTCTTAAATTCCGACTCGAATACGTACCGGGAAAAAAATCGGGATACTAACTTTGACAAATCAGGGTCAAGATTCTTGTGATAGTGGGCTAAATACATTTCCAGAAAGTAGTCTTGAGCAGTAGATTAGGCCACTTATTCTCGTCAACACATCGAAGAGTTTCTAGCAACGTACCCGAATTTCTCAATTCCGTGAATTTTGAAACAGGAATTAAGTTCTTTACTGAAGAAAAGATGAACAAAGTTTGAATAACTGTCAGGACAGCTATGTGAGAAGCGTTGGATGAATAAGAAAGCAATATATTACTTGACAACTTGTCGACGTAAAATCAGTCGATAGATCAAACTCTTCAGATGACCGTTGTCCAGGATGACACAGAAATGTAACGTGATAAAATAATGCGTAAGATACTAAGTTCTGTCTTTCGACGTTGCTGCATCGACGAAGATCACAATACAGTGACTACTGTCGAACGTCACACGAACGAAAAATTCACAGATCGCGAATCTGTCACCGTCATACATTTGTCATTGGGAAATATAACTGCGAAGGATACATTTGATGCTCACTGTGTCAAACTATTGACATTCGGTAGATATTTCAGATACGTCTTAAGAAAATAAGGGGTCCCAATATTGAACTCTGAGAAACAACTCAATGTTGGGTTTTGTAGACTGACAAAATTTCATTCCAAGAAATGTTACAGCGCAAAACTACTTTCTAATTCCTGGCACGTAACAAGGGCAATATAAGTCTTTTCCATAGTTCACAAAAATATAATTTCTTTGGCGGTAAACCATGCTCTACAAGGTCGAAAATCTATGTCACACACAAAAAATGCCCAATGGGTTTCATTTTTAATTGAATTGTTTACTTCTTTAATACGAGATTGGTAAACCGCTGTCTCAACAGTTGAGACATCCGTGAAGCTGAAATGTGACTCTGTTAACAAGATATTGTCATTAAAACTTGTAACGGATGTGTTGTACGGTATCTTTTCTAAGAATTTTGAGAATATTTTTTGCTTTCCTTATGAAAAGAGTCTTACACTGAGTATTTAAATCTGCATTGTCTGGGAAGATGGGAGGAGATCTGTCAGAGTGGAAATACGACATAATTGCATTGCCAATACAGTGTACACAAATCTTTACCGTCCCACTCCGTATCTGATCACAACTGTATGAATACTAACATCGTATTTACTTAAAAAGGTTTTTGCTTGTTCTTTGCCTCAAAAACAACCATCTCCTGTGGATCCCCTATAATGCCATTCTGTAAGAAATCTTTCACAAGGTTTCATGAAAGAAACTCTGGTTTAACTAACCAGTTATTGATCACAAGTCATCATTGAAGATGATGTGGGCTTCATGTCGCTGCACATGATGGTAGGTTAATACAATGGTTAAGATGATACATTACGACCTATAATCTACACATCATTGCCTACATTCAACGCTAAAACCTAAAAAGTTATTTAATTTATTGACGACAATACGATGGTCGAATTCCGTTTGTTTTTTCTTTTTTTCTTTTTTTCACTGACAATCTTGTCACGAACTTCTGACTTACACTACTGGCCATTAAAATTGCTACACCACGAAGATGACGTGCTACAGACACGAAAATTAACCGACAGGAAGAAGGTGCTGTGATATGCAAATGATTAGCTTTTCAGAGCATTCACTCAAGGTTGGCGCCGGTGGCGACACATACAACGTGCTGACATCAGGAAAGTTTCCAACGGATTTCTCATACACAAACAGCAGTTGACCGGCGTTGCCCAGTGAAACGTTGTTGTGATGCCACGTGTAAGAAGGAGAAATGCGTACCATCACGTTTCGGACTTTGGTGAAGGTCGGATTGTAGTCTATCGCGATTACGGTTTATCGTATCGCGACATTGCTGCTCGCGTTGGTCGAGATCCAATGACTGTTAGCAGAATATGGAATCGGTGCGTTCAGGAGGGTAATACGGAACGCCGTGCTGGATCCCAACGGCCTCGTATCACTAGCAGTCGATACGACAGGCATCTTAGCCGCATGGCTGTAACAGATCGTGCAGCCACGTCTCGATCCCTGAGGCAACAGATGGGGACGTTTGCTAGACAACAACCATTTGCACGAACAGTTCGACGACGTTTGCAGCAGCATGGACTATCAGCTAGGAGACCATGGCTGCGGTTACCCTTGACGCTGCATCATAGACAGGAGCGCCTGCGACGGCGAACCTGGGTGCACGAATGGCGAAACATCATTTCTTCGGATGAATCCAGGTTCCTTTTACAGCATCATGATGGTCGCATCCATGCTTGGCGACATCGCGGTGAACGCACATTGGAAGCGTGTATTCGTCATCGCCATACTGGCGTATCACCTGACGTGATGGTATGCCATTGGTTACACGTCTCGGTCACCTCTTGTTCGTATTGACGTGCCGTCAATACGAACAAGAGGTGACCGAGACGTGGACGCTACATTTCAGATGTGTTACGACCCGTGGCTCTACCCTTCATTCGATCCCTGCGAAACCCTATATTTCAGCAGGATAATGCACGACCGCAAGTTGCAGGTCCTGTACGGGCCTGTCTGGATACAGAAAATGTTGGACTGCTGCCCTGGCTAGCACATTCTCCAGAACTCCCACCAACTGAAAACGTCTGGTCAATGGTGGCCGAGCAATTGCCTCGTCACAATACGCCAGTCACTACTCTTGGTGAACTGTGGTATCGTGTTGAAGCTGCATGGGCAGCTGTACCTGTACACGCCATCCAAGCTCTGTTTGACTCAATGCCCAGGCGTATCACGGTCGTTATTACGGCCAGAGGTGGTTGTTCTGGGTACTGATTTCTCAGGATCTATTCACCCTAATTCCGTGAAAATGTAATCACATGTCAGTTTTAGTATAATATATTCGTGCAATGAATACCCGCTTATCATCTGCATTTCTTCTTGGTGTAGCAATTTTAATGGCCGGTAGTGTATTTTCCCGATAATGCGCAATGTGTAACCTGCAACTGATAAATGATGATTAAGTTCTGCACACTTAGCATCGTCGTATTTAGGGCCTATACTGATATGTTAGAAAACATAAATGCAAAGATGTTTAAGTTTGTGAAAACAGTTAATAAATCAAAGTTAAGATAAAATAATAATCACCGCCTGACTGTCACCCGCCATATGGCCCGACAACCAAGAGTGATGGTCTGGGGTGCCGTTTCTTTCCATAGCAGGACCCCTTTAGTTGTCATCCGCGGCATCCTTAAAGCACTGAGAAACGTCGACGATGTTTTTCGAAGCGTTCTTTTGCCTTTCATGGCAAGCCATCCTGGGCTCACATTTCAGCAAGACAATGTACGCCTGCACACGGCGAGAGTTTGTAGTACTTGTCTTCGTGCTTGCTAAACCCTACCTCGGGCAGCAAGGTCGCCGGATATCTCCCCAGTTGAGAACGTTTGGAGCATTATGGGCAAGGCCCTCCAATCAGCTGCGGATTTTGACGATCTAACGCAACCACTGGATAGGATTTGCCACGATATCCCTCAGTGGGACATCCAACATCTCCACCAACCAATGCCAAGCCGAATAACTGCTTGCATAAGGATCAGAGGTGGACCAATGCGTTATTGACTCACTCTGTGTGTGAAGCTTTCTCGTGAGTAAAGTGTCCCGTATTTATCAAATTCCAATCATTTGTTTGTCTGCGCATTACCTCACATCTATCGATTTCCGTCCCATTCGGATAATTCTTTCGTGCAGAGCATTTTTTTAACTTTTTGTGAGTGTATATTGCCAGTCGCAGTCTTCGAAATACTGTCAGTAGTGGGTAGAATGATTAATATGTTCCTTTTAATTACACTTCTCGGTAGACAAACTGACTGTTAGGCTAGCTGATAGAAAGGCACACAACATCTTTAAAGCAAGAGCGATATACAAATGTTGGCATTTTTCAGTAGAGAGATAGGGTATATGCAGGATCACATATGAACATAAGTTTCTCTGTTTTACGCTCGGTAACTGTCAAAACCAAACATATTAACACACTGCATAGAGAGAATAAAACAAAACAATATATAGAAATAATGTGTAACAGAAATATCTGCTCTGGAGCAGAGAGTTACAGAGTAAGAGCCACAACATCGCATCACATTAGTGGTTATTTCAAAACATTGCAAAGGAATTTTGCGTTTTGTAGTTGATTTTATGACAATCTACCACCCGTGTGTCATGTTAGATGAGCATCTCACCATCCATACGATAAAAGATTCTATGTTTATCACATCATTAATAACGCATCCTCTGAAGTGAAGGGCGGCCGTTTCCCCGTTCAACGCGAGTTTTATTTCTTTACAACCTTTCCTTCCCTCTACCTGACGATACAGCTTTCCACCACGTTACTGTCTTCCTGAAGAATTTTTATTAAATCGTTACATCACCTTAGTAAAGCACGAAGAACCATAAATATCTTTCTTTCCCTTTCCTTTCTTTTTAATTGAGATAGCTGCTCTATTATTCATCCTACAAACATATTTAACTTCCCATGTATTCCCCTGCGTTCCCCGCTGACAGAGAAACAGAGATTTGGGATTTCAATCAATACCTGACATTTATTAACTGGTTTTGAAAATTAAAGAAACTTTAATCTAGACCTAATAAAACACTTAGTTCTAGTAAAAAGCGAGCTAGTAAATCATAAATGGGCAAACGTCTTACAGAGCTCCGTACGTAAAGGAAAACAGATATTTACAGAGACGTGAGACTCAAACAAAACGAAACAGAAGATTCGCTTTGTACTCATGTTATTCAAGAATCATGGAGCACTTTACGAAGTAACGACTAAATAAATGTTCATTTAAGCTATCCATAATCCCTACCTGTTTAATGTTCTCAATTGTTTGTTTCATTCACATCTTACAACCGCCGTCGATGGAGGCCTTCGTCGCTTTTGTTTCCAGTTCTCTTGGAGATCCCAAATGTTGCATTACATTTTCGAAAGTTCATATTCGCTCTCTTAAGATATAGTCGTAAATGTGTGCAAGAAACGTTTTCAGATTATGGCTTTCTAGCGGCTGAGAAAATCCTCGTGTGTCGCTGCTTCATAATTAGTTGTCTTGTTTGGAATTGGTATTCTCTACTTGGAAAGATACGACACTAAGAGAGCGGTTCTCGTCCATTTCACATGTGAGATGCGTCACAACATACGTAAAGTGAGTGGTAAAAACTGACGGGAAGGGTTTTCCCAGTTGATGGTGTGCCGTGTGAGATGCCGGAATATTCCGGGTAAATGAGGTGTGTGGGGCGAGTGTAGACACGATATGTGAGCTGCCTGTTTATAACTAACCAAGATTTCAGGCAACGTCTTGGGTTAACCGACGTTCGCAATACCACCATCTTTTTCAGTGATTTTTATCTCAGTTTTCGGCTACAAAGTATGTGATAAATGTTTCTCATATAATTAGTCAACGCATTGGTGGATTTACGAAACTTTGTCTTTCTACTATATTATCCATAACGTACTAATACTTTTGTACCTTTTTGTGAGATAATGTTGCGCTATAGATTTCACTAGTGAGCTAGATTCAAAATAAAATATGTACCTCTGGTATACGTAATTTGGTTTTTGTCTTTCCATGATATAATTCGCAACAAATGTCACACACATGCATCGAATATTTTTACGAAGGTAATTTACGTAATATTTCATGTAAATTTAGTATTCAGTAAACAGAAACCTGCCACTATGTTCTAAAAACAAATTTAACTTTTTCGTTAATAATAATATGTTGTTGTAGTGGTCTTCAGTCCTTAGACTGGTTTGATGCAGCTCCCGATGCTACTATATCCTGTGCAAGCTTCTTCATCTCCCAGTACTTACTGAAAACTACATCTTCCTGAATCTGCTTAGTGTATACATCTCTTGGTCTCCCTCTACGATTTTTACCCTCCACACTGCCCTCCAATGCTAAATTTGTGATCCCTTGATGCCTCAGAACATGTCCTACCAACCGATCCCTTCTTCCAGTCAAGTTGTGCCACAAATTTCTCTTCTCCCCAATCCTGTTCAAAACTTCCTCATTAGTTATGTGATCTACCCATCTAATCTTCAGCATTCTTCTGTAGCACCACATTTCAAAAGCTTCTATTCTCTTCTTGTCCAAACTATTTACCGTCCATGTTTCACTTCCATACATGGCTACACTCCATACAAATACTTTCAGAAATAACTTCCTGACACTTTAATCTATACTTGATGTTAACAAATTTCTCTTCTTGAGAAACGCTTTCCTTGCCATTGTCAGTCTACATTTTATATCCTCTCTACTTCGACCATCATCAGTTATTTTGCTCCCCAAATAGCAAAACTCCTTTACTACTTTAAGTGTCTCATTTCCTAATCTAATTCCCTCAGCATCACCCGACTTAATTCGACTACATTCCATTATCCTTGTTTTGCTTTTGTTGATGTTCATCTTATATACTCCTTTCAACACACTGTCCATTCCGTTCAACTGCTCTTCCAAGTCCTTTGCTGTCTCTGACAGAATTACAATGTCATCGGCGAACCTCAAAGTTTTTGTATCTTCTCCATGGATTTTAATACCTACTCCGAACTTTTCTTTTGTTTCCTTTACTGCTTGCTCAATATACAGATTGAATAACATCGGGGAGAGGCTACAACCCTGTCTCACTCCCTTCCCAATCACTGCTTCCCTTTCGTGCCCCTCTACTCTTATAACTGCCATCTGGTTTCTGTACAAATTGTAAATAGCTCTTCGCTCCCTGTATTTTACCCCTGCCACCTTTAGAATTTGAAAGAGAGTATTTCAATCAACATTGTCAAAAGCTTTCTTTAAGTCTACAAATGCTAGAAACGTAGGTTTGCCTTTCCTTAATCTTTCTTCTAAGATAAGTCATAAGGTCAGTATTGCCTCACGTGTTCCAACATTTCTACGGAATCCAAACTGATCTTCCCCGAGGTCCGCTTCTACCAGTTTTTCCATTCGTCTGTAAAGAATTCGCGTTAGTATTTTGCAGCTGTGACTTATGAAACTGATAGTTCGGTAGTTTTCGCATCTGTCGACACCTGCTTTCTTTGGGATTGGAATTATTATATTCTTCTTGAAGTCTGAGGGTATTTCGCCTGTCTCATACATCTTGCTTACCAGATGGTAGAGTTTTGTCAGGACTGGCTCTCCCAAGGTCATCAGTAGTTCTAATGCAGTGTTGTCTACTCCCGGGGCCTTGTTTCGACTCAGGTCTTTCAGTGCTCTGTCAAACTCTTCACGCAGTATCGTATCTCCCATTTCATCTTCATCTACATCCTCTTCCATTTCTATAATATTGTCCTCAAGTACACCGCCCTTGTATAGACCCTCTATATACTCCTTCCTCCTTTCTGCTTTCCCTTCTTTGCTTAAAATTGGGTTTCCATCTGAGCTCTTGATATTCATACAAGTGGCTCTCTTTTCTCCAAAGGTCTCTAATTTTCCTGTAGGCAGTATCTATCTTGCCCCTAGTGAGGTAAGCCTCTACATCCTTACGTTTGTCCTCTAGCCATCCCTGCGTAGCCATTTTGCACTTTCTGTCGATCTCACTTTTGAGACGTTTGTAATCTTTTTTGCCTGCTTCATTTACTGCATTTTTATATTTTCTCCTTTCATCAATTAAATTCAATATTTTTTCTGTTATCCAAGGATTTCTACTAGCCCTTGTCTTTTTACCTACTTGATCCGCTGCTGCCTTCACTACTTCATCCCTCAGAGCTACCCATTCTTTTTCTACTGTATTTCTTTCCCCCATGCCTGTCAATTGTTCCCTTATCCTCTTCCTGAAACTCTGTACAACCTCTGGTTCCTTCAGTTTATCCAGGTCCCATCTCCTTAAATTCCCACCTTTTTGCAGTTTCTTCAGTTTTAATCTACAGTTCATAACTAATAGATTGTGGTCAGAGTCCACATCTGCCCCTGGAAATGTCTTACAATTTAAAACCTTGTTCCTAAATCTCTGTCTTACCATTATATAATCTATCTGATACCTACTAGTATCTCCAGGATTCTTCCATATATACAACCTTATTTTATGATTCTTGAACCAAGTGTTAGCTACGATTAAGTGATGCTCTGTCAAAATTCTACCAGACGGCTTCCTCTTTCATTTCATAACCCCAATCCATATTCACCTACTACGTTTCCTTCTCTCCCTTTTCCTACTCTCGAATTCCCGTCACCCATGACTATTAAATTTTCGTCTCCCTTCACTATCTGAATAATTTCCTTTATCTCATCATACATTTCATCAACTTCTTCATCCTTTGCAGAGCTAGTTGCCATGTAAACTTGTACTACTGTAGTAGGCATGGGCTTCGTGTCTATCTTAGCCACAATAATGTGTTCACTATGCTGTTTGTAGTAGCTTACCCGCACGCCTATTTTTTTATTCATTACTGAACCTACTCCTGCATTACCTCTATTTGATTTTGTATTTATAACCCTGTATTCACCTGACCAAAAGCCTTGTTCCTCCTGCCACCGAACTTCACTAATTCCCACTATATCTAACTTTAACATATCCATATCCCTTTTTAAATTTTCTAACCTACCTGCCTGATTAAGGGATCTGACATTCCACGCTCCGATCCGTAGAACGCCAGTTTTCTTTCTCCTGATAACGACGTCCTCTTGAGTAGTCCCCGCCCGGAGATCCGAATGGGGGACTATTTTACCTCCAGAATATTTTACCCAAGAGGACTCCATCATCATTTAACCATACAGTAAAGCTGCATGCCCTCGGGAAAAATTACGGCTGTAGTTTCCCCTTGCTTTCAGCCGTTTGCAGTACCAGCACAGCAAGGCCTTTTGGTTAGTGTTACAAGGCCAGATCAGTCAATCATCCAGACTGTTGCCCCTGCAACTACTGAAAAGGCTGCTGCCCCTCTTCAGGAACCACACATTTGTCTGGCCTCTCAACAGACACCCCTCCATTGTGGTTGCACCTACGGTACGGCCATCTGTATCACTGAGGCACGCAAGCCTCCCCACCAACGGCAAGGTCCATGGTTTGTATGGAGGAAGAATAATAATATATTCTATATTCTACAAAAACTAAATGTACACCATCCTTCAAACGTGGTACATTTCAAAATCATTAAACTTCTTTTCATAACTATATAAATACCTTTTCTTCATACAGGGTTATTACAAATGATTGAAGCGATTTCACAGCTCTACAATGACTTTATTATTTGAGATATTTTCACAATGCTTTGCACACACATACAAAAACTCAAAAAGTTTTTTTAGGCATTCACAAATGTTCGATATGTGCCCCTTTAGGAATTCGGCAGACATCAAGCCGATAATCAAGTTCCTCCCACACTCGGCGCAGCATGTCCCCATCAATGAGTTCGAAAGCGTCGTTGATGCGAGCTCGCAGTTCTGGCACGTTTCTTGGTAGAGGAGGTTTAAACACTGAATCTTTCACATAACCCCACAGAAAGAAATCGCATGGGTTTAAGTCGGGAGAGCGTGGAGGCCATGACATGAATTTCTGATCATGGTCTCCACTACGACCGATCCATCGGTTTTCCAATCTCCTGTTTAAGAAATGCCGAACACCATGATGGAAGTGCGGTGGAGCACCATCCTGTTGAAAGATGAAGTCGGCGCTGTCGGTCTCCAGTTGTGGCATGAGCCAATTTTCCAGCATGTCCAGATACACGTGTCCTGTAATGTTTTTTTCGCAGAAGAAAAAAGGGCCATAAACTTTAAACCGTGAGAGTGCACAAAACACGTAAACTTTTGGTGAATTGCGAATTTGCTGCACGAATGCGTAAGGATTCTCTACCGCCCAGATTCGCACATTGTGTCTGTTCACTTCACCATTAAGAAAAAATGTTGCTTCATCACTGAAAACAAGTTTCGCACTGAACGCATCCTCTTCCATGAGCTGTTGCAACCGCGCCAAAAATTCAACGCGTTTGACTTTGTCATCGGGTGTCAGGGCTTGTAGCAATTGTAAACGGTAAGGCTTCTGCTTTAGCCTTTTCCGTAAGATTTTCCAAACCGTCGGCTGTGGTACGTTTAGATCCCTGCTTACTTTATTCGTCGACTTCCGCGGGCTACGCGTGAAACTTGCCCGCATGCGTTCAACCGTTTCTTCGCTCACTGCAGGCCGACCCGTTGATTTCCCCTTACAGAGGCATCCGGAAGCTTTAAACTGCGCGTACCATCGCCGAATGGAGTTAGCAGTTGGTGGATCTTTGTTGAACTTCGTCCCGAAGTGTCGTTGCACTGTTATGAGTGACTGATGTGAGTGCATTTCAAGCACGACATACGCTTTCTCGGCTCCTGTCGCTATTTTGTCCCACTGCGCTCTCGAGCGCTCTGGCGGCCGAAACCTGAAGTGCGGCTTCAGCCGAACAAAACTTTATGAGTTTTTCTGCGTATCTGTAGTGTGTCGTGACCATATGTCAATGAATGGAGCTACAGTAAATTTATGAAAGCGCTTCAATCATTTGTAATAGCCCTGTATTATATTTCGGAGAATTTTAGAATCAGAAAAAATATAATTTCATTTAAATTTGTCTGTGTTCTTAAAAGCGGAAATTGTTCTATTTTTCAGTTTTTCTAATAGAATCTTCTGGATGCAGCTGGAAGGAATAAGCTTTTATATATAATGAGATTCGCTCCAAAGAAACCGCTTCAGTTCCTCATTTCACTGCAGACTTTTGTTGCCAGACTGCAAAGATACCACGCTGTTAGTCATTGTTTCATGATGATGAAAAAGGCACGTATGAAGAAACTCCCTTTAGCGCTGAACGATGAATAACGTATTCTTTTGCTATTGCGATAAATCAGCATGTTGAATAAATCTTGTTCAGTGATAGCGTGAAGATACATTTTCACTTGGCTATTTAAGACCCAGGACCTCTGATCTGACCCCAGAGAGACTACGACGAGTTTGAACCATGGACAGCTTAAAAGACTGAGTACAGCATTTATTTACATTATTATTCATCGAGCTTTTAGTTAACGTCAGTTCTTTCCTAGAAGACGAAATATTTACTGAAATAGCAGTGACAAATGCTAGAAGACTACAATATTAAAATAGCAATATCTAGGAATGATTTTTACGTAATATTGGAAAGACTGACATTATATGTTACAGACAGGCTTGTAGGGAGCATAACCGAACGATATGATCAACCCGCCTTCCAAAGTGGATTGATAATTGGTGTAACATGCATGGGCAATTGCATACACAAGTTTACATTACAATTAGTGTTTTTGAGGCAGACATTGTATATAATGCATTTACAATACTGGAGAGACAGTGTTCCCAGACGCATAAACTGTCCCACAGAGTGACCGCTAAACTTTCATGCCTTCTCGTTCTTTTCTTATATACTGATAATAACAGCAGTAATAAATAATTATCAAGATTCATTTAGAAGGGAAATGTCTTACATTAATATATTTCTTTGATACTTGATGTCATCAAACACCTCCCTTCCAAACTACTCTTCTAGAGTGCACCGCACTGTGACAGACCAAAACCAATGTTTACCTACTTCTCTCTGATAGCGTGGATTTTCAGCTGCCGGGTAGTGCCTAGTGCGAAGATTTTTTTCTCATGGTTTGTAAATAATTCTTCATCAGCTAACAAAATCTTACACACAAGTGTCGCATCACATTTTAGTTATCGTTAACATAATTCCGAGAATAGTGTCAGTCGTTTTCAAGATGCTGCTCGTGAAGCAAAATGTGTGAAGCTTGAAAAGCGTCGGAATGTACAGTTCACAGAACTGTCCTTTGGTTGATCTCACACGTTCAAGCTACCTCATAGTAATGTCATTCGTGTGTTACAGCTGTTAAAGTTTTATCTCTATTTCTCTCAGCAGTTGCTTTTTTTTCCTTTAACGTATTTTATTCTTCACATATCCAGTATTTAGAAATTTTTGTATAACCTCGTGAGACCTTGGAACGATCAGGACACCTGACAGCATACAACTGTTTCTCTAATAACGACATTTGCGATAAACGAAAACCATATTCATTTGTGAAAGTCTGAATAGTTTTCCGAGCAAGTGTTTTGATGACTACAGTAGTAATGAGGCCGTTGGGGTATGGTGCGGTCTGCATTATTACCATATTTCAAATGACATCATCGATGGTGTAACGAAGATTTTTTGCCAGATTTCCCCATTCCCCTCTCATCACACCTCTTTCAGACCTAAAGGGAAATTGTTTTATCTATAAAATGGCACGAAATTCAAAAACTGGCTGGAAATTCAAAACAGTCCAATCGCTCCACGTGTAAAGTGAAGGTTTTCCCCACTCCTGCGTCGTTGCAGCTCAGTCCAGTGTAAATTGGTGTCAAATAGAAGATGGACGTTCGTTCTGTTAGTGGAAATAATTCACTTGTGCTAAGTACTGAATCCAAGATGGTGGATCTTAGGCTATGGGTGCATCTGCACGGTTGCCAGATTTCCCCAGCGCTATGATGTCAAATTCCAGTACAGAGCATCTGAGAATGGGGTGCAGCCTGGTTCAAATTTGAAATGTCGCAAATTCAAAAATCATTGGTGTTTCCACACTTCTACGACGTTTCGGTTCACTTTCTTTAACCCATTAAGTACCAGTGTCCTATTTTGAGGACAGAGCACATATTAATTTATAAATACACAATAAACTATTAATTTGAAACTATTACTGTTCTACGTCATTTGTTGATGCATTTTACCTAAATGTATGCTTACAGGAAATTAAAAGCAATAAATCCTACCATTAATTGATTATTGAATACTAAGGCACACTTTTCGTTATTACAGGTATTTACTTTATCGACAATTTAGTAATATTTGAAATATGTGCCAAATATGGTTTTGTGGTTATCATAGTCAACAATGTGTCTTTTAAACTATTTGCATTGTTAGCTCAGTTGTTATATTCATTGTTATCCATTGTTATAAAATTTGGTGTAATCGAAATAGGACACTGGGACTTGGTGTTATCATTTCAGTTATTTGTATTGCTGCACGTTCGAATATGAAACAACTCTGCTACAGCTGATGTATTTTCTTTTTAGAACGTGGTAATTTTACCAGATTTTGTTGCCCAATTAGTAAAAAATACAGTTCCAAATGGACAGAGGTATTTACACATTCCCTTTTCTGTAGTTTGTGCTTATGTATTATTCTTTCATTTCACTTTATTTTATTACATTTTATTTCATTTCATTTTATATAGATTATAATGGCCTTCAGACGAGATAGATACCTCACTAACGAAGAAATAAAAGAAACAATAAACAGTGACGCATTGTATAATGCGGTCTCAGATGATCAGGACCATATTGATATCACCGTATGTCCTCCTGAAGTAGACTGTATGAAGGTCCAGATGATGTTACTGGAACCATGGAAATCTCAGATGTGCCAGGGGCTAGTGAATTACATTATGTTGCATCAGAGAATAACGAAGAAACTGTGTCTAAATCTTCACTGCCAAGTACATCCCAAGTTTCCAGAAGTAAATCGAAGGAGAGACGTCATACTGATGAGGAATGCATTTGGAAAAAGACACCTCCAGTTTATACAAAGCTGTCTCAAACTAGTGAGCATGACATCAGCAAAAAGAGAGAGGAATTGAAGGAACAACTTTCTTCCTTGACTCCGAAGGAGATGTTTGAAGAATTGATGAACGAAAACATATACGAGTTCACAGTGACAGAAACTGTGAGATATGCAGGAAATATGAAGAATATGCAGGATTTTATCCTCACAGTTCAAGAAGTGTAGGATTTCTTCTTTCTGCTCGCTACCATAAGCTCCCTGCTGAGAAGCTATACTGGTCTGAAGATGAAGATGCTGGCATACCAATTATGAGGACAGACATGTCAAAGGATTAATTATCAGAAGTTGAAAACATTGCTTCATTTTCAAGACAGTGACTTAGCCAATGAAAACAAACACGATCACGGATTCAAAATTAGACCTCTCTTGAAAATGATAAATGAATCTTTTCCAAAATTTGGAATATTTGAGGAAAATTTGTCAATTGACGAAATAATAGTCAAATACTATGGACGAAGTGGGCTGAAACAGTTTATCCGACGCAAGCCTATTAGATTTGGCTATATGTTGTGGTCTCTTTGTGTAGGAAGTGGCTCCTGTTTCCAATTTGATTTTTACTGTGGAAAGGACCCAGAAGATACTGCAAGGGATGACCTACTATTGGGATCAAGAGTAGTCCTAAACATGCTGGACTGAATTGAAAAGCCGGCCGCTGGTGGCCGAGCGGTTCTGGCGCTACAGTCTGGAACCGCGCGACCGCTACGGTCGCAGGTTCGAATCCTGCCTCGGGCGTGGATGTGTGTGTTGTCCTTAGGTTAGTTAGGTTTAAGTAGTTCTAAGTTCTAGGGGACTTATGACCTCAGCAGTTGAGCCATTTGAACCATTTGAACTGAATTGAAAAACCCGAGAATCATTGTGTGCACTTTGACAATTTCTTCACTATTAGAGATCTTCCGATTCATCTGAGAAATTTGGGTTTTCTTGCAACTAGGACTGTCAGAGAGAATCCAGTTGGTGACTGTCCACTACTGAGCAGCAACGAACTGAAAAAGACAGTTCGAGGAAACTATGACTACCAGTTCGACACGAATGGTGAGGTGTTATTTGTTCGATGTCACGACAACAGATGCGTTACAATTGGTACAAATTTTGACAAAGTTGAACCTTTCGGAGCAGTTACGCGGTACAAAAATGGCTCTGAGCACTATGGGACTTGACTTCTGAGGTCATCAGTCCCCTAGAACTTAGAACTACTTAAACCTAACTAACCTAAGGACATCACACACATCCATGCCCGAGGCAGGATTCGAACCTGCGACCGTAGCGGTCGCGCGGTTCCAAACTGTAGCGCCTAGAACCGCTCATCCACCTCGGCCGGCTTACGCGGTATAGTAGACAAGCAAGTAACAAGACACAAGTGCAACAACCTGCCGTTTTGAAGTCGTACAACGCGTACATGGGAGGTGTTGACCTCCATGACTGGTTAGTTGGAAAATATGCGACGGTAATTAGAGAGAAAAAATGTTGCTGGGTCCTATTTACACGTATGCTGGAAACGGCCCTCGTAAATGCCTGGCCCTTCTACAGACCAGTACATGGGAAAAATGCACTGGATTTACTGGATTTCAGACGTGCTGTTACAGTTACATACCTGAAATTGGACACTGGAAGACCGAATATTGGATGTCCAATGGAATACCCATCAAGTCAATTGAGAGTGATACTAGACATCAAGTTTTATGGAATTGGTCCTATGATTGACAAAAGAAGCACGCAAAGATGATGTGTAAGAGCTAAATGCAACGGGAAACCAAAAACATATTGTGTTAAATGCCGTTTAACATTGTGTGTGAAGTGTTTTGTACCATTTCACAAGAAATAAATAGATAAGACTTGAATACAGGTCAAGGCGCTGCAGTCACGGACTGTGCGGCTGGTCCCGGTGGAGGTTCGAGTCCTCCCTCGCGCATGGGTTTGTGTGTTTGTCTGTAAGATAATTTAGGTTAAGTAATGTGTAAGCTTAGGGACTGATGACCTTAGCAGTTAAGTCCCATAAGATTTCACACCCATTTAAACTTGAATACAGTTTAGAATGCTATACGATACTGTTAGATCCCAGCGTCCTATTTTGAGGACGGCCATTATATCAGCATGTATAAATATTCTTTGGCTATTTTTGTACTTATTGTGGTTCATACCCTATGTACATTTTAATTAAGGATTAAAAATTCAATTTAAAAAAAAAAATTAATTTGGGACTTAATGGGTTAAGTTTAAAAGCGGTGTAAGATGTATGCTTAAACGACTTCCCGATTTCCAGTTATCCAAAGGTTAAAACTAAGAGGTGTTTAAACATCGTACATTAGTATAGGATGACAAAAAAGTTCAGCTTTATTTAATATCGAAACAATTTCTCCTACCCCTCAGTCATCACAGTTTGCATATTTAAACAAATTCTCTTTCCACAGTTACCTAACTTTAAAATGGTGGCTAATTCAAAAATTCACTTGTCTTAAGTTTACGTTGACGAGAAGTTAAAAAATCCCCTTACTCGAAGTTTATAATGGCAGTACGCCCACTGGTGCAGTCAACAGGCCTCTCAGTAGTAGAGCACTGAACCTAACTTAAAACTGTACAGTTCGCTTGTGCACCCTGTATGGTCGTCAATTGTGACTGTGTGTAGTATGACAGAAATGCAGGGAAGTAGGGTATGCAGTTTTTCCACACGCCGTGTCACTCCGCTCGCAGAACTCACGCTGCTCCTAGCTGCAGAGACGAGTCTGCTACTGCCATTCTCAGACGAGTGATTCCACCGTTCCAAAAGTAACCACACCGTGTGTTATGACCAGAGACGTACAAATTCTCCTTCCAGCCTGTCTGCCCCTGTCTTCACCGGTACCATTTAAGCACCCTGAAGAGTGGTGGGTAAAGCAGGCCAACATAGGTTTCCGCAATCCTGGCTAGCTTCATGGGACCCTTTCAATCCGCTCCACATGAAAACAGTTTGCCCTATCAGTCCAACGTGACTAGCCAGGTATATGTTTGCATAGACAGTTTCACTGCAGCTCAATTATTATAACAGTGGGAACAGAAAAACGAAAACACCAAACTGAAAGATTGAGGAGAAATTTAAAAATGGAGAACATATACCAATCGCGAAACGAAGCTCAAGTCCATCAGGGAAAAGCTTTCGTATGTTTATGATGCAGCTGCAAATAGATCGGTATTTGTTTCACAATGAAAATTGTGTAAAAATTTACTAAACACTGATTCGGCAACGTCGAGTACGTTGAAACATGTTTGTAAATTTGACCACCAGTATCCTTAGTGCATAAATAGTTCAAGAGACTAAGTGGCTGAAAGGTGCCTGGAAATACCGGGTGGTTATAATTAACCTTTCCCTATTTAACAAGTTATAACACGGAAACTAATTACCGTAGGAGTACCAAAATTGGTAACTAATGTCAAGGAATGAGGAGAGAAATAATGCAGAATTAATTCAACTAAAACACTTTTAATTTACTTCTACGATACATCATACCAATAAACACCGTTACCATTCGCTACGGTCGCAGGTTCGAATCCTGCCTCGGGCATGGATGTGTGTGATGTCCTCAGGTTAGTTAGGTTTAAGTAGTTCTAAGTTCTATGGGATGTTAAGTCCCATAGTGCTCAGAACCTACACATAACACTACAATGAAAGTGTACAGAATAAACTGCTGCGTATAGTAGCACAGCGGGACGAGCAGTCAAGCTTCCTTTATCTTGCTTGGGTTGAGCATAGCTTGACCCGATGGGAACATAGCACCCTGCCAGTTCTGCTAATAAAGTGGAGCAACAAGCCTGCCTAGCTAACAGGTAAGTATGGGCTGTTAAAAGCGGAATGAGTAGACCTCTGGTCAAGATATGTTGCCAGGGGTAGGCAACACGCACCAACTACACTCCTGGAAATGGAAAAAAGAACACATTGACACCGGTGTGTCAGACCTACCATACTTGCTCCGGACACTGCGAGAGGGCTGTACAAGCAATGATCACACGCACGGCACAGCGGACACACCAGGAACCGCGGTGTTGGCCGTCGAATGGCGCTAGCTGCGCAGCATTTGTGCACCGCCGCCGTCATTGTCAGCCAGTTTGCCGTGGCATACGGAGCTCCATCGCAGTCTTTAACACTGGTAGCATGCCGCGACAGCGTGGACGTGAACCGTATGTGCAGTTGACGGACTTTGAGCGAAAGCGTATAGTGGGCATGCGGGAGGCCGGGTGGACGTACCGCCGAATTGCTCAACACGTGGGGCGTGAGGTCTCCACAGTACATCGATGTTGTCGCCAGTGGTCGGCGGAATGTGCACGTGCCCGTCGACCTGGGACCGGACCGCAGCGACGCACGGATGCACTCCAAGACCGTAGGATCCTACGCAGTGCCGTAGGGGACCGCACCGCCACTTCCCAGCAAATTAGGGACACTGTTGCTCCTGGGGTATCGGCGAGGACCATTCGCAACCGTCTCCATGAAGCTGGGCTACGGTCCCGCACACCGTTAGGCCGTCTTCCGCTCACGCCCCAACATCGTGCAGCCCGCCTCCAGTGGTGTCGCGACAGGCGTGAATGGAGGGACGAATGGAGACGTGTCGTCTTCAGCGATGAGAGTCGCTTCTGCCTTGGTGCCAATGATGGTCGTATGCGTGTTTGGCGCCGTGCAGGTGAGCGCCACAATCAGGACTGCATACGACCGAGGCACACAGGGCCAACACCCGGCATCATGGTGTGGGGAGCGATCCCCTACACTGGCCGTACACCACTGGTGATCGTCGAGGGGACACTGAATAGTGCACGATACATCCAAAGCGTCATCGAACCCATCGTTCTACCATTCCTAGACCGGCAAGGGAACTTGCTGTTCCAACAGGACAATGCACGTCCGCATGTATCCCGTGCCACCCAACGTGCTCTAGAAGGTGTAAGTCAACTACCCTGGCCAGCAAGATCTCCGGATCTGTCCCCCATTGAGCATGTTTGGGACTGGATGAAGCGTCGTCTCACGCGGTCTGCACGTCCAGCACGAACGCTGGTCGAACTGAGGCACCAGGTGGAAATGGCATGGCAAGCCGTTCCACAGGACTACATCCAGCATCTCTACGATCGTCTCCATGGGAGAATAGCAGCCTGCATTGCTGCGAAAGGTGGATATACACTGTACTAGTGCCGACATTGTGCATGCTCTGTTGCCTGTGTCTATGTGCCTGTGGTTCTGTCAGTGTGATCATGTGATGTATCTGACCCCAGGAATGTGTCAATAAAGTTTCCCCTTCCTGGGACAATGAATTCACGGTGTTCTTATTTCAATTTCCAGGAGTGTATTAGAGTAGGCTGCGCCAAACAGGCTGCCACACAGGACCGGTGATGGTTGTGCAAGTGTGGGTCCTTCAACATGGTCATTACCGTTTATATCCCCCTCAGTGTCAGCTAGCATTTTGTCTTCAACGATCCCGATGTATATTGTATTAATCACAGTTCTATACTTCCACAAACGGAAATGTGATCTAGTATTCAGACTATGATTACATTTTTAGATGATTAAACATAAATTATACTGATCAACTCAGCCTCTCCCAAAGCTGCTTACAAGTATTTAAAAAAATGGCTCTGAGCACTATGGGACTTAACAGCTATGGTCATCAGTCCCCTATAACTTAGAACTACTTAAACCTAACTAACCTAAGGACATCACACAACACCCAGTAATCACGAGGCAGAGAAAATCTCTGATCCCGCCGCGAATCGAACCCTGGAACCCGGGCGCGGGAAGCGAGAACGCTACCGCACGACCACGAGCTGCGGATGCAAGTATTTCAGATGCGACATACGTTTTACGTAAGTGTATTTACACAACAGTGTCAGACAGTGATTGTATTAGCCAGGAAGAAACATGCGACCACCAATCAGGGCCCTTTATCGTTTGAACCGAAATGCGAAAGTATGTGAGATATACAATCACGAATGTGCCATCTCACACAAGGAATGTGACGCGATAAATCAGGGCTCTTGTGGAAGCACAGAGTCTTTCTCCCATCGCCTCATTTGCTAGAGGAATAGGGAAGGGAATGACTATCGCGATACAAGCTATCGTCTTGTAGATGCGATTGGAAATGAGATGAAACAAACTATTATTGATGTTGAGCCAAACACACATAAGACCACCTTGATGTTTGCAACGACCACACACCAGACAGTGTTTGCGAAATTCATGGCTAGCAGAATGAAATTAAAGGTAGAAAGTGTTGTGGATTGGCAGGACAGCCAACCCACTATGAGAGGAAGCCGAAAGGCAAGCGTTTTATCTCACGCAGGCTGGCGTGAGGTCTGGAACAGGTCAAGGAAATGAGACTAACAAAAAACGTACGTAGCTGCTGGAATACTTAACTTTAATCCATAATTGGTGAACATCGCTCTTGACGGTACATGTTTTACAGCATCACTAGTAACTGGTAATGGCGCCTTGCTAGGTCGTAGCAAATGACGTAGCTGAAGGCTATGCTAACTATCGTCTCGGCAAATGAGAGCGTATTTTGTCAGGCAACCATCGCTAGCAAAGTCGGCTGTACAACTGGGGCGAGTGCTAGGAAGTCTCTCTGGACCTGCCGTGTGGTGGCGCTCGGTCTGCAATCACTGATAGTGGCGACACGCGGGTCCGACGTATACTAACGGACCGCGGCCGATTTAAAGGCTACCACCTAGCAAGTGTGGTGTCTGGCGGTGACACCACAGAATGATTTTAGATGAAGTATGTGAACATCAAGATTGGTATCAACTGAAACGAAGCAAGACAACTATCCAAAACGACAGAGGAAAAGATGAACATACACACTATACCACATAAATACAGAAAATCACTTAATTTTACGTCTAAATAAATGTATTTCACATCGAAATCATAGAATTTTATCATTGAAGCTGTGGGTTTCACACCAAAATCAGCTAATTTTGTATCAAAGTCCATAAAATCAGTTTATTTTAGCATTGAAATCATCGACTCCGCTGTCAAAATCTGTCTCTAAGATGCTGCAGGGAAATGGTGTACTTCACATCACCACCTGTCTCTTTGTTCAACAGACTCCAACGGCAATAGGGAGTGAAACTTGATTTTTTCAATTATATGCTGAAATCGTGGAGCATTAAATTTAGAAACGTTTAGCAGCTGTTTGGATTCAACCTGAAGCAACTATATTTAATCACATTTCTGGGTTCAAAATTTGTAGCTTAGCGGATATAGCATAAAATCATCTCACCTAGAAATGTTGTCGATAATTCTGTATGTGGTAGATAAAAGCTTTCGAATGGTGAAATTCCTGCCTTGCTGCATACTAGATGAACGGTGACAAGTGTCGCAAGTTTGCAATTAAAGATAACTGACGGGACCTACAACCAGCTGGTAGCATTGCAGTAGATACCTTGTGAATTAATTGTCAGACCTGGACTTCGCGTCTTTACACGGTATTTATAAATAATTTCTGATGAATATTGGTATGGTTCCTTCAACAAGACATTTGTATGGGGAGTCTTTCACTAAACATGATAGTTGATGGCCACGATAGCTGTTGCAGCTTACACTGAATTTCAGATGATTGTTTAGAACTGTCAGCAGGTCAAGCATGCAAAGCAATTCTACAGTAGCTTCCTCCAGATTTTTGAAGGTATCTAGCATCGCATATTTACAGAACTCTTATAAAGTGAGGGTGGAGAGCTGACGTCCAATAGCGATCCAGATGTATTCAACTGAAGCAAATTGATGGCTATGACATCAACATGAGTGCTTCTTAAACCACTGAAGTATGATATGAACGTTACACCACAGACAGTTATAAGGGCACCTGTGCAGGAGATCTTTTGCTCATCACAATAGCGTGTATCGGGAGACATGGTGTGGATCAACTGTGTGTGCGGGCTTGGGGAAATTGTGCAAGTCTGACGGGGTGAGGAATATTAAAATATACTCAGCTGTAGTTAGACATGCAACTCACATTATGTGGTTCTGTAGTGCATTAATGAGAATACCATCCAATGCAGTCACTTTTATTAATCCATGTTCAGGTACCTGATGTATAATGGCAAAGTAATCTGCTGTGTGGTGGACTATAGTATCGAGTAGAGTTCTTATGTGTACAGATTTTAAGGAATTGTTTGGTGAAGCCTTATAGCGCTCTCCTGTCACAACAATTCGAAGTAAGTCTTTGCTATGAATTTCAAATATATTCACTTGCCAAGAATGTAACATTCCATTCCAGTAGACCATGTGTACAAACATGCTATTTCTGATCTACTCACTCCTATATTAGCACTCTACAGGTACGAACCTGCATAGACATGACAGTATTATGGAAAGTACGTTAGCTATATAAAGCTGTTTAAAGTCTGCAAACAGGTTATTCACTCGCCAAGAATGTAACACATTAAACCACCTAATAGAGCAAGAGTATTTCTATGCCTTCATCTTATTCATCCTGCATGGACATGTCTAAACCAGAAGCACATTCCATCAGCTTTCTACCTCACAAACATTCCATAGCAGCGTAGGCGACAGGTTTCATGGGTTTCTCCCACCCTCTGATGTCACAAACTAAAATGGCGATCCAAGATGGCGGATCTGCGGAAAACCTGCAAACGTCACCAGTCCAAAATAGTTTCTCCAGTTTCTGTTGCAACGCAGCCGCTTATCCCAACCGCTCCTCTGCATTGTACACTCAATCAGCAGACTTGTTGAGTACACTCCAGTGAAAGATTGACCATCATGAAGTGTCATCAGAGATACACAACCTTCAAGACGAATATAAACAGGCTCGCACAATCAAATGTATGTATTAACTCCTCTGAACCTTTGTTATCACCATTATTATTGGTATTATTATTCATTGCGTGCGTATGTATACAGTGTGTAACAAAAATGTATGGTACAAATTGCAGGACACATTACTCAGAGACAGACGAAGAAATTACCTAGTATGAACACGTGTCTGGAAACGCTTTGTTTCTATGTTACAACTCATTTTCTCCAATTCATTAACCATTGAAAATCAGAACGCACCGTCATACCACGTGCAATTTTTTTCTCACAGAGGTGTTCAATGTGCCCTCCGTGGGCATTGATACATGCGTCAGCCCGTCGTCGTAATGAATCTCGGATGCGCTGATGTATCCCTGGAGTATTGCCTATGCTTTTCGCAGCCTTCGATAATACGGGCACGGAGACTCTGAGCATCTTGTACTGGGGTTTTATACGGAAGAGATTTCAAATGTCCACGCAAACAAAAGTCCAGTGGGCTTAGATCCGGAGAGCGTGAAGGCCAGGCAACTTGTCCATCTCTGCCTATCCACCTGTCAGCGAATCTGTTAGTTAGAAGCCGACGGACATTAACGCTAAAAGTGAGGAGACGAACAATGTCGGCCCAAACGTTTACAGAAAATCTTTGAATCTTTGTGTACACTGCCAATGCACGAGCGAAGTCTACGACTAACCGTACATAGTAATCCGTATGCTCGTAACGGTCGTACTGATCGCTGGAACAGTTGATGTTACGTACAGACGAGCAATAACGTACGTCGCATGAGAAGGGCATGTAAAATAAAACACTGGCGGTGCACAATGTAACCAGACATTACCAATAGTGCATGCTCCCCATGATTCTTAAGTTCTGTTCTCGTCTGTTTCCCATGATTAATGAGTTGGAGTACCAAATGAGTTGTAAAATGGAAAGACAGACCATACTCATACAACTTAATTTCTTTGTCTACCTGTGAGGAAAATGTACTGTAGTTTATGCCGTACGCTTTTGTTTTCACAGTTTTTGTTAATTATTTCTCCCTCAGCACAACGACTACCTGATGCACTGCAGCAGAAATCAACTAAGCTCTCACACAGACTCCCTGATGCAGCACCTGATATGTTGCAACAGGACACGGAATCGTTGCCAGACTTCATGTTTCCCATGTATCCAATATCTACACCACTCAATGAATCTTTAGCATTGCATGGTGCACCTAATACACTGGAACAGAAATCAAAAGTCAGCCTGCAATTTGAATGTGTGTGAATTCCTAAGGGGCCAAACTGCTGAAGTCATCGGTCCCTAGATTTAAACTAACTTAAACTAACTTATGCTAAGAACAACACACACACCCATGCCCGAGGGAGGACTCGAACCTCCGGCGGGAGTGGCCTCGCAATCCGTGACACAGCGCCTCAAACAGCGCGGCCACTCCGCGCGGCAGTCAGCCTGCAGATTTATTGTTGAAAGAGATTGAGTTTCCACTATCACTCAGATCGTGCACTCAACTTCAGTAAAAAGTCATATCAATCCTTACACTCGTGCACACTTCGATAAGAGAGAACGAGTCTGCGAGTAAGAAGCAGCTGCAGCATCACAGTTATCAGACACATCATGGTAACTGGACTACAGCAGAGAAGGAAGGCAATGTAGCACTGATGCAACAGTGGCGCCTTGATTTGTAAGATACACAACCAACAATGTTAAACTTATAACTGTTCCCTTTATGCTCTCTAATGTGTATGGATTTTATGGAAATTTTTGGCATGTGCTTACAAAGGTTGCCCAACAGAACACTTCAGAGGAGATCTTTGCTACGAATTCCGACGGATGTTGTGCTTCAGTATGTAGTATGCATGTATCAGCATTGTTACCTGTCTCATTACCTGACATTGGTGCGCAATTACGTGTATATTTCTACTTATTTGTATACCCTACTATGTTAGGCCAGATTAAAGAGTAAGTGATAATAAATAATTACTTTGAAAGGTCTCTGTTGGATTCCTTTCATGTTTGATTTCTTAAATCTGTTGTCATTTATGGAATAAATTCCTCTTCTAAATTTACTGTGACGTTTCTGACTATCTGGGAGGAGACTGAGTAGTGGAACGTGTTACTTTTACACATAAACAAGAACGATCTGTCACACTATTACACTTTAAAACACAGTTTATATGTAATTCATGTCACACAGTCTCATACGGAACCTACATCCGCTTTCTTTTGTATACTGTATATGATAGGATACTGTCATCCCCCTTCCCTTCTGTGTGAGAGGATGAATGAGCAAATGTATTTCTAGTTGCATGCTTGAGGGTAGCAGACAAGGCTGTCTGCTAGAGAACAGTAGGACCAACGTCGGAACAGGTAGCTACGCTTTCTAAAAGCAAAGAGGTTTCTATCCTTAGTATGGTTCTGTCCGTCCGTTGTCATGTTGGTATAGAAAGCTGCCCCTCTGGCCACTTCCGTTTTGTATTTGGGAAGCACGCTCGGTAGGAGCGCAGGGCAGTCTGTCCGTGGCGAGCGTCTGAAGTGGTAAGATCTCCGGCTAAGCGCGTGTCTGCTAAGTCCGTAGGACAATGGATTTCTTAAGTTCAGCCTAACTGAAAATTTAATCACCTTTATTTCAGGTTTAGCTCTAAAATATCTAAGGTTATCTTAAATTGCAGCGCAGTGTAATTCTCGTGTGAAGTTCAGATTATTTTCCGGTAGTTGCTTTGTCACTACTTTATGAGTAAAGTGGAACCACGTGTTGATCAGTAACTCTAACGAAGATCAATCTTAAATGCGAATGCTTGTGTGATTATAACGTCTCGTCTTGACAATATTTTTCAATATAGCAACTTTTCTTTATGTTCAACCCACGTGGGGTGTACTTTGCGAGACCAGTACTACGTGCTTATATAACTGTTTGACCCGTCAGGTTAACAGTAAGACGTTAGTAACCAGTTCGAGGTTTTTCTTTTGTAAATTGCTTTTCGATCTAATTTATTTTAATTATCAAAATTATTGTGGAGTTATACGCTTTGCGTAAACCAAGTTGACCACGTGAAGCATGTGGTGTAATCATCAAAGTAGCCCTCAGCTATTCTTTTCGCGAAGATTTCACAAAGAGTTAATATGAATTTAGTATACCAGTGTGTGGTAATTACATGACGGACAGGATTGTGCTACGAACGTAATTTCTTTGGGTGAAAATTGAATCGGTTGGTTGTGGTTAATTTCCGCTTGCATATGTTTCAACGTTCTTCGTGTGTTATTTTATGAATGCAGTGTTGTATGCAGTCTCCCAATTTTGGCTCCATATTTGATTTGTTCTGTAAGATTGCAATCTCACATTTTCACAATCCTAAATAAGGCACCAGTTTAGTTAGGAATAAAGTTTAATATGCTGAAATTTCAATGATCAATCTTAAAAATAAATTTCCAAATATAAACTGATTTCTTTCTTTTTATTTAAATTCTCTTTTTTATATATATATTACCGGTTGTTGTATGACTATTAAAAGATTATAATTAATGTTAGTCTGTTTGGGAATTTGGTAAACCTAGACTAGATACCTGATGAGACAGTTGCTTACTAATGCAAGATTAACTTCCCCAGACAGCTCACAGCTTTTAACCCGCTTTTATAGCCTATCAGTAACACTTTCATAGCAAAATAAAGTAACAACGTTACAACCTATCTCTCTAAACTGTTTCTCATTTCGCAAACAGTCTCAAACACGTTGAATAAATATTCAGTTAAGATTACTTAAGTCCAAATGGCAGCAATAATGATTTATATTTTCAGTAATCTAACTGATGAGGCAGTCAAAGCATATCTGAAGCAGGAACTGGAAACATTTGCTTATGGGCAGGATGATTTAGAAGAACTGTAGTTCAATTTTAATCGAATAGCTGACCAAGGACAGGATATAAATGTATATAGTAGAACAGTTCTTGATGTGAGGAATCATGACTTTGCAGTCCACTTATTGTTATGTCAACAAGACTTATCATATTTTTACACGACGTGAAACTTATCAGTTCAACTGTTACAGTGTTCTAAACTTAAAAGTTGTAACAAAATGCTCTATGTTACATCAAAAACTTGTAATAAAGTACCCTACGTTATAGTAGAATTGTAATGAAGTACAGCATGGTCCAAACTGAAAGAGAAAATGCTCCATGTTACAACAAAAATTGGAACACTCCGCCTCTCAGTACACATAAATGTTGTTTAGCTTTCATAGTGATCTCTTAGAAAAACCGACTAAAGAGAAACCTTACAGTCCAAGTTGTTGCTACGTCAACGAACAGTACATTTTACCTCGGATGAAACTTAACTATTCAACTGTTGCATTGTCAGAGAGTTAGGGACCTAGCGGTCCTGGTATTTTTCAGCTGTTGTTGGACTTCGAAGTTCATTATTAATAGACAAAATGTATGTAATCTGATTGCACAAAAAATTAGTCTATACAGGTGAATCATACACGATGCCGGTGGGAGAGACACTGCCTCTCACCAATGCCACCCCATCCCAGACCGCGTAATTCCATTATCGTATTCAGGTACAGTGCCGTACCATGCCATGTGGCTCGTGTGCTACACTAGCCCATCTGGGTATCATGTTCTGCACCATACTATACAGTCCAGCTAACGCACTGTACTATCCTGTTCAGATTGTAGCCATACATATACCGCTTTCATGACGGTTGAATCATAAATGGAATAGAAATAACTTGGTGGACGCGTTAAGTTGTCACTGTAATAAGTAATAAGACCATCACACGGCGCTGCTGAGGCAAAATACACCGTACTTTAGGGTACCTCTTACTCTCAGACGCAGAACTGAAATAACACTGCAAAGAGTCATCCATTCCTGAAGTCATCGACTTCGTCCGCGCCCACTGTTAACGCAGTTGTGGTAATGTTACAATAACACCTCATAAAGAAGAAAAAACAAGGGCTAAGTGCTAGATACTACACATTTCACGCCTTGAGCTGTCCCCTCGCGCGGATCAAAGCACACATCTGCAACCAATAGGCCATAGAATCAACAACTGTAAAGTAACACAAAATTCTGCGTAGCAAGGAATAAATTTTGTTAATGCTTTTCCGCATATTGTATGTTTTTCGGTACACTTGACTAAGTGAAGGTAAGTTTACATCATACCTGAGCTAGCATTTGCGTTAGAATGTTAGTTGAAATATTCTGAGAAACTGAGATTCAGCATCACAGAAAATATAGTTTTCCCAAGAGCTATGGAATAGATAATTTCTTGATAATATTTGAAACAACGAAAACTTTGTAACGAATGTAAAGAGGGAGTGCACCATTTTAAATGAAATGCGATGACCTGAGAAGTTGTGGAGTGTCTTTTGTTTGGTTCCAGACAACACTGTATCCGGCACACTTCCCAGACATTCGTCTGTTGCCAGCCTAGTTATGCCGCTCTCCTTTCTTGCGTAGGCTACTGTGGTTCGTCCTGCGTTTACGTTATCTATCGCTTCTGTCTTTTGATCCCGGTGTTGTTCACAGAAGAAGAACACAGTTTTTAACTCGTCAAAGAGACGGGAGTGCTTAAGAAGTGGATATAGCACAGAAGACCATTTGCAAGTCGGATACAGAGTCATAGAAAGGAGCAATGATTATAAATTACCGCCTTGAGAAATTTTTTGACAAAATTTCCTAAAACTTGTACTATTAGTCCTTGAGACAAGGCAGTGATTCAAACTAAAACAATACACAGTAGAATACATTGCTGAGATAAAACATTACAATCACCTTCTTAACACTGTGTTGGTTCTGCTATGGAACGTGATACATCACTGATGCTGATTGTCATGGATTCGATAAGTCCTTGCTAGGTTCCCGGAGGCATGCAGCACCAGATGTCTATGGACAGATCACGCATTATCCGTAAATTACGGGCAAGGGGTTTTTGGGGGCGTAGCTGGTGGCCGATAGCGTCCCGGATGTTTTCTACTGGGTTCGGATCAGTCCGATTTGGTGGTCACGACATCAACGTGAGTTCACGATCATCCTGTACAAACCATTGTATCGCGGTACCGACACTGTGACACGGCTCTTTATCTTTCTGGAAGATGTTATCACTGTCGGGGAAGACATCAAACATGAGAATACGCAGGTTGTGTGCAATATGGTCCTATTAAGCCACAACCATCATGGTGCCTTCGATAACCACATAGAAACCCAGGTGAATGTCCCCATAGCATAATACTGTCCCCAGCGGCGTGCGTTCGCGGCATCGTGCTTGTTTCAAACTGCTGATTCGCCTGAATGACGGCGTATCCGGACACGAATATTGTTTTGGTGTAGCAAGGAACGTGATTCACCTGATCGGGCAAGGCGTTTCCAACGATTGATGGTCCAGCGTCGACGATCATGTACCCACAGTAATCATAATTGACTATGTCGTTGGGTCACCTTGGAAATACGCAGGTACCGTCGACTGCGGAGCCTCATGTTCATCCTTGGGCGTTCAACAGTGTCCTCCGGTAACAGTTGTGCCTGCACCAGCCTTGTACTCTCATCATATCCTCCACTGATCGCCGCCTACCCTGCTTTACAAAGTGGACGAGACACCGACCTCCACGTCTTTGTGGTCAGCCGTGGACGTCGACACTTTGTCGCCTAATGGTTGTTTCGCCGTCCTTCAATAACTTTTCATAGATGCTCACGACAGTATCAAGAGAGCAGACGACCAGCTATGCCGTTTCCAGTGTACTCGTTCCCAGTTAATGAGCCATAACAATCTTCCCGTTCTCGAAGTCGTTTACGTCTACATCTACATCTACATCTACAAGATTACTCTGCAAACCAAAATTAAGTGTCAGGATGAGGGTTCATCGAACCACCTTCAAGCTACTTGTCTACTGTTCCACTCTCGAAAATAGCTCGAGAAAACTGAACACTTAAATCTTTCTGTCAGAACTTTGATTTCTCTTCTTTTATTATGATGATAGTTGCTCCCTATGCGGAAGGACGCCAACAAAATACTTTCGCAATCCGAGGAGAAAGTTGCAGATTGAAATTTCATGAGAGGATCTTGCTGCAACGAAAAACGCCTTTGTTTTAATGATGCCCACCCCAATTCACGTATCATATCCGTGGCACTTTCTCCCCTATTTCGCGATAATACAAAACGAACTGCCCTTCTTTGAAGTTCTTCGATGTTCTCTGTCGATCGTATCTGATGCGCACCCCACATTGTACAGCAATATTCCAGAAGAGGACGTACAAGCGTAGTGTAGACAGTCTTCTTAGTAGACCTTTTAAATTTTCTCAGTGTTCTGCCAATAAATCTTAGTCTTTTGTTTGTTTTACCTACAACATTATCTATGTGATCGTTCCGACTTAAGTTGTTCGTAATTGTAATTCCGAAGTATTTAGTTGAATTCACAGCCTTTAGATTTGTGTGATTTGTCGTGTTACCGAAATTTAGCAGATTCCTTTTGGCGCTCATGTGGATGACTTCACACTTTTCATTATTCAGAGTCAACTGCCACAATCAACACCGTACAGATTCCTTGTCTAAATAATTTTGTAATTTGATTTGATCACCTGATGACTATAATACGGTAAATGACAGCATCATCTCCAAATAATATAAGAGTGCTACTCAGGTAATCTCCTAAATCATTTGTGTAGATGAGGAAGAGCGAGGAGCCTACAACACTTCCTTGGAGAGCTTTCCGTCAGTTACTAGGAACTATGACCTTTCTGACAGGAAATCATGAATCCAGTCTCAGAACTGCGAGGATAGTCCATAGGCACGCAGCCAGCCGGAGTGGCCAAGCGGTTCTAGGCGCTACAGTCTGGCGCGCGACCGCTACGGTCGCAGGTTCGAATCCTACCTCGGGCATGGATGTGTGTGATGTCCTTAGGTTAGTTAGGTTTAAGTAGTTCTGAGTTCTAGGGGACTGATGACCTCAGAAGTTAAGTCCCATAGTGCTCAGAGCCATTTGAACCATCCATAGACACGCAATTTGATTAGAAGTCGCTTGTGAGGTACGGTGTCAAAAGTCTGGTGTAAATCTAAAAACATGGAATCAAATTGACATCCGCTGCAAACAGTACTCATTACTTCGTGAGAGGCTGTTTGTCAACAAATCGTCTGTTTCGAGATAACTCAAAAGTTCGAACACAGTATATGTCCCAAAACCCTACTGCTGATCGACGTTAGTGATATAGGTCTATAATTTAACAGATTACTCGTATTTCCTTTCTTGGGTATCGATGTGACTTGTGCAACTTTCCTGTCTTCAGGTAGGGATTCCAACGAGAGACCAGTTTCATGTGATTACTAAATAAGGAGTTATTGCATCAGCATACCCTAAGACGAACTTGACTGGAATACAATCAGGACCCGAGGCCTTGCATTTATTAAATGATTTAGAGTTTCGTTGTACAAAATATTAGAAGTATCTGGCATTTAATGTTGGTCTACATTTCGAGATTTTGTAAAATTTCACGAATCCCGAGGTTTTTGCGCTCTTTTAAATTTAGCAAGCCTTTGTCATTACTACTGCAGCAGTGTTCTGACCTGTTTAGTGTAGCATGGGGACGGGAAGGGGGCGAATCAGTACTGTCTCTTATTAATTTAGTATATGTCTATACTACTTCTTTGAATTTAAACCACATCTGGTCTATTCGTTGTATTCATACCGGGCCTCCAGCCGGAAAATCTCGTCATCTGGACACAATATTTCGGCAGTCCATCCGGCCGCCATCTTCAAGTGAGTGGGCCGTCTCACTATCTCGCCGGAACTGAAAACAAACACAGTTTGGGTTGTTTGGGGGAGGAGACCTGACAGCGAGGTCATCGGTCTCATCGGATTAGGGAAGGACGGGGAAGGAAGTCGGCCGTGCCCTTTCGAAGGAACCATCCCGACATTTGCCTGGAGTGATTTAGGGAAATCACGGAAAACCTAAATCAGGATGGCTGGACGCGGGTTGAACCGTCGTCCTCCCGAATGCGAGTCCTGTGTACTACCACCGCGCCGCCTCGCTCGGTAAAACAAACAGAGGCTATTGTGCCTGCGGTGGACCCATGGTCGGTGTATAAAGGAGCCGCCGCGGCGTGTTTGATTTCAGTTCCGACGAGGTAGTGCGACGGCGTACTCCCATGAAGATGGCGGCCAGGTGGACCGCCGAAATATTGTTGTCCAGATGACGAGATGTTCCGGCTGGAGACCCCATACGAATACAACGAATTATTACGCCGGGAAAGTTTACGGAGCCACATCTGGTCTAAGCTTGCACATTCAGACTGGAAGAAGTAGAGACTGTCTCTTAGGACAGTATCATCGCCTTATTGATTCCCCATTCGTCCCAGTTCCGAGTTTACTACTTTCCTTACCGCTTTAGCTGCCCGCGTCGCCACCAGGCGGCATTCACGTTCATGATGGGCAGTGGCGATAATGATGTGGCTCAATAGCGTAGGCGGTATAGAATTGTGACAATGCTACACGTTGCATTAGGGTTTATCAGTTTAGTGAGAAGTTAATTACTGAAAGAAGAGTCAGGTTAGCTGACTCCATATCGCAAAAACTGTTCATGACTGTCCTAGAGATATCTTTCAGGACTTCTCAACGTGGAGACGGAATGCGTGCTAATGGGCCATTAGTTTCGCCGATGAAATTCTAATCTTTGCCTCCAGCGCAGGTAAACTGCAATAACTAAATGTTTCTGTCTACTATCTCCCGATGGGTCCATATTAGTAGGTAATGCCAACCAGACATATGGATAACATCACAGACCCGAATCCTAAATAATTAACCATTTGCAGGGATGACAGTAACACCTTTTGTGATGGTCACCATACTAGTGCGGGCGTGGAGGGGCTCCACTCTTACAAAAAACAACTAATGGAAAATGCTGCATGATCAACATATCTAAAATAAAGAAGTACTAATTAACAGTAAAGTTATAGAACCAAGTGATGAGTTTTTGAATTTAGGGCAGTTTAAGGTTGATGAGGCACCAAACTAAATAGGCTGAAGAGTAAAAATGTCCGAGAGTGTTTGTGGTAAAACAAATAAGATTTACAAAACCAACCTTTTGCTGCTTCTAGAAAGGGAAGTTTACAATCAGGGTGTATCGCCAATTGTGATTTGAGGCAGTGGAACGTGAGCTTTTAATACGAAAACCATTCAAAAACTGAAAATTTGCTTAGCGAGTAGTGGTAATTATTATGAGTAATACGAATTACTATGACAGACAGAGAAACAAGAAAAAAGGTCAGCAGACAGACAGAGTGGAAGACGTAGCTATGACTTATTAAAATCAGTTGAAGATGTACGAGACTTGTAGCTAGGCGAATGAGTGGTAGTCTGACCAAGGAAGTTTTCTCCGAATTACAAGACACAAGAAAATATCAAGATGATGACGTAACGGAAGATGTATAAATAATATTACAAAACATGTAGGAGCAACACACAAAGGTCCTAACGCATAGAAAAGTCTATTGGAGGACTCAACGCAGTACTACGTTTCAAACAGACAGTTTTCAAATCTGATATTTGTAACGTGTTTAAAAATGGAAGTTTATATTAAGTGCACTTCGCCAGTCTTGACTAACAGTTGTGGAGTATGGACTCTGAATACAAAAACCACTGAAAATTATGGATTTCATAAGGCAGCAACTGAGAAATGCGTGAGAGAGAAACGCTGAGGATTTCCTAGAGTACAAATGTTGTAATGATGGGACCTGTTAAACGTAACCAAGACACTCTACGGCTCATAATGGGCTGTTCAGAACGAAGGACATCGCAAAGCGAGGCAGTGAGATTTTTACTCGCTCAAATGCATGAGCTTTGAGAGGCTATGCATTGCAATATTTGAAATAAGGCTGACTAAATTTTTCTGAAAGCCTGTCAGTGTCCATCGATAGTACGCCATTCTTTTTGAGTGACCAAGCTCTAGCAATGACTTATTTATTTACAAAACAGGTTCTTTAGTCTTTTAGTGAAAGCAATACAATACTTTTACTATGTAGAACGAAAGTCAGTGCGTAGCTTTATATAAAACGAGGTGTGAAGACTGATTTTTTAAACTTATTGGTTTCTAATGTTGGTGCAGCGTAAGCACAGATAATATTGAAACTATACGTCATAAACAGACGCTGTACTAAACAGCATGAAGTAGGAAGAAAGAAGAAATGATATCATACTTTAGAATAGAAAGTAGGTAAATAAATTTATCTACATCTTCATAAGAACTCCCAAATCCACCGTAAACTGCATGGCGTAGGATACTTATACCAGCGTTATCGATTTTCGTTCCTATTCCATTTCCGTATGGAGCGAGGGGAAAGTGACTGGTTATATGCTTCTTCATCCGCCCTAATCAATCTTGTCATGTTCTCATAATCCTTATGCGAAATATACTATGGTAACAACAGAAAGGTCGTACAGTCTTATTTGAATATGGGTCCACACAAAAAGGTTTTGCGAGAACTGTTTCGCCTTTTCTCAAGGATTCCCATCTGTGTTCCCAAACATCTCCAGTATAGTTTCATGTAGGCCGTACTTCCTTGCTACGATCTTTCAGCGCGTCTCTGAATTCGTTCGGTGTCTACTGACGTACTTCCATGATCTGGACATCAATTTTAATTTTTTGCCTTTCCGCATTTACTTAGTAACTTCCAGCGTCGATATTCCACTTTAGACAACAGCATCATCAGAAAAAAAACATTATAGTGCTGGTGAACTCATCTGATAAATCGTTTATGTACACCGAGAGCATTAGATTCTGTTACCCTTCCTTGAGGCACACGCGATTTTCCCCTTTTCTGTAGAACAGTTGCCGTCCAGTTTAACGTACTGGGTCCTTTTAGACAAATGGCTCTGAGCACTATGCGACTTAACTTCTGAGGTCATCAGTCGCCTAGAACTTAGAACTAATTAAACCTAACTAACCTAAGGACATCACACACATCCATGCCCGAGACAGGATTCGAACCTGCGACCGTAGCGGTCGCTCGGTTCCAGACTGCAGCGCCTAGAACCGCACGGCCACTCCGGCCGGCCGACGGTGGTGGGGACGGAGGTTTGTGTCCCACTGACGAACCTCTCGTGTTATGCTGTACGATACGTTAAATCACAAGTACCACTATCGCAGATTGAAAGAAGTATACCATTTCCAATATGACTTCGTCTAATAATACCGTGTGGTTTTCATGTAACCATTGGGTTAGTAACAGATTCGGTTAGGACACTGCAGCCTGCGACGTAGAAAACACTTAGTGGGAAACGCAAGACTGAGCTGATAGGGAGGGAAGCTGGAGTGACGACGAGGCGACAGACGCGATGACGGCGATCGTCTGGCAGCAGCGGGCCGTCTCGTCGCACGCAACGGCGGCATCGCGACAGGCCGGCAGTACATTATAGCTGCGACCGTCGGCCAATTAATTGTCGCCATAAATCGGCGCATATTCCGGAATAACGAGCGGTGCGGCGGAGGAGGCAGCGAGTCACCTGGCGCGGCTGATTAGCGAAGTGTGATGGCCGCATTCCTGGCCGGCGTGTCAGCCTGACGGATGCGCCCGCCCGCCACTTGGGTGGCCCGCGCCTCACGCTACTGTCCGTCCGCAAAACATCGGGCCGCTCCTCGCCGTCCTTTTGTGGCCGTGTCTACGATCTTAAAGAGGGCGGCCGCAGCGCGGCGGTAGCCTTTGTTTGGGGACGCGCCACTCTGGAAACCCTCGGACGTGTCCGCCGGCCTCGCCCATAATGTCGTGCGTTCCGCCACGTAAACTGTGAGTAATGTATGCGAGTGCGTGAGTGCCCGCTCGCTGCCTGCGGACAAAGACTATAGAGTCCGGGGGCACTGATTGCGTCTGGGCGGCGGTGAAGATGAGGCTCCCTCTTGTATACGTGCGGGTAGTAGCGGACTTCGTTTCTTGCTCTTCCTCTGGTCTGTGACCGTTAGCATAATTTGGTTAAGAGCGGGTTCTGCACTGATTTTCTCCTCTTCCTCCCACCACCACACCATAGCACTATATTCCAACATGTGCAAGCCCATACGTCATTTCCATTTCTTCTCACCTTGAACGTCTCTTTTCACGAGGTACATTATTCACAGAGCCATTCGGATATATTGTTCGGTAGCTGAGTTGCTTGGCTGCAGTGCAAGTAACCAAAAGATATCGATGCCGAAATTCAGTTGGTCTTAGGACCTTAAATGTCGCTTAATCTGTCTTGAACCTGCAATTAGTTACGTATTCCATAGTCCATCTGAACAATTTTTTTTATCGAAATAATGTGAAACGAGTCTTTGCAGGCTATGTATACATGTCTAATTTCAGCGACTGGCTGCACGCCGATCATTTAAAAGTTTCTAAATGGCAAAAGGGCCTAATGGACATAATATTTTCAGTACTGCCCATGCAACTACATTTCAGGCTAAAAAAAAAATCTCCTCCCGAAGAGGCAATGAAGGCCCAACGGTACCGACCGGCTGCCGTGTTATCCTCAGCCCATAGGCGTCACTTCTTGCAGGCTATTACTTTTTAAATAAAAAATTAATGTACGGAAAATAAGGTATTGTCTATAAAAGGGATTTCAGGTTAGTTTTACAGACTTTTATGTGCTGAAAATTTGTTGTTGACGCATATTGGACTCCTTTCCGAGCCAATGACAGCTTTAATAATGATCAGTAAAGATAATTTTTCTTTCTGGTTTTTTTAGCCATGGACATCACTGTTAGTCTAAAATTTTTACGAACTATTTACAACGATTTTCATTAGTGATTATTCAGGAAGAGTCACTAACTATTGCCACCTAGAATAACTCCGAAAGTATGATAGTAGCTGAAAAGTTTGTGGGGCAAATGTTGCATAGGACAACTGTGGCCATAATACGACGTTGGTTTTTTATTGCTAGGTGGAGTCGTCTCAGAGATATGAAGGTCAACTTCGTTTTTTTTAATGAGAGGCTATAGTTGGGTACTTATTTTCTGAGAGCGGCTATCGAGACGAATTCAATGATGTGTAACAGTAAGGTTTTTGAAGGTCACAGAAGGTCAAAAAGGTGGCATGAACGTCCATTTACACAAGGTGTTCGAAGTGATGACCGTTGGTATCAATGCAGTGCTGCAGTCTTCTTATCATGGATTGAGTGGTTTTCCTTATCACTTCTGCACCTATCGAAGCACATACTCTGACAATTATCTCTTGTATATTGTGCAAATAGTAAATAGTCGCCGAATACGGCGTATCCATCTAACGCGCCATTGACATGTAAACACCATTCGGCGGTTTCGCAATACAACACTAATAGGAACGGTAAGACTAGTATCGTCGAATCAAGCGAATGTGAATGGTATATTCCTTCGAAGAACAAGTCGATAAGCTTCTCATTTACGGAGAATGCCAACGAAATTCAGTGAGAGCTAGAGACTGACACGCTGAAAGGTAGCCTCAACACACTCACTCCTCACGTCGTACATTTAAATATGCGTATGATAAATTGAGAACAACTGGATCTTCAACGCATCGGAAACATATCCGGCAAAGGAAGGTTACTGAAGAGGAAACGGAAATTGGTACTCTTGCCACTATGGTTCGAGATCCTTGCGTTAGTTCGCGTCAAATCGCAAGGGAATCAGGCATGAGTCAGAGTAGTGTTGTTCGTGTTCTGCATCGCCATAAATGTCATCCTTACCATATCAGTCTCCACCAAGAATTAACTGGTACGGATTGTATTCGTCGCATTGATTTCTGCCGAGGGGCTCAACTTCAGATTCAGAGGAATGAGACATTTATTAATTTGATTTTATTTACTGACGAGGCTACATTCACGAACCATGGAAATGTTAATCTGCGTAACATGCATTATTGGGCAATTGAAAATCCATGTTGGCTGCGGCAAACTGCACACCAAAAACCGTGGTCGGTGAATGTATGGTGTGGGATTCTGGAGGACAGAATTATAGTCCCCTATTTCATCGAAGAAAATCTTAATGCTAGACAGTACACCACATTCCTGAAAGAAACATTAGGTCTATTATTGCAAGAAATACTTTTACGAACAAGGAACAGAATGTGGTATCAACACGATGGATGTCCGGCGCATTTTTCGCTGATGGCTAGGAATGAGTCGCAGAGACAATTTTCAAATCGTTGGATTGGACGCGGAGGAGAAGTGGCATGGCTGGCTCGTTCGCTACACTTCATACCTCTCGATTTTTTCTGTTTTGGATTCGTAAAAGACATTGTTTAGAAAAGACGTTCCAACTACACGTGAAGATATGCGAGAGAGAATTGTCAGAGCATAAGCTTCGGTAAGTGCCGATGTGATAAGGAATGCCACTCTATCCATGATAAGAAGATTGCAGCACTGCATTGATACCAATGGTCATCACTTCGAACACCTTCTGTAAATGGACGTTCATGCTGCCTTTTTGACTTTCGTTGACCAAAAACCTTACTGTTACACATCATTGGATTCATCTCGATAGCTGCTCTCAGAAAATAAGTACCCAACTATAGCATCTAATTTTTAAAAAAACGAAGTTGATCTTCATATCTCTGAGGCGACGCCACCTAGCAATAAAGAACCAACGTCGTATTATGGCCACAGTTGTCCCATGCAACTTTTGTCCAACAAACTTTTCAGCTCCTATTATACTTTCGGAGTTATTCTAGGTGGCAATAGTTAGTGACTCACCCTGTATATATTGTAAAGTAACAATTGAAATGCCCAAATCATTGAAGAGGTACCTACAAGATGGCTGTAGGTGAACATTACATATTATTCATACTGCCCGCTTTCGTGCAATAAACGCTTTCCTTCTAAGTGACGAATTATCCCAGAATATTATTCCGTAAGACATTACTGAGTAGATATATGCAAAAATGTTTGAACTTTGATTCGTTTGTTTCCAAGACTACTAATTACATGAAGAGAAAAGTAGCTGAACTTTATTGTTTGAGCAGGTCAGTAATATGTTTCTTCCAGTTCAAATTTTCATCAACTCCTATACCCAAAAATTACGACCATTCTAGGCAGTTTACAGAATTCTATTCATGTGCAACATCACCTTTTGCTAAAACTTCATTTTTTGTACAGTACTGTATACATCACGATTTCTCAAAAGTGAAGGAGACTTCATTTCAGAGAACCACTTAATAATTCTCCGAAAAACATCACTAACAATTTCTTCTGTTACTTTCCCTCTAATTGAATTTATTGAAACGTGCAAAAATTACTGATTCTGTTTGGTGAATATTAAATGGAAGAGCATTAACATCTTTAGGTAAAAGGAGGGGACCAGAAAATGAACTTGTGCGACTTCCATTGTGATTTCCCTCTAGTAAGCAAAATTTTCTCTGCGTGCTACATTGTTTCAATTATTCGAGACCGTGCATTTGATAGATTCCACGTCCCTCCATGATACACTCCTGGAAATGGAAAAAAGAACACATTGACCGGTGTGTCAGACCCACCATACTTGCTCCGGACACTGCGAGAGGGCTGTACAAGCAATGAACACACGCACGGCACAGCGGACACACCAGGAACCGCGGTGTTGGCCGTCGAATGGCGCTAGCTGCGCAGCATTTGTGCACCGCCGCCGCCAGTGTCAGCCAGTTTGCCGTGGCATACGGAGCTCCATCGCAGTCTTTAACACTGCTAGCATGCCGCGACAGCGTGGACGTGAACCGTATGTGCAGTTGACGGACTTTGAGCGAGGGTGTATAGTGGGCATGCGGGAGGCCGGGTGGACGTACCGCCGAATTGCTCAACACGTGGGGCGTGAGGTCTCCACAGTACATCGATGTTGTCGCCAGTGGTCGGCGGAAGGTGCACGTGCCCGTCGACCTGGGACCGGACCGCAGCGACGCACGGATGCGCGCCAAGACCGTAGGATCCTACGCAGTGCCGTAGGGGACCGCACCGCCACTTCCCAGCAAATTAGGGACACTGTTGCTCCTGGGGTATCGGCGAGGACCATTCGCAACCGTCTCCATGAAGCTGGGCTACGGTCCCGCACACCGTTAGGCCGTCTTCCGCTCACGCCCCAACATCGTGCAGCCCGCCTCCAGTGGTGTCGCGACAGGCGTGAATGGAGGGACGAATGGAGACGTGTCGTCTTCAGCGATGAGAGTCGCTTCTGCCTTGGTGCCAATGATGGTCGTATGCGTGTTTGGCGCCGTGCAGGTGAGCGCCACAATCAGGACTGCGTACGACCGAGGCACACAGGGCCAACACCCGGCATCATGGTGTGGGGAGCGATCTCCTACACTGGCCGTACACCACTGGTGATCGTCGAGGGGACACTGAATAGTGCACGGTACATCCAAATCGTCATCGCACCCCTCGTTCTACCATTCCTAGACCGGCAAGGGAACTTGCTGTTCCAACAGGACAATGCACGTCCGCATGTATCCCGTGCCACCCAACGTGCTCTAGAAGGTGTAAGTCAACTACCCTGGCCAGCAAGATCTCCGGATCTGTCCCCCATTGAGCATGTTTGGGACTGGATGAAGCATCGTCTCACGCGGTCTGCACGTCCAGCACGAACGCTGGTCCAACTGAGGCGCCAGGTGGAAATGGCATGGCAAGCCGTTCCACAGGACTACATCCAGCATCTCTACGATCGCCTCCATGGGAGAATAGCAGCCTGCATTGCTGCGAAAGGTGGATATACACTGTACTAGTGCCGACATTGTGCATGCTCTGTTGCCTGTGTCTATGTGCCTGTGGTTCTGTCAGTGTGATCATGTGATGTATCTGACCCCAGGAATGTGTCAATAAAGTTTCCCCTTCCTGGGACAATGAATTCACGGTGTTCGTATTTCAATTTCCAGGAGTGTATTATTCCGCTCTAAAGTATAGATTAATTGATAAAAGGTTTGAAGGAACTAAGGATAGACTTATTCCACCGTCAATAGGAAAGTAGCTAATACACTAAGTGATCAAAAGTATCCGGACACCACCCAAAACATACTTTTTCATAGTAGGTGCATTGTGCTGCTACCTACTGCTAGGTACTCCATATCAACGACCTCAGTAATCATTAGACATCGTGAGAGAGCAGAATGGGGCGCTCCGCATAACTCAAGTACTTCGAACGTGGTCACTTGCGTCATACGTCTGTACGCGAGATTTCCACACTCCTAAACATCCCTAGGTCCACTGTTTTCGATGTGCTAGTGAAGTGGAAACGTGACACTGTGGCCGAGCGGTTCTAGACACTTCATTCCGGAACCGCGCTGCTGCTACGGTCGCAGGTTCGAAACCTGCCTCGGGCATGACTTTGTGTGATGTCTTTAGGTTAGTTACGTTTAAGTAGCTCTAAGTCTAGGGGACTGATGACCTCAGATGTTAAGACCCATTGTGCTTAGAACCATTTGAACCATTTTTTGAAATCGTTGTGCCACACGTACAGTACAAATGCGTACAGGCCGACGTCGACTGTTGACTGACATAGACCGCCGACAATTGAAGAGGGACGCAATATGTCATAGGCAGACATCTATCCAGACCATCACACAGGAATTCCAAACTGCATCAGGTTCCACTGCAAGTACTATGACAGTTAGGCAGGAGGAGAGGAAACTTGCATTTCATGGTCGAGCGGCTGCTCATGAGCCACACATCGCGTCGGTAAATGCCAAACGACGTGTCGCTTGGTGTAAGAAGCGTAAACACTGGACGATTGAACAGTGGAAAAACGTTGTGTGGAGTGAAGAATCACGTTACACAATGTGAAGATCCGATAGCAGGGTGTGGGTATGACGAATGCCCGGTGAACGTCATCTACCAGCGTGTATAGTGCCAAAAGTAAAATTCGGAGGCGATGGTTTTATGGTAAGGTCGTGTTTTTCGTGGAAGGGGCTTGCACCCCTTGTTGTTTTGCGTGGCACTATCACAGCACAAGCCTACATTGATGTTTGAAGCACCTTCTAGCTTCCCACTGTTGAAGAGCAATTCGGGGATGGAGATTGCATCTTTCATCACGATCGAGCACCTGTTCATAACGCACGGCCTGTAGCGGAGTGGTTACACGACAATAATATTCTTATAATAGACCGACCTGCACAGAGTCCTGACCTGAATCCTATGGAACACCTTTGGGATGTTTTGGACCGCCAACTTCGTGCCTGGCATCACCTCTTCTCAGTGTAGCACTCCGTGAAGAATGGACTGCAATTCCCCTAGAAACCTTCCAGCACCTGATTGAACGTATGCCCGCGAGAGTGGAAGCTGTCATAAAGGCCAAGGGTGGGCCAACACCGTATTGAATTTCAGCATTACCGATGGAGGGTGCCACGAGTTTGGAAGACATTTTCAGCCAGGTGTCCGGATACTTTTGATCACATACTGTATATAGCAATAAAGCGTTGTTGGGATGATTCAAACCATGTTCTTACGAATTACTATGTGGTAGTTCACGTCAATAGCTCCATTCTATGAAACAATATAAACAGACCAAACGATTTTTTACTGTAGCCTCATGACTTGATTAGTTCATATTTCTTTTATCGGTAACCCCTTTCTTATTGCTCTTCTGACCAAAGAAAATTGTCTCACGTGAATTGAGTAAACTTAAACCTGAACACTCAGTGCATTTGTAAATAGGCTGTTTAGGTTCTTATATTGGTAACGCCACCGCTACCTCGCGCTCTGTATGAAAATCAATGGCTGTGCTGTGTGCAGTCTGTGGCTGGGTGGCATTGTTGGAATTTGCTATTGTAGTGTTGGGCAGTTGGCTGTTAACAGCGCGTAGCGTTGCGCAGTTGGAGGTGAGCCGCCAGCAGTGGTGGATGTGGGGAGTGACATGGCGGAGTTTTGAGAGCGGATGATCTGGACAGAGACAGTAAATTTGTAATATTGGATATCATGAACTGATATAGATATTATGACTTTTAAACGCTATTAAGGTAAATACATTGCTTGTTCTCTATCAAAATCTTTCATTTGCTAACTATGACTGTCAGTAGTTAGTGCCTTCAGTAGTTAGAATCTTTTATTTAGCTGGCACCATTGGCACTCGCTGTATTGCAGTAGTTCGAGTAACGAAGATTTTTGTGAGGTAAGTGATTCATGAAAAGTATAGGTTATTGTTAGTCAGGGCCATTCTTTTGTAGGGATTATTAGAAGTCAGACTGCGTTGCGCTAAAAATATTGTGTGTCAATTTAGTGTTGATCAGAATAGAGAAAGAGCGAAATGTCTGAGTACGTTCAGTTCTGCTCAGCTGTTTGAAAATCAAATTATGCAAGAGGTTTATCAGCACAGTAATTCATTAATTTTTCTAAGTGGACGTTTCACATTTTACAAGGACGCGCTGTGTCTCCAGTCGCGAATACTGGCCGCCGTGGAGCAATGGTAAGGCGCTCGATTCGTATTCGTGATGACGGAGGTCCAAACCACCATCTGGTCTCCCAGATTGAGGTTCTCCTTAATTTCACTTAACGGTAACAAGTGTGTAGTCGTTTAGATCCCCGTTAGGCCATTCATACTGAGGCTTCCGAGGTTTCACAGTACGAAAAATGGGGTCGTTGCACTGGAAACTGACCGTATAAGTGGTATGCACTACAGCGACGTCATTCAAGGGCGCAACTATCATGAAAAATATAACAATGAAGGTCGGACTCATATAAATCGCCCGTGGTCAACAACAGTAACTGAAAACTGCTAGCTGTGAAATATGGCTTGTAGCTATCTTGAAGAGAATGCAAAAGAACTGCGTGCTGCCTTGCTGGAGAAACTGGAAGGGCTGTGTCATACGGGCAGTACGCAGTCAGTTTGCCTGCTATGTATCCATTACGAAAAACGTTAAAAATCCGGGGCACTGCGTTGCGCGGAGAAGATAGACAACGAAGGCCTGGAACTGAAGCCGGGATAGTAGCATCGGGTTCTCCACACCACGAGTCCTAGATTTGTCTGGCACCTGATGATTCTCGTACAGGACTGTGGAGCGACCTGGTATCAAATACATATACCCGTCACACAGTCTCACGAATTCAGCACGGATGGGTCAGAGACGCTTCGGGTCAGTATTACACACACATATCAAATTCCTCTATTCACTATTTCACTGTAATTTTTGTTTGTTTGTTTTATAAGGTTTGTTCTTTCATCCCCTGCTCCGCTCAAATCCGAGTCAACACACGTTCGTAGATGTAGCAAAACGTTTGATGAGCAGTTTTTGTATGGATGAAATATTGTAATAAAGAGAAACAAAATGCATACGAAATTTTGTACAGAAACTGAAATTTCTTTCTTATAAAATTATATAATATTTTACCCATCTATAACTTAGGTACCCGATTTTATCCATCTATAACTCAGGTACCTAACATAACGAAAACAGAAAGCAAAACCCTAGCTACACACTACCGTTTCCGTAAGAAAGTAGTCTACTTGCGCGCTTACCAAGGGCACATCACAGCGAAATACGTCTAAAATAGAGTAACTTGGCAACAAATGAGAAACAAGAACAATCATTTATTAAAATAATGTACAATATAATACAGAGAGGCTCAAAATCACCAAACAGTTAATAAAAATTTTTCAGGAAGAAAGTAAAGTAAATAAATCAGGGAAATCGGAAGAAATATCGAAAGAAATCAACAGGGCAGCGATAAATGTATTTGGAACAACAAAAATGAAGAAGAAAGTCTGGTGGAATGAAATCTGTGAAGAAGCTGTTACAGAAAGAACAAAACAGTGGAAGAAATGTAAGTGTTCAGGGAATCCAGAACACCTTGATGAATTTAGAATGCAAAGGAAAGAAACAGCAAGAACAATAAAGAGTGCTAAAGGCTCTTTTGAAAAATCACAACTTCATGACATACAAAATAACCTTATAAAAAATAACTGCCGGAATTTCTATCAGATGTTTAAAAGTCATCTAAAGGGCTACCAAGCTCCAAGTATTTGCTTCACATATGAAAATGGTAAAGTAGGCCTAAGCAACAGCCAAAACTGTGAAGTACTAAGAAATTACTTTGAAAACTTATTGAACTGTGAAAAACCAAACTGTACGATAGAATTTCCAAATCTCCATGAAAATACAGAAGCAGATCCATCACCTACAGCTGAAGAAATTAAAAAAGCAATAAGTACCCTGAAAATCAACAGAGCCAATGGAGAAAACTCTATTACGCCTGAACTTATTAAATGGTCTCAACCAAAAATAATAACTAACCTTTAGCTTATGTTTGAAGAAATATGGGAAACTGAAAAGATACCAGAAGACTGGAAAGTGTCTCTCATCCATTCCTTGCACAAAAAAGGTGATAAGCAAAATGCAAATAACTACAGAGGTATATCTTTGTTTCCAGTGGGTTATAAAATATTTTCAACAATACTACTAAACAAGATAGAGGCAGCACTTGATAGCCATTTGGAAGAATGTCAGAGTGGATTTAGAAAGGAGTTGCTCAGAACAGATTTTGAACCTAAAGTCCATAATTCGTCACAGACTTACAAACACCAAAGATATAGCTGTAACATTTATAGATTTTAAAAAGGCATTTGCCTCAGTTGATAGGGAAACACTAGATAAAGTGATCAGAGAATTTGGCATCACATCTAAATTAGCCACTGGACTCGCATTCGGGAGGACGACGGTTCAATCCCGTCTCCAGCCATCCTGATTTAGGTTTTCCGTGATTTCCCTAAATCGCTTCAGGCAAATGCCGGGATGGTTCCTTTGAAAGGGCACGGCCGATTTCCTTCCCCATCCTTCCCTCACCCGAGCTTGCGCTCCGTCTCTAATGACCTCGTTGTCGACGGGACGTTAAACACTAATATCCTCCTTCTCCTCTAAATTAGCAAACTTTATTCGTGAAACGCTCACAGACACCAAATCAAAAGTAACGTTTCCCTGTGAAATATCGAAGGTATTCAACATAAAAACAGGTGTATGGCAAGGTGATGGCCTGTCTCCACTCCTCTTTAACTGCGTACTAGTAAGACAATGGAAACAAAAACCAAAAGAACAGAAGCTATCACCAATCAACATGGAACTAAAAACAAACGTATTGAAATTCACTGTTAAGCGTTTGCGGATGATTTTGTCATTCTTTCTGAAAACCTAACAAATGCTGGAATACAAATAAATCTCTTAGGAGAAATAGCCAACAAAGCAGATTTAAGAATATCTGTAGAAAAAACAAAATTTATGACAAATGTAAAAAATGCTCCAGAATCCCTAGCAACAGATATTGGCCAGATAATAAGGGTAAATAAATTTAAATATTTGGGAGAAATTATCCAAGAAAATGGCTTAGAAAAATTCGCTGTAGAAGAAAGAGTGTGTAAAATAGAGGGAGCTTATGGAATAACTAGGAATGTCTACAACAAAAGTTCTCTGTCTAAAAATTTGAAGATACAGCACTACAACACAGTAGTAAAACCAGGATGTCTTTATGCAAGTGAATGTTTAGTACTGAACTACAAATTGTACAAACTTGAAGTCCTAGAAAGAAAAATCATTCGAAAAATACTTGGGCTACCAAAAAATACAGGGGTATGGAAATTAAGAAGCAATGAAGAAGTTTATCGCAACATAGAAAACAAATGAAACACTACGAAAGAGGTGACTGCTATTTTTTGGACACTTACGCAGAATGAACAGCAACAGGTTAACAAACAGATTTTTAAATATCTTTGGGGCAAGAAGTCAACAACAGCCTGGATTCAAGAAGTTGGGAAAGATTTGATAGAAACAACATAAGTGAAAATGATGCAACAGAAAGAGGGATTTTCAAGAGGAAAGTGTTAAAAATGGAAGGATTCCATGGCAAGAGGGAGAAGAAGCCAGGTCAAAATGGCTGACACCCCCAGCAGCCGACACCTCCAGTCCCGCCAGTAGCTGAGACCCAACGCAAGCACATACAGGCAGCTACTGGTGGGAAAAGCTCTTGACTTGATAAGTCTTAGCCGACCGCGGTAGCCGTGCGGTTCTAGGTGCTACAGTCTGGAACCGCGTTGTGTTGTATGCAGCCTTTGGTAAATATTACGAGTTCTACGTATTTAAGCGCTGTGGAGGAGGAGAAGGAGGAGAATGAGGAGATTAGTATTTAACGCCCCGTCGACAACGAGGTCATTAGAGATAGAGCAAACGCTCGGATTAAGGAAGGATGGGAATGGACATCGGCCGTGCCCTTTCAAAGCAGCCATCCGGGCATTTCCATGAAGCGATTTAGGGTTCAAATGGTTCAAATGGCTTTGAGCACTATGGAACATAACATCTGAGGTCATCAGTCCCCTAGAACTTGGAACTACTTAAACCTAACTAAGGACATCACACACATCCATGCCCGAGGCAGGATTCGAACCTGCGACCATAGCGGTGGCGCGGTTCCAGACTGAAACGCCTAGAACCGCTCCGTCACACCGGCTGGCGCGATTTAGGGAAATCAGGTAAGATTTAGATCTGCATGGCTGGACGCGGATTTGAACCGTCGTCCTACAGAATGCGAGTTCAATGTGCTTACCACTGCGCCACCTCGCTCGGTTTTAAGCCCTGTATAATTTATTAAAGCTACTTGGAGAGTACTGTTAACTCTTGAGATACAAGGTTTTATGACGAGTAAAATCCCGCATATTTTTAAAGCTAGTTTCGTAGCGTGTGGGGAATTAAGTCACACTTCGTTGAACGTGCACCATCTTATACCACGAACAGAAGATCTCTTTGCCATGGAACACGTGATATTTGCATATGAACTGAATTTCTTTAATGTCTTAATTGTTTTCTCTGTCTCTAAAACGGAAATTTGTGTTAACTGGCAATAGCTTCAATTTCAAAATAATATGACTTCTATGTGCTTTTTTTAATCGATTTCACTTACTTATTATTGGTGTGTAGTAAAGTAATAATGTAACAGATAGACTATTACACACAGTACTGACAAGATCGTCTCGATTGCCACGCTTTTAAATTTCAGTCGATTTCCTAGGTGCACGACAATGGAATATGTTTTAACCCTCACCCTTCTAGCGTAATTTTTGTAATTTCAGGAAAAAAGTGTGACTGCTATTATATCAGTATGGAGTAAGAAAATGTATTATACCATACCTGTATTACAGGGGCGAGTATCTGAAGATTGTTCCATGTTACAACATTCTCCGGCCGGCCGCTATAACCGAGCGGTTCTAGAAACTTCAGTCCGGAACCGCGCTGCTGCCCCAGTCGCAGGTTCGAATCCTGCCTCGGGCATGGATGTGTGTGATGTTCTTAGGTTAGTTAGGTTTGAGTAGTTCTAAGTCTAGGGGACTGATGACCTCAGATGTTACGTCCCATAGTGCTCAGAGCCATTTGAACCATTTTTTTAAAACAATCTCTCCTGCCGTCAGTTTGTTTACGAGGGAGTCATGTATATTGGAGCAAATAACAGACGGGCTACAGTGTCCTAACTTAATCCGTCATCAACCCGTTGGTTGTATGAAAACCACAGTCCTTTATAATACGTAATCATTCAGGAAGTGGTATTCTTCTGTTTTCTTTCTATCTGGGATAAGGTTCCTTACAATTTAACGTGGCGTACGTCAGCGTACATCATTAGACGAGAGGTACATTTTGCATCAGTACCATAACTCCGTGTACCCACCATTCAAATTCATATTCCTATCACAGATGGTGCGTGGGCAATGTGACTGTCGTTACGGGCCCGTGGAGGCCATAATTCCTCTTACTCTGTCGTCCTAGTGGTTATAGATCATGCGTGGTGGAGGTAGGATCGAGCACAAACTCCACAATTCAGAAATTGTCGAAGGTGGGTCCACTTATACACTTACAGTAATTTTACAAGATGCCCTTCAGGTAGGAGAGCGCGTACATATATTTAGGCGGATGAGTCCTTTGCACGTTGGCGAATGCAAATTGATGGGAAAGTTTTCATTCTCCTTTTAACTTTTTGTATGAAGCGGCTCACCTTAATGTTTGCAATTTTGTGAGTAGCCTAAGTAGAGCACATAGAGTTCCTTCATTCGGCTAAACAGCGTCGGCTCTGAATTCGTAGCAAAAAATGACTAGAAAACAAAGGCAATTACTCATCCAGGACAAAGTTGTAGATTGGAAAATACTAAAATAAACAGAGTTTGTTCATTGAAATGTGTTTTACGAAGATTAAATGTTACAGTTAGCTTAAAGGTATCTTCTGGATAAAAGAATTCGTAATTGAATATTTTTGTAACATACTTTCTTTTCTGTAAACAATTTTTCCTTACTCATTCTGTCAGTTATGGCATTTGAGATAATGCTTACCCGTTATTATAATTTTGTAATGAATAAATGGTAGTTAAGTTTAACTTAACATTGCTACACTCCTACAAAATAGCTTACTAACTTCTTGTGGGGGTGGCCAACAGAAAATCATTAGTGTTCTGCTTGTTGTGGAGTAGAAAAGTAGAGGTGCTACTGGGAAGATCAGTGTTAGTCAAGTACGGATAGTGAGCAGACAGAATTTGGGGTGACATGTGAGCCGCTGTTAGATAATAGACAGCCGGCCGCGGTGGTCTCGCGGTTCTAGGCGCGCAGCCCTGAACCGCGCGACTGCTACGGTCGCAGGTTCGAATCCTGCCTCGGGCATGGATGTGTGTGCTATCCTTAGGTTAGTTAGGTTTAAGTAGTTCTGAGTTCTAGGGGACTGATGACCACAGCTGTTAAGTCCCATAGTGCTCAGAGCCATTTTTTAGATAATCGACAATACACATTGCGTTACAAAAAAAAAAAAAAAAAAAAAAGTGAATGACCTAGAAGAAATGGTCCGATATCAATGTAACTTCGCCAATGTACACATCACTGGTGTGCATTAGTGCAATAGTGTTGTTCATGTTTAGCATTGTTACCACACCTGGAAGAGTATATAAGGGGCGTGAAAAGCGTCATACAAGGGTTAGAACTTTAATAGTGGCAACTATTTATTTACTGCTCGTACAAAATAGATACATGTTTCAAAGTTTTATGGTTCAAATGGCTCTGAGCACTATGGGACTTAACTACTGCGGTCATCAGTCCCCTAGAACTTAGAACTACTTAAACCTAACTAACCTAAAGACATCACACACATCCATGCCCGATTCAAAGTTTTACTGACGTTCTAAGTAGTCACCAGTATTGTGTATAACCCGTTGCCAGCGATGTGGAAGTCGTAGGATACCCTTAGCAGTGCCAGTTGCGTTGAAAGCTCGAGCGGCGGGGTCTATTGCCCGACGAATTAGTAGCAGTTCTGAAGCGAATGCCGTGAAGTGTTTCCATCAGTTTAGAAATCGAGTTGAACTCACGAGGGCTTAAGTCAGGGGAGTTCAGTATGTGGTATAGCACTTAGCAGCCCTATCAGTCAAAAAATTCAGTAACAAAAAAATGGTTCAAATTGCTCTGAGCACTATGGGACTCAAATTCTGAGGTCATTAGTCCCCTAGAACTTAGAGCTAGTTAAACCTAACTAACCTAATGACATCACACACATCCATGCCCGAGGCAGGATTCGAACCTGCGACCGTAGCGGTTTCGCGGTTCCAGCTTGCACTGTACGTGCTTGAGCAGTATATATATATATATATATATATATATATATACTGATGAGGCTGCTAAGAGCCATACCACGTACTGCACTCCCCTGACTTAAGGGGGGGTAGGACGTCAAACTGGCCACTGAGGTTCCTTTCATACTCTATCAGGTGTCGAAAAGGTGTATTTCACAAGAGTACACGGCGGATATGCGTCGTTCACAGTGATCACTTACATATGAGGGTTGGAACTTTAATTGTGGCAACTATTTATTTACTGCTCGTACAAAATAGATACGTGTTTCAAAGTTTTACTGACGTTCAGAGTAGTCACCAGCATTGCGTATAACCCGTTGCCAGCGATGTGGAAGTCGTAGGATACCCTTAGCAGCGCCAGTTGTGTTGACAGTTCGAGGGGTACGGTCTATTGACCGACGAAGTTGTAGCAGCTCTGAAGCGAATGCCGTGAAGTGTTTCCTTCAGTTTAAAGAAATCCAGTTGAACTTACGAGGGCTTAAGGGGGGTAGGAGGTCAAACGGACCGACTTGGAGCAGGAGAGGCACCACACGACATTTTAATTTCCACTGTCTATACTTTTACAAATAAATTCATAAAACTTTGTCAGCATGACCAGGAAGGGTTCAGAATTCACGCTCATAGCAGTGGAAGTTCAAAAATACAACAAAATATATTTTTTCTACAAGTGAAATGTCATCATTTTTTTTCACTTACTATTGGCTGCATTCGTTGTTATAGGTACAAAAAAAAATGGTTCAAATGGCTCTGAGCACTATGGGGCTCAACTGCTGTGGTCATAAGTCCCCTAGAACTTAGAACAACTTAAACCTAACTAACCTAAGGACATCACACACATCCATGCCCGAGGCAGGATTCGAGCCTGCGACCGTAGCGGTAGTGCGGTTCCAGACTGTAGCGCCTTTAACCGCTCGGCCACTCCGGCCGGCTGTTATAGGTACACTTTTCTTCATAAGTAAGGGGGATTCTTCGATGAATTTTGCACAGCATACCAACTGTACTTACAGGTGTATGAAACTCTAGAATTTCCCAAATCTATTAAAAACTGCGCTAAAAATTGAGATAATTAACCATAAAATTTGAGTTTTTTCTAAACATGAAGTTTAAAATCTAACAGCTCATTCATTTTTTCATTAATTAAATAATTTCTAGTTTCATACACGTGTAAGTATGGTTTGTATGCTATGCAAAATTCATCGAAGAATCTCTCTTACTTGTGAAGAAAAGTGTACCAATAGCAACAAATGCAGCCAATAGTAAGTGAAAAAATGATGAAATTTCACACGTAAAAGAATTTATTTTGTTATACTTTTGAACTTACATTGCTATGAGTTTTAATCCTGAATCCTTCCTGGTCGTGTTCACAAAGTTTTATGAATTTATTTGTAAAAGTATAGACAGTGGAAATTAAAATGTCGTGTGGTGCCTCTCCTGCTCCAAGTCGGTCCGTTTGACCTCCTACCCCCCTTAAGCCCTCGTAAGTTCAACTGGATTTCTTTAAACTGAAGGAAACACTTCACGGCATTCGCTTCAGAGCTGCTACAACTTCGTCGGTCAATAGACCGTACCCCTCGAACTGTCAACACAACTGGCGCTGCTAAGGGTATCCTACGACTTCCACATCGCTGGCAACGGGTTATACGCAATGCTGGTGACTACTCTGAACGTCAGTAAAACTTTGAAACACGTATCTATTTTGTACGAGCAGTAAATAAATAGTTGCCACAATTAAAGTTCCAACCCTCATATGTAAGTGATCACTGTGAACGACGCATATCCGCCGTGTACTCTTGTGAAATACACCTTTTCGACACCTGATAGAGTATGAAAGGAACCTCATTGGAGCTCTCCAGTTGGACAACTAGTCGATTTGTGAGGCGTACGGATGTGACAGTGGTCTTACGTTGGACTGTATGGGAACGTGGGACAGGCATACTCGTAGTCAAGTTTCCGGTCTATCACGTTACACCGCCACAAGGAAGAGCTGCTGTGTTGTGCGCAAAGCACATCATAACAACTTTACAGCTACACCCGCCAACCGAGAACAGGTAATGGACTCCTGGTAACACTCTGCGTCACCTCGCACCACCGGTCAGAGACTAGCAACAGCCCATTCATAGGCTGCCATTAACACCGCAACACAAACAGCTGTGTTTGGAGTGGTGCCGCAACCGGGATGCGTGGACTGGTAATGAATGCTGTTGCGTTGTGTGCAGTAATGAATCACGGTTATGCACAACACTGTATGACCATCGACTGCGATAAGTTACAGTCTCCCACATTTTAGAGAGGCTTAGCGGTGTTACACCTGGCGCCATGTTGAAGGAAGCCATCGGGTATGCCTTCAGGTCACGGCTTCTAATGACTGAGGGAACTCTGACGGCACAATGGCCCATTACGGAAATCCTGTGTCTACGAGTGTTACTTGCCACGTGACAGTATCTTGGTGAGGTGGCACGTGTCTCCATGGACTGCCTGCATGATGTTGAGGAGCTCCCGTGGCCAGCAGCACCCCGAGATCTGTCATCCATAGAGCATGTGGAAGACGAACTCAGACGATAACTTCATCCCAATGCGAGTACCCATGATATCAAGAACCAGTTACAAACGTTGTGAGCCAGATTGCCTCAGGAGAGGAAACGACGCCTTTATGACACTCTTGCCAACCGCATTACTGCCGGTGTGGCCGTGCGGTTAAAGGCGCTTCAGTCTGGAACCGCGTGACCGCTACGGTCGCAGGTTCGAATCCTGCCTCGGGCATGGATGTGTGTGATGTCCTTAGGTTAGTTAGGTTTAATTAGTTCTAAGTTCTAGGCGACTGATGACCTCAGAAGTTAAGTCGCATAGTGCTCAGAGCCATTACACTATCCGATATATGAACAGAGTTGCAAGTTGAAAGCACTTTCAAGCACAAAGCACTTGCAAGCACAAAGCACTTTCCGCAATCACAGCAATGTGTATGTGAGGCAATAATATATGAATTCCAACAAAAAAATATTTGATTACATTCCATTCTAAATTAATGATACTACAATATAACCCACAGGATCTACGGGACCCAGCTTATGTAAATATGTGGCAAAAAGAAGAAATACTAAGTGACACTTAAAACTAGGTACAGATTTCTAATAGTACCCTTAATGCATTATTGAGTGTTCCAAGCGAGCACACGTGATGAATGGGGGATCAATCTTAAGTTTTACATACGGCAATTAATAGTTAAAACTCTCTCCGGGTCCACTGGACCTAGGGTATGCGTATTACTGTTAATTGCATCATTGTTCTCGCAGATTAATCATCTATTTACGTATGAGATACTCTCCCTCTCCCAGACCTTCGTTGAACATTTCGTATCACATTTCAGATTCCTTTTTTTTTGTCTTGTTCACGAGCTACATCCAGGTGGAGATGCAGGAAAAAATCACAGCACATTAGAAATGTTGTGGCTGAATATACTGACACAAAAAAACACTGTACTGCTGTTTTAAACTTATTTCATCTCTAAGTGCGTTAGTATTTATCATTAACCGTAATAACGTCTGCTCTATAAATTCTCCCTGAATCATAATGTTACTGGATGGTCTTTCCAATTTTCCACTTCATATCCTTACTTTTTCAACAATCTGTGTAGTATCTTCCTCAAATCCATTTGATGACATGACGTAATCAACAATATCCTTTAACTATTCTTAATTCTGCCTTCGATGCCGATAGCAGATTTCCTTCTAACCATGGATGCTCTGTTCTTTCCCTATAAACTCGACAGAAATGAAGACACTCAATACCTTACGTATAGTCATAGCTTCTTATACATAGTCCAGTCACTTTGATGTGACCACTATCAAAAACCTGTCAAAAACCTTTTGCTGCTCTAGACTTGCAGGAAGAGAGTCAATGATGTTCTAGAAGGTACTGACAGGTATATGGAGCAATACCGACTCTAGTGCCGTGACCGGCTGCAATAGGTTTCTTGGTTGAGGATCCACTGCACGAACAGCCTGATCGAGGTGGTCCTATATATTCTCGATTGTGTTTAAATCCTTTGAGGTTGGTGGCCATGAGAGTACGGTAAACTCATGCTGGTGCCCTTCGAACCGCGCACGACATTGTGGACTGTGTGACACGTTGCATTGCCCAGCTGGGAAAGGCCACCGTGCCGAGGAAAAATAAAACGTTTATTGGTGTGCACATGGTCCCTAAGAATAGAAGCATACTTGTGTTGACTGATTGTGCCTCCCACAATGACGAGGTCGCTCAGGGAATGCCATGAAAACATTTTGCAGGCCAAACGTCCCTCCACTGGTCTAGACCCTTCTGATGATTGTTGCAGGGTGTTTTGTTTCTGTCCGATGGAGCCTAAAACGTGATTCATCTGAATAGCCACCTATCATCACTCATTGGACGTACAGTTTTGGTACTGGGATGTAATTTCCAGCCCTCGTTGTCGATGAACGGCAGTCAGCATCGGTGTATGAACCAGGCGCCTGCAGCAGATGCCGGTAGGCAGCAACGTGCGCTGAACGGTCGTTGAGGAGACACTGTTGGTAGTTTCTTGGTCCATTTGGGTGGTCAGCTGCTCAACAGTTGCACATCTGTTCGCCAATACACATCACTTCAGCCGTCGTTCACCTCTGTCATCAGTGGCCTGTGCCGCAACGCATTTTTCTGGCCGCTGGTTTTGGGTAGGGCCATTTTCCCAAGTACGATATACTTTAACCACGGCAGCGCATCAGAAGTTTACAGACTTAGCCGTTTCGAAAGTGCTTCCACACTTGGCTTGAAAGCCAATGATCATGCCTTTTTGGATGTCAGATAAATCGCTCCATTTCCTGATTACGAGAACGATTGCACCGTTTAATGCGTCGTTTGGACATACTTCACATTCCCTCCACTGGTAGTGGTGCCACCCGCCGTCTGTGAGTGGTTATTGAGCGTAGGCTGTGGTCACGTTAAAGTAACTGGATAGTGTACATATCGCCTATCTTACTATTTCACCTTGTTTTCATGCAGCATCCTGATATATTGTGGTTAGAATTTGAATAATCACTTTCTCCTCTGTAATTCCCAAAATTCTTGAGACACTGCGTTGTCAGATACCTTGTTTGCTCTATGAAGCACTGGTATAGTGCCTTACGTTACCCAAGCTGGACCTTGATTTGAAAACTGTGAGTGTTTATGATATGAAAGAAATTTTAAAACAATTGTCTGTGACAGTTACTTTTATTTTATCATTCGACGCATTTCGGGAACTTACACTTGCCTTTCGAGGAGGACCAGTAGATTAAAGAAACTTTCTTTTCTTGTATGTTGCTATTTCTCTGCCTTACACTTCATTTCGAATAGTTTCCAGCAGAAAGAACACTGCAGATTGTTAAAAAGATATACATTTTTATCGCTATGTAGTATACATGAACACAAAACAAAAGTAAAAACAACTCACAGATCGCGAAGGACAATAAATACAGTGCTTTCACAAGGTACTATGTTCCTACGCCTATACGTTCTCTGAACTTATAACGTATTGGTATTTTAAACCCACAGAATACTGTACTGCTGATCATACAAACTGTTCTGTGATTTGTCAGCAATCTGAAAAGAATACGTTGAACACGATCACGTAGTTTTCGGGAAAGTTTTTAGAGTTTCATTAACGAGTTCTTGGATGTCATTCTTATTCCACCTTACTCACTTCAATGAAAAAGAATCACTAAGCAATTTCCATGTTACTGAATATATTTATATGAAGGAATTCCATTACTTACATTGATTCTGATTAGATCAACTGTGTCTCTGACAGTAATAATTTTGAGATAACTTTTGTTTTAGCAGCACTTCTTTTTCCGTATTTAATTGGATTGAAAAGTTATTTATGGTACCAAGAAAGCACCTATCAAGTTTTCAAATAATGTTTGATTTCGATGTAATTTATTTAATCGTATGGCTAGGGCCCCTCGTCGGGCAGACCGTTCGCCGGATGCCGGTCTCTCAATTTGACGCCACTTCGGCAACCAACAGTCGATGAGGATGATAGGATGATGATGACAGCACAACATCCAGTCCGTGGGTGGAGAAAATTCTTTAGATGCACTTCTGATAGGCCACTGTAGCGAAAAGTAATACGTGAATACATTCCCAGTGTCAAAATTCAAAATAGCGGTAGCAGTTGCTAATAACGTGCATCTGATTTGCAAGTATAGCACAAATTTTGAATTTACAAACGTTATTGATAATTAGCGATCTTTTTGTAAATTTTAATACATAATAAATAACACTATGCAAAATTTCGAGGATATTTCATTTATTTGGGTAAACACCACTGCATCAATAACTTGTAAGGAAGTAATTGTTTCCAAAAGGCTGTTGGGTTAATTAGTAATTTAATTAGCATTACTTGTCAGTTTCTGGCTTAGATCGTGTTCAGTTGCACGATTGGGAAGTACATGTATATCTAATGTTACAAGCCGTACGTATTTGCACAGTCATAAAAGGATATAACACAGAATAAACAGGCAGAAACCACACACGTGTAGCTGCTTGCAGTCCTACCACATGTGTTTACAGTTCATGTAACTCTTAATATATATTTGCTAGGAGAATGCGTCTGCAGCCACTTGTACACTTGACTATGAGCAAAGCCAGAAACTGGTCAGTAACGCTACATAAGATACTAAATTAATCAAATAGCTGGTGAAAATGATGTCTTTCTTCCATAAATCTTAACTCAAATCTTTATCACCTATGAACTTTATCTCTTTATTTTGTACTCATACACAATTATGTATGTTTCCCGTTTTTTTTTATATTCGTTAATTAATACCACCTCACTTAACGACACTATACTTAGCTAATTTTCTCAGGCACCTCTCTAGATCTACATCCACATGTACTCGTAATTCAGTATAGGTCTTAGTCTATCAGTAGAACCGATTTGTCCTCTTACTGCATTTTTTTTAGAGAAGTGTCAATCTTAAGCTACCCAGTAACCCGAACCTAGTTCTTTGTCTACTAGCAAGACGGATTTGTGCTCTTACTGTCTTTAATGTAGAGAAGTGCCAATCTTAAACTACCCAGTAACACGTACTTTTGCTACTACGCTTTGCATATAACCTCATTCTCTCAATGATAACGCTGTTTTCTTTCCCAGTGGAGCGAACTCGTTTAAATGGCTCTGAGCACTATGGGACGTAACTGCTGAGGAAATCAGTCCCTTAGAACTTAGAACTACGTAAACCTGACTAACCTAAGGACATCACACACGTCCATGCCCAAGGCAGGATTCGAACCTGCGACCGTAGCGGTCGCGCCGTTCCAGACTGTAGCGCCTAGAACCGCTCGGCCACTCAGACCGGCAATGGAGCGAACTGATTGCGTGAAGTACTGTTACTGTTTGTGTATCAGCTCCTCCCAATGATAAAAAAATACAACACCTCTAAGGAATTTGTTCAGCGGTATTTGAGTGTGTACTGAATAGTTGTATTGCTAATGACTCATTGTTCACAGTCATTGCCGATGAGATGACGTTGAGGAGGCCTCTCTGTGCACCCTCTTATTTGACTCTGCAGGCTGTTTATGCACCCTCTTATTTTACTCTGCGGGCTGAGTTTAAAGGTGAAGAGTGTTTACTGCATTCATTCTAGGATACAGCCATACCCCACCAACGAGAACGTGAGTATGTTTCAGATATTTGTAACGGGTCTCGCCAACTGAAGACGCGTGGGGTATGATGAAGGGAGAACGTCCTCGTTCTCTAGAGCGTGCAAGAACCTTTGCCGGACTGCAACAAAACGCGCAAAACGCTTGGGAAAATCAGTCGCAAGATGCCATTCGGCATCTTTATGATCCGTTGCATATAAGAATACACGCCTGCATTGTCACCAGAGGGGGCTACACTGTGAACTGACGGGACTGTTTGGACATCCTTTACTGTGACACGTATGTTTCATTTCGTGTGAATTTCTTATCATATATTCCTGCAACGATGAACTGCCTGCCACATCACTTGCCAATAAAACAGCCTTTTTCTTGAGGGTGTTGCTACTGTTTGTTCCTGCAGTATAGGTACGTAGCTCCAATTGCAGTAGGAAGTTGCGATATTATTATATAACCGTCGGTTTAATTTTTTGCTGTTCGTAATTTTCGAGCTAACTATGAAAAAATGTTGATACCATCTCTAAAATGCACAACAGACAACACAACAAAGGAATGTAGTTATTAAGATACTCTGCTTGTATTCGAGCAGAGTGGGGTTGATATCACCAGTGGACCATTCTGATTTATATTTCTCGATACATCCATGAATTATTTAAGAATTATACTACTATGGTTTCGTTGAAACTGACACTGCCGACACCTCTCCCGTCGCTGTCAAATCCTATCTAGAGCTGTTACCTTGATGTCGGAAAAACCATATAGTTCCACTATTTTTAGCATTAAAGGGAAACAAAGTACATAATGTGCTCTTTATAATAAGAAGAAGTGAGAAGTAATAATAATAATAACAATAAGTAAGTCTTTAATCCATGAAACGCTTTGTACAAAGTTACTTCATAACCAAATATGTTACTATACCAACTTATTTTTATGCACCTGTCATAGTTGTCCTAATTTAATACGTCTACGTATCAGTTATGAGGACGCGGCGAGATGAAATGGCCAAGTAATTTCAAGTCCTTTGAAACAATCACGCCTATTGTACGTTGGGCCACCGCGCTTCTCTAAGAATATTTCGGCGAGCCGCCTGTGAAGGCGTATCGTTTAACCGATTAATTGCGGCAGCCGCTTGTCACTTCCTAATGAAGGCAGTTTTTACAGTACTCGTAACCCAGCAGCCATCTGTGCTACGCCGACACTTACCAGCTGTCGGCAGCGCGCTCCAGACAGCCTGCCTAAGCCGACCCTCGTGCTGTGTGTGGCTAGAGAGGAGGTGGCAGCTAATGTTGCTTGCTGCATAAACAAAAGTAATTACTGGTCTTTGTTTCAGTTAAGTGCCTCGACATAAAAACAGAGTGGCAGTGCAACAGCTGCGTAAGAACAGTAGTTAGAACATCTTTCTTGGCGCGCGGTAACATCACGCTACTAGCGTCGGATGATTATCTGTTTCGTCGTTTTTATTTGAACTGCGTGAATTTTTTAATAGCCAATAGTAAGTATAAGATGTCTCCGTAACAAACACTGAATTCTGCCTTCAAACTATCCGAACACGCCCTCCATCCGTTGAGTCTGAGGTCTCTCCTAGAAGACAACGAACAGACAGACAATAAAAAAAGTGTTACTTTTGTTAATGAATGTCATTCTCAGTAAAGAAGTCTCTTATATGACAACTGTTGCAAATCTTTACAATGTGTAGTCTTCTTAACAGTTACTATGAAGTGAATAATTCAAACTGCTGTAAATAACTTCTTAATTTCTGAATTGTGTAGTTCGTATCTGTCAAGAATTCATCTGACACGATGTTCGTTAGCACAAAAACGACATCTACACTTATTCAGTACTACAACGCAGCTGCTTCAAACTTATATTGCTACTGCAGACATTATCCGATCCCTGTAAAGATTCTAGTCTTGCCAGAAATTGTAGCAAGTAAACGAAACCAAATGGCTCATAAAGAGATGAGACGATTGTGGTACAGAATTGTAAGTACCTTTCTTGCCAGATATTTAATGTTTTGCTGCACTTCAAACCGTTCTTTATATGTTGCCTTTTTTTGGTAGAACAGGGGTGTCTGCCTCCACTAACTCTGAGCTCATTAACAGAATCCAGGGAGGCTGTCCTGCTTAGCAGCTACCTTGCCTATACGCTGCAGTAACGCCCTCAAACGGAAATTTTCTGATCGCCCCATGAAACTCGTGCAACCCACTGATAAGTTAAAGTACCGCGCGAACTGAGTTTTTTCAATTTGAAGGCGAACAACACCTCAACACTCCATGCTGAGTTGGTGGAAGTGTACGACATTATTGCACCATCATGTGATACAGTGGTTAGGTAGCGCAGATGCTTCGTTGTGGTCAAACAAGATTGAATTCAAGAGTGATGTGGCAGACTAGTGTAGAACCAAGGGGTCCTGCTTCTTAAATGATAGGCGTATCACACTCGAGACGAGAGGGATATAAGGGAAAATCAGGCACGGTCCCGTTTTCAACATCTTAGACGCAATGGCACCGCATTCAAAATTTTACCAGTGTGCTACAATATTGCAAAAATGAACAGATTGTGTCTCACTATGTAGTCATGATAGGTGCGACTTAATATTGTTGTGATATTAGTATTACCTAATGTACTAATATCGAGTATCTTGTTTATAAGTTTACGATTTCCGCTGCGCTCTTTTACTGATGAATTAATATATCCTACATCTTTTACTCCCCATGAATCCCATGCATTACTTTTTCCAAGTAACGCACATGGAAAGCCAATAACTGCACTGTGAACATCACACCTGCAGTTCCAACTATTTTAAAGCGCTTCCACACGAAATTTCCTCGTAGACTCGCTTTTTTTTACCACTACCCACAGCCTTTTGACTTACAAGAGTAGTAATCCTAACTAAATTGAATGAATTTTATGTATATTGACTGCACTATTTAAATATATTTAAATTTTACAACTAATAATTAAACATTTTAGGGAATAAAATAAAATTCAAAAATTATAGCAAGAAGAATCGAACTGAGCCACTGAATTTCCATTCACTGCGCTTCACCACTTTGCCACAGCATCATGGTCAAAAATCCCTTATTGTCTACTTGTAAAGCCTTAGAGAGCGTTTTACCTTTTCTTATGGCCGACTACTGTGAAATATTCTAGGAACTTGAGAGGGATATCAACCTAATCGTAGTTTGAGCCAGATCGAGGGATGAGGTCTACTTAACTCATTAACTCACATAATCCTCCAATGAACTACTGGAAAACGGTCTCTTTAGGAGACCATCTACAGAATTCGTCGTATTGCTTTAATGACGACATTGTGTTGTGAGCAACGTAGCACTCTTAGTGAAGGCAGGGATAACGTCACGTCAGGCATGAATAGTCGAAAGCAGATAGCTGTGTCCCTTCTGTTAGGTGACCGTAGCACAGCTGAACATCATTTCAGCACTCGATATTGGTTTATAGTTACCACAGAGAGAGCGCTACAAAACATGTTTCCGTTCCTTTTACTTGCATGCCAGTAAATATTCTAAGAGAAGTGGTGTAATGTAATGCAATTCCCGGCTAGCTTTCGAAGAGAAATGGCATAATTTTAGTGTGACATTTACAGTGTGCTGTGGAACAAATAGTGCTGTAGCACATGGTCACCGGCCGCCACTGCTTGCATGACATTTGGAACATGACACTGGGTTCAGCGATTACTCACACTCCCTCAGAAAGACCGCAGAACCGAGCCAGTGAAAGTGATGAACTATGTCAGGTCAATTCAGATAAATTCTTTATCTGTCTAATCACCATGAACGAGTGCCGAGTGCATCACAACGACGTCGAGACGAAGGGGCAAAGGAAACAGTGGGAACATATAAATTCACCACCGTCAAAATGCCAAAAACCAATCCATCACTGGGCAAAGGCATGCTGAGGATTTTTTGGGACATTCATGGTGTGGTGCTAACAATTAAGCTTTTTTTTTGTTTTTTGGTCATCAGTCTACTGACTGGTTTGATGCGGCCCGCCACGAATTCCTTTCCTGTGCTAACCTCGCAATTAAGCTCGCAAGGGCAAACCGTCGCTCGAGTACTTTACTAAATCTCCGGGCGAGGTTACGCGAGGATGCCAAGACGAATCTTTGCGGGAAGCTGTCCCCCACTCATTATCCTCCTGACGCGTCGTTCAGTGAATTCTTCAGTTTTCGTCGGAAGAAGAAACTATTGCGTGGCAGACATTTTCAGAACTACGAGTAGGTTATCGTCGAGGTAGAATGTTTCCTAAACAGGGAAACTGGACACTTCTGTCAATCGGTGGCAAGTTCCTATGGGACCAAACTGCTGACGCCATCGGTCCCTAGGCTTACCCACTACTTTATCTAATTTAAACTAACATACCCTAAGGACAACACACTCACCCATGTCCGAGGGAGGACTCGGACCTCCGACGGGGGAAGTCGCGAGAACTGTGGTAAGGCGGTAGCCGCGCGGCAGGAGACTTCTGCAATCAGTATCTCCACCAAACCACTTGCCGTTGAGAAAATTGTGTCGCATTGAAGGTGAATATACTGAAAATGAGTAATACCGTAACTAAGTTCCATGGCTGCAGTTTGATTTCTTAAGATGGTCATTAAAACGGTATCACCACGTATCAATCAGAAGTCAGGGAGGCATGCGTCGCTGTTATAATTTTCAGACTGCTCCCAGATGAAGACGTAACTTGTCGGTTTGAGTCCACCAATGGCATGCGGTTTCTACGTGACGATTATTTTGGGTGTCTGCGAGTGAGTTAAAAGGGCCAAACAGTATGACGCAGGGAACAGATATTAATTTATGTCACTCGCATGGACTACGGTTAAAGTGGCACCCCCTCTTTAGGAATAAAAAGTATGAAAGACTAATGCTTTAACGTACAGATCAATAAAACACCAAAGACTAGCTGTATTGTGCAATAATTGGGTGTGAAATAGGCCGTGATCTTTTCAATCAAACGATCCCAGCAAGCGTCCAAATTGGTTTAAGGAAACCTTGAGGAACCCAAGACGTACTGCAGAACGGCGTTCTGAACTCTTCTCTAGACGATTTACAGCAGTAGAGATGGACGATAATGTGTAAGAGTAGAAAACTGGCCTTTTCAATTAGTTAAATGAATCAGTAAATCATATCGATCATATATGTACTAATAACAGATTATTCGAAAAATATTTTATGACAATGTTTAATTTTAGTTCTTTAAAGTGGTATCTAGGCTGTCAGTAGTATTGCGCAATATTCCGTATTGTGCAATATTACTGACCGTCTATGGACTACATTGGAGGTTGTACATTACACTGTGCAATGCACTGTGGTGACTACAGTCGTTGGATAGCGATATTGACTTATCCAGATGGCGACAGTATCGCGTACACAAGATATCAAAAGGCAGTGCACTGGTGCAGCTGTCATTTGTACTCAGGTTATTCGTATAAAACGTTTACGACGTGATTATTGGCGCATAACGAGAATTAAGAGACTTTGAACGCGGAACGGCCTTCATTTAACGAACGAGAGCAACGGCGTTTGAGTAGAGTTGTTAGTGCTGATACACAAGCACCACTGCGTGAAATAACCGCAGAAATCAATGTGGGACGTATAACGAACGTATCTGGTTGGACAAAATTTGGCGTTAATGGGTTATGGCAGCATATGACCGATGCGAGTGCCTTTGCTAAAAGCACATCACTTACAGCACCTCTCTTGGGCTGGTGACCATATCGGTTGGACCTTAGTCGACTGGAAAACCGAGACCTGGTCAGACGAGTCCCGATTTCAGTTCCTAAGAGCTGATGGTAAGACCCCACGAATCAATGGACTCAAGTTGTCAAAAAGGTACCTTGTAAGCTGGTGGTGACTCCATAATGATGTGGGCTGTGTGTCCTGGGTCCTCTGGTCCAACTGAACTGATCACTGACTGGAAATGATTATGTTCAGCTACCTGGAGACCATTTGTAACCATTCATGAACTTCATGTTCACACGATAATGTGCCATGTCACTAGGCCACAGATGTTAGCGATTGGCTTGAAGAACATTCTGGGTAATTCGAGCCAATAATTCGGGCAGCCGGATGACCCGGAGTAAATTCCATCGAACGTTCATGGGACATAACCGAGAGGTCAGTTCGTGCACAAAATCCTTCACTGGTAACAATTGCGCAATATTGGACGGCTATAGGGGCAGTGTGGAGTAATATTTCTGTAGGGGACTTCCAAAGGCTTGTTGAGTCCATTCCAAGTCGAGATTCTACACTACGCAGGGAGAAATGAGGTCCGACACGATATTAGGAGGTATCTTAAGACTTTTGTCTCCTCATTGTATACTGATGGTGCTACTGTAATTAGATTTTCACTGTGCAAAATAGTGTAATCCTATAGTCTCTGGCTAGTATTGTATTTCTTTGTAGGCTCAATCCCGTACACGCCAGACGGTTGTGTTACGCTATTTGAATTGTTCTGAAAACCGAATCGTGGAAACGGCTACGAAATCAATGGAACGCGCCTTTATGTTAGAATTGCTAGAAATCTGCAGAGGTTTGCCGGGCTTGTGGTGCACAAAATCAAACAAATAAAGTTACTTCCAGCAGAAAATACAGGGAAAATCTCGAAACTGATAAGCTACAATTAGTAAAGAAGTTAAATTCATTGCGGCCTAACATTTGAAAGTGCAATGAAAAGATGTGCTAGAGCTGACGAGCTAAACGAGCAAATATTTTAGTGCTTTTGATGATTTGAACTACTTGTAAGGGGAAGAAGTTCCTTCTAATTAAAATACAACTACAATTTCAGAATTAAATAAATTCTCATTACCTTTATGTAATGTTTTGAGCTCTGTATACTGACGGAAAAAGACGCGAAACCAAAAAATAATTAATGTAGAGTAATGAAATTTCGGGAATGCATTTTTCTATGTAACATATGTAAGTGATTAACAATGCAAGGTCACATGTTAATGTAAGCGTGAGATAAGCCATTGAAAATGTGAAATGCTGGTACAATAATAACCGGTGTAACTGCCAGAATGTTGAACTCAAGCATGCAGACATGCATGCATTGGGCTGTATAGGTGCCGGATGTCACTTTGTGGGACGAAGTTCCATGCCTGTTGCACTTGGTTGGTCCATACAGGGACGGATAGTGCTGTTTGTGGATGCCACTGAAGTTGTCGTCCAATGATATCCCATATGTGCTCCATTGGGGACATATCCGGTGATAGATAAGGCCAAGGAACCAGGTAACATGTCGTCACTCTGTAGAATATGTTAGGTTACAACAACGGTAGGTGGGCGTCAGCAGACTGATGTACAAATCAGCAGTCAGGGCAAGTGTTATATACTTACGAGAGTGTTCCTGCTGTCATACGAAATCGTATCCCACACCATAAATCCACGTGCGGGTCCGGTGTGTCTAGCACACAGACAGGCTGGTTGCAATTCTCAACTGACTACCTGCTAACCAACACTCAGCAGCCTCTGGCACCGAGGCAGAACCATCTTTCATCATTAAATACACTCCTAAAAATTGAAATAAGAACACCGTGAATTCATTATCCCAGGAAGGGGAAACTTTATTGACACATTCCTGGGGTCAGATACATCACATGATCACACTGACAGAACCACAGGCACATAGACACAGGCAACAGAGCATGCACAATGTCGGCACTAGTACAGTGTATATCCACCTTTCGCAGCAATGCAGGCTGCTATTCTCCCATCGAGACGATCGTAGAGATGCTGGATGTAGTTCTGTGGAACGGCTTGCATGCCATTTCCACCTGGCGCCTCAGTTGGACCAGCGTTCGTGCTGGACGTGCAGACCGCGTGAGACGACGCTTCATCCAGTCCCAAACATGCTCAATGGGGGACAGATCCGGAGATCTTGTTGGCCAGGGTAGTTGACTTACACCTTCTAGAGCACGTTGGGTGGCACGGGATACATGCGGACGTGCATTGTCCTGTTGGAACAGCAAGTTCCCTTGTCGGTCTAGGAATGGTAGAACGATGGGTTCGATGACGGTTTGGATGTACCGTGCACTATTCAGTGTCCCCTCGACGATCACCAGTGGTGTACGGCCAGTGTAGGAGATCGCTCCCCACACCATGATGCCGGGTGTTGGCCCTGTGTGCCTCGGTCGTATGCAGTCCTGATTGTGGCGCTCACCTGCACGGCGCCAAACACACATACGACCATCATTGGCACCAAGGCAGAAGCGACTCTCATCGCTGAAGACGACACGTCTCCATTCGTCCCTCCATTCACGCCTGTCGCGACACCACTGGAGGCGGGCTGCACGATGTTGGGGCGTGAGCGGAAGACGGCCTAACGGTGTGCGGGACCGTAGCCCAGCTTCATTGAGACGGTTGCGAATGGTCCTTGCCGATGCCCTAGGAGCAACAGTGTCCCTAATTTGCTGGGAAGTGGCGGTGCGGTCCCCTACGGCACTGCGTAGAATCCTACGGTCTTGGCGTGCATCCGTGCGTCGCTGCGGTCCGGTCCCAGGTCGACGGGCACGTGCACCTTCCGCCGACCACTGGCGACAACATCGATGTACTGTCGAGACCTCACGCCCCACGTGTTGAGCAATTCGGCGGTACGTCCACCCGGCCTCCCGCATGCCCACTATAGGCCCTCGCTCAAAGTCCGTCAACTGCACATACGGTTCACGTCCACGCTGTCGCGGCATGCTACCAGTGTTAAAGACTGCGATGGAGCTCCGTATGCCACGGCAAACTGGCTGACACTGACGGCGGCGGTGCACAAATGCTGCGCAGCTAGCGCCATTCGACGGCCAACACCGCGGTTCCTGGTGTGTCCACTGTGCCGTGCGTGTGATCATTGCTTGTACAGCCCTCTCGCAGTGTCCGGAGCAAGTATGGTGGGTCTGACACACCGGTGTCAATGTGTTCTTTTTTCCATTTCCAGGAGTGTACAACTGACCACCACCCTGCCGTCCAATGAGCTCTCGCTTGCCACCACTGAAGTCGCAAGTGGCAATGGTTTGCGGCCAGTGGAGTGCACGCTGCAGAGCATCTGACTCGGAGCTTTCCTTGAAGTAACCAGTTTGTAAGAGTTCGTTGTGTCACTGTGGTGCCAACTTCTGGTCACATTGCTGCTGCATAAGCAGTACAATGCGCAAGAGGCCTACGCCGAAGACGGTGGTCCTCCCTCTCGGTACTGCCACATGGTCATCCAGAGTCCGGTCTTCTTGTGACAGTACATTCTCGTGATCACCGTTGCCATCAGTCATGTACAATGTCTACATTCCTGTCAAGTCTTTCTGAAATATTTTAGAAGGAACTTCTCGTAGCCCTGTTACACGACCTCATTCAAACTCAGGAGGTGTTGATAATGACATCTGTGTCGCCTTACAGACATTATTGACTAGCATCAGCTCACAACGTCCAGTCTCAAAGATAACTAACGTATACTCACAGTGGTGCAACTATTGCAATTTCAATAGATATAATCTTTCAGATGAAGAACCACGTCTACCAACTTTCGTTTATGTGGCAAAGCTCCTTCTTGATGCTGCGATGTTTTTCCCGTCAGTGTATAATAGTTGTCCACGTTTTCATTACGACTGCGCTTATTGAATGTTGTGATTTTCCACTAATGAATTTTAGTTCTTCAAATGTGTTTCCTCTATCCAAACAGCATATGATAATAGACAGGTACTGAGTTGTAAGAATTGCAATTGAGTATCCTTTTTCTTAGCTGTATGTGTAACCATTTACAAAAGTTCATCAGTTGAGCTAGCGTCCTCCCTCAGAAATTTGTGGTATTCAGTTGATTCCTTTATCTTCAAGTTACCCAGTAAATTTTCGTATGTCAGCCATCCTCCCTTCCCGAACCACTACTTCACCCATCTATCTCGTATTTTCTTTTTCCGAGCGCAAGCCCCGGGGACAAGGACCAAATAACAGCTGCCGTCCACATCAGCCATTTCTGCACCTCCGAGATTCGACATGAAGTTCGTGCAATATCAGTTCGCTGCGAACTAATGGCTGGAGCCCACTATCAGCTTATTGCACAAGTCGAATATTACTATACACTATTATTCACAGTCCAGGAACCGCGTAAACAATTTCTCTAAAATTACTTTTTATGATAATAAGGTTTGTTCTACTAAAAATAAAGTGATACTATGACTCTTACATTCCTCTTTCTGTAACTTACAATAGTTGCTCAGTTTTATGAAATACTTAACTACCATTGTTTATTTTTAGCAAAACAGTTGTTAGTAAAGCTAATTAATGACTTTGTTTCAAACACAGGTACTGTAGTGAATACTGTTACAAGAACCAAAATTTTTCAGGAAGTCAACTAGGGAACCGTCATTTACGAATCTTTTTTCCACTGATTTGTGCTGTGTCCCATGCCTTAGGAAACAGTCTTTCAGAAGGAACAGAGGAATCCACTAATACCAGATGTTTACGAGCCACACCAAGCATGACAGCACACACTGCCTCATCGTCTTTCTAGGCTTTGCTAAGGAGGTAATTTTCGGTCGATTACAGCTTCACGTAAATACAGTTGAACTTCAGAAATTAAATTCTGGCTATTTGCTGTTACTGGGGCAGGGCTCTACTGTACTGCATGAATGTTCCACAAATCATCTCCTGCAGCAGCTAGTAACTGCACTAGTGATTCTTCGACCTCGGCTAATTTCTGTGTCTGCTTCTTCTGAACAAAAGTATTTAACATCATAATGTCACTACTTACTACAAAGGGACCTTGAGAATGGAGGATCTAGACTACGCATACTGATAACAACTTGGGCTTCTCAACATTCTGAAAGCGTTTTTCATGTATATATAGACGGCAAGACATCACTCAAGAGGCTTTAAAATAAAAAAAAGGAGATACTGAAATGATTAATCGTAAGGATCATGTGTTACGTAAAATTAACTGATGTGAAAGAAATATCGATATATTCACATTCAATCACCAAAATAATTACGATTAATCAATTAATTGTCAACCCCTTTTTTAGAGTCGATTGCCTCATATACTGCACCAAATTATTTATTTCTAGGATAGAAAAGCTCGAATGAGTAGGTTGTTATTTAAAATAGGTCAATGACATTTGGAGACAAAATTCAGTGAAAGTCTAATCGAGTTGATTAAAAATGAGGTTATCCGTTCATGTACGAAAGGATTACGTTCTAGAGATGAAATGCCCAACGAGACACAAAGCGAACTATACCGCATATATTACTTTGAAGCTATTGGTTGTTACGCGTTGGTGATTCACTGGTTTTCGAGTTAGAATTTTTCCCATACGCTGTGATACGTTTCATCAAAGTAGAACAGTCCTGTAGCACTGGACATGCAGTTTACTACAGAAGTGTTAGCAGTAATGCTACGGGCACCTGGAACTCTTTATTGATGTACCAAGTAAGTGGCACACGTTTTTTACATCACTTGACCGACGTCATTGACCTAGTGACATAATCAGTTTTATCAGTCACATCATCATTTTTATCAGTGACATCGTTATGCCTATCAGCAAGAAGCCATACCGCAGTTTCCAACCTATCCCGTTCTTCCAACCAATAACAACGGAGTATTAAATTTGAAGAGCCAAAAAAATTTCAGGATGGTGGAAATAACCTATATGTGTTAGTGTAAAATTAAAACCCTCTCAGCCGGCCGTTGTGACCGAGCGGTTCTAGGCGCTTCAGTCTGGAACCGCGCGGCCGCTACGGTCGCAGGTTCGAATCCTGCCTCGGGCATGGATGTGTGTGATGTCCTTAGGTTAGTTAGGTTTAAGTAGTTCTAAGTTCTAGGGGACTGATGACCTCAGATGTTAAGTCCCATAGTGCTCAGAGCCAAAACCCTCTCACCCCCCCCCACCCCCCACCCCAATCCGTTAAAATATGAGATCTCCGACATCGCTGAGGCCAAAAACAGATCCTACAAGGAAGGAATCAACGACGACTGAAGAGAATCGTTCAGCCTGAGAGGCGAGCAACACTTCCACAAACTGCTGCAGACTTAAATGGTGCTCCATCAACAAGTGTCAGCGCGCGAACCATTCAATGAAACAATATCCCTATGGGCTTTCGGAGCCGAAGGCCCACTCGTGTGCCTTGATGACTGCACGACACAAGACTTTACGCCTCGCCTGGGCCGTTCAACACCGGCAGTGGACTGCTGACGACTGGAAACCTGTGGCCTGGTCGCACGGAACTCCTTTCAAACTGTATCGAGCGGATGGACGTGTACAGGTATGGAGACAACCTCATGAATCCAAGGACCCTGCATGTCAGCGGAGGACTGTTCAAGCTGGTAGAGGCTCTTAAATGATGTAGGGTGTGTGTAGTTGGAGTGAAATGGGACCCCTTATACGTCTCGACACGACTCTGACATGTGACACGTACGTAAGCATCCAGTCTGATCACCTGCATCCATTGATGTCCATTGAGCATTTCGACGGGCCATTCCACCAGGACATTGCGACATCTCACACGTCCAGAATTGCTACTGAGTGGCTCCAGAAACACTCTTCTGAGTTTAAATGTTTCCGCTGACCACCAAACTCCCCAGCCATGGTGGAGTATATCTGGGATCCCTTGCAACGTGCTCTCCAGAAGAGATCTCGACTCTTTCGTAATCATATGGATTTATGGACAGCCCTGCAGGGTTTATGGTGTCAGTTCCCTCCAGCACTACTTCAGACATTGTCGAGTCCATGCCACGTCGTGTTGCAGCGCTTCTATGTGCTCGGGGGAGCCCTACATGATATTAGGCAGGTGTACCTGTTTCTTTGGCTCTTATATATATATATATATATATATATATATATATATATATATATATATTGATTTTTTTTAAACTAATTTGTGCCGGATCAGCATGGCTAATTTTTAAAGAATGTGTATGCAGTGTCGGGACTTTCTGGGAGAGGAATCCCCTTTTTTTCTTTTTTTTTCAGGACTCTGAGTAAGTCTTGGCTTCTGGAAATTTTCTCTTGAGATTGCAAATAGATACTGATGCTTTAAAACTTGTTGACCATGATTATTTTTTAACACAGATCATATCCTCTGCTTGTAGGGGCACTGGGAAAGCTGACTGTAGTGAGACCACAAACTTGTGGGAACAAGTCTTAACTTTCCTGTCGGAAAACAAGTCTCAACTTGCTTAGGTTTACCTGTGTCCTCACTCATGGTGTTTGCGGGAAATTGGCGTTTCCGGGACTGTGGTTTTGCAATCTCTGATTCAACACACAAGGTAATAATTCTCAGCTGACTGAGCTGGGAGCTGAGGGTGTAAAAGGAGACCTTCCAACTAGCTGAAGGCATCTCCATTTTGTCAACCCATGTGTCAACATCGGGATCAGCTGGGCGCTGAGAGAGAGAGACAGCAGAGTCGTGAATTCTGCTTATCCATTCTATCATTCAAACATTTTTGTCATATCTACTAATAGTTTTTTTTCTCATTCAGTCTTACAGAATTTGTGGTCCTTCTGATCAAGCACATGGGATAAGAATGCTAACTCAGCAACACCATGAAGATTCTCTCAGAAGTATTCGAAGCTTCTCAGATGGCTTAAAAAGCAGTGTTTCCAACTGTCTGAAGTCATTTCTGCTTAAACCTCAGAGCTCCAAACCTCTTTTTAGCTCCTTGAAATTTGACAAAGCAGCCTGAACAACTAAATCTGCAAGAACCAGCAGGGTTTCTGAATAAAACAGATGGGAGTGGGATAGCAGAGTCAGGAAAAGGCAAGTATTCTTATGTAGTCTGTCAATCAAACATTTTTTTATCGTATCTCTGAATACGTGATTTTCTCATTTAATGTTACAAAATCTGTTGTTCTCCTGATCAAGCAAATAAGAATTTGCTATCTGATCGAGCACCATTTTTATGCATTTTAATACTACGCTCTGATTGGTTGGAGAGAGGAGCGAGGTGGCATAAAGAACAGTTGAGATAGATCTCCCATCTTGGACTACTGATTGGCTGTTTCATTTTTATTACTGTACCGTGATTGACTGGTAGGAGGAGGAGATGATGGTGCATAAAGTAAAATTGAGCCACTTCTCCTGTCCTCGATTTTTTCATTCGGCTGAGATAGGGGAGAAGAGGGGATGGTGAGAGCGCTATTAGTTTTTACTAACACAAATGGCTTACTTCCACTAGCATAAATTTTTAATTGGTTCTTCCATTATTATGTGGGTGAGCTGAACGGTAATGCATCTCGATTTTTTATGTGAATACTTTTAAAGAGCCTTAAATAAAACTAACGTTACTATCTTTCTATATCTTTATTATTGATGTCTACGTATATATTTCTCAAGATAGTTACGCTGGTGATGAACCCATTTCTCCCAACGAGAGACCAGTTTGTTAATACCGTCACTGAAGAATGTTTTACTTTGTTGATGGAGCCACAATCTCATCTCTGCTTGCACCGCTTCGTCATTATCAAGTGAATTCCTCGCAGGTATTTTGTAGGTTTTGAAAACAGATGAAAATCGGATAGGGTCAATTCGCGACTGTATGGATTATAATCGAGCACAGTGAATCTAAGGCGTCGGATTGTTGCAGACGTCACAGCGCTCGTGGGTGGCCTGGCATTATTATGCTGAAGGAGAGGGTGCTCCATGTGTGGACGAACTCTTCGAATTCGAATCTCGATTACAGCACGCTGTTTCCCACGCACCGACATAGCTAAGTTGCACGCCACCATGTAACACACTACAATTTGGAGTACTGTAGTGTCAGAAAGTTGCAACTTGTGTCACCGAAGCGGGGAAGTCGACCGGGCGATATGCATGACATGCAGTACCTCAATCGATACTGTACACAGAATAAAAATTTCGGAGGCATGACCTTTCAGTACTCCCTCGTAACACTTCGCTGTGATTGGTTGGAGAGAAGGGTAGGAGATGGAGAAAGGGGGCATAGCTTTTCCCTGATAAAGATGATGAGGTCACTGTTAAGAGTAATGACGTTACTCATGAAGCCACTGATTCATGTGATGTGCACAAAGTTCGCCCGATAGTTGGTATGTAAGCAAAGTGTTGCAGCTTGTCGATAGCATTACGGCTTACGTTCTTGCGTTTTGTAGAAAATCATTGTCTAAGAGGGCTCAAGAAAACGAATCTAGACTGATGCTACAAATATGTGTGCTTATCAAAACGTCCAGTAATCTGTAAAATAGGACTTAATTTACGTTTGCTAGTATCATCATACAACCTCGTTCCAAGACGCCATCCACTCTGTTCAACAGCTCTTTCAAGTGTTTTGAAATCTGTGACAGAATTATATCATCGGCAAGTTTTAAAGTAATGCAATTTTGTCATATATAGAAATGGCTGTAGATCGTGGCTGTTACATAAAATAGATTGTTGATGGTGTACAGCAACCAGCCACAAATTGGTTTTAGGTTACTTTATTCAAAAAGTACCGTTACATGTTTAGAGTTTTTACAATTCATCATCAGACGGTTTTTTCGTGCTTTCATCAAAACAGATTATATACTGGCTTCCTGTGAATCGCCCTAGGATAAACAATAATTTACAAATTACAAACGTGTAACCAAAATGGTTACGCATCCAACACGAATATGTAGCGCACGTTTCTAAACCAATGTACAATATCTATTGATGAAAGCATGGAAAAACCGTCTAATGATGAACTGTAAAAAATTCGAAACCGGTAACGGTACTTTTTGAATAATGTAACCTGAAACTAATTTGTGGCTGGTTGCTGTATACCATCAACAAGCTTTAAAGTCTCTATTTCTTCTCCCTGAATTTTAGTTTTTTTCATATTTCCCTTTGGGTTCTTTTAATGCTGTTTCAGTGTATAGATTTAATAACATCGTGAGTGGGTTAGAGACCTGTCTCACTGTCCTCTCAACTATTGCCTCCCTTTATTATCCTCCAACTCCTATAATTGCAGGTAATGTGTAAGTTGCATTTTATACCTACTACCTTCAAAATTTTCCTGTTACTGTTGACTGACTTCGGAGGGATCAGGTGAACAATTGACGATTTACTAGATTGTATCTGTAAGCAGCAACAACGGCCTGTTGAGTACCAGAATTTTTTGAATATGTTTGAAAAACGGAAGACAGTCAGATATGCTAAGCAAAAATTGCTTAAGCAGCTTTTAGAGCTGTCTGCATATCAGTAATGCAGGACAAATGTAGCATAAAAATTATCATACTTAACTGCTATGTCATCTGATTTAGATTTACTCCCAGTTACTATTGCTTTTTTTTAATTTCTCGCTAATTAATATCTCTCAGTGTTATTATGTATGTAGAGGGCATGGTCGCGGTCGACGGTGAGACAGATATGATGCGAATTTTGAATTTTATGCTCATTCCAACCTCCTTCCTACATTCTTTTTTACTGAGTTCCTATTTCAGTCATTATTATGCAGTCTGTCATTCATCTGTAACACCATGTTTTAAAAAAAGAAACTCATCCGTGAGGGCGTACTGAAAAACAATGCATCCGAATTTGTTATGTGAAAGCTCCTATAGACTACTAAATAAAATAAACGTTGTTAACATTCTACCGGGTGGTTATAATTAAACTTACGTTACAACACTGAAACCAATTATCGTACGAGGAACAAACTTGGTAGTATTATCGTCAAGGACATGGAGAATAGAAATAATGTAGAATCAATTCAATTGGAACAGTCTTAATGTGCTGCTAAAGTACATCACACCATTACATACCGATACCATTACTGCTACAAAAGGGGCTCAATATGGCGCCCATCATGTCCAGAAGAACCTGAAACCGTAGGATTGCATTCTGCACAGAAGAACGAAGCATGTCCGTAGATATTCTGGCTACCTCTCTTGACATGCTACTCTTCAAATCAGCACATGTGTGAATGTTCCCCCAGTAAACCCTATCCTTCAGGTAGCCCCACATGCAGAAAGCACAGGGAGTGAGATCACATGATCGTACCGGCCAAGCATTTGGAAATGATCGACTGATAATTCGATCGTTTCAAAATGTCTTTCGGAGAAGCAGGTGAGCTTCACGAGCGATGTGCGGTGGGGTCCCATCTTGCATGAAAACTGTTCTGTTGAGTTGAATGCGTCTCTTTTCTGTAGGTTGGGTATGACATGCTGGCGAAACATATCGCAGTAACGCTGGCCAGTTACACTGAACGTCTTTGGTCTGTGAACACCAGCCTGTTCAAAAAAGAATAAGCGTATGATGAGCGTAACCGTGAAGCCACACCATACGGTGACACGTTCACCGAACAGGGGAACTTAATGCACAAGGACTGGAGGTGAAGATCCCCACACTCGGCAATTGTATGTGTTCACCTCACCTTTCAGAGAAAAATGAGCTTCGTCTGTCCATAGGTTGGTCCAGGGCCAGCCCTCGTCAACTTCAGTCCTTGCGAGAAAGTGGAGGACGAAGTCAACACGTCGTTGTGCGTCCTGTGGTGCTAGCTGCTGTACGATATGGATCTTGTACCGATACCATTTGAGAATGGTTCGAATCACCTACTGTACGTTGGATCACGGGATGTTGAACTATTGTGACACAGCACAGGTATTGCCTGAAGATCGGGAATTGCGTGCAGCGTTATACGCCATAGCAATAGCGATTTCATCAACCACCTGTAGTACAACCGGTCGTCGGCCTCTTCCCGGAGCGACGCCCAGCTCTCCAGTTGATTGAACTTCTTCAGCCTGCTCCGCACAGCAGGTGGAGAAAGAGGACCCTTCCGTAATCCTTTAGGACGGCGATATTCTCGAAGTGCAGTTGCAGATTTACTGTTGTTTTGATGAGAGAGATTCACCACCATCCAGGGTAACCGAGAGCGCTAATGCGCTGCTTCCTGTACTCGGGTAGGTGCGCCAGACCCGGATCAAATCCCCCCGGCTGATTAACGACGAGGGCCGGTATGCTGGTCAGCCTGGATGTGGTTTTTTCGGCGGTTTTCCACATCCCACTAGGTGAATACCAGGCTGGTCCCCATGTTCCGCCTCAGTTACACGACTCACAGACATTTGCAGACGTTGACACTGTTTCATGGCTTACTCTAGACGCAAACAACTGTGGTACAGTACTTACATCCCAGGCGATTCTGGGTAGCGGCAGGAAGGGCATCCGGCCACCCTCTGCAACTAACACAACAAAATTCGTAATAACAAAGCCGACCCCGCGTGAGGCCCAAAGAAAGAAAGATAAGAGAGATTCACCAATAACGACCTGCTCCTTTTGTCCAAGCTCCTGTTGACACGTCAACAGCCGCCGGAGTGGCCGAGCGGTTCTAGGTGCTTCAGTCTAGAACCGCGCTGCTGTTACGGTAGCAGGTTCGAATCCTGCCTCGGGCATGGATGTGTGTGATGTCCTTAAGTTGGTGAAGTTTAAGTAGTTCTAAGTTCTAGGCGACTGATGACCTCAGATGTTAAGTCCCATAGAGCTCAGTGCCATTTGAACTATTTTTGACTCGTCAACAAGTGCACTGCGACTGGTCGGGTGTGTGAGACTATGAATCACGATGACTGATCACGGAACCTGGTGGCCAAAGTTGGAACCGGACGGAGGCGCTGTGACGCATGGAAATCACGCACCCCATACTTTGGACATTAATGCTAGCAAGTTTGGTAATTGTACGGTAATTAGTTTTCGTGTTATAACATGTTAAATAGGGAAAGTTTAATCATAACCACCCGGTATGTGCCGGCCGAAGTGGCCGTGCGGTTCTAGGCGCTGCAGTCTGGAACCGCGAGACCGTTACGGTCGTAGGTTCGAATCCTGCCTCGGGCATGGATGTGTGTGATGTCCTTAGGTTAGTTAGGTTTAACTAGTTCTAAGTTCTAGGGGTCTAATGACCTCAGAAGTTGAGTCCCATAGTGCTCAGAGCCATTTGAACCACCAGGTATGTCTTTATTCTTCATGTGTTCATATTTATTTTGCAACACAGTCGCCCGGCGAAGAACACATTTCTCCTAACGAGAGACCAGTTTGTTGATACTGTCGCTGTAGAATGTTTGACTTTTTTCTAAAACAGAGGATGGGGGAAGAAAATAAAAGGTTAGGTGGTAAATCATGACTCCCAGCGCCACAGGGTACTGCGGTATTGCAATGACGAAAGTTGAAACATTTTGGCTGACCGGGATTCAAACCTGGCGGTTCCACTTCTCTAAAAGGGTTGCCTTAAGCATCTCGGCCATCCGGACTTGCCTCCGATTCAACCCAAATTCTCATCTTACCACACGGTGTATTGCAGCGCCCTCGTACATTACACCACCTACTCGCAAATTCTTGATTCTCGTAGGGGCTCGAACGGTATTTGTGCAGCCTCATCGAAACATATGATATAAAGCCGACGCACTTGATTATATTAATTTAAGTGACTGACGACTGTTCTGTCGCATATGTCTGACAAAACGGACCAATACATTCTTCTTTCATGATTTAATGTCTTGTCGATGGCAAGATCAAAGTTCGAACACTATATTTCTTTGTTTATTTAATATTTACGTAATCAGTTCTTGACCTATCATTTCAAACTTATCTTCCTCGTTCCTGGCTTCGTTATTTATTACAAACGTTTTGCTCACTCAGTTCTCAAATAACAGGAAAGATAACTTAGATTAAATGTAACTATTCCTTTGAATAGCCGTAGTAATCTATACTGAAGATACTGATATGACGATTGGGGGCGCGTTCTGATTTGTTTTAGACATCCTAGAATGAAACCACGTTGACTGACGACTTAATTCGTCGAGCTGATAAGAAAATTCTGCCGAATATGAAACCACTGGGTTCAACTGTTGAGCACAAATAACACGAGACAAGTTCCATCTGGAAAGTAATCACTCACTAGTTATTAGGAAACCGAATCCAACTCTCCATATTATTTGGTAAGATAAAGTGCTATATTCATCCTATAAACAACCTTTCTTGTGTAGCGGCATCGAGTTCTTTTGTATGTGAAGATGCGCGGTCTTACAACAAGTGTACAGCGATGTCATACTCAAAGGAATCTTTTCTGTGAATATTGCGAATCAGCACTCCACAAGTTTCATATTTTACAGTGCATGTCTAGTGCGAAGATCACACCGAATGCAGATAAAAGCTGAGAAATGGCTTTCGATAGGAATGCCAAGTAGTCGCCATCTACGAGATAACATTCCATCGCTATCTCTTCTTCGCACATCTCTCTTTCCTCATCTGACACAGTTGAACGTCCCGTTATCAACGAAGTCGTTAGCGAGGAAGTATTGTTTCAGTTCTGAGAGAATGGTGGAAAAAATCTAGAGCAGAGTTTTTTTAAAAAAAATTATTTACCTCGTTATCTACTGACTAGCTTTGGGTAGTGAAGCAATATAGCCGGGCTCGCTACAGGGAATATGAGTTACTGAAAGGCCACAGGTTTTTATTTTAATGTGTGGTTCATTCATGGGTGTGGGGCAATGCAATTAAGAGTTACATTATTTACTGCTACATCAACCGTATATGTCACGAGCCTAAAAGAGACTGCGTGTGCATGCTGTTCCCCGAAATTTGACCCTGTAACATGGTAGTCTCCTAGTCATTTCTTTCGATTTACGTAGATGACCGAACTTTTGATACATAACACAGAGAAAATTCGCATAACATGAAACATTTTGCAAGAAACATGTTCGCGCATGTATAACTGCTTAAAAAACATTACTCCTTATATTACGCCATTTATAAGCTCTAAATCGAGGACAACAAAAGCAGGCGGATATTATTAGAATTGTCGCACATTTCTTTAACCATGACTCTCGAAGTTTCAAACTATCTCAAGATTCGATAATCTTGCGGAAATCATAGCCGTCAGAGAAGGCACGATACTCCGGAAATGTAGAATTTTACAAGTATCTAGTTCTACATTACCGCAAATTACCGTATATGTATACTAATAGCTGAATTGATATTTCAGAACGGCCTACAGTGCTTATGGTTATGATGCAATGAAAATTTTGGTGACTGATAACGACACCTTTTAATGTCAGTGTATCTGATACAATTAAAACAGTTAACAAAGATCGCTTTGGGCCAGAATTTCACGACTGTCGCTTAATAATTACCAGAAAATCAAGTAACATCGAGCGGATGGTATGGCGGTGACACACTGTATTACAATTTTAAATTAGGCGGTTCAAATCCCCGCCCCGTTAACCCGATCTAGGTGTTCTGTAGTTTCACTAAATCACGTAAGGTAATTCCTGGAAAGTTTCCTTTGAAAAGGAAGCGGCAGTTGTCTTCGTCATCCTTCTCTAACCCAACTTTGTGTTCTTTCTCTAGTGACATCGTCGTCGACGGGACGTTAAACCCTAATCTTCCGTGTCTGGGGTACAAGATGTGCCGCGACTGTCTTTTCCGAGAGCTATACTGGGCACCCAGGTAAACTTAGCCTTCTCAGTTTCCTTGCTCACTACAGCAGCAGGTTATAACCACATTCTGTCTCTCTATTCTATCTATAGTATTTTAAAGTATCTAATGCCCTAGGTCACTTCAGCGAAATTCAGATAACAATTCCACAGGTCCGTATTCGTGAAGAATAGAGCTCAAATCCTTATCGAATAATTGTGATTGAAGTGTCTATCTGTCAGCTCAGGAGAACTCGGGGATTGTTCCTTCGATAAGCTGACAGAGACGTCTTTGACCTAGAATTAGTACTCGATCTTCAGTCATCTTCATATCACTGTGACATTAAACATTACCTACCCTTCCTTTTCTTTCCACAGTTTCATGAATTATTTATCAATTTTAATGTCCCTGTCGTCCACGGAACGTTAAATTTTAATCTTCCCTTCTCTTTTCGACATAGCCAAATAATATTTCTGTAGCACCTTTACGGACTTTCAGTTTTTTGTATGTCTTAAATTACGAACAGGTTATTATTAAGATATCTGCGAGTGCATTGCTTCAGAGAGGAGAAAGGACACGATCTGTCAACAGGAAAAGGACTATTCGTAATATATTGTCCATCCAAAAAGTTCCTAGACTGACTTCATAAGCGACGTCAGTGCAGTAACTACGGTGGCAGCTTTAATTAGCAACAAATTTGCATTAGACCATTCAGTTACGAGTAGGCAGTGTTAAGAAATAGAATGTGGCTGTAGTGTGTCAACGATGTTGTCCCACTAATCGCAGTGGAGTAACGAACTGAACATCTCCAAATAAAATGTTCAAAACACTTTCCAGAATGTTTTAAAGAAGATAACGTGTGTATAAAGCGTGTCCCGCACACCTCGCATCCCGAAAAAAATATAAAAAATAAAAACTAACGATGCGTGGACGACCGTGTGACCTGGTTGAAATGAAAAACTCTGTCCATTTTTCTGGAGGAATAAATCATCACAGGTGATGAGACGTGATATTATCAATAAGAACCTACCCCAAACCGACAACTATTCTAATCAGCATTTGAATTTAAGATTTTTTCGTGTACAATACTGTAATGAAACGTACATATTTCATAACAGGAGTCCCCGGCAGGTTAGTGTTTATATTTGATGAAATTGAAAACAGCTGCTGCACACTAGTTTCAGCTGACCTTAACTGCAGAAAATAGTGTATTTTCGTTGGTAAAATAGGTTCATCCACATCGATGATAATTGGTGGTGATTTCAGTCTACCCTCGAATATATTGCCGAGAATATATGTTTAAAGCCGGTGGTGGGCATAAAAGGGCGTCTGAAATTGTTCTAAATGCGTTCTCCGAAAATGCTTATGTCTAGTTAGTTCATGAGCCCACACGAAGTGTAAATGGTGATAACATACTAGACCTCTTAGCCATAAACAGTCCTGAGCAACAGCGAGCGTCATCGTGGATACAGGGATTAGTTCGCACAAAATCGTTGTAGTGATACTGGATACTGTAGCATCCAAATCCCCCCAAGCCAAACTCAAAATATATGTGTCTAAAATATCAGATAAACATTTCCTTCACGTCTTCTTAAGGGACAGTCTCTTTTCCCTCCTTTCTAAATACACTGCCGAACAAGAAAGTGGAGCATCCGGAAGACCTGATCTGACGTCAATGTAACTTTCAAAATGTACACACGGTCGGCGGGTATACAAATGATTAACTTTGCAATGCTCTGTAACAGGTAGAACAGCCACTAGAGTTCGTTAATTGTGTTCGTGCTTAGTGTTGTTACCGGGCCTGGTACAGTAACTAGGGGGCGTAGCAACGTCGGATAGAAGCACAAGGAGTTGTCGCGTATTTGTGCGAGGTAGCGTTATTAGCACCTAACAGGGTGCTAACTGATTAGCTGGTCGTGTCGTACAATATCCAGATTTGTGGGGCAGTCGGATGTGAGAGTGGTCCGATAATGGACTATGTGGGAACGTGACGGCCGGCATACTCGTCGCCAAGGTTCCGGTTGACCAAGTCAGGCCTCTACAAGGGAGCTTAGCGGTATTGTCCTCCAAGTGGATCTTAATCCTTTCAGATCTGTGCCTGCTATCAGAGAACAAGTTATGGACTCCGTGCAACACTCTTTGTCATCCAGAATGAGATTTTCACTCTGCAGCGGAGTGTGCGCTGATATGAAACTTCCTGACAGATTAAAACTGTGTGCCGGACCGAGACTCGAACTCGTGACCTTTGCCTTTCGTGGGCAAGTGTTCTACCAACTGAGCTACCCAAGCAAGATTCACGGCCCGCCCTCACAGCCTCAATTCTGCCAGTACCTCGTCTCCTACCTTCCAAACTTCACAGAAGTTCTTCTGCGAACCTAGCAGAACTAGCACTCCTGGAAGCACAGAAGAGCTTCTGTAAAGTCTGGAAGGTAGGAGACGAGGTACTGGCAAAATTGAGGCTGTGAGGGCGGGTCGTGAGTCGTGCTTGGATAGGTCAGATGGTAGAGCACTTGCCCGCGAAAGGCGAAGTTCCCAAGTTCGAGTCTTGGTACGGCACACAATTTTAATATGTCAGGAAGTTTCATTCCTTGTCATCCTTCACCATTGGTCGGAGACTAGCAGCAGACAGACTAGGACGTTACTATGCCATGCCATGCATAGGCTGCCATTAACACCTCAACACAAACGGCTGTATCTGGAGTGTTGCCGTGGCTGGGAAGCATGGACTGCTGATGAATAGCGTCGCGTTGTGTCCGGCCACGTACCGCGGTTCTGCACTACCTGAGATACGATCGTCGACGTGTATGGTGGTGACTTGGGGAGAGGTCCCATTCTTCCAAGGTTTTGTAGAGGCACAGCGATGTTACTAGGACTTCAGGGCACGGCTGGTAGTAACTGGGGGAACTCTGGCTGCTCAAGAGTACGTCACGGGCATCGTGCGTCTCCATGCGATAGTACTGTCGTCATTTTTGAACGGGACCATTTTTACAACATGTATGGAATTCGGAGACGATTTGCGAAAGACCGAGTTTTATTTGTAGAACAGTTAGAATATGTAACAAATCTACACAAGTCTTGTCCGTCCTGCTCTGGAGCATTACTGCTCGCTATGGGATCCTTACGAGACAAGACGACAGAAGACACAAAAGAACAGAGAAGGACAGTACGCTTTGCGTGATCGCGAAATAGGAAAAAGAGTGTCACGGATAAGATAAGCGAGTTGGGGTGGCAGTCACTAAAATAAGGTGTTTTCGTTGCAGCGCGATCTTTCCGCGAAATTTCGGTCATGAACTTTCTCCTCCGAACGCGAAAATATTTTGCTGTTTTCCACTCACTTGTGAAGAAATTGCTGTTGTAATACAGTAAGAGAAGTCAGAGCTCACACGGGAAGATTTGGGTGTTTATTTTTGTCATGTGTTAGTCGAGACTAAAACAGACGAGAAATAGTCTGAAATCGGTCCTGGGAACCTTCTGCCAAGTACTTAAGGGGGGTAGGACGTGAAACGGGCCGACTTGGAGCATTAGAGGCACCACAGGACATTTTAATTTACACTGTCTATACTTTTACAAATAAATTCATAAAACTTTGTTAGCATGAGCAGGAAGGATTCAGGATTCACACTCATAGCAGAGAAATTTCAAAAACATATCAAAACAATTTTTTTACATATGTAATTTCATCATTTTTTCACTTGGTATTGGCTGCATTTGTTGCTGTAGGTACACGTTTCTTCAGAGAGAGATACTTCGATGAATTTTGCACAGCATACAAACCATACTTACAGGTGTGTGAAACTCTAGAATTTCCCAGTTCTGTTAAAAGCTGTGGTAAAAATTGAAATAATTAACTATAAAAGTCGATTTTTCTCTAAACACGAAGTTTAAAACGTAACGGCCCAATCATTTTTCCATAGATTAAATAAATTCTAGAGTTTCATACACTGTAAGTATGGTTTGTAAGCTGTGCAAAATTCATCGAAGAATCTTTCTTACTTATGAAGGAAAGTGTACCTATAGCAACAAATGCAGGAAACAGTAAGTGAAAAAAATCATGAAATTTCACATTTAAAAAATATTATTTTTCATGTTTTTGAACTTCCACTGCTATGAGTGTGAATCCTGAATCCTTCCTGGTCATGCCGAAAAAGTCTTATGAATTTATTTGTAAAAGTACAGACAGTGCAAATTAAAATGTCCTGTGGTGCCTCTCCTTTTCGAAGTCGACCCGTTTGACGTCCTATCCCCCTTAAGGGTGAATTGCAGAGTAGTCTTGTAGATGTAGATGTCATTGCAGACAGACCAAGGTTTAAGGTCAACATCGCGTTGGAATACAACTGGGGTGACGCAGGAGTATACTGAGAACTTGTTATGCGGAAAACTATAGATGGTATCTATACCATCATAAAAAGGATGATCGTATGTATGTATGTTCCACATCTCCTAAGCCACTGGACTGATTTAAACCAACCTCGGTACACGTATCACACCCCACCCCTATCAAAGGGGTGGGGTGGAGGTGAAAATGAAATGCAACCCACGATGCGCGAATAACCAGATTTTTTTCATCCAGTATTTGCAATGAGAGTACTTGGTGACTTGCAACAAACTTAACACATAATTTCAGATCTGTACGAAATAATTTTTTTCGCTGACAACCCCGCGGAAAATGGTGACAGAAAAAGTTTGTCGCTTAATTCAGGAATGACATCTTGATTTATCACTTACTACAAAATTGTACCATTCTTCGACACACAGTTCTGGAAACATGACGTCATAAAGATTGAGATGTGTGAAAACGAAACTGCAGGGCAAAATTCGCTAGTGTGTGTGCGTGTGTGTGTGTGTGTGTGTGTGTGTGTGTGGTTAAAAAGCTCATTTTAAATCCCTGGATCGATTTCGCCTAACCTGGTACACATACTACGTACTATCTGAAAAGAAATACTGTGGGGTAAAAAACAGGAACCCCCTACTGGAGTATGGGTGATAACGTGGTGAAAGAAGGGGGTAGGTTTCGATGGTCAGACGGAGAGGAGGAAGGAAGAGATGGGTATTGGAGGGCCAAGAAGAGATGGCCAAATAGAGGGAGTGGAGGCGACGTACAGAGAGAGAGGGCAGGATTAGATGAACAAAGAGAGGGGAGGGGAAGATAAATAGAGAGGGGAGGAGAAGATAGGTAGATTGTGGGGGAGGAGGAGGTGGACAGAAAAAGGGAGGACAAGCTGGACAGAGAGAGGGTAAGGAGGTGACGGACTCATCAGATTTTTAAATAAAACAAACATTATTAAGAGTCTGCATCTTTATTCTTCATGCCCACATATTTATTTCTTAACATAGTCACCCTGGCGACGAACATGTTTCTCCCAAAGAGAGACCAGTTTGTTGATACCATCCCTGTAGAATGTCTGACTTTATGTCTGATCTACAATCTCACGTCTGCTTGCACCGCTTCATCACTATCGAAGTGAAGTCGTCGAAGATGTTCTCTAAGTTTTGGAACTAGATGAATATCGAATGTGGGCAATCAGAGACTGTTAAGATGACTATCGATGACAATGAATCTCAGGCGTCGGTTTGTTGCAGATGTCGCAGCACTCATGTTTGTTCTCGCACTGTCAACCTGAGGGAGAGGGTACTCCATGTGTGGACGATCTCGATTACAGCAGAGCTGTTACTCACACATAGACATACTTACGTTACACACCGCCATGTTACACAGTACAATTCGGAGCCTTCTAGTAACATAGGACTGCAAATACGTACCCATGAAGATTGAAGATGTAGAATGTTAATAACGTTTGTTTAATTTAAAAGCCTTCAAGAGTTTTCACAAACAAATTTCGGACGCATTACTTTTCAGCCCGCCATCGTAGGGAGATATCAGCAGTTTTAATAGTTGTCGCAACCCATAAACCTTTAATAATTGGCTACAAAGTGTGGATGTGCGAAAGCAATTGTACATATCGATTACTTTGTTAACAACTGCATTTATAGAAGAAGTCAACACCTCGCCCCGCCGTCTGCTAGGTACCCGAAAGATTCGTACGTTGGTTCTGGGTGGCGGTAGGAAGGCACATCCGAAAAAAAAGCAATTTTAGGTTTCCGTGCCTCAGTCGGTAAAAACGGAACCCTTATACGGTCACTTTCTTCCCTGTCTATCTGTCTGTCTGTCCAGCTGTTAAAAACCCCTTTTCTCAAGAATGGGTGAATGCATTAAATTGAAATTTATGTCACATGCTAAGGTCTACGATACCTTAACGTTGTAAGAAACTAGAGATTCAAAGTTAATGCATTTAAAACACATTGTTATTTATATCACACATTTGGATACTCGCAAATTCACTGGCCAAAATCTAAAGGGTACTTTCCGTAGATCTAAAACCATGAAATTTGGTTAGAAGGAAGATTTCACAGTGCAATCAAAGGAAACAGTCGGAAGATTGTTAACCTGTAGTTACATCACCCAAGAAAAATATTTTTTTGTCATTTGTTATCACACTGTCTATCTGTCCGTCCAGCTGTTGAGACCCTTTGCCACTCGCACAAGCACGCAAGACTAACATGCCTCGTTCCGTTGGGATCGCCAGCCGCCCCGGATCATTTTTCAGGGGTCGCGCGGGGCGCTAGCGCGCAACCAGTTCTCTCACCAGCTCGTCTCTCCCAACTTAAGCCACACTTGACGCTTCCGCATTCTCTCTCCCTTTTCAACTCGTTTCTACCAACACCAATACCCAGCGTGTTTTGAAATGGCCCTTACTAACTGCAAGCACACGCTCTGATATACGAGTATGAATCTCAGTGTGAACCCCATTATATGTACAATGTCTTTAACACCTCCACCTGAGACAAATTTTCTTACACCTTGGAAGATCTGCAAGCCACTGTACTGTGCCCGTGGGAGTTACTTCTTACCACTACTAGTTGTTTCCATTTCTTTTCTTTTCGGTTACTGAGAGAGTGAATAATGCCCTCCCACGTACCCACGCAAGTACGCCTATATATTTCGCCTTTTACTTCATTTCACGAAATATACAATTCTAAAATAACATCAAATACATGTTCTATAAATTGACCTATCAGTGTTTCCTAAATAAGAAGTCGTCTTACCAGAGAATCTCCGGAACGCTTTCTCAGGCACTGAACCAGCTAACTATAGTCACAGCAAAACTTCTCGACAACACTAGACCTCTTTCACTTACAGAACTCCTTGAAGACTCAAAACACGCAGTGCTACAATTCAAGAACGCACCGTACGAATCCTTGTATGTGATCTCGTCCTGTCGATGTTTATATGTTTTCTCCTCTCTGTCACTAGCTCAAGAAACTTTCTCACACTTCGAAAGATAACTGCTTATGATTATACTTTTAATGTCCTGGGTGTTTATCTGAAGTTGAGACAATTAAATATCTCGGAAACGACGCATCGTGAAAAGTCAATGTTAGGTAAGGGGACATCTGTTTGTGCTACAGCTGACCGCTTCCTAACCACCCCTCCTGCATGGGTGGGGTCAGCTTTGCATTTTCTAATGGAAAACTCCAATTTTTATTGCATATTAGGATTCTAGGCCGAAAAATACGTACGGTTTACTCGAACTATTGTTTACCATTCGTGGTAGATGGAGCTGTAACCGTTGTAACAGACAAACATCAAATGTGCCTGTTTTCGCAATTAAGGACCGACACATTTGATTCTACATTTCATTTACAATGTAAACGTAAACCTTTGTGTGCTAACGGTTGATATTTATATTCGAAATTTACTTCAGTGTTGCGAATTTGGTTGTACATTGCAATATGGTCAGCCGTTTCAAAGTCTGGTTAGAAACTACGTTTAGCGTGATCCAGGAACAACGACGTGGATGTAATAGTTTTGTGTTTCCATCGGAATGCTTTATATCGATAAGTTCCCTTGCCTTTCACCATTGGGGCTCTTGATTTCGGTGAGCATCCATGGCAGGTTGGCCTGTCACTATCACTTCATGGACATTTTACCTTATTACAGTCGTTGTGAATTGAATTCCTCCAGTATCCGCGTAGTGGCCAGCGCGATATTTACTGCGGTTGGATGGAAAACCAGCAAAATCTGTCTTCCTGACGGCAGGGTTCGAGGTCGGACACTGAAATCAAGCATTCTGGTGGTTTGGGGACACACCACAACCAACCCCGTACGAAACAGAAAACTATGCTACGATACAAGTTGCTTATTTGCTAGAAATTTCAGTATCTAGCCATATTGTTTGTACTATACAATCACATTTGCAACATTTAAGTAACGATTTTACACCAATATGAACCATTAGCTCACAAAGGTATACATTTACATCGTAAATTAAATGTAGAATCAAATAAGTTGGTTCTTAATTCAGAAAAAAAGGCACACTTGATGTGTATCGATTACAGCTCCATCTACCTCGAAAGGAAAGCAGTAGTTTGAGTATACTATATGTATTTTTGGCATGGTATCCGAATATGCAGTAAAAATGGGGGAGGGGGCATTACCATTTGAAAATACAAAGTTCACTCCGCCCATGCATTTATTAATATTAGCTATTCGCTTACAACATTTTTTTTCGTACGCTGCGTCGCTTTCGAGATATTTAGTTGTCTAAAGTGAAACCAAACGCTTTGTACACCTGATGAGCCAAAATCTTAAAACCACCTCCTTGATAGAGTGTTGGTCAACCTCTGGAACGCAATACTGTAGCGATTCTGCGTGGCATGAATTCTACGAGTCCTTGGTGGGCACCAGCTGTCTACGCACAAATCACGTCATTACCATCAATTAAAGGCCGGATGTTTCTGAGCGTGGAGCTGGCATCAGATGGCGTTCCAGATATGTTCCATCGGGTTTAGATCAGGTGAATGGGGCGATCAAAATATCAAAGTGCGTTCGTTATCATCTTTCCCAGTACACTGCAGCACGATTCCGGCGTTGTGACATGACAGTTATACTGATGGAAGATGCCTTAGTCATCGGGGAAGACACCAAACATGAAGGAACACTGGTGTTCGCAATAATATTCACGTAGTCCACAGCCGTCATGGTGCACTAGATTACTACCACAGGTCCCATGGAAGCCCAAGATAATGTCATCCATAGCATAAAACTGCTACCACCGACCTGCGTTAGTGGTGTGGCGTGTTTCAAGCAGCGTTGTCTGTAGACGACCTTCGACCTGGTGCATCATGAAACGTCACTCACCCTACAGGGCGATACGTTTACATTGATCTACAGTCCTCCCTCGAGGGTTAGATACACAACAATAGCTCCCGTTATTAGTATTTCGTGAAAATCATTCCCTACGTGTAGTACACGGTCAAATACCATACGTGTACATGATTTTCCAGCTTGCTAAGGGAACACGCTAGCTTCTGCGGCTGTTGCTAGTAAGTTCAGATTCATTTCTTCCAGACGTTGCAACACATAAAGGAAGGAGATAGGACGTTAAAGTTTAGGTCATCTGTCCGCAGCTCGTGGTCGTGCGGTAGCATTCTCGCTTCCCACGCCCGGGTTCCCGGGTTCGATTCCAGGTGGGGTCAGGGATTTTCTCTGCCTCGTGATGATTGGGTGTTGTGTGCTGTCCTTAGGTTAGTTAGGTTTAAGTAGTTCTAAGTTCTAGGGGACTGATGACCATAGATGTTAAGTCCCATAGTGCTCAGAGCCATTTAATTCATCTGGATTTTTTCCTCGTTTGAGAGGCGCTATGATATGGCCTTTCCTCCATATCTTCGGGATTGTGAGTGAGATTCGATAGCTGTAAATGTGTCTGGTTAACCAGAGTTTTATAGTTGGCCCGAAATGCCTTAGCTGCTCTTCGCAGATTTTTCCAGATCGGTTGCTTTCCCATCTCTACTAAACTAACACAGGAATTTTGACTATTGACCTCACCTGTGGTGTTCCTAAATTCTCGAATTTTGTGACATCCTTGTTCTGATTCTTTTTTGCGAGACTGTTATTTGAACTTTTAATAATCCTTCATCCGTTCTGACTTTTCTTGTGAGATCATAGATCCTATGGTTGTTATCAGTTTTTGTCTCCTAGCTTCATCAAGAATCCGCCTCGATTGCATCGTCTGTTAATGGGTCTCCGGTTAACAGTTTTCCATAGTTCCTATACAATATGCTGCTTCGGTTGTAACCACGGAAAGCTTCTTGTGACTGCAGTGCTGACTGCGAAAATTCAATTTTATATTCATTTTACTGGAACCTGGGTTTAGCAATACAACAAGGACAAAGCTACATCACTGTCATTACATTTCAGGCATCAATCTTCCTTGTACGAACTGGTCTTACACTCTGCCTGATTTCTAAACAAGCAATGTACCCCCAGAAACTCTCTCTCTCTCTCTCTCTCTCTCTCTCTCTCTCTCTCTCTCTCTCTCTCTCCCTCACATACACACACTCAGGGAAGTGATACGACCGTTATCACATTCTACTCGTATTTCAAAGGATCGGGTTTCAAATTCCCGTCCGACCATCGGTTTCCCTTTGTTTCCTCAAATCACTTAAGATGAATGATGGGCTGTTTTCTCTGGAAACGACGTGCACAATTTATTTCCGTATCTTCTATAAGAGCGACATTGTGCTTCGTGTTTCTTGATCTTTTTCTTCCCTCTTGCAGGGGTTCTCGCATTGCCTTCAACTGTGGAAACGTTATCGTGCGTGAGTAATACGTTGGTCTGCAGTTACAATGCATTTCTTATGGTTCCACCTGCTATTTATACTTTTCAGTTTTTGGTAATGCTTCATTTCTGTGTGGATCACTGCTAGGTCCACGCCTTTCTAACAGACCCCATTTAGGCGGCATTCGCGTCAAACGTGTTGAATAACAGTGCTGGCTGATCAGTGCGTGTGCACTGTAGAGTCGTGTTTGTGTTGTTGATAATGGAAAAAAGGAGAGAGAGGAGAAAATCAACGCAATCAAGCTGGCCACCGAGCTGAACGTACGCTTCCTAAGGACGGACTAGCTTCAACAAGTGCCTAACTCCACGAACCATTCAGAGGTCTCGAATTTAATGTCGGATGACGCTCGGTTTCAGATGATCTGGAATTTTACGCCACCACCAATTATCCTCTCACTGTCCGCAGAATACTGGCGAATAAACGATGTTCTAATTGGCTATTTTCCAGTAGAATACAACCGCACTATCAGAAGTTAGTTATCTTGACCAAGAAGGGCGCCGTAATTTGCAGCATATTTCATTGAACGTGGATTAGCGATTATTTTATATAAAACGTGTGCTCCTTTTTATAAATGTAATGCAAAAAGACTTGTATGTATCCTTGTGCATCTGCCAATACGATAGCAAATGTTTCTTTTTTATCAATATAATTTTTACCAGAGTTACTGGAATTCACTCTGTGTCATGTAATTACTCAGAGATTTACCGAAAAGTCTGTCCGACAGGAAGAGTATGCCCAAATGTAAGGGAGGAAAGAAAAAATACAGTTTCTTTAATTATGGTTATACGAATTTAAGGCTATTATGATCATGATGATTCATGCTGACAGACTAAAAAAAGCTTACAAATTTTCGTGTGATCGTTGGCGGTAGATTGAAACTGCTCACGGAGTAGCTGAACCCGGATGTTTGCATTTCACGGCCACTGCTCCACTATCTGAGATAGCCGCGCACGCCTCAGGGCTTTTCTCAAAGGTCAAATTTGCCACTGGCGCTCTCCCGCCTTCCTTCCCTCTCCGTCAACACCCTGCCTCCCTCCTTCGTCTCTTCATTCTGTTTCGCTTTTTCTCTCTTGTCCTCATACGCTATTGCCATTCGAAAGTCCTTCAACCTCCGCTGTACTGCGAACAGTAACCCCTCCAGGAGGGTATATGCTCTGCAAGTCCTTGGACCTGAGCTATACGCCGAGACAGCCTATGGCCGAAATTAGATCCGTCACATCGATTTAAAGCACCATCATAACTGTCTACATACATTTTCCTTAAATATTAGTATAATCACACATTCGGCTTACTTCAGAAGCTCACGAATCAGTGAAAGTGTTCGTGAAATATTAAATTTTAATTTAATTTTAGGAACATTTTCAGCTTTTAAAGAGGAAGTAGTTTCACAGGAAAAAAGCTGGCACTCCTAGGACCGACAGTAATAAAAATATAACGTTGTACTCCAGTTAATGTACACTGAGGCACAAAAGAAACTGGTATAGGCATGCGTATTCAAATACAGAGATATGCTTACAGGCAGAATACGCAGCTGCCGTCGGCAACGCCTATGTAAGATAACAGGGGTCTGGCGCAGTTTTTAGATCGGTTACTGCTGCTACAATGGCAGGTTATCAAGACTTAAGAGAGTTTGATTGTGATGTTATAATCGGAATACGAGCGATGGGCACAGCTCCTCCGAGGGAGCGATGAAGTGGGGATTTTCCAGTACGACGATTTCACGAGTGTACCGTGAATATCACAATTCCGATGAAACACCAAATCTCAGACATCGCTGCGGCCGGAAAGAGATCCTGCAAGAACGGGACCAACAACAACTAAAGAGAATCGTTCAACGTGACACAAGTGCAATCCTTCCGCAAATTGGTGCAGATTTCAATGCTGCACCATCAACAACTGTCAGCGTGCGAACATTCAACGAAACAACATCGATATGGGCTTTCGGAGCCGAAGGACCACTCGTGTACCCCTGATGATTGCACGACACAAAGCTTTACGCCTCGCCTGGACCCGTCAACACTGGCACTGGACTGTTGATGACTGGAAACATGTTGCCTGATCGGACGAGTCTCATTTAAAATTGTATCGAGAGGATGGACGTGTAGGGGTATGGAGATTACCTCATAAATCCATGGACCCTGCATGTCAGCAGGGGACTTTTCAAACTGATAGAGGCTCTGTAATGGTGTGGGGCGTGTGCAGTTGGAGTGATGTGGGACTCGTGATGCGCGTAGATACAACTCTGACAGGTGACACGTACGTAAGTATGACCTGCATCCATTCATATCCATTGTGCATTCCGACGGACCTGGGCAATTCCAGCAGAACAATGCGACACCCCATACGTCCAGAATTGCTGCAGATATTGAGCATGTCTGGGATGCCTTGCAACATGCTGTTCAGAAAAAAATTCCACCCCCTCGTACTCTCATGGATTTATGGACAGCTCTGCAGGATTCATGATGTCAATCCCCTCCAACACTACTTCAGACATTAGTCGAGTCCATGCCACGTCGTGTTGCGTCATTTGTATGTGCTTGTGGGAGCCCTACACAATGTTAGGCAGGTGTACCAGTTTCTTTGGCTTTTCAGTGTATATCATTTATAAACATTAGAAATGTTGTGTAGGTGGGCCATTTTTGTGTATTTCAAAATCCTTAGAGAGTTTAGCTCAACCCCTAACAGCATTATCACGATTCATTGTCAGAAAATATGCCCTTATTTATTAAATATTTATTAAAAATGTAATTCAGTTACAAATGTACGAGAACTGCACACACAAGGGGAAAGCCTCCGACACGGACAACAGTTTCCACTTATATTTGTCAGGTCGTTTGTGTACAACCTAAAATGAAAGATGTCAAGATATTTTGGCTCAACAGCCCATTGTTTTTGAGAAAACCACCTCTAAAGTTCATGACGCACAGTCGACTTAAAATTTTGACGAGATCGATAGGTAACTAAAAACCGTGTACTTTTCATTGTCATATATGAGGACCGCAAACGTATGTTGTTGAAATAGAGGAAACACTCTTTTTTTGGTTCACATGGTTCAAATGGCTCTGAGCACTATGGGACTTAACATCTGTGGTCATCAGTCCCCTAGAACTTAGAACTACTTAAACCTAACTAACCTAAGGACATCACACACATCCATGCCCGAGGCAGGATTCGAACCTGCGACCGTAGCAGTCGCGCGGTTCCGGACTGAAGCGCCTAGAACCGCTCGGCCACCACGGCCGTCCACACTCTTTTTTGACTGACACTTATTTATCCACAACGTAAAACTAAGACATTTGGCATTTTTAGTTTGTAGTTCTTTCCGTTTCTATGTTGGCACAGGATGATTAACAAGATAAGTAAATGAATAAGGAATAATAGCAGGAAGACACTTTGACAGGTGCAGCTGTCCATGACTTCATTATGGCGCTGTATTGTTTCTGCTTAGTTTGAAGGTGGCGACACATGCAGCGAGATATTTCATTGGGGTCCTACTTGTCTTATGGTTTCTGTAATGAACAATAATAGCCAAATATTGCTCGAAGTTTTTATTTGTTATTTAAAAATTGGACCTGCAATCCTGGAAAACCAGTACATACAAGATAAGTACGTTATATCCCAGACGAGCTGTGCTTTTGAGATTCTGCATTGTATTAATGCCATTTAAAATAAACTACAGATGGCATATCACTCTATGTCCTGTAATACAACTTTGTTGAGCTAGTTTCACTTTAACACTCCCTCCTCCCTCTCCCCCCCCCCCTAACCACACGCACACACACGCGCACACACACTTCCGTCCATTACCAAATCTACAGTTCCTTGATAACTAACGATGTGTTCTTTAAACGATCCTATTTTTAAGTCAGGTTGTGCCACGAGTTTTTTCCCCCAATGGATTCCGTACGTCCTCATTAGTTATTCGATCTACCCATCCGCCCGGCGGATAAGTGTTGAGGTCCGGTGTGCCGGTTAGCCCGTGGATGGTTTTTAGGTGGTTTTCCATCTACCTCGGCGAATACGGGCTCGTTACCTTTATTCCTCCTCAGTTACACTATGTCGGCGATTGCTGCGCAAACACTGTCTCCACGTACGCGTACACCATAATTACTCTGTCATGAAAACGTTTGGGGGTTACACTCGTCTGGTATGAGACGTTCCCGGGGGGTTGTGAACCACTGAGGGCTACAGCAGGACGAAGCCTCTCCGTCGTTTCCAGGTCCTCTGTTTCAATACACAATACAAAATACCCATCTAATATTCCGCGTGCTTGTATAGCATCACATTTCAAAAGCTTCCACTCTCATCTTTTATGAACTCTCTGCAGTCCACTTATTTTCTTCTTTTTCCTGTACCTTTGTCCCGCATCGGCGCAGGGTCGGCATGATTATTAACGGATTTGGCATGGTTCATTTAAGGGATGGCTGGATGACTTTCCTGTCGCCACCTCGTTATAGAATATGTGTACCCCTACCCACACAAATCTCTACGTGTAGTGTTATTCGTGGAAACTGGGCGAAAGCTTTTCGAAATGTCTGCGAATCGTGTAACTGAGGTGGGCCTTTGGTAACAGCCTGGTATACACTTAGTGGGATGTGGGAAACCGCCTAGAAACCATATCCAGGCTAGCAGTCGCACCGATCCTCGTCGTTAATCCTCCGGGCTGATTCGATCCGGGACCAGCACACCTCCGCGTCCCGGATAACGCGCACGACTATCCAGGAGGGTTACTACAATTCAGGCAACCATCTTCATAAAATGTACAAATGTGTGTGAATTCCTAAGAGACCAAACTGCTGAGGTCATCCGTCCCTAGACTTACACACTACGTAAACTAACTTACACTAACTTATGCTAAGAACAACACACACACACATGCCCGAGGGAGGACTCGAACCTCCGTCGGGAGGGGCCTATCTTCATAAAAGACTTCCTAACATTTAAATATATATTCTGTACAAACAAATTTCTCTCTTTCATAAATGTTTTTCTTGCTGTAGTCAGTCTGCATTGTATATCTTTGCTGTCCAAATAACAACACTCATCTACAACTTTAATCCAGTTCCGTCATCATTATCTGTTTTAATTTGACTGCATCCCATTGCATTTCACGGGCCCTCACACTTCAATAATGTAAAACCGTCAATATGTTGACCGCCCGAAGACGCATATTGACGTAATGTCAGTATTATAGACATTTAAAATATTGTCGAAACGTGCTGAGAGTGTGATGTCGAGTACTGCCGGAATGACAATATTCGCCATTCAGATAATGACGAACCTTCAGGAATCAGCCACTCAGCGGTACTGTACACTGTTTACGTCTTCAGTTATAAATTGTTCCTTTTGTTAGATGATACCAGTTCATTGTTCTACTTCCTGAATTTAAACAGAGGAACAAACAACAAACACCATCCGAACAAGCCTTGAAGGCCCAACGGTGCCGAGCGGCCGTCGCGTCATCCTCAGTCGTCACTGGATGTGGATACAGAGGGTCATATGTCAGCACACCGCTCTCCCTGCCCTTGTCATTTTTCTTGACCGGTGTAACCTCCCCACCGCAATTTTAAAAGAAATTATAAAGCAATACTTAATAGAAATGGGAGCGAAGTGTAACCTCCCCACAAAAATTTTAAAAGAAAAGGACGATACTAATTAGAAATGCTGATGGACATGGCTCTATGCGTAACCTGCCCACAATGAAATGTACTGACAATGGCAACAAAAATGTGAAATTCGCAATCTGACTCAAATATAAATCCTTCAAAAAATTAAAGTCCATTCAGTGACAAGAAAATTCAATAAAACCGAAATATCGGTCTTTGGCCCTGTGTAAAACAATCAGAATTAAAGTCTTACCTCAGAATAAATGGATGTCACATATCTGCTCTTGTTGATGCGCACCGCTTGGAGGAACTGCATTGCAAATAATAATATTCTCTTTTTTTGTGATTTTAGTGGAATTTTTCTTCAAAAGAAGTGGAATGAAATGGGAAGTGCAACGAAATCTTGAGTTCAATAAAAAATTAAATTTTTGAGAAAATGCTTTTGAAATAAAAAAATTATTATTGGGAGACTTGTTGGAGAATAATTACAATAAATAAAATTTTTCATTATCTAATGATTATATTAATTAACAGTATACCTTATTCCTCATCTTGACCAGTGTTGCCGACCGCCTACATCACACAACCGCACTGGGCTGCTACTACTGACCGACCGCTCTGCATGACGACTACAGACTGAGTACCGACTCGCAACGACTGAACTGACAGACTCGCAACGACTGACTACTGACAGACTCGCTCGCAACACTCGCGCGGTCAAGCGCATACTCTCTGGTCACAGATGCTACAATGCCTCGCCATCGCTGCTGCGTTACATACGTGTTTCATAACCCTCCACTGGGGGGGCAAAAATTTGGCAGCGATGGTGAGTCATTTGGACTTGCCAATCGCGGCAAAATTTTTCTTTAATTAACAAAATCCTACAACTTACAGAATATTTAAATGTTGTGCACACGCACTAAGTACAAAATATTATCAGACAAAGACAAAATGTGAATACTAAACATAGTAGCAAATCAGAAAAATGTATATACAAATTATTTGACAGATAATAAAGTGCACAGGCACTGAAAAAATTCTTTAGCATATGCAGAACAAATAAACAGACTGGCAAGAATAATTAGATGTAGTACATAAAGTAAATGTTGTGCACACGCACTAAGTACAAAATATATCAGACAAAGACAAAATGTGAGTACAAAACATAGTAGCAAATCAGAAAAGTATATACAAATTATTTGACAGATAACAAAGTGCACAGGCACTGAAAATTCTTTAGCATATTCAGAACAAATGAACAGACTGGCAAAAATATTATGTTGACAAGTGACATAAGTGTACTCGCATTGGAGTTCAGCGAATCGAAAAATGTATGTGGCAAGAATCAGGATAGGAAAGGGAAGGATTGCATCATGGTTGTAGCACTTTAGATTGCACACAGCTGCTCTGAAAGTCCATATCTTTCCACAGAAGTACAACACCAAGTGACACAACTTGAAATTCTTTTCCCATCAGAATTTATCAGTGTAGCCAAGACACTGAACTGTCGTAGTAATGTTCCATGTTTTCATTTTGGCAGTACATTAGGTACACCAAACAGTGGGACCATAATAATGTCTTCATCGCTCATGGTGGTGGACAGCATGTCGTGTCAACACCACACTCTTACAAGGCACACCAACGTAGAATTAGTGCAAAACCAAGGATAGTGCTCCATGATCACTAGGATAAACAGGACAAATGGACATTGCAGTAATTCAGGGTAGTCAGCTTATGAGGTGAAGGACATCAAGTCACATAATATTGACAATTACAGACTTAATTAGTAGTTTGTGGCATTCATAGCCCAGTTATTGAACATTTCTGTACCAAGTATGTAGTATTACAGAAAAATGTTCATTAATTGTTGTACATAGAATCAGTAACCTTCTTTTCCTGGTTACAAAGCATTATGAAATAATCGCATTCTTTTCAGTTACAGAGTATAATTAAGAATCATTAACCTTCTCCTAATTACAGTTAATTAATCATTTGTCATTCCAATAATCATTAGCCTTTTCCTAATTACAGTTAATTAATCATTTGTCGTTAATTGATCATTTGTCTAATTACAGTTAATTAATCATTTGTCATTAATTAATCATTTGTCTAATTACAGTTAATTAATCATTTGTCTAATTACAGTTAATTAATCATTTGTCGTTAATTAATCATTTGTCTAATTACAGTTAATTAATTGATCATTTGTCATTTCAATATAGTAAGAATTATTAGCCTTAATTAATTACAAAGCATTATTAAACAGTACCATAGTTAATTAATTATGTGTCATTCCAATCTATTAAGAATCATTAGTCTTTTCCTAATTACAAAGCATTATGAAACAGTCACATTCATTTCCAATAACAAAGTATGGCATCGTTAATTACTCATTTGAAATTCCAATATAGTAAGAATTATTAGCCTTCTCCTAATTACAAAGCATTATTAAACAGTCACATTCATTTCAAATTACAAAGTATCAACATTGGAAACAAGAGCTAATCAATGGCATAATTAATCACAATTCGTGGAGTGACATTAATTATTGGCACTCAGTGGCCAGCAAGTATTGAATAGAATCATCATTCAGTATTATTCAGATTATTACGAAGTCATTATTAAAAATCAGTTAATTACAGTCAAATCATTAATAATCACAGGCATTATAAGTGGTAACATTACAATAAACAGTGTTCCTCCTTCAGTAGTATTCAGACCATTACAAAGTCATTATTAAAATCAGTTAATTACAGGCAAATCATTAGTAATCACAGGCATTATAAGTGGTATCATTACAATAAACAGTGGCAGTTATTAGCTAGTGACAAAGCATTATTTTGAATATAGTCTCATTAAGAGGTCATTACTCAAGTGACATGCTATTCAGAGTTGATTAGTATTATTCAGAATTTTCTCAAACTGGTATCACTATTTGGGACTGTTAACATTTTATTTTTTTTTTTTTTTTTTTTTTTTTTTTTTTTTTGTTAGCAATGCATTGCGTTGGGATCGATAATTAATTGCTGAAACATAACACTATTTGCTTTTGACCTATTGCAGCAAATGAGGATAGGTAACGTCATTCGTCATGAGTCAGCTGTAGCAAGATTATGTAACAAGGCAGTACATGTGATCACATTTAGAAGTGATAAACACAAATGGGTAAAAAATAAAAATGCAAGTACTAGAACAGGTATAATAACTAACAGGTTTAGTAAGTGTCATGAAAAACTTCTCCTGGAAAAAATACAAAAACGGATTATTGACCTGAAAGAAGAAACGCACACTATGCTGAAAAGTAGTGAACTTCGAATTAACAGGTAGTGAAATGTGTATAAAATGTGTTCCATAGCTGTCCTTTCCAAAACTTTCCGTCATCCTACTATGCAATGTAACACCTGCTGTCAAAGCAAACTGCAACAAATACTTAAATAACTACGTAGCATAAATACATAACTTCAACATTATCCTCATCTGTAAAGAAAAAAACTTCATTATCCATATCATCATAACTTCACCATTATCATCACCTGTAAAGAAAAACTTCATTATTCATAATACCATTTCCTTCATCATTATTCATCAGTATTCATTATCATCTGCAAAAAATCACTTCATTACTCATTACATAACTATTCCTTATCTCTAGCATATTTCATCACTAAAACTAAGATGTGTAGTTCTCTCTGACAGCCTGCATCAATCACCTTGTATTCTGAAAGAAAAAATTAGTTAAGACTGCTATTCTGTGATGAGTATAGTATATTCTTGTTAATGTTTGTTAATCCTGATCCATTTACTCTTCCTCATAAAGTTATTGCATCTCCTTTCGTTTATTCCGCAGGTGAAATTCCCATTTATGTTAAATTTATTTCTTAGAATCATCATTCCTTTCTGAAATTGATGAACAAAGATTAATGTCCTGCATTTAAATCATATACCCACTAGATAATGACTGGTTTATGGTAACATAATTAACCCTACAGCATAACATGACAGAAAACGTAATATGTCAAAAACATTGACAGTGTTCAAAAACAAAAATATACACAGAATAATACAATGCAGCAGCAAAAAAAAAAAATGTGAAATAGTCACGATGTTGAGATGTCATACGGCAAAAAAAAAAATGTCAAAGTCGACTGGTGTGTGTTATATCTTAACTATTTCATAGTCCATACAAACAAAACTGGAGTACAGTCATATACACAAAAAAAAATGGAAAATGTGCACGGTCTGATGTGTAACGACAAGAAAAGCGACCTGCTAACCTTACCTTGCCGGGCACTTGCCAAGAAAAAATACGATAATCATCAATAAGTAGTCACATAAATATAATTGCAGAAATAGTCGTAAATGTGTAAATTCATCTGGAAAAATATGCACGGTCTGATGTGTAACGACAAGAAGAGCGACCTGCTAACCTTACCTTGCCGGGCACTTGCCAAGAAAAAATACGATAATCATCAGTAATTAGTCACGTGAAATAATTGCATTAGTAAATGGCATCATAGTGTGTTGAATCATACAGTGGTTTCACTCAATAAACGGTTTAATGTTTGATATATGGTGATTGCCTTTCGATTTTCTAGTTCTCAAAGTTTCGACATGTACAACATTGGGGTGAGGGATGCTGCGAATCCGATATGGACCTCCGTATAGAAGTTCAAATTTACTGCACTTACCTTTTAATTTACTGGATAAATAGTGTGTACGTACTAGTATCTTCTGTCCAACGTGAAAGTCGCGGCGTGTACAAACCTGTTTTTGCTGTCTTCTCCGGCGCTCTGCGGCACGTTTGATGTTCTTCAGCGCAATGTCAATTATTTCGTGGTGTCGTAGGCGACGACTTTTGGGAAATTCTATTAATTCTTTAATTTTGTTCGGTGGTTCAACGTTTTTCAGTATAACAGTCGGAGATAGCATAGTGGATTCATTTGGAATGGAATTAATTACATCTTGGAATGAGAATATGTGTGTGTCCCAATCAATATGTCTTTTGTGGCAGTATATTCTACACAGTTTACCAATTTCCTTCATTAATCTTTCACAGGGGTTCGAAGAAGCGTGGTACTTGGATATATAGATCGGAGAAATGTTTCTAGCTCGTAACATGCGTGTCCATACGCTACTACGAAATTGAGATCCATTGTCAGAAATTACTTTCATTACATGCCCTACATGAAATAGAAAATGTTTTACAAATGCTTTAGAAACAGTTTTAGCAGTAGCTTTGCGTAACGGAGTGAAAGTAACAAATTTTGAAGTGAGCTCAACAGCGACAAAGATGTAGCAAAAACCTCTGTTAGTTCTCGGAATCGGACCAAAAATATCTACAGCGGCCATATGTCTTAATTTAACAGGTATAATGGGATATAATGGAGGAATATGTGAAGTGGTGTCTGATTTAGCTTTCTGGCAAATTTTACAAGACGCTAAAACTCGTCGTATACGTTTCTCCATGTTGGTAAAATAACAGTTCTGTCTCAGTATAAGAAAACATTTTCTTGCTCCGTAATGTGCGTAACTTAAATGAGTGTACCAAATTAATTTGTTAACCAGTTCGTCAGGAATGCATAATAACCAATTGTTGCTGTCTGGATGAGAGCGGCGAAACAGAATGTCTTTGCGTACAGTGTAGTGGTTCCTAATCGTAACATTATTCCTATCTTGCCAAAGGTGTTTAATTTCTTTCCACACGTTGTCTTTATTTTGCTCCTTTGCTATGTCCTGTAATGACGATGAAATAAAGTTTTCAAACGCAACTTGTTGAATGTACATGACACTGAAATTTGTTTTGCAGAAGTTGGTTGCTACGTCTTGCTGATTGTTGCTGAGAGAACGCGATAGTGCGTCTGCTATAACATTTTGCGTGCCGGGAATGTGAACAATTGTAAAATTAAATTCCTGTAAATATAGTTTCCATCTGCTTAATCTGTCATGAGTGAATTTGGCCGAAAGTAAAAATTGTATCGCTCTGTGGTCTGTGTAGACGGTGGTATGTCTGCCATAAAGAAAGTGCCGAAATCTCGTAAAAGCCCATACAACACATAATGTTTCTAATTCTGTAACGGAATAATTTCGCTCAGCAGGTGACGGAATGCGGCTTGCAAATGCGATGTTTTTGATTACTATTGAACCATCTTCTTCAATTTCCTGGAAAATATGTACGCCTAAAGCGGTGTTAGAACTGTCGGTGGCAATGGAAAAATTTCTAGTAAGATCTGGGTGCGATAACAGTGGAGCATTCAACAGAGCATGTTTCAGGTTCATGAATTCAAAATGTGCTTGCTTATCCCAAGACCAAATACTGTTTTTACCTGTTAATTGACATAATCTGGGTGTGTCTAAAGCAGAGTGATGAATAAATTTACGAAAAAAGTTAATTAACCCCAAAAAACTGCGTAATTGTTTCTTCGTCGTAGGAACACTAATGTCACGTAGAGCTTGAAGTTTTTCCGGATCAGGTGCAATGCCTTCTGCTGAAATTACGTGTCCAAGAAATTTTATAGAAGTTTTGCCAAAATGCGATTTACTGAGGTTAACTGTAAGTCCTTGTGCATAAAAGGTTTGTAACAGTTGTTCAAGAACCAGATTGTGTTCAGACCAATTAGCTTCTGCTATAAGAATGTCGTCTACATACGTCGTGATTCTGTCCTTAAGTTCTGTCGGAAGTATTGTGTTCAAACCGCGAATAAAAGCTGCAGAAGAAATAGTTAAGCCGAACGGTAATTTGCAAAATTGATAACAGTCGCCGAAACAGAGAAAAGCTGTATATTTTCTACAATTCGGATGAAGTTGAATTTGCCAAAATCCCGATTTCAAATCTAATGTGGAATAAATAGCAGTGCCGTGAAATTTCTGTAAAAGTTCCTCTAATGTCTGTGGTCGATCTGTTTCATTAATAATAATGTCATTAATGTGACGTGAATCAAGTACAAGGCGAAGTGACCCATCTTTTTTCTTAACAATATGTAGCGGGTTTATGTACGGACTAACTGCTGGTTCAATAATTCCTTGATCAAGCATATCCTGCAATTCTTTTTTAACTTGTTCTCTATGAATATACGGGATAGGATAATGCTTAGCTTTAAATGTGTCGTGCTGTTTCACTCGAAATTCATACATAAATCCGGACATTGTACCAGGAATGTTGTCAAAAACTGGAGCTTGCTGTCAAAGAATCTTGTGTAACTGCGTTCGCTCGTCGTCTGTAGTTGCACTGCTCTCTTTAACCTTATCAGAAATCAATTGCATTACGTCGAAGTCAACTTCGTCTGGAGTATTATAGTTGTGTACGTACGTATCCGTGAACAATGTAGGATTACAGTCTATGTCACGTGTTGCGGAAATGACCTCTGTGCGGTTAATTGTTTGCTCTTCCGCAGATAGTGAGTGCTGAAATTCTAAAGCTAGTTGTACGTTTTCATCCTTTAACATTAAATAAGAATTCTGAAAATCGATAACTGCGTCGTGTTGTACCAGAAAATTCGTGCCTAAAATAATGTATGTTGTCAATAAAGGAACAATCCAAAAATTAGAGTGGAAAGTATGACCTCCAATACAAAATGATAAATGCGTCTGTAATTTAACGTCTACTCCTTTACTCGATACTGCTCCCTTCACTTTTGTTTTGCCTAAAGGTAATGTCGGATAGGTATTCTCTTTGTTGCACTCATTAAAAGTCTCCTCATTAATTACTGATATAGGTGATCCGGAATCGATTACTGCTGAAAATTTCGATGAACCAATTTTAATTTCGATAACAGGATGTGAAATGGTTTTCTGAATAACTGGTCTTTCCTGTAAAAGAGTGTCTCTGATGTCGTCAAAAGTAATTACATTTTCGTGAACAACATTTTGCGTGTCAAAGGTAGTGCTTGTGTTATTAGAAGATGCGTCCTGTGCAGTATTTAGTCAGATTCTATCTGACGTGTTATTATTATTAGGAGGATTCTGTGGCATTTCGACTATTTGAACTGTCCTATTACTTCTTCCAGGCGTGTTACGCTCTGGATGGTACCTACTGTCGGGTTCATTCATGAGAAAATGTTCTTGCGTATGATTTTGCTGTTGGTATGACCGACTGTTGTTAGATGTTCGCTGAAAATTGTCCTCATTATTTTTACGTCTGTCGTAATAGTCATTCCTATACGGTGCATTACGATAGGAATTGAAATACTGTCTTCTTTGTACGTAGTTGTTTCCTTGCTGACGTACGTTACTATTTGTTGGACCAGGGGCTATACGTCCACGCGGCGAAACATTAAAGCCTGGTTGACCTTGTGTATTCCATTGTTGGTTAGGTATGCTAACCGGCTGGTTTTGATGTTGTTGTTGTGAAACACCTCTATTGTTACTAAAGTGTTGTTCCTGTTGCTGAAAATTTTGACGGTATTGATAATTAGAATTTTGCCTGTTATTAAAGTTTTGGTAGTTGTCGTTCCTAAAACGTCTGTTATCTTTCCGATTGGAATTACGTCCCTGATCATAATTGCAGTACTGTTGTTGACCTTGGTTGTTACTCAAAAAGTTTTTGTTTACAAAAGAATAATCGGATTGCTGTACCTCCAAGAGCTGTAAAAGATCTCTGAATGCTGAAATGTTTTCTTTTTGCTGGCCCGTTAGAAGTGACACTCGTAATGACCGTGGTAATTTAGAGATGCATAGTTGTATAAGTGCGGATTCACTGTACGGTTCACTTAGGTACTGGTTTTGTTGTACCATGTGCTCAAAAAATTGCGTCACACTCGGAAAATTTGAGTTCTCGTAATTTGGCAAACTAATCAACTGATCTTTAATTCCGCGCTGTGTCGTCTTCGACCAGTACGCTGACAGAAAAGCATTCTGAAATTCCTCTACCGAGTAACACTGTCTCGCGATCGGTCTCATACGAGTTGCCGGTTCGCCTTCCAAAAAGCTGCAAATAAATTCAAGTTTGTGTGTTACAGGCCAAGTCGGTGGAAGAGCAAAGCTAAATTGTTGAATCCAATCCAATGGGTGAATCTGCGTTCTATCGTTTTTGAAAACCTTAAACTTTCTTACTGACAGAAAATGTTTATAGTCGAAATTATCATCTCTGTGTAATGAAACAGGTTCAGGATCGTAAGAGAATCTATTGAACTGCGGTTGATCGGAATCTAAGTCCCGTACTCTCTGTAGATTACCCAAATTATACGCGCTGCGTGAGTCTGACACATGTTCATAAAGTGGCGTCTGTTGTGGTATGTTATTAACTGACATGTTTTTCATCTGTGTTACTTCTTGTTGTAAATTTGATAACTTCCGACGTAACGTGTTGTTAGATGAATCGATTTCATTAATTGTCTGCTGTAAATTTTGAAATTCAGGTGTTTGGATAAAAGAAACCGGTGCAGTATCATCTGATTTATTGTCATTAGTATTTTCGATAACATCAATACGACTGGCCAATTCATCACATTTTTCAGTCAGTATTTTAACCTGATCATCGGTTTTAGAATCAGACGCATTAATCTGTTTTTGCAACTTGCGCGTAGTTTCGCTCAGTTTTTTAACATCACCTTTGATAACATCACAATCCTGTGTTAGATCTAATTGTTCGAATCTATCTGTCACTGTTTGAATATTTACTGTGTGTGTATCTGTTTTTGATTTCAGGTCAGAAATTTCATCCCGTAATTCCGCGTTCAATTGTTCTATGGTATTAATTTTGTCGGACACTGTAGTAATATTATTGTCTACATACGTCTTCGCTTTCGCGAACATTTTACGTTTGTCCTCTTGTCTTTGTGCAGTGATTGTTTCCATGACCTGACGTTTTACTTTGTTTTGATCCTGAATAAATTTGCGGAAACGCGTATCACTGTTCTGTATGTGCTGATTAAAGCGCTCGTTAATCTGAGTGTTCTGCTGTTCGAATTTCGCGTCTATCTTTGCGTCCATTGTGCGCGAAAGTTCTACCGTCATTGCTTTAAACTCATTCCGTAATTGTGTAGCTTTTTCAGAGCACTGTTTGGCGACTCCGCTAATTTCGTCTCTGAGTGTTTCTGTTGCCACTGTTTGCATTTCTCTTAATTCTTGCGCAACAGATTTAATTTCTTCGCTATTTTTTTGTGAACACGCCTCAATTTCCGCGCGCAACTGTTCCTTAGTGTCATGACACTGCGCGGCAACAGCTCTAATTTGTTCACTAAGCTGCCTCGAATTGTCGTCAAATTTTTCATTTTGTTGTCTGACCTGTTCACTAAGTTGCTTGAGGTTTTCATTCTGTTGTTTGTTATCTTCCCTAAGTTGTTTGATATCTGCACTAAGTTGTTGTTTGAGATCTTTACTACTGTTGTCTATTTTCTCACTTTGCTGTTGTAGCAAACTTCTCATAATTCGTACCAAGTCAAAACTAGCGTTTATATTCTCTGTGCTGTTTAGCGGTGGATCTGGAATTTTCTCGTTTTGCGTGACCATTTGGTCATTCTGTAATTTACAGAGAGGTTTATCAGTCGGACCTACACTGTCACTCACTATTTCGGAATTAAATAAATCCGTCGTACTTTGTGTATCCTGTTCATTTTCATTACACAAATTCGTCTGTACGTCACTTGAGTTTTCCAAATGGGGTGTGTTAAGCTGGGCATCGCTCATTATAATAGGGCGTCCCGCGTCATCAATTGTCGTCAAATTAACAGACGAGACAATTGGGTTCGTTTGTTCATCATCAGGGTAAAAGTCATCACTAGTGGTTGGAATGCACTGATTGTTAGTGAACGCAGGATTGTCATCATTACACTGCGTGTCGCAATTACTATCGGTCACGCTGTTTAAGTCGGTAATTTCATTCAAAATACCTCGCGATACACTATTCACAGTCTTTCGCGGCATTTTAACAATAGTCAAAATTATTCACAAAATAAATAAGCACAATGCAAAAGCAACACACAAATACAACAAAGCAACAAATTGCCGTTGACCTGTAGAGAGAAAGTCACAAGATTAATAAAAGCGTAGCGCCAAATCCTAATTATACTTAAGCAAATAAGAGCAGATATCTGACTGTTGCTCAAAAGACTCTCAACGAAATACGATCCTGGACTGGGTGTCGCCAAGTGTAACCTCCCCACCGCAATTTTAAAAGAAATTATAAAGCAATACTTAATAGAAATGGGAGCCAAGTGTAACCTCCCCACAAAAATTTTAAAAGAAAAGGACGATACTAATTAGAAATGCTGATGGACATGGCTCTATGCGTAACCTGCCCACAATGAAATGTACTGACAATGGCAACAAAAATGTGAAATTCGCAATCTGACTCAAATATAAATCCTTCAAAAAATTAAAGTCCATTCAGTGACAAGAAAATTCAATAAAACCGAAATATCGGTCTTTGGCCCTGTGTAAAACAATCAGAATTAAAGTCTTACCTCAGAATAAATGGATGTCACATATCTGCTCTTGTTGATGCGCACCGCTTGGAGGAACTGCATTGCAAATAATAATATTCTCTTTTTTTGTGATTTTAGTGGAATTTTTCTTCAAAAGAAGTGGAATGAAATGGGAAGTGCAACGAAATCTTGAGTTCAATAAAAAATTAAATTTTTGAGAAAATGCTTTTGAAATAAAAAAATTATTATTGGGAGACTTGTTGGAGAATAATTACAATAAATAAAATTTTTCATTATCTAATGATTATATTAATTAACAGTATACCTTATTCCTCATCTTGACCAGTGTTGCCGACCGCCTACATCACACAACCGCACTGGGCTGCTACTACTGACCGACCGCTCTGCATGACGACTACAGACTGAGTACCGACTCGCAACGACTGAACTGACAGACTCGCAACGACTGACTACTGACAGACTCGCTCGCAACACTCGCGCGGTCAAGCGCATACTCTCTGGTCACAGATGCTACAATGCCTCGCCATCGCTGCTGCGTTACATACGTGTTTCATAACCCTCCACTGGGGGGGCAAAAATTTGGCAGCGATGGTGAGTCATTTGGACTTGCCAATCGCGGCAAAATTTTTCTTTAATTAACAAAATCCTACAACTTACAGAATATTTAAATGTTGTGCACACGCACTAAGTACAAAATATTATCAGACAAAGACAAAATGTGAATACTAAACATAGTAGCAAATCAGAAAAATGTATATACAAATTATTTGACAGATAATAAAGTGCACAGGCACTGAAAAAATTCTTTAGCATATGCAGAACAAATAAACAGACTGGCAAGAATAATTAGATGTAGTACATAAAGTAAATGTTGTGCACACGCACTAAGTACAAAATATATCAGACAAAGACAAAATGTGAGTACAAAACATAGTAGCAAATCAGAAAAGTATATACAAATTATTTGACAGATAACAAAGTGCACAGGCACTGAAAATTCTTTAGCATATTCAGAACAAATGAACAGACTGGCAAAAATATTATGTTGACAAGTGACATAAGTGTACTCGCATTGGAGTTCAGCGAATCGAAAAATGTATGTGGCAAGAATCAGGATAGGAAAGGGAAGGATTGCATCATGGTTGTAGCACTTTAGATTGCACACAGCTGCTCTGAAAGTCCATATCTTTCCACAGAAGTACAACACCAAGTGACACAACTTGAAATTCTTTTCCCATCAGAATTTATCAGTGTAGCCAAGACACTGAACTGTCGTAGTAATGTTCCATGTTTTCATTTTGGCAGTACATTAGGTACACCAAACAGTGGGACCATAATAATGTCTTCATCGCTCATGGTGGTGGACAGCATGTCGTGTCAACACCACACTCTTACAAGGCACACCAACGTAGAATTAGTGCAAAACCAAGGATAGTGCTCCATGATCACTAGGATAAACAGGACAAATGGACATTGCAGTAATTCAGGGTAGTCAGCTTATGAGGTGAAGGACATCAAGTCACATAATATTGACAATTACAGACTTAATTAGTAGTTTGTGGCATTCATAGCCCAGTTATTGAACATTTCTGTACCAAGTATGTAGTATTACAGAAAAATGTTCATTAATTGTTGTACATAGAATCAGTAACCTTCTTTTCCTGGTTACAAAGCATTATGAAATAATCGCATTCTTTTCAGTTACAGAGTATAATTAAGAATCATTAACCTTCTCCTAATTACAGTTAATTAATCATTTGTCATTCCAATAATCATTAGCCTTTTCCTAATTACAGTTAATTAATCATTTGTCGTTAATTGATCATTTGTCTAATTACAGTTAATTAATCATTTGTCATTAATTAATCATTTGTCTAATTACAGTTAATTAATCATTTGTCTAATTACAGTTAATTAATCATTTGTCGTTAATTAATCATTTGTCTAATTACAGTTAATTAATTGATCATTTGTCATTTCAATATAGTAAGAATTATTAGCCTTAATTAATTACAAAGCATTATTAAACAGTACCATAGTTAATTAATTATGTGTCATTCCAATCTATTAAGAATCATTAGTCTTTTCCTAATTACAAAGCATTATGAAACAGTCACATTCATTTCCAATAACAAAGTATGGCATCGTTAATTACTCATTTGAAATTCCAATATAGTAAGAATTATTAGCCTTCTCCTAATTACAAAGCATTATTAAACAGTCACATTCATTTCAAATTACAAAGTATCAACATTGGAAACAAGAGCTAATCAATGGCATAATTAATCACAATTCGTGGAGTGACATTAATTATTGGCACTCAGTGGCCAGCAAGTATTGAATAGAATCATCATTCAGTATTATTCAGATTATTACGAAGTCATTATTAAAAATCAGTTAATTACAGTCAAATCATTAATAATCACAGGCATTATAAGTGGTAACATTACAATAAACAGTGTTCCTCCTTCAGTAGTATTCAGACCATTACAAAGTCATTATTAAAATCAGTTAATTACAGGCAAATCATTAGTAATCACAGGCATTATAAGTGGTATCATTACAATAAACAGTGGCAGTTATTAGCTAGTGACAAAGCATTATTTTGAATATAGTCTCATTAAGAGGTCATTACTCAAGTGACATGCTATTCAGAGTTGATTAGTATTATTCAGAATTTTCTCAAACTGGTATCACTATTTGGGACTGTTAACATTTTATTTTTTTTTTTTTTTTTTTTTTTTTTTTTTTTTTTTGTTAGCAATGCATTGCGTTGGGATCGATAATTAATTGCTGAAACATAACACTATTTGCTTTTGACCTATTGCAGCAAATGAGGATAGGTAACGTCATTCGTCATGAGTCAGCTGTAGCAAGATTATGTAACAAGGCAGTACATGTGATCACATTTAGAAGTGATAAACACAAATGGGTAAAAAATAAAAATGCAAGTACTAGAACAGGTATAATAACTAACAGGTTTAGTAAGTGTCATGAAAAACTTCTCCTGGAAAAAATACAAAAACGGATTATTGACCTGAAAGAAGAAACGCACACTATGCTGAAAAGTAGTGAACTTCGAATTAACAGGTAGTGAAATGTGTATAAAATGTGTTCCATAGCTGTCCTTTCCAAAACTTTCCGTCATCCTACTATGCAATGTAACACCTGCTGTCAAAGCAAACTGCAACAAATACTTAAATAACTACGTAGCATAAATACATAACTTCAACATTATCCTCATCTGTAAAGAAAAAAACTTCATTATCCATATCATCATAACTTCACCATTATCATCACCTGTAAAGAAAAACTTCATTATTCATAATACCATTTCCTTCATCATTATTCATCAGTATTCATTATCATCTGCAAAAAATCACTTCATTACTCATTACATAACTATTCCTTATCTCTAGCATATTTCATCACTAAAACTAAGATGTGTAGTTCTCTCTGACAGCCTGCATCAATCACCTTGTATTCTGAAAGAAAAAATTAGTTAAGACTGCTATTCTGTGATGAGTATAGTATATTCTTGTTAATGTTTGTTAATCCTGATCCATTTACTCTTCCTCATAAAGTTATTGCATCTCCTTTCGTTTATTCCGCAGGTGAAATTCCCATTTATGTTAAATTTATTTCTTAGAATCATCATTCCTTTCTGAAATTGATGAACAAAGATTAATGTCCTGCATTTAAATCATATACCCACTAGATAATGACTGGTTTATGGTAACATAATTAACCCTACAGCATAACATGACAGAAAACGTAATATGTCAAAAACATTGACAGTGTTCAAAAACAAAAATATACACAGAATAATACAATGCAGCAGCAAAAAAAAAAAATGTGAAATAGTCACGATGTTGAGATGTCATACGGCAAAAAAAAAAATGTCAAAGTCGACTGGTGTGTGTTATATCTTAACTATTTCATAGTCCATACAAACAAAACTGGAGTACAGTCATATACACAAAAAAAAATGGAAAATGTGCACGGTCTGATGTGTAACGACAAGAAAAGCGACCTGCTAACCTTACCTTGCCGGGCACTTGCCAAGAAAAAATACGATAATCATCAATAAGTAGTCACATAAATATAATTGCAGAAATAGTCGTAAATGTGTAAATTCATCTGGAAAAATATGCACGGTCTGATGTGTAACGACAAGAAGAGCGACCTGCTAACCTTACCTTGCCGGGCACTTGCCAAGAAAAAATACGATAATCATCAGTAATTAGTCACGTGAAATAATTGCATTAGTAAATGGCATCATAGTGTGTTGAATCATACAGTGGTTTCACTCAATAAACGGTTTAATGTTTGATATATGGTGATTGCCTTTCGATTTTCTAGTTCTCAAAGTTTCGACATGTACAACATTGGGGTGAGGGATGCTGCGAATCCGATATGGACCTCCGTATAGAAGTTCAAATTTACTGCACTTACCTTTTAATTTACTGGATAAATAGTGTGTACGTACTAGTATCTTCTGTCCAACGTGAAAGTCGCGGCGTGTACAAACCTGTTTTTGCTGTCTTCTCCGGCGCTCTGCGGCACGTTTGATGTTCTTCAGCGCAATGTCAATTATTTCGTGGTGTCGTAGGCGACGACTTTTGGGAAATTCTATTAATTCTTTAATTTTGTTCGGTGGTTCAACGTTTTTCAGTATAACAGTCGGAGATAGCATAGTGGATTCATTTGGAATGGAATTAATTACATCTTGGAATGAGAATATGTGTGTGTCCCAATCAATATGTCTTTTGTGGCAGTATATTCTACACAGTTTACCAATTTCCTTCATTAATCTTTCACAGGGGTTCGAAGAAGCGTGGTACTTGGATATATAGATCGGAGAAATGTTTCTAGCTCGTAACATGCGTGTCCATACGCTACTACGAAATTGAGATCCATTGTCAGAAATTACTTTCATTACATGCCCTACATGAAATAGAAAATGTTTTACAAATGCTTTAGAAACAGTTTTAGCAGTAGCTTTGCGTAACGGAGTGAAAGTAACAAATTTTGAAGTGAGCTCAACAGCGACAAAGATGTAGCAAAAACCTCTGTTAGTTCTCGGAATCGGACCAAAAATATCTACAGCGGCCATATGTCTTAATTTAACAGGTATAATGGGATATAATGGAGGAATATGTGAAGTGGTGTCTGATTTAGCTTTCTGGCAAATTTTACAAGACGCTAAAACTCGTCGTATACGTTTCTCCATGTTGGTAAAATAACAGTTCTGTCTCAGTATAAGAAAACATTTTCTTGCTCCGTAATGTGCGTAACTTAAATGAGTGTACCAAATTAATTTGTTAACCAGTTCGTCAGGAATGCATAATAACCAATTGTTGCTGTCTGGATGAGAGCGGCGAAACAGAATGTCTTTGCGTACAGTGTAGTGGTTCCTAATCGTAACATTATTCCTATCTTGCCAAAGGTGTTTAATTTCTTTCCACACGTTGTCTTTATTTTGCTCCTTTGCTATGTCCTGTAATGACGATGAAATAAAGTTTTCAAACGCAACTTGTTGAATGTACATGACACTGAAATTTGTTTTGCAGAAGTTGGTTGCTACGTCTTGCTGATTGTTGCTGAGAGAACGCGATAGTGCGTCTGCTATAACATTTTGCGTGCCGGGAATGTGAACAATTGTAAAATTAAATTCCTGTAAATATAGTTTCCATCTGCTTAATCTGTCATGAGTGAATTTGGCCGAAAGTAAAAATTGTATCGCTCTGTGGTCTGTGTAGACGGTGGTATGTCTGCCATAAAGAAAGTGCCGAAATCTCGTAAAAGCCCATACAACACATAATGTTTCTAATTCTGTAACGGAATAATTTCGCTCAGCAGGTGACGGAATGCGGCTTGCAAATGCGATGTTTTTGATTACTATTGAACCATCTTCTTCAATTTCCTGGAAAATATGTACGCCTAAAGCGGTGTTAGAACTGTCGGTGGCAATGGAAAAATTTCTAGTAAGATCTGGGTGCGATAACAGTGGAGCATTCAACAGAGCATGTTTCAGGTTCATGAATTCAAAATGTGCTTGCTTATCCCAAGACCAAATACTGTTTTTACCTGTTAATTGACATAATCTGGGTGTGTCTAAAGCAGAGTGATGAATAAATTTACGAAAAAAGTTAATTAACCCCAAAAAACTGCGTAATTGTTTCTTCGTCGTAGGAACACTAATGTCACGTAGAGCTTGAAGTTTTTCCGGATCAGGTGCAATGCCTTCTGCTGAAATTACGTGTCCAAGAAATTTTATAGAAGTTTTGCCAAAATGCGATTTACTGAGGTTAACTGTAAGTCCTTGTGCATAAAAGGTTTGTAACAGTTGTTCAAGAACCAGATTGTGTTCAGACCAATTAGCTTCTGCTATAAGAATGTCGTCTACATACGTCGTGATTCTGTCCTTAAGTTCTGTCGGAAGTATTGTGTTCAAACCGCGAATAAAAGCTGCAGAAGAAATAGTTAAGCCGAACGGTAATTTGCAAAATTGATAACAGTCGCCGAAACAGAGAAAAGCTGTATATTTTCTACAATTCGGATGAAGTTGAATTTGCCAAAATCCCGATTTCAAATCTAATGTGGAATAAATAGCAGTGCCGTGAAATTTCTGTAAAAGTTCCTCTAATGTCTGTGGTCGATCTGTTTCATTAATAATAATGTCATTAATGTGACGTGAATCAAGTACAAGGCGAAGTGACCCATCTTTTTTCTTAACAATATGTAGCGGGTTTATGTACGGACTAACTGCTGGTTCAATAATTCCTTGATCAAGCATATCCTGCAATTCTTTTTTAACTTGTTCTCTATGAATATACGGGATAGGATAATGCTTAGCTTTAAATGTGTCGTGCTGTTTCACTCGAAATTCATACATAAATCCGGACATTGTACCAGGAATGTTGTCAAAAACTGGAGCTTGCTGTCAAAGAATCTTGTGTAACTGCGTTCGCTCGTCGTCTGTAGTTGCACTGCTCTCTTTAACCTTATCAGAAATCAATTGCATTACGTCGAAGTCAACTTCGTCTGGAGTATTATAGTTGTGTACGTACGTATCCGTGAACAATGTAGGATTACAGTCTATGTCACGTGTTGCGGAAATGACCTCTGTGCGGTTAATTGTTTGCTCTTCCGCAGATAGTGAGTGCTGAAATTCTAAAGCTAGTTGTACGTTTTCATCCTTTAACATTAAATAAGAATTCTGAAAATCGATAACTGCGTCGTGTTGTACCAGAAAATTCGTGCCTAAAATAATGTATGTTGTCAATAAAGGAACAATCCAAAAATTAGAGTGGAAAGTATGACCTCCAATACAAAATGATAAATGCGTCTGTAATTTAACGTCTACTCCTTTACTCGATACTGCTCCCTTCACTTTTGTTTTGCCTAAAGGTAATGTCGGATAGGTATTCTCTTTGTTGCACTCATTAAAAGTCTCCTCATTAATTACTGATATAGGTGATCCGGAATCGATTACTGCTGAAAATTTCGATGAACCAATTTTAATTTCGATAACAGGATGTGAAATGGTTTTCTGAATAACTGGTCTTTCCTGTAAAAGAGTGTCTCTGATGTCGTCAAAAGTAATTACATTTTCGTGAACAACATTTTGCGTGTCAAAGGTAGTGCTTGTGTTATTAGAAGATGCGTCCTGTGCAGTATTTAGTCAGATTCTATCTGACGTGTTATTATTATTAGGAGGATTCTGTGGCATTTCGACTATTTGAACTGTCCTATTACTTCTTCCAGGCGTGTTACGCTCTGGATGGTACCTACTGTCGGGTTCATTCATGAGAAAATGTTCTTGCGTATGATTTTGCTGTTGGTATGACCGACTGTTGTTAGATGTTCGCTGAAAATTGTCCTCATTATTTTTACGTCTGTCGTAATAGTCATTCCTATACGGTGCATTACGATAGGAATTGAAATACTGTCTTCTTTGTACGTAGTTGTTTCCTTGCTGACGTACGTTACTATTTGTTGGACCAGGGGCTATACGTCCACGCGGCGAAACATTAAAGCCTGGTTGACCTTGTGTATTCCATTGTTGGTTAGGTATGCTAACCGGCTGGTTTTGATGTTGTTGTTGTGAAACACCTCTATTGTTACTAAAGTGTTGTTCCTGTTGCTGAAAATTTTGACGGTATTGATAATTAGAATTTTGCCTGTTATTAAAGTTTTGGTAGTTGTCGTTCCTAAAACGTCTGTTATCTTTCCGATTGGAATTACGTCCCTGATCATAATTGCAGTACTGTTGTTGACCTTGGTTGTTACTCAAAAAGTTTTTGTTTACAAAAGAATAATCGGATTGCTGTACCTCCAAGAGCTGTAAAAGATCTCTGAATGCTGAAATGTTTTCTTTTTGCTGGCCCGTTAGAAGTGACACTCGTAATGACCGTGGTAATTTAGAGATGCATAGTTGTATAAGTGCGGATTCACTGTACGGTTCACTTAGGTACTGGTTTTGTTGTACCATGTGCTCAAAAAATTGCGTCACACTCGGAAAATTTGAGTTCTCGTAATTTGGCAAACTAATCAACTGATCTTTAATTCCGCGCTGTGTCGTCTTCGACCAGTACGCTGACAGAAAAGCATTCTGAAATTCCTCTACCGAGTAACACTGTCTCGCGATCGGTCTCATACGAGTTGCCGGTTCGCCTTCCAAAAAGCTGCAAATAAATTCAAGTTTGTGTGTTACAGGCCAAGTCGGTGGAAGAGCAAAGCTAAATTGTTGAATCCAATCCAATGGGTGAATCTGCGTTCTATCGTTTTTGAAAACCTTAAACTTTCTTACTGACAGAAAATGTTTATAGTCGAAATTATCATCTCTGTGTAATGAAACAGGTTCAGGATCGTAAGAGAATCTATTGAACTGCGGTTGATCGGAATCTAAGTCCCGTACTCTCTGTAGATTACCCAAATTATACGCGCTGCGTGAGTCTGACACATGTTCATAAAGTGGCGTCTGTTGTGGTATGTTATTAACTGACATGTTTTTCATCTGTGTTACTTCTTGTTGTAAATTTGATAACTTCCGACGTAACGTGTTGTTAGATGAATCGATTTCATTAATTGTCTGCTGTAAATTTTGAAATTCAGGTGTTTGGATAAAAGAAACCGGTGCAGTATCATCTGATTTATTGTCATTAGTATTTTCGATAACATCAATACGACTGGCCAATTCATCACATTTTTCAGTCAGTATTTTAACCTGATCATCGGTTTTAGAATCAGACGCATTAATCTGTTTTTGCAACTTGCGCGTAGTTTCGCTCAGTTTTTTAACATCACCTTTGATAACATCACAATCCTGTGTTAGATCTAATTGTTCGAATCTATCTGTCACTGTTTGAATATTTACTGTGTGTGTATCTGTTTTTGATTTCAGGTCAGAAATTTCATCCCGTAATTCCGCGTTCAATTGTTCTATGGTATTAATTTTGTCGGACACTGTAGTAATATTATTGTCTACATACGTCTTCGCTTTCGCGAACATTTTACGTTTGTCCTCTTGTCTTTGTGCAGTGATTGTTTCCATGACCTGACGTTTTACTTTGTTTTGATCCTGAATAAATTTGCGGAAACGCGTATCACTGTTCTGTATGTGCTGATTAAAGCGCTCGTTAATCTGAGTGTTCTGCTGTTCGAATTTCGCGTCTATCTTTGCGTCCATTGTGCGCGAAAGTTCTACCGTCATTGCTTTAAACTCATTCCGTAATTGTGTAGCTTTTTCAGAGCACTGTTTGGCGACTCCGCTAATTTCGTCTCTGAGTGTTTCTGTTGCCACTGTTTGCATTTCTCTTAATTCTTGCGCAACAGATTTAATTTCTTCGCTATTTTTTTGTGAACACGCCTCAATTTCCGCGCGCAACTGTTCCTTAGTGTCATGACACTGCGCGGCAACAGCTCTAATTTGTTCACTAAGCTGCCTCGAATTGTCGTCAAATTTTTCATTTTGTTGTCTGACCTGTTCACTAAGTTGCTTGAGGTTTTCATTCTGTTGTTTGTTATCTTCCCTAAGTTGTTTGATATCTGCACTAAGTTGTTGTTTGAGATCTTTACTACTGTTGTCTATTTTCTCACTTTGCTGTTGTAGCAAACTTCTCATAATTCGTACCAAGTCAAAACTAGCGTTTATATTCTCTGTGCTGTTTAGCGGTGGATCTGGAATTTTCTCGTTTTGCGTGACCATTTGGTCATTCTGTAATTTACAGAGAGGTTTATCAGTCGGACCTACACTGTCACTCACTATTTCGGAATTAAATAAATCCGTCGTACTTTGTGTATCCTGTTCATTTTCATTACACAAATTCGTCTGTACGTCACTTGAGTTTTCCAAATGGGGTGTGTTAAGCTGGGCATCGCTCATTATAATAGGGCGTCCCGCGTCATCAATTGTCGTCAAATTAACAGACGAGACAATTGGGTTCGTTTGTTCATCATCAGGGTAAAAGTCATCACTAGTGGTTGGAATGCACTGATTGTTAGTGAACGCAGGATTGTCATCATTACACTGCGTGTCGCAATTACTATCGGTCACGCTGTTTAAGTCGGTAATTTCATTCAAAATACCTCGCGATACACTATTCACAGTCTTTCGCGGCATTTTAACAATAGTCAAAATTATTCACAAAATAAATAAGCACAATGCAAAAGCAACACACAAATACAACAAAGCAACAAATTGCCGTTGACCTGTAGAGAGAAAGTCACAAGATTAATAAAAGCGTAGCGCCAAATCCTAATTATACTTAAGCAAATAAGAGCAGATATCTGACTGTTGCTCAAAAGACTCTCAACGAAATACGATCCTGGACTGGGTGTCGCCAAGTGTAACCTCCCCACCGCAATTTTAAAAGAAATTATAAAGCAATACTTAATAGAAATGGGAGCCAAGTGTAACCTCCCCACAAAAATTTTAAAAGAAAAGGACGATACTAATTAGAAATGCTGATGGACATGGCTCTATGCGTAACCTGCCCACAATGAAATGTACTGACAATGGCAACAAAAATGTGAAATTCGCAATCTGACTCAAATATAAATCCTTCAAAAAATTAAAGTCCATTCAGTGACAAGAAAATTCAATAAAACCGAAATATCGGTCTTTGGCCCTGTGTAAAACAATCAGAATTAAAGTCTTACCTCAGAATAAATGGATGTCACATATCTGCTCTTGTTGATGCGCACCGCTTGGAGGAACTGCATTGCAAATAATAATATTCTCTTTTTTTGTGATTTTAGTGGAATTTTTCTTCAAAAGAAGTGGAATGAAATGGGAAGTGCAACGAAATCTTGAGTTCAATAAAAAATTAAATTTTTGAGAAAATGCTTTTGAAATAAAAAAATTATTATTGGGAGACTTGTTGGAGAATAATTACAATAAATAAAATTTTTCATTATCTAATGATTATATTAATTAACAGTATACCTTATTCCTCATCTTGACCAGTGTTGCCGACCGCCTACATCACACAACCGCACTGGGCTGCTACTACTGACCGACCGCTCTGCATGACGACTACAGACTGAGTACCGACTCGCAACGACTGAACTGACAGACTCGCAACGACTGACTACTGACAGACTCGCTCGCAACACTCGCGCGGTCAAGCGCATACTCTCTGGTCACAGATGCTACAATGCCTCGCCATCGCTGCTGCGTTACATACGTGTTTCACCGGTGCAGCTTCTTCTATATCAGGTAGCACCTCTATTGGCCTCACAAAGGCTGCGTGCATCCCGCTTGCCAACAGAACTCGGCAGATTCGGATGGTGACCCATCCGAGTGCTAGCCAAGCCCGACAGCCCTTAACTTCGGTGATCTGACGGGAACCGGTGTTACCACTGTGGCAAGGCCGCTCACGAAACAGATGAAAGAGGGTTCAATTTAGTGGCTTCTACAGAAAAAAAAACACCTGTGTAATCAATCTCTGAAGGAATATACTGACAAAAATCTTAAAAAATGTTGATCATGAAGTACAACATACACCGAAAGTGCTACACGGAAGCGAAAATCAATAATTTGCACATTAATTTCCGAAAGCAAAATCTGATAGTTGAGAAGAGCAAGCGATCCGGGATCGAAACGTCGGTCACTTACATTGTATGATCAGAAATAACCGGTCCCTACTAGTGGACATACATATGCGATGTATTCATCCTTCGTTTTTATGAGGGCTTGAAGTCTTATGGGAACACTTTCAGTGAGGTTTTTGAATGTCTGTGAATAAATGGCAGCCAACTCTTCCTCAACTTCCGAAGCTACAGAAGGTAGTGATGTGGTTCCTAAGTTTTCGCGGCGTACTGAATGTTCTGCCGGCCGGAGTGGCCGTGCGGTTCTAGGCGCTATAGTCTGGAACCGAGCGACCGCTATGGTCGCAGGTTCGAATCCTACCTCGGGCATGGATGTGTGTGATGTCCTTAGATTTAATTAGTTCTAAGTTCTAGGCGACTGATGACCTCAGAAGTTAAGTCGCATAGTGCTCAGAGCCATTTGAACCATTTGAACTGAATGTTCTGTGAGGTTTCAGGATGCAGCCGGAGTCCGCTACTGGGCGCCCATCTGAAGATGGGTGGACGGTTTTCAGCCGAATTATTGTCGCAAGAAGTCAACATGATCCAGCTGCCATCTCTGAACCTCACAGAACAAGGTAGTGATGTTGTCCGCTAGGGTCTGGAGCGAAGTCGACGTTCTAACTAATTATAAAGGGGTTCCACTGTATTCAGTCCAGGACTCTGGCCAGGCCAGCCCCTTTCAGGATAGTTGTTGTCCACATCTCATTGCCTCATACATGCTGCTCTACAGTAAGGTGGTAAAGCCACAGGATAGCGATATACACATATACAGATGGCGGTAGTATCGCGTACACAAGGTATAAAACGGCAGTGCATTGGTGAAGCTTGGATTCGTACCTTAGTGATTCATATGAAAAGGTTTACGACGTCATTATGACCTCACGACGGGAATTAACAGACTATGAACTCGGAATGGTAGTCGAACCTAGACGTATGACACATTCCATTTCAGAAATCGTTAGGAAATTCAATATTCCGAGATCTACAGGGTCAAGAATGTGTCGAGAATACGAAATTAACTCTCAACACGGACAACACAGTGCCCTACGATCTTCACTTAACGACTGAGAGCAGTGGCGTTTGGGTAGAGTTGTCAGTGCTAACAGACAAGCAACATTGACTAACAGCACGACGTCGCTTGCAGTGTCTCCTGGGCTCAGGGCCATATTGTTTGGACCCTAGACAACTGGGAAATTGTGAAGTGGTTAGATGAATCACGATTTCAGTTGGTGAGAGCTGATGCTGGAGTTGGAGTATGGTACGAGCCCACGATACCATGAACCCAAGTTGTCAACAAGGCATTCTGCAACCTGGTGGTGGCTCCAGAATGGCAGAATGGTGTGGGCTGTGTGTACATGGAAAGGACTCAGTCCTGTCGCCCAGCTGAACCGATCATTGGCTGTAAATGATTATGTACGGCTACTTGGACACCATTTGTAGCCAATCATGGACTTCATGCTCCCAAACAACGACGGATTTTTTACGGGAAACAATGCGCCATTTCGCAGATGCTCGCGATTGGTACGAAGACCATTCTGGACAATTCGAGCGAATGATTTGGCCACCCAAATTGCCCGATATGAATTCTCTGGAAAATTTATGTGATGTAATCGAGAGGTCAGTTCCTGCACAAAATCCTACAGCGGCAACATTTTCGTAATTATGAGCGTCTATAGAGACAGCATGGCTCAGTAATTCTGTAGGGGACTTCCAACGACTCACTACGACGGGGAAAAGGATGTCCGACACGATGTTTCGAGTCATCACGGGACAGAGTGTACTGTCATGCTGATACACTCATCGTTTCTAAATGTTATGTATGAGGCAGAACTATGGTCCTCATGGGAAAAGGGTGACCCGGCTGAGTCACGCAATTTGACTCTTAGTCTGAGCACGAGGTGTGGCAATTAATTGCACGCGTTGATCACGTAGGCTGACGTGAGGATCAATGAACTACACTTGACGGGATGTATCTGGATCATCTTAGGTGATTAGAAAGTCAGTAGACAGGAATACAATTAAACACTTAGCTTTAATTCAGCATCAGCAGTGAACGTCGATCTTGACTCTGTACAATAATATTTACAAGTGCAGTTATAGACTGAACTGCGAATACTTCTTTACAATTCTAATTGCTTCACACATATAGATCAATTGTCAATGCATAAACTGTATGTGGCACCTGGCTAGGTCGTAGCTACCGACTTAGCTGAAGGCTATGCTAACCAGCGTTTCTGCAAATGAGATGTCTGAAGCTATAACAAGTGAACCATTTCTATTAAGACGGCTGTAGAACTGGCCAGTGCGCTAGCTTATCTCGTAAGACCAACCGAGTGGCGGCGCTCTGTCTGCTAGCATCGACAGTGGCGACTCGCGGGTCCTATGTGTATTGACGGACCGCGGCCGATTTGAAGCCTACAACCTAGCAAGTGTGTTGCCTTGCGGCGACACAACACCGAACAGTTCCTGTGTTGTATACAGCAAACAATGCCGTAAAATGTGTTCATATTCTTCCGCATTTAGCATTTACGTAAGGAGAATAAGTGAGCCACGCCCTAACCACGAAAGACATTCCCATACTGTAACACCACCTCTTCCGTAATTTACTGTTGGCACTACACATGACTGCAGGTAATATTCTCCAGGCGTCCGCCAAATCCAACTCTTACCACACGGTAGATCGTGATTCATCACTCCAAATCACTCGTTTCGACTCATACACTGTCCAGTGGTATCACTCTTTACACCCTCTCTGGCGTCGTTTAGCACTGACTGAATAAATGCTCGACCACTATACCCCATTATTTTGAACTCCCTACACATAGTCATTGTGGTAGCTGGTCTGCTGATCATACTTTGAAACTCACAGCTGATTCGTTCCGCTGATTTCGTGCGATTTCTTACAACCACCCTCAGCAATGTTCGGTGGTCCCTATCCGTCAGTACATGAGGCCTGCGTTGTCTTGGTCTATAGGTGGCTCTTGACGATTCCCTCTTCACATTCACATCACTAACAGTCGGCAGGTTTTGCAGGGTTGAAATGTCTCTGATGGATTTGTTATTCGGATGACATCCAATGACTAGTCCACGTTCAAGTCTCTCACCTCTCCAGACAGACCCATTCCGCTGTTATTGCTTCCCTACTGACATCACGACACTCCCCTCTTCATTTCATACTGGTGGGTCCATCTCTCGTGTCACTTCCGCATTACATAGCGGTGTCGGATACTTTTGTTCAGGTCGTATATGTCCATAAATACTGAGCTGTTATGTGGCTCCGTCAATCTGTTAAAAATCGATAGAAACAGTCTCTATAGCGCTTTCACATTTTTATTTGTTGGCAACCGGTTTCGGCCCTTTCCTCGGACCATGTTCAGGCTTACACTGCTATTATGGCTGCTGGTGGCGGTAGACGGAGCGAGATTCGTAGAAGTACGGTTGTCACTGCTTCTAATGATGTCGCTGCGTCTGCCTGCACCAGCAGCCATGAGTGCGACGTAAGCCTGAAGATGGTCCGAGTCAAGAGCCGAAATCGGTTGTCAACAAATAAAAATATCTGAAAACGCGACCGAGACTGTTTTTATTGATTTTTAACATTTTTTTACCGATCGCTGTGCTCCAGACAAGAATGCTTTCTAAAACTTTAAATTCCATCAATTTGGCCGGATTAAGTGAGCTACAATAAAGGAAAGGTGTGCCGGGAAGAAATGTCTATTTCATCGTGAAAAATTTTATTACAATATTTCTTGCAAGCATTAGCTTAGTTTATTGCTTATTTATTACAAAATTAGTAGAGGCTGCATATTCATATTCTTGTAAGTTTTTGAATTATTAGCGGCAATATATCCCGCAGAACATTCGTTCGATGACTCGACGGTCCCTGTAATACATCTCTCAATCGTAGTTGACGACATGTAAAACCCACATGCCTAATTTTAACTGACTTTTTACCCAAAAACCCTTTGTGAAAATGGTTGTTCATTGGCATAGTACATACGGGGAAGCACTGCATACCCTCTGTGTTTATTTGGCAAAAGTAATTTCTCTCATCCGAGAACGTGTGGCAGTTTTACCATCATCGAAGCACTCACTGAAAAAGAATGTATCTTCCTATCGCAGCACTCGTTGAAGAAGAATTATATATTCAAAGTTGTGTTGAAAACTGGAGAAAACATAGGGATGGTTTTGTTGCTTTTCTTTTTTAATTTCTACTATGTGTTTTAAATAGGCCTACTCTGTTTTGACTAAAGTTCGAGCTTTGAAATACTCTCTATACAGGGTGACTCGATGATGTTACAAACTTGCAGGGATTAGAATGTAACAGGAAATCCTCCTCTAGCATTACTTTTCCTCAACAGTAATTGTCTATACCACTATTATTTTTCGAATTTTGGACAGGTCAGTATTAGCTCAGCTGCTTTTCTGAAAACTTTTATCTAATTCTGTACACAGTGTTATATTTCAAGCTAAAATTTATGAAACGGAATTACTTTATTTTGGGTGTTATGATCGATAAGTACTAGTTCTGAATGTAAAGTTAAAATTATTTTTTTAGAAACATTTAAATTACGAATTATTTACCACACTTAAAATTTATTTTATTAATAACGCAATCTAGCACTGTTTACTATCTTTATCTCTGGATTCATTTATGAAATAATAATCCAAACTAATAGAAATTTATTTGTCAAGAAAAACTGTAAGTCCTTTGGAATGTTGTTATTTTCGCTGAGTGAGACAGTAGTAAGCATGCCTCTGATGTTATCGGATGTATTTTTGTATTTTGTGCGAACAACGTAATTTCGGCTTTGTTAATGTGAAAAATCAAAAGACTGTATGATATACTAAAATGTGACAAAATATATTAACGTAACAACAAAAAATCTGCAAATTTATTTAGATCAATTGAACCATGAGGGCCTAAAATGTGAGAACTTTAGCTTCAAGAATGAGACCCACAGACAAGAGGAATTGGAGCCAATGCTACATGAAAAGATAAGAAAACTAGAAAGTTTATTGTAATTTTCGCTCCTCTCAAATCTTCATAAAAGACTAATGTGGACAATAGCTGCAAGAAGGAAGGAGGGGGTACATTACATGAAGAATGGTATATGTATTAACGGACACTCGCCCTGAAACGACCGAGTCGACAGTTCTAAGCAAAACTCGTTCTGATGCATCTGACTTAGGAATACTTGTACCGGTTCTGATGTTGCTAAGACTACAGGGTAGTCATCCCGGACGAGCATTTAGGTGTGGAGGTTTTTTCCTTTCTTTTATTTACTGGCTCTCAGGCCGTGCCCATTCAGCCATCTTAATAGTGTAATGTCAGTTGTGATGGTACGAACGTACGGACAACAAAACACTCAGTCCTCGAGCGAAGAAAAAACATACGAGCAGGCTGGGAATTGAACCAGAGCCCTTTCGCTTAGCAATTAGTGTCGCAGACAGAACATCTATTAAGGCACATTGGTGTACTCTCTGGAATAGTAATATAACCAATCCAATGAGGATGGCGTACTGTGCACTGACGTTAGCAGTCCTAGTGCTCAGTATCTGCACTGTAGTAGACTGCAGTCTGTGCTTGCAAGTTGAAGTACTAAGCTCGATCAGCCCTAACCAAATGGAGTTGTACCCGGCGACGGAAGCATTGACTAAAGTTCGATCTTTAAAATGCTCTGCATACAGGGTGACTCTGTGATGATGTTACAAACTTTCAGGGATGTTGGAGAAGGATATATGTATCAATCGGAGCTAACGGACACTCTTCCGGAAACGACTGGGCCAAAAGTTATAAGCAACACCATGATTTTCTTGGATGGGCAAGCAGATGGAAGCAGCAGAGAAGTGGGAGGATTGTACAGGTGCAAATAAAGTAGTAGAAGAAGATATCCAGCTCACACAGTGTTTCCAATACACTTCCAACGAGTAAGTGAAACAGGCTACTGGCACCGCAGTGCAACTACCGAGAAGGACGACGAACTACACGGACTCCCGACTTTGAAGATGCAGTGCTTGCTCGAGTGGATGAAGAGCCTGCAATCAACACTCGGTCGGTTGCTCGTGAAATGAATGTTTCTCAGAGGACTGTGTGGCAGGTATTACGCTAATTACAGCTACACTCCTACCATCCACCGAGCGGGGTGGCGCAGTGGTTAGACACTGGACTCGCATTCGGGAGGACGACGGTTCAATCCCGCGTCCGGCCGTCCTGATTTAGGTTTTTCGTGATTTCCCTAAATCACTCCAGGCAAATGCCGGGATGGTTCCTCTGAAAGGGCACGGCCAACTTCCTTCCCAATCCTTCCCTAATCCGATGAGACCGATGACCACGCTGTCTGGTCTCCTTCCCCAAACCAACCAACCAGCCATCCTACCATCCACAGAATATGCATACTTTGACTCCTGCTGACTTAGAACCTCGTGCCGTTTTAGAGAACGTTTTTTGCAACGCATTATAGTCGATCCTCACTTACTTGCGTATGTACGTTCCACGGATGAAACCTTTTTCAACAGAGATGGACTGCTAAATCGTCACAGTAGTTACGTTTGAGCCAATGAAAATCCCCAAGCTAAAGTCGTGAAGAATCATCAAGACACAGTATTAATGAACGTGTAGGCAGGCATAGTCAGTTATTACATACTACGCCCGTTTTTTCTTCCTCCCGGCTTAAATCGTTCAACCACTTTCTCGGTATCCTTCTCAGTAACAAGAACCCGACTATGGCATAATCTCCTACGTTATGCTAGAAAACTAAATAACATCCCAGCTTCAGAAGACAGTTAATGACATAGCTGCTAAAGCAACAATAATGATTACCAGTATCCTTTACGCTCTCGAACCCATGTATATTCTTCTTTCGAATTAGATCTTCCTCATTTCCCAGTATTCTTAGCTAGTGCAGTCTCCATAAATTTCCTTTCCCCAGAACTCGTTATAACAGAAAACATCTGTTTTGTGCATCAAGAAATTCTTTTATACCTGCCACTAGTATTATTTTTACTATCGTGATAATTATTATCATTATTATTGTTAATATTACTTTCGCTATAAGTGGAATCAGCAGTAGCAGCACAGGTATGCCAGCATTAACTTAATAACTTCATAGTCAGTACTATTTACTCACACGGTCGCTATAAACACTCAAATCATTTTAATACTATTTGTCATATTAAAACTGTTATTTATTAGGTAACTATGATCCAAGAAATGTACTGTATCCAGAATCTGCCAGGAAGTTTCAATGTACTGTATGTTTGACGCCCTGGTCCGAAGTGACAGAGGCCCTTATGGCCCTAATCGGATCAGGTTCAAATGGTTCAAATGGCTCTGAGCACTATGGGACTTACATCTGTGGTCATCAGTCCCCTAGAACTTAGAACTACTTAAACCTAACTAATCTATGGACATCACACACATCCATGCCCGAGGCAGGATTCGAACCTGCGACTGTAGCAGTCGCGAATCAGATCAGGTTAAATAAATAAATAAAAATAAATAAATAAATGCACCAGTGTACGTAGTGTTCATCAGAGACTTATTACCCAGATTCCTGGAACATATGACACTTTTTATTCGTCATCAGATGAGGGTTCAACATGATGGAGCCTCACCTCCTTTGGATGGAGGGTTCGTTAACACTTGGGTCAGACATTCTTTGAAAAGTGGATATGCAAAGGAAGCTCTGTTCCATAGCCAGCACCCTTACCTGATCTCACCCCACTTGGTTTCTTCTTGTGAGGCCATGTGAAAAGTCTTGTGTAGGAGATGCCTGTCGAAGCGGGAGAGAATCTCCAGGCAAGAATTCTCCCTGCCTGCGACATTTTTCAAACGACACCGGGGGTATTAGGACGAGTACGACAGAACTTTGTGCATCGATGCCATACCTGCATTGGCACTAGGGGACGCCATTTTAAACAACTGTTGTAAATGAAGCAATTTGTGAAACTTGTGGAGGTAAATGGAATGCATTATCACTCAATAGTAGACTTAAAATTTTCGGCCTCTCTGATATCAAGATACGTGCGCCGTTACTAGTTCATTACCGGGGGAAATTATCTGAGGGCATTGGGGAATATTCAGCAGGCGTTCTGTATGTCATGATCACGGTTTGGAATTTAGGGGCCTTAGCTTGAGTGCTGCGCGAAGCTAAGGAGGAACTTGAGTAAATTTTCACTTATATCTTTCGAGTTAATCGTCTCCAGACTAGAGTCTCCACCTCAAATTGACGCGTTTACCTTGCTTCATCATTCCTGAAAGTTTGTAACATCATCATGGAATAACCCTGTGTAATTTGTTCTTACAGTGCAGGCAACGGGAAACTCGCTGAAGGTTATTCTGTCTGCCTTGATGATCTGCATCGAGTGCTAACTGATGTGACAGGGCGTATGAAACGATTGTCGAGTTTGTAGACTCTCGAAAATGATGGTTGAGCGAAGGTCGCAAGCAAACTGTCCGTATAGATGTAAATACATTTCATTTTGACAGTTCTGAATGTGATATGTATTTCAAAAAATATGAATCTGTAGAATGTGGTAAGAGTCGATGGATTACTGTGTTGCCAGATCAAAATCCATCAGAGATGTCATCCCGCGTGACTGGACTATTGACTCTAGCATCGAAAGAGCTGGGAAAGATTTTGATGTATTTGAAAACTGCATTATTCGTTCCCGTAAAAGTTGTTTAGACTGAAATGATCAAAGGTTTCGTTGAAAATATAAAAATGGAGATCTCTGAATTCGTGAATTTTATGTACATATTGCAGATAAGATTAATACTAGAATCTATCAGACGTGTTTTCCTGTGGAGGAATCGGTTGACCTATGACCTTGCGATCAAATGTTTTCTGTTCCCATTGGAGAGGCACGTCCTTTCATCTACTAATCGCACGGTTTTGCGGTGCGGTCGCAAAACACAGACACTAAACTCATTACAGTGAACAGAGACTTTAATGAACGAACGGACAGATCATAACTTTGCGAAGAAATAAGAAGTAAACGTTTCACTCGAGAGAATACTTGAACCAATTACCTCTCGTTCCGCAGCTAATCACGCTAACCACAGGACCACGGCGCTCCTGAGCTCACATTGTCCTTGATGTTGCATATATTGCGCATAGACTACTCAGTTTGTATATTTTTCTTATTTTTTCATAGTTCCACACAACTTCTTCCTGTTTTCTCGATTGATCTGTGTTCAGTTTTTCAAGGCCTATCCACTGTGCCAACTTATAACTAAATCTGAGGGGGGTGCGATGGGGAGGTTCCCTTGTCAGCAGCAGACATTGTTACACAATATTTTCTTCTTCTCAACTGAAATAAATTATGAAATTTGCATGGCGTTCTCTAAATAGAGATATTAGACTGGATCCTACTCCCATTTCCGGCTCAGTATTGTGTAAAAAGTCTATCTTTTTACGACCAAGTTGGTTAACAAAAATTGTGCACTTATAATGCCTAAATAATTATAACACATTATAATAATACTTTATATTTTTGCAACAGTCGTAAGGTATAGATGTTGAAATGTTGTTATTGCTTGTACTCCTCGCTAACTTGGAAATATTGTTATAGGACAAAATATGAGACTTAATAGCTTTAGTTATCTATCAAATATTTTTTCCTTTAATTCAGTACTTCGCTGTGTAGTGGAGTAAGTGACATGAGAACATAAGAGTCGCGTAGTGTGAGAATTCAGAGGTTTAAAATGTGTTGAAATTTTTCATTCGCCCTGTAAATTTTCTGTAAGAGGAAAAAATCAAACTAGGGTCGACATCACAGGTCGGATCATTGCCTTGTCGGTAAGAGAGCTCGAGATGGCCCGGTTTTAATCTGATGTAGGAGGTGATCGGATGACGTTGTGTCAGATTCAGTCTAAGGTAAGCTATAGCAAATGACCTCCGTCAGCAAACTGTCAGCGGTTCAGTGTCAGGCTACCTTGCGTGATAACAATTTAGCAACTGATTGCGGGACTAGAGAACTTCAATGAACAAGCCCAACACTTCCGATTAAGGATGTAGCTTTTGCTGAACTAAGCGAAACGGATCGTGACTGATTCATATCTTGCCAGAACTGGTGAAACAAAGTTTAGCCCCCCAAAAACGTGGCAGTAATATGTCATTTATTGCTTAGTTAGCAACGATTTTAGTCTTCCGTGTGATAAGTGTTTTCATATGAACGATTGATGTGGGTAAACTTAGGCGGGTCTGAGCTTCTAGCAGAGAAAGAACTGGACACACTGCGCGAACTGTCATTAAGAAAGGACAGGTAGGTAGGCAGAACAGCTGGCCAAGCGAGGCGCGTCAGCCGGTCCGGCGGAGAGCGGCGGCGAATCGAGCATGACGCAGCCAGCGTTTTACTGCCTCGCCAACCCGTTTGGTGGGAAAACGATCAACGCTGACTTTGATTTAGTGCACTTCGGTGAATGATCCACCGGTCGCCTGGGCCAGCCGGCCACACACGTAGAGAGAAGCGGAAATATTTAATCCGGCGCGGCCACAGCTCGGAAGGAGGTGACCTTCGCTCGCCGGGCGTACATAGCGTGGCCACTGCGCAGATGTGTGGACACCGGCGTGTAGCACTCGCGCAAGTCTAGAGACAGCGCTGTCTATTCACCCTCAAAACGTCTCAGGTCACGCGTCCGTTATTAAATGGATAGCTTTATAATAAAATTATTCAACGTAGATAAAATCTCCTGACAGTTTCGTTATATTACTAGTAGCCCCTCCACACGTTGGTCTTTAAAGAATCGTTTCAAAAAAAGCTAGTCTCTACCGCATCTCAATGTTTATGATGTCATATATCCTGAAGTATGTGGCGCACCATGACAGAATTTTGCAGCTACATTCAGCGGTATAGTTGAATTCTGTCTGCAAACTGTGTTGCGAATATAGTTTCCATCAAAGAAGCAATAAAACGCTATTCCTGACTCTGAAGTTTTACTCCATTAACAGCGACGCTGTAGTAAGTGCTAAACTTTTAACCTTTAAATTTTTAAAGGAGCTTGCGGGGGGGGGGGGGGGGGTGTCAGCTAGAAAAAGGTTCGAGATGGTTTAAAATTTTGTGTGAAGTTTTCTGGAACTAACTGCATTCATTCCTAAATATTAGTCGTATACAGTGTGGGCAATCTACACGCCGTTTGTTACATTGCCTCAGGATATGCGCTCACTGTCTGACTTTAGTATTTGAACTATTGTGGTAAACCCTTAACCTAAGGGTTTTACATATTAATGAATAAATTATGACGGCATCTTCAATTTTTAAATTTAGTCAATAATTACATGAAATACCGAAAATTAAATTTTTTTTTCCCTTGGTTCAAAATGGCTCTGAGCACTATGCGACTTAACTTCTGAGGTCATCAGTCGGCTAGAACTTAGAACTAATTAAACCTAACTCACCTAAGGGCATCACACACATCCATGCCCGAGGCAGGATTCGAACCTGCGACCGTAGCGGTCGCTCGGTTCCAGACTGTAGCGCCTAGAACCGCACGGCCACACCGGCCGGCTTTTCCCTTGGAAGCCGTTAGATATACAACATGCAATTAGGAACTTTTAGCCGTTTAATAATGTAGATAAGACAGTATTCATAATTATATATCAAGCCACTGTAGTGGGACGCGAAATTGAAGCGTCACCCATCCACTAGCGTCAGCCCAGTTTGCAAGTGAATATAAATTTAATTTAGTGGTTTGTTTATGTATTTTTGTAATCTTTGTAATTGTTGTGAATTATCTAAAGTTTTGTATTTATTTTTTATGTTTCATGTACGGAGAGGGCGGCGCAACGAACGGAGACAGCATCTTCACTGCCGGGGCCAGAGAGAAAATTGCTGGCCACTATACGTCGCGGGTCGACAGCCAGAGAGCAACAGAAGATCCTGAAACCGAGTTGTTGCGTCGTGCTTCTAAAAACTGAAAAAATAAGATTTTGTAATTTTGTACAACAATGATGCCATAGAAAGTTTAATCATGTTGTAAATGGTCAGTCCTATCTTGTCAAGGCTCAGGTTCACGTCTATATGTAGGAAAATAATAAACTAGTGGATGCTACCAAAGTTTAAATACGTGTTCCGAGAATTTATTTATGAAGAATTATGTTAATGAATTACTAATTTATTTGACAAGATTATTAATTGTGACAACGTTCATCGCGAGTTGGAATCTGGAAAGTTTATTTAATGTGGTTCTAATATTTGTTAAATCAGATAACTTGCATTAATATAATTTCTGAGAAGAAACAAAACGACATCTAAATTGAAAAAGTTTGCACAAACAAATTGGACTCAGTGACGTAATTCTGCGCATACGACTCAAATGATGATGTTTTACAGTTTCGTTCAAGAACCATTCAGAGACAATTTAAAAAGAATTTAAATAATTTTGAAGTGTGTTGTAACTGACATAGGTGGCGAAGTCTACACATGGTCATATGTCAAAAGAAAATCATTTATACAAAACTTGCGTCGTTACACTACACCGTGGCGACCTTATAAACAAGACTTGTGTGCAACTAAGACACACAGGTACGAAACAAAGCATCAAGAGTCCTTCGGAAGTCAACGAGAGTCTTCGTGGAGCCTTCACCAGCCAGCGGCGACTTCGCGGGTGTGGGCATCTGACGGAGCGCAGCCAAGCAGTACGGTACGGTCACGCAGTTATTCCACGAGAAGGCGCATCTGCTGGGCGGCAGCTGAACGCTGCAAACCCCGACAACCTTTTTCTCCCTAAACTAAGAGGCCCAGTACGTCAGCTGGGGGGCGTTCTTCCGGCTGGTATTAGAAGTGTTGCTGAGGGCTTCGCCTGTCGACGGTGGGGCGGGGCGTGGTTGCAGCCAGTGGCGTCTCCGGCGTTCGACTCAGCGTCCTGCCGGTTGTGGAAGCGGCGTCGCAGCATCTCAGCGGTTGCATCGACGGCTGTTACTTCTGCAGTGCATAGCAGCACACTGATCACCAAGAACTACAAACTACAATATTAGTGTCCGGTGAGTCTGTTTTAAGTTGGAAGTGGAGTGTTGTATATAGGGAGTGTGTTTTAATAGGATTGTTGATTACAAGTCTGCGTAGGTAACTAGTTAATATCTTACAATAATGTCGGGAAGTGAAATGTCAGACGAAGAGCAATCCATGTCCGATAGGAGCATGAGATCCCTTTTTAGGGTGATCGCTAAATTGAAACAATCTAATGGGGATTTTTTAGCTGAATTAAAACAGTCTAACGAAGAATCTACCGCTAGATTAAAAGAGGAGCTAACAAAATCTACAGACAGGTTACAGGAACATCTTAATGAAACCAGTCGAGAATTAAGTGATAAGATACAGACTTCTAAAGTTGAAATGCAGGAAAAACTAGTAGGACTTAGTAATAAGATTGCTGATAATTGTAAAAGGTTAGATGAACATATTCAGGAGTCGCGTGAGGAAAAAGCTCGCATGCGAAATGATATTACTGACTTAACCAAGAGACTAGATAATGTCAATGTCTTAGTTGTAAATGAAATAGAGAAAAATAACGATAAGTCCGAGATGAATTCTCTATGCAAACAGAAACTGTTCGTAGAGAATTATTAGAATCTATTAAAGAGGTTTCTACCAAACCTGTAAAGATTTCTTCAGTAGATAATGTAGAATTAGAGACATTAACTTATCCAGTAGAAAAATATCATACTGAAATAGAAAACATGAAATTTTTAGTTATCGAAATATGCAGTAACCTTGAGACCTCCAAAGATAACAACATTGACGAAAGTACAGAGTGTTCACGTCGTGAACACAGTGAAGAATCGATATTAGCTAACCGCGTATCCAATACAGAAATGCGAATACAGGAAATTACTAAACGGTTATCGGAATTAGATAATAATGAAAACCTTTCAAGTAGCAGAAATAATAACGTAAACAGAGACAACAGTCGCATCGTGTTTGCTAGCTCAGACGACAACAATACAAATAAAGAAATCACGGCAAGCAAATCCGACGCAACTCCGTCTCTGCAATCTAAACAAAATCCAACTATGTCTCTCGCAGAATGTTGCGATAATACAACGACAAATTCAAATGTAGCAAGTAGATTTCCTGTATTCAAACCAGGAGGCGAACTTCACCCTATAATCTTTATAAAAGCTTTTGAAACTTCATTATCTCCTAAATGGAGTAATGAAAAACGGATTCAATTTGTAATAGGACATTTAGAAGCAGAAGCTGCGGAATGGGCTGTACTGCATAGAACTGAATTTAGGGCTTCGGATGATTTTGTTAAGCAGTTTAAACAAAATTATTGGTCGAGAGGAAAACAACAACACTTATCTTTAGACTTGTTAGACCCTCCTCCTTATTCCAAACGGTGGAGAGGTTGTAGGAACTATTTCGAATGGCATTTAAACCGTGCTAAATTAATTGGAGAACCAATTATTGAAAGACATCTAATACGAGTCCTAATTAGTAGGTTACCGTATTATGCAAAGGAAAGAGAAATGTTATTCTACGAATTATCCATCCGAACGAGAAAAGGAGATCGTGTATTAGTACGATCTCATCCTAAAAGTTCGAAGATCAATAAGGAATGTAGAAAATTCTTCTTTATCTTTGAAGGTCCATATGTTGTGCATAAGATTGTACATCCCAAAGCGTTACTTTTATGGAACCTTCATCAGGTGTAATTAAAGGATTATATAGTGTCGATCAAATTAAACCCTTCATTCCTAAATAAGTTAATATTTAGTAAATGTTACATATGGACGAGCGTTCATACTTTATTCATGTGAAGTTTTTCGTGATAGTTACGTGTTATTTTAAAAAAATGACAGGAAGTTCAAACAAGTGTTCTACAATAATCTACCGGTACTTCAAAAAGGGAAAGATAACTAAAAGGGGATTTAAAGAAAGTTTTGTTATTAGGTCACAAGGAATTTTGTATATATTATATTTACTCGGATAGTAGGAACCAAAGGGGATGGTTAATAATTTTAGGGACCATGGGCGTCCAGAGCTATATGGCTCACGAGAACATAGCAGAGTGCCTTTAATAGAGATTTGTAATACTGTTAATGTAAAACACACCAAACGGGGCTCTCTCGCTTGTTTCTCCTAAATAAATTGCCATTACCCAACAAAGTGTCCGAAGGTAAAGAAAGCCGTGCCGAGATTGTAAAGAAAGTTTTGCTTGATTTCTTCTTGACCTCAGGCATAAATAAAGCATTAGGGAAAAGAACGACGTAAAGTAAATAGTACTATTAGTTATTGTGAGAAACTTATTAGTAACATTCATTTTAGAAAGAATAACTCTAGTAAATGACTAAAACTGAAACTAACCTATCACAATTTGAACGCTCTGTCCTAATGTAACAACGTTAAAGAACGTACTAAATTATTATTTACTAGCAACTATTAAATGAAAAGGAGTAATCTCCAGATATTCGGTTGTGAATTACCATAATAGCACAATTAAAATTAAGTGATAAATAGTCACAACAATATTGTCATAAAAGGATTGAATCTATCTAAGAGCAAGGACTTTAGATTACGGAAAATGTGAGAAAAATGCGTAATATTAATAGTTAAATATTGTATATAGAAGAAGTTTTATTTTCGGTTAAAACCTGACAAACTGAGCTTGTGGGTGGGGTACGTAGTGGGACGCGAAATTGAAGCGTCACCCATCCACTAGCGTCAGCCCAGTTTGTAAGTGAATATAAATTTAATTTAGTGGTTTGTTTATGTCTTTTTGTAATCTTTGTAATTGTTGTGAATTATCTAAAGTTTTGTATTTATTTTTTATATTTCATGTACGGAGAGGGCGGCGCAACGAACGGAGACAGCATCTTCACTGCCGGGGCCAGAGAGAAAATTGCTGGCCACTATACGTCGCGGGTCGACAGCCAGAGAGCAACAGAAGATCCTGAAACCAAGTTGTTGCGTCGCGCTTCTAAAAACTGAAAAAATAAGATTTTGTAATTTTGTGCAACAATGATGCCATAGAAAGTTTAATCATGTTGTAAATGGTCAGTCCTATCTTGTAAGGCTCAGGTTCACGTCTATATGTAGGAAGATAATAAACTAGTGGATGCTACCAAAGTTTAAATACGTGTTCCGAGAATTTATTTATGAAGAATTATGTTAATGAATTACTAATTTATTTGACAAGATTATTAATACTGGACTCGCATTCGGGAGGACGACGGTTCAATCCCGTCTCCGGCCATCCTGATTTAGGTTTTCCGTGATTTCCCTAAATCGCTTCAGGCAAATGCCGGGATGGTTCCTTTGAAAGGGCACGGCCGATTTCCTTCCCCATCCTTCACTCACCCGAGCTTGCGCTCCGTCTCTAATGACCTCGTTGTCGACGGGACGTTAAACACTAATATCCTCCAAGATTATTAATTGTGACAACGTTCATCGCGAGTTAGAATCTGGAAAGTTTATTTAATGTGGTTCTAATATTTGTTAAATCAGATAACTTGCATTAATATAATTTCTGAGAAGAAACAAAACGACATCTAAATTGAAAAAGTTTGCACAAACAAATTGGACTCAGTGACGTAATTCTGCGCATACGACTCAAATGATGATGTCTTACAGTTTCGTTCAAGAACCGTTCAGAGACAATTTAAAAAGAATTTAAATAATTTTGAAGTGTGTTGTAACTGACGTAGGTGACGAAGTCTGCACATGGTCATATGTCAAAAGAAAATCATTTATACAAAACTTGCGTCGTTACACTACACCTCCTAACTGCTTACACAGAGTTCCTTGGAAATTAAGTCAGTTTTGTACTAAGCATGACTGAGTCTTTCATACTGGTCCGTCAAGCAGGTACATAGCACCTAGATTGTTGGAACATGAGAGCAGGTGGTGATTGCAGTATTCTGACCCCACATTTGCTCAGCATATACCATGGGAAGGTCAGAGCTACCAGACGCAGTGCTATACCCTCTCATGTGCAAACAAAGGGCAAAAACTGAATCCGTTGAAAACCCTGTAGATCAATAAACATCTAACGCACAGTCCTCATTTAATATTAAAACATAAAACACAGCTCTTCTAAAGATCAGTTAAGCCTCACATTTCTCCAATTCCTCAGACACAGCCTGTTCCATTCTATTCTTCCATTTCACAACTTAATTATAAATTTTATTGCGATTGTCGATGTATTCGAATATGTTTTGAAGTCTGTTGTTTTATATATACAGGATGTTTGTTTTAACTTGAGACAACTAAATATAACGAAAACGGCGCATCGCACGAAAAAAAATGTTATATGTGAAAAGTTAACATTACTAAAGGGGACATCCGTCTTTGTTACAACTGGTCACCTCCTAACCACCTAATTACCAAATATCAACCGTTAGAACACAAAGGTTTCTATTAGCATCGTAAATGAGATCCGTCGGTTCTTTATTGCATAAACAGGCGCACTTGGTATTTATCGAATGCAGCGCCATCTACCACGAATGGGAAACAATGGTTTGAGTAAACGGTAAGTATCATTTGGGGGTAGAATCCGAATATGCAATAAACATGTGGAAATCCTGTTTGAAAGTACAAAGTTGACCCCACCCATGTGGGAGGGGTGGATAGAATGTGGCCAGTTGTAGCACAGATAGATGTTTCCCTAAATAATATTAACTTTTTGCCTAGAAAAAGTTTTTTCGTACGATACGACGTTTTCGAGATACTTAGTTGTCTCAAGTTAAAACAAACACAAATGCCGCGATGGTTCCTTTGAAAGAACACGGCCGGTTTCCTTCCCCATCCTTCCCCGATCCGAGCTTGTGCTCCGTCTCTAATGACGTTACGGGACGTTAAACACTAATCTCCATCTCCTTCCTCTGCTGCAGACGGTGGTCCATCGTTGGGGTCTCTGGTTACATTTTCCATTTCTGTCGGCCCCACTTGTTTAACAATTGTCAATGATCGAGCCTCCCATCGCGTATCGCGTCCTGGGACGTCCCCGTGGGCGTTTTCCAACACGCTGAGAATGGAAGACTCGGTATGGGAGAGATTCATCAGCTTGAAGGTGTGGCCAAACCACTTTAACCTCTTCTGCCCCAATATTCGGCCAACGTGACGATTTCCAAAGCTATGGTACAAATACTCCTTCGTTCTTCGTTCCAGTTACCTTCCATGGCATTGTAGACGGGTCCATAGATCTTTCAAAGAACTTTCCTCTCGAAGGCATACATTGCTTCTTCAGCTGTAGCCCAGGATTCACAAAAAGTACCGGCCGTACTAGTGTCATGTACAGCTGGATCTTACACTTCTGTGGTATCAGTCGTGAGTTGAATAAATTTGTCATGCTAAAGAACATGCGATTAGCGTTTGTTATACGTTCAGGCAGTTTTTTCGGTACTTCACTGTTATTTATCAGTATGGATCCTGGGTACGTGAATTTTTAAACACTTTCAAAGCTATGCCTGTCAGCTTAAACATTTCCTGTTAAAACTTCTGTTTCTGCATCATCTTTCATATGTATTACCTTTCAAATCTGTTCACCAGAGCGGTATTCATGTCTCATCATTATTTGACTGAGACTGTTAAGTTAAATTGTTATACGGGCTACTAGATTGTTTCCCCACATGCGCATCTTCTCTTACACTAAGCGTCGTTATTTGCTCATACTCTTCTCCTCCTGTTGCGCCTCATTCCCTCCTTTCTGCTCCTCCCCCTCCCCCCTATCTCTCTCTCTCTCTCTCTCTCTCTCTCTTTCTCTCTCTCTCTCTCTCTCTCTCTCTCTCTCTCTCTCTCTCTCTCACACACACACACACACACACACACACACACACACACACATACACACACACAAATGGTTCAAATGGCTCTGAGCACTATGGGACTTAACTTCTGAGGTCATCAGTCCCCTAGAACTTAGAACTACCTAAACCTAATTAACCTAAGGACATCACACACATCCATGCCCGAGGCAGGATTCGAACCTGCGACCGTAGCGGTCGCGCGGTACCAGACTGTAGCGCCTAGAACCGCTCGGCCACCCCGACCGGCTCTCTCTCTCTCTCTCTCTCTCTCTCTCTCTCTCTCTCACACACACACACATACACACATGCATTTTCTCCATGTTTAGACTCAAAGTTTTCTGGTACGTTCCCTTCACGTTTATTTACTGATAGCCGGCCGGAGTGGCCGAGCGGTTCTAGGCGCTTCAGTCTGGAACCGCGAGACCGCTCCGGTCGCAGGTTCTAATCCTGCCTCGGGCGTGGATGTGTGTGATTGCCTTAGGTTAGTTAGGTTTAAGTAGTTCTTAGTTCTAGGGGACTGATGACCTCAGATGTTAAGTCCCATAGTGCTCAGAGCCATTTGAACCATTTTATTTACTGACAGGCTGAACGGTTTCACTTACGTTACTGACTCACGGGTAAAGATGACATGTACTCTGTGTTTCTACCTCTTTCTCAGCGTTGTTCACCCTTATTGTATTCTCTTTGACGACGGTCGTTAGATGCAGCTGATGTTGAACTTGTAAAGTCGATTAACAAAATAGGTTAATTGCGTAGAAGAGCCAAACGTTTATGCTTTTCGTTTACGATTCTGAAGTTTTTCTACGAAGCAGCAATGGATGAATCAATTAAATAGACAGTAATCACGAGTAACTGCTTGCTCTTGATGTTCACTATCGTGTTAACGCTACTTATCCAATTGTTGGGTTATCATGGTCTTCACGCAGCACAAACTAAATCTGCCCTCAGCTGAATTCCACTATAGCATCTCCAAAAAGGTCACGGCTTATTCTTTCTTCAACTCCTGCCCGTCTTAGCTATCGCATAAATCAAGAGTGAAGCTGCTGTCCACGGTTCTCCGCTTCCATGTTAGTATCGTGCCACTCGACCAAGGGTATCTATACCGAGGCTGGTGAAACTTTCCACTTGACGTATGCGTTTCAAGTTGGCAGCGTAACAGTTTAACAGGTGAAGAATGAGAAGCACGAGGCGTCAGGAGTGCTGCACGAGCCAACCCCAGCGGAGTAATCGCTTCCTATTCTGACGTCAAAGCTCCCGCGTCACCAGCTTTGTTTTGTGTGTACATAAACGACGTGCGTTATGGTTGCTTTCTACCGTGTGTTTGCTTTGTTCTATGCTTTAAAAAATTCAGATACGCGAAAAATGGCACGGTAAAAGAGCTCGTTCGCCTAGTGTGCCACCAAGAAGCCTGGCACTGGAGTTGTTACGGAGAACTCGTGAGTTTTGCAAGCAGGAGAAAGAATACGTAAGTATTTATGGACAATCGTCGCTTCCTGCAAATAAAGTAGTGGAACGCACATCAAAAATCTTGGACTTCGTGCAAGAACAGTAGTTAGTGAGGGAGTGTTACTCCAAAAGTTGAGAGATGTAGACGTGAGTCCTAGTGATTCCGAGGCGTCTGGATCGGATAATGTATTTTTAGCGACTCCTGGAAAGAAGAGAAAGCAGTCTCACACCGTCACCGACTTGGATTCTTTCCAGACTGATGCTCTTCGCAGAGTGTCCTACCGTAGTAAAGATTCTAGTGTCGTTCAAAGAAAGTTAAATTTTCAGGGGTGGGAAAGCTTCACTGAAAATTGTGCTGAAAAGTATGGGTTTCCGTTACAAAGCGGTCATAGCGAGTTGACTTCCTTCATACGGAAAAAACTTTTTTTCTTTTGGGCTTATTGTCTTCATCTTCTCCTGAACTGTCAGTGATCTCCTGTTCATTCATCAGTACATTAGCCAAATTCAGTCTGTTACACTTTAGTACTTCTTCTTTTGCACAGGTTCTCTTGCACATAATCCAGTAATTAATAATAGCTAAATCAGTAAAATCGTTAAATAGTCTGATTGTCCATTTTCTTGTTCTGGTATTTGACCTGTAGTAGGTCACTACCACTCATGTAAGTCATCACAATAGCTGGTTGTGTTACATCAATACTTCTTTCCTGAACCTTTGACCATCGCTTACAAGTAACTTGCGACTCACTCTCAACACAAGATGATACTAGAATAACAGACGTGTTATCTTTCAGACACCTTTTTATCTTCTCTCATATATTCATCCCATTCACCTCTGCTTAGATCACAATCACTTTTGTATTTTGAAGCCACGTCAGGAATTCTGTTTTTTATTACAGTTCCTGTTTGATATATATTGTTGCCTAAAAGAAGTTCAATTGACGTAATGCCTGTAAAAAGTCTGTCATTGTAAATAACAAGCTGTCCATTTTTTGGAACTGTCACAGTTAAAAGCTTAATTACACCTGCATCTAAACCTTTTTTTTTTTTTTTTTAATTCAGTGTCTGGCACAGGCTTAGATAGAACGTAAGTTCTCATTGCACTTCTTCCAGAAGATGGATTCATCTGCTCACCAATTGAGAGATGTTCAGATTGTGGCAAGGTGAGACACTTATTCCTGAAAAAATTAATCACGGGCCCCACTTACCAAAGTTTGTCACTCCTATCATGATCGTGTAAGTTATTTACGAAACGTAAATTATTTCGTAACTTGCAATACCTGTCCCGAGTCATAGTATCACTGTTGAGAGGCAGATCAAGTAACCTACTCCAGTAAAATCTTGGCTTGTGGTAGTTTTAGTGTACCCATTAAAATTCATTCCCAACTGTGGTGTGCGTACTGTAAGACCTTCGGTACACACACCATCAGATTATTTGTCTTGTCGCTCTAACGAAGTAGGTGCGTGTGAGCAATATGTCTTGTGGTCTTATCGTGGCGTGTTTATCCTCTGCCGTTAGGTCAGACGATAGAAATGCCACTTGCACGTTTAGATTAGCAGAGTGACGGTGACCAACGTACACAGAACTTGATTAATTTTCACACACATTTATTAAAATAATAACACTCATAGATATTACGTAACCTGATTCTGGATGCTGTTTACAATTGACAATCTGAAGTTCCTTTGGTCTTGGTACGTTAATCTTATTCTCACATATCTCTGATACTTGACAAAGTGTCTATACATTTCTCTTCATGGCTATGTACAGGAATATGATAATCTTATTAGGTGCAGACTGAAACTTGACTACAGACTAATGCAGACTAATGCAGACTGATGCAGACTGATTGATCGGAGGTCTGTACACTCGTTATAATACCTCGCGCGTTCAGGAATCACTGCGCGAGTGTGATCCGCGAGGAGAAAAGGTTCTACATTAGCAGCAATTTCATTGGCTGCGTTACATATTAACACGCGGATCGGCGGAAGAAGAATTTGGTCCGTCTCTAAGACAGCGCCATCTCGTAGTGCGGAGACGGACGAGCGCGGCGCCTGCGCTGTGTTGCTTAGCGGGGCGCGCTCTAGTGGGAAAGTTGTGTACGCGCTGACTACGCGGAACTATGTACACAACACCAACAAAGCAAAGAATTTCGTTAATATCTGTGTTTAAATTCTTACTATTATTTTGTACATGATATAGATTTCTTTACTCTTCAACAACATTCCAAAAATTCTTATCATAATATTAAAAAAAAGTATTCAGCAGGGTTCCTTAACACACCATCCATCAGATCTTCGAAATTATCTTCACGTGATTCCTTGTTTCCCATTTTTGAGCCAGTTCATTATAAGTTATGTTTACGTCCGCTGTCATGCAGCCTATCTTCTATTTCGATTTGCGCGTGTTCATCAGTGACTGCAGATTCAGGCACGACGTACTCATCCGAAAATTGTTGACTCTTATCATCTGAAAGTGAACTGAAGTCACTCTCCTCCAGCATCCGAAGTATTTCTTTATAGTTGATTATTGAAAATAATGCCATAAATTAACTGTTGATGTTTAAACAATCGAGATCCCAAAAATTATATAACATTTTGCCACAACAATTGGATAATTATGAGGATTTCCTCACACAATTCTATAACAACTAAAACTTCACAATGAATAAGGTAAACAGAAAAACTTTGAGGTTGTGACCTGAAGTACACGTACGTGTACATCGACTTTCGATGTCTACTGCATTCACAATAAGAGATACTTTCGGAGAAAAGTATATCATTCACATTTTCACATTCGTGACTATTTTTACATGCGTAAATCAAAAAAGAAAATAAATCTAACATACAGAATAAGGTATTATTTTGAATTACCTGCAGAGTGTGCGCCCTGTGTAACCATTTCGCCGACCCGTATCTTTAAAGCATCACAGTGGCACTGCGAGCAGATTGTGTTGCAGTGTAGTGGCATGTACTGAAACTGCGAAACTTCCATAAACGAATACTAGAGGTCTTTGGTCGACAGAAACTGTTCATAAGCTTTACGAAATAAAACCGCGAAGTCCACATATGTGGACCCACGGACTGAGGAAGTTACACTCCTGGCAGGTGGAAGAAATATTTAGCAGCAGTACTCGGCGAGCAATGAAAAGGATGATGACAACGTACTCATGATCATCAGACTAAGCACCAACACCCTGAAGTCAGTCGGAAACCTCTCCACAACGTCTTCTGAACTGACACTGTTAATGGGAATTCATTCGGCAAATGGGAACTTCAAGGTTGATGACTCGATTGATGCTATATGGGGTAACATCGAGGTTCACCATCTTCTCTCTCTCTCTCTCTTTCTCTCTCTCTCTCTCTCTCTCTCTCTCTCTCTCCTTCACTTCAATACGAAAATGACAATACGCTTTCCACAGACATCCACATGAGACAGATGCATTTAGCACACACTACTTCAACTCCGCAAAAAAAAAAAAAAAATGTCTTAGTGGAGAGTACTCTCATAAAATTTTTGAACTCTTAGATCGTTGCGTCAGGTACGAATTATTGTCACTGCAAATTTTGTACTTTTGCATCCATACGAAGATCAAGGATCGACTACAGTAACCGGGTTCAAATGGATGTGGGTGGCAGTAGTAACGCACAGGACAGAGTAGAGTGGAGACCAGCATCAAACCAGTCGAAGGACTGAAGACAACAATGTCAACAACTGAGCAGTCTGCAGTTTCCAGCCGCACGTGGTAGCCGTGCGGTCTGGGGTGTCTTGTCACAGTTCGCGTGGCTCCTCCCGTCGGAGGTTCGAGTCCTCCCTCGGGCATGCGTGTGTGTGTAGTCCTTAGTATAAGTTAGTTTAAGTTAGATTAAGTAGTGCGTATAAGCCTATGGACCGATGACCTCAGCAGTTTGGTCCCATAGTCCTAACCACAAATTTCCAATTTTTGGCAATTTCCAAATCCTACATTAGACTTTAACGGCGAGGAGAGCGATTGATGACCAGATTGCCCCCTCCCCCCGCCTCCAAATAATGCTTTCATTCGTAATTTTAAGCAAGAGGTTTGCTTCTAGTGGTCATCTGGGACAGAGTGCGGAATTACATTTTTTTAAATGTTTTACCTTTACCAGCAGGAGAGAGGGTGTTTATTTTCACATGAGACTTAGTTTGTCTTAAATCGCAAACATACACAGCCTGCAAAAAAGAGTGAAGCACCCAGAAAACAAGATCGGACGTCAATGTAACTTTACGCTTGTACACACTATCGGTGGGTATGCAAACTGTTATATTTACAATCCTCTGTGACAGGTAGAGCTCCCACTAGAGTGAAATAATGTTGTTCACGTTTAATGCTGCTACCAGGCCTGCTATGGAATATAAGGGGCATAACTACCGTCAGATGTTGACTGTTACACGAATTTGCCACGAACTCGTAAGAGACAGCACTATCAGCACCTAACAGAATAGAAAGGAGCCTCATTGTGGATCTCCATTTGGCTAGCTGGTCGATATGTGCAATATCCAGCCTTTTGGGGCATTCGGATGTGAGAGTGATCCTACGGTGGACTGTACGGGAACGTCAGGACGGCCACACTCGCCGTCAAGGTTCCGGTTGAGCACGTCTGACCACTACAATGGAGCATCGCCGTATTGTGCATCAGGAGCATCGTAACCCCTTCACATCAGCACATACCATCCGATGACAAGAAATGGACATCATGCAACATTATAGGGTCACCCCACACCATTTGTCAGAGACTAGCAGCCATCAGAGCAGAAAGTTACTGTCCCATGAGTAGACTGCTGTTGACACCAAAACACAAATGACAGCGTTTCGAAAAGGGCCATGACTGGCAAGCATGGACTGCTGATTAACAGTGTCACAATGTGTGCAGTGACGAACCGCGGTTCTGCAGAACCCCAGGTGATCATCATCAGCGAGAGTAGTGGCGACCTAGGGAAAGGCGCCGTTTTTCCAACGTTCACTTGGCGTCATGGTTCGGGGCGCCATCTCGTATGACTTGGTCGCAGCCGGTAATTATTGAGTGAACCCTCACGGCACAGTGATACGTCTCGGATATCTTGCGTCTTGATGTGTTACTGCTCATGCGAAGGTGTGTCATTTTGCAGTCGGACATACCCGTTCACACGTGGCACGCGTCTCTACGAACACTTCGTGTGATAGTGAGTTACTTCCGTGGCCAGTAAGGTCCTCAAATCTATCTCCAGTAGCCCATGTATAGGACCGGATCGGACGGCAACCCAGTCCCAGCACCAGAATCCAGAATATGAAGATATAGTTTCAGCAGTTGTGGGTCAGCCTGCCTCAGGCGAGTATACAACGGTTTTATGACACACTTCCCAGCCGAATGAGAGAATGCATCCATGTCAGAGGGGGTGCGTCGCCATAGTGATAAGTGGATCCATCCTGCCAAGTACTTCGTAAATCTGATCCGATTTTGTAATAACGGAAATGAGATCACTACCCTCTTAACCCATGAATTTTAATTTCGTTTCCTCCTCCCCTTACGGATGTTTCGCTTTTTTTGTCACATAAATGTTTGTTCCCGCAACACGGTATCTATTAGTTTCTCACACTGGTTCTTACTTAAATCGTAACTTATCTAACGCTCTCGAAACTTATAAGCGCAAATCTGTGTGTGCAGTTCACTATCTGAAAAACCGTAAGTATGTTGCTAGATACGAAATGCCTGTAGCATAGAGTGCGCTGTTCTGTTTATGTCCAAGGACTTTATGCATTTCACTTACGTTGTTAGTTATATGAATAACGAAGTTTTGTAATCTGTCCATAATTTGGCCTCTGTGTTTAAAACACTTGCATTTATCTTAAAAAAATAAAAAATGTTTCTGAAAAGTTGTTAAATGGCATTGAGATTTTAGAATTTTTTAATTGCGAATTGGAATTTAAGTCTAACGTACACCTCTGATCAGCTTGTGTGTCTGGTATAAACACAAGAAGATGGAAAACTCTTCTGAAATTACGTACTGTGATGTTCCATTGGCTGAGTCACATACAGTGTAATTTAAGAACACTAAAGTCGAAGTCGTAATAAGCCAACACTTATTTGAAACATTGTCACTCGGAGAACTGAAAAAAATCCGAGTATTATCCTCATATTTGGAAAGTTAAAACAAATATATACATTTTCAGTCAAAGAGCCAAACAAACAAAAGCGAAGTTGAAATGTTGTGCTCCATGCTGTCCTTTATCCGTCGAAACCACTTCACCACAGGGTGCCTGGACACCGAGCTGTTTTCTAAGGTCCCTGTCCTCCGTGTTCCGCCTACACCCCTGCTATGTGGGTGGTTAAGCCTATTCAGTCAACTCGTGGGTCCCTCGCGAGGTCAAAACAAGTTCTGCTCGCTGTCCGCCCTCTTGACATCACAATCACGCCGCAGCAGCGCGTAACACGAGACGGCGTGCAGGACACAGACCTACTGGTCGCTGGAGCGCTTATTTACATATTGAGACAGCATAGAATGCTGCTTCATAAAAAGTTCCTTACGCATCTTCCTCTTGTGTACGGATCTGACGCCGAAGATTGCCTAGGTCTGTCAGGAAAATTAGATAAAATAACTTGTTATCTAGTCAAAAGTCTGTGCATATGTGCTGCAACATTTCGCTGAACCGTTTACGTATTTTCTGTCTTATTGCGACCAATGGTGCCGATTCCAAGCATTCCAATGTATCCCCAATATGCAATAAATTTGTAACTATAGTTAATAATAAAGAAGTGGTCTAACATAAGGAAATCATGTTCGTTCCTTCATTTATGGCGTAAAAACAGGTTACAAGAACACGTATGTTTAAACAAACACATAAATGTCTGTCACTCGTTGCTTTTAACATTTCTGCACAACGTGTTACGGAAGAGTGCATCTACATCACTGGGGATCAAACTTTTTTGTAATTCTTCAACATAGATATTTGTTTTCTGGGCTACTTCTGGCTATCTATGACAACAGAAAGCCTTTTAGCATCTGTATCCTAACATTAGAGTTACGTGGTCCGCCTGCTTAGCTGAGTGGTATCGTACTTGTCTCCCATGCCTGCGCCCGAGTTCGAATCCGGGCTGGGTTGGAGATTTTCTCCGCTCAGGGACTAGGTGCTGTGTTGTCCTCATCATTCTTTTTTCCTCATCACCGGCCGCAAGTAGCCCAATGTGGCGCCGAATTAAATAAGACTTGCTCTTGGCCGCCGAAACCGACTGGGGCATCCCGGCCAACAGTGCCATACGATCATTTCATTTTCTTTACAGTTATGTGAACTGATTGACTAGCAGATGAATACCAATATTAATCTTCCATTAATCACAAACTACATTTTCAAGTTATCCACTTTTCAAAATATAAGCTGCATTTGCATACAAGACGACAACTAGTGCAAAGAAACAACCATTGACGCATTATTCAGGCTGCATCATACTTAACAGCGAAAAGTATTACAGGCGAAAGGAGGCAATAACACACTGACCGAAAAAAATAGCGTCACCAACAAGAAGTTGTGCGACGTAAACGGAAGTTAGTAGGCGTGTTTCTAAAAATGGTTCAAATGGCTCTGAGCACTATGGGACTTAACTTCTGAGGTCATCAGTCCCCTAGAACTTAGAACTACTTAAAGCTAGCTAACCTAAGGACATCACACACATCCATGCCCGAAGCAAGATTCGAAGCTGCGACCGTAGCGGTCGAGCGGTTCCAGACTGTAGCGCCTAGAACCTCTCGGCTACCCCGGCCGGCGGCGTGTTTCTACATCTTAAAGATGATGTCTATTAACACTTCACGCCAGGCGCATAAGAGTGACTGTAATAACGCCACTATGAGTTTTAAAATCAGGTTTTCTTTGAATACACAGTGCAACGATCGTGAGTGTTAGTTATCTTTGAGATTGGTCGTGGTGAGTCGATTTTAGTCAAGAATTCCTTTAAGGTGACAAAGACGCCGTTATCAACATCTCACTGAGTTCGAACGAGGCCGTGTAATAGTGCTCGGAAAAGCTGGATGTTCCTTGTGCGATATTTCAGAAAGACTTGGCAAGAATGTAGCCACCGTACATAGTTGCTCACAGCGGGTGTCACGAGAACGTACAGTCACAAACAGACCGGGCTCTGGGCAGCCACATGACACTACCGACAGCGAAGAGAATCGTGTTCGGTCTATGGTTCTGGCGCATCATACTGCATCTGCAGCAGCAATTTGAGCAGAAGTTGACACCACAGTGACACATCGAACTGAGACAAATCAGTTACTTGAAGGACAGCTCCGAACCAGACGTCTTGTAACGTTCATTCAACTGACACCAAAACAACGCCATTTTCGATTTCAGTGGTGTCAAGCGCGAGGTCACTGGAGAGCAGGGTGGAGGTCTGTTCTGTTGTCTGATGAAAGCTGGTTTTGCGTAGGTGCCAGTGTTGGCCGGTTGAGGTCCTGAAACCAACCTTTCTGCGTGTTAGACACACTGGACCTACACCTGGAGTTATGGTTGGGGGTGCGATTTCGTATGACAGCAGGAGCACTCTCATTGTTACCCCCCGCACCCTGACTGAAAATGTGTACGTTAGTCTGGTGACTCGGACTGTTGTGCTGCCATTCATGAACAACATTCCATGGGGTGTTTTCCAACAGGCTAACGTTCGTCCAAATACCGCTGTTCTTACCCAACATATTCTACAGAGTGTCTACATGTTGCCTTGGGCTGCTCGATCACCAGATCTGTGTCCTTTCGATCACATATGGGGCATCATTGGACGACATCTCTAACATCGTCCATAACCAGAACTAACCGTTCCTGTATTGACCGATCAAGTGCAACAGGCATGGGACTCCATCGCACCATCTGACATCTGGCACCTATACAACAAAATGCATGCACGTTGCATTCAACGTTCTGGCGGTTACACCAGTTGTTTGTGTACCAGCATTGTATATTTGTAACGGCTTATCTCGCGCTTACATTCAAGTGTGATCTTGTAGCGCTAATCGCTTACGTATGAAGTGGTTAGAATAATGTGTGAGGTTCATAGTCGCACATATTGTAGGCATCTTTTTAAAAGATTGGGAATTATTACAACATCCTCACAGTACATTTACCCACTAATGAAATTTGTTCCCAACAACATGGACTAGTTTAAAAACAACAGTGACATTCATGATTATAAAACCAGAAAAAAGAAAGACTTACTCTATGCTTTACTCAACCAATCATTGGTATAGAAAGGGGTAAAATATGCTGCTATAAAAATTTTTGACAAATTACGAGATGAAATAAAATGTCTGACAGAGAGCAGTAATAGCTTCAAAAATAAATTGAAATCATATCTCCTTGAGAACTCCTTCCACACCATAGATGAATTCCTGAATAGGAATAAATAAATCTATAAACATAGTAATTGCATGTTGTGCCATTTAAGGGAATGGGGTAAATAATAGAAATACACTCCTGGAAATTGAAATAAGAACACCGTGAATTCATTGTCCCAGGAAGGGGAAACTTTATTGACACATTCCTGGGGTCAGATACATCACATGATCACACTGACAGAACCACAGGCACATAGACACAGGCAACAGAGCATGCACAATGTCGGCACTAGTACAGTGTATATCCACCTTTCGCAGCAATGCAGGCTGCTATTCTCCCATGGAGACGATCGTAGAGATGCTGGATGTAGTCCTGTGGAACGGCTTGCCATGCCATTTCCACCTGGCGCCTCAGTTGGACCAGCGTTCGTGCTGGATGTGCAGACCGCGTGAGACGACGCTTCATCCAGTCCCAAACATGCTCAATGGGGGACAGATCCGAAGATCTTGCTGGCCAGGGTAGTTGACTTACACCTTCTAGAGCACGTTGGGTGGCACGGGATACATGCGGACGTGCATTGTCCTGTTGGAACAGCAAGTTCCCTTGCCGGTCTAGGAATGGTAGAACGATGGGTTCGATGACGGTTTGGATGTACCGTGCACTATTCAGTGTCCCCTCGACGATCACCAGTGGTGTACGGCCAGTGTAAGAGATCGCTCCCCACACCATGATCCCGGGTGTTGGCCCTGTGTGCCTCGGTCGTATGCAGTCCTGATTGTGGCGCTCACCCGCACGGCGCCAAACACGCATACGACCATCATTGGCACCAAGGCAGAAGCGACTCTCATCGCTGAAGACGACACGTCTCCATTCGTCCCTCCATTCACGCCTGTCGCGACACCACTGGAGGCGGGCTGCACGATGTTGGGGCGTGAGCGGAAGACGGCCTAACGGTGTGCGGGACCGTAGCCCAGCTTCATGGAGACGGTTGCGAATGGTCCTCGCCGATACCCCAGGAGCAACAGTGTCCCTAATTTGCTGGGAAGTGGCGGTGCGGTCCCCTACGGCACTGCGTAGGATCCTACGGTCTTGGCGTGCATCCGTGCGTCGCTGCGGTCCGGTCCCAGGTCGACGGGCACGTGCACCTTCCGCCGACCACTGGCGACAACATCGATGTACTGTGGAGACCTCACGCCCCACGTGTTGAGCAATTCGGCGGTACGTCCACCCGGCCTCCCGCATGCCCACTATACGCCCTCGCTCAAAGTCCGTCAACTGCACATACGGTTCACGTCCACGCTGTCGCGGCATGCTACCAGTGTTAAAGACTGCGATGGAGCTCCGTATGCCACGGCAAACTGGCTGACACTGACGGCGGCGGTGCACAAATGCTGCGCAGCTAGCGCCATTCGACGGCCAACACCGCGGTTCCTGGTGTGTCCGCTGTGCCGTGCGTGTGATCATTGCTTGTACAGCCCTCACGCAGTGTCCGGAGCAAGTATGGTGGGTCTGACACACCGGTGTCAATGTGTTCTTTTTTCCATTTCCAGGAGTGTATTAATCTTTAACACTGTACAGTGTTCCATTGATAGTGAGCGGGCCAAATATCTCACGAAATAAGCATCAAACGAAATAACTACAAAGAACGAAATTCGTCTAGCTTGAAGGGGGAAACCAGGTGGCGCTATAGTTGGCCCAATAGATGGCGCTGCCACAGGTCAAACGGATATCAACTGCGTTCTTTTAAATAGGAACCCCCATTTTTTAACATATTCGTTTAGTACGTAAAGTAATATGAATGCTTTAGTTGGAACATTTTTTTCGCTTTGTGATAGATGGCGCTGTAATAGTCACAAACGTACGGCTCACAATTTTAGACGAGCAGTTGGTAACAGGTAGGTTGTTTAAATTAAAATACAGAACGTAGGTACGTTTGAACATTTTATTTCGGTTGTTCCAATGTGATACATGTACCTTTGTGAACTTATCGTTTCTGAGAACGCATATGCTACGGTCGCAGGTTCGAATCCTGCCTCGGGCATGGATGTGTGTGATGTCCTTAGGTTAGTTAGGTTTAAGTAGTTCTAAGTTCTAGGGGACTGATGACCACAGCTGTTAAGTCCCATAGTGCTCAGAGCCATTTGAACCATTTTTTTGAGAACGCATGCTGTTACAGCGTGATTACCTGTAAATACCACATTAATGCAATAAATGCTCAAAATGATGTTCGTCAACCTCAATGCATTTGGCAATACTTGTAACGACATTCCTCTCGACAGCGAATAGTTCGCCTTCCGTAATGTTCGCACATGCATTGACAATGCGCTGACGCATGTTGTCACGCGTTGTCGGTGGATCACGATAGCAAATATCCTTCAACTTTCCCCACAGAAAGAAATCCGGGGACGTCAGATCCGGTGAACGTGCTTCGACGACCAATCCACCTGTCATGAAATATGCTATTCAATACCGCTTCAACTGCACGAGAGCTATATGCTGGACACCCATCATGTTGGAAATACATCGCCATTCTGTCATGCAGTGAAACATCTTGTAGTAACATCGGTAGAACATTACGTAGGAAACCGGCATACACTGCATCATTTAGATTGCAATCCTCCCATAATGCCGCACCATACATTAACCCGCCAAGGTCGCTGATGTTCCACTTGTTGCACCCATCGTGAATTTTCCGTTGCCCAGTAGTGCATATTATGCCGTTTTACGTTACCGCTGTTGGTGAATGACGCTTCGTCGCTAAATAGAACAAATGCAAAAAATCTATCATCGTCCCGTAATTCCTCTTGTGCCCAGTGGCAGAACTGTACACGACGTTCAAAGTCGTCGCCATGCAATTCCTGGTGCATTTAAAAAATCTTGTTTCATTTGTACATTTCTTGTGCACTTGACACGTTCCACATCATAACGGCTACCGTAGCGTGCGATTGATCAATGGAACATGCAACCAACTAACTATATGCTACCGCGACAACTGTATTCCCGAAATTTCATTTCTCTTCAATAATAATATTTTGGTGTTGCGATATTTTTCGATCATTGTAGAAGCAAAATCGTTCAGCAAACATGAGACACTAAATGAGCCGTTTGCGAGAAAATTGCGAGTGTATGGTTAGGAACCACCGTAGATTTGCTATGAAATACTGTCCTAGTTAGCACAAACGTACCTGAAACATAAAGTTATCGATAAAATTCTTATCTCAGTAGACTCAAATTTTACAGGTGATATGCCTTAATACATAATACAGTACTAAACGGATTGTATTTGCCAATTGCGAATACGATTAGACGTCAGCTGTGCAATTTATTGGTGGCGCTTGAAAATTTGTACTGGACCGGGACAAGAAATTACTTGGATTTCCGCAACAGGGAGACACACTGTTATGATCGCCGCTTTTAGCCAGTCTAGGCATGAAATATTTATTTTCCAAGGTCTGTGTTATACAGGGGATAGGCAAAATAATGTGAACAGTGGCAGTAATGGGATAGTTGTGTTTGACGGTCAATATCGTAGGTAAGGCAAGTATCACGCTGGGCTGTGCGTCTTCAGTACGGACTACGCATCAGCGCAGGTTTTTTATGGGTAGTGCACACTTCGTTTATGCATTCAGAGGCCGAGGTTGAAGTGCAATGAAAGACCTAACAGAGTTCCAAAGAGGCTAGATTGTGTGTCTATCGACACTGTCCGCCAAGAACTTCATAAAGCGAATATTCTTGGACGAGCTCCTATACCGAAACTACCGAAATCATGAAAGACGACAACGAACGCAAAGAAGCGTAAAACATTGTGTCAGGAGCATAAATCCTGGACGGCTGATCAGTGGAAACACGTCAATGGTACGACGAGTCAACGTTTTCGTTATTTCCAACATCGGGCCCGGCTTACGTCTGGAGAAGGCCTAAAGAAGCCTACAACCCTGATTGCTTGAGTCCGACGGTTAAGCATGGAGGTGGAAGTGTAATGGTGTGGGTAGCCACATCATGGTATCCTGCTGGTCCCATTATTACTCTCAAAGGCCGTATTACAGCCAACGATTATGTGAACATTTTAGGTGATTAGGTGCATCCCATAACTAAAATGTTGTTCCCCAACATTGGCGCCATATTTCAGGACGATAGTGCACCCATTCACGCAGCCAGGACAGTACAGTCGTTGTATGAGGAGCATGCAACTGAACTGCAGCGTCTTCCCTGGCCAGTCCAGTGCCCAGACTTGAATACTATCGAACCCTTGAGGGCGGTATGGGAGCGCAGACTCCGGAGCAGATTTCCGCCTCCCTCGTCACCAGAGGAGTTAAAAGACGTTCTGTTCGAAGAGTATCATAACATTCCATTGGAGACTACACAGTCATTATGTTGTAACCCCGACCGGAACGGTCGCGGGGTAGCCGAGAACGAAGCGCGCCGGGACCAAACGCAGAGCGGCCCGCAAAGAAACAAACGAACGGGAAAGGACGGACACGAACCACGACGGACGACCGAGCGACGCCTTACAACAACACGCAAGAAGCAACGGGGTGACAAGCGACAACCAAAGGGAGCAGGCTGGCAGCAGCTTAGTACGCCGCTCTTCAGCCTACGTAATTTTTAAACAATAAACAATAAACAATAAAAGCAGGCGATAAAAACGGTGACTTAAATTGTAAAATGGCGGAAAATTGTGGAAAGTAAAACATAAAACAAAGGGGCGATGCTAATAAAATACACAGGAAGCACATAGGTAAAATGGTAGACAGACAATTTAAAAAACACAGCGACAGTCTGGTTTCTGTTCGCAAGATATATAAAAATCACACCCAGCGACAGTATGGTTTCTGTTCGAAACACTTCGGAAAAGACGCACAACACTGAACACTCACTTAAAACACCGCTCTAAAAAGCTGGCACGAAGATGTTGTAACAATGACGACTCTGTACTATTGTACATATAAGTAATTTTTTTCATCTGATTTTTCAACAAACTTGTGTAATTGATGTTCTGATTTCATTTCTTTTTGTTTCATGCCATTATGTTAACAAAACTGTAAATAAGTTTCAATGTGAATATTAATGTTTATGTCAAATGTCAACTAATGTTGTAATAGAATTGAAATGTAACAGATGTTGAAACTGTTGTAAGATGTTTAAAATTGTAACTGTGCGTCTGGTCCATACGTAGGCAATGTGTTAGGATATATAGAATGCAAAACCTCGGGTGAATATCCGGTCTGTCAGGGAGCGGTAAAAGGTGGATGGCATGCGAGTGAGAGAAAATGCGCGCGGGCACTGCACGGCACAACGGGCACAGTAGTTGTTGGAATTTGGCTCTGGTTTGAGCAACACCTTCTGGAGCGAGGAGGCTCTCCTGGAAGACATAGCTTCACTGAGCCTCGGGTATGCCGTTCCAACGCCCACACAGGATGGCAAAATTCCATAGGCACTAAATGGAAAAGCATTGCGACGCTAAGAAGAATTAAAGTGCCGATACGTCAAGAGCCATAGCTGTGGTTGTATGTGTGCTCTGTGCCTCGCCATCTTGCCGCCTGCCAACCGCCGCATCGATACTAGCAGGTTGAAACTTTAAGTACTGTATTCGTGTGGATCAGACAGTGAACTGTGTTTGTTTGGTGCAATAAAAACCTAAATTTTACCATAACTTTTCCATCATTTAATTATCCTCACACGTAACCTAGACGGGGTCCTTCCCAAACGTTGTGCAATCCGAGTGTCCCGAAATGAAAATTAAAAATTGTATTAATAATAATTATTTGCAGAACTAGCTATATTACAATGGTGTTTAAAGAATTTTTTCTTAATGAACCAGTATATGAACAGCGAAGGTCTAAAGAAGTCGAAAGATAGCTTTAGTATTGATATCGTAATGAAGTTTATTATTTCGGCACAGATTTAAAGGCATTTAAATGAGCAGTAAATAAGATGAAAAGAGTAGTAACTTGCATAGTGGAAATCTTGAATGAATAATAAATTCAGTAATCATCTTTTTTAAATACAGCGATTATAACACTTTCAGGGTCCCCCCCTCATTCATTTGAATTCTGAAGTATTCTAAATTGGTTTGACCAGCAAAAGTTAAAGTCAATATAAAAATTAAAATTTATCATTGTTTTATGTTTATTAAAATTGACATTTGGTGTGTGGCATGAAAGTACAATTTCTAGGGTAACCTATGCCCGATTTTAATCAGATTAATAGACAGTATAAAGTTTTGTAGTAAACATTATAGTGTAGTGTTACGTATTCATGATTTTCCATTTCAGCACAGAACGTGAAACTATCGGTTCAATAGATTTTCTGGTTCTATAATTCTACTATATTATGTAGTGTTACAACTTGTTGTTTTGCATGAATATATACCAACTTGTACAGGGAAGTAACTCTGTTAATGCCTAATTAGTCTGGCGACCGTATTATTGTCACATTGGTAGCATCTTCTGGTTTGTTTTTGATCCATCCTGACGTGTTATTGCATTTCGAACTTACTTGACGGATCATTGTTATTAGAGAATGGATGTAAGTCTGATTTGACACCATTCAGGTAGACGCAGTCGATATCTATGCGAAAATCCTTTCTTATAAGGTGAATCCCGCTCACTTACCATAGCACAGGCTTTAACGAGTACTGTGTCAGGGATTACAGTGTCACACCACAGCCAAGGGCAGATGGGGGGGACCTGGACAGATGAGCCGGGAAAAAAGGGGGAAGGAGAGGAAAAACGAAGTGGGGTGGGGGGAGGAGCCGACGGAGGGAGTGGACTCATAAGGGGGTCAGGGCAGACGTGAGAGGGAGTGGGCAAAGGCAGAGGGGAATGCAAATGGACTCAGAGAAGAGAAGGGAGGCAGAGAGCGGGTAGGTAGGAAAAAAACAGGATGGAAGGGGGGGAGAGGGAGCCCAGGAAATGGTCAGAGGAAGGGAGGGGGAGGTGAGAATCAGAGTTGATAGGAGGAATACATAGAGGGAGATAGGGCATCATCTGGGAGGGGGAGTCAATGGAAGCCACCTTGGGAAAGGAGATAAAGGGTGTAAAGGTGGAGGGTAGGGGAGATACAACAGTGAAGGCGCTGCAGAGGGCGGGGGTTGGAGAGGAGAGGAGCAACCAGGGGATGAGGGGGATCCAGGTGGGAGGAGCTGTAGAGGACATGGATATGTTCGAGGAAAAGGAGCAGATGAGGGAAAGGAATCAGGTCATAGAGGATCAGCATGGGGGATGGGAGGCATATACGGAAGACAAGACAGAGTGCATGGCGCTCAAGAATCTGGTGGGACTGATAGAATTTGGGGGGGGGGGGAGGTGGATATCCAGGTAGGACTGGCATAACAGAGGATGGGACGGATTAAGGATTTGTCGATGTGGAGGATGGTAGAGGGGCTCAACCCCCATGTCCAGCCTGATAGCAGTTTGGGGACTCAGAGGTGCTTCTGAGCTTTGGATTGGATAGAGTGGAGATGAGGGATCCAGGTGAGGTGACAGTCAATGGTGAGGCCAAGGAATGTGAGGGTGGGGGAGAGGCGGACAGGATGGGCGAAGATGGTAAGGGAGAAATCAATGAGCTGGGAGGAGCAAGTGGTATGACCTATGATGATTGCTTGGGTCTTGGAAGGATTGATTTTCAGGAGCCACTGGTTACATGATGCCACAAAAAGGTCAAGGTGATTCTGGAGAAGGCGTTGGGACCGTTGAAGGGTAAAAGTGAGGGCAAGGAAGGCGGTAGTATATAGGCAATGTGACATACGGAAGTTTGGGTCGGTGTGTGGAGCCGTGGAACGTGCACGATGTTGTTAAGCCGACTGCTCGCGATAAGCTGGAAATCTGGGCTCAAGTCCTTCATCTGCAAAAATTTTCGTGTAGCGCTAATTAACTGCATAATTTCCATCTAGTCTTACTCGCAATCTGCGAATACAATTCTTCTTTTTAATAAGACTGCAGATCATCGGCAGTGTCTGTTCTTCAGACATGTATGTACTTCCGAAGGATATTGTATGAAGACGCTCTATAACACAGAAGCTGAAAAATAAATATTTCTTGTCCACACGGGCTTAAAACGACCATCATAACATTTTCTCTCTGTGTTGCGGGAAACCAAGTAATGTTGCAAGCTTTATGGGATGAAACACTGTTGTATATGAAGGTTTGAATCGGTCCAGGGAGCGTGCACAGATAGCCAAAGTAGGCAAGGCAACACCTCACATTAAGCAGCAAATCTGAGTTCGAGTCCCAGTCCGGCACAATTTTCATGTTTCACTAATAAATCAAACAGCTGACGGCAAATCGTATTCACAATTTGCAAGTACAATTCGTCTATCTAATACGGCTGCAGATCCTCGGCAGTGCCAGTTGTATAAAGACATTGTATACCACAGTACCATTTCAGCATGTATTCCACGTGTCATCCTCACATTTGAATGTGATAATGCTTTCACCTGCACAGTAGTTACAAATTCTTTCATACTGCTCCGGACCGTTTCGTAAAGTTTGTCAAGACTGTAGAATCTGCTGATCTAGTTCTTGAATTGAGTCAACGAGAGTGCTATAGATTTCAAAATGAACTCCGCCAGAAAAATGCAGACGACTGAGATCATGTAATTTTGGAGGATCTTGTTTCTGCTATTGTATACTTTCGCTAGCGTAATTTTTCGGTGTTGCTCAGAGTACATCTTGTATTTAACAAAATTTTCACTTGAAATATGTAAAGGGTGATTCCGTAAGAGCGTGTAACAATGTAATAGGACGTAGAGAATAATCCAATGAACAATTTGGAATTGGAAACCTGGGATCGGACAAGCCAGCTTAAGGAGATACGGAAGTAAACTTGTCCACCGTTTTGTCTAGTATTACTGTTTCCAGCTTATTTACAACTACCATGCACGCAAGTTTACACGTGCTGTGCTGTTTATTTACATGTACATTCTTCATTTCCTGCAAGGAAAAAAAGGAGGATGAGCCAGATTACTAGGAAGTCATAATGCAGGATTTGTTTACTTTACTTGCCCTTAATGTGACTCTGTTGCATAGAATTTACATTGTCCCATGATGGAACGTGCTGTTAATCAACGACAGACCCATTCATTACTCAAAGCTATTCAGGGACGTACAGTACAATACGATGGAGCATTACCCCTTCAGTATTTTCTGGTCACTGGATTGGAAGGGGAGGTACTATTCCATGGGCTGCGAAGTCCCCTGACCCGAATCCACTTGATTATTTCCTATGGGGATATCTAAAGTCACTTGTGTATGAGACCCCAGTGGATACGGAGATGCAATTACCAGTATTGTAGCTGTCTGTGATGTGATTCGAAACACACCAGGGATATTCCTCACTCTGCGTCAGAATTTTGGTTCGCCGATGTCATGCTAGCATTGAAGTTGATAGAAGTCAGTTTCAGCACATTTTGTAAGATACAGCACAAATGGCGCGTTGATTGTGTCAGTGATGGTATTTGCAATTATTTATGTAAATGAAAATTACACAGTAATTTCATTTTATTCCTATTATCTCCTTAATCTGGCTTCTCTGATCCCAGGCTCCATACCTCAAATTGTTCAGTGTAGCATCCTTTATGTACTTTTAAATTTTTACACACTCTTACGGAAACACACGAGCACCAAGTGGTTTATAGGAAGTTTATAGGAAGCTAAGGAAATTTTCAGGGGTGCGGGGAAGTCGAGGGGAGAATGTGGCCAGTGATTATTGGAGCATCAAGCTGGCTGCATGCATTGTGCGTTCGACGGCAGACATACTTCGAAGAACTGAGCGAGATTGTGCAGAAAAAACTAGACCCGGATGGAGCTGGGCTCAATTCCCCTTCCACTACCAGTGATTTACGTTTCCAGCTTGTTCGATAAATTTCAACACGCGAATGCTGGAACGATTACCTCAAAAAAATCATGCAGTTTATTTCTCATGCTTGTCAAAACGGAGCTAGTACCGAGAATCTAATGGATTAGCTCGACTATGAGTCATTAATCCCTAACTAAAAATTAAGACCCCAAATTTACATTGCTGGAATCAAATACGTTGCGCATACTTCAAGGAGCTAATAATGCTAGTAAAAGGTAGAGTGTTAAGTAATTATATTTGAGTGTAGTCTAATCTTCGATGTTATTTTGTCAGATCAAAGCATGAAAAGTATTTACTACCCTTCAAATGAGAACTGAACATGCCAGACAGTATGCGATTCCATATTGTACATCACCGGCAAATATTTCATACTTTCCGAAGGATTACTTCATGGTACTGTTAATTATCACAATTATTCCACATGTGCGTGACGATAAGTACTAATTGCCCTATCCTACTTAGTGCAGATAATGGTGCACGTCATCTTTGTTCCAGACTGTTCCACAAGAAAACAGACTATATTGTGTTACCAAAGTGTTCATCGAAAAAAAAAATACTTTTATCTCATTACCTAATGAACTTTAGTTTATGACCTTCGATGTGACAGCATGCGGAATAGTGCAATGGACTGTCAGTTTGTGAACATAGTGACTAATATAAAAGAATTTTTAAGACAGTGGACGCATGTAAAATGTAAACTCGCATGTAAAATCTAAAACATAGTAAGTGATATGCTTTATTCCTATTAGTTGATGGTTCCACGATAAACCAGCAAACAAGTGATGTTCTTTATCCATATTAGCTGATAGTTCTATGATAACACAAGCAACTCTACCTCTAATTTCACACTTTTTCCAGTGGCAACTTTTTCAGGGTGTGTCCTTGTAAAAAGTGGCTGCCAGCACTAGCAAAGCAAGAAAAATGCTCTTCGGGGACGATTCGAATGAACCTGAGGACAATGTGGACAACTACGACTCAGATAAAGATCCTGAATGTTCCTGAAAGCAAATTCGCTTCAAAAGTTGTTCCTAATCAGATAAATCTGAATATCTATTTCAGCTAGTAAACACTGTTGTGCTTTTTAGCACAGTTTAGATGAATGTACGTGACAGGTCCGCAGTAGAAATGTTAAGGGTCATCGTCAAAATTGTTTACGAGGTGCTTGCAAAAATTAATTTTACATTTACTGAAGCAGGATTGATTTTTGAGATAGTTATAATTCGTTATTGCAAAAACAGTTAATACATATCTTAGTATGAAAATGCTAAATATTTTTGACTTTTAAATTTGCATTTTTAAGTGTTTTGCAAGACAACAATGTTATGTACCTACTGACAAATTTTTAAGAAGAAAATTTTGAGTAAAATGTTTTAAAGATTGTCGTTACTGTAGATATATTTGATAACAATGACGCATCTGAATGAAAAATCAAATTGCATGCAATTAAAATATCTTATTTATAAGGTTTCTTTGAAATTTTGCTATACAATTCCTCAAAACAACCAACTCGTTTCTTACCATTCCTTACAGCCAAAATCTTCAGTTATCTCTCACTGACCAACAAAAAACTAGAGTAATGAAGGAATACACAACACAGTGATGACGTTACCTAATTCTTACGGTACTCAGTACTTGGAACTAGTTTCAATAGACACATAACTATGATAGTGCTGCCAGTTCTGGGCAGAAAATCGTTGATTGTAGCTGATGCAGATATGTAAACATCATGATGTTCTCGCCCTTTCACTTGAGGGAGTTGACCCCACTGCTCTCGACCAGTAGCAATCAATTTCCCTTCTACTCCGCATTATTAGTCCAAAAACCCAACACCTCTCCTTGAAGGTCACAGTTAAAGGATCACCATTAAGCACCATCAGAGACCAGTCAATGCCCCCAACCGGAACAAAAAGCCGAAGAAGGCTGTTTTGTTTGAAAGTATTTGTGCATCTGTGTATTACTAATTTGGTGGGGTAGGGGAAAAACTGACAAACTGGTTTGATTCCAAATCCAGAAATTTGCAAATTGGCAGGACAGACTGTAAAACTGGCTAAGTGGTGGGACTGCCTAAAATGCAGACCTACCTGCCGAAAACCTAAACATCCCATGTGAAAAAATGGTATCAATGTTACCATAATTAATTATGCAAAACCGCCATCTTCAAGTTTTGTATCTTACTTAACAAAATTAGCAGCAAAGTATTGGGAATATTTTCTGTAGGCACTGCACCTCTCATTGTAATCTGAGGATAGATCAATCGTGTAAAAATGGTGGAAAATCAGATATTTTTTCTATAATTTGAACTACGTAAGTTTCGTCATTCGAAATCTTTAAGTTGTAGTGACAAGACCATGAACAGCAGAGTTAACCTGCTTAAAACACAGCGGAAAATCCTAACATCGTTTATGACATAAGATACATTGAATTTACATTGTATATATAAGTTAATGACGTCATGTAATATTCTGCAAAAAACTGTGGTAAGTTTGTTGCATGCGCGCAGTGCGACCTGTCCTTGATGGCGGTCGGCTAGCTTCTAAGCTACCGCAAAGACGCGTTTTGCTGGGTGGTAGAGCGAACCCCTTCCACCCCGTCTATTGGTGTGTGTCAACTAGTAAATGATGAATATACCAGCCAGTCCTCTCAGCCAGGAAAAAAGAATAAGAAGATATTTAAGAACAATTAACCTACCACAACACGATATTTATACAAATAAACATCCACTACATACCTAATATACATCAAACCAATATTGTTACTTATTTATTTTATTTTTATTTATTTCTTTATTTAATCGAATCTGACTGGAGTCATCAGGCCCTCTCTCATATCAGAGCAGAATTTCACCGATACAGTACTTTTCTACATCATAGTTACCTAATAAATAACAATTTCAATACGGCAAATAGAACTCTGAGTATCTGTAGAAACAATGCGAGTAAATAACACTAACTATGAACAAATTAAATTGATACTGGCAGTACTTCTACTGCTGCTACTGCTGCTGCCGCTGCCACTAATAATAATAATAGTAATAATAATAATAATAGTAATGACAATTATAATGACAACAATAAAAATAACGATACTGGCAGATATAAAAAGCATTTATAGGTGTACAAAATATGTGTTAGCTGTTATAGCGAGTTTGGGGAAAAGAAATTTAAGGAGAATACTGGGAAGTAAGGAAGATCTAGTTGGAGATAAGGGTGTACAGGGACAATGGTACGCATTATTGTTGCTTCACAGAAATCACCAGCTTCAGCTCCTCTTGTCAGACCTCTACCATGGCAGTGCTCACCATTAAAGTGATGGTATTCTCTACAATATACACTCTAGATCAGAGTCATAGTAGACATTTGGTTGTAGGCATATCCCCAGAACGCAGCTTCAGCTTAGTGGTAGAGGTCGAAAACCCCAGTACAGCAATGTGAATGCAATGGTTTCACACCATGAATGATGTGGATTATGTCAGAATTCTTCAAGTGAATTTGCAGGTAAGTCAAGTATGGATGGTTACGCGTAGGTCTCCATCAGCACACTTTGTTTTAACTAATGTGCTTGTCCATCCTAATCCTATCCTATAGTGCTAGGGGTTACAGTTTTTTAGAGCGTAAATGTCGAATTATTTTTCCATTGTTTATCTTTGAGAATACAAGGGACAGTCTTACAGCAATGTCACATACACTTATAATGTATACTTGGTACGTATGTTTTGCAGTGTGTCGTTTGTTGATATCCAGCACTTTAAACTTGATAAACATCTGTGAGACAGCCTATTAGTGACGTTACATATTAGAATTGAAACACAAGACAAGTACATTATCACTCAGTGCCAGTTTCATACGTTGCAAGAGTGTATCGGCTCAGAGATGTGTCCAAGGGAATATATGATTTAATCTCGACAGTATAACGCCGCCACAAAATCAAGAAAGAAGATACTGCCAGCAACGCGGTATGGTTGACACACATCCATACACTGCAAATACCTAGAAATGTATATGTATTGAAGTCAAATGACGATTTTTTAGCAAAGCTCACTTAAACAAAACGCTTGCTGTGCAGGAGGTCTTTGTTAGTATTCAGATTGTTAATGACACATCATTACTGGAGATATTGTAAGTATTTAGAGAAACATGTCAATTTTTTTTTTAGGTTGCCTGCATTCTTGTGTGACATTAGACAAGATGAATCCTGCTGGCGTTAGTCGTTTTGGCTGCTTTCTGTCAGGAGAGACTTTAATGTGTGTGTGTGTGTATGTGTGTGTATGTGTGTGTGTGTGTGTGTGTGTGTGTGTGTGTGTATGTGTGTATGTGTGTGTGTTTTTTGGCCTCCCTCTTTCATCTGCACTGCAGTCACTAGTTCTGACAGGCAGAGCTTACTGGCATAACGTCTGCAGGTTGGACCCCGTCGATTGCTGAGGCTGTTGTTCTAGCTGTGGCAAGGATGCATACACTCGATACCTATTTCTTACAGAAATAATGGTGCCATCTATCGAACAAACTTAGGTAGGTCCCTGTGACTTGGATAGTAGCCGAGTTGTGCATCGTCTTCAATGGCATCCTTATAGATAGGATATTGTCGGAGATTTTACTGCCCTAAAACACATGAAGAACCAGATAGGAAAGCTTCGCTAGTATGCAGAATGTTGATAACACTTTATTTTAGAATACATTCTCTGTATTTATAGACAGAGTATATAAGTAGACGTATGTTCATGTAATTCTTTAGCAGCATCAGGTACAGATGACACACGGTGCATGATGTATACGTTTATGCATATTATTTGCAAAACCTTCCTCCAAAGTGTTCTGAGGGGAAATCACTGTAAGTGGATACCATACATTTCCTAAAAATTAGTTGACATACTCATACTACGTGTGACCCTAATTCACAACATATTTTTTGTAGGATCCTACACACATTAAATATTTTTTAATGTTGATTCCTCTAAGTGAGTGGACTCATTGTGATTCCAGTTGTTATATATTTTCAGTATTCTAAGGTATTTCGCCACCACACAATGTCCAACATACACTCTGGAAATTGAAATAACAACACCGTGAATTCATTGTCCCAGGAAGGGGAAACTTTATTGACACATTCCTGGGGTCAGATACATCACATGATCACACTGACAGAACCACAGGCACATAGACACAGGCAACAGAGCATGCACAATGTCAGCACTAGTACAGTGTATATCCACCTTTCGCAGCAATGCAGGCTGCTATTCTCCCATGGAGACGATCGTAGAGATGCTGGATGTAGTCCTGTGGAACGGCTTGCCATGCCATTTCCACCTGGCGCCTCAGTTGGACCAGCGTTCGTGCTGGACGTGCAGACCGCGTGAGACGACGCTTCATCCAGTCCCAAACATGCTCAATGGGGGACAGATCCGGAGATCTTGCTGGCCAGGGTAGTTGACTTACACCTTCTAGAGCACGTTGGGTGGCACGGGATACATGCGGACGTGCATTGTCCTGTTGGAACAGCAAGTTTCCTTGCCGGTCTAGGAATGGTGAAACGATGGGTTCGATGACGGTTTGGATGTACCGTGCACTATTCAGTGTCCCCTCGACGATCACCAGTGGTGTACGGCCAGTGTAGGAGATCGCTCCCCACACCATGATGCCGGATGTTGGCCCTGTGTGCCTCGGTCGTATGCAGTCCTGATTGTGGCGCTCACCTGCACGGCGCCAAACACGCATACGACCATCATTGGCACCAAGGCAGAAGCGACTCTCATCGCTGAAGACGACATGTCTCCATTCGTCCCTCCATTCACGCCTGTCGCGACTCCACTGGAGGCGGGCTGCACGATGTTGGGGCGTGAGCGGAAGACGGCCTAACGGTGTGCGGGACCGTAGCCCAGCTTTACGGAGACGGTTGCGAATGGTCCTCGCCGATACCCCAGGAGCAACAGTGTCCCTAATTTGCTGGGAAGTGGCGGTGCGGTCCCCTACGGCACTGCGTAGGATCCTACGGTCTTGGCGTGCATCCGTGCGTCGCTGCGGTCCGGTCCCAGGTCGACGGGCACGTGCACCTTCCGCCGACCACTGGCGACAACATCGATGTACTGTGGAGACCTCACGCCCCACGTGTTGAGCAATTCGGCGGTACGTCCACCCGGCCTCCCGCATGCCCACTATACGCCCTCGCTCAAAGTCCGTCAACTGCACATACGGTTCACGTCCACGCTGTCGCGGCATGCTACCACTGTTAAAGACTGCGATGGAGCTCCGTATGCCACGGCAAACTGGCTGACACTGACGGCAGCGGTGCACAAATGCTGCGCAGCTAGCGCCATTCGACGGCCAACACCGCGGTTCCTGGTGTGTCCGCTGTGCCGTGCGTGTGATCATTGCTTGTACAGCCCTCTCGCAGTGTCCGGAGCAAGTATGGTGGGTCTGACACACCGGTGTCAATGTGTTCTTTTTTCCATTTCCAGGAGTGTATATTGTGTGGTATTCTAGTAATACAGGAGGTATTTATTCACTAAAAATGCAGATATGTTTGAGAAATACTCCACATCATTCGTACATTGAAGGCATTATATTCATGCCACTATATTGGGAGTTTTCGATGCTTATCATCAAGTTGAAGCAACGAATGAGGATAAACCTACAACCAAACGTTCACTACCACATACACTTAGATTATAGAGAATAACATTACTTTAGTGATTTACACCATGGTAGAGATCTGACAACTGGTGCTGAGGTTTTCGGTAATGTGAGCCTGATTTTCGGGAACAGTTGCTGCGCAGCAGATAACCCATCGTTATGCTGCCTGTGATGGAGGGTACACTTCAGCTGCGTTCCCTCATTCAGTATTTCAGGTATGTGGTATGGTATATGCCATTCGAACGGCTGTTATCCACAGCAACAGTTTTACACGCTGCAGTGTGCTTGTTGATGACTTTTTCTACGTGCATATTTGGACTACTACAGAGAAAACAAAAAGTTCAAAATAACGTGAATACCGATATGTATTGGATGGACATGCCTGAATTTTCCAATAATTATTATTTACGAGTATACAAGGACAGTCTTACGTTACGTCACATAAGTTACATACGGATAACGTAGACTTGATAAGTTCAAATGGTTCAAATGGCTCTGAGCACAACGGAACTTAACATCTGAGGTCATCAGTCCTCTAGAACTTAGAACTACTTAAACCTAACTAACCTAAGGACAATACACACATCCATGCCCGAGGCAGGATTCGAACCTGCGACCGCAGCGGTCGCGCAATTCCAGACTGAAGCGCCTAGAACCGCTCTGCCACATCGCCCGGCAGACTTGATAAGTATTTGTTGTTAACACTGCATTGCAGAATTTGTTAAACAATCAAGTGTCTCATGTTTACATACGTGTTTATAATGGCTCTGAGCACTATGGGACTTAACATCTGTGGGCATCAGTCCCCTAGAACTTAGAACTACTTAAACCTAACTAACTTAAGGACATCACACACATCCATGCCAGAGGAAGGATTCGAACCTGCGACCGTAGCGGTCACGCGGTTCCAGACTGAAGCGCCTAGAACCGCGCGGCCACAAAGGCCGGCATATGCGTTTATAAATGATGGGAAGTACTCATGCTTTGTAGTGCTTACAGACAACGCCATTACATCATTAAATTGTAGTAATTCAGTCAATAGAACAATGCACTCATTTTAGCATGTGCTTAGGCGTCAGACACACTAATAATGTACTATGACGTAGGTTTAGTATGTTGTAAGTCTTTGTGTGTTTAAATATCGTTTTGTGGTATGTTAAATGTACTTTATCTTCTTATCCTCTTTTATTCTGCGTGAGAGCGCTGGCTGTCATATTCATCATTTACCTGTTTACGCACTTCAGTAGAAAGATACTTTCGATCATATATAGCTTACGCGGTTTCCATATCGTTAAAATGGAAGCAAGTTATCCAGTAATTACACTGGTGCACAGAGTGAATAAGAAGATCCATGTAGCTCCCAAGAGACCTGCTGAATCTTGTTTGCTCTTACCTGGGTAGGCAAGCGAGTGGGTCATTGCTCTGTCCCCCTATCAAAACGCGTCTGTGCGGGAACTCAGAATCCAGCCAACCTTCGCCATTACCACATCACAGTGCACACATGCAACAGCCTTACCACCATTTTTTGCAGAATATTCCATGATGTCATTAATTTATACACAAATTGTAATGTCAAAGTATCTTACGCCATCAATTATGGTATTACGTGTCACCTTTTTTTTAAGATGGATAAATGATCAATTAATTTACACTACTAAATTATCCTCAGATTATAATGGGAGGTGGAGTGCTTGCAGAAAAAATACCGAGTACTTTGTTGCTAATTGTGTTAGTTAAGATATGAAGGTTCAGGGAGACCATTTTGCATAATTAACTATGGTAATGTTGGCTACCGTTTTCTCGCATGAAATATTCAATATTTGGCAGGTACAATTGCATTTTGGCCCGTCCTACCAGTTAGCCAATTTTACAACCTGTCCTGCCAATTTTCCAATTCTCAGATTAGGCATTCAATCAATTTGCCAATTTTTACCCTGTCCTACCGATTTACCAAATTAATTGTCGTCTGACCGAAAAATATTTACTTTCAAATCTAACAGTCTTCTCCCGATTTTCATTCTGCCTGCATGCTGTTTTTGATTCCTGCTGATAGGATTCATTATGGTCCTTTAATTATGATGTACAGATCTTGAATGAGATACGATTGGATATTTAGAATAAGAAAGGAGACGAAGGTTGATTACTATTGGCAGAGAGCAGAGAGGTAGCCCTCCTGGCGACTGGCTGAGAGCATCAATAGAAAGGTGTACGAATGGCATAGAGCAGAGTGAGGGCGGAGTGGAGAGAAAGGGAGGCGAGGGGATGACCTTGAATACAACAAGAAGGTTTGTATCAGCTGTAATCTGCCACCGAATGGGAGAAGTACTAACATCAGCTATTTTCTGCTCATAATCTGCAGTGCTACCCTACTCACACATTCATAATTTTTTCAGCACTTTCCTAGAACGATGATGTAAATTATTTTAGCTCATTTACGTTCAGCTACTGATTCTCCAGAGAATGTAGATGCTGAATTGCAGGGCTTATTAACAAGATTATAAACGTAGTTTTAGAAATCGGCTGTGCTGCGTTTCTGGTTCATAATTTGTAATCGAAACGCTCATATACTACTGGCCATTAAAACTGATACACCAAGAAGAAATGCAGATGATAAACGGGTATTCATTGGACAAATATACTAGAACTGACATGTGATCACATTTTCACGCACTTTAGCTGCAAAGATACTGAGAAATCAGTATCCAGAACAACCACCTCTGGCCGTAATAACGGCCTTGATACGCCTGGGCATTGAGTCAAACAGAGCTTGGATGACGTGTACAGGTACAGCTGCCCATGCAGCTTCAACACGATACCATAGTTCATCAAGAGTAGTGACGAGCCAGTTGCTCGGCCACCATTGTCCAGACGTTTTCAATTGATGAGAGATCTGGAGAATGTGCTGTCCAGGGCAGCAGTCGAACATTTTCTGTATCCAAAAAGGCCCGTACAGGACCTGCAACACGCGGTCGTGCATTATCCTGCTGAAATGTTCGGTTTCGCAGGGATCGAATGAAGGGAGGAGCCACGGGTCGTAACACATCTGAAATGTAACGTCCACTGTTCAAAGTGCCGTCAATGCGAACAAGAGGTGACCGAGACGTGTAACCAATGGCACTCCATACCATCACGCCGGGTGATACGCCAGTATGGCGATGACGAATACACACTTCCAATGTGCGCTCACCGCGATGTCGCCAAACACGGATGCGACCATCATGATGCTGTAATTTGGTTTTGCCATTCGTGCACCCAGGTTCGTCGTTGAGTACACCATCGCAGGCGCTCCAGTCTGTGATGCAGCGTAAAGGGTAACCGCAGCCATGGTCTCCGAGCTGATAGTCCATGCTGCTGCAAACGTCGTCGAACTTTTCGTGCAGATGGTTGTTGTCTTGCAAACGTCCCCATCTGTTGACTCAGGGATCGAGACGTGGCTGCACGATCCGTTACAGTCATGCGGATAAGACTCCTGTCATACCTCGACTGGTAGTGATACGAGGCCGTTGGGATCCAGCACGGCGTTCCGTATTACGCTCCTGAACCCACCGATTCCATATTCTGCTAACAGTCATTGGATCTCGACCAACGCGAGCAGCAATGTCGCGATACGATAAACCGCAATCGCGATAGGCTACAATCCGACCTTTATCAAAGTCGGAAACGTGATGGTACGCATTTCTCCTCCTTACACGAGGCATCACAACAACGTTTCACCAGGCAACTGCTGTTTGTGTATGAGAAATCGGTTGGAAACTTTCTTCGTGTCAGCACGTTGTAGGTGTTGCCCCCGGCGCCAACCTTGTGTGAATGCTCTGAAAAGCTAATCATTTGCATATCACAGCATCTTCTTCCTGTCGGTTAAATTTCGCGTCTGTAGCACGTCATCTTCGTGATGTAGCAATTTTAATGGCCAGTAATGTACATTGTATACCTGTTTCATGATCTACAAGAACAGCAGTAATGGAAGCCGTATAGGCTTTGTGTGTGCCCCTAAGAAAGTATATTGCATACAGTTAACATCCAAATCCTAAATTTGCCGTACTGTCTGTCGTACGAGCGTTACAAGGATTTCCACGGTCTTGCAAAGATTCCTTCGGCATTCGTCGCAACGTGTGGAGTGTATCGTCTTGTTGGACTATAACTCCAGATACGAAGTGAAAGAAGGGTGCTATTTCCGGCCCTACCGATTACATGATGCACCAGATTTCTTCACATTACGCAATGGTAGGATCGTCCTTGATAGGCATTGGCGCATCAGACTACCGCTCCAGGAGTTCGTTCCATATGACAAGGCATCATCTATTCCTAGAGGTGACGTTCATCGCCACAAAGCCTTAGTTCCAGCTGTAAACAAATGTAAAACGAAATTCAACGCAGATGATACAGTGTCAGTGTACAGAAATTCAAGAGGAAATAGAATGCTATGTGTCATTATGGTCATACAAGAATGACAGACAACAGCATTTTGAACTTTGACGTCTGTTACAGAAGCAGAGAGACGAACGAACCCCTACACGAATAGCAAATCACGCCATTAGGCGCCAATCAGTATTAAACAATCTTACTGGACCGCTGTACGGAGGGGGAACGTTATTTCTCGGCCACGTCCGAACAGCTTCTCGTGTATCCTTCGTCATCTAGCATCATGAGAAAGAGAAATATGCCAGGGTCAGGCACTTCTCAAATCCCTTCCCGTCCATCCCCTCTCCATCCCCATCTCCTTCTAGCGCCACAGAACATACTCACACCAGCAGTGAAAGTGATAGCCCGAATGCCGCGCGGGATTAGCCGAGCGGTCAGTTCGGCGCTAGCGGCCGTGCGAAGCGGAGGTCCGATACTTCCGCCTGTGCGGCGTGTGCGAGTGTTTTTTTTACTTGTGGACTTAGTGTGCGCGCGGGATAGTAACAACGATCATGGAGAACAAGTACAGGAAAACTATATTACGATTCAATTTCTGCAAAGACTACGAACGACCAAAGGCTTTAGCAGTGGAACGATTCATTCGAGAGGACGTCAAGATACCGCGAAACGATATTGTCGGAATTCACCTGTCCATCGTTAGTCCCACGGTGTATGTTAAGATGGTAAATGACGCGGAGTGTGAGAGAATTCTACAGGCGACAAAAGCAGAGGTCTCCGATTTTGCCATAGTGACGGGAAAGTCGGCACGGTAACTGTAGAACATGCTGGTCTGGGGGTGCGGGCAATACGTGTTTTTGAGCTGCCATTTGAGCTCCCGGCTGACGAAGTTATCGAGGCTTTTAAGCACGGTACATGATCACACAGCAGAACGCTGGACACAATTCTCCACGTACCCCGTTCTTAACGGAGTGCGACAGATCAATATTGATCTTCAGAAGCATGTACCCTCCTATCTGACAATTGGTGGTTGTCGGGCGGTGGTGATTTACGATGGTCAACCACGTACATGTTCTGGCTGTGGCCAGGAGGGACACCTCAGGTCGAACTGTATGTAACGGCGGATTACGCAACTGCCTTCAGATGTACGGGAGCCGTCGCCGGCGATGACAGTACTACCGATCACCTATGCCAAAGCCCTCACTGCGTCCGCTGATGACCGAAAGGACACACCCCCGGTGAAAGATCAAGATGGCACTCACCGAAACCTTGTAGCAGACGTCGGGATGACAGAGGATGCTGCTCCATCGAGCATACAATCTACGGCGACAACATCAGATGAGACCGAACTCCCACCAAGCACACCGATAGTACACGAAGCAGTTCCAGCCACTACGGATGCTGTTCCGTCTGGAACGCACTCTGTGACGACAACATCAGTTTCGACCGAACTCCCGCCAAGTACAACGATGGGACTCGAAACACTTCCAGTTCCTACATCTACATCTACATCTACATCTATACTCCGCGAGCCACCTTACGGTGTGTGGCGGAGGGTACTTATTGTACCACTATCTGATCCCCCCTTCCCTGTTCCATTCACGAATTGTGCGTGGGAAGAACGACTGCTTGTAAGTCTCCGTATTTGCTCTAATTTCTCGGATCTTTTCGTTGTGATCATTACGCGAGATATATGTGGGCGGTAGTAATATGTTGCCCATCTCTTCCCGGAATGTGCTCTCTCGTAATTTCGATAATAAACCTCTCCGTATTGCGTAACGCCTTTCTTGAAGTGTCCGCCACTGGAGCTTGTTCAGCATCTCCGTAACGCTCTCGCGCTGACTAAATGTCCCCATGACGAATCGCGCTGCTTTTCGCTGGATCATGTCTATCTCTTCTATTAATCCAACCTGGTAAGGGTCCCATACTGATGAGCAATACTCAAGAATCGGGCGAACAAGCATTTTGTAAGCTACTTCTTTCGTCGATGAGTCACATTTTCTTAGAATTCTTCCTATGAATCTCAACCTGGCGCCTGCTTTTCCCACTATTTGTTTTATGTGGTCATTCCACTTCAGATCGCTCCGGATCTACGGATGCTTTCGTTCATTTCCCTACGGATCGTAGGGATCCGTAGCATCCTACGGATGCTTTTCTGTCGGGCAGCCGTGATTCCCTACAATCTGAGGACACGGAAGGAAGATCACGCAAACAACGTTCCCCGAAAAGGAGGAAACGGCGTCGTCGCACGACATCTCCTAGGGATGACTCCCCTTGCCCCGAAGACGATATGCCTGTGGACCAAGACGACATAACAGCCTCTACGTAACAGGATGAGGCAGTGAAACTGTTCGATCAGACCCGCAGCGGCCTGTCCCATTGACGGTACCGGGACGTGGTGATGTTGAAGAGGAATCACAACCAGTTGGCTCTCCAGACGCAGATGCTGTGGCTATGGACACGAATATATCACTGCCTGCAAAGATGTGGTATGACGATATTGAGGAGGCGCCGGACGTCATACAGAGGCAGCCGGCACTCACGAAGACGGCCTAATAATTGCTGAAGGTGAAGGGAGAGGTGCGAGAGAACGTCTTATAACTCAGCCCTCAGTGCCGATGCAGGGAGATGTTGTTGCGCCTCGACAGAGTGGGATTCAACGCCATGCGAACCGTATTGCGACATTAAATATAAATGACGTGCGTTCACCGGCCAAAATACACCTACTGAAGGAAACGATTTGGACATCTGATGTGGATTTTGCTTTGCTGCAGGAAGTCCACATAGCTGCATTCCCATACATCGCAGGCTACCAATCCTATTCGTCACATGGAGATCACAATGGGAGTGGGGTGGCAGTTTACGTGCGAGATGGCTTCCCAGTGGAAAACGTGTGTTATCTTCCGTCGGCCAGGGGAATGGCTTTCACGACGTTTGGGACACGCATCATCAATCTTTATGCACCGTCGGTCGGGAAACAATCGGCGGCGGGAAAGGGAGCGATTTTATGCAGAAGACATTGCCCCACTTTTCCATGGACATTATGAATGTGTAATAACTGGTGGAGATTTCAACTGTGTTCTCAGCCAGAAAGACCAATGGCCGCAAGCAAACATCAGCCAGGAGTTGCGAATCGTAGTCAACGACCTTGTACTTCGTGACACGTGGGAATTACGACATGGAGATGCACCGGGATACACCTATGTGATAAGTCATTCGGGGAGCAGTTTAGATCGCATTTATATCTCACGGGCTCATGCAAATGATGCCCAGTACGCGGAACGCTGGCCATTGGCATTTTCCGATCACAGCTCTTACATCTGTACGGTGCTTCTTGCCCGTAGAGAGGTGTGGAACAGTAAGGCCCCGTGGAAATTAAACATTCAACATCTACATGATTCTGAATACCGTCAACGGATCCTTGAGACATGGACGATGTGCGAGCGAAGGGTTGGAAGGTATGCGACGAAGCTTGATTGGTGGCTGACTTGTGCTAAACCGGCGCTTCGCCGTACGTTCATCTCATATAGCAGGGAGATGGCAGAATGGCGCCGCCGTACGACCGACTTTTATTTTGCAGCGCTGCGCGACCTGGACGATGGTCCGCCGGGACAGGACATCTGGATCGAATGCAAAAGGATAAAAGCTAAACTAGTGGCTTTAGCCCGAAAATATCTTCAGGGAACCATGATGCGCGCCAGATGTCACGATACGATAATGCACGAGATTCCTTCCATGCACCACGTCGTGAATGAACGAAAGCACCGACGACGCGTTTTGTTACGGGAATTAATTACCCGCGAAGACCGAAGAGTGACGCGCAAGCGGACATTGTCTCTGCATTCGTCGACCATTACCAACACATCTATCAGGAAGAAGCAGCCCCTGTCGATGACCTCGAACGTATAGCCACGTACGGCTCCCGTACACTGACGGTGGAAGCCGCGGGAACCTCACTGGAAGCCATTAGCTGTGAGGAAGTACATGATGCGATCGCAAAGGGTGCGTTGAATCGGTCCCCAGGCACTGATGGACTTCCTGCTGAATTTTATCGAGAATTTCGCAACGAAATGGCACCGCGATGGACGGAAATGTACAACGAGATGTTAAATTCCTATGCGCCTATTCCACCGCCTTTTATGGAAGGCCTCTTGGTGCCAGTAAAAAAATCGAAGCCAGGAATTACTGTCACACATTATCGCCCCATCACCCTGCTTAATGCCGACTATAAGATCTTTGCACGGTTGCTAGCGTCCCGATGTCGTATGTTAATTCGTAGCGTTCTCTCTCCAGAACAGACGACACCGGGTGGATCGGTGAATGTGCAAACAGCTACTGGCGAATGCCGTGATGTGATAGCGCTGGCGTAGGAGTGCCGGCGTAAAGCGGCGGTGGTGGCGGTTGATTTTGACAGTGCTTTTGATAAGGTGCGCCACAACTATCTGTACGCTGTACTGGAACAAATGGGATTTCCAGACCGTTTTACTGGTCTCATTAGAAGAATTTATGGGGCGCACAATCCTTGGTACAGGTTAATGGGCGTATAGCAGGGCCCATTCAAATTCGAGGATCCATTCGCCAGGGCTGCCCTCTTTCGATGCTGCTGTTCGCGTTAGCGTTGGAACCATTAATTGGTGGCTAACAAATTCTCTTTGTGGGGCTACACCTTCAAATGTCGTGCCTATGCGGACGACCACCTGCTGCTCGTTCGTTCTGAGGAAGAGGTGAAGACGGTCCTTGAACTGTTGTTGGACCACAGTGTGACGGCAGGTAGTGCAGTGAACATGAACAAATCGGCAGCAATGCCGGTCGGAAGGGGCCTTACGCCGGAAGAAATCAGTCCGTTTCCTTATGTGCAACGATTCCGCTATCTCGGCATAGACTTTACCTCATCTATAAAATATACTGCGGCAGTTAACTACCGACGTATTTCACAGACAACACGTACCATGGTCCGACAACATCTCCTACGGCTCTTGATCCTTTGCAGCGAGTCTAATATCTGAACACTTATGTGGTTTCTCGAATGGTGCATATTTCGCAGATCCTGCCCCTACCACTCACGCTCGGACGTCGACTTCAATCAGCACTAGGCTATTTTGTTATGATTGGGTCGCCCCTCAAGGTGCGATACGCAACGCTCACGCTCCCTACGGACAAGGGGGGACTCGGACTTACGAATGTTCACTGCCGAGCGACGGCGCTCCTTCTAACCACGATGTACAAGCAATGGTGTAGCGAGCGTGATTCCCTTACATCCCGCCTACTGGATCTCCTGGTTCCAGCGTCCCTCACACCTCCGGTGGCGGTGGGCAACATTACACCACATTTTGCGCATGTATCAACATTTATCGTGGAACTTAGTTATATCAGAGACGAGCTTCCGCCCACGAGACCGCCATGCGCGAAGGATTTTTATGTTTGGCTGCTACGACGGATAAGTCGTGATGTCATTGACCTCAAACACCCCAAGTTACATTGGCCGAAGATTTGGAGACATGTGCACCAAAAATTCCTTCCTACCTTCGTTCGGGCACTGTGGTTCTCTGTCGCCTGTGGCAAGTTCAACACCAACCAACGGCTCCATGCGATTGCACTAGTGGACACTCCACTATGCCCGAAATGTCGCCAAGTGGATGACGACCATCACCGCTTAACGTGTATCGCGGTGGAGGACGTATGGCTCCTAGGAAGACAGATGGTGGCTTGCTACCTCCGTGTGACCCTGCAACGTATTACACCTGCTTCCTTCTTACATCCGGAGAGTGACTACTTTCCGGCGACTAAATCACAGTCGATCATCTGGGTCAAAGGTTGGACGATCGCGTACCTCTATGGGGATGCTGCCAAGTCGCTACTCGACTTTTGGTATTTCTTGCAGCAAGCTCACTTTGAGGTTCATAGATGGTCACACTATCGGAAAACCTTTGCCAATTATCTTCAGGCAGTCTTCCTCGACCCCCTACGCAGTTGGGATGTGGCGGGTGTAGTCGGTGTGCACGTTTGACAGCTGATAATGAACCTCACGCTTCTCTCACCGCTCAATATGTAATGCACATACTATACCATGAAATGATCTACATGTTCCGTTTAACAGAGTGATCTTTATGGAAAATAAATAAATAAAAACAACATCCCTATTCCTTTAAATTTGTGATTTGTTTTACAATGATTTTTTTATTTTATTTTATTTTTGCAGAGGATGCATTTCACTTAGTGTTTGTGAACTGCCTAATTTTGTATCCAAATAGAATACCAATAAATAAATGTTTAAAAAAAGCGGGCTGGGGCGCTGCAGTCATGGACTGTGCAGCTGGGCCCGGCGGAGGTTCGAGTCCTCCCTCGGGCATGGGTGTGTGTGTTTGTCCTTAGGATAATTTAGGTTAAGTAGTGTGTAAGCTTAGGGACTGATGACCTTAGCAGTTAAGTCCCATAAGATTTCACACACATTTTGATAGCGTGAATGGGAACTTCAGTGTCAATGACGATGTCCTAGTACGTGCAACTAATATAAAGGAAGGAGTAGACAGGAATCACTGGAACACGAGTGTTGTGTTAGAGAATATGCGTATGCACACAGACCCCACTGCGCCACATCAGCTCCATGTTGACACAACATCTGGTTTGTCAAACGTCTTAGGTGTGTGCGGAACTCTACATCGGAGGAAAATACTTCAAATGTAGTACATTATGCTGCCGAAAACAGTCCCAGTGTCTTCCCGAGACTGCACTCAAAAGTGTGATGGGTAGCTCAGAGGTGCAAAGAAAACGTGCTCTGAAGCGAATCAAGAGCATATTAAACAATACCGATTATATATATACATAAAAGTGGGCCTTATTTGTAAATGCTTTTTCTGCCTTTAACCCGATTACAGGAAACTACACTGACAGCAAAAGAATCGCAATGCCAAGAAGGAGTTGCGTGACATAAACGACATTTGGTAGGCGTGTTTCTACATCAGAAGGATAAAATCTATTATAATTTTGTGCCAGTCTCATAAGAGTGGCGTTAGTAGCCTGCATTCCACTGACTTCAAACCAACGCCATTGGTGACTTCAGCAGTGACAAGCGAGAGGTCATTGGAGGACAACGTGGAGATCTGTTGCGTTTTCTGATGAATACTTGATCTGCCTCGGTGTCAGTGATGGCCGTATGTTGCTTAGAAGGAGGCCCGTTGAGAAACTACAACCAACCTATCTGCATGTTAGACACGCTGGAGTTATGGTCTGGGGTGAGATTTCGTACGACAGTAGGAGCACTCTGGTGGTTATCCCTGGCTACAAATCTGTTAGTCTGGTAATTCGACCTGTTGTGCTGCCATTCATGAACAGCAATCTAGGGGATATTTTCCAGCAGGATAACGCTCACCCACATACTGCTGTTGTAGCCCAACATGCTCTACAGAGTGTCGAATGTTGTCTTGACCTGCCCAATGACCAGATCTGTCTCCAATCGAGGACATCCCTGTACCGACCGGCCAGGGTTCAACAGGCATGGAACTACATCCGGCAGTTGTACAACACTCTGCATGCACGTTTGCAAGCTTACATTCAACGTCCTGACGTTTATACCAGTTATTGATCTACCATTACTCCACATTAGTAATGGCTTATCTTACGCTTACTTTGACCTGTGTTATTAGAATGTTAATCACATAAATAATTTCATTACTCTACATTAATTATTTCTGATTGTTGCTATTTCTTCTGCCAGTGTATGTTCACAGCGCTTCCTGTCGTTAAGTTTTATCTGTTTACAGTTCATTTTTTTTAATTTCCTTTGTATTATTTTTAGAGCATACAGGGACATATGTCTCTCAACTGATACTCCTCCAAATATTATTTCACCATTATTATTCTCCTTTCTTAGTTATTCGCGGTTGAAGGGTGTCTTGGATCTTCTTAGCTTTGTCTTTTTTTTTTCTCTCTCTGACGGGCAAACTAAAGACCAAATGCGAAATTTCAGCTCCTTATTCGTTGCTCTCTTCTTTACTTCCATAACGCTTTCATCTTTTGACTGCGTTTTTTCTTCCTGTCTTCTGACCACTTCAGGCCAACTTTTTTCGCTCTCATAGCTTGGAGGCATTCAATATTCGATACTTTGTCCCTAAACACTTCTGTCATTCGTTTCTTCAGCTCTTGTGTTATATATTTTCTAAATCCTGTTTTACTTCATAGATCCAACTTGTTGACTTCTTATCCTGCAAATATTTGAGAAGCCCTAGCCGGTTTCTGCTGGACGCATTTCATTTATTTTTATATATAGACTCGATTTAACATACACTCCTGGAAATTGAAATAAGAACACCGTGAATTCATTGTCCCAGGAAGGGGAAACTTTATTGACACATTCCTGGGGTCAGATACATCACATGATCACACTGACAGAACCACAGGCACATAGACACAGGCAACAGAGCATGCACAATGTCAGCACTAGTACAGTGTATATCCACCTTTCGCAGCAATGCAGGCTGCTATTCTCCCATGGAGACGATCGTAGAGATGCTGGATGTAGTCCTGTGGAACGGCTTGCCATGCCATTTCCACCTGGCGCCTCAGTTGGACCAGCGTTCGTGCTGGACGTGCAGACCGCGTGAGACGACGCTTCATCCAGTCCCAAACATGCTCAATGGGGGACAGATCCGGAGATCTTGCTGGCCAGGGTAGTTGACTTACACCTTCTAGAGCACGTTGGGTGGCACGGGATACATGCGGACGTGCATTGTCCTGTTGGAACAGCAAGTTCCCTTGCCGGTCTAGGAATGGTAGAACGATGGGTTCGATGACGGTTTGGATGTGCCGTGCACTATTCAGTGTCCCCTCGACGATCACCAGTGGTGTACGGCCAGTGTAGGAGATCGCTCCCCACACAATGATGCCGGGTGTTGGCCCTGTGTGCCTCGGTCGTATGCAGTCCTGATTGTGGCGCTCACCTGCACGGCGCCAAACACGCATACGACCATCATTGGCACCAAGGCAGAAGCGACTCTCATCGCTGAAGACGATACGTCTCCATTCGTCCCTCCATTCACGCCTGTCGCGACACCACTGGAGGCGGGCTGCACGATGTTGGGGCGTGAGCGGAAGACGGCCTAACGGTGTGCGGGACCGTAGCCCAGCTTCATGGAGACGGTTGCGAATGGTCCTCGCCGATACCCCAGGAGCAACAGTGTCCCTAATTTGCTGGGAAGTGGCGGTGCGGTCCCCTACGGCACTGCGTAGGATCCTACGGTCTTGGCGTGCATCCGTGCGTCGCTGCGGTCCGGTCCCAGGTCGACGGGCACGTGCACCTTCCGCCGACCACTGGCGACAACATCGATGTACTGTGGAGATCTCACGCCCCACGTGTTGAGCAATTCGGCGGTACGTCCACCCGGCCTCCCGCATGCCCACTATACGCCCTCGCTCAAAGTCCGTCAACTGCACATACGGTTCACGTCCACGCTGTCGCGGCATGCTACCACTGTTAAAGACTGCGATGGAGCTCCGTATGCCACGGCAAACTGGCTGACACTGACGGCGGCGGTGCACAAATGCTGCGCAGCTAGCGCCATTCGACGGCCAACACCGCGGTTCCTGGTGTGTCCGCTGTGCCGTGCGTGTGATCATTGCTTGTACAGCCCTCTCGCAGTGTCCGGAGCAAGTATGGTGGGTCTGACACACCGGTGTCAATGTGTTCTTTTTTCCATTTCCAGGAGTGTAATTCAACTTACGCGTATCGTGCAAACACATTTTTGACTCTGAGTAAAGCTATAACAGTGATTGTAATGGGCAACTTCACTTCCCTTTCTTTAATGTTTTACAATTGACCTAGTGCTTGGTGCTATAATTATTTCTAAGGATGAACTTCAAAGCAGTTGGGTGCTCCAGATTGTGGGACAGGACATTCAGAGTGAAACACAATCCTGCAGATAAGGGGCGAGGTGTTCTCAGAATTGCGAGTGGGTGACAGAGGTAAAAGTGGTTGAGGTTTATACATACACAGGACCATACACAAGCTCAGCAGTCCCCACGTGGCAGACACATTAAAAAAGGCCAGGTCTAGCTGGTGAAAGGTGTTGTTTATGGCCTGTGTCCGATTAGAGGAAGATGCCCTAAATGCTTTAGTTTCGCAGCAAGAATTTGGTGAAGCAGAGGATGGAGTCAGGTCAGTGTCACGGGAACACTTTGTGAGATAGCTATCTCTTAGCCTTCGTAAAATACGTACAAACAGGACTCTAAAAAGTTGTAGCTACCACGTGGCTGGCAGAATGTTGCTAGGGAACAAAGTTACTTTTTTTTCTTTTAACTATTTTCCTACACCTAGAGGAAACCATACTAGCAGCTGAAAAAGACTACTGATTATTGGCTGTAGCGAGATGTCAGTATGTCGTAGTATTTGACCTGACTTTTTCGAGAGTAGAGGGGCGGAAAGCGAGCTTATTAGATTTGTCATTTATGCTGATTTATGATGGGAGACTTTTAACGAGAAAACAACTACGCTATTGGCGGAGAAAATTTAACATTTTAAGGACTGATAGACGAAGCTTTGTAGGCACGAAGCGCCGACAGTCTTCGTTCTAACTTCTAAGAAAGAAGTACTCAGGCATGGGACATGGAACAAGATGGGACTGGGGCTTCTGAGTCTGTATGAGGCGATTGGCTTCACTCACAACTGGACAGACTACAAAGGCAACTCTGCTCTTCAGTGGATACTGAAAGAATCGAATGTTCGAGTTCACAGCAGATAACTTCTAGGTGTGCATTTAATGGCAGACAGCCACGCCATTAGTGATCTGCTCACATTACATTATCGAGTAAGGTGAGAACAGCTTGCACGTTACGCACGTTAGGACGAACAGAACTTAAGGATTCAACATCATCTTCGGTTAGGCTTCCCATGTTCGACAGTACAGTCACAGTTTCATACATAACTTCAGCTTCTCTTTCAAGCCACGTAATCACTCTTATTAATGCGTAGGCGTAGGCGTAGGCGTTTAGTAAGTAATGCAACACGTTCTCTTTTTCGGCCAATTACTGCTGAAAAAGTGCAAAATTCCTTGCGGGACATCGTGGAATGTTCCCGCTTCAATCCCTACAAGTTTCATGAAGTTTCATTAGGTGGCGGCACTATGCGTAACCTACAAAATGGCGTCTGTGACGGAGATCCATTCCAAGCAGAGGGCTGTCATCGAGTTTCTTTTGGTGCATCGCAGGTATTCGTGGGTACTTGCAGAATGTCTACGGAGACTTGGCAGTGAACAAAAGCATGGTGAGTCTTTCGGCGGGGAGTCTCTCATCATAGCAACTACGCCGTGCATACCTGACTGATCTGCCGCACACAGCTGTGACTCCTGCAGTGTTGGAAAGTGCGGATATTCTCGTTCTTGTTGATCGGCGGATCACAGTCAAACACCTCGCTGCACGACTCCACCTCTCTGTTGGTAGTGCTGACACACTCGTCACCAGTTGGGGTACTCAAAGGTGTGTGCCCTCTGGGTTCCTCGCCGCCTAACAGAAGACCATAACGAGCAACGAAATACTATCTGTGCGGAATTGCTTGCGCGTTACGAGGCTGATCGTGACAATTTTTTGTCGAACATCGTTGTAGGTAATGAAACATGGGTTCATCACTTAGAATCGAACAAAATGGCAATCCAAGGAGTCTTGCTCCGACGTCGACCAGTAGGGTGGTACCATGGTGGCATACGTGCCCTCCCAGTGACGTGGCGTAAATCGTTGCGTTGAACGGAGGTTATGTTGAGAAGTTGCGTTTTGTAGCCAAAAATTGGGAAATAATATAGTGTAGTGGAAACCTACTTTTAGAAAATAATGTATTGCGTTATCATTGAACGCCACTTGTATGTTTCTGAATAAAAGGATTTTGAATACTACAATTCAAATTTCACGGCCAAGGCTGAAAACTTCTAAAGCGCTAAATCAATCCGTTGCACACATTGAATTGAGCATTGGTTCTTAACGTTGAATCTTTCTCACAGTTAATTTCGGCACAGACTGTTTTCTACGGAATTGGGGTTTTACATATTTGAACACCTCTTTGGTTAATCTGCTTCTACTGTTCGATATAAATGTCCAAAAAATACCAGTCTTCTTATCATTACTTGTGATATATTTACTATGTTTCGATAAATTTCACCATTACTACGTGATTTCCAACCTTCGATAGTTCATCGTGGACCTAATATTTTCCTGATGATTCGCTATTCTAGTATTTCTAATTTATCTAAATGATAGTTTAAAGCTGAACATTCGCTTGCATGTAGATATTACGCCTTCAATACTGTACTGTAAGGATATATTTTTCATTTTTAGGCAGGCATTTTGTTTTGAAAATACCTTTAGGTATGGCACACCCTTTCTATTTTATGTATCCTTTGCTCTAGAGCGGCTTTTTCCAACAATTTTCCTGAATAATCTGACCAAGATACTGAATTTTTTAAGTTTTGCGCTTTAGCCAGAACGTGTTCCCAGATATTTCGGTGCACTTGTGATGTTCGTAAATGTTTTTCAATAGTAATTCTTAAGCTTTCCTACAGGCTACTCCTTCTCAAAGAGTAATTTATGTTACAGCAGATGTCACATTTTCGTAAAGTATAGCAAAGACGTTTACAAATGTGAGACACTTCATTCCAAATTTCTGTTTCCTCTTCCCAACCCTACTGGTGAAACATTATATTCATTCAGTTTTTCATTCCAATTTTTCATTGATTTTTGTAGAACGAAATGTCGCTTTAGATGCTGCGTCTGTAAGTGTTACACGAATTTAGGTTTGCTATTTTGGACTTCACATCAAATTCTCGGATAGTTTTATCTGTAGTTTGGCTATCAACGGTATGCTTCTCTTAATCTTACTATTAATATCACTTGTAGTAACAGTAGTAGTACTAGAGATAGCAGTATTACTAACCGAAGGCTCCATAGCTTTGTTATTAGTTGCATCATGTAACAAGATGTGATAATATTGTAAACACTAACAACTGTGCTGTAAATAATTAGAAAATAATTCTAAAGATAGCAGTAAGTAAGTGTCATTGTATGTATTGGTGACCCTTCTACAGCCAGAGAATGTCAGTGTATGTATTGGTGACCCTTCTACAGCCAGAGAAGTCTTATGTCTAACGTAAGGTATGTACTGCGCAAATGAGCTAAGGCACATCATACGGTGCAGCGCATTGGAACGTCGATGGACTAATGCAGCAGAAAACAGAGCATTTGCAGCTATTTTCCATCTCAGTCTAATGCTCGAGTTGAACATCTGAGCACTGCACTGCATATGGATTGTCATCTACATCAATGTCAACATTTACATTTGTAATGACAGCAACCTTACCATGTGTGGCGGAAGGTATTTCAGGCAGCGTTACCATTTCACCCGTTTATGTTCCATTCGGGCCAATGGCCTTGCCGCATTGGTAACACTGGTTCCCGTCAGATCACTGAATTTAAGCGCTGTCGGGCTGGGCTAGCGATTGGATGGGTGACCATCCGGTCTACCGAGCGCTGTTGGCAAGCGGGGTGCACTCAGCCCTTGTGAAACAAACTGAGGAGCTACTTGATTGAGACGTAGCTGCTCCGGTCTCGTAAACTGACATACGGCCGGGAGAGCGGTGTGCTGACCACATGCCCCTCCATATCCGCATCCTGTGACTCCTGTGGATGAGGATGACACTGCGGCCGGTCGGTAGCGTTGGGCCTTCCAAGGACTGTTCGGACGGAGTTAGTTAGTTATGTTCCATTTGGGAATGGCGCAAAGGTGAACTGACTCAATAAACCTCCACATGAGCTCTAATTTCTTAATTTCTGTTTTTTAGTCGTTGCCACTTCGAGAGACGTATGTGGTAGGAATTAATGTGTTGACGGACTCTTTTTCAAATGTACTGTCACGGAATATCAACAATAAACCTGACCATGATACACAGCTTCTTCCTTGTAGCGTCTGCCACTTGAGATTTTTGAGCACTACCGTAACGCGATCGCGCTTAATAAACAACCCAGTGACGAAACTTGTCGCTCTTATTTGGCTCTATTTTTTTCTTATCCCCCCCCCCTCTCTCTCTCTCTCTCCTCTATTAATCCAACCTTGTCCTTTATTGCAAACCTTAGATTTTACGACTGGGTAAACCACTCCTTCAGTCATGCTTTTGGCAAGTTTTCCGTATATGCAACACTGTAGTACAGTCTACCCATGTAGGTAGACCAGACAAACGAAATTCACGGTGTCCGATTTTTCGCGCAAGTTTTAACTGCACAACGTGGTCCCTTAATCAGATCGCGACCTTTGATATTTACAATGTGTTATTATCGCAGCCGTAACATTTATGGCACGAAGAAAATAAGACAATACATCGTAAGCTACTCTATAGCAATATGTACAATTACAAACTTTTAAGCGCCATATCCTGCTGGGAATTGTTTGTATTAGTCACATGGCTTTCTTCATCAAGTTTCAGATTTCAAAACGGTAATTCATTAATTATTTTTCGTTAGCTGGTAGTTTTCGCTACAGGTACTGTTTTCATAGTGAAATATTTCCAATTGGAGAAATTACCTTACAAAATTCTACATATTTATGATAAGATGTTCTGCATTCGTCTTGCACTGTTTTACCTTCTGTCTGCAACAGCCATTTCTCGCCCTCTTGATAGCAAAGTTTCAGAAACGGAAAAGCAAGGTTATGCATTGTTTCCTTATTTGTCTTGTGTAGTGAACATTATGATATTTTTGCGTTAAGTGTTTAAGTGTTCCACTGTCTCTCTCATTTAGGCGCGCGCGTGGGCGCACACACACACACACACACACACACACACACACACACACTGGAATACAGACATAGATTTTCCTCTTTGAGAAGTTTCGATGGAATAACGTTGCCCAATACACTTGTTAGTGTAGAAGAAATGTTACCACCTAGTGACTGGCACGAAAAATAGTGAGACACAGTGCGCTGACCATGGAGGAGCATAGCCTTGTATAAGGTGAACCGCGAAAAGACTTTTGATTCAGAATGCTGCAGAAAAGTAGTGGACAGAATGCCACGAAGAACTATTTCTGTGTGAAATGAAAAACAAAAGATGTGCCTGATACAGAGAACTCAATCTGAGTACGACGGGGTACTGCAGGCAGCTTCACATACACTGCCTGACAAAGGAAGTATAGCATCCAGAAAGGTAGAGGACAACACGATGAAACTTCACGGGTTGAGAGGGTATGTAATGTTACTTGTACATCAGTGATTACAAAATCGAGTCAGATATACGAGGAACTTGTCAGTATGAGGCCACCAATCAGAATGACGTTGCATCCCCCCCCCCTTCCCTGGCTCGGATGTATGTGGTCCCAAAGACTTTGCATACTCTCCTGAGGTAAGCTGACCCACGACTGTTCTAACTGGTTCTTGATATCGTGGATACTGGCAACGTGTCGGAGATGACTTCAGAGCCATTCCCACACATGTTCCATCGGTGCCAAATCTAAGGATGTTGCTGGCCATGGCAATACCACAAAATCTAGCCGAAAGTTTATAGAGACACGTGTCATTTGTGGACGATCATTGTCCTTTTGAATAATGAAACCCCTATACTTTCACATTAGAGATAAGGCATGAGGACGACGGGTGTCTGTGACGTACCGCTGTGCCTTCGCAGTTCCCTGAGTCACTATCACCGTGACCTGTGGTTTTACCAGATGGCTCTCCACACCATGATGCCAGGAGAAACACCGCTGTGCTTTTCCAAATTGTTGGAAGAATGGAATCTCTTCCCAGTTCGCCGAAATAATCGCCGACATTAGTCATTCGGAATAATGCAGAATCGTGATTCATTGCTAAACACGATGAGATATCACTCATCAGCAGTACATGCTTTCCGGCCGCGGCACCACTCCAGACACAGCCATACGTGGTGTGGTGTTGAAAGGTCTCTATTGGATTCCTTTCATGTTAATTTCTTAAAACTGTTGTCATTTACGGCATACATTCCACTTCTAAATTTACTGTGGTGTTTCTGACTATCTGGGAGGAGACTGAGCAGTGAAACTTGTTACTTTTACACATAGTCAAGAACGATCTGTCACACTACTACACTTTAAAACACAGTTTATATGTAATTCATGTCACACAGTCTCATACGGAACCTACATCCGCTTTCTTTTATATACTGTATATGATAAGATACTGTCATCCCCCTTCCCTTCTGTGTGAAAGGATGAGTGAGCAAATGTATTTCTAGTTGCATGCTTGATGGTAGCAGACAAGCCTCTCTGCTAGAGAACAGTAGGACCAACATCGGAACAGGTAGCTACAATTTCTAAAAGCAAAGAGGTTTCTATTCTTAGTATGGTCCTGTCCATCCCTAGTCATGTTGGTATAGGAAGCTGCCCCTCTGGTCATTTCCGTTTGTATCTGTTAAGCAACCTCGGTAGGGGCCCACGCCAGTCGGTCCACGGCGAGCGTCTGAAGTGGTAAGATCTCTGGCTAAGTGCATCTCTGCTAAGTCTGTAGGACAATGGATTTCTTAAGTTCAGCCTAACTCAAAATTTAATCACCTTTATTTCAGGTTTAGATCTAAAATATCTAATGTTATCTTAAATTGCAATGCAATGTTATTCGAGTGTGAAGTTCAGAATATCATCCAGCAGCTGCTGGAACCACGTGTGGATGATCCGTAACTCTAACTAAGATCATCAATCTTAAATGTGAATGTGCGTGAGATCATAACGTCTCGTCTTGACAATATTTCTCAATATAGCAACTTTTCCCTTCACGTGGGGTGTACTTTGTGAGACCAGTACCACGTGCTTATACAATTGTTTGACCCATTAGGTTAATAGTAAGACGATAGTAACCAGTTCGAGGTTTTTCTTTTGTAATTTGTGTTTCGATGTAATTTATTTTAATTATCAAAATTATCGTGGAGTTACACTCTTTGTGTAAACCAAGTTGACCACGTGGGGCATGTAGTGTAATCATCAAAGTAGCCCTCAGCTATTCTTTTTGGGAAGATTTCACAGAGAGTTAGTATGAATTTAGTATACCAGTGTGTGGTAATTTCATGACGGACAGGATTGCGCTAAGAACGTAACTTCTTTGGGTGAAAATTGAATCGGTTGGTTGTCATTAACTTCCTCTTGCATGTGTTTCAACGTTCTTCGTGTGTTATTTTATGAATGCAGTGTTGTATGCAGTCTGCCAATCTTGGCTCCCTATTTGATGTGTTCCGTAAGATTACAAAGTCACATTTTCACAATCCTAAATAAGGCACCAGTTTAGTTATGAATCAAGTTTAATATGCTGAAATTTTAACGGAACAATGATCAATGTTAAAATAAATGTCCAAATATAAACTGATTTATTTCTTTTTATTTAAATTGTCTTTATATATATATATATATATATATATATATATATATATATATATATATATATATATATATCACCGGTTATCGTAAGATGACTACTAAAAGATTATAATTAATGTTAGTCTGGTTGGGAATTTGGTAAGCTAGACTGGATACCTGGTGAAACAGTTGCTCCGTAATGCAAGGTTAACTTCCCCAGATAGCTCACAGCTTTTAACCCGCTTTTATTGTCTTGAATATCAGCACCGCCTTCAGAACAAATTAATGCATCAATATTACAGTGTTAACGGCAGCCTACGCGTGGGACAGGATTTCCCTAGAAAGGCTGCTGCTGCCCTCCGACCCATGGTCCAGGTTGATACAGGATGTTGCATGAAATCCATTAATATTATTACTATCGGATGGCAGGGGCAGACGTGAAGGGACTATGATGTGTATAATGCAACGATCTTCCCTTGCGGTGGTGAGATGTGGCTGAGCGGAACCTCCATAGCAAGTATACGCGTCCTCACGTTCCCACGTAGTCCAAATAGGGCCACTGCCACATCTGAATACATAACAAACATAGATTCGGCACGATTCGACCACCACACCAACTGGAGATCCACAAAAGGCGTTTTTCCAACCCTGTTAGGTTGTAATAACGCTGTCTTACACGAGTAAGTGGCAGATCCTTGTCCTTCACAGTCATCAGTCAATATCTGAAGCTTTCAACGCTCTTATATAGCTTCCCATGCGTGGAAACAACACCAAACAAGAACAACATTAACGCTCTCTGGTCGCCATTTCACCTGTCACACAAAATGGCTCTGAGCGCTATGGGACTTAACATCTAAGGTCATCAGTCCCCTAGAACTTAGAACTACTTAAACTTAACTAACCTAAGGACATCACACACATCCATGCCCGAGGCAGGAATCGAACCTGCAACCGTAGCGGTTGCGCGGTTCCAGACGCAAATCACATTTAAGTGCTCTAATCATTCACATATCCTCCGATGGTGTGCACGTCTACGATGGTTTTTTGACATCTGACCACGTTTTCTGGCTGCTTCACATTTTTGTCGAGCAGTGTAAGACGATACTATCGGGTATTGGGGGAAACACCAATAAGAGCCGGCCGTTATGGCCGAGTGGTTATGGACGCCTCAGTCCGGAACTGCACTGCTGCTAAGGTCGCAGGTTCGAATCCTGCCTCGGGCATGGATGTGTGTGATGTCCTTAGGTTAGTTAGGTTTAAGTAGTTCTAAGTCTAGGGGACTGATGACATCAGAAGTTAAGTCCCGTAGTGCTTAGAGCTATTTGAACCATTTTGAACCAATAAGAGAATGAGTGAAACCACACATGTACCTCAGCAACAAATCTATTCGTAACTGGATACATGACGAGTTAAATCAAACAAAATGCGATGAATGAAATCAGTAGGAAAAATTCAATAAAATACAATAACATAAAATGATACTATTGAAGTCCGTTCAGATGTACTGATCCTATAATGAAGAGAATATGTCGGCACAATCTGGAGCTGAGACAAGTTTTAATCCTGCGGGTACTACATCATGTCATTGCATTTCCTTGACTCATCGCCATTGTTTGTATTCATTTTACTCCAGTGTATTTAATTCTACTGGTATTCATCACTGTGGCAGGGTAATAGTCCTCCACCAAATACGTTCCGTTCAGTAAATAATAGGAGAAAACTTCAATGACATTGAAAACCTGAATCGGGCCCTGATTTTTTTCTCAACTAGTCAGATAAGCAGGCGATCTGTGTTCGAATCCCATTCTGTCGCATGTTTTAACTTTTGAGTATTTTTTGATAAGCGCTTTAATGGCAAACATTTAGTAGCGTATCTGAACACAGTTAGAAGTGGGGGAACAGCAGGAAAACAGAAGAAATTACTTATGTTACAGTCTGCACCTGTGTAAACAATTTCTCTGTAAGTTAGTCTTAAGTGGAAGATGGCGAGGAGTTTATGTTCCATATTTTAACATTTGTAAAGGCAAAAATTACATGGAACTTGTTACCAATAATTCAGATGCATCGAGCTACAGACATACTGTTGTCTATTACATTTGTATCACAAAAATATATTTTTTGTGATTTTATGTTTTCTGCCGATCCTTACTTGATTCTCTGTCGTTATTGTTATTATCTTCTTTGAGATTTGGCCCGACTATGCAACTAAATAGAAGGCTGTTTTTTATGCTATCGAATTTCCCTTCTTTCTAGTTTCGAATTGTAATACATATTTGTTGTATGCATGTGATGTACAGTGTTTATAGATATATTACTACATTTTTCAGCGATAATCTTATTGTTATGCAAGAAACAATCTTTTGGAGTGAAAGTTTCGTAATGTTAAATCACTGTTTAGTTTACTTAAGCAAGTAGAAAAAAAGTAGACCCAGATAGTAATATAACCCTACGAAACTTGCACGCCAAGAATTTGTTTGGTTCTAACTGATCTAATTTAGCCTTAAAAAACTTGGGCTCCAAGTACTTGTTTCTCACCTAACAACACGAGGATAACGAAAAAACTGTAACACAATAATATATCCGAAATCTTTACACAAAAAATCAGTTACACGAATGTAAAAATTATATATATATCACATATTACAGTCCACTGATGATTTTTCGTAAATAAAAGGAAGCCTGTGGGATAAAAACAAAGAGACTTATAATAATAATGTTATTTGTACACCTGCTCTACGCTTCATCTCAATCGAGTAAGACTTTTTATTTTTCACAGGTCGCTCTAAAATATAATAACAGATCTTTGCCTCATTGTTTGAGAACATCAGCATGCTGATGTGTTTCAGTTCTCGACGCATGCAAGACGATTATCACTTTTCACGAATCGCTACTCGGTCTGTGCCGCGCGGCTGTCAGACAGGCACTTTGCATCTGCAGCGAGCGTTTACCATCTGCTGCACACTCATTACTAGCTAGCGATTTATATTCCGAAGACTGTTATATAGGGAGGAGAAAAGACAGAGAGACAACAAAATGTAACTACCAGTATGAACAGAACCACATATCATTATTATCAGAAACAAGTTTCTGAAATCAGATTAACCCCATTCATCGGTATACACTTCTGATAAGAAGACACTGAAGCACATGCCTCACCTACCAAACAAAGACAGAAATTGCTCGAAAATTATCCGTGCTCTATGTAGAAGTGAAGCGTTGTAGTTCCATTTCTCTTGTATAATCGGGCTACTTTACAGTAATTAATCTGTTTAACCAGCAAAACTGTGTCCGCTTTCATTAGTTATTTAGAACTTCCCATTTATGTTCAAACTCCAGTAGCTACCGTTTCCCCTAACCTTGGTACGTTACTTTTCTCAATATACTGTGTCTTCTGAGGGAAAGCCGACGGTCTTTATGCTGTAATTAAAGATACCCTGACGTCGCACGGTCTCCCGTATGGAGAACATAGAAATAGGCATCCCTGGCGATGAGAAGCAACTGAAACAATTGGAAGCAAATAATCCACCAGGTTCGCACGGAATGCCAGTTCTGTATTACAGAGAATACTCTACGGCACTGGATCCTTATTTAGATTGCGTCTATCGTGAATCTCTCGTCGCGCGCAAAGTCCCAAGCGAATGGAAAAAGTACAGGTGGCCCTGTATATGAGGAAGGTAGAAGAACGTACACCCAAAATCATAGACCCATATCCTTAACATCGGTATGCTGCAGTATAATAAATTTCCTTCAGACAGAAAATTTTCTGTCCACGAATCACCACGGATTTAGAAAGCATCGCTCGTGGGAATCTCAACTTGCCCTTTTCTCGCACCATATCCTGCGAACCATGAATAAAGGTCAACAGACAGACTCCATATCTATAGACATCGGAAACCGTTTGACACAGTGCCCCGTCGCAGACTGTTAAAGAAGGTCCGAGAATACGGAATAAGTTTCCAGATATGTGAGTGGTTCGAAGATTTCCTAGGTAATAAAACCCACGACGTTCTCATCGATGGCCAGTGTTCAGCCGGCCGCGGTGTTCTAGCGGTTCTACGCGCTCAGTCCGGAACCGCGGGACAGCTACGGTCGCAGGTTCGAATCCTGCCTCGGGCATGGATGTGTGTGATGTCCGTAGGTTAGTTAGGTTTAATTAGTTCTAAGTTCTAGGTGACTGATGACCTCAGAAGTTAAGTCGCATAGTGCTCAGAGCCACTTGAACCATTTTTGAAGCCAGTGTTCATTAGAGACAAGACTGTCGTCAGGAGCCGGCCGCTGTGGCCGAGCCGTTCTAGGCGCTTCAGTGTAGAACCGCGCGACCGCTACGGGCGCTGGTTCGAATCCTGCCTCGGGCATGGATGTGTGTGATGTCCTTAGGTTAGTTAGGTTTAAGTAGTTCTAAGTTCTAGGGGACTGATGACCACAGATGTTAAGTCCCATAGTGCTCAGAGCCATTTGAACCATTTTTTGTATCATTTGTTAGAAACATCTGGTACTCCTAGAGCTCTGTGTATATGACAATGAAGGTATGAGCACATCTTATTTTGCTACTTGAGGTATTCATTCTTCGCTACGATCGGGCAACCTTTCATTACGTCGTCCATGGTCTCAGAATATGCTCCGTAAAATAGACGTCAATCGTATGGATTCGTGGTTCTTCGTCACTAAGGTCTGAACTTTTGCAGTAACTATTAGAATTTTGACTCTGCTGTCATTCCCCGTCTATTAAGGCACAAATGGTCCGCTCCCGGTAGCTGAGTGGTGCCGGCACGGTAGCTCAGCGTGTTCGGTCAGAGGATTAGCTACTCTCTGTAATAAAAAACTGAGTGAACGGAACGAAGAGCCTAAACGGGTGTCATCGGACGTCCGCCCCGAACAAATTCCATGAACAATATAGAACAAAATGAGATAAAAAAAGTGGTCAGCGTGACAGAATATCAATCCTAAGGCCCCAGGTTCGATTCCCGGCTGGGTCGGAGGTTTTCTCCGCTCAGGGACTGGGTGTTGTGTTGTCCTAATCTTTATCATTTCATCCTCATGGACGCGCAAGTCGTCGAAGTGGCGTCAAATCGAAAGACTTGCACCCGGCGAACCGTCTACCCGACGGGAGGCCCTCGTCACACGATATTTATATTTTTATTTAAGGCACAAATGGGTCTCATCTCTGTTCTAACTTTCTCCGGGCGGTTTGACTATTGAATGTTCAGAGATTTCTGTGTACAGGATAGTTTTTGCGTAATTGAGACACCATTATGATACCTCATTGCAGAAGTGAGTCGATATCAGTGCATTCTGTAAACTGTGGGAACTTACTTACAACCTTCTTAGCCTGAGCAATAATTCATGTGCTTCCATTTTCCATCTCAGGCCTTGTTATTTGATTCATTGGTGGATAATTCACGTGCTGAATCACATACCTGCCAAATGCAGTTATGTCATAACGTGCTGCTGCTCTTTGTCTGACTAGGAGGCCACACGGCTACCGCATTTTTGTAATTTAGTCTATTTGAGGTACGTGAAGTTCTAAACACAAATATTAATTACATACAGCCGTTCAATGCAACACTCAAAAATTCTCTAGATAATTGACTTTGAAGTTATTCCGAGCGCCTATAATGCCCTAAAGAAAGATCGATTTTTCGAGAGGCATCATGGTGGTGTGGTAGAATACTTGCCCGCATCTTGTATGGGTAGGGCTCGATTTCTGGCCCTGGTAACTTTTTAAACAAGTAGGCAAGTTCTAAGAGTATTTCTATGAAAAATAAAGTACATAAGGTGAAAAAAGTTAATTTGTAATGTTTTTATTTAACTGAAACAAACTTTATTAATAATCTTTTACGGAAGATGGCAATTAAGGATTTACATTTGCAGTGAAAACTAGACTTCTGCGTGCGACATTTAACCAGAAATAAGAAGACGTGAATTTTTAATAAAAATGACAATTGCATATGAAATGAACAAGAAAACGAAAAAAATAATGATCGAAAAGAGGCCTGAAACAGTTATTACCAGTCCGAGAGCTACCAGTTTTTTTCCATCTTAATGCATTTTACACTTGATGGAATGCTCCTAGATCATGCACCTTTGTTTAACAAATTTCATCAGCTGGTAATCGAACCCAGACCACCCACTTGGCAGACAAGCACTCTACCACAGAATCAGACGGCCTGTCGAAAATTCGACCTCGCTTGAAGTTACTAACGACACTCATAAAACTTCCAAACTTCGAAGTCTATTTTCTCGAGAATTTTTGAGAGTCGTATCTTATTGCTATTTGATTTCTCAACTTCACATACCTCAGACTTAAAAAATTACAAAAATCCGATTGCCGTGTGGTTTCCTTGTGAGACCTCGACCTCCTTCCTCAAATGTATGTATGGTCTGTCGATTTCAGCTCTGTGGTGCACAGTAGCGTAAGTGATAACCAACTTCTATGTCTTACGGTCTACAGATAAACTAATTGTGTCCCGTCCATGAGACCGAAGTCGTCTGAATTCGATTACAGGAATTGCCAGTGATTATACAGCCATAATTTTGTTCTTTAAGCTGAATTTCTTTCTTGCACAAGTTTTACCCCGCCGTTTTTCTTTTTTATCAGTTTCATTGTTTCCCTGTAGACTCGCAATTCAGAGAGAATTTTCATTCCACGGTGGAGTGTGCGCTGATTTGATACTCCCTGGCAGACTGAACTGTGTGCCGGGCCGTGATTGAATCCTGTGACCTTTGAATTCCGCAGTCAAGTGCTCTACCGACTGAGCCATTCAAGGACGAATGACGACCCCTCCTCACAGCCATACTACCACCAGTACCTGTTCTTCTACCTTCCAAACTTCACAGTTCTCCTACATATCTTGCAGGGCTAGAACACTAATAGGAAAGGATAGTGTGAAGAAATGGCTTAGCCACAGCAAAAGAGACTGTTTCCTTCTCCTACCTTCTAAACTTCACAGAAATTCTGGACGCCTTGTAGCATTAGCACTTCCAGAAGGAAAGATATTACAGAGAAACGGAGGCGTCCCCTGTGAAGTCATTATGACTCCTGTAGGTTGTGTCCATCGTTCATTATTGTGATAGGCGTCGTATGGATCGGGATCCAGAAGTTCTGGACAAATAATCCGATGAGACAAGGTGGCGAGCACATCTACATCCACATCTACATGACTACTCTGCAATTCACCATTAAATGCCTGGAAGAGGTTCTTCGAACCACCCACAAGGTATTTGTCTGCTGTTCCAATCTCGAACGTCGTGCGGGAAAGCGAGTGCTTAAGCCTTTCTGTCGGAGCTCTGATTCCTCGTAATTTGTAGTGACGATCATTTCTCCCTATGTAGGTGGTCGTCAATAGAATATTTACGGGATTGGAGGAGAAAGCTGGTAATTGAAATTTCACGAGAAGATCCTGCCGCAACGACACACACCTTTCTTTTAATGATTGCCATCCGATTTACGTATCATGTCCATGGCACTCTGTCCCCTATTTAGCTATAATGCAAAACGAGCTACCCTTCTTTGACTTTTATGATGTCCCCCGTCATTCCAGTCTGATGCGGATCCCACACCACACAGCAACATATCAGAATAGAGAGGACAAGCCTAGTCTGAGCAGTCTCTTTAGTTACCTATTGCATTTTCTAAGTACTCTGCCAATAAATCACAATCTTTGCTTTTCTTTCCCCACAACAGTATCCACGTGATAGTTCCAGTTTTAGTTATTCGTAATTATAATCCCTAAGTATTTAGTTGAGTTTACAGGCTTTATATTTGTGTGATTTAACGTGTAAATAAAATTTAGCGAAGTGCTTTTGGTACTCATATAGATGAGTTCACACTTTTCGTTATTTAGAGTCAATTTCCACTTTTTACACCATACACATGACTTGTCTGAATCATTTTCCAACTCCTTTTGATCATTTGATGACTTTAAGGTAAATGACAGCATCATTAGCAAACAATCTAAGGGCGCTGCTCAGATTATCTCCTAAATCGTTTATATTGATCAGTAACAACATTAGGGAACGCCAAATATTACTTCTATTTTATTCGATGTCTTCTCATGATTTACTACGAACTATGCGCTTTCTGACGGGAACTCACGAATCCAGTCACACAACTGAGACGATATTCCGTAGGCACGTAATTTGATTAGAAGTCCCTTGTGAGGAACGGTGTCAAAAGCCTTCTGGAAACCTAAAAATATGGAATCAATTTGATGTTTCCTGTCGATAACGCTAATTACTTCGTGAGAATAAAGACGTGGTTGTGTTTCACAACAACGATATTTTCTGAATCCGGGTTCGCTGTTTATCAGTAAATCGTTTTCCTCGCGGTAATTCATAATGATCGAGTACAGTGTAAGTTACAAAATCCAGCTACAAATCGACGTTAGCGATACGGGTCTTTGATTCAGCGGACTACTCCTATTTCCTTTATGGGGTACTGATATGACCCGTGCAACTTCTCAGTCTTTGGGTACGGATATTTGGACGAGCGAGTGGTTGTATATGATTGCTGGAGTTATTGTATCAGCATCTCTGAGAGGAATACAATCTGTACCAGGAACCTTGCCTTTATTAAGTGTGTTAAGCAGCTTCGCTACACCAAGAATATCTACTTTTAAGTTACTCATGCTGACAATTGTTCTGGATACGAATCCCGCAATATTTATTTCGTCTTATTCAGTGAAGGAGTTTCGGAAAAACGTGTTTAGTAACTCTACTTCAATGGCACTGTCGTCAGTGACGTCATCATCCTTATCGTGCAGCAAAGATACTCATTGTGTCGTGCTTGTGGTGTACTTCACACATGGGCAGAATCTGTTTGGATATTCTTCCAGACTTCGAGGCAGAGTTTCGTTGTAGAAACTATTAAAAGTTTCTCTCATTGAAGTTCATGCTAAATTTCGATCTTCTGCAAAAGTTCGACAATCTTGAGGATTTTGCTTTCTTCTTTATTCGGCACGAGTTTTTCCTTGCTTCTGCAACAACAGTCTTCTGACCTGTTTTGTGTACCATGGGGCATCAGTACCATCTCTTATCAATTTATTAGGTATTAATCTCTCAGCTGATGTCGATACCACACCCATCAAAAAAAGTTTCGCATTACCTCGGTTCCGAGAGTTCCGGAGCCTGTACAGAAAACTGGAATAGAGATCAACATAAACATCATTTACGCCCTTTTTATTGCTCATGAAAACCACACATTGCACGTTGTACCACCATAATGCGAGACCTTCAGAGGTGGCGGTCCAGATTGCTGTACACACCGGTACCTCTAATACCCAGTAGCACGTCCTCTTGCATTGATGCACGCCTGTATTGTCCGCAGCTCGTGATCTAGTGGCTAGCGTTGCTGTCTCTAAATCACAGGGACCCGGGTTCGATTCCCGGCCGGGTTTGGGATTTTCTCTGCCTGGGGACTGGGTGTTTGTGTTGTCCTCATCATTTCATCATCATGATCATCATACGTGACAGTGAATAGATTGGACTGTGTACAAAATTGGACTGTGAAAAAATTGGGACTTTGTGCGGGCGCTGATGACCGCGAAGTTGAGCGCCCCACAAACCAGACATCATCATCATCATGCCTGTATTCATCGTGGCATACTATCTACAAGTTCATCAAGGCACTGTAGGTCCAAACTGTCCCATTCCTCATCGGCGACTGTTAGTGGGTCACGTCATCCACAAACAGCCCTGTTAAATGTATCCCAGGCATTTTCGATAGGGTTTATGTCTGCAGAACATGCTGGCCACTCTAGTCGAGCGATGTCGTTATACTGAAGGAAGTCATTCACAATATGTGCACGATGGGGACGCGAATTGTCGTTCATGAAGACGAATGCCTCGCTAATTAGCTGCCGATAAGATTGCGCTATCGGTCGAAGGGTAGCATTCACGTATCGTAAAGCCGTTACAACGCCTTCCATGAGCACCGGCGGCGTACGCCAGCCCCCCGTAATGCCACCCCCTACAGCAGGGAACCTCCACCTTGCTGCACTCGCTGGACAGTGTGTCTAAGGCGTTCAGCCTGACTGGGTTGCCTCCAAACACGTATCCGACATCTGTCTGGATGAAGGCATATGAGACACTCATCGGTGAAGACAGCGTGATGACAGTTGGCTGGCTCTGAGCACTATGCGACTTAACTTCGGAGGTTATCAGTCGCCTAGAACTTAGAACTAATTAAACATAACTAACCTAAGGACATCACACACATCCATGCCCGAGGCAGGATTCGAACCTGCGACCGTAGCGGTCGCTCGGCTCCAGACTGTAGCGCCTAGAACCGTACAGCCACTCCGGCCGGCGTGATGACAGTCCTGAGCGGTCCATTCGACATGTTGTTAGGCCCATCTGTACCGCGCCGCATGGAGTCGTGGTTACAAAGATGGACATCGCCATGGACGTCGGGAGTGAAGTTACGCATCATGCAGCCTGTTGCGCACAGTTTGACTCGCAACACGACATGCTGCTGCTGCTGCACGAAAAGCATTATTCAACACGGTGGCGTTGCTGTCAGGAGCCTAAGAGCCATAATCCGTAGGTAGCGGTCATCCACTGCAGTAGTAGCCCTTGGGCGGTCTGAGCGAGACATGTCATCGACACTTCCTGTCTCTCTATATCTCCGCCATGTCCGAACAACCTCGCTTTGGTTCACTCCGAGACGCCTGGACAATTCCCTTGTGGAGCCCTTCCTGGCATAAAGTAACAATGTGGACGCGATCTAGCCGCGATATTGATCGTCTAGGCATGGTTGAACTACTGACAACACGAGCCGTGTACCTCTTTCCTTCTGGAATAACTGGAACTGATCAGCTCTCCTTCTAATAGTTGCTACTCATGCATGGTTGTTTACATCTTTGGGCGGGTTTAGTGACGTCTCTGAACAGTCAAGGAGTCTGTATCTGCGATACAATATCCACAGTTTACCTCTGTCTTGAGGAGTTCTGGGAACCAGGGTGATGCAAAACTGCCGGCCGCAGTGGCCGAGAGGTTCCAGGTGCTTCAGTCTGGAACCGCGCGACCGCTACGGTTGCAGGTTCGAATCCTGCCTCGGGCATGGCTGTGATGACGTGACTGATGACCTCAGATGTTAAGTCCCATAGTGCTCAGAGCCATTTGAACCATTTGATGCAAAACTTTTTTTGATGTGTGTATTTCTCTGAGTTTAAAATACATCTGGCCTGCGCATACACAGTCAGATTGTGGTATCACAGGAAGTTTATATTCCGAGACAGTACCTTCCTATAAGAGTAGAGCAACAAAAAAAATGGTTCAAGTGGCTCTGAGCACTATGGGACTTAACAGCTATGGTCATCAGTCCCCTATAACATAGAACTACTTAAACCTAACTAACTTAAGGACATCACACAACACCCAGTCATCACGAGGCAGAGAAGATCCCTGACCCCGCCGGGAATCGAACCCGGGAGTAGAGCAACATATTACTTCCTTCCATACACGTCTCACGAATTGATAACAACGAGTAAATCATACATATTAGAGCTCATACGTAGCTTTACCGACCATCTCTTTCCCCACGCGTCATTCGCGTATGGGGCAGAAAAAGAGGGGAATGAGATAGTGGTATCAAAGTACTCTCCACCACACACGATGAGTTGGTTTGCGCAGTATAGATGTAGTTGCACCTGCAGGTACGCAGTAAAACACATGAGTCTATCAGTGGGTGACTTTTGCCAGCAGGGGATGGACGTCTGGTTCCAGAAGGCAATACACACACCAGACAATTCATGGTATTTCGTGTGTACCGTTTTATCTTGGGATGTAATGGGTCTCTTGACTACCTGATATTGTTCATACATGGCGGACGATACGGAGACTTTCTGGCAGATTTTGTAGATCCATCACTTCACTAAAGGCTCTGCTATATATAGAGTCTTTCAGCAAGAAGACGTGCCGAATTACGTCAGATAGGTCGAAAACACTATCGGCATGAGGGTTCGTATCTAACCCAAGGAAACTTCTTCACCGGATATTTATTGAACAAATCTGTTTTGCTAGCAAAAAACACCTGTTAGTACTGATCCCTGTTGTGATTTTCCTACAAGTTGTGGGCAGATGTTATGCAGTCATTTTTAACAAACAGTAACATTATTAACAAATCCATGTCAAAAACATCATAGAAAATGAATCAGAAGAGATTTAAATTAATTTCAAATGATAGGTAAGCTGGTAAACTGTGATGAACAACAAATTACGATAACTTTGGTTAAAATTAAATATAAATGCTTCTTTGTATTTATCGTAATGGAATTTTAGGCTCTGTTCCCGTGCTTGCATCTTTTGCGTATTGCATTTTAAAAAGTATTCATTGTTGAACTTAACATATACGGAAGAAAAATTTAAAAATCGATGATCCACTGCATAATGATGTGTGTCTCACTTAACACACTGTGAACAGTAACCAAAGTGTAAAACTTAGTGAAATAGATTTAATGTGCTGCAGCACCTTCTTAACTAAGGCCTATGTGCAACCACGGTAGACAAAAGGATAGAAATTTCCCTATTATTCTGGAAGAGTAATTCAAACATATACGAAGAAATTCAAAATATGTGAAATCTCGTTTAATATTTTATTGTTATACAGTTTTAAAGTGGTATTCGATGTGCATGCACTAAGCAGAAGGTAACGCTCGATTTTTTTTTTTTTTTTTTTTGTAAGTAATCAGACAGAAGTAACAAATTCAATGTGAGTAATAAGTGTGAGGCGTAGAAATTTGTGTTAACGAAGGAATGTTGCAATACTATGCTCAAATATGATGATAAGTGTTTACAACAGCAACTCTCGTTTTAATTATATTCAAGGTATTTCTGTATTCAGAAACTGTTGCAAAAGACACGACGCCGTAAACTTATTTTCATATTTTGCAGGACAGTTAGGATAATTATACCGAAGCCTTTCACGCAGGATTAAATCACTGAGTGGTAATTGCTTTGATCAGCCAAGCGATCTTGTTTCTCTCGCGACATTAATTTTGTCATCGCTCATCTAGCTCGTGTCAAGATAAAAAGAAGGAAAGAATTAATTTTCTGTCAGAGCCTGTTCTACAGCCGTGCGTAACAAGTTGCAACATCTACTCTGAGTGGATAATCTGGGCTACTCTCTTTGCTTCTTTACTTTCTCCCCGTTTCTTTACTTCTTTCTCTCCCATAGGTTTTTTTTATTTATAGAAATTAATACTGGAATGCTAAAAATTATAAAGCTTAATATGGTGGCCAAAATAAACCTTGTAATGTCGGTTCTTGTAATAACGTATTCTAAACAGGAAACAACCATGTATGAGAACAGGAAGACGAAACGATAGCACACACTGCACGTCAGTGTTGCTTTAAGGCCCAACTGACACAAGCCACCGACTTGGGTGCCACAACTAAAAGATATTTCTTTACAGGACGTATCATATTTAGCGGTGGCGGCTTGGGGCGCGAAGCTGAGAGGGGCGTCAGAGGCGTCCAAGTGCAAGATGTGCATACAGTGTGTACCGCAATTAGTAATGGAAGCAGACAAGGATGACAGTGTACGAGTATAAAGGGGTGGGAGGCGGAGGGGCTACCAAATGTCGCTTGTGTAGAAAAATTTACTCGAACCTTAGTACGTGTTCATGAGGTGTTCATTGAGAGTGAGGGGGAGCACGGGCAGTAAAATCTCTTGACCGCCAAGACCGCCTAATCTCAAACCCTGTGAATTTTACACGTCGGATATGTTAAAGGATGAGGTGCAGTCAGATAGTACCAGCGCTGGAATACCTAGAAGAGAAGTACACTGAAAACGCCATTGCCGGCCAGCCATCAAGCGGAGCTTTTACGAGTGATTCACGGTTCAGTAAATGTCGTGTCGTGTGACTAGGGCCTCCCGTCGAGTAGACCGTTCGCCGGGTGCAAGTCTTTCGTTTTGACGCTACTTCGGCGACTTGCGCGTCGATGGGGATGAAACGATGATGATTGGTACTATACAACACCCAGTCCCTGAGCGGAGAAAATCTCCGACCCAGCCCGGAATCGAACCCGGGCCCTTAGGATTGACATTCTGTAGCGCTGACCACTCAGCTACCGGGGGCGGACCGGTTCAGTAAATGATGCACGGTGTTTCATCGAAGTCAAGGGCGACTGTTTGCAGCACATTCTGTAAAGAGCAATTCCTTTGATCATTAACCAGACACACTTATTTTGTGTCAGACTATAATCTTTTTCCAGGATAGTTTCATTTTGACCACCTTGTATTCAGACATTACGCATCCTATAGTCAGATGACAATTTATTTAACTGGAACAAGCGGGTACAAATTATCTGATAACGCCTTGACATTTGCTTCTTTCTCCGTTTTCACCGTCCACAGTTACATATTGAAACAATTTCCATTAAGGTAATTAATTTCACTGGCACCATAAAAACGGAATGGATAAGGTTGAATAGAATGATATACAATGGCATGAAACGGCATCGGGATCGACATCAAGTCTTTGACTCTCAGACGCCATTCCCTAAGTTAATAGACACTGTCTCCGCCACCAGCTTTATTCATGATTGTGAATCTGCTAGGCAGCAGCACCCTTATACATTGATAAGTCGAAACATTTTGATCACTGCCTACCGCGACGTCGGATGCCGCATGTTGGCGTTTCGGGCACGTGACGTGGTAACAAAAGTGTGTAAGCCGAGCAGACACGGACGAGGGATTACCCTAGCGAAGATATTAGTTGCAAATAGGGAAATCCATTGAGATAAGCGACTTTGATAAAGGGCAGATTATTACTATCAGAGCCTGTGAACGAGCATCTCGAAAATGACGAAGCTGGTCGAATGTTCACGTGCTAGTGCTGTGACCATCTATCTACTACTAGGCGCTAAATGGTTGGACGTCCACGATTCTTCACAGAACGTGGGTTCAAGATGGCTCTGAGCACTATGCGACTTAACTTCTGAGGTCATCAGTCGCCTAGAACTTAGAACTAATTAAACCTAACTAACCTAAGGACATCACACACATCCATGCCCGAGGCAGGATTCGAACCTGCGACCGGAGCGGTCGCTCAGTTCCAGACTGTAGCGCCTAGAACCGCACGGCCCAGAACGTGGGGTTCGGAGGTTTATCTGCTCTGTAAAGTAGGGCAGATTGTTATCTGTGGCATCTCTGCCGAAAGAGTACAATGCTGGTGACCGCTCAAGTTTTGCAGAGCTCAGTTCCAGACTGTAGCGCCTAGAACCGTACGGCCCAGAACGCGGGGTTCGGAGGTTTATCTGCTCTGTAAAGTAGGGCAGATTGTTATCTGTGGCATCTCTGCCGAAAGAGTACAATGCTGGTGACCGCTCAAGTTTTGCAGAGCATACCGTTCATCGTTCATTGTTGAACATGGATCTCGGCACAGACCACCCCTACATGTTCACATGTTGACCGAACGACATTGTCAATTACGATTGCAGTGGGTACGGGACCGTCGGAATTCGACCGTCGATCAACGGAAACGTGTCGGCTCTTCGGATGAATCACATTTTTGCTGCACTATGTTGACGGTCGACGGTCGTCTCCACAAATGCTGCCAGTGAGATGAACGGCGGCTAGAAATGTGCTGCGCACCACGGACACAGGCAGGAGGGAGCAGTATTATGCTATGGGAGACATTCTCCTGCACTTGCATGGGACCTATGGTAGTAATCGAAGACACGCTGACAGTTGCGAACCACCTGCATCCCTTCATGGTTGATGTCTTCCCCGACGGCGATGTTATCTTTCAGCAGTATAATTATCCGTGTCTCGGAGCCATAACTGTGCTACGATAGTCTGAGGAGCACTGCAGTAGAGTGAACTCAAGTTGACGTCTCGGTGACCAAACTCGCCTGATAATTAGTCCTGTGAAACCCACCTGGGTCGCTATCGGGCATCATCACTTCGTACACAAATTAGCGGTCCGTTATTTACGCGAATTACATGACCCGTGCTTAGAAATCTAATGCCACATGCCTCCGCAAACCTACCAACAAACTGTCGGATTCCTGATACATAGAATCAGTGATATATTTCGTTCCAAAGATGGACAAACAAATTGTTAAGCAGATGGTCATTAGGAGGAGGCTCATCAATGTAATACCTACACACAACAATTACGTTGAATACAAAAAAAATAATCCGCAGTTATTTTAGTATTTAGCGAATTGTGTATGTCGGTGGGCTTCTATTGGGGCTGATGGGTAACTGGTCCAACTGATCTAATTGAAATTCCACCACCTTCCACGCATCTTCTGAGATGAATCTCCAGCTTATGCTTGAGTAGTCTGTTAGAGATCCTGTTTTCAGAGTTTTCGATCCACAAATTGAGGGATCGTCTAATGAAGTCTGAAAATTGTTATATCAAACTATCGTTTGTCGCTCGTTGTTGTATATGCTATGAGTATACGAGTCGGACTCATCACTTTTCTTCTGCCCGTTTTGTTATGTATCGATTTTCCAGTTTTGAAACTGGAGCGTAGTGTTATTGTGTGTTTAGGTCGTCCTCTAAGCATACTGCAAGACGTCTGCAGGTTACTTCCCAAAGCTCGAATCAGGTTACGGTTATGTTGGGCTACTTCGAGACCATTTCAGCCATTCATGAACTTCATGCTCCTAAACAAGAGTGGAATTTTTTGTATATAACGATGCACCATGTCATAGGGCCACAATTGTTCGCGATTGCACAGTTCTAGCAAATGATTTGTCCACCCATTTCGCCGACATGAATCTCATCGAACATTTATGGGACGTGATTGAGAGGGCAGTTGCTGCACAAATTCCTGCACCGGCAACACTTTCGCAGTTATGGATTGCTGTAGAGGTAGTGTGGTTCAATATTTCGACAGCGGACTTGCAACGACTTGTTGAGTCCATGTCACGTCGAACTGCTGCTCTACGCCGGGCAAATGGAGGTCCAACACAACATTAGGAGGTATCCCATGACTTCCTCACCTCATTGTAATTTCAGTCTGATTTCTGTGCAAGCTGTAGATAAAACCAGTCAACGAAATTTTTGTTACAAAGAATGCGAATGACGTTCTTTGGTAATTCATTGGTGCTGAATTCGAAAAAGAATTACATTTTGGGCTGTAAGGCTCATTTTTCTTATAACACGCTACCCTCTATCAATCGAAATCCTTTAATATGCTGCAAAGTGATTGTTGTTCGGTGCCTTATCTTAAATATAACTGCATGTTGTTCTAACTTCGTGGAGGTTTGTGGTTTATGTAGACAAAGCGAAGCAAAGGGATCGTGTAAATAGTGCAAATTCTTTAATTCTTTTTGTTAGAACTGTGAAGAGTTAACGCTTTAATCGAAAAAGCGGGTACTGGTTTCAATTGTAAAGAAGTACTACGAACTTTTTTTCGAGTGTAAGTTTGCTGACTAGAATAGGAAGTGGGTCCTCCACGGCCGCACATGGTATGTGCCGCAGTCCTGACTGGCTGGTTGAAAAGTATACCTTACAGATGCTGTGCTGTTGTCATTATTCGCAGGGCCCATACAAAGGACTACTATCTTTGTCCTGAAAAAACAAAAAAGAATCACCTGACCAGGAGGAAAACATTGCTATATCCCAATGTAAATACACTATGTGATCAAAAGTATCCGGACACCCGGCCGAAAATGACTTACAAGTTCGCGAAGCCCTCCATCGGTAACGCTGGAATTCAATACGGCGTTGACCAACCCTTAGCCTTGATCACAGCTTCCACTCTCCCAGGCATATGTTCAATCAGGTGCTGGAAGGTTTCTTGGGGAATTGCAGCCCATTCACCACAGAGTGTTGCACTGAGGAGAGGTATTAATGTCGGTCGATGAGGTCTGGCACGAAGTCTGCATTCCAAAACATCCCAAAAGTGTTCTATAGGATTCAGGTCAGGACTCTGTGCAGGCCAGTCCATTACAGGGATGTTATTGTCATGTAACCACTCCGACACAGGCCATGCATTATGAAAGGTGCTCGATCGTGTTGAAAGATGCAATCGCCATCCCCGAATTGCTCTTCGACAGTTGGAAGCAAGAAAGTGCTTAAAAAATCATTATAGGCCTATACTGTGATAGTGCCATGCAAGACAACATGGAGTGCAAGTCCCCTCCATGCAAAACACGACCACACTACCGCCCCAGAATCTTACTGTTGGGACCACACACGCTGGCAGATGACGTTCACCGTGAATTCGCCATATCCACACGCTACCATCAGATCGCCACATTGTGTACCATGATTCGTCACTTCACACAACGTTTTTCCACTGTTCAGTCGTCCAATGTTTACACTCGTTACACCAAGCGAGGCGTCGTTTGGCATTTACCAGTGTGATGTGTGGCTTATGAGCAGCCGCTCGACACGAAATCCAAGTTTTTCTCACCTCCCGTCTAACTGTCATAGTACTTGCAGTGGATCCTGTTGCAGTTTGAAACTCCTACGTGATGGTCGGGGTAGATGTCTGCCTATTACACATTATGACCCTCCTCAACTGCCGGCAGCCTCCGTCAGTCAACAGACGAGGTCGGCCTGTACGCTTTTGTGCTGTACGTGTCCCTTCACGTTTCTACTTTACTATCACATCGGAAACAGTAGACGTAGGGATGTTTAGGAGTGTGGAAATCTTGCGTACAAACGTATGACACAAGTGACACCCAATCACATGACCACGTTCGAAGCCCGTGAGTTACGCGGAGCGCCCCAGTCTGCTCTCTCACGATGTCTAATGACTACTGAGGTCGCTAATGTGGGGTACCTGGCAGTAGGTGGTAGCACAATGCACCTAATATGTTTTTGGGGGTGTCCGGATACTTTTGATCACATAGTGTATCTTTTATAATGTTTGTGCTTGAAAGTGAAGAACTGCCGATATCAGTGCCTTCTGAGGCTGTGACGATAAGTGGAGAAGAACATGGTGACGAATACGCAGAAGACAATAAGGAAGATATTCATGACGATCCCACATTTCAGAATCACTGTGCATCGAATCAGATACCGTAAAAGAGGGGGACTTTGACACTTTTTGTAAAATAACCGTGTATAATTGGCATAAGGTTAGTTTACAAAAAGTGTATAATTTGGATAGCGACAAGTAATTTCCACTTACACTAGCGAAAAACTTCGAGGGGCTGTAGAGTGTCTCTTGAGGATAAAATCGAGGACGTCACAGGGCGTCGAAGTTGTAGGCGCCGACACCTGACTCTCGCCCAACTCTGAGGCAGCAAACGTGACATTGTGCACTAACGGATCGTTGGCGCAATGGCAAGTGGAAAAGATGGACCTAGCCGCTATGTAGGCAGGCCTTGTCTCCTATGAATGCGATGCCCTGTTGTCTTGGTGAATGACGGTTGCAAACACCGAATTCCATCTGCAGTTTATTTTGCTCCAGTAAACCGAAAAACTTTGGACATTTCAGAGGGTTCCCGGATAAATATAAACTTCGGATGGAAACCCGTCTCCGAAACCTTCACCCGCCGAGACCACATTCATAGTAAACAAAGCCTTTCTAAGCAGAAGCTGGCTCCATCTCCTCCAGTGGCTATCGTGGCAATCAGTCACATCATTGAATATTATACAACATTTCGACACCTTCCGCCAGCGGTCCGTCAGCATACGATGTCACATTTGTTGCCTAAGGGATGGCCTATTGGCGGGAGCCAGCGCCTGTAACTTCGACGCTGTGTAGCGTCGTTGGATGACGTTACCACACGCGGGTTCCTATCCCCAATTAGTTCATCAAGACACCCTCTACCACCCCTCGAAGTTTGTCGCAACATTTCTGGGACACACTCTACATGGAATTTTATAACCTTGATCTTTTAAGCCGGCCGTGGTGGCCGAGCGGTTCTAGGCGCTTCAATCTGGAACTGCGCGACCGCTACGGTCGCAGGTTCGAATCCTGCCTCGGGCATGAATGTGTGTGATGTCCTTAGGTTAGTCAGAGCCATTTGAACTTACTGAAACGGCAAACAGTCTCAAAAACAGCTAGAAAGTAGATGGAAGACTGACAGTGTTCTCGAAACCTTTAGAAAACTATCCTTGTAAATCTTTCAAGACCAAAATGAATTCTTCAGGTCTCGCGTTTTCTTTAACTGCTGAGTGCTAAGGGAAATGGTCGGGATTTGTCAGAATATGTCCCTTCTATAACATGATTTTCTTTTTAAATGCATCACCATGAGAAAAGAAAAAATTTTTCTCGCATTGTCTTAGTTTGGGCAGTATGCAGTTAAGTTCACTTAAAATACGGGCCATGCAACCCACTCCGGATGCTCTAATTTTCGTTCCTGCTCCTTTTTCCTCAATAAGTTCAACAATAGCGAGTTTTAAATAGAAAAATTTTTGCGGGTATGCACCTTGACTTAAAAAACGTGACTTGCAGTAGGATATAAGGCGCAATACACTTCGTTCCTTTACATAGAAAAGTGTAACAAATTACAGTGGAATAATGCATGTGGATTCATAAATTTTACTATTTTTACTAATTTCTTCACGTGCTGCGTGCCTGAAAATTTAGCAAGGAGTGCTTCTTTATGTACTGAATAATGAATCCCGTTTGTCGATCGTTGTAGTTTTTTGCTCTTTGAGTTTCAACCAGATCTATAAATTATTTCTGCATGTTATTGTAATATCGCTTCATAGCAAATCTGCCGTCTTATGCAACTGCATAATAGATATTGAGGACTCTTTTAAAGGCTTCTGACGATAGATCGATACACTGCCTGTTTTTATGCAAAGATGCACCGAACTTGTGAACGTCCTTCATACAACGCAGAAACAGCGAAGGGTAAACAGCGCTGACACAATGATTCTGCTAACTGAAGAGTTGTACAGACCGAAAAATGCAACACCGCAGTAGTAAATGAAACGTTGCGCTGTACCGCGTACTTCGAGTAAGTAAGGAGCAAAGACGAGACAGTGTGAGCTGTGGCTCACGTGCGTCTCTCACACCCTGCCCGCGGGAAATGTGGCACGCCTTGCCCGACACTGGCTTAAGTGATAGCAGAAAACGCCGTTACAAAACTAACATGGTACCTCTGTCCATTAAATTATCGTACGTGTATTGGTACTGTAGGTAAATTCAGCATAGAAACTATTTGTCCAGTGGATTTTTTGTCCACTTCACTGACGCTCGTTCACTTTACTGGTGCAACATACAGAACTATTTGATTATTTCCAAGAGCGCTTGTCTTAAAATTACATTTGCTTTGATAAATTGTACACACTGATGAGATGCGTGTGTTTTCAGACGGATGTTGCACGATTCCCCGGGTCAAATAAACATAAAAACCTGTTGCCTTCACGTCGCTCAGAAATGGTTCAAACAGCTCTGTGCACTATGGGACTTCACATCTGAGGTCAAAAGTCCGCTAGAACTTACAACTACTTAAACCTAAATAACCTAAGGACATCACACACATCCGTGACCGAGGCAGGATTCGAACTTGCGACCGTAGTGGTCGCGCGATTCCAGACTGAAGCGCCTAGAGCCGCTCGGCCACAACGGCCGGCTCACGTCGCCCAGGTTACAGCGAGGAGCTGTACAGGGTGTCCATAATTAAAGTTTCAAAACACTGTAGAAAGAGAACCAATGCTCAGAATAAATCTCGTATTTGAACACCATGTTATTGTCCGCCCCGATAAGCCGGCACGGTAGCTCATCGTGTTCGGTTAGAGGGTAGCTGCCCTCTGTAATTAAAAAAGGACTGAGTGGAAGGATCAACAAACGAACTTGACCGGACGTCATGTGACATCCGCAACGACCCCCCCCCCCCTCCCGAAAAAAAGAAAAAAAAAGATAAGGTAGCTGAATGGTCAACGTGACGGATTCCCGTCCTACGGGCCCGGGTTCGATTCCCGGCTGGGTAGGAGATTTTCTCCGCTCTTCATCATCATTTCATCCCCATCCGGCGCGGAGGTCGCCCAATGTGGCGTCGACTGTAATAAGACCTGCACCAAGGCGGCCGAACCTGCCCGGCTTGTAATGGTACTTGAATTACGTAACCATTATGGTACCTCACCTGAACCTCTCGATACCAGTAATATTCTACTGTATTTCTGTTAACTACTTAACATATTTGTGAGACAACATTCAGATTTGATTTCACTTTTGATACGTCGATATGTTTATATTGCAATGATATTATTCTTATGTGTATTCTTTCTTTTGTCACTATGATCTTTGACGTACTTGTAACTCTGATTTTTGGGCGCGTAAGCGATTGCTAGTTAGTTGTTAAATTGTTAGAGAGTCGGACCTTGAGAAGTTCAAGTGTTGGACGTCATGTTGGAATGACGCATATTGTAGTTGGCTTATAAAATGTGAGGAAGATATTTTCAAGCATGTTTTGTATTGTGAAGTGATGTTTTGTGTGTTACGTGATATTGCAATAAAAGCAATTAAAAGAAAGTGTAACTTAATCTCGGAGTGCTGATTATTTTTTTACATCACCATTGTCCAGCAAAAGTGTAATCTTCAAATCTTCAAGAATGGTTTGTGAAGCGCATCTACAAAACTTTTGAATATAGCAGAATAAAACCTAGGCCTCTTTGCATCCGAGCTTGGAATCATAACCACATAGATTTTCAACAATTGAGCCATAACTTTACGGCAAGACCAGCGTGGGAAACACAAAAAAGATGAGTGCCTAGTTTTTTCCATTATTACATGAAATGACTATTAACTGTGCTCTAATGACACCTGCCACATAATATGACTGTTGTTGCCCGAAAATGCAGTATTTAGCAGCATGAGCAACACCAGAATCGTTATTAAAATTTTGACCTTTGTTGTGGTAGGGTTGTTAGACGCTCCAATGGCGCCAAACGTTCAATTCCACTACCATATTATTGACGCTGGAGGAACGCAAAATAATTTAACGAAAACTTTATAAGCTGTAAGCGTCTTAATGTAAATGGCATCGCAGTACGACGCCTATGGTTTCAGTTGGACGTTACATCATCCGTACTGTTCGATGTGCATGACTGCTCAAGTTCGGCAGTCAACAACTGTGGCACTGTTAGTCAGATAACCCCATCAACCATGGCAAGGTCATACCACATCGGAGGGGACAAATCGGTTTTTAATTGCCCTGAGGCCAAAATCCGCATAAAGAGCAAAATTACATCGGTTATAAATTGTCCTGGGGCGAAAACCGCATAAAAAGTACATTTTAATTCTCCTGGGATAATAATCTGCATAAAAAGTATCATAACATCGGCTTCTAATTGTAGTGAGATTGGCGTAAGACATATTCAATATGCTGTTCACCGTTTTCTGTCACAAGATGAAATCGAGAAAGAGCATGTTCCCCAACAGATCGGAGTGTCTCGGGATCACGTTCAGAATGCGTTGTGCAGTGCGTGCTTTCGACTCATCTACGTTCGTAACCGGAGCACTGAACACAACATCATGAACATCAACCCCACAGACAGACATCACACAGATTAGGATCAGGTGATATGGACAGAAGAGTCTAGGAAAATGACGGCAAATAAATGAAGTATTTTCGAAATCCCTCTGCAGCAGTCGCTTAGTTGGCTCTACAACGTGCGGAGGAGCGCCATCTTGCATAAAAATGGTCGTACCTACACATCCACGCTGTTCAAGATTTGGAATTACGTTTGTTCGCAGAACCCTCTCACAGCGTTTCCCAGTGACGGTACAGGTAACAGGACCCACAAGACTCATCTCTTCGAAAAATATGGAACTGTGCGAAACGTTGCCAACCTGCACCACAGACCCACCTTTGCAGAATGAAGTGTTACCGGGTGATGTGCGTGCCGATTTTGCGTTGCCCATATTCTGCAATTCTGCGTTTTAACATGTGCTTGGAGATGGAAATGGGCTCTGTCTATCCACAAAATGTTCCATGGCCATTCATTGGCATTCATTGTCCCCTTCAATGCGAGCGAGAAATTCCAGAGCGAACGTCCGCCCCCGGTAGCTGAGTGGTCACAGTCTGCCGCCGGCAGTGCTGCGAGGCGGTCACGCGCCAGAGCGCTGCGGGCGAGGCGCGCACGGAGTGTTTGTGTTTACTTCGGCCGCTGTAAGTGCCGTTTTCCTTCTAGACCACCATGGCGCACAACTATCGGAAGAAGACATTACGTTTCAACTTTTGTTCCAACTTCGCCCGACCCAAGGCCCTGGAGGTAGAACGATTTATACGCGATGAAGTTAAAATACCAATAACGGATTTAATTGGTATCCACCTGTCCATAGTTAGCAGTACCGTCTACGTCAAAATGATCAACGATGCGGCGTGCGACAAGGTTCTTCAAGAGGCAAAACGTGGACTGCGCTTCTGTCATTCCGACGGCAACGTCGGACCCGTTACCGTCGATCACGCAGGTCTCGGCACACGGACGATAAGGATCTTCGAACTGCCGTTCGAACTACCTGCAGACGTCGTCATCGAGGCGCTCCGTCCCTATGGCAACGTTCTGGAACACGTTGCCGAACGATGGGTCCAATTTCAGACCTATCCAGTTTTAAACGGTGTTAGACAGGTCCGCATCGAGTTGCAGAAACACGTGCCTTCCTATCTACGTATCGGAGGCTGCCGTGCCATTATAATGTACGACGGCCAACCTCGGACCTGTTCCGGTTGCGGGAAAGAAGGTCACCTACGGTCTGTGCATTCAACGACGTGTCGCGCAGCTTCCGTTGTCGGAAGCGTCCGTCACACCCACGATGACCGCCCTACCGGTCTCTTACGCAGCGGCTCTTGCCACGTCTACAGTTTCGTCCAGTCCGTCGCCCGGTCCTTCCGATCGGCACGTCCCACCGTCCCAGTCACCAACGGACGGTGCAGACGTCCCACCTGACAACCTTGCCGCCAAACAGGCTCCCGCACCGGACGCTGAGGAGACCAGTACATCTTCACAACACATGTTTGACAATTTCATTGTACCCACCGACGCCTTCGAACCAGGTCGACGCTCCTCCTTGCCGTCGTCCGACACTGAGGAACACGTGCGCAAACAACGCTCGCCACGTAGGCGCAAACGCCGTCGCCGTTCACCCACGGGCTCTCAGAGCGTTGCCACCCGCGACGACGAAGACGACACCCAAGCAGCCGACATTTCCACGCAGAGGTCGGCGGACAACTTTCACGATGAACAAGACGTTTCGCAGGACGGGACCACTATGGAGGTCGCCACGCACAATGTAACGATCGGTGCGCCGGTTGAGACGCCTGTCTCCTCGCCGACAACTCCAGATCTCTCTCACGACGAGGCAATTCCCATGGACATTGGACAGACCCACGGCACAGGAGCATGGGCCGACGACATTGAGGAAGGTACGCCCCCTCCTCCGGATGAGTTGCCTCCGCCGGACGAGGCTGCCTGTTAACATCAAAAGCGAGGCATTGCAGCTGATGGGACGGGACTTCCTGTCGGTGCCCTCCTCTTACTTCCCTTGGTGATGGTAGATGCGCGTCCATCACCACTGAAACAAACGTACCGGTTTGCCACACTGAACATCAACATGATCGGCACTGCACCCAAGCTGCAACTCCTATGTGACATGCTTCGGGCCTCTGACGTCGACGTCGCCCTTCTTCAGGAAGTACGCGTTGCCACACCACCACCAGTCTACGGCTACGACTCATACACGTCCACATGTGATCCATCAGGGCGTGGAGTGGCTTTCTACATACGCGAAGGAATCCCACTCACGGACACGACAATCCTTCCCTGTGGAAGAGGCATGGCTGTTACCATCTTCGACACGCGCGTCATCAATATCTACGCTCCGTCTGGCTCCACGAACCGTCGGCAGCGGTCCACTTTCTTCGGACATAACGTGGCGCCCCTGTTTTCTGGACGCTATGATCGCCTTATCATGGGAGGCGATTTCAACTGTGTCCTCCATCCGCAGGACCAAGTGCCTGGTTATTCGCCGTGCCCGGCGCTGCTCACCTTAATCAAAGATTTTCATCTAGTGGACGTTTGGGAGAAAATTCATGGCAATACCCCCGGTTTTACCCATTATACAGTACATTCTGCGAGCAGACTGGACCGGTTTTATGTCTCTGCTCACCTCGGCAATGAAGTCGCCCAAGCTGAACGATGGCCCTTGCATTTTCGGACCATTGCGCCGTCATTTGCTCCCTGGCTCTGCCACGTCAGTCAGTGTGGCGCAGCAGAGGTTACTGGAAGCTTAATACCTCCCTCCTTAATGATCCACACTGCCGACAATGTATTGCCACTACATGGGCGTCTTGCGAAAGATGCCTTCCGCAGTACACATCCACGTTTCAGTGGTGGCTCAAATGTGCCAAACCTGCGATCAGAAAGGCCTTCATACAATGTGGCAAGGAAGCAGCAACATGGCATCGAGACACCACAGATTTTCACTACGCCGTCCTCCGTGAGCTCGATGTGCTCCCTCCATCACCAGACACCCACAGGGAACGACAACGTACTAAAGCTCGTCTCCTCTCTCTTCAACGTGCACGACTGCATGGTGTCGTGGTGCGTTCCCGACGACAAGACCTCCTCCACGACGAAACCCCATCCACAATCCATGCCGCATCCGACCATAGTCGTCGACGTCGGCTTTTCGTCCCCAACATCACGACCTCCGATGGTGTTCACCACACAACATAGGCGGCAGTCGTGTCTGCCTTTGCTGAACATTATCGCCAATTTTATGATGATGAACCGATGGCGACGCCCATTCCTAATGATCTCACCGAGCGAGGTGGCGCAGTGGTTATCACACTGGACTCGCATTCGGGAGGACGACGGTTCAATCCCGTCTCCGGCCATCCTGATTTAGGTTTTCCGTGATTTCCCTACATCTTTTCAGGCAAATGCCGGGATGGTTCCTTTGAAAGGGCACGGCCGATTTCCTTCCCAATCCTTCCCTAACCCGAGCTTGCGCTCCGTCTCTAATGACCTCGTTGTCGACGGGACGGTAAACACTAACCACCACCACCACCTGATGATCTCCGTCCTTCCCCTGATCGGACCCTCACCGTAGCGGAGTCAACGTCCATGATGTCTGCAATCACCGCAGAAGAGGTGGTAGATGCGATCAACAAAGGGGCCAAGAACAAATCACCCGTACCAGATGGTCTCCCAGTGGAGTTTTACCGGGCGTTCACCACGTTAATGCTTCCTCGCTGGACGGAAATGATTCAGGAACTCTTTACTCCGTCCTTCCCAATTCCACCTGAATTCGTCACTGGCATTCTTCTACCTGTGCCTAAACCGAAGGGAGGGTCTCATGTCTCTGCATATCGTCCCCTTACACTCTTGAATGCAGACTATAAAATCTATGCACGCCTCTTAGCAGCGCGCATACGCACCGTCTTACCTACGGTCCTTTCACCTGAGCAGACTGCACGTGGTTGTGGGGCCACCTTACAAACAGCCCTAGGAGAATGCCGTGACCTCATTGCACTGGCGTCGGTTTGTCGCCTTCGTGCAGCACTGGTATCAGTCGATTTCACGAGTGCCTTTGATCGCGTTCGACACCCATTCCTCCTCATGGTGGCGACACGTATGGGGTTCCCATTGCTTTTTGTCGATGCCATTCGCCGGTTACTACTTCCCGCGGTCTCGATGGTACAAGTCAATGGGAGGCTTGTAGGACCGATTCCTATACGCCGCTCTGTGCGTCAAGGATGCCCTATGTCTACTTTACTATATGCCATTGCACTTGAGCCCCTCATCACTGGACTTACCTCTAGACTGCAGGGCCTCACTTTGCGTGACCAAACCTTTCACTGTAGGGCTTATGCGGACGATCTCCTCTTTCTCACCTGCTCCTCCACGGAACTCAATGACGCCATCCAATTGATCCACCAGTATGGACGTCTTTCTGGTAGCATTCTTAATGTCCGTAGATCGACTATGATGCACATGGGCGCGGCCTCCCGGCTATGGTGCCGACCCCACTCCCAGTCAGTGCCACCCTTCGTTACTTGGGTATCGAATTTACGAGCTCCACACACCGCACAGTGGCCCTGGCTTACCGGCGGCTTTTGCAGTCGATTCGGCACCATGTCCGTGGTCAAGTGCACCGTCACTTAAACCAACTCCAACGTGTGTCCTATGTCAACATCTATGTCGCCCCTAAACTGGTACACGTCGCCCAGAACCTCCCAATGCCGTTACTCCTTGGCCGCCGCATCCAATCAGCCTTTGGATATTTCGTGTCAGCAGGGGCACTTTTCAAAGTCCGCTACAACACTCTAACACTGCCTCCTGCAAAAGGTGGCCTCGGACTCATCAACGTGCGGGCACGCTCTTCTGCACTCTTTGTCCACACTCTGTTGTGGCACTGGCAGGGGCCAGTCCCGTCCTTAACACGCAGTCTCTTAGATATCCTCCGACCAGTTTCTCTCGATCCACCGATCAATGTGGCACCTATTTCTCCATTATTGTACTACGTCGCCAATTGTTTCATAGAACTCAGCTACGTGCGGGCCGATCTTCCAGTCACCCGTCCTCCCCGTACAAAAGATTATTGTCGTGTGTTTATGCTGTCCAACCCTTGCGACCCCATGGTGCTACAGTATCCTGACATTAACTGGCGCACGGTTTGGGGGTGTGTGCGTGCACCCTTTTTTACCGTCGTCTGTGTCTGCACTCTGGTATGTTTTAGTCTATGGAAAATTCCCGACTAATAGTCGACTTTATCGCATAGGACTGGCCACCTCCCCACTCTGCCCTGACTGTCAGCTCGAAGACACCGACGAGCACCGTCTTACGTGCCCCCTGAAACAAAACGTATGGCTCCTCATCCAACGAATCGTGGGCTTTTACCTCCGTGCCCCGCCAACGACGGTAACCCCGGATTTCCTGTTGTTGCCCCAGACATTTCACTACCCTCTTGCTAAGCACCATACCCTAAACTTGTTTCGAGGACAAGCTTTGGAATATCTCTTTCAGAGTGGTCCGCATACAGTCCTTGACTTCTGGTACAAAGTTGTGACCGCGCATAGCACCCTCACCCGAAAACCATCTTACCGACAAACTTTTGCCGGTTATCTCCGCAGCGTCTTCCTTGACCCCCCTCAAAGTTGGGGTGTACCATGCCTACCTGTCACATGATGCACCACCCTTATCCACGTTCTCATGCATCGACGAAAAACAAACACAATTTTTTTTATTTTGTTTTTTTTTTAAAAAGGAAGAAGACAGGATATGTTATATTTTGTTGTATTTAATGTTTTTCTTTTTTAATATTTTTTTTGTTTAACTAACAGTCATTTGTATATTTTTAAATGGTACCTTGAGGACCTCTTGCATAGTGAATATATATGTACTTTTAGTTTGTTCAATACAAATTTTTAAACAAAAACAAAAACAAAATAAAAAAAGAACAAAAAAAGGAAAACAGGATATGTTCTATTTTGTTGTATTTAATGTTATTCTAATAATTTGTTTACCTAACACTCATTTGTATATGTTTAACTGGTACCTTGAAGAACTTTTGCTTTGTGTATATATATATGTACTCCCCGTTTGTTCAATAATAAAGGTTTTAAAAAAAAAGCAAGTAAAAAAACAAAAAAAGAAAAAAACAAAAATAAAAAAAGAAAAGATAATAAAGTAAGAAGAAAAAGAATAATACAAAAAAAAGTGATCAGCGCGGCAGACTGTCAATCCAAATGGCCCGGGTTCGATTCCCGGCTGGGTCGGAGATTTTCTCTGCTCAGGGACTGGGTGTTGTGCTATCTGAATCATCATCGTTTCATCCCCATCGACGCGCAAGTCGCCGAAGTGGCGTCAAATCGAAAGACTTGCACCAGGGGAACGGTCTACCCGACGGGAGGCCCTCGTCACACATTTCATTTCATTTTTTTCCAGAGTGAACATTTGTCTTGCTGGCAGATCAGCAGGATACAACTCGTGAACGTGGGTGATTTTGTGTGGATAGCAATGCAGGAAGTTTCGTAGGAACTTATGCACCGTATCTGCAGGCATGTCCAACGTTCGGGCGATTCCCCGTGTACTGTATGCTTGCACACCACCGCTCGACCCTCCTGTTCTATTGTACTTCTGAGGTCATCAGTCCCCTAGAACCTACAACTACTTAAACCTATCTAACCTAAGGACATCACACACATCCATGCCCGAGGCAGGATTCGAACATGCCACCGCAGTGTTCGCGCAGTTCCAGACTGTAGCGCCTAGAACCGTTCGGCCACTCCGGCCGGCTAGAATGCTGTCCACGGATGGCAGCGCAGCTGGTCGAATCACGAGATTCACATACAGATTTGCAGTCAGGGTGAGTGAAATAGCCACTAGAGTGCTCCTGCTGTCGCACGAAATATCACCCACACCATAACACCATGTGTAAGTCCAGTGTGTCTCGAACGCAGCCAGGTTGGTTGCAGGCCCTCAACTGGCCATCTTCTAATTAACACACGGCCATCACTGGCACCGATGCAGAACCACCTTTCATCAGAAAACACAATAGCCTGCCACCTTGCCTTCCAATGACCTCTCGCCTGAAACGTCTAAAGCCGCTGATGGCGTTGTTTTAGGATCAGTGGAATGCTCGCTATAAGACTCCTGGCTTGGAGCTGATTTGTTACAGCTCGTTGTATCACTGTGGCGCTAACTGCTGCTCAAATTGCTATTGCAGATGCAGTAAGGTGCGTCAGAGCTATACGCTCAACATGATCGTCTTCCCTTTCGGTAATGCCACGTTGCCGTACGGAGCCAGGTCATCTTGCGACCGTACATTATCCTGACCATCGCTCCCAGCAATCATGTACAGTGGCTACATTTCTGTCAAGTCTTTCTCCAATATCGCAAAGGAACATCCAGCTTCTCGTAGCCCTATTACACGACCTCGTTCAAACTCAGTGACGTGTTGATAATGGCGTCTTTGTCTGGTCAAAGGCATTCAAGACTAATATCAAATCACGACGTCCTTTTTTTTTTTTTTTGGTCATCAATCTACTGACTGGTTTGATGCGACCCGCCACGAATTCCTTTCCTGTGCTAACCTCTTCATCTCAGAGTAGCACTTGCAACCTACGTCCTCAATTATTTGCTTGACGTATTCCAGTCTCTGTCTTCCTCTAGAGTTTTTGCCCTCTACAGCTCCCTCTAGTTCCATGGAAGTCATTCCCTCATGTTTTAGCAGATATCCTATCATCCTGTCCCTTCTCCTTATCAGTGTTTTCCACATATTCCTTTCCTCTCCGAATCTGCGTAGAACCGCCTCATTCCTTACCTTATCAGTCCACCTAATTTTCAACACTCGTCTATAGCACCACATCTCAAATGCTTCGATTCTCTTCTGTTCCGGGCCGGCCGCGGTGGTCTCGCGGTTCTAGGCGCGCAGTCCGGAACCGTGCGACTGCTGCGGTCGCAGGTTCGAATCCTGCCTCGGGCATGGATGTGTGTGATGTCCTTAGGTTAGTTAGGTTTAAGTAGTTCTAAGTTCTAGGGGACTGATGACCACAGCAGTTGAGTCCCATAGTGCTCAGAGCCATTTGAACCAGCCATTTTCTTCTGTTCCGGTTTCCCACAGTCCATGTTTCACTACCATACAATGCTGTACTCCAGACGTACATCCTCAGAAATTTCTTCCTATCATAAAGGTAACAAATGTTCACGTGCGTTACAGTGTGTATGTAAAGCATCCTCATAGGGGCGCTACTAGTGCTACTCTTATGCGACTGGCGCGAAATTTTAACAATCATGATTTTTGAGATGTAGAAACACGCCTACCAACTTTATTTTATGTCGCACAACTCCTTCTTAGTGTTGTGATTTTTTTACGTCAGTTTATTTTAAAAAATCATTTGTATAGTTGCCTGTAGTAAGAATTTTTCTAAAAGATTAAAAGGTCTTATCACTTGTTTACATCGAATTCTATGGCTGTGGGCTAAGCCAAAAGGAAGATCCCAATGAACATCTAGTGATTCTAAATGTGAACTGGAATGAAAGGGAGTGGAGGTAAGTCGTCGTATATAGTTTAACGACATCCAGAAATTCGTTTCTGAAAGACATCAAAGAGACGGTGTATAGATATGGCTATGATAGGATATACTAGGCTTGTTTATTTATCTCGGTTTAGGCTATGTGAAAAAACACATAAAATGCGCAAAAAGTACATTCTGCCAATACTTATGGTCGAGAAGTATAGCGGGTGACTGAACTTGCAGAACCTCAGATTGTTTCCTCATGTAACTGCCGGGCAGATTAAGTCTGCAGCACGCTTCACGCGTGCTGTATTGATCCCATATTGTGGTCACCGTGGGAGCAGTCCTTGCGTTCGGTTCTGTCCGTAGCTTTTATCCTGAAATGAAGTGCCTTCAGGGGAAGTAAGACGCGTAGAGCTGCGTATTTCAAAATTGGAAATTGATGTGCGAAGGAAGTACTTTGGTCAGTAATTTGGTAAAACGGCGAGCGTAAGAAGAGAGAAGTGGCTTTGCATGCTTTTCTGAAAAGCGTGGACGAGTCAGCTGAGGGTATAAAGCTTTTTACGTTGCTGGGAGGTTGTAGCACACCATCTCAAAACCGCTTCCATCTAACATCGTCAATGAGGATGTTACCACGAGCAATTAATACGATTTGCAAGAAAAATGTACTCGGTACATGTTTTCTTACGACTTCGTACTGCATGGCTCTTGGAGTGATTTTTTCAACGTCAATAATCCCATGTGTTGTAGATCCAGCTAACACTAATTTTTCTTTAAGTTAGTTGAATTGAACTTTACATGGCTGGAACTTGAAATTCTGCACAGCAGCTGTAATGACCGTTATACTAGACAGCTGAAGCGGGAGATCCCTATCTAGATTCTAACATGGTATTTTTTTAAATATATCAGGTCTCACAAGCACAGGGAAATAATACTTCTATTTGCTTGATTAAAACCTACGTATTCACGGCAAAATATTTCGTGCCATAAATTCATCTTCAGGCAGTCTGTACGGGTACAGACACTTATAACCAAACTATTTGTACTCACTCTTCTTAGCTGTTTTAATCCTCTGGTAACACCACTTGGCCTTCACACACCTTATGGCAGGCAACATGGTTCGTACTTTACCTCAAGGTAAATATTCTCGCGTGGTTTATCATATAGCTATGAGATTTTAATGTGACATTAGATAAAGTTCTGTTTTATGTCATTGAAACACGTTTTTTCTGTAAAGTAGGCACAGGCGAAAGACTTACATCTAAGTGTTCGAGACGGTTTGAGAAAGCACATTTGCCTTAAAGCCACAAGAATTATGATTTCTTATTTTGTACACAGTGTCTGAATATGAGTTTTGTATTATAACTTATTTGTGAATAAATAACTTTGTAACCAATTAAACAGAGCAAATAGTTATTTTCCTGTCATGATGAGTGATAATGGACTACATGTTGTGTACAACTTCGTACACTGCGGTAAGGAGAGGTGGGCTACAGGGTACTGTGACAACTGTCATCGTAGGAAACCTCGACAGGAGCATAAATGATTATTGAACAAGTCACATAGCAAACAGAAGATTTACTTAACTTGTATTTCTCCAAATAAACGAAGACTCATTAAAATGGTGCAACAAGAAATATAATCCAGCTATTGATGTGATACGAGTGGGATGAACGACTGTCACCTGCCGTTCTACACTGAAGAGCCAAAGGAACTGGGACACCTGTCTAATATCGTGTAGGACCCCCGCGAGCGCGCAGAAGTGCCGCAACACGACCTGGCATGGACTAGAGTAATGTCTGAAGTAGTGCTGGAGGGAACTGACACCATGAATGCGTAAGAGTGCGAGGGATCGAGATCTCTTCTGAACGTCACATTGCAGGGCATCCCAGATATGCTCAATAATGTTCATGTCTGGAGAGTTTGGTGACCAGTGTAAGTGTTTAAACTCAGAAGAGGATTCCTAGAGCCACTCTGTAGCAATTCTAGATGTGTGGAGTGTCGCGTTGTCCTGCTGGAATTGCCCAAGTCTGTCGGAATGCACTATAGTAGACATGAATGGGTGCAGGCGATCAGACAGGATTCTCACGTACGTGTCACCTGTCAGAGTCGTATCTACACGTATCAGGGGTCCCATATCACTGTAACTGAACACACCCCACACCATTACAGAGCCTCCACCAGTTTGAACAGTCCCGTGCTGACATGTAGCGCCCATGGGTTCACGAGGTTCTCTCCATAACCGTACACGTCCATTTGCTCGATACAATTTGAAACGAGACTCGTTCGACCAGGCAACATATTTCCAGTCATCAACAGTGCAATGTCGGTGTTGACGGGCCCAGAGGAGGCTGAAGCTTTGTTTCGTACAGTCATCAAGGGTACACGAGTGGGCCGAAAGCCCAAATCGATGATGTTTCGTTGAATGGTTCGCACGCTGACACTTGTTGATGGCACAGCGTTGAAATCTGTAGCAATTTGCGGAAGGGTTGCACTCTTGTGACGTTGAACGATTCTCTTCAGTCGTCGTTGGTCCCATTCTTGCAGGATCTTTTTCCGGTCGGAGGGATGTAGGAGATCTGATGTTTTACCGGATTCCTAATATTCACGGTACACTCGCGAAATGGTCATATGGGAAAATACCCACTTCATCACTACCTCGGAGATGCTGTGTCCCATCGCTAGCGTCGACTATAATACCACCTTCTAACACACTCAAATTTTGATAACCTACCATTGTAGCAGCAGTAACGGACGTAACAACTGTGCCGGACACCTGTTGTTTTATATAGGCGTTGACGATCGCAGCGCCATATTCTGCCTGGTGACACATCTCTGTATTCGAATACGCATCCCTATACCAGATTCTTTGGGGCATCAGTGTATACTGCGGCGACCGAGCGCGATTGAAGTAAGCAGCTGCTGGATTTATGACGCAGCAGACGTGCACCATTGTGTCCACCGGATCCCGTGCGACCGATATTGGCGCCAGAACCCGATACACCAAGGTGTGGTATCGAAACATGATGCCACACTACAAAGTCTTTTAGCCAATATAGAAATTAATATGTTCACACACGTAAATAACCCAACAGGATGACCACATAGGTTTGTGCACTGTAGGTTACGTCGCCTCCGTAGGACCATACTGGGCGTTAGACGAATTACTGTGAGTATATCGCAGCCGATTTGAATGTAGGGCCGGTCAGGAATGCATTTTTGCCAGGCCTGTACGGATGTAAATGCTGCTTCAGCAGCCAACGAGCGTCTCGTGCCCTGTTGCCTTCACGTGAGTTTTTTCCACTCTGTGTATATTACGTTTTTATATTGGGAATAACGCGACACTGCGGAAGAACGTGGTGTAAGCTGCCGTCCTATTTAAACAACTTCGGAGTTCTCATGCAAAGTGATGAATACAAAACACACGTTCCCCCGGGAAATGAATGAAAATCAGTGGCAACGTGATCTTACAAACGACAGGACATAGCAATCTCACTCAAAGTGCAACAAAAGGGTGGAAAGTTACTAGGAAGTAACATGTGCATGAAATTGTTGCACACATTCTGCCCAACCTCCACGTGTTAAAAAAAATGTCCTTGTCATATGTTACCTACTTTTGCCTTTGACGACGTGCTTGAAAGTAATGTCTCCGAATTTTTTACGTAAAAACTGTTAACGCTCTTTTAAATTATACAAACGTTCTTAACATTCTACATCTTTATTCTGTTTGGCTACGTATTTGTAGCACTTTGCCGCTAGAAGAGCTCCGAGTTGTAGCATGTAACATAGCTGTGTGTCTTAGATCACCCTCCATACAGTCCCTACTTGGCCACATCCGATTTTCATCTGTTTCCAAAACTTAAAGATCATCTTCGAGTACTTCACTTTGACAGTGATGGAGTAGTGCAAGCAGAGGCAAGGTTGTGGCATCGTCAACAAAGTCAGACACTCTACAGTGGCGGTCTCAAAAGGCTGGTCAACCGTTGGGAGAAATGTGTTCGTAGACGGGCTGACTACGTCGAAAAATAAATTTGTAGACATGAACAATCAAGATGTAGAATGTTAATAACGTTTGTTTTATTTTAAAAGTTTTAATAGTTTTCACATAAGAAATTCAGAGGCGTTACTTTTCAACACGCCTGCGTGGTGCATGCAACGGTCTCAGCAACTGAAATTCTCAGCTTAAGCTTAACCTACTTACCTGAAAACGATTTATAAAACAAACAAGAAGATCGACAGGGAACAACATAACCCAGAAGACTAGTCCAAGCAAAAGCAAGAAGGACACAACCCTATGAAAGTACATGAGGTTTCTAACATAAATGCTGATACATGTGATTGAACTTGGTAATACAAGGAAAAGATGTGTGCTAATCAATCCATGCAATCTAAATGAAATGGATAAACAATTTAATTTACTAGCAGATAAGTTGTAGTGGTTAGCAACGGTGGTGATGAATAAAATTCGTGTAAGAATAGCGAATATTTCTTCCGAACCACATCGCAAATTCACAAAACAAATAGTATTAGAGATCCCCTAAAAATCTGTAAATTAGTGTAAAAGGCTACTTTTAAGTCACTTGAGTTTGCAGATGCAGAATATGGAGACGGACTCAGAGCACCCCGTGTTACTACTGAATCAAAACGCGAACAAAAGCACGACATTCTGCATGTGAAATCTGCACACAAAAACACTACTTGAAAACGGAAAGACTTTACCTAACCTTACTTCTGTCATAGTCCAGTATGGGAGTTGTAGAGAAGCGGCAGAAGATTAAGAGACGAAAGGTACTGAATTGTATTTCATCATTTAAAACAAACTGTGGGCGGTGTTCCTAATGTTTTAATGTTTACTGATTTAAAGAATTACTAACATGTTCAGCTTTCGTCTTGTTTTGCCCATTGGAGGACATGAATATATTTCATAGTTGTGACGTTCGCTCACGACATTTTCAGCAAATGTATTCAGTCATCTGCAGTCTACATCTACGGTCATGTTTGAACAATCTCGTTGCAATAGCGCTGCCTGGGTGAGTAATTCAAATAAAGTATGGTACACAACGATAATATCAAACATCTTATATCTCCATCTTGCTATTGTGTAATGGAACACCTTGCGCTTTGATAACACAGTATGTTTACCTACTAATAACATTTTCCATATGATGTATACTTAAATATCAGTACAGAAATAAATGTTTATTGTATTGTTCAACAGATAAAAAAGATGTGTGTTAAATAACGTAATATATCTGAAAATTCGTCACGATTTCTCAAAATTACGACTATCCATCTTCAAATCCTTGTGATTTCTGACTGATGAAACTTTATACAACATAGGCATGAGGCATCTAATAGATTTCTCCTCACTCGAACTGATATTCCAGTATTCGATAATGAGTGAATGAAGAAACTTTTCACACCATTGGAGTGGGGCATATAATAAATTCTTTCTCAATGAAACTGATATTTCAGTATTCGATTATGAGGCAATGAAGAAAAATTTCATAACATTGGAATGAGGCGAGTAATAAATTTTTTCTTAATGAAATTGATATTCTAGTATTCGATGATGAGACAATGAAATTGTTCCAGATACTCTCGAAAATCTCCTGTTCAGTGGCCGACTTGATTACCAGATATGAGAGTTTCTCTAAAGTTGTCGTGTATAGTACAGGATAGTGTTGTACCTAGGAACACATAATTTTTCCTGGCTGGTGTTTTAATCTAGTGACCGTTTGAGAATCACATACAAAACACTGGCTAGAAACCGCCATAAGCAGTTTCCGCCATTTTCCGCCGGTTTTGTTGTTATAATACATGAGACTGTGTGCAGCGTTTGTAAATATTATTAGTTCTACATAATAGCATTAAAACTATTTCTTGGGCATTGATAATTCTCCATTACAGAGTTCAATAGTGCGAAAATTCCTTATATTTTTACAATTCGTTATGTGTTAATAGTTAAGCCACACTTCGCCAGTACCATTTTGTACCCTGAAACAGACCGCCTTCCACCATGGAGCACTGTTATTTGCAAACTAACTGAGTTTCTTTAATGTCATAAAAGTTTTCTTTTTCCTGAAAATGGAAGTTTCTGGTATTTGCCAATAGCTTCTGTTGCAAAATGTTTTTAACTTGGAACTGGTTTTTAATAACGCATCTTAATTTTATTTCACCTACTGATTACTGGTGTGTATCAGAGTAATAATGTAATAGAGTGTTAAATACAGCCGGCCGGTGTGGCCGAACAGTTCTAGGCGCTTCAGTCTGGACCCGCCCGACCTCTACGGTCGCGGGTTCGAATCCTGCCTCGGGCATGGATGTGTGTGTGATGTCCTTAGGTTAGTTAGGTTTAAGTAGTTCTAAGTTCTAGGGGACTGATGACCTCAGCTGTTAAGTCCCATAGTGCTCAGAGCCATTTGAACCATTTTTGTTAAATACAGTACTGGGTGGTGTGTACCAGTCTCATATGGGTGGTACAGCAAGCAGTGATGTACGTTCCATGAATATGGAAAGATTTCTGTCACACGAGCGGGTGACATTCTGCCCACCTACATTGTTTTGGAATACAAGGACCCACTCTCTATGTTCACACTATCTCTGTAGAACGTAACGGTCTTCTACAATCCATTAAAGTGAGACAAACGGCATTGCTTATTATTAAACTGATATCCTAAGAGGACTATATTTTTCTTCATCATTCGTTAAAACCACAGTGAAAATTAGGGGAAGCTTTATACAGATGAATTGCGCACTGTGTATAGTATCTCCGTCTCGTGGATTGTATCAAGCCACACTTATCGGTTCTGAGCGCACCGTGAGCACCTAAAGATGAGTAGAACAATATAGTCTCCCTCCAAATGTAGTACGCTGTCATTTGTTTTTCTCATGCTGCGCGGTTCTCCCTGATTTCATGCAGCTCACATAACATTAGTTGTCATGTGTGACAGCAAAGTGCGGTAATGATGCAGGATGTACAGATGTTCACAACGCAGGCGATCAGGGAAGGAAAAGAGTGTGAACCGACTATCTTGTTCAGCGAATTTGTCAGGCGATTTGGGAAAATCGTCTGTGAAGGACAATTCAGAACAAACGAAGACGAATGTTGTCGTCAGGCAGTGTCCTTCTTAGCCCGGACTTGGCTCCCAATGATGGTTCAAATGGTGCAAATGGCTCTGAGCACTATGGGACTTAACACCTATGGTCATCAGTCCCCTAGAACTTAGAACTACTTAAACCTAACTAACCTAAGGACATCACACAACACCCAGTCATCACGAAGCAGAGAAAGTCCCTGACCCCGCCGGGAATCGAACCCGGGAACCCGGGCGCGGGAAGCGAGAACGCTACCGCACGACCACGAGCTGCGGACTCTCCCAACGATTTTCATCCATTTGTTCACATGTACCACTGGCCATGAGGACAGCATTTTAGTACAGATAACGACTGCAGACCAGCGTAGAGAATTAACGGAAAGCACAGTCTTCTATGACTTGGGTATTTGGAACTTGATACAATGCTAAGACAAATGTTTAAGTCGGAGCGATGATTACATAGAGAAGCAGCTGAAAAGTGTAGCTAAATGTTACAAATAAAACATTTCTTTTTATTTTGATAGTGGTTTCCACTTCTCTACCGATAGGACCCTGAAAAAAAATAGCCCTCGTGTAATATAAAATGGAAACATATCTTTAACTGTATATCACTGCTTTCTCATGTTTTTACTCTGAGACGTATAAGACTACAAGAGTGTTCAATACACTGAGCTCCACAGCCCTGCATTATATTCATGGGTTAATATTTATATCCACCTCCATTTGCCAAACTTACGCTATGTACACTGAGCAGAAACATGAAACGTACATCAAAAATTTACAATACACACCTCTGTTTGCTCAAATTTCACTCCACTACGCATAGTTTATCTTACAGTGAAATTCAAGCAGATAGTGTTGTGAGTTATAATGGGCAGAGGCTATGTCCAACAACCGGTGACGTATTTGCTGAAACGTTCAAGGAAAATCTGAGTTGCGTTTCAAATAGGTACCTGACTCCTACAACTACAGTTCGTGATTATTTCAATCTGCCTTCCAGATGTTGACGAAAATACGTTTTTAAATTCTATGGAAAACATAAAAAATTGTTCGAAATTGTGCAGAATGCGTTCTCTGCGAATTATTTGTAGCAAATATTTCAGCATCCCAAACGAAGGGTAAAGTGTTTCGATAACTTATTACACCTCGTAGGAACAAACAATTCTGAACATATAGACAGCATCGTGGCGGATGCAGCGATTGATGAGCATTAGGTCGCTATAGCGAGACTGAATACCGTGACATCCATATTCATCAAAAATAAACACAAAATATATCTGTTTAAAAAACATACAAAAAAATGCCGGAGGCCTTTCTAAGAGACAGTCTCCTATTCTTCAAAACAAAATATGTAACCGTAGACCACATGCATTGGCAGTAACTGAGAACGTCTTACCTAGTAAATTAATAAGAGACAGAATAGATCGGTCATCGTACACAAAACAGGCCAGGACACAGTAGCAGAAGCAACGAAAAAGCATGCCACATTTAAAAGAATGCAAAATCTCCAACACTGGTGATGCTCTACAGAAACTTGAAACATGATGCGGACTGCAAAGCTAACTCGACGAAAGAGTGGTATTTAAGGACAGGAAAGTTGCACAGGATACACCAAAACACGAGAAAGGAAATAGAGGTAATCGACTGAATTACAGACCCCTATCACTGACATCGATATGCAGTACGATTTTGGAGCACACACTGTCTTTGAACATTATAGAACACCTCGAAGGGAACGACCTGTTGGCACAAAGCCAACACCGTTCCAGAGAATATCGTTCTTGTGAAATTCAACTGGCGATTTTCTTCACAGAAGGAATTACTGGTATCGACAGAAGACGTCAAGTAGATTTCACATTTCTAGATTCACATAAGGCTTTTGATACTGTTCCTCACAAGCGTCTTCTAATCAAATTGCGTGCCTATGTCGTATCGTCCAAGTTCTGCGACAAGATTCGTGATTTCATGACAGAAAGGTCACAGCTCTTAGTAACTGACGGAAAGTCCTCGAGTGAAACAGAAATTGTACCTGGTGTTCCCTAAGGAACCGTTACAGGCGTTCTACTGTCCCTAATGAATATACCCGATTTAGGAGACAATCCGAGCAGCCCTCTTAGATTGTTTGCAGATGATGCTGTCGTTTACCTTCTAGTAAAGTTATCGGCGGATCAAAATGAACTGCAAAATGATTTCGACAAGATATCTGTGAACTGCCAAAAGCGGCAACTGATCCAGAACAATAAAAAATGTAAGGTCCTCTATATGAGTATTAAAAAAACTAGTTAAACTGATGTCAATCGATAAATATAACAAATTTAACAAAATGTCGAAGGATTAAAATTACGAACAACTTATGGCTCAAATGGTTCAAATGGCTCTGAGCACTATGGGACTTAACAGCTATGGTCATCAGTCCCCTAGAACTTAGAACTACTTAAACCTAACTAACCTAAGGACATCACACAACACCCAGTCATCACGAGGCAGAGAAAATCCCTGAAGAGACCAATGACCTCAGCAGTTTGGTCCCATAAGACCTTACCACGAATTTGCAATTTCCTCAAGCGTCTGGTATTGCATGCAGTTTCTAACCTCATTCCACCGTCTGCTGGTGAAATTCGATCGTTGTTGCTATTATTTTTTAGCCTTTGTCCAGACAAACTAGTGTTTTTTTCCGTCATAATTCTAACAGAGCGTCAAGGAGAACTTGCATGCACTGACTTAAGGTGTTCAGCAACAACAAAAAAAGGGTTCAAATGGCTCTGAGCACTATGGGACTTAACTTCTGAGGTCATCAGTCCCCTAGAACTTAGAACTGCTTAAACGTAACTAACCTAAGGACATCACACACATCCATGCCCGAGGCAGGATTCGAACCTGCGACAGTAGCGGTCGCGCGGTACCAGACTGTAGCGCCTAGAACCGCTCGGCCACCCCGGCCGGCTGTTCAGTAACACAAGTATAGAGATGTTCCATATGAGTCAGCGATAGACAGTATTGAACGTTGTACATGCTCTCAGAACTTCCAATTTCTATGGGTTGTGTGGGCTGCTTCCCTTCGTTGTGTCGTCTCCTGTTATTCTGGTGCTAGTGTGTCACGTTACCTTAACTTAGCGTGAAAAGCGTAAAGCCGTTTTCGGTTTGACACGTCTCATTACTTTTACGTGCAAATCTAATCAAGCATCGTCAAAAATCGTATATGTGGGTCAAACTTATCATCAGTCGGGTTACAGTACGATAGCAGTGATATCAGAGGTCAAAAAACTACAATTCGATGGCAGTGATCATAGTGGTCAAACCAACTTATTCTTCTACATATTTTAACTGGGTCTTTCTCAATGTAAAAGTAGTTTTTCTTTGTTCCTGAGAGATCCAACTTTTGACAGACCAGCGGGCACAAGTAGAGAAACCCGTCTCTGGGTCAGGCCGATGGACGGACGTCTGCATTGTTTGAGCTGTGGCGACAGGCTGGCGCCCCGTACCAAAATTCCTTTCCTTACGCTTTTTAGGATGGAGGGATCAGTATGACAATTCAGCAAAAATGTTAAAATAGGGTGTCCCGTGGAGCATCTAAATGGATAGCTTGTGTTGTGTTGAACTGGGGACCTAGAAACGACGGAGAGGCTTCGTCCCCGCCGTGGCCTCAGTGGTCCACAACGCCACAACAGGCCACAGCAGTCCACTCAGCCCAACGCCGCCCCATAGCGAACCCAGGGTCATTGTGTGCTACTGCCCCCAATGGACCCCCTCGAGAACGTCTCACACCACTTATCCGAATGCGAATATATTTTCTTTCTGTACGTCATTTTCTGGAAGTTGCAAAACATGAGCAAAGTACCTGACATTTAGTCTAAAATAGAGTCTGTATTTTATGTCGTCATTTAGAAATTGCCTATTTACTGAAATGTTATAATAACACTCACCGTCACGTGCCGCAAAAATAGTACGAGGGCAGTTCAATAAGTAATGCAACACATTTTTTTTCTGAAACAGGGGTTGTTTTATTCAGCATTGAAATACACCAGGTTATTCCCCAATCTTTTAGCTACACAACACTATTTTTCAACGTAATCTCCATTCAATGCTACGGCCTTACGCCACCTTGAAATGAGGGCCTGTACGCCTGCACGGTACCATTCCACTGGTCGATGTCGGAGCCAACGTCGTACTGCATCAATAACTTCTTCATCATCCGCGTAGTGCCTCCCACGGATTGCGTCCTTCATTGGGCCAAACATATGGAAATCCGACGGTGCGAGATCGGGGCTGTAGGGTGCATGAGGAAGAACAGTCTACTGAAGTTTTGTGAGCTCCTCTCGGGTGCGAAGACTTGTGTGAGGTCTTGCGTTGTCATGAAGAAGGAGAAATTCGTTCAGATTTTTGTTCCTACGAACACGCTGAAGTCGTTTCTTGAATTTCTGAAGAGTAGCACAATACACTTCAGAGTTGATCGTTTGACCATGGGGAAGGACATCGAACAGAATAACCCCTTCAGCGTTCCAGAAGACTGTAACCATGACTTTGCCGGCTGAGGGTATGGCTTTAAACTTTTCCTTGGTAGGGGAGTGGGTGTGGCGCCACTCCATTGATTGCCGTTTTGTTTCAGGTTCGAAGTGATGAACCCATGTTTCATCGCCTGTAACAATCTTTGTCACCCTCAGCCTCATGACGAGCAAGCAATTCCGCACAGATGGTTGTCCTTTGCTCTTTATGGTGTTCGGTTAGACAACGAGGGACCCAGCGGGAACAAACCTTTGAATATTCCAACTGGTGAACAATTGTGACAGCACTACCAACAGAGATGTCAAGTTGAGCACTGAGTTGTTTGATGGTGATCCGTCGATCATCTCGAACGAGTGTGTTCGCACGCTCCGCCATTGCAGGAGTCACAGCTGTGCACGGCCGGCCCGCACGCGGGAGATCAGACAGTCTTGCTTGACCTTGCGGCGATGATGACACACGCTTTGCCCAACGACTCACCGTGCTTTTGTCCACTGCCAGATCACCGTAGACATTCTGCAAGCGCCTATGAATATCTGAGATGCCCTGGTTTTCCGCCAAAAGAAACTCGATCACTGCCCGTTGTTTGCAACGCACATCCGTTACAGACGCCATTTTAACAGCTCCGTACAGCGCTGCCACCTGTCGGAAGTCAATGAAACTATACGAGACGAAGCGGGAATGTTTGAAAATATTCCACAAGAAATTTCCGGTTTTTTCAACCAAAATTGGCCGAGAAAAAAAAATGTGTTGCATTAATTATTGAACTGCCCTCGTATTAATCTTCTTCCTCTTACTCCTTTTGAGGAGCAACAGTAACATTGCCATGTCGTCCTCTTTTTAGTAAAATATCTGAATCGTTCAAAGTGAAATCTAAGTCCACCATGCTTTCCCCATTCCACTGCCCACTGCCAACTGCGACTGTGGCTGGGGCGCTGGGGCACTGAGGACAACGGCGGCTGCGTCTAGGGTAGCAATTGCGTCGCTGTACACGTGAGTGACAAAGGGCGGGCTGCCCAGCCGCGGCCGCAATCAACAGCAGCACCTTCTAAAAGTCCACCTCTTATCCTGCTTGACGATGCCACCACCATCGGGGAACGCACAGATGTCAAGGAGTCTTCGATACTACCATAGGTCCCTTAGAAGTCCGAGTACATATCCTTCACTGGGATGCGACTGCTGCACGGTGCATGTTTCGAGTATTTGTACGCTTGGGTGACTGTATCCAGACATGACCATGTATCTGATGTAACAAAATTCGTGATTTATTCAACGAGAAGACTCGTTTCCACCGATCCACAGGTCAATCTCGATTATCCTCTATCCAGTGCAATCTTAACTGACGATGTCGTCGAGTCAGTGCGGGAACACATAAGAGTCCTCTGCCTTGGGGCTCCATGTTCAGCTGTGTGCCTTGAATGATGTACTCCGAAGCACTTGTGACTTTGATCTGAACTGTGCTCTGTAGTCAGATCTACGACAGACTGCCCGAACACCTTGTCGTCTATGGTGATTTCATCGTCTTCCGACTGCTTCCCATAGATGCATACAACAGTAGCACATGAATAGCAGATCAGCTTCGCCATTTCGAAGATTCCCGTTCCCATGCGCATGGCCATCACAATCAGTCCTTTGTGAAAGTCACTTGCATCAGAGAATTTTCCCATTTTCAGCCCGTATAGTCACTAGAATGAGTCCCAGTCGTCTCTGATCCGCTTATATACATTCGTTACTGAGTCACGTGCCCGTGTTGCCACAAGGTGGTATTCAGTCTTGCGGATGGCAGTTTTTGGGCTCGTCAGTGTACATTCCTACAGGCATTTGAAAGTTCAGTGCTATTCACGTCTTATTTAGTTCAGATTTCTGTTTCTAGTACTATATGATCCTTATTGTCGCTAAAAAGTGAAACTAAAGAAATTCGCATCGGAGTACGTCTAGCCTAAGCTTCCGTCTTGTATCCAAACCAGATATTGCAATCGGTTCTGGGACGATGTTGTCCCACATGGTACACCACATACAATCTATAAAATGGTGAAGAGATTAATACGAAGCACAGTACATTCACCGAATGTAGAACGCCATGCACTGGGAAAAGAGTAAATAAACAGGTCTGGTGAGTGGTAACTGTGGGGGTGAGGGTAGGAGTTGGGGTGAACGGTAGGACACGGAAAGGGAATAGGAGGTTCAATTGTGAGCCAGACCACTAGCATAATGGGGAAAGAGAGAGAGAAAAATGGGGAGAAAAGGAGAGCCTTGATTTGGTGTAAGATAGGAAAGGAAGCACTAGAGCTGAGAGGAAGGATAAATATGGGGTCATATTTCTTCGTCTGTCAGACACATTTACACTCATTGTGGTGTTCAGAAGTTTAAATTTGGTGGTTTTTCTTTTGTTACCACCCAAGGTTTGGTCTTCAGGATTTTAACCCGTAACATATTGGTCGAGAACCATCACATTATCATGTATTAGTGACTTCGCTGCACAGGAGAGTACATGCACAAAATCACCTATCAGTGAATAACACTAATTTCTGAGTAAATGTCAGACGAACATGTGAAGTCATCATTTTCCTTCGAGGAACTGAATCCTCCGAGCAGTGCTGTTGCTTTGGCACTTTATTTTTGATTACTAATTCTATTTACCACTTCCATGCTGCTCCAGTCGTCAGATTACAACAAATCAAAGGAAGGAATATAATAGAGTTAGACTGATACAGGCGAGAAAAGCATTCCTTTCAAACAAAATTGCTCTGCTGGTATTAGCTATTGATACGGAAACGAGAAAGAAATTTCTGAATATGTAAGTCTGGAGCACGGTATTGAAGGAAGACAAACGTGGACCATCGGAAATCCAGTGATGAAGAAACTGGAAACGGCAGAGCCCTCCATGTGCATATTTGCAGTGCATGTTGCAGTCCAGTTTTGTCCCTGAACGGAGGAGTGGAACAAATAAATTGTTGGGAATGCTGCTCATTAGTTTTAAAATGATAATGGATTGGCAAAATGCCAAACTACAACTCCAAATGTCGCAGGATCGATTCCCAGCCGCTCCTAGGATTTTAATCTGCCACTTATCCCCTCTTTCTCCTCTGACACTGTTTGTTAATGCGAAAAATGATTAGTTACTTTGTGATTCGGGGTCTACGTTAAACTGAAGGTCCCTCGGTAAGTGGCTGGGTAAGTCAGTTCACAGATCGGAAAAAGGGAACGGCATACAAATTACACTAGTATCAACCTAGTAAAGAACTGAGTCGATGACAGTTTTACTTTAATTTAGTCATAAAGTTTTAGCTAGGAAATGCCCGCCCCATTAGCTGAACGGTCAGCGCGCTCGCATACCACTCTGGGGTCCCGGGTTCGATAACAGGCTGGGGTGGGAGATTTTCTCCCCTCATGGACTGTTTGTTTTGCTGTCCTCATCATCATTTCACTCCATTGTCGACGCGCAAGTCGCCCAATGTGGTGTCGCACTCAACAAGATTTGCACTTGGCAGACAAACTTCCCGCTTGAGAACTCTGGGCCACTGACGCCATACGATCATTTCCATTTCCAGTTAGAAGATTCCCGCACGACAATACCGTAGCACGCCACTAGGGGAGCCAAAACGAAATTCATTGATAAAGTATATTGTGCAGTAACTCGTTTCTTACATTTGACGAAGAACGACGGTGCGACAATTCATGTTGATTAGGAGGCAGTGTGCGGCAACACTGTATGATCATGTGACATAGTGGTTAGAGGGTGCAGACGCGTCCAGTGGGATCAAAAAAGTCTGAATGCCGACATACCATATGCTTCTGACGAACCACGAACCACGAATCACAATAGAAGTCGAAGCCCTGCTGCTCGAATGTATCACAATCTGTGCGACAGCGTAAAAAGAGAAAATCAGTCATGTATCAGTTTTCTAATTCCTTTACGACATTTTGAATTTGACAAAGATCGCCATCGCTAGGTTCCGCGACTGTTCGCAACCATTCAGAAACCCCGCCTAACTGCGACATTAACGCAAATATTGCAGTTGCGTCAGGCCATTCCACAAGACTTCATTAGGCGCCTAATCACAATCGATGAGTGCTGGGTGTATTACTATGGTATGTACACGAAGGAGCAAAGCAACAAGTGGAAATATGTAGATTCACCACCAACGAAGAAGGTCATCATCGAGCAAGGTGAAACTGAGTGTTTTTTGAGAGCTCCAAGGTGTGGCGCTAAAAGATAGTGCTCGTAAAAGGCAAACCGTCACAGGCGAATACACCTTAAATCTGCTGACGAGCTTACGGGAGGCTTTCAAAACGAAGAGTCGTAGGAAGCTGTCTTTTCCTCATCCCCTACCCTCTCCCCCCACCCCCCCCCCCCCCCCCGTATTCTTCAGACATGGTACCCAATGACTACTTCCTCTTTCGTCGGATGAGGAGCCATTGCATGGGAGACATTATGGCTAAGAGGTGGAATATTTTCTCAAGAGCCAAAATGCAGCCTTCCACAACTATGATCTGCAGGAGGTCGTCTGTCTTTCGGAAAAAAGCGTCATATTGAATGTTGAGCACAAAGCCTGACAAAAAAATGATGCGCCCGGGAGGGGAGGAAGAAACGAAATGAAACTTCTCGGCTGGAGAGGGTATGTGATGTTACCAGTGATCACAAAATCAAGTCAAATTTACAAAGAACGTGGCAATATGAGAGCACTTGCACCCTCTCTGTCCTGGAAGCATGCAGTGATTCGATTGGGAAGGGTTTCATAACGCCGTTGTGTCCTCTAATGAAGGTGGCTGACGCACAATTGTTGTAACAGGTGCTTTATAACCTGGATACTGGCCTTAGATGGAGTTGTCAGAGCCTGCCCCAAACGTGTTCTATCGGGCCTAGACTTGAGGATCTTGCTAGCCACGGAGGTATCTCAGCACCACGCACTCGATTCGAAAAGACTCGTACCATATGTGAACTAACACTGTCCTGTTGGAAAAGGGCACCACAATACTATCGCATGAGTGGAAACAGATGAGAATGTAGGATGTCCGTAACATACCATTAAGCTGCCAGAGTTCCCTCAATCACTACCGGTCGTAACCTGAAGAAACACGCAATCCCTCTCACCTGTCCCCCACCAAACCCCCCCCCCCCCCACGCCCCACGCGCCCGATCCCCACACACACGCACCGAGATGCTAGCGGTAACACCGCTGTGCCCCTCCAAAACATTGGAAGATTGAGGCCTCTCCCCATGTCGCCGCCATATTAGCAGACGATGGTCGTCCTGGGTGCCGGCCGGAGTGGCCGAGCGGTTCTAGGCGCTTCAGTCTGGAACCGCGCGACCGTTAAGGTCGCAGGTTCGAATCCTGCCTCGGGCATGGATGTGTATGTTGTCCTTAGGTTAGTTAGGTTTAAGTAGTTTCAAGTTCTAGGGGACTGATGACCTTAGAAGTTAAGTCCCATAGTGCTCAGAGCCATTTGAGCCATTTGAATCATCCTGGGTAGTGTAGAACTGCATACCATCGATGAACACGTCACGACGCCATTCATTAGCAGACCATGTATCCCGGACACTGTCCCACACTAAATTCAGCCTTTTGTGTTACGGTGTTAACTGCAACCTAAGCATGCGATAGTTATTCCCTAGTCCGGTTGCTGCTACCCTCAGATAGTGGTGCGGGAAGACACAGATTGATCCAAGGAGTCCATTACTTGTTCTGGGATAAGCACAGATGTGAACGAGTTACGATACGCTTGGTACACAATACGGCGCGCCTCACTTGTGGTGATCCGATAGGGACGACCCGAACCTTGGTGACGAGTATACTGCCCTCACGTTCACATAAAGTCCGGCATTGGGCCATTGTCAGATCCGAATGGCCCACAAGTCTGAATATCTGAATATTGTGCGATTCGACCTGCTGGCCAGATGAAGACACACAATGAGGCCCCTTCCAAACTCTATCAGCTGCTGATAACGCTATCTCATAGGTTTACGACGCACATCCGTGTCTATAACAGTGATCGCTCAACATCTGACACTATTCAAGTCCCTTATATAACCTACCAAGCCTGATAACAACACTAAACGCTGACAACAATAATACAGTTTGGTCGTTCTACCTGTCAATGAGAATTGTAACTCTGATCGTTAACATACTCGCCGATGGTATGCACGTGCGCGAAGTTACATTGACAGCAGACCATGGACCATGTCATCTCGATGCTCCAGTTTTTTATTGGGTGGTGTGTCGAGAGGAGGGTTAACACCATCAAAAAGTTCCATTATCACAGCTTGATTCTTTTTGAGGTGGATATTAAAACATTATGATATTAAATAAGAAACCTTTCCTCATGTTCTGCAAACTATTAGGAAGTGTTACTTAGTTAATATTATTATCATGTTCAGCCAAGCACCGACAGAAAATTCAGTTATTGTTAAAATTTTATGTTTATGCCTCACATACTCGACTGGCCATTAAAATTGATACACCAAGAAGAAATGCAGATGATAAACGGGTACTCGTTGGACAAATATATTGTACTACAACTGACATGTGATTACATTTTCACGCAATTTGGATGCATAGATCCTGAGAAATCAGTACCCAGAACAACCAGCTCTGGCCGTAATAACGTCCTTGATACGCCTGGGCATTGAGTCAAAACAGAGCTTGGATGACGTGTACAGGTACAGCTGCCCATGCAGCTTCGACACGATACCACACTTCATCAAGAGTAGTGGCGTATTTTGACGAGCCAGTTGTTCGGCCACCATTGTCCAGACGTTTTCAGTTGGTGAGAGATCTGGAGAATGTGCTGGCCAGGGCAGCAGTCGAACATTTTCTGTATCCAGAAATGCCTGTACGGGACCTGCAACGTGCGGTCGTGCATTATCCTGCTAAAATGTAAGGTTTCGCAGGCATCGAATGAAGGGTAGAGCCACGGGTCGTAACACATCTGAAATGTGACGTCCACTGTTCAAAGTACCGTCAATGCTAACAAGAGGTGACCGAGACGTGTAACCAATGGCTCCCCATACCATCACACCGGGTAATACGCCAGTATGGCGATGACGAATACACGCTTCCAATGTGCGTTCACCGCGATGTCGCCAAACACGGATGTGACCATCATGATGCTGTAAACAGAACCTGGATTCATCCGAGAAAATGACGTTTTGCCATTCGTGCACCCAGGTTTGTCGCTGAGTACACCATCGCAGGCGCTCCTGTTTGTGATGCAGCGTCAAGGGTAACCGCAGCCATGGTCTCCGAGCTGATAGTCCATGCTGCTGCAAACGTCGTCGAACTGTTCGTGCAGATGGTTGTTGTCTTGCAAACGTCCCCATCTGTTGACTCAGGGATCGAGACGTGGCTGCAAGATCCGTTACAGCCATGCGGATAAGATGTCTGTCATCTCGACTGCTACTGATACGAGGCCGTTGGGATCTAGCACGGCGTTCCGTATTACCCTCCTGAACCCACTGATTCTGCTAACAGTCATTGGATGTCGACCAACGCGAGCAGCAATGTCGCGATACTATAAACTGCAATCTTGATAGGCTACAATCCGACCTTTATCAAAGTCGGAAACGTGATGGTCGGCATTTCTCCTCCTTACACGAGGCATCACAACAACGTTTCACCAGTCAGCGTCGGTCAACTGCTGTTTGTGTATGAGAAATTGGTTGGAAACTTTCCTCATGTCAGAACGTTGTAGGTGTCGCCACCGGTCCCAACCACGTGTGAATGCTCTGAAAAGCTAATCATTTGCATATCACAGCATCTTCTTCCTGTCGGTTAAATTTCGCGTCTGTAGCATACCATCTTCGTGGTGTAACAATTTTAATGGCCAGTAGTGTAGAATGTTGGGTAATTTGCATGTGATACGAAAACATGGAGGACGACATCAATCCAGGCTGAACACTGAAGACTTTTGAAAGAATGGTGGGCGCTTTCTACGTACAGACAAGCGAACGCCAAGGGTACTACGTATATATCGCACAGGAAGTACGCAGCGCAGTAAATAATTTTGCCTGTTGTTCCGCAACGCCTGTAGGCTGTGACCCGGGACGTAGCCAGAGACAGGCACGCAGCACGAGGAGCTCCTGGTGTGGGCGGCGTCTTCAAAGAGAGCGTCAGCAGCAGCGTCAGCACGAAACGAGGCAGCGCGGCGCCACGGCCGGTTCCGACGCCCCCAGCCCCGTCAGCCGGCCGCTGCTGCGTGGCAGTGGGTGCGTGCCTTGTGGCAAGCTCCTGGACGCGCTGCCCGGTCGTGTGGAAAGTTCTGGAAGCGATGGACATCGCGTTAGTACTGTCTATCTTGACTTCCGCAAATTGTGGCGTTGCTGTTTACTAAATACATCTACACGGAGAATCTGATGACGAACGGTAAAACTTGAGAAATTCGTGGCAAAGAAAACTCATTTGTCCTTCTCAACAGATAATACAACCAGAATCGAACATTACTTATATCATAAGCGACCTGTATACAGGGTGGTCCGTTGACAGTGACCGGGCCAAATATCTCACGAAATAAGCACCAAACGAAAAAACTACAAAGACCGGAACTCGTCTAGCTTGAAGGGGGAAACCCGATGACGCTATGGTTGACCTACTAGATGGCGCTACCATAGGTCAAACGGGTATCAACTACGATTTTTAAATAGGAACCACCATTTTTATTACATATTCGTGTAGTACGTAAAGAAATATGAATGTTTTAGTTGGACCACTTTTTTCGCTTTCTGATAGATGGCACTGTAATACTCACAAAAGTATAAGTAGCTGGTATCACGTAACATTCCGCCAGTGCGGACGGTATTTGCTTCGTGATACATTACCCGTGTTAAAATGGACCGTTTACCAATTGCGGAAAAGGTCGATATCGTGTTGATGTATGGCTATTGTATTCAAAATGCCCAAAGGGCGTGTGCTATGTATGCTGCTCGGTATCCTGGACGGCATCATCCAAGATGATGCCCAAGTAGGTGTTTTAGCTGCTGTCGCGGCTAATCCGCACATCAGTAGCAGACAAACTGCTCGAGAATCGGGAATCTCAAAAACGTCGGTGTTGAGAATATTACATCAACATCGACTGCATCCGTACCATATTTCTATGCACCAGGAACTGCATGGCGACGACTTTGAACGTCGTGTACAATTCTGCCACTGGGCACGAGAGAAATTACAGGACGATGACAGATTTTTTGCACGCGGTCTATTTAGCGCCGTAGCGTCATTCACCAACTGCGGTAACGCAAACCGGCATAATATGCACTACTGGGCAACGGAAAATCCACGATATCTGCGACAAGTGGAACATCAGCGACCTTGGGGATTAATGTATGGTGGGGCATTAATGGATAATTGGCCCCATTTTATCGATGGCAATCTAAATGGTGCAACGTATGCTGATTTTCTACGTAATGTTCTACCTATGTTACTACAAGCTGTTCCACTGCATGACAGAATGGTGATGTACTTCCGACATGATGGATGTCCGGCACATAGCTCGCGTGCGGTTGAAGCGGTATTGAATAGCATATTTCGTGACAGGTGGATTGGTCGTCGAAGCACCATACCATGGCCCGCACGTTCACCGGATCTGACGTCCCCGGATTTCTTTCTGTGGGGAGAAATGGTTCAAATGGCTCTGAGCACTATGGGACTCAACTACTGTGGTCATAAGTCCCTTAGAACTTAGAACTACTTAAACCTAACTAACCTAAGGACATCACACACATCCATGCCCGAGGCAGGATTCGAACCTGCGACCGTAGCGGTCGTGTGGTTCCAGACTGTAGCGCCTTTAACCGCTCGGCCACTCCGGCCGGCCTCTGTGGGGAAAGTAGAAGGATATTTGCTATCGTGATCCACCGACAACGCCTGACAACATGTATCAGCGCATTGTCACTGCATGTGTGAACCACTCGCTGTTGAGAGGAATGTCGTTACACGTATTGCCAAATGCACTGAGGTTGAAGGACATCATTTTGAGCATTTATTGCATTAATGTGGTATTTACAGGTAATCATGCTGTAACAGCATGCGTTCTCAGAAATGACAAGTTCACAAACGTACATGTATCACATTGGAACAATCGAAATAAAATGTTCAAACGAACCTACGTTCTGTATTTTAATTTAAAAAACCTACATGTTACCAACTGTTTGTCTAAACTTGTGAGCCATGTGTTTGTGACTATTACAGCGCCATCTATCACAAAGCGAAAAAAGTGGTCCAATTAAAACATTCGTATTTCTTTACGTACTACACGAATATGTAATAAAAACTGGGGGCTCCTATTTAAAAAAAAAAAACGCAGTTGATATCCGTTTGACCTATGGCAGTGCCATCTAGCGGGCCAACCATAGCGCCATCTGGTTTCCCCCCTTCAAACTAGACAAGTTTCGTTGTTTGTAGTTTTTTCGTTTGACGCTTATTTCGTGAGATATTTGGCCCGGTCACGATCAATGGACCACCCTGTACAGAGGTATACGTACCTAACATAGCAAGTAACGTCGGTAGCTCCCTTAGATTATTCGTCGCCAACGATGTTGCTTATAAAGGGTTAGTCCCTTAAGAAAGTTGTATCAAATTGGGAGCTGGATTATAGGAAGTCAACATTTGCAGAAAACACTGTCAGCAGAGTCTCAATTTCAAAAAAATTTAACATTAGGTTGATGCATAAATTCGTAGCGTTTTTGCTTTGCACGTTGGTGCTGTCTGAGTTTTCATATTGTCATTTTGTCATTTGTAGATAGTGAGTGAACTTGTGGACGCTAGAAACTGGAATGTCAAGTGGAGAAATCGTACCATTCCTGACACATTCTTCTGGTTGAGTGCAATAGAGGGATGACAGCGGCGCAGGCAGCCTGAAGCATTTGAGCTATGTATGAGGATAAAGCCACTGGATAGATCACAGCAAGAAAATGGTTTTCTCATTTTAAGAAGGATCGTTTTGACATTAGTGACTTTCCTCGTTCGGGTAGACCTTTGAGGTTTAGTGAAGATCGTTTAAATGTATTAATCTGCAATGATCCACGTCAGTGAACAACAACGAGCATTCCTATTCTGTATCGTTACTGGTGACGGTAAATGATGTCTTTACGCTAACCCCGAGGTGTACTCGCCACTGCTGACATTTATTGTCAACAGTTGAGACGTCTTGCAGATGCAGCCCAAGAACAGCAACCAAAAAGATAGCGTGAATACTCCACGATATCGCCTGCCCACGTTCTGCTAGACCGACAAGAAAAACTGTGCAAGCGCTGATTTTGCAACCTCAGATTTTTCACCTTTCCCGCTCTTTATTGAACAACCTTCAAAAAATTCCTTTGCGGATGAAAATGAGCTCCGACATGGCTCGACGAATTCTATGCGCCAATATGACAGTCGTGGAATCGAAACGTTACGCTCCGTTGGCAAGCTGTTATAAATATGAAGGTGAATATATTATTGGCTCTGAGCACTATGCGAGTTAACTTCTGAGGTCATCAGTCGCCTAGAACTTAGAACTAATTAAACTTAACTAACCCAAGGACATCACACACATCCACGCCCGAGGCAGGATTCGAACCTGCGACCGCAGCGGTCGCTCGGTTCCAGACTGCAGCGCCTAGAACCGCACGGCCACTCCGGCCGGCGAATATATTATTGATGACTAAAGTTTCTGTTATATGTATCTGTTGGGTTTATCAAACTTATGAAAAGGGTAGTAGCTGAGTTTTGCTATTTGGACAGAAAAATAGCTGACGATGGCCAAAGTAGGGAAGATATAACGTGTAGATTGACAGTAGTAATAAATGCAATTATCTGCAGTATACCATTGCATGGAAGCGAAACGTGAACAATAGGCAATTCAGAATGAAGAATAAAGAAACTTTTGAAATGTGGTGCTCTGGAAGAATGCTGAAGATTATATGGTTCAAATGGCTCTGAACACTATGGGAATTAACTTCTGAAGTCATCAGTCCCCTAGAACTTAGAACTACTTAAACCTAACTAACCTAAGTACGTCACACACATCCATGCCTGAGGCAGGATTCGAACCTGCGACCGTAGCGGTCGCGCGGTTCCAGACTGTAGCGCCTAGAACCGCTTGGCGAAGATTATATGGATAGATCGAATAAAAAACGATGAGATATTGAATCGAACTGAACAAGAAAGAAATTTATGGCCCATATTGTCTAAAAGAATGGATAGTTTGTTAGGACACTTCCTGACGCACCAAGAAATATCAATTTCGTAACGCAAGGACGTGTAGGGAACAAAAATTGTGGAGGGGGAAGAAGGGTTGACTACTGTAAGCGGGTTCAAATGGATGTTGGTTGTGAAATTTACACGGAGATGAAGAGACTTGCACAGGATAGACTAGCATGGGGAGATGAATCAAACCAGTCTTCGGGCTGAAGACCGCAGCAACATGAAGCTTCTATTTGAGTGAACTATGTGGTGTCAAACACTAGAGTCATTTGCAAAGGCCAGGATCCTAATGTGATAACGGAAGCTTTATATGATGTAAAATAATATGATATTTCAAACATACGCTCAGATGAAGCTGTACTAAGGCAGTCACTATTTCTTGCACAAGCACATATTGAATATTGTTTGTCTAACTGGCGGTCCCACGAAATAACAGCGTTCACAGCGTAGAAAGTAGTTTATAAAAAGAATCCTATTATTCGTGGCTTACTGGGTTAGTGAAGGAGCAGACTCTAACAGCAAAAAGCTCGGTGGTATGTCACTACAAATAATGCCGAGGAACTGTCAGTGAGGTTCAATGGCAAAATATAACTTTTCCAATGAAAACACGTAATCTTGTAAATATAGACCGCCCAGTAACAATCTAAGCTCCAGAGTAATTCAACGGATGCTGTGAGTGAAACATATGAAGAGGTAAGAATTCTCACGTCTCCTAAAGCTCTCTGAAACTGAAAATTTGTTATTTGAAGGTAAAAGGAAATTATAAATATCTCCAGAAGGACTAGAATTTTATTTACAAGCAAGGGTGATGGTATTAAGCTCATCTCAGCATCGCTGTTTATTATTTAGCTAGTTTACTGCATCCTAGTTGACTCATAGTGTTTCCAGTGACATTATTGGAAATAACATTAAACAATCTTCTCCGTGGAAGAAACTTTATGTCTCCACCACTGCTGGAAAGTAAATTTTGTTGCAATTTGAATAGTAACATGTAAGTTTGTTAACACCAGAGAATGACAATAGCAGAAACAGGTCGGACCAGAATGCCCGCTGAAACCTCCATGGAATCAACAAGGTAAAACTTGGGGCCATGACGTGGTGAAATGTTCACTCTCGAATTTCTCATGCAACGAAGTAGTTAGACGGAGCTGCATACAACTTATGTACGTAATTACTAAAGAGATATTAGACTATCTTTATGTGACAACACTGTTTATGGAAACAGAAATCGCGACGAAAAATTCAAGTAAACACACAACTATAAAAACGACTTGAAACCAACTTTCGAAGCACGACAAAAATACCGTATAAAGCAGTTGGATAGAATATGCTGTAGATTAAATTAACAAAAATAAGAAACATGTGAAATGAATCGTTGGTGAGCTTTTCATTTAATTACTTGATGCTAAAATTCATAATTTTTCCACGCGATAAAATTACTTGGTTAAACCAAAGAGACTACCTACTGTCCTCAGATTATCATTTAGCCCTGCAAATGTATAACAAACAGAAGAAGATCTGCGAGTTTGATCACATGAGCACTGATATGAGCTATTACTGTCTATCACACTGTCTTTTTAAAGAACCTGGAAATCACTGGTCGCAAGTGAAACATTTAGTTGACTACGTTATCTCTTTCACTCGTTTTATAAAGTGGCTTTGCCTACGAGTATTGCAATCCATCTGGAAACTGATCGCTTCACACACAAACGTTCAGCGAGTGGCGCTGTGCAGAAACAATGAATGTGTCGCTTAATATTTTGTAGTAACGCTTGCGGTAATATTTCTCTGTGACTGTCATATGTTGATGCGCTTCATGTTTCTCCCTACATGATATCATAATGTGATTACTTCTCCAAATTGGCTGCTCATTGGTCGCGCTTTTCTGTTTGAAATTCTTTAACCGGAGATAACTCATCAAAGAAAGTGATGAATATTTGGAGAAATAAATTGTATTCGTCACTCAGTTACTGCAGGCTTTCGATGAGTTTCCTCTTCAGTATTGGCTCCAAATGTATTCAATGCTGGTGAACTCATCTCTCTAAATCTTTTGTTTAGCACTTAGGGATATTTTCCGTTACTAATCCCATTTAGTGTTAATATTGTGCATTATGATATTACAGGCCATTAATAACTCTTCTCATCTCGCAGGGTGCCTCTCTACCAGAAAAAAATCTGTGAAGATACTATCTATGACTATGTTACTATTACCCTCTACAATAGTAGGTACGAAAATTGTCTGCATCATATTATAGGACTAAATTAGAAGAATAAGAATTCTGTGTCCTGGAGATTCATTGAAGAAGTTAATCCTGGTATCTCGACAAACCATTAACTTGATCACTTTCTTAACAGCTAAGCTTAGCACAATATGAGGAGTGAAGAGCAAAATTTTCTAATCTGAAACAAGAAGATAGGCAAAGGACAACATTTATGAGCTTTTTTCCTTAGGAATACACCACTACTTTCGAATTAAACATCACTTTTCAGTACATTGTCACTCGTACATCTGCGAAGAACTCTCCGCTCTGAAATTAAATTAGACATATCCCGCTATCCTCACTATCATTATCTATGAATGATTCTTTGATGCAAAAATTACACTAGAGTAAAAATCTGTGAGCAGTCCATACACTGTACCGATCATATTATGTTGTAAAGAAGCTCACTGAGCATTCTAATCATGATTATAGCTGAACTAATTGTCACCATTAAGTGAACTTTACGTTAGCAAAGAAGTATCTTAACTGATCTCATCTTAAAGAGAAGTCTCACGTTTCTACAAGACATCACAATTTGGCCTTGAGTGAGCCCAGATACACTCACTATATCACTTATAAGTTTAACAAGCCCCGTCATCCCAGTCTTATTCAGATGAAGATCTTTTCTAATTTAACCAGAACTACGGTTACTCACAACAAATCCCGTCGAAATGTTTGCCTCGTCAGCTGCCATCAACGTCCTCTAATATGCCTTTCTAATCCACTCTGAAGCTCTGTAGATAACAACTGGATCGTGGCCTGGTTAACAGCTTTAGGAAGTGGAGCGAATCCTGGCAGCACCCTTGATTAATACGAGAACGTATTTTTTCGCGCCTGTTGTCAGTGCTGTTAAAACTTCTTGACTTTTGGTTTCGCGTCATACTGTCTAGTTTTCAGAATCGACTTTTCGGCCATCTTGTCGAAGCTTTCTTCTGAGAAATGGCTGCACACTTCAATACTGAGTGGGATACCTCCTGAATCACTGGACCCAGAAGGCCGGCTAAACCTATTGTTTGCTTCTAAAATGAAACTGCAGTACTGAGTACCTTTCCAAATGGCCTTTCTGCAAGCTGACAGGTGAAAAGAGTCGTCTCATAATATGCCTTAAAACATTTAAGGAAGTCACGAAAATCCTAAATCTCAATCTAAATTAGCTAAAACTGATTTTCAGGACGCGGATTTATCATTCCTTCCGAATACGAATTAACTATATCATTTACTGCGGCGTCTTCTTCGGTAATTTGCAGGAATCTACACCAGAGAATGCGCTTCATCTGTTAAGCCATATAGAGCTGAGTTTGAGAGATTCTGACAGGCTCCAGTTACGACAGCTAACATATTTTTGTGAAAGTCTTGCAAATTACCTTGCAACAGGGCTTTTTCTGCTCACTCGTAACTTACTCAGCCTTTACCTTTCGGTTTTTGATTTATCCTCTGCTTGTTGTATTACTATTGTGCTTATTATAAAAAGTTTCTCACAAAATGAAACTTCTAAAAAGCGTTACACAATTTTTGCCGCGCCACTCACGATGGTTCTTTCAGACGTGCATTTTCTTGTAGATTATTGTACGAATGCGTGCCCTCGCGGCGATATCCACTAATAAAATATACTTGGGTTTCAAGTCGCGTCAAGTGGTTATCTGCACACGAGCTTTCGGCAGGAATCACCTCTTTGCAAAAACAGACATAATGTCTTATGGGATAACAGCAATCAGTGATTTTATAATGCTACTTAAAATCCGTCTTGATTGCAATTTTTTTATTCATATGACCGGTTTCGGTTCATTCAGAACCATCTTCAGATCTGTAAAAATAATGATACTAATTTACTATTTCACGGAAGCAAATCTTTTTCATCCTATCTAATCAACATCAAATGTACCAGAACGTACCTGATATTTCAGTTACAGGAGGAACCCGTCCAAATCCAGCAACTTTCACATGCTACGTCACATAAAATTGGTTGGCAGAGTGCACGTTATTTATATCAGTTATAACACTATTACCGACAGGTGGCGTCTGGTACATTTGTTACATTCCATTTGCACATACTGTATTCAGTAGATCTTTTTTATATTAAAAATACTTAATTAAAATACGTAGATGTCAAGGTTAAAATCTGTACTTGTCAGAATTAAAAAACAGTAAAATTATCATTTTTATACGATCTAAAAACATAGGGCGATTTATATATTTGTGGTGCTGGTGTGAACTTGTTTTCCTCTACGGTCAGCTTCCGTGGTTTCCGCCATTTCGGTGTTGTGCCGCGGTCCGCTCAGTCGTCTGATGTCCATGGCAGCGGGCTAGAGGGCCGCACAGGAGGGCCCCGTCAACGACGCCAGGCGCTGCACGCGTCTTCCGGCTTCTCCACCGCGCACCATCTCTCATCCCTCGGCCTGGATCTCCACACGCAACAGTTGTCATCTTAGTAGGTCGTCATCAATGCTCAAATAGGCGTTATGATTGAATTCACTTTGCTCGTTGAGGATTAAATCCGGATCTTTATTTTTGTGGGTGTATATTTCAATTTCTTCCAAAATGTTAAGAAACCGTCCCTTATGAGCTCTATGCAGGATGTCTAAATTGTGTTTAATGTTCGTGACTGAGTGCTTTGTCGCAGCCATATGCGCCCCAAAAACTGTTTTGTTTTGAGAGTAGGTGTGCTCCCTGAATCTGGTTTCAAAGTTCCTACCAGTGTGCCCCATATATTGTTTACAGCAGTCATTACATTTGATCTTATATACACCTGAATCCTGAAATTTATTCCTACTATTACGTATTCTATGCCGGAGCTTCAATTTTATCGTGCTATTTGATCGGAACCCTATTTTAACGTCGGATTTACGAAAGCATCTTTCAATTTTATCTGTAATTCTTCCATTGTAGGTGAGAGCTACATATTTTTTCTTGTTGTTCCTCTTAACTGCTACTTGACTTCCTTCTATTTGTTCCATTTACCTCTTCTTTATCTTCCTATAAATATTCATCACCTGCTTGCACGTGTATCCGTCCGCTACGGCCACTTGTTTTAAAATATTTAACTCATTTTCTACTTCCTGTTGGCTTAGTGGCAATCGTAGTAACATGTATACCATCGAAGTAAAATATGCCCATTTGTATCGCGGTGGGTGACAAGAGCGCTCATTGATAACTAGATCTGTACGCGTAGGTTTTCTGAATATGCTACATTCATGCTTCCCATCTTTCTTTATTAGTGGTTTAAATCTAAGTAAATCTGAATTTAGCATATTCAGAAAACCTACGTGTACAGATCTAGTTATCAATGAGCGCTCTTGTCACCCACCGCGATACAAATGGGCATATTTTACTTCGATGGTATACATGCTACTAAGATTGCCACTAAGCCAACAGGAAGTAGAAAAGGAGTTAAGTATTTTAAAACAAGTGGCCGTAGCGAACGGATATACGTGTAAGCAGGTGATGAATATTTATAGGAAGATAAAGAATAGGCAAATGGAACAAACAGAAGGAAGTCAAGTAGCAGTTCAGAGGAACAACAAGAAAAAATATGTAGCTCTCACCTACAATGGAAGAATTACAGATAAAATTGAAAGATGCTTTCGTAAATCCGACGTTAAAATAGGGTTCCGATCAAATAGCACGATAAAATTGAAGCTCCGGCATAGAATATGTAATAGTAGGAATAAATTTCAGGATTCAGGTGTATATAAGATCAAATGTGATGACTGCTGTAAACAATATATGGGGCACACTGGTAGGGACTTTGAAACCAGATTCAGGGAGCACACCTACTCTCAAAACAAAACAGCTTTTGGGGCGCATATGGCTGCGACAAAGCACTCAGTCACGAACATTAAACACAATTTAGACATCCTGCATAGAGCTCATAAGGGACGGTTTCTTAACATTTTGGAAGAAATTGAAATATACACCCACAAAAATAAAGATCCGGATTTAATCCTCAACGAGCAAAGTGAATTCAGTCATAACGCCTATTTTAGCATTGATGACGACCTACTAAGATGACAACTGTTGCGTGTGGAGATCCAGGCCGAGGGATGAGAGATGGTGCGCGGTGGAGAAGCCGGAAGACGCGTGCAGCGCCTGGCGTCGTTGACGGGGCCCTCCTGTGCGGCCCTCTTGCCCGCTGCCATGGACATCAGACGACTGAGCGGACCGCGGCACAACACCGAAATGACGGGAACCACGGAAGCAGACCGTAGAGGAAAACAAGTTCACACCAGCACCACAAATATATAAATCGCCCTATGTTTTTAGATCGTATAAAAATGATAATTTTACTGTTTTTTAATTCTGACAAGTACAGATTTTAACCTTGACATCTACGTATTTTAATTAAGTATTTTTAATATAAAAAAGATCTACTGAATACAGTATGTGCAAATGGAATGTAACAAATGTACCAGACGCCACCTGTCGGTAATAGTGTTATAACTGATATAAATAACGTGCACTCTGCCAACCAATTTTATGTGACGTAGCATGTGAAAGTTGCTGGATTTGGACGGGTTCCTCCTGTAACTGAAATATCAGGTACGTTCTGGTACATTTGATGTTGATTAGCTAGGATGAAAAAGATTTGCTTCCGTGAAATAGTAAATTAGTATCATTATTTTTACAGATCTGAAGATGGTTCTGAATGAACCGAAACCGGTCATATGAATAAAAAATTTGCAATCAAGACGGATTTTAAGTAACATTATAAGGAATCTCCTCTGCCATTACCAAGTATTTGACTGTCTTGTGAATGCCGCTATAGCCGCGCCGCCGCTAGTGATGTCACTGGTGCCCTGTCCCGCACCATATATGACAATGTTTCGGTGGCGCGACCACCGCGCCCGTTTTAACTCCCAATCACAGGATCCCAGGCCCAACTCGTTTGCAATCCACCGTCTTTATTGAGGGTGTTCTCCGATATTTTGATCACTGTTGCTTCATGTCTTACGCTATCCCAGAAGCTGTTGGTCCGTTTGATAAAATAAGTGCCCGTATCTCGTGGTCGTGCGGTAGCGTTCTCGCTTCCCACTCCCGGGTTCCCGGGTTCGATTCCCGGCGGGGTCAGGGATTTTCACTGCCTCGTGATGGCTGGGTGTTGTGTGATGTCCTTAGGTTAGTAAGGTTTAAGCAGCTCTAAGTTCTAGGGGACTGATGACCATAGATGTTAAGTCCCATAGTGCTCAGAGCCATTTGAACCATTTTTTTGATAAGATAAGTATCTTCGAATGCAACTGAAGTCAACCTCTTTATGAAGTATTCTGAGGACATCACCTTGGACATGGCTTCTGCAAAGCCTAGTTGTTTTTATCGCTGTCTGAGAGAGTCCCTTTAGTCAGCCATAGTGTCAGTAGTGTCAGTGTCGTCGTAACTGCCGTCTGTGTCACGTCTGCTGTGCAGCGAGCTACGTTAATTTAAGTACTAACTGTATTTTTCTTACTTGTCACTTCTTCTTCCGCGTGTTTTTGCTTTTAGGAAGCTTTAATTGTCGAGTGCTAGTAATAGTGCTCCATAGATTTCGCGTTTGTTTTGAATACAGTCAGAGAGAGTCCCTTTGGTCAGCCACAGTGCCAGTAGTGCTAGTGTTGGTTTTGAATACAGTCCAGAGACAGGTAGTGCTATTTTCATTGTTTTCTACAAGAAGTGTCTAGTAACCACAGTTAAGTCAACTATCAGCCGCCTTTAGTGAATTAGCACTCTCCCGGCAGGGTCAGGGATTTTCTCTGCCTCGTGATGACTGGGTGTTGTGTGCTGTCCTTAGGTTAGTTAGGTTTAAGTAGTTCTAAGTTCTCGGGGACTGATGACCATAGCTGTTAAGTCCCATAGTGCTCAGAGCCATTTTTGAATTAGCACTCTAGTTAAAAATTGATTAACTCTCTACAGTAAACTGATTTCTTAGGATGGATAGGATGTGTGACTGCTGTGTACGGACGCAGGAGGAGCTGGCCACTGTTCGCGAACAGCTGAACGTGTTGATGGCCGCGGTCAGCCGTCTTCAGGCTGCTGCCTCGGAGTGTAGCGGCAGTGGGGAGTCTGGTGCGTCGCATGGTACACACCGGGTGTTACATGCTTCACCCACTGTCCCTGCTGTCGAGACGTCTTCGCGGGTACCGGGCGCGGTTGGGCCACCCTCTCCCCAAGGGAGAGCAGCGGCGGCGTTTGCGGCGCACGAGGCGGAGGCTCAATGTGGAGGTTGGCCGTGTGGCATCGCCCGCTCTGCCTGTGAGTGGACATGTGGCCGCACCTTCAGCTAGCGGGCACACGGGGGGAGGGGTTTATTAGTGATTGGGTGCTCCAACGTTAGGCGGGTAATGGATCCCATCAGGGAAATAGTGGAAAGGTCGGGGAAGAAGGCCAGTGTTCACTCTGTCTGCTTGCCGGGGGCTCTCATCCGAGATGTGGAGGAGGCCCTGCCGGCGGCGATAGAGAGCACTGGGTGCACCCGACTGCAAATTGTTGCTCATGTCGGCACCAATGCCTCCTCCCGTCTGGGTTCAGAGGTCATCCTCAGTTCGTACAGGCGGTTGGCGGAGTTGGTGAAGGCGGAAAGCCTCGCTCGAGGGGTGGAATCTGAGTTAACTATTTGTAGTATCGTTCCCAGAACCGATCGCGGTCCTCTGGTTTGGAGCCGAGTGGAAGGCTTAAACCAGAGGCTCAGACGATTCTGCGGAGATCTGGCGTGAAAATTTCTCGACCTTCCCTATCGGGTGGAGAAATGTAGGGTCCCCCTGAATAGGTCAGGCGTGCACTACACGCAGGAAGCGGCTACAAGGGTAGCGGAGTACGTGTGGAGTGTACATGTGGGTTTTTTAGGTTAGAGAATTCCCTCCCTAGGCCCAACACGACGACTCCTGAGACGGGGTAAGGTAGGAGTAGGCAAAATGCAACAGGGAATAACAATATTAATCTGCTAATAGTAAACTGCAGGAGCGTCTATAGAAAGGTCCCAGAACTGCTCTCATTAATAAACGGTCACAATACCCACATAGTACTAGGGACAGAAAGTTGGTTGAAACCAGATGTAAACAGTAATGAAATTCTAAACTCAGATTGGAATGTATATCGCAGAGACAGGCTGGACAGTGAAGGAGGAGGCGTGTTTATAGCGATAAAAAGTGCAATAATAGCGAAGGAAATTGACGGAGATCCGAAATGTGAAATAATTTGGGTGAAGGGCACGGTTAAAGCAGGCTCAGACATGGTAATTGGATGTCTCTATAGGCCCCCTGGCTCAGCAGCTGTTGTGGCTGAAGCACCTGAAGGATAATTTGGAAAATATTTCGAGTAGATTTCCCCACCATGTTATAGTTCTGGGTGGAGATTTTAATTTGCCGGATATAGACTGGGAGACTCAAACGTTCATAACGGGTGGAAAGGACAAAGAACCCAGTGAAATTTTTTTAAGTGCTTTATCTGAAAACTACCTTGAGCAGTTAAACAGAGGACCGACTCCTGGCGATAACGTATTAGAACTTCTGGTGACAAAGAGCCCCGAACTATTTGAAACAGTTAACGCAGAACAGGGAATCAGCGATCATGAAGCGGTTACTGCATCGATGATTTCAGCCGTAAATAGAAATATTAAAAATGGTAGGAAGATTTTTCTGTTTAGCAAAAGTGACAAAAAGCAGATTTCAGAGTACCTGATGGCTCAACACAAAAGTTTTGTCTCAACTACAGATAGTGTTGAGGATCAGTGGACAAAGTTCAAAACCATCGTACAATATGTGTTAGATGAGTATGTGCCAAGCAAGATCGTAAGAGATCGAAAAGAGCCACCGTGGTACAACAACCGAGTTAGAAAACTGCTGCGGAAGCAAAGGGAACTTCACAGCAAACATAAACATAAACATAGCCAAAGCCTTGCAGACAAACAAAAATTACGCGAAGCGAAATGTAGTATGAGGAGGGCTATGCGAGAGGCGTTCAATGAATTCGAAAGTAAAGTTCTACGTACTGACTTGGCAGAAAAACCTAAGAAATTTTGGTCTTATGTCAAAGCGGTAGGTTGATCAAAACAAAATGTCCAGACACTCTGTGACCAAAATGGTACTGAAACAGAGGATGACAGACTAAAGATCGAAATACTAAATGTCTTTTTCCAAAGCTGTTTCACAGAGGAAGACTGCACTGTAGTTCCCTCTCTAGATTGTCGCACAGATGACAAAATGGTAGATATCGAAATAGACGACAGAGGGATAGAGAAACAATTAAAATCGCTCAAAAGAAGAAAGCCCGCTGGACCTGATGGGATACCAGTTCGATTTTACACAGAGTACGCGAAGGAACTTGTCCCCTTCTTGCAGCGGTGTACCGTAGGTCTCTAGAAGAGAGTAGCGTTCCAAAGGATTGGAAAATGGCACTGGTCATCCCCGTTTCCAAGAAGGGACATCGAACAGATGTTCAGAACTATAGATCTATATATCTAACGTCGATCTGTTGTAGAATTTTGGAACACGTATTATGTTCGAGTATAATGACTTTTGTGGAGACTAGAAATCTACTCAGTAGGAATCAGCATGGGTTTCGAAAAAGACGATCGAGCGAAACCCAGCTCGCGCTATTCGTCCACGAGACTCAGAGGGCCATAGACACGGGTTCCCAGGTAGATGCCGTGTTTCTTGACTTCCGGAAGACGTTCGATACAGTTCCCCACAGTCGTTTAATGAACAAAGTAAGAGCATATGGACTATCAGACCAATTGTGTGATTGGATTGATAAGCTCCTAGGTAACAGAACGCAGCATGTCATTCTCGATGGATAGAAGTCTTCCGAAGTAAGAGTGATTTCAGGTGTGCCGCAGGGGAGTGTCGTAGGACCGTTGCTATTCACAATTCACATAAATGACCCAGTGGATGACATCGAAAGTTCACTGAGGCTTTTTGCGGATGATGCTGTGGTATATCGAGAGGTTGTAACAATGGAAATTGTACTGAAATGCAGGAGGATCTACAGCGAATTGACGCATGGTGCAGGGAATGGCAATTGAATCTCAATGTAGACGAGTGTAATGTGCTGCGAATACATAGAAAGAAAGATCCCTTATCATTTATCTACAATATAGCAGGTCAGCAACTGGAAGCAGTTAATTCCATAAATTATCTGGGAGTACGCATTAGGAGTGATTTAAAATGGATTGACCATATAAAGTTGAACGTCGGTAAAGCACATGCCAGACTGAGGTTCATTGGAAGAATCCTAAGGAAATGCAATCCGAAAACAAAGGAAGTAGGTTACAGTACGCTTGTTCGCCCACTGCTTGAATACTGCTCAGCAGTGTGGGATCCGTATCAGATAGGGTTGATAGAAGAGATAGAGAAGATCCAACGGAGAGCAGCGCGCTTCGTTACAGGATCATGTAGTAATCGCGAAAGCGTTACGGAGATGATAGATAAACTTCAGTGGAAGACTCTGCAGGAGAGACGCTCAGTAGCTCGGTACGGGCTTTTGTTGAAGTTTCGAGAACATACCTTCACCGAGGAGTCAAGCAGTATATTCCTCCCTCCTACGTATATCTCGCGAAGAGACCATGAGGATAAAATCAGAGAAATTAGAGCCCACACATAGGCATACCGACAATCCTTATTTCCACGAACAATACGAGACTGGTATAGAAAGGAGAACCGATAGAGGTACTCAAGGTACCCTCCGCCACCAACCGTCAGGTGGCTTGCGGAGTATGGATGTAGATGTAGATGTAGATATGTCGACGATACCTTCGTCATATGATCTCATGGACATGAAAAGCCTGAAAAGTTACTGGAGCTCACCACTACCAACCACGAACACAAAGTTCACGATGGGAGTAGAGAAGGACGGTTCCTTGCTGTTCCTGGATGTCCTTCTCCGCCATAAATCCGATGGGTGTCTCGATCAGAGCGTTTATCACAAACCCTTCCACAAGGATAGGTATCTGCACGCCTCCCACTACCATCACACCACCATCACCCATCACAGAAACGGTCTATTCTGAGGACCTTTGTACATATAGCTGAAACCGTCTCAGGCGCCGAAAACCTGCCGGGGGAACTGACCTACGTAAAGCTTTCAAGGTAAATGGTTACAAAAACAAACAAATTTCTGAAGCAGTTTCATCTAACGCGTGAAAGGAGAATGGTTCCGAAGAGCACACAAAAGAGATCACGTTATTAAAACATACAGTCTTCCGGCACCGAGCAAGAATCCGGCTACTAATGAAGCTTGTAAAAGAACATCTGGAATATACTAGATACCGGGAGGGCGTCGGCAGTTTTATGTCGGTCCGATTGTCCGCACTATCGAACACAGTCGCACAGAACATGAAAGGTGTTTCCGCCGGCGCTACCCCAAAACATCAGGGAATTGGGAAGTTGATTGGGAAGTTGAAGGGGGCGCGGCGGTCGCGCCACCAAAACGTTGCCATATGGTGCGGGGCTGAGCAACAGTGACATCAGTGGTGGAGGCGCGGCAATATAAGCTGGGCAGTATGATTCACACGACAGTCAGTCACTTCACAGTGGCAGAGGAGAGCTCTGCCGAAAGCTCGTGGGCAGTTAACCACTTGGCGCGGCTTGAAACACGAGAATACTTTATTAACTGTAGATCATTGTTTGTGCTGTGTCATACGAACAAGACAGAACCAGGGAAAAAGCACCACAGGCGCGAGGATGCGAGCTGATGCCAGTGCCATAGAGACTCGCCACTTGCCCCAGTTCCAGCAGAGCCAAGGGCTGCGCTGAGGATTAAGATATCGACCTCGTCTCGGCCAATTGCCGGCCGAGTATAATCCGCCAATGACCGGGCAACAACGGACAAAGTCTACTCGGAAAATGGAAGAGCAGCTCTCGTCCTCTTGGTTATAGATCATCATCCAGGACTGACTTAGAAAGGGAACGTCGTTTAGTGAAGTTTTAAAAGTGAACAGACAGTGCCTTTGCTATGTACTGGAAAGTCTACCTACCATTATTTACACTTAGCCATTGAGGATCCTTTCCATATTGTATTACAACCGGTGTTGCATCATTCAAGTCACAAAGCTAATAAAACTTTTAAGCCACCATTTGTGTGACTTTGTTACTAATTTGTTGGAGTGTTGTAGAACCTTCGTTCTTCTATCCTCTTACCTGACCCCGGGGCATAGCTGTGTAATAGTTGCAGTGAAAAATTGTCTCAGTGGTGTACTGCACCAGAATCCGTTTCACGAACCCTCAAACTCGGCCTCCACAGAACTGGTGACGAGGGTTTACAAATGTTTGCCTCCTAAAATCGTATCTAATGGCCGAAAAAAGTTCAGCAGCGTTATATCGATGCATCCAAATGGACACAGATGTCCAGTTCCTGAATGTGATGTGCAGTTTTCTACAGAGACACATCAAATAACAGTAGCTCCGTGGCAAATTCTTTTCGTAGCAAGATTATTTAGAACCTGTTCTGATTAAATACATAAAAATAGTTTTGTTACTTCTTCATTTTTGAGGTATCCTTTCACAAGCATTCAGCTTCACACATGTCGTTTGGTGATATCAGAAGCATTAGACTTACATAGCTAATGACCAATCAGAGCCGCTTAGCGCTGACTTTTTATATGTACTTCATCCATCCGTGTATCTATTAGTTGCTGAAATTTTATGATATTACAGTTTGTAATTCCAGTATTAATATAAGTCACCAGTACCTTAATGCGGTGAAAATTTCCTCTAGCTCTCTAGTCATAGTGACAGGTTGTGCTAATTGTCATTTTGTGACAACTTTGATGTATACGGTCTCTTTTTATGGAAATATCGCACTTTTCTGTCTCAGTAGATTATCGACTGAAGACGTCTCCCGCATTCGGAGATGAAACGTTACGAGACAGTTTTATACATCGATCGCGGCCTGTCAGTCCCGACTTTTCAAGTGAAGTCAGTACCCGCTGTGAAAGCCTACATTGTATAACTGGAATTACTACTCAGATTTTTTTTAATTCAAAACAACACTTCTCCTGTACAACATTGCGTCTTGAGACGAAACAATCGCTGTATCATTGCAAGAGGTACAGAAGGGAGTGAGTTTCCGGAACTTACTCCAGTTCCCTACTATCAGCGCCACGTCATCATAACGCGTCTGTCCTTAACATACAAAGGACTGCACCATAATCGAAAAATGAAATTAAAAATTAAAATAACTTTTCCAAACTTCGTCAGTGTATGCTTCACTATAGTAATGTTAACATTGTAAGGTCTCAGAACGATCAAATGAATGTTAGGCAAAAACACAATATTGAAAAAAGTAAGTGGCACTGAATAATAAGATTACAAAGCTAAAAATCGTTGAGAATATGGGAATGAATGTCACAATTAAAAGCTACGAGTCTCAACCCCGCCAGAGCAATATTTTAGTCAAAATCGGCATTTTTATGAAAAATTGAAGATGCTAAACATTAGAGTCAGAAATATGAAAACTCGTATGTAATCTCAATTACATGTAAAAACCTTGCATCTATGCCACCAATAAGCTACCTCTATTAGTTTTCAAGTTATTTCCTGAAAACCCAATTTAGAGCGAAAACGTCCTTATTCATGGTATTGCATTTGTAATAGGAAGTTCTAATTGCAGCACTCGATTACATTCATTCTATTATAAAGCTGTACGAAGTTTCAAGACTGTGTTACGAATAATAATAATTACAAGGAACCTTAAAAGAGGCAGTTCATAGATCATATTCTACTGTTGGTTCCATTCTAAAAATTCTATCCGGCTAAGTTGAAATGCAATCGAGCTAAAACTTTTTCAGTACCTAAAACAAATTTAACTGTATTTATATAAAAATTAAGAAGATTGTAAATTGTTAAACGACAGATATTAATTAATACGTGTCCGAGGATGAGGCCATTTAAATACTGTTAGCTGTGCGTAAAGCGGTGTTCCGTTTGGCGGTTTGCTGCGCCTATATATAAATACGGCCAGAGAGGTTGTGGTAAGAGGCTCTTCGCCCCGAGATATCAACACTCCTGGAAATTGAAATAAGAACACCGTGAATTCATTGTCCCAGGAAGGGGAAACTTTATTGACACATTCCTGGGGTCAGATACATCACATGATCACACTGACAGAACCACAGGCACATAGACACAGGCAACAGAGCATGCACAATGTCGGCACTAGTACAGTGTATATCCACCTTTCACAGCAATGCAGGCTGCTATTCTCCCATGGAGGCGATCGTAGAGATGTTGGATGTAGTCCTGTGGAACGGCTTGCCATGCCATTTCCACCTGGCGCCTCAGTTGGACCAGCGTTCGTGCTGGACGTGCAGACCGCGTGAGACGACGCTTCATCCAGTCCCAAACATGCTCAATGGGGGACAGATCCGGAGATCTTGCTGGCCAGAGTAGTTGACTTACACCTTCTAGAGCACGTTGGGTGGCACGGGATACATGCGGACGTGCATTGTCCTGTTGGAACAGCAAGTTCCCTTGCCGGTGTAGGAATGGTAGAACGATGGGTTCGATGACGGTTTGGATGTACCGTGCACTATTCAGTGTCCCCTCGACGATCACCAGTGGTGTACGGCCAGTGTAGGAGATCGCTCCCCACACCATGATGCCGGGTGTTGGCCCTGTGTGCCTCGGTCGTATGCAGTCCTGATTGTGGCGCTCACCTGCACGGCGCCAAACACGCATACGACCATCATTGGCACCAAGGCAGAAGCGACTCTCATCGCTGAAGACGACACGTCTCCATTCGTCCCTCCATTCACGCCTGTCGCGACACCACTGGAGGCGAGCTGCACGATGTTGGGGCGTGAGCGGAAGACGGCCTAACGGTGTGCGGGACCGTAGCCCAGCTTCATGGAGACGGTTGCGAATGGTCCTCGCCGATACCCCAGGAGCAACAGTGTCCCTAATTTGCTGGGAAGTGGCGGTGCGGTCCCCTACGGCACTGCGTAGGATCCTACGGTCTTGGCGTGCATCCGTGCGTCGCTGCGGTCCGGTCCCAGGTCGACGGGCACGTGCACCTTCCGCCGACCACTGGCGACAACATCGATGTACTGTGGAGACCTCACGCCCCACGTGTTGAGCAATTCGGCGGTACGTCCACCCGGCCTCCCGCATGCCCACTATACGCCCTCGCTCAAAGTCCGTCAACTGCACATACGGTTCACGTCCACGCTGTCGCGGCATGCTACCAGTGTTAAAGACTGCGATGGAGCTCCGTATGCCACGGCAAACTGGCTGACACTGACGGCGGCGGTGCACAAATGCTGCGCAGCTAGCGCCATTCGACGGCCAACACTGCGGTTCCTGGTGTGTCCGCTGTGCCGTGCGTGAGATCATTGCTTGTACAGCCCTCTCGCAGTGTCCGGAGCAAGTATGGTGGGTCTGACACACCGGTGTCAATGTGTTCTTTTTTCCATTTCCAGGAGTGTATATGTACGCGCCAGTCAAACGCCAGCGTGTGCTGTGCTTTGGAGGACGCCAGAGATGGGCAGCTACCAAAAGCGTTTTAGGTAAAAGTGGGAAGTGAACTCGTGAGGACTGTACACCATCCTGGTTCTCTTCGATTTCACGGAAGTAACAGTTTGTGTGCCATCCGTAATGTTGACAAAACCATGTGGCAACTGGAGACAATATTTTCCACTTTTAACGCGGGCAATTAACTTTTGGGTGATCAAAAGTCAAGGCGATGGACCATTTTAATTGGAACTTCCCACAGAGGTTGCCTCTGGACTGTTAATAATGCTTTTCCTGATAAATATATTAGGTAGGAACATTTTCTTTCAGTGAGCACAAAGAATTATGTGGTCTTGCAGGGTCGAAATTGTGCTCAGTATGTTCTACGTCGCTTTCTGGCTGAACGTAAAAGTAGTTTTCAGGCTTTTGTAAACGGCCAAGGTAGGTGCAAACTACGCACAGACAATTTAAATCTTTTCAGATGCTTATTACAACGAAAAGTAACAACAATATTGGCCGCCCCATAGCCTATCAATATCACCTTCATCACTTTTCTGTATAACACAAAGTAAGTTTCAGTTCCCAGATCGCCCACGATCATACAAGGGTTTACAGAAATATTCATTGTATTCCACAAAAATTTGCTACATGTTGCAGAATAACGTAAGCGTAATGTTGATTTCCAGTTTTGAAAAGTTGTATTGTTATGTGTATTCCGTTCAAAACGCGGTGCCATACAACTATTCTGAACTGTTAATAGCTAACGGAAAAGTATCCAATGCTGCAACTTATTTCAGAAAGGCAGCTTCTTTACTTCCAACGATTAATTAATGAACAGCTGAATTCGAATGCGAACCATACTGCGTTTGAAAACGATCCACGGGAAAGGCATTTTGAAAACGTAGCCACAGATGGGAACATGGATACAAATTACACAAATGGAGAACGATCGGCGAGTAGAGGTTTTTATCAGAAAAAGACTATTTCTAGTTTATAAAAGAACTAACTGTGACAAAGTTTCGCATAAGATGGATGCCGCATTTATTAAATGCTGACCAAAAGAGAAAGCGATGACAGATATCTTAGTAACATTTGGACTGTTTTAAAAATTATCCAAAAAAATTTCTGAACCTTTTGTGACGGTACATCAGTAATGAGGCTGGGTGTGTTCTGGCACGCTCTTTATTGTTTTCTCATTTTTGACGATGTCATCCATGGTGTGACCATGCAACATTGTTAGATTTTTCCTCTCCCCATCCCGCTAACCCTTCTGATATCATAGGCCAGATGCCCTATGGTTATAATGGTGAATATATTTAAAAACTCGGGGGAAATTCAAAACAACCCGATTGTGTTGGAGGTTTTCCCCCACTCTCCTGAGATCACAGATCACTTGTGCTAATAGCCCCAAAGTGTTACGTAGAAACTAGTGTGAAATTCAAAACATTCACTATGACTAGTTGCACTGTTAGTGGTAAATACAAAGAAACCAAGAAGGTGATCCAAGATGGTGGACCTGGGGTACAGGCATAGCCCACGTGGTTGTCAGGTCACTTAAATCCGAGATGGCAGATCTGAGGATACTGGTGTAGTGTGTATGTTTGTCTGTTTTCCTGGGTTATCCACAGCCCTGTGACACCACAATCAAAGATTATGGACCTGAGGCACATCATGCATAGTAGCCAGATTATTTGCGGTAAGTTTAAAATCCATGGCAGCAGATCTGAGGATACTGGGACAGTTTTCACAGTTACTCGATCACTTGTGAAATGTTTGTAACTCTGTGAAATACAAAATTAATTCATTTTCCCCACTTTTGGTTCAAAATGGTTCAAATGGGTCTGAGCACTATGGGACTTCTGAGGTCATCAGTCCCCTGGAACTTAGAATTACTGAAACCTAACTAACCAAAGACATCACACACATCCATGCCCGAGGCAGGATTCGAACCTGTGACCGTAGCGATCGCGCGGTTCCATACTGTAGCGCCTAGAACCGCTCGGCCACACCGGCTGGCCTCCTCACTTCTAGCATGTTACAGTTAACTTGTACTAAGAAACCAATTGTCCTGAATTTAAAACAGTGTAGCTGAATGGTGCAGCCTAAATGTTTGAACAATGCCCCCACCTCTCTGATGTCACAGTTCTTTGGCACAGATTGCTTGTTTAAGCAATTTCCCCCCCACCCCCCCCCCCACCCCAGTTGACTTAAGCTTAAGCATTTACGGTGGAATAGCAAAGTGAAGCTGCTCTTTATTTAAACATTTTCCACACCATGCTGGATAGAGCTCCATGACAATGCCTAGCCCATGCCAGTTGCGAAGATTTCCATCAGTTAGACACTGCGCCGCACTCGACCAAGTCCAATGGGCCGTGCGGAGCAGCCGGGCAGGCCGTGTAGGGCACGGCAGAGCCAGCAGCCGACTGATGATGGCACTGCCAACAGCACCTCGGCCATACTGCTGGTCACCTTGACTGCTTCGTATGAAGTGCAGGCTGACCAGCCCTGCTGGTGCTGCCAGCTACTCCCTCTACCGTGCCACAGATGCATGACACAGCATGATGGCTGTTGCATGACGTCACTAGTGCTCTGCGGGCTTCACGCAGAATGACTACCAAACCTATTGGTGCCTGGCTTCCAAACCTATTGATGCCTAAAGGAGTCACGCCACTATCGCTCAACACATATGATGCAACATGCAGATATTCACCTTTGAGACTGTGACTGCTGTCCTGTCCAGACTTACAAGATACTTGTGGTTTTCCCTATATTGTTCACACGTAACACAAACACGTTTTCTCCAGACAAACTGAAACCTTTAGCACATTCCACATGTAGGAGTCGTTTTGATATTTATAGCTGAGCGACTTTCCACTACACGAAAAAGCGCTTAAAAGGTTGAAACTTTTAGCTAACACAAATAGTTTTTCCCTGCTGGCTGAAACATGTTTAAATGTGATATTCACTCATCTAGACTGTCACATAGAAAACTACTTAGAAGTGCAATTTCTAATCTACTTTCCTCTCCAGGTAGTAAGCTGCACAGACCAGTCTAATCTTGGCGTTCCATTTTCCTGGAGCTTGTGCTAGGGTTCATCTCAATGTCTTATAGAACCCGGTCCTCGAGATCTGGTGTACGCACAGTCCACCGCCTCCCTGCACGTTCTTCTGTCTGAAATGACCCATGATCCTACAAACGGCCTAAGAACTTGAAATGTTGTGTGATGTGTTTGGTGTGTGAGGATACTTGTTTTGGTGTACGCTGTGCTGCCTCTTGACATACCGGACCATTCTGCTGCTTATAGTACGCCGCGTGAATCATAGAGCCTGTAACACACAAGGAACAAGGCATGTGGTCAGAGGAGCTATCATTTGTCAGCGCCATCTAATCTACCACGGCTACGATACATTTACGTACATATTCGTTGGACCATTTCCAGTTGGCAATCCGTCCTGATTTTATTAATGTTCACCCTATATGTATATATTGCGCTGACAAATGATAGTTCCTCTGATCACGTGCCATATATATGGCGTGAAAGAAAATTGGAGCTCTCGGACTTCGTAGCGCGATCCTTCACTTACTAGCAATACAAAAGCGTCTGTCACAAAATTTGTTCCGCACATGTTTCGGGCTGTAAATTGACGTTAAATATTGGCAATCTGGCAACACTGTAATCATATGTACGGCAGCTGACTGTCAGCAAATACAGCAGTGTTGCGCAGTTTGTGCCGTGGATAGCGTTTTGGGTTAGCATGCAGCAGGTCGAGGGTTCGATTCCGGGTCGAGGCTTCTTTGTTTTTCTTTGCTAAAAGTAATCTGCGTGGTACGGTATCTGGCATCTTAACTGTCATTCAGCGAGTGCAGTGGGTCATCTACAAAACAATTGCAGATAGGTACTACGAACACAGAAGTGGAAATAAACAAAACAAAAAAAGTTGTGCATCACCTCGGTTCCGAGAGTTCCGGAACCTATACAGAAAACTGGAATAGAAATCAACATAAACATCATTTCCGCCACTTTTATTGCTCATGAAAACCACACACTGCATGTTGTACAACCATACAGCGAGATCTTCAGAGGTGGTGCTCCTGATTGCCGTACACACCGGTATCTCTAATACCCATCAGCACGTCCTCTCGCAGTGATGCATGCCTGTATTCGTCGTGGCATACTATCCACAAGTTCATCAAAGCACTGTTGGTCCAGATTGTCCCACTCCTCAACGGTGATTCGTCGTAGATCCCACAGTGTGGTTGGTGGGTCACGTCGTACATAAACAGCCCTTTTCAATATATTCCAGGCATGTTCGATAGAATACATGTCGGGAGAACGTGCTGGCCACTTTAGTTGAGTGACGTCGTTATCCTGAAGGAAATCGTTCACAAGATGTGCATGATGTGGGCGCAAATTGTCGTCCATGAAGACGAATGCCTCGCCAATATACTGCCGATATGGTTGCACTATCGGTCGGAGGATGGCATCCACGTATCGTACAGCCGTTACGGCGCCTTCCATGACCACCAGCGACGTACGTCGGTCCCACATAATGCCACCCCAAAACATCAGGGAACCTCCACCTTGCTGCACTCGCTAGATAGTGTGTCTAAGGCGTTCAGCCTGACCGGGTTGCCTCCAAACACGTATCCGACGATTGTCTGGTTGAAGGCAATGCGACACTCATTGGTGAAGAGAACGTGATGCCAATCCTGAGTGATCCATTCGGCATGCTGTTGGGCCCATCTATACCGCGCTGTATGGTGTCGTGGTTGCAAAGATGGACCTCGCCATGGACGTCGGGAGTGAAGTTGCGCATCATGCATCCTATTGCGCACAGTTTGAGTCGTAACCTGACGTCCTGTGGCTGCACGAAAAGCATTATTCGACATGGTGGCGTTGCTGTCAGGGTTCCTCCAAGCCATAATCCGTAGGTAGCGGTCATCCACTGCAGTAGTAGCCCTTGGGCGGCCAGAGCGAGGCATGTCATCGACAGTTCCTGCCTCTCTGTATCTCCTCCATGTCCAACCAACAACGCTGTGGTTCACTCCTAGACGCCTGGATACTTCCCTTGCGGAGAGCCCTTCCTGGTACAAAGTAACAATGAGGACGCGATCGAACCACGGTATTGACCATCTAGGCATGGTTGAACTACTGATAACACGAGTCGTGTACCTCCTTCCTGGTGGAATGACTGAAACTGATCGGCTGTCGGACCCCCTCCGTCCAACAGGCGCTGCTCATGCATGGTTGTTTACATCTTTGGGTGGGTTTAGTGGCATCTCTGAACAGTCAAAGGGACAGTGTCTGTGATACAATATCCACAGTTAACGTCTATCTTCAGGAGTTCTGATGAAAAACTTTTTTTTTATGTGAGTAGAATCTTCTTCATTGGCCAGCTTTTAAAGGAGCCTTCTGCACGTCGTGGACGCGAGTTGTTTCGCGCCACTGCATCTACTAGGTTCCAAATCTGTGTTCTCTGTGCCCTCCCCCAATGGTCACATCGAAATTATTTGTGAAGCACGTTGCTAGCACTACTGGTGGTGTAACGCTCTAACGAAATGTAATGGACCTGAACGTGGCAAGAATAATAGTTGGTATTAATCGATGGGACCATTGAGGGAGGGAACACAAAGAAGAAGCTTGGAATCTAGCAGATGTACTGGTGTTCAAATGGTTCAAATGGCTCTGAGCACTATGGGACTTGAGGTCATCAGTCCCCTAGAACTTAGAACTACTTAAACCTAAATAACCTAAGTACAGCGCACACATCCATGCCCGAGGCAGGATTCGAACTTGCGACCGTAGCAGTCGCGCGGTTCCGGACTGAAGAGCCTAGAACCGTTCGGCCACCGCGGCCAGCTATACTGGTGTGAAACAATTCGCGTCCTCGTCATGGAAATGGTTTCTTTAAATGCTGACCAATGAAAAAGATTGTGACATTTCCATTTCTGTGTTCGTAGTACGTAACTGCAGATGTTTTGCAGAAGACGCACTATACTTGCTGTATGACATTTAAGACGCCGCATATCATACCACCCAGACTAGTTTTAGAAATAAGAACAGATAAGTCTCGACCAAGAATCGAACCATAGACCTCCTCCATGCTAACCCAAAACGTTATCCACTGCACAATCTGCACAGCAGTAACGACCTATGCTAACACCTTCCACGTGATTACAGTGTAGCCAGGTTGCCAATCTTTAATGTCGATTTAGCGTCGGAAAAATGCGCAGGACGAAATTTTGTGGGAGAAATTTTTGTACTGATACAGCGTGTATCTCCTGAAATTATTGTAGAAATGAGGGAGCTGGTAGAGTGCGTCATAACAAGCATATTTCACATGTCTTAATCCGTTAGCGAACCGCGCTAGACGTCATTGGACAGCGTCGCACGCCTCCAAGGCGGTAGGCAGACAACATGCCATCCGAGCCGTCACGGTAGCAGATCTGCACGCCAACGTTTTCATTGTATTTGTGGCATCAAGGTAAATGATAATTCGGGGTGAAGTTCTGCCTTTCAACGATGCTGGAGACACTGTCGCACTCTTTCAAACACTCCTGCAAAGTATAAATTGCATCGGAGGCTACCTTAGCGCGGGATATCAGTTCTTCGTCAGTCCCAATGGATGTTTCATAGGCAACAGAATTCAGGTGGCTCCAGGAGAAAAAAATCAACTGCCATCAGTCAACTGTAACCTATTCAGTTCTCACCAAAGGTCTCATCCATATACATTCTCACTGAATGTGCGAAATGGGATGTTCACCATCATGTTGGTAGCACTTTGGCTGTCGTACGTTGAGCTCTGGATGAGTTTCTCGTAAGAAGATGAAGTATCTCTTTGCGTTCAGTCACCGGGGGAATATGTATGGACCGACCGGATTATCGTCCGTCGAGCCGGCCCTAATGCTGACAGCGAAGCGATTCAGGTGACCACGAACAAAGGCGACGTGAGGATTTTTCCGTGCCCGCACGTGTTGATTGATGAACATAGCTTTTCGTGTAAAGGATACCTCATCCGTAAAAGGTACACGGTTCGGAAAGTCCGTCTGAATGACACACCTCTGCAAAAACCACTGGCAGAATTCAATTCGACGTGGAAAATCGTCTGGGTTAAGGGCGTGAACCTTCTGAAGGCAGGTGGGGCAAATAATCTTCATGCCACACACACCAAATTGTGGAAAGGCTTACATCGTACAACACACCGCGACCTTGTTGAGGGTGTTTTTTCGAGCAATGCTAACGCCTTCTCTTCAAGCCCTGTGCGTTGACGACTGCGTCAGTCAGGCCTTCGCACGTGTATCACATACTGAATATACCGCGTTTCAAAGTAGACCTTAAATGCACACGCTCCATTACGAGAACGTGCCAGTGGGAAACGTACCTCAGGTGAACCTGAGCAAATGTGCGTGGAATTGGCACTCTATGATTCACAAACCGCCGAAAGTACAAACGTCGGGCAGCGTGAGCATTTCCATCAGCCACCCCGTGAGCACAATGAATGTTCGCCCTTTCCTCCCAAGAATAGCGCTCCATTTCCTGTCCGTTCCACATAGCAACAGACTCAAGACTGCCCCGTTCGATGACAAACGGACGCAGGGCTAACCAGACTCCGTAGTGTGCGCAGGTGCTGCTCTTCATACAACACCTATCAAACAGGCATTTTCACAGCCAAAAGTAACGCGTTCACGTCCCAGCAAGAGGCGGGAAACCAGTAGTGTTGTCCAGCGTCGAATATCCGCAACTGTATCGAATACAGCGTTCGCAAAGAAAAGTCATAAGACTTCAACCCGATGTAACTTTTACCTTGATGTCACAAACACACTGAAATCGTTGCCCTGAAGACCTGCCACCATGACGGTTCGTATGACACGCTGTGTGCCTACCCTCTTGGCGGCTCGCGACGCTGTTGAATGACACCTAGCGCCGTACGCTAAGGGATGCGAACATGGGTTGCTATGAGAAATGTGATTCTTATGACCACTCTACCAGCTCTCTCATTTTCTATATTCATTTCAGATAGGCAGGGTGGTTCACAATTCATTTCACACACTTCTAGAGGTTGTACAGGTTTTACATATAAACCCATGTCCAGGAATGGTTCGTTTGTACATTACAAGAAAAAAAAGTGCTCAATTGCGCACTAGATGTTTCTTATGCAGGTCGCCCGTTATAATAGGCTACCCACTGTGGTGTGCGTACTGTAAGACCTTCGGTACACACACACCATCAGATTATTAACTTGTCGCTCTAACGAAGTAGGCGAGTGTCAGCAATATGTCTCGTGGTCTTATCGTGGCGTGTTTATCTTGTGCCGTTATGTCAGACGATAGAAATACCACTTACACGCTTAGAGTAGCAGATTGACGGTGACCAACTTTAAACAGAACTTGATTAATTTTCACACACATTTATTAAAATAATAAAAATCATAAACCTTACTTAACTTGATTCTGGATGCTATTTACAATTGACAATCTGAAGTTCCTTTGGTCTTGGTTAGTTAATCTTATTCTCACATATCTCTGATACTTGACAAATTGTCTATACATTTCTCTTCATGGCTATGTACAGGAATATGATGGAAATGGAAATGTCGTATGGCTAGGGCCTCCCGTCGGGTAGACCGTTCGCCTGGTGCAGGTCTTTCGATTTGACGCCACTTCGGCGACCTGCGCGTCGATGGGGATGAAATGATGATGAGTAGGACAACACAACACCCAGTCCCTGAGCGGAGAAAATCTCCGACCCAGCCGGGAATCGAACCCGGGCCCTTAGGATTGACAGTCTGTCACGCTGACCACTCAGCTACCGGGGCGGACAGTAATATGATAATCTTATTAGGCGCAGACTGAAACTTGACTATAGACTGGTACAGACAAATGCAGACTGATACAGACAAATGCAGACTGACTAATCGGAGGTCTGTACACTCGTTATAATACCTCACTCGTTCAGGTATCACTGCGCGAGTGTGATCCGCGAGGAGAAAAGGTTCTACGTTAGCAGCAATCTCATTGACTGCGTTACATATTAATACGCGGATCGTCGGAAGCAGAAGTTGGTCTGTCTTTATGGCAGCGCCATCTCGTAGAGCGGAGACGAACGAGCGCTGCGCCTGCGCTGTTGTGCATAGCTGGGCGCGCTCTAGTGGGAAAGTTGTGTACGCGCTGACTACGCGGAACTATGTACACAACAGCCACATTCACGAACAGTACGATGACGTGACGTCACGTGATATCCTCTGTTTCCATCTGCCTCGTTTTCATGCATCCTGATGATGCATCAGTTGACATTACGGTGACTAGCACTGCAGAAACGGGATGCCTGAGTAAACTTTCGCAGAATACACCAATATGTATTTAATCTACGATGAAAGTCACCGTAATGGAAGAGAAGCCCAACGTCTGCACCACGAGTACTTTCGAAATCGTGTGACTCCATCTCATCCAATGTTTGCCAGAGTAGAACAATTAGTGACGAAAAGTGGGAAATTCACAAGCGATAGAGCAAATTGTGGTGCTTCAAGAAGGCGGCACACTGTCGTATTGGAAGAGGAAGTGCTTCATCAAGTCGAAGAGAACCTAGCTATGAGTACTCGAGCAACTGCATGGGACTTGCATGTGTCTCACTAGTATGTCTCGTGTGTTCTGCATGAACAGCAACTCCACCCATCCATATCACCCTCAGAAGCTATACGCCATGTTCCCAGCGGATTTTGCGCCACATGTTAGTTTCTGTACTTGTTTTTATACCGTTGTATGGATTTTTATTAGTTTCCAAGGCGAATTTTGTGCACTTAAGAAGCGCATGTCAACATGGAACGCGGTTTGAACGCTCGAAATAGACACATTTGGGATCAAGAAAACCCCAAAGCCACGAGTACATGAAGGTTTCACCACAGCTTTGACATCGATTCTGGGTATATATCTGCAAGGGTCGTGTGATAGGGCCACACATTCTTTCTCCCCACCTAACGGGTGCCAGGTACTTGATATTACTGCAACAACTGCTGGCTGAGTTTTTGGAAGATGTACCACTGGACATTCGGCACGAATTATGGATCCAGATTGATGGCACAGCTGCACATTTTGCACTTCGCGTCCGAAATCATCTGCACGTAATCTATGAGGATAGGTGCATCGGTTGAGGTAGACCATATGCTTGCCCACCACGATACCCTTTGGACTTTTTCTTGTGGGGCCACATGAAGAGTCTTGTTTGCGAGACCCCTGCCCACTTGGAGAAAGATCTGCATTCAAAAAAGGACCGAAATTTGTACATCTCGTTTACCTTTTAACATGAAAATGAACCGTTATTGGACCTAGGTTCCTATGTAAAACTCGATCGACTAAGTTCCCCGTACAACCTCTGGAAGTGTGTAACATGAATTGTCAAACACGTAAAGAGAGAGAGAGATACAGTTTGAGGTTACTCTACACGCAAATGATAAGTTTGGCAGCAGTCAACACAACGTTATTCGCTAAATAATAAATCGGTCGCCGTGTTTTGAAGGTCGTAGACTTTTCCATTGTAGGAAGAATACATTGATTCAAAACTGATGGAACTTCATTATCAAATAAAGAAATTGTAAAATGATGATAATGCATGAATAACCTTTCTATTAGACCTTCACCCATCTAAAAGATCTCAAATTGTATTTATTGTTCATTCCATAGATTCAGCTTGTGCGACCATATATAACACGCAGAGTTGTATATCCAGACCAAACATTCAAACAATAAGTCGCCAAACAAGTTGCAACATATCACCTACTAATTTAGTTTTATGAAGTTACCCACACTGCAATGCGAAAATAATATATGTGTTGGCAGTAAATAATGATCTGAGTTGGCAATGAGGTATTTAGTAGTTAACATTGCCACCATGAAGCGTCAGTCCACCCCCAAAACAGTAGTCAACATCATGTACGAATTGTAATGAGCTTGTGTATATATGCGTAGTGAGTGTGCTGTTTCAACTCGTCTTTCTTAGTTTCCAGGTGATGGGGTGGAGCACCTGTTGATGAAAATACCACAGCAGGAGCATATGTCGATATTCTACATATCATTCATTTTTAATTCAAGTCAGAGTAAACGTGTCAGTGTGTGAATGATCTTTGATTGTAAATTCAACCCATATATTATTCTAGAAAACTTGCCTTATTGCGGTGGTAAAGTTGTATAATCACCTACAGAGAGGTGTAGCTTGCGTGATAGCTCAGTTGTTGTTGTGAGCTTGTTTCCTCGAAATATTCAAGGACCCCCACTATTACTAGGTGATCACAACATCAGTGCAGACGACTTTCCATCAGCAGTTAAACTTTTCAATGCACTCACTTGCAGGAGCTTTCCTTCAAGAATTTAATGTACAGACGTTATACCACATAGCACGCACTTGGCGAGAGATTGAGCTGGCAGGCTTATGTTTATAGCTTTTATAAAAAATTTATTCACGAATTAGTAAATCTGTCATGGCAAACTCTGAATCCAAATGAACAAAACTTAGCTCAATATTTTGATATTTGTTGGATGTCAGTACTTGGAACTGTATATGAGTTTACCACGCTAGGTGTAAGCATAGAAGTGCATTCTCATTTGAGTATGTGCATATACCTGGATATACGCAAGAGTTTTTAAAAAAGTAAAGATTGTGTATGTGTGTGTACGACAAGCCTGTATGTTTTCCTATAAAAAACCCTATTCATGCTAGTAAACACACATGGTCTTCAAGATGTGTGGGTGCATGAAGCAGCTCCTCCACAAGGACTTGGCGACCACTGACTGCTCTGGGAATACTGCAGAACAACAGATTAAGAATATTAACGGGTCACTACTGTCAGAAATCATATGTTTGATAATTGTAGGTGCATCAGACTGTGACAGGACCAATTTCCTCATGTTTCTGCTAATGAATCTCGACACTGTTCAGTTCGAACGTGTACATGTTTTTCCAAAAAACACTATTCCATCGTAAAAACCAACTACTGGAGGAGATACTTTCAGGTATTGACAGTGTTGTGTACGAAACTTTCTTGGAAAGAAGAGTGTACCACAGGCTGAAGTAGTAAAAGCGAATATTTTGTTCATATTTTACGATGCAACAATGGAAAATCAAGATGAAGTACGAAACTATTTCTGCTTTGGCTAACGTAGGGGGGTTGATGTCTTTTACCTAAGTCAGACATAGTCTTGGATTCCGAAGCAGTTGATAAAAGATAATGCAAACTTTATTATTACTTTCAAACAAAATAATATTAATTTAAAATCCTTTTACAAGGCATGTGTAGGAACCGACATGACATTTGACACTTAATGTGGAGACAGCTGGAATCATTCACAGTACAGTTTTTCGGTTATCTATAAAACAAGGCAACTAAGTGACCGCCAATATTGACGGAAGTTTCAAAAGGTTCTTGAAAGATAACCTGTATATATGGTGAAACAACGAAGTAATTACACCAATATACATTCAAACTGCGCACAAATTTGTAAGCATGCCCCCTAGCAATCAATCTGAGAGTGTTAGGAGGCTGAACGTTCGACTGTTTGTTGATACTGAATTTCAGATGCCCAACAATAGTATCAAAAATCAAATATAAGAATTGAAGCACTCAACACCAGTATCAGCAAACCAAATACTTATTCTCATGCCATTTTGAGGTTAATCAATGAACGGAATGAAATCGTTGATGTGTACAAAGTGCGAATGTGTTTAAGTTATATGTTGTTGTTGTTGTTGTGGTCTTCAGTTCTGAGACTGGTTTGATGCAGCTCTCCATGCTACTCTATCCTGTGCAAGCTTTTTCATCTCCCAGTACCTACTGCAACCTACATCCTTCTGAATCTGCTTAGTGTATTCATCTCTTGGTCTCCCTCTACGATTTTTACCCTCCACGCTGCCCTCCAATACTAAATTGGTGATCCCTTGATGCCTCAGAACATGTCCTACCAACCGATCCCTTCTTCTGGTCAAGTTGTGCCACAAACTTCTCTTCTCCCCAATCCTATTCAATACTTCCTCATTAGTTATGTGATCTACCCATCTAATCTTCAGCATTCTTCTGTAGCACCACATTTCGAAAGCTTCTATTCTCTTCTTGTCCAAACTATTTATCGTCCATGTTTCACTTCCATACATGGCTACACTCCATACGAATACTTTCAGAAATGACTTCCTGACACTTAAATCTATACTGGATGTTAACAAATTTCTCTTCTTCAGAAACGCTTTCCTTGCCATTGCCAGCCTACATTTTATATCCTCTCTACTTCGACCATCATCAGTTATTTTGCTCCCCAAATAGCAAAACTCCTTTACTACTTTAAGTGCCTCATTTCCTAATCTAATTCCCTCAGCATCACCCGACTTAATTAGACTACATTCCATTATCCTTGTTTTGCTTTTGTTGATGTTCATCTTATATCCTCCTTTCAAGACACTGTCCATTCCATTCAACTGCTCTTCCAAGTCCTTTGCTGTCTCTGACAGAATTACAATGTCATCGGCGAACCTCAAAGTTTTTATTTCTTCTCCATGAATTTTAATACCTACTCCGAATTTTTCTTTTGTTTCCTTTACTGCTTGCTCAATATACAGATTGAACAACATCGGGGAGAGGCTACAACCCTGTCTTACTCCCTTCCCAACCACTGCTTCCCTTTCATGTCCCTCGACTCTTATAACTGCCATCTGGTTTCTGTACAAATTGTAAATAGCCTTTCGCTCCCTGTATTTTACCCCTGCCACCTTTAGAATTTGAAAGAGAGTATTCCAGTCAACATTGTCAAAAGCTTTCTTTAAGTCTACAAATGCTAGAAACGTAGGTTTGCCTTTCCTTAATCTTTCTTCTAAGATAAGTCGTAAGGTCAGTATTGCCTCACGTGTTCCAGTGTTTCTACGGAATCCAAACTGATCTTCCCCGAGGTTGGCTTCTACTAGTTTTTCCATTCGTCTGTAAAGAATTCGTGTTAGTATTTTGCAGCTGTGACTTATTAAGCTGATAGTTCGGTAATTTTCACATCTGTCAACACCTGCTTTCTTTGGGATTGGAATTATTATATTCTTCTTGAAGTCTGAGGGTATTTCGCCTGTTTCATACAGCTTGCTCACCAGATGGTAGAGTTTTGTCAGGACTGGCTCTCCCACGGCCGTCAGTAGTTCCAATGGAATATTGTCTACTCCGGGAGCCTTGTTTCGACTCAGGTCTTTCAGTGCTCTGTCAAACTCTTCACGCAGTATCATATCTCCCATTTCATCTTCATCTACATCCTCTTCCATTTCCATAATATTTTCCTCAAGTACATCGCCCTTGTATAGACCCTCTATATACTCCTTCCACCTTTCTGCTTTCCCTTCTTTGCTTAGAACTGGGTTTCCATCTGAGCTCTTGATATTCATACAAGTCGTTCTCTTATCTCCAAAGGTCTCTTTAATTTTCCTGTAGGCGGTATCTATCTTACCCCTAGTGAGATAGGCCTCTACATCCTTACATTTGTCCTCTAGCCATCCCTGCTTAGCCATTTTGCACTTCCTGTCGATCTCATGTTTGAGACGTTTGTATTCCTTTTTGCCTGTTTCACTTACTGAATTTTTATATTTTCTCCTTTCCTCAATTAAATTCAATATTTCTTCTGTTACCCAAGGATTTCTACTAGCCCTCGTCTTTTTACCTACTTGATCCTCTGCTGCCTTCACTACTTCATCCCTCAAAGCTACCCATTCTTCTTCTACTGTATTTATTTCCCCCATTCCTGTCAATTGCTCCCTTATGCTCTCCCTGAATCTCTGTACAACCTCTGGTTCTTTTAGTTTATCCAGGTCCCATCTCCTTAAATTCCCACCTTTTTGCAGTTTCTTCAGTTTTAATCTACAGGTCATAACCAATAGATTGTGGTCAGAGTCCACATCTGCCCCTGGAAATGTCTTACAATTTAAAACCTGGTTCCTAAATCTCTGTCTTACCATTATATAATCTATCTGATACCTTTTAGTATCGCCAGGGTTCTTCCATGTATACAACCTTCTTTCATGATTCTTAAACCAAGTGTTAGTTATGATTATGTTGTGCTCTGTGCAAAATTCGACCAGGCGGCTTCCTCTTTCATTTCTGTCCCCCAATCCATACTCACCTACTATGTTTCCTTCTCTCCCTTTTCCTACACTCGAATTCCAGTCACCCATGACTATTAAATTTTCGTCTCCCTTCACAATCTGAATAATTTCTTTTATTTCATCATACATTTCTTCAATTTCTTCGTCATCTGCAGAGCTAGTTGGCATATAAACTTGTACTACTGTAGTAGGCGTGGGCTTCGTATCTATCTTGGCCACAATAATGCGTTCACTATGCTGTTTGTAGTAGCTTACCCGCATTCTTATTTTCCTATTCATTATTAAACCTACTCCTGCATTACCCCTATTTGATTTTGTGTTTATAACCCTGTAGTCACCTGACCAGAAGTCTTGTTCCTCCTGCCACCGAACTTCACTAATTCCCACTATGTCTAACTTCAACCTATCCATTTCCCTTTTTAAATTTTCTAACCTACCTGCCCGATTAAGGGATCTGACATTCCACGCTCCGATCCGTAGAACGCCAGTTTTCTTTCTCCTGATAACGACATCCTCTTGAGTAGTCCCCGCCCGGAGATCCGAATGGGGGACTATTTTACCTCCGGAATATTTTACCCAAGAGGACGCCATCATCATGTAATCATACAGTAAAGCTGCATGCCCTCGGGAAAAATTACGGCTGTAGTTTCCCCTTGCTTTCAGCCGTTCGCAGTACCAGCACAGCAAGGCCGTTTTGGTTATTGTTACAAGGCCAGATCAGTCAATCATCCAGACTGTTGCCCTTGCAACTACTGAAAAGGCTGCTGCCCCTCTTCAGGAACCACACGTTTGTCTGGCCTCTCAACAGATACCCCTCCGTTGTGGTTGCACCTACGGTACGGCTATCTGTATCGCTGAGGCACGCAAGCCTCCCCACCAACGGCAAGGTCCATGGTTCATGGGGGGGAGGTTAAGTTATATATTGTTCCAAATTCTGCTTTGTATATAACGACGTTTCAACAAAACATGCAGGGCTATCAAGGAGAAGATATTGCTGCTGAAGCTAGGACATTTCAAGACAGACCATTCACTCTGAGGAACGTTTAGACCTGTTACACAATCTATCGAACGACTCTTGAAGACAAATTACTCTGAAGGGGAAGATGCAATTGGCTATTTCATTAAACATCACAATGATAGTTGGGTGGATAGAATTCAAAGGGTGAGTAGGGAGAAATGCTGGATACTCAACCTACAACATGAAGGAACGGCTCAATAACAATGGATGACAGAGAATTTGAATGAACGCCGGTAGCCGCGCGGAATTAGCCGAGCGGTCTAGGGGGGTGCAGTCACGGACTGTGCGGCTGGTCCCGGCGGAGGTTCGAGTCCTCCCTCGGGCATGGGTTTGTGTGTTTGTCCTTAGGATAATTTAGGTTAAGTAGTGTGTAAGCTTAGGGACTGATGACCTTAGCAGTTAAGTACCATAAGATTTCACACACATTTGAACATTTGAAGGCCGATCTTACTGAATCTAATGTTCTTAAAGACTTCAAAATTCGAAGGGTTCTCATCAAAATATGTAGAAATGTATAGTCAGGAATAAAGTATGACTGAAGTATATAAGGAAGCCAGTGGAATAGGAACAAAATGCCCCAATGGCTTGAAATACAAAAAGGATTATTAAACCAACATTAGAGGGTGTACCTGGCAGTGGCATTATTGACATTCAGAATAAGAAAAATGACAACAAATCTCTACAATACTTCTACTAGAGTGACACCAATGAAATAGTTGAACGGATACGACTGTCACAGCATTGACCGCAGCTGGGAATGCGGATCATTCCAATGAAGTTGTTTAAATAACTCAGAGTTACAGTAGTTCAAGAGCTATTAAACAAGCACACACAACATTTCCATACAGGTGAATTGTAATTGGAGGCTTTAACGACTTACTTCAAGGAGATCTTATAGATATGAGACAATTTTCATAGTACAATAAACATTTTAAATAAATTTTAATGGTCATTAATGCACAGTCAAAATTTGCCTGGTCGTTACCTGTGAAAACAAAGATACTGAAGCCAGGTGCGCAGGAGATTGATTAGGTGCTGCAGACACGAACCAGTCTCTTGGCAGACAACAGACCATGGTGGAAAGTTATACAGGGTGGCCCACTGATCGTGACCGGGCCAAATACCTCACGAAATTTATTTACAGGTAATCACGCTGTAACAGCATGCGTTCTCAGAAATGGCAAGTTCACAAAGGTACATGTATCACATTGGAACAAACGAAATAAAATGTTCAAACGTACCTACGTTCTGTATTTTAATTTAAAAACCCTACCTGTTACCAACTGTTCGTCTAAAATTGTGAGCCATATGTTTGTGACTATTACAGCGCCATCTATCAGAAAGCGAAAAAAGTGGTCCAACTAAAACATTCATATTTCTTTACGTACTACACGAATATGTAATAAAAATGGGGGTTCCTATTTTTAAAAAACGCAGTTGATATCCGTTTGACCTATGGCAGCGCTATCTAGCGGGCCAACCATAGCGCCATCTAGTTTCCCCCTTCAAACTAGACGAGTTTCGTTCTTTGTACCTTTTTCGTCTGATGTTTATTTCGTAAGATATTTGACCTGGTCAATATCAATGGACCATCCTGTATAATAGCTACTTCAAGATAGGAATGGAGTGGTGTGGAATACACGACTACTTGACATTCTCCCAGATGAAGGTAAACATTATGGGACGTTTGATCTGAAATATAATAGCACAAATGAGCATGCAGTATAGTTTGTGCAGTTCTTATAAGTAGACCGATGTCCTCTCACAAATCATTGACCAACATAACTGAACAATAAAGATTAATCCGATTGATGTTTATTATAATGAGCATCTAAATAAAGTATACAGTCATATTAAAATTGCACATCCATACAAAAGCATTGAAGTCGTAGGTTTACTTTATATTTCAAAATACAGGAGTGCAGTCCAGAAATCATATCTAACGAACTGTTCAACAGAGATATTTAGAGTTAGAATTTATATTCTACAGGATAGCACCAGTAGTGAGCTAGATGGTAGTTTATACACAAAATATTACAGGGAAGCATTGAACCAGACATCTTCCTCAGACAACACGTCATAAGGTGTCAGGGGAAAAAGATCCCTGTTTAATGGGTTGTCTTCCCCTCACCGCACAACGTTTAGGTGGATCCCAATGATCTTCAATATAATAAGGCAGAGAGACTTCAATCATGTCAATATTACAACTCGTATGATAAGAAGTGCATCAGCAATGGTAGTTATGTTCTCGAAAAGTTAGCTATAGAAGTTTACATCCCCATGCGTAAGTATTGTGGGTCAGGAACAAAGTTTGAGAAACGATTGGTGCATGGTGACAAGGGATTGAATCTACTCGATAAGGCTGGCAAAGAGCATTGTACTGCATAAGCAGCAAACAGACATCTCTCAGGACGTAATGCTAAAGATCGAATTTTCACTGACAGAGCTAAGAAAATACGACGAAGAAGGGAAATCGATATCGATCAACGTATTGCCACAATTGTAGCTGATAAATCAATGAATGCAAAACTCTTATTGGGTTGTTGTTGTTGTTGTTGTTGTGGTCTTCAGTCCTGAGACTGGTTTGATGCAGCTCTCCATGCTACTCTATCCTGTGCAAGCTTCTTCATCTCCCGTACCTACTGCAACCTACATACTTCTGAATCTGTTTAGTGTATTCATCTCTTGGTCTCCCACTACGATTTTTACCCTCCACACTGCCCTCCAATGCTAAATTTGTGATCCCTTGATGCCTCAAAACATGTCCTACCAACCGATCCCTTCTTCTAGTCAAGTTGTGCCACAAACTTCTCTTCTCCCCAATCCTATTCAATACCTCCTCATTAGTTACGTGATCTACCCACCTTATCTTCAGCATTCTTCTGTAGCACCACATTTCGAAAGCTTCTATTCTCTTCTTGTCCAAACTGGTTATCGTCCATGTTTCACTTCCATACATGGCTACACTCCATACAAATACTTTCAGAAACGACTTCCTGACACTTAAATCTATACTCGATGTTAACAAATTTCTCTTCTTCAGAAACGATTTCCTTGCCATTGCCAGTCTACATTTTATACCCTCTCTACTTCGACCATCATCAGTTATTTTACTCCCTAAATAGCAAAACTCCTTTACTACTTTAAGTGTCTCATTTCCTAATCTAATCCCCTCAGCATCACCCGATTTAATTTGACTACATTCCATTATCCTCGTTTTGCTTTTGTTGATGTTCATCTTATATCCCCCTTTCACGACACTGTCCATTCCGTTCAACTGCTCTTCCAAGTCCTTTGCTGTCTCTGACAGAATTACAATGTTTTAATCATACTGTAAAGCTGCATGTCCTCGGGAAAAATTACGGCTGTAGTTTCCCCTTGCTTTCAGCCGTTCGCAGTACCAGAACAGCAAGGCCGTTTTGGTTAATGTTACAAGGCCAGATCAGTCAATCATCCAGACAGTCTTCGTTGTGGTTGCACCTACGGTACGGCCATCTGTATCGCTGAGGCACGCAAGCCTCCCCACCAACAGCAAGGTCCATGGTTCATGGGGGAACATTGGGTACAGAGTTAAATTTCAGTCGAAACAGGAATGCAGCTCGTCATCCACTGAAGATAAAGAAGAGGAGGAAAACGAAGGCCACGGCAGAGTGTTTAAAAAATTCATTCAGTGGTCATTGGTGACAGCTGAAAGAGCTTCAAAAGGAAAACTGACTAAAGCACATGGAGTCCCTCCACTAACTAGAATTTAAGGTGGAATCCGTCTGTTCATAATTCCGCGGCTGCCAAGACTTCCAGCAGTTGGTTCTTTAGCTGGTAGCATTGTGGCTATAGGCATAACAGTGATAGATACGGAAAACGCACAACAGCAGCTTCATGGAAGCGAAAAGACATAATACGCTTATGGAATCTGTGGCCATTGGGGAACGACTGTATTTGAAAACGCATCAGAAAGTTCTTGGATTGTTCATAATAAGAGTTAATTGGTATAGTACCCAAGTGATTTCTCACAAATCTTGACCTGCTTAAATTCATCAAAAAGTTCCGTATTCCAATATTTCACAGAGTGTTTATGTGAAATACACTATCTAAGAATATGTGAAAATCTAATGAATGCAGAAATGTTAAATTTAGACTTGAGAGAAGACCTGGAACTCACCCAGTAGCGTAAGTTAAAAGAAAAAATCTAAATAGATCCTACTACTTTAATTACTTTTGCAGCTAACAGCCACCAGAAGCATTATGGCACTATTTTACCGGTAACCGTATTCTACAATTTTCAACGCTGTCAAAAGTTTAGTGCATACACCTGTGGACATTCACATCTCATGTTCATGCTGACAGCTACGAAGAAGATATCAAAGCAGTAATCAAACACATCAGTTCATCAGCTGAGTTTTGGGAATGATGTCATACACTTTGACTTTAAAAGGGCGATTGGTGCAAATTAGTATCCACCAGTCAAATTAGGAAAAAAGGATTGGAGTGCTTGACTGACAGGACAGGAAACGAACAACAGTATTCCTAATATCACAGCAGCAAACATCTAGGAAGTGTTAGAGCTGTTTTAGATACATAATGAGATATGTCACACTGATGATTTAAATATACATTTAAAATATACATTAGAGTTCATGTTACGCACGAATATCCATACACCTAAAACGAAAACAAGAAAGAACAAGTAAGAAATGGAATTTAGACAGGAAAATACAATAGTGCTTACTAGGTCCATCACCATCAGCATGTACTAGTCATATCATGACTCGTGCTGATCGGACGGAAGTGTGTAGGAGCTGTGGCCAGGATGTATGCACATCCAGCTGCGGGTGCACATGTAGCAGAGAAATTATTCCGTTATCATCAGGTAAGCTGCCACTTCCAGAAGCGTACAAGTATTTCCCTAGAAATGGCCGTGCGGTGCTTCTTTCTGCACATGTGCCACTGATCCTGTTGTGACCATTAGTTGTTAAACAATTTCAGGTCATGTGGAAAGCCATTCTAGTAAAAAACAATGATGTCATACATTTCTCTACGATCGCATGTACATATGTCGTCGACCCCAGTGTGATTAGAAGCTGTCACTCAATCCCACAGCTGTGTGCAAAGTGACTCTGGTAAAAAAACCAATGATGTCATACATTTCCTCTTGCGGGGAATATGAACTGAAGATCAAAAATCGCAGTGGATCCTGAGCCGCACCAGGTGCAGCAGCGTTGCTGCAGTGCAATGCATGTGCGGGTGACTCAGCAAGGTTCATCTGGCTATCAGCCGAGGCTGCTCCAGGCACGACTGCACCACATCTGCTAGTATAAGAGATATGGACCCTAGTAAAAGAGTTCGCTTTCTGCACAATTTACATACCGGATGACTGGAATTTTACCATATACAGAGTGACTTTCAAGGGCCCCTGGATGTACATACCAAAAATGGTTCAAATGCCTTTGAGCACTATGGAACTTAACTTCTGAGGTCATCAGTCCCCTAGAACTTAGAACTACTTAAACCTAACTAACTAAGGACATCACACACATCCATGCCCGAGGAAGGATTCGAACCTGCGACCGTAGGGGTCGCACGGTTCCAGACTGTAGCGCCTAGAACCGCTCGGCCACCCCGGCCGGCGTTGTAAGTAGCAGTTGGCCACTGGCACTTCCATCATAGCATAGGCAAAGTCTACAATATTATTTCTCCTATTCTTCATGAGGAACACATACAACTTATCTTAAATACTTACCTGCAGCCTGTACACAAGGAGGTCGAAACTATGAAGTGAATACAAACAAAGTTTTTTGGAGAAAAACAATTTATTTAACGATAAACAAATTCAATAGTAGTTGTACATTTTATGAAGCGTTCATAAACTCATGTTGTCCATGCCTCTTGTTCTTCAGCTGGCTGAGAGCAGGACATCCCTCTGTTTCGATATTCTGAAGAGACAATCTTTTATTGATTTCCTGAAACTAGCCCATATTACCATGACTTTTGATGTAAACTATGCTGTCTCTATGATCATACGCTTGGAGTGATGACACGATATCTCCCATACAGCACGCCATTATCAGCCCAGCCTTTGGCCTGATGAAATCATGTCAATCACAGCGCTGTTTTTCGAGATTTAGCACACCACTCTGAGCTAAACGGTTTGGGTGAAGTGACGATTGTGGAATACCTCCTTAATATTTGTCTGTCGTCGGTTTTTATTTATTTATGTTAAATATTTCACATGTTATGTAATACCTCTACATTCATACTACACTTTGTACACTTCCTGTTAGTGGTGGTCAGTTTATGAGACGGTCACGCAGTAATAACGCGATGCTGCCCTGCCAGCAGGAAGTTTTGAAATGATTTCAAACCGCTCAAGAATATTACAACTATGTGAGCCAGTGCAAATTCATCCAGAGTTCCAGTTTTCACCACCTTGGATTGCTTTGAACAATCTGTAACCACCATTTGTGATAAATCCTTAAGCTTCAGTGGGCTGAGTGTGCATCTGAAACCATAATTTATTTATTTAGAGCATCACACTTAGCTAAACGGTTCGGCTGAAGTGAAAGTTGTAGAATACCTCCTTAATACTTGTCTGGCGTCGGTGAATGTGATGAATGCTACATCTTTAGACACAAATAGTCCAAACTCATCGTAGAATTCTTGTACATCTGCAATCAAGTTTCCACAACGAGGCATCATTGTAAAATATTCCACATGTTGTGTAATAACTCTACATTCATACTGCACATTGTACAGTTCCTTTTAGTGGTGAGTAGTTTATGAGATGGTCATACAATAATAACGCGATGTTGCCGTTTCAGCAGTGGAGTTTTGAAATGATCCGAATTTAACAAATTCGTCCACAGTTCCAGTCTTCACCACCTTGCATTGCTTTGAACAATCTATGATAAATCCTTATACCAGCAAATCAGAGAGGCCGTCTGCGCCGAAATACGCGGAAAAAATCAAAGGACTTGGCGCAAATACCTTGCACTGCCTCACATAGCTGTAAAATTCTTGAGCGGTGCTACAGTTGTAAACAAAAGCTTACAGACGGCAACTGCAGTGTGCATTTGCTCCCTTCTGAAGTTTGTCCCCATTTGAAGCAGCAATAACATTCTTGGGTAACACATTGTTGGGACTGAATTTACTTTCATTCTTTACGGCCAGATACGGGAGAGCTTTTCAGCTATTAACATAATAAAGCACCTCCATGGTGAATGAACTTCGGGGTGCACTCCACCTCGTGATGCCAATTGAGGGTCTACGCGACCGAATAGTAGCGGCTCCGGTCAAAGAAAACCCTCATAACGACTGGGAGAGCAGTGTGCTGACCACACGCCCCTCCTATCTGCATCCTCATCTGAGGATGACAGGGCGGTCGGATGGTCCTGGTGGGCCACTTGTGGCCTGAAGACGGAGTATGGTGAATGAACGATTTGCGGAACAGTATAAACAAGTGCAAAAACATATGGTAACGATTTTTGCACGACAGTTCTAACAGTTCTAACAATTCATTGCGTGTTTTATGTCATCGAGTAACACAGAAGTAATATCTGGCTTTCCTCAAGGAAGTGTTAGAGATCCTCTGCTGTTACTGATCTACACAAACGACATACGAGACAATTTGAGCAGTCGTCCTAGATTATTTACAGATAATACAGTCATTTACCGTCTTGTAAAGTCTTCAATCAAAACCAATTTCAGAATGATTTAGACATGATATCTGTATGGTGCGAAAAGTGGCAATTGGCTCTTCATAATAAAAAGTGTGGAATGATCCATATGAGTTCTCAAAGAAATACGCCAAATTTTGGTTACACAAATTTGAAGGCTGTAAATTCAGGAACCACAATTACGAACAACTTAAACTGAAACGATCACATAGATAATATTGTAATAAAACCAAACCAAAGATTGCGATTTATTGCCACAACACTTCGAAAGTGCAAAAGATTTCCTAAAGAGACTACTTATACCACGCTTTTCCGTCCCCTTCTGGTGTACTGCCTTGCAGTGTGGAATTCGCATCATCTTGGACTGACGGAGGACATCTAAAAAGTTCAATGCAGAGCGTCGTGTTTTGTGTTATCGTGAAATAGCGGAGAGAGTACCACGAATATCATACATGAATTGGGGTGGCAGTCATTAAAACGAAGGTGTTTCTTGTTGCTGTAGGGCAGGGCTTCACAACATACGTGCTCGCGGAGCAAGCTGTGAGCAGCAAGGCGCGAGCAGGAGCAGCGCGAGCACGCTACCCCCACAACCGGACCAGCGCGGAGAGTGGGGAAAGTCACGTGGGGCACACAACAGCTGCCGCCAGACAATTATTACTGCGACAAATGAAACAAATAAAGGAGAATGTACACATGCCACATAACTTTATTAGCTTAGTGTATGCCTCTACATTCGCATTAATTTGTGAACTGTTACACAATAAAAGGTGTCACTGAAGTGTGGGATTCTCAGTTATCTTGTACTTTTTGCCCTTTACAATTGCGTCTATGTTCGGAGTAATTGTTCTTGTGCATTTTAGCCGCAGCGTGCAATTTAAATTTCGATCAGACAATGCGTTTCTTAGGCGCGTCTTGTTACATTTCATTGCAGAGAACAGTTGTTCACAAACATACGTGGAACCGAACATTGATATTATTGTAGCCGCCAGTTTGTGCAAATGAGGAAATCTATCCTGAGGGAAGTGTCTGTAGAATTCCAAAATGTTTTTCTTCTTCTGAAAGTTGTCTCTGTATTCTCTGTCACACTGCAGGTCAATAATTTCTTGCTGCAGCTCAGGACGAATCTCTTAAATATTCGAGGAATATGGAGAGAACAGATCAAAATCACTGTCTAGTGCTGTCAGATCTTGAAAGCGCTGATCAACTAAACTATGTGAATAACGTTCACAGTCTTTGTGAACATCTTGCATGGATGATAATTTAGGAAAATGAGCTAGGTTTCCTGTTTCCAGCTGACTCACCCAAAGTGTCAATTTCATTTTAAAAGCTCGTATTCGATCTATGAAATGAGTAATTAGCAGATCTTTACCCTGTAGTAAAATGTTCAAAGCATTCAGATGGCTAGTTAAATCTGCTACGAACGCGAATCACATTCAAACGTGCGCACGCATTTCCCCTCCCTCCCCTCCCTCCCTACTCCACGACCTTGCACCTGCTCGCGAGCACGTGCCTGAGCAGACGCGAGTACTCGCGCTCAAAACCGGCCAGTTGTTAAGCCCTGGTGTAGGGTCTTCTCGTGATATTTCAATCACCAGCTTTCTCCTCCAGCTGCGAAACTATTCCATTGACGCACACCTACATAGGGAGAAATTATCATAATGATAAAATGAGAGAAATCAGAGCTCACACAGAAATATTTAAATTTTCATTTTCCTCACGTGCCGTTTTAGAATGGAACGGAGAGAGATAGTTTGAAGGTCGTTCAATGAACCCTTCGGCAGGCAGTTAATTGTGAATTGCAGAGTAATCATGTAGATGTAGACGTCGATGCAGGCTGTACTGAGAGAATTTAAAGCCAATTGTCATGGCACAAACAAAGTGCGTCTATAAAGTTCGGTGAATGGTTTCAGAAGATAAGAAAACAAGTTACAAATAAAATACCTTTACTGGCCTTTAAAGTATTCACCATTAGCTACAAGTTACGCCTGACATCGACTGTAAGGTTGTTGGGAACTGTCAGCGAAAGCATCTTGTGTAATCGCTCGAAGCACTGTGGTCACTCGTTGCTGGATAAAAGCATTGTCACGGAATATGAGCTCTGGTGCTACCAGTACGGTACGGTCACCAAGCGACAGTCAGTGGCACGGTGAGCATCGCTTCCCCACCTGACAAAACATGTCGGCTCTCACGAAATCCAAGATTGAGACGGTATTGATCGCCTTTTTCGACAACAAGAACTTGATGCATCGTGAATTTCTCCCAGTAGGAGACGGAGGAGATGACGAACACTTGCCGCTGACTGTCGCTTGGTGACCGTAACTTATTGGTAGCACCAAGTGTCATCTCCTGTAACAATGCTGTTATCCAACAATGAGTGACCACAGTCTTCAAGAGATTCCCCAAGATGAGTTTGCTGACAGTTCCCAACAGTCTTACAATCGATGTCAGAAGTAAGTTGTACCTATCGGTGACTACTTTGAAGGCCAGTTAAGGTATTTTGTTTGTAACACTTCTTTCCTTTATTTTCTGAGACCATTCACAAAACTTTTCAGATGCACCTTGTATTAATATAGTTTCTCGTAATCTATTTATGCATACCGTTAGTTGTACTTACTCTAAGGACCTTGAGCATTTATGAGCTTAGTGGGAAGCAGTTCGAACATAAACATTCGTTCCGGGAGAGGATATAGAGGAACTCATACACAACATTTAATAACAGCTCGTGAATCCTCAGATAGAACTACACACGATGCTTCTGACAAACTACGCAGTAAGACCACACCAAAGATCTTATGGTCTCTTGTAAACATGAACCCACAATTTCTAAAATTGCTTGAAAGAACTGCAGGAAACTTGCGAGCTGTGACGATCTAACCGAGTTCCTTCTGAAAGCCAGCCCAACTGGTCCGCGTGCAAGTGCAGTGCAGAGCCGTAACACTTGGGTGAGACAGGCTGGCATGCCGTCGGCCAAACATGTAACCCGATCCGCTCTTAGGTCGCTGTCCGCATTCGGACCCTCTCGGCCTCGCCGGGTCGAGGGTCGCATTACATGGGCGTGGCCTTCAACCGCGCCAAACTGCCGCTGTCACCTACGGTCTGAATACCCTGCGTGTTGCGTGGGCAGTTCCCGGTCACCTGGTACAGCGGTCAAGGCGCTGTGCCACAGCATGTAAACCTGCAGAATATCACTTTGCTTTCTTTCATCTTTGTCGCTACAGTAAGCAGGTGAACTTAGTGGTGTATACAACCCTAACCAGTGTTAGCGAAGCTTTTTAATTTAATTTAATTTAGTTTCTTTTTCCAAAATCAATTCAGCCTGACTAGCAGGTCACTGCTGTCACCACCAATCCAGAGATTTAGAAACAGTAGACCAGCTATTTTAGCATTCCAAATGACATGGGCAATGAACACAATTGAATAATGCTGCCATTTCACACTTACAAGAAGAACATTGCTGATAGCATAGTTATTATTGATTTGGGTAATATATCGTAATTAAACCCTTTAAAGATGTTTTCTACTTTTTTACATCTCTTCAATATTGCATCGAGCTTCGAGTTTGTACATAAAATTGAACGAGACATAGACGTCGAAGTAAAACAGTTTAGTAACTTATACGGGGTGAGGCACTAACTATTGCCACCTAGAATAACTTCGAAAGTATAATAGTAGCTGAAATGTTTCTGGGGCAAATGTTGCGTGGGACAACGGGGGTCGTAAAATGACGTTGCTTTTTTGTTTCTAGGTGGGGTGGCGTCAGGGATATGAAGTTCAACTTTGTTTTTTTTAAAATGGGATGCTATAGTTAGGTGCATATTTTCTGATAGCGGTTATCGAGACGAATCCAATGATGTGTAACACTAAGATCTTTAAAGATAAAACAAAGGTCAAAAAGGTGGCATGAACGTCCATTTTCAGGTGTTCGAAATGATGAGCTGCAATCTTGTTATCATGGATTGAATGGTATTCCTTATCGCTTCGGCACTTAGCGAAGCAGATGCTCTGACAATTCTCTCTCGTACATCGTGCAAATAGTAAATATTCACCGGTTACGGCGCATCCATCTAACTTGCCATTGACATGTAAACACCATTCGATAGTTTCGCAATACAACACTAACAGGAACGGTAAGACTGCTGTATTCGAATCAAGCGGATGTGAATGATGTATTCCTTCGAAGAACAAGTCGATATGCTTCTCATTTACGGAGAATGCCAACGAAATTCAGTGAGAGCTAGAGACTTATGCGCTGAAAAATATCCTCAACGTACTCACCCTACACGTCGTAAAATTAAATATGTGCATGATAAATTGAGTACAACTGGATCTTTAACGCATCGGAAACATATCCGGCAAAGGAAAGTTACTAACGAGGAAACGGAAATTGGTACTCTTGCCACTGTGTTTCGAGATTCTTGTGTTAGTTCGCTTCAAATCGCAAGGGAATCTGGCATGAGTCAGAGTAGTGTTGTTCGTGTTCTGCATCGCCATAAATATCATCCTTACCATATCAGTCTCCACCAAGAATTAACTGGTACGGATTGTATGCGTCGCATTGAATTCTGCCGGCGGGCTCCACTTCAGATTCAGAGGGATGACACATTTATTAATATGATTTTATTTACTGACGAGACTACATTCAAGAAATATGGAAATGTTAATTTGCATAACATGTATTGTTGGGCAACTGAAAATCCATGTTGGATGCGGCAAATTGCACACCAAAAACCGTGGTCGGTGAATGTATGGTGTGGTATTCTGGAGTACAGAATTATAGGCCCCTGTTTCATCGAAAAAAATATTAATGGTAGGAACTACACCACATTCCTGCAAGAAACATTAGGTCTTTTATTGCAAGAAATATCTTTAGGAACAGGAAACAGAATGTGGTATCAGCACGATGGGTGTCTGGCACATTTTTCGCCGATGGCTAGAAATGAGTTGCAGAGACAATTCCCAAATCGTTGGAATGGATGCGGAGGAGATGTGTCGTGGCCGGCGCGTTCGCCAGACTTGACGCCTCTGGAATTGTTCTTGTCGGGATCCATAAAGGATATTGTTTATAAAGACGTTTTAACTACACCTGAAGATATGCTATAGAGAATTGTCACAGCATGTGCTTCTATAAGTGCCGATGTGATAAGACTGCAGCACTGCATTGATACCAATGGTCATCACTTTGAACAACCTCTGTAAATGGACCTTCATGCCACCTTTCTGACCTTCGTTGAAGTTCAAAGACCTTACTGTTACACATCATTGGATTCGTCTCGATACCCGCTATCAGAAAATAAGTACCAAACTACAGCATCCCATTAAAAAAAAAGTTGACCCTCATATCTCCGAAGCGACCCCACCTAGTAACAAAAAACCATCGTCGTATTATGGACCTCGTTGCCCCATGCAACTTTTATCCCACAAACTTTTCAGCTCCTATCGTACTTTCGTAGTTATTCTTAGTGGCAATAGTTAGTGACTCCCTACGTATTGTTTTATGTCACAGGCAACAGCCATTCGATACTCAGATTATTGATTTGAAGCACATTTTCTACAGGAATAACGTCATAATTATTCTAGACATAACCTGTTTATGGATTTCATTCAAAACATATACTCCCCCTCTGTTGCCCGTTCACGAGAACCCATAGTCATCCTGAACAGTCATTTTTCGTATTATAGCGCCGTTTGTCACGCCTTAATGCTCTTGAACTTCTAATAATGTCTAAGAAATGGAGCCGAAGACGATCAGTTCAGCCCTGATTGAAGTAATCCGGAAAGAAAGAAGACAGTTTTCCATTTTACACACTGGATGCCAGTGGTGTCATTGTGCAGTTGCAAAGATTTATTGTGCTCTACTGTGCAAACGGCAAAAGGGAGACGCCAGTTTCATAGTGTGGGCAACATTTTGCATTCTAGATAACCTGAATTGTAAACTTGCCTGTGTTTATACCTGTCAGGAAGAACAATCGTTATCGCTTACGGAACAACACAAGTAATAGTACACGTGGGTTATACATAATATTTTGATAAAAATAAACTACCAGTAAGCAGAAACGCAGAGCAAGGCTTAAAGCTTAAAAAAAAAAGAATTAAGTGTTCAAAGACGTTTGTTGTTGTTGTGGTCTTCAGTCCAGAGACTGGTTTGATGCAGCTCTCCGTGCTACTCTATCCCGTGCAAACCTCTTCATTTCCCAGTACCTGCTGCAACCTACATCCTTCTGAATCTGTTTAAAATGTTGTGTCAAAATTCTGAATATTTTGTCTTCATGCCTCGATGTAGTGACTTCACAACAATTCTAATTACTTTCAGCGTCATTATACCGTATAGTAACTAAACATACACTGTTCACTTTAACAGTTCGTAGAATCCCTTTGTTTCATCACTAGCATACCTTTGAATGACCTTTGAATGAATTCTTACGTTCTAAATCAAAAGTGACCTAAACAATACAAAAGTGTTTCCTATTTAGATTGGATACAGTTACCTGCGTTGTTCGTAGGTTATGTAAATTGTCTGGTTTATTTTTTCTTCCTATAGTTGTTAGCACGTTTTAAATCACCTACTTCGATTTATTTTGTTTCTCTAATTACGTCGATAGAATAGTTGGAAATATTTTTATCGCAATGTTGTTGTGAAAATACTAAAATAATGTACAACGAGCATACGGAAAATAAAGTGATCCAGAGTAACAATATTGTCATAGAGCCGGCTGATGTTTTGTTGTAATTATTTCATCTGAAGACCGTATTAAATCTAAAAGAAAGAAATAGGTGAATAAAACGAAGCCTCTATCGCTTTTGGTATGTTAAATTGCTTTCTTTCAAGTGAGGCTCGAATAACCCTGAAAAATAAATTTTCTAATCAATGCGTATTACCTGTTTTGACTTACGACAGTAACATATGGACTTTAAATTCGAAAAGTGTCAGTAAACTAAGGGTTGTACAGCGAGAAATGAAGAGGTTCATGTTGGGAATTACTACGAGAAATAGAAAAAAAGACATTTTAAAGAAATTTTTCTGTCATGTCAATGAATCAGATGATGTGCAAATACAATTAAAAAGGTTACTTATCCCTATCAACCACAACATTGCATCCTTCCTGTTATTGTGGTAATGATTAGGCTTAGGTCTTACTCCGTTTGATCAAAAGTACCAGTATATCAGAGGATATTAATATTTGGTTTGTAAACTGTTCGCATTTATAAAGGCTCGAACTCTGTTGGGGAAGTTTCAGTGAGGTGTTTGAATGTTTGTGGAGGAATTGTAGCCCATTCGCCCTCAAGAGCCGAAACCAGAGAAAACACCGTTGTTGGACGCTGGGGTTTCGGGAGATGCAGACATTCTAATTCATCCCAAAATTGTTCTATTGGGTTCAGGTCGGGACCCTGAACAGGTCAGTCCATTACACTGATGATATTGTCAACATACCGTACCCTCACAGATGCTACTTTATAACAGGGTTCATTTTCGATCTAATGAGGCCGTGCTATTTCACTAATGTTGTTGTCCACAAATTTCACTTTATGGTAGGGTACATTGCCATTCTGATACAGTCATCGTCTCCGAAATGTTCCTCTACTGTAAGCACCACACAGTGCTGTAAAATGTGTTCATATCATTCCACATTTAGCATTTTCGTAAGGGGAGGTTTACTATCTTTTGGTTCAAAAAATCGATTTTGTTTAAATTGCATTTTTGGATCCATAAAACTCTTTAGAATCCACCCCTGAAACGGTTTTTCCGAATACGGAACGGAAAAGTATGTTATTCGCGGTTGAACAAAAAATCCCTCGGCATTCCAATTCGGTCGAACAAATGAGGAAGGCAATTTGGGCAACGTATTTCCACAAGTGTTCGACGGATGACCACCCACAACACGAAAATTGTCCGGCTGGGGAGACTAGTTGGTGCAAGTGGCGCATTACAGAGGCTACCGGACATCTGGACGAATATCAACACAACCAGCCGCTCTCGAAAGAAGTTCAAAAAGTGATTCATCCAATCTACGTTGCCCTTTCGGAGGATGAGTTATTGTACCGGTACTTGGGAGGAAACACACAAAATTCAAATGAAAATTTTAACGCATGTGTTTGGAAGTTAGCCCCCAAGCATTTGCATTCTGGTGCGAAGACTATGGAGATTGCGACTTTCCTGGCAGTGAACAGCTTCAACGAAGGGTATTGAGCCATTCTGAAGACCATGACAACGATGGACGCAGTTCGCACAGTATTCGGACGACCACCGGATTCAAGCGGCCGAAAATCGCTTGTCACAAACCGTACGAGCGGCTCTGCAGCAGCGCAGGATGGACCTGATAGAGCAGAACGCCCTCTGTGAGAAAGACGTGAGGAAGAGGAACGACTACTTTATGGACCCGGAATAGCAGACTGAACGTAAGTTGCATAATACTGTGTTTATATGTAGTCAAAACTTCAAACACGTTTTTCTCGAAATGGCTTTTTTTTTATTGCGCGGTATGGTAACTTCAAATCTGCTGAACCGAATGACATGATTCTTTGTTTCCGACGAAGCTAACTAAATTATCTAGGAGTTGTATCACTTTTATTCCGATCCATCAACTATAAATATTTATCGATGAAAAAAACTTGTTTTTTTCTTCAAATGGCAGCCATTTTGTTTCCTATAGTCCAAATAACTTAAGCGAGGTACAAATTTTAATAATCTTATAAACTTCGCTAACGTCAAGTCAATTTTGATTTCAGACGAGCCGGCTGACCTGTGACATACTGCGCGTGGAGGTTTACATCGAAATTTTGTTTCGTTCCGACGGCACTTTCGCCTTTGCTCTTCAACATTTCCGGTCGAAAACATTCCAGTTTGTAGATAAAATATCAATAATCATTTTGACCAAATTTGACATTGATATCTGTAACACATCTCGAGAAAAAAATTCTCAAAGAACATGCTTTTTTCGGGCCAAAGATAGTAAACCTCCCCTCAACCGTGATAAGCTGATCCCACGCTAAACACCCTGATTTCGTATCACTACCTCCTCCACACTTCTTTGTTGGCACTACGCATGATGGTAAATAACGTTCTGAAGGCATTCGCCAAACCCAAATCCTTTCATCGGATTACTGAAGAATATAGCAGTTGTCGGTCACACTCTCTAAGCGCTCTGACATCAGCTCCAGCAGCTGCCTAAAGTTGCTTGTTGTCAGGACTGTGGGTTGGTTTCTCGTTGGGGCGACTGAAGCCAGAAGGCTAGTAAAGTATCAGATGAGACTCGCATACGGAGTTGTAGATCGCGCAGTCGGAGTTGTAGATCGTGCAGTCGAGATAAGAAGAACTTAGAACAGGGAAGAAAGATTTGTGCCCTTAAAGTAGAATTAGAAATCACGTATGTTGAATTAGATAGATTGACGGGGGAAAGAGACAGTAGAAATTTGGGGAAAGGTAACAACTGATAATCAAAATGAGAAAAGCTCAGAAATCAATTTTCAGATTCTGGGTAGCAATCAGTTTGACTTTCTTTATGAATCAGGAGAAGAGCTTCAACCAGTTTTTGAGCAAAGTAGAGCACCTTGTATTAATATAGTTTCTCGTAATCTATTTATGCATACCGTTAGTTGTACTTACTCTAAGGACCTTGAGCATTTATGAGCTTAGTGGGAAGCAGTTCGAACATAAACATTCGTTCCGGGAGAGGATATAGAGGAACTCATACACAACATTTAATAACAGCTCGTGAATCCTCAGATAGAACTACACACGATGCTTCTGACAAACTACGCAGTAAGACCACACCAAAGATCTTATGGTCTCTTGTAAACATGAACCCACAATTTCTAAAATTGCTTGAAAGAACTGCAGGAAACTTGCGAGCTGTGACGATCTAACCGAGTTCCTTCTGAAAGCCAGCCCAACTGGTCCGCGTGCAAGTGCAGTGCAGAGCCGTAACACTTGGGTGAGACAGGCTGGCATGCCGTCGGCCAAACATGTAACCCGATCCGCTCTTAGGTCGCTGTCCGCATTCGGACCCTCTCGGCCTCGCCGGGTCGAGGGTCGCATTACATGGGCGTGGCCTTCAACCGCGCCAAACTGCCGCTGTCACCTACGGTCTGAATACCCTGCGTGTTGCGTGGGCAGTTCCCGGTCACCTGGTACAGCGGTCAAGGCGCTGTGCCACAGCATGTAAACCTGCAGAATATCACTTTGCTTTCTTTCATCTTTGTCGCTACAGTAAGCAGGTGAACTTAGTGGTGTATACAACCCTAACCAGTGTTAGCGAAGCTTTTTAATTTAATTTAATTTAGTTTCTTTTTCCAAAATCAATTCAGCCTGACTAGCAGGTCACTGCTGTCACCACCAATCCAGAGATTTAGAAACAGTAGACCAGCTATTTTAGCATTCCAAATGACATGGGCAATGAACACAATTGAATAATGCTGCCATTTCACACTTACAAGAAGAACATTGCTGATAGCATAGTTATTATTGATTTGGGTAATATATCGTAATTAAACCCTTTAAAGATGTTTTCTACTTTTTTACATCTCTTCAATATTGCATCGAGCTTCGAGTTTGTACATAAAATTGAACGAGACATAGACGTCGAAGTAAAACAGTTTAGTAACTTATACGGGGTGAGGCACTAACTATTGCCACCTAGAATAACTTCGAAAGTATAATAGTAGCTGAAATGTTTCTGGGGCAAATGTTGCGTGGGACAACGGGGGTCGTAAAATGACGTTGCTTTTTTGTTTCTAGGTGGGGTGGCGTCAGGGATATGAAGTTCAACTTTGTTTTTTTTAAAATGGGATGCTATAGTTAGGTGCATATTTTCTGATAGCGGTTATCGAGACGAATCCAATGATGTGTAACACTAAGATCTTTAAAGATAAAACAAAGGTCAAAAAGGTGGCATGAACGTCCATTTTCAGGTGTTCGAAATGATGAGCTGCAATCTTGTTATCATGGATTGAATGGTATTCCTTATCGCTTCGGCACTTAGCGAAGCAGATGCTCTGACAATTCTCTCTCGTACATCGTGCAAATAGTAAATATTCACCGGTTACGGCGCATCCATCTAACTTGCCATTGACATGTAAACACCATTCGATAGTTTCGCAATACAACACTAACAGGAACGGTAAGACTGCTGTATTCGAATCAAGCGGATGTGAATGATGTATTCCTTCGAAGAACAAGTCGATATGCTTCTCATTTACGGAGAATGCCAACGAAATTCAGTGAGAGCTAGAGACTTATGCGCTGAAAAATATCCTCAACGTACTCACCCTACACGTCGTAAAATTAAATATGTGCATGATAAATTGAGTACAACTGGATCTTTAACGCATCGGAAACATATCCGGCAAAGGAAAGTTACTAACGAGGAAACGGAAATTGGTACTCTTGCCACTGTGTTTCGAGATTCTTGTGTTAGTTCGCTTCAAATCGCAAGGGAATCTGGCATGAGTCAGAGTAGTGTTGTTCGTGTTCTGCATCGCCATAAATATCATCCTTACCATATCAGTCTCCACCAAGAATTAACTGGTACGGATTGTATGCGTCGCATTGAATTCTGCCGGCGGGCTCCACTTCAGATTCAGAGGGATGACACATTTATTAATATGATTTTATTTACTGACGAGACTACATTCAAGAAATATGGAAATGTTAATTTGCATAACATGTATTGTTGGGCAACTGAAAATCCATGTTGGATGCGGCAAATTGCACACCAAAAACCGTGGTCGGTGAATGTATGGTGTGGTATTCTGGAGTACAGAATTATAGGCCCCTGTTTCATCGAAAAAAATATTAATGGTAGGAACTACACCACATTCCTGCAAGAAACATTAGGTCTTTTATTGCAAGAAATATCTTTAGGAACAGGAAACAGAATGTGGTATCAGCACGATGGGTGTCTGGCACATTTTTCGCCGATGGCTAGAAATGAGTTGCAGAGACAATTCCCAAATCGTTGGAATGGATGCGGAGGAGATGTGTCGTGGCCGGCGCGTTCGCCAGACTTGACGCCTCTGGAATTGTTCTTGTCGGGATCCATAAAGGATATTGTTTATAAAGACGTTTTAACTACACCTGAAGATATGCTATAGAGAATTGTCACAGCATGTGCTTCTATAAGTGCCGATGTGATAAGACTGCAGCACTGCATTGATACCAATGGTCATCACTTTGAACAACCTCTGTAAATGGACCTTCATGCCACCTTTCTGACCTTCGTTGAAGTTCAAAGACCTTACTGTTACACATCATTGGATTCGTCTCGATACCCGCTATCAGAAAATAAGTACCAAACTACAGCATCCCATTAAAAAAAAAGTTGACCCTCATATCTCCGAAGCGACCCCACCTAGTAACAAAAAACCATCGTCGTATTATGGACCTCGTTGCCCCATGCAACTTTTATCCCACAAACTTTTCAGCTCCTATCGTACTTTCGTAGTTATTCTTAGTGGCAATAGTTAGTGACTCCCTACGTATTGTTTTATGTCACAGGCAACAGCCATTCGATACTCAGATTATTGATTTGAAGCACATTTTCTACAGGAATAACGTCATAATTATTCTAGACATAACCTGTTTATGGATTTCATTCAAAACATATACTCCCCCTCTGTTGCCCGTTCACGAGAACCCATAGTCATCCTGAACAGTCATTTTTCGTATTATAGCGCCGTTTGTCACGCCTTAATGCTCTTGAACTTCTAATAATGTCTAAGAAATGGAGCCGAAGACGATCAGTTCAGCCCTGATTGAAGTAATCCGGAAAGAAAGAAGACAGTTTTCCATTTTACACACTGGATGCCAGTGGTGTCATTGTGCAGTTGCAAAGATTTATTGTGCTCTACTGTGCAAACGGCAAAAGGGAGACGCCAGTTTCATAGTGTGGGCAACATTTTGCATTCTAGATAACCTGAATTGTAAACTTGCCTGTGTTTATACCTGTCAGGAAGAACAATCGTTATCGCTTACGGAACAACACAAGTAATAGTACACGTGGGTTATACATAATATTTTGATAAAAATAAACTACCAGTAAGCAGAAACGCAGAGCAAGGCTTAAAGCTTAAAAAAAAAAGAATTAAGTGTTCAAAGACGTTTGTTGTTGTTGTGGTCTTCAGTCCAGAGACTGGTTTGATGCAGCTCTCCGTGCTACTCTATCCCGTGCAAACCTCTTCATTTCCCAGTACCTGCTGCAACCTACATCCTTCTGAATCTGTTTAAAATGTTGTGTCAAAATTCTGAATATTTTGTCTTCATGCCTCGATGTAGTGACTTCACAACAATTCTAATTACTTTCAGCGTCATTATACCGTATAGTAACTAAACATACACTGTTCACTTTAACAGTTCGTAGAATCCCTTTGTTTCATCACTAGCATACCTTTGAATGACCTTTGAATGAATTCTTACGTTCTAAATCAAAAGTGACCTAAACAATACAAAAGTGTTTCCTATTTAGATTGGATACAGTTACCTGCGTTGTTCGTAGGTTATGTAAATTGTCTGGTTTATTTTTTCTTCCTATAGTTGTTAGCACGTTTTAAATCACCTACTTCGATTTATTTTGTTTCTCTAATTACGTCGATAGAATAGTTGGAAATATTTTTATCGCAATGTTGTTGTGAAAATACTAAAATAATGTACAACGAGCATACGGAAAATAAAGTGATCCAGAGTAACAATATTGTCATAGAGCCGGCTGATGTTTTGTTGTAATTATTTCATCTGAAGACCGTATTAAATCTAAAAGAAAGAAATAGGTGAATAAAACGAAGCCTCTATCGCTTTTGGTATGTTAAATTGCTTTCTTTCAAGTGAGGCTCGAATAACCCTGAAAAATAAATTTTCTAATCAATGCGTATTACCTGTTTTGACTTACGACAGTAACATATGGACTTTAAATTCGAAAAGTGTCAGTAAACTAAGGGTTGTACAGCGAGAAATGAAGAGGTTCATGTTGGGAATTACTACGAGAAATAGAAAAAAAGACATTTTAAAGAAATTTTTCTGTCATGTCAATGAATCAGATGATGTGCAAATACAATTAAAAAGGTTACTTATCCCTATCAACCACAACATTGCATCCTTCCTGTTATTGTGGTAATGATTAGGCTTAGGTCTTACTCCGTTTGATCAAAAGTACCAGTATATCAGAGGATATTAATATTTGGTTTGTAAACTGTTCGCATTTATAAAGGCTCGAACTCTGTTGGGGAAGTTTCAGTGAGGTGTTTGAATGTTTGTGGAGGAATTGTAGCCCATTCGCCCTCAAGAGCCGAAACCAGAGAAAACACCGTTGTTGGACGCTGGGGTTTCGGGAGATGCAGACATTCTAATTCATCCCAAAATTGTTCTATTGGGTTCAGGTCGGGACCCTGAACAGGTCAGTCCATTACACTGATGATATTGTCAACATACCGTACCCTCACAGATGCTACTTTATAACAGGGTTCATTTTCGATCTAATGAGGCCGTGCTATTTCACTAATGTTGTTGTCCACAAATTTCACTTTATGGTAGGGTACATTGCCATTCTGATACAGTCATCGTCTCCGAAATGTTCCTCTACTGTAAGCACCACACAGTGCTGTAAAATGTGTTCATATCATTCCACATTTAGCATTTTCGTAAGGGGAGGTTTACTATCTTTTGGTTCAAAAAATCGATTTTGTTTAAATTGCATTTTTGGATCCATAAAACTCTTTAGAATCCACCCCTGAAACGGTTTTTCCGAATACGGAACGGAAAAGTATGTTATTCGCGGTTGAACAAAAAATCCCTCGGCATTCCAATTCGGTCGAACAAATGAGGAAGGCAATTTGGGCAACGTATTTCCACAAGTGTTCGACGGATGACCACCCACAACACGAAAATTGTCCGGCTGGGGAGACTAGTTGGTGCAAGTGGCGCATTACAGAGGCTACCGGACATCTGGACGAATATCAACACAACCAGCCGCTCTCGAAAGAAGTTCAAAAAGTGATTCATCCAATCTACGTTGCCCTTTCGGAGGATGAGTTATTGTACCGGTACTTGGGAGGAAACACACAAAATTCAAATGAAAATTTTAACGCATGTGTTTGGAAGTTAGCCCCCAAGCATTTGCATTCTGGTGCGAAGACTATGGAGATTGCGACTTTCCTGGCAGTGAACAGCTTCAACGAAGGGTATTGAGCCATTCTGAAGACCATGACAACGATGGACGCAGTTCGCACAGTATTCGGACGACCACCGGATTCAAGCGGCCGAAAATCGCTTGTCACAAACCGTACGAGCGGCTCTGCAGCAGCGCAGGATGGACCTGATAGAGCAGAACGCCCTCTGTGAGAAAGACGTGAGGAAGAGGAACGACTACTTTATGGACCCGGAATAGCAGACTGAACGTAAGTTGCATAATACTGTGTTTATATGTAGTCAAAACTTCAAACACGTTTTTCTCGAAATGGCTTTTTTTTTATTGCGCGGTATGGTAACTTCAAATCTGCTGAACCGAATGACATGATTCTTTGTTTCCGACGAAGCTAACTAAATTATCTAGGAGTTGTATCACTTTTATTCCGATCCATCAACTATAAATATTTATCGATGAAAAAAACTTGTTTTTTTCTTCAAATGGCAGCCATTTTGTTTCCTATAGTCCAAATAACTTAAGCGAGGTACAAATTTTAATAATCTTATAAACTTCGCTAACGTCAAGTCAATTTTGATTTCAGACGAGCCGGCTGACCTGTGACATACTGCGCGTGGAGGTTTACATCGAAATTTTGTTTCGTTCCGACGGCACTTTCGCCTTTGCTCTTCAACATTTCCGGTCGAAAACATTCCAGTTTGTAGATAAAATATCAATAATCATTTTGACCAAATTTGACATTGATATCTGTAACACATCTCGAGAAAAAAATTCTCAAAGAACATGCTTTTTTCGGGCCAAAGATAGTAAACCTCCCCTCAACCGTGATAAGCTGATCCCACGCTAAACACCCTGATTTCGTATCACTACCTCCTCCACACTTCTTTGTTGGCACTACGCATGATGGTAAATAACGTTCTGAAGGCATTCGCCAAACCCAAATCCTTTCATCGGATTACTGAAGAATATAGCAGTTGTCGGTCACACTCTCTAAGCGCTCTGACATCAGCTCCAGCAGCTGCCTAAAGTTGCTTGTTGTCAGGACTGTGGGTTGGTTTCTCGTTGGGGCGACTGAAGCCAGAAGGCTAGTAAAGTATCAGATGAGACTCGCATACGGAGTTGTAGATCGCGCAGTCGGAGTTGTAGATCGTGCAGTCGAGATAAGAAGAACTTAGAACAGGGAAGAAAGATTTGTGCCCTTAAAGTAGAATTAGAAATCACGTATGTTGAATTAGATAGATTGACGGGGGAAAGAGACAGTAGAAATTTGGGGAAAGGTAACAACTGATAATCAAAATGAGAAAAGCTCAGAAATCAATTTTCAGATTCTGGGTAGCAATCAGTTTGACTTTCTTTATGAATCAGGAGAAGAGCTTCAACCAGTTTTTGAGCAAAGTAGAGTGTAGCAGACTCGTACGAACGGGTTTAAGGCTCCTTTGGCAGAAAACTCAAGTGGAAATAAAATAATCTTACAGCTCGGTAAAAGTCACAGGAGGGATGTAGAGAAACTGCTACAAGAGAAGCTGGGTGTACAACAACAGGCCACATGCATCGTGATATCTAACGTCAAACTTAACCAAGCGACAGAGAACCTATAGGCTCTGTGCACGAAATATGATGAAGAAGATCAGCTACTTATGGCAGGAGAAGCAGGAACCGATTGTACAGCAAATTAATGTATAGTATTAAAGCTGAGCTGAAGGAAATAGGGGCAGCAACAGAATACACTCGAGTGGGGTGTGTGGAGGTTTTGCAGTGTCAAGAACAGCCCTAGGTTAACACGGCTGCCAGCGACAAACACAAAGAGATGAGTGGATTGCTTCTGACTAAATCAAAGTCTCTTATCTATGCTTTACCTGTAGGTGAAATTCGGAGATGAGGATACACAAATCATGGCCGAAACTTCAATAGGAGGGGGAAGGATAGAACAGCTGAGCATCGTGTAGAATGTGTAGAGTTAACATGGAAAGTGGAGGTGTTGCAACATATGTAAAAGTAAGACACAAAGTGCGAAAATATTGAAACAACCGTTTTTGTGTAGATCAGAACCTAGTAAAACGCGCCTGTAAGTCTCTACTGCAGAATACTTCTCCTGTAGTCGTAAAAGACTACATATATCGTGTAGGGAACTTTCAGCTACTTATGAGAAATCTAGATGCACTACTGAACAAGCTGTCAGACAATAAGAAACAGTTACTAGCTTGGGAGGATTTCAATGTATATTTCTTAAAATATTATGACAGAAAAAATGAATTGGAATCATTATTTGCCTGAAACTTCCTGGAGGATTAAAACTGTGTGCCGGACTGAAACTCGAACTCGGGACCTTTGCCTTGCGTGGGCAAGTGCTCTACCTTTTTTTTCCATTTTGTTCGTAATTATTCGTTGTATTTTGTCGTAGCGGATGGCAGATGACAGCCTTTGAAGTTCGATGTACATTCCTTCGCTCAGTTATTTTATTACTGAGGGCAGCCAGCTCTCTGACCGAACACGCTGAGCTACCGTGCTGGCAGCTAACTGAGCTACCCAAGCACGTCTCACAACCCGTCCTCACAGCTTTACTTCTGCCAATACCTCGTCTCTCACCTTCCATTATGTGGGTGTTTCAATCTAATTTCAGTAGTTTATTTTCCAACTCGTTTGCAGAAAAATCGCGGGATCAAGTTTGATAACATTTTTGTAGACAGTGCTCAGGTTCAAACAATTAATGTTTATCCAGTTATTAATAGCCCATCTGATCATGACGCACAGTTAAAAACAATGTATAATCTTACAACTAATCTGAAATTCAATATATTCAATAGTAAATTTGTGTCAATATTTGACAGTAACTGTTCTAAAAAGTCAATCAGAAAATGCATTTGAAAAAAAAAGTTATGGATAACTAAATCTCATGTAAGAGGAAGGCCAGTATAAATAAAGATCCGATGTTACTTGCGGTCTACAAAAAGTACGGCAATATTTTAAGTAAGGTCATTATATGTCCAAGAGTATGCACGTCCTAACAGAGAAAATACATTAATAATGTCATTCACGAAGGTTTAAGCAGTAGGAAGTAGCACCAACATTCTCCACTGAAATTAATGGAATCATAAAACTAAAAAAAAAACTCACATGGTATTGATGGAATTTCAAACAGAATTCCGAAAAGGAGTTGCAACTTGATAAGTAATGTCCTTAGTAATATATGTAATGCATCCCTGGCACACGGAATTTTTCCATATAGCATAAAATGTGTAATTGCTAAATCTCTTTATAAGAAAGAGACAAGAAAGAATTAAATAATTATCATCCAGTTTCTTTACTGACATCTTTTTCCAAAATATTGGAAAAAGCAACGTAGTCGAGAGTAGGTTCGTATTTAAGTAGAAATAACTTACTTAGAAGATTACACTTTGGATTCCAGAAGGATTGCTTGACTAAGAATGCTATTTATACATCCAATCACCAAATATCACACTCTTTAAATAATAAAACAGCACCATCTTGTATTTTTTGTGATCTTTCCAGAGCGTTCCATTGTGTATAACACGTTATTCTCTTAGAAAAACTTATGTTTTATGGAACTGATGGCTTTAGACATAAGAGGATTGAATTATACTTAAAAATCAGAATGCAAAAAGTTGTGTTGAATAATTTGAACAGTGATGAAAGGAGAGAAACATTTACTGAATGGGGGTTCAATTTTGGCCCCACTCCTATTCCTTTTATATGGAGAGTGTTAAGGGTACAAGTGCAGATAGTTTTATTGGTGACTGAGGAGAGTGTATTGAACAACATTCCATCAGCAGTTACTTAATTTTCAGGCTAATAATTGTAGCTATTAGGAGTACTATGTTTTAGGTTGCTTAGGGACATCCAAGTACAAGTGGCAAGATGACGTCATTAATGTTTATCTTCCCTGGGCATCAGGTCAGGTGCTGAAGTGTGGACACGTGGGAGCAAAACGGTTAATCTATATCGACAGGCTTAGTAAACATAGTGGTGCAGTTACGACCATGAAGAAAACACCAGGTAGTAAGTTATGTGACGCGTTTGCGGGAAAACCGTTAGACGCAGAGAAAAAACAACTAACACACTGGAGTGGATACATATTACGGTACCAATAATCATAGTATCTGCGCTTATACCCTGTACGTAAATGACCCTCCACTTCACATTCAACAAGCGGAATTGGTACTTCTTGGAGACGATACTAGTGTAATGATAAATTCCGTTAGAGAGAAATCTACAGAAGAGATTGTTAATGATTCTCTTCAAAGAACTGTTAAGTGATTCTCTGAAAAACTCATTCGGTTCAGTACCATAAATAGAATCGTGTCAAAAATTGATGTAACACCTGTGGAAGACACGTTAGAGGGCATCCGGTAAGATCACAGATCAAGATCACAAGATCAAGTGGCAACGTTTCACATGAACTCATTACTGTAAATCTATGGATTGCGTGGATGAGTCTAGTTGTGCACACTACATCAGTTGAATAATATTTTTGTCAGCGAGGCACTACAAAGAAATACTGTGGTTTCGCACGTATATAGGATAGATTTTTCATAGCATTGCTGTCAATTGTCGCTATGAAGCACTCATTGAGAACCATCTGTACCAATGTATGATAATCGCCTACCACCAAGACGGAAAAGAAGCAAGAGTAAGCTTTCCCTGCGATTTCTCTTAAACAAATAAGAGAAACAACAGAAAACCTGAATCTATCTAGCCGGACGGGAATGTGAACACGGTTCTTCCCCAATGCGAGTCCAGTATCTTGCTTAACTTCAGGGTGGGGGAATGTTCCGGTAGGGTAATGCACATGTAGGGATCTTTAAAAAAGAGAAAAAATTTCTATTAATGACCACGTCATCAAGTTCTCTCCCTATCAACGAAATTAGTCATTTTACTACAAATTATGGCGACACTTGTTTGTGCTTAAGATTTACCACACACGGCTACGTAGAAAGCTATAAACAATCTCTGATACAAAAGAGTTCACAACGTTCCAGATATCTTCTGTCCATTTTTAAAGAAAGAGTGGATACGGAAAATTTTCTAAGTGCTATTTCTGACATTTTGCAGCAGAATGAAACAACAATGTATCTCTGTTTGCACACAACTGATTTGTATCCGTAAAATTGAGAAGATAATCTGATACCAGAGGATTATGCTGCACACACTATTACTACAATCATAATGACACAAATTAGAAAACAAATTCGTCATTAAGAAAGATCTAAGCGCCATACTAGGAAACTAACTGTTTCTGCGTGGCAATAAGAATTTTTTTTTACAAACTGACTCTTACAAAGAAGAGAACAGCAACCAGCTACTCTTAATCATGCTATTTATTTACACAAATAACGTCGTTACCAGTTTCGTACATACAGGTTCATCTTCAGACGGCTGTTCACATTTATGTTACATTTGTTGTTGACAATAGTTGCCGGAATAAAATAGCCGACAGCTAATGTAAATAACAACAAATATAATATAAATGTGAATAGCCGTATGAAGATGATCCTGTCAATTCCCCACACGGTGACGGCAGTATTTGTGCAGGTAAATAACAGAGTTTGGTTGTTGTTTTCTTCTTAGCATGATTCAGTCTGTGTTTTGAATATAGTTGCGGTCTCAGAAATGTCAGTTTTCGACGAACTAGTAGGATGAAAGCTTATATTCCAAGTGCCATTAATACTGAGGCACTACCTTTTGTTTTTAATAATACAAGTACAGAAACACAGCATTAAGTTTTTAACTGGTAGGACTCTAGTCAGTGAAAACACTTCTCATGTCTCTGAAATGTTGGAACTCCAGAAGGAAGCACAGTTTAGCAGAAATACCAAGTCCCACCTACTAACGCAAGAAAATCTTTGGACGGCACGTCACCTTGCTATACCTCAAGAAGCTATATCAGTCCTATACGATACAACTGTATTACCCCATGACTTTTGTATTGTCAGGGTAAAGATGTTTTATATCTTCTAACACTCCACGGCTCAGGCACACCTTTAAAAACTGGCATTCTATCGCTTCTTGATTCCTCTTGACAGAATATTAAAGATTCAGGTGCCAGTCAGTCTGAAGCATTAAACAAATTACATTAAAACTGTTTACTTACGTCATTTGCTTGGAACTTTCTTTGAACAGTGTACGTCAAAAGCGAATTGAATAATTCAAGGAAAACTTCTGAAAGAGAAACGTTTTGTAGAATCATGAACTAGTAATAATTTCATCAATCACCGTTTCGGTTTCTATGGCTCCTCAGTTGATCAGTAAATGAATTTGGAACATATTAATCATAATTTTAAGGTGAACCTACTCTCTGTATTTCAACTGCTACCGTATTCTGTCCACTTTACCGCTATGTCATTTTTATTATGTAAATGGATCGGCCGTTCATTCATCTGTCTCTAATGTCAGAAGTCTTAATGAGACGTTACTCTTAATAGCAAGCAACACAGCCCCCAACGATAAAAAGCCTCCAATTTCCCGATAACTCCACTGACCCTTGTAAGCTTTACTCTGCTTTCTGTTTCGTGCTATACGAACGGGACTACAGTCTCAGTGACTCTCTCGTATTTTATCTGACCTAGCTATAACGCATGAGCTCTCCCCAATTAATCTGTGTCACGAATGTGTGCTCTGGCGTCGCAGCTAACTGAACATCCCGCTATTCTATGGCCCTGTTGACAGCGTTAAGCACTACATAACCCACTAATTCAAATTTTCAGATAATTGAATACTGTTTAGTTACCAGTGCAGTTAGTTCACCTCACACTGTAACAGAAAAAGTACGTTTACATGTATACTTTCATATCCGGAAGCCGCCAAACGTTGTATAATTGTAATTATCCGAGGAAAATGGTTTAGAAAGAGATTGATATCTGACTTCTGAAAAAAAGTGGAGAAATTAATTGAAAACATGTTAGAAACACTACAAGAAATACAAACAGGTTGTCGAGGAAGGTATTATTGTAAGCAAGGTTCTTAAACGTGCCAGCTATCATTACTTTTATACGTGTATTTCTGTCATTTTCTAGGCGTGAACATTTACCTATCTTCACGCCGTGGTCTACCGATGTTTCAATTTCATTTTTCTTGTAGTCAGTCTGATAAGGATGACTCTTTAATCTGAAGGTAGCAGAACTCAATTCCCTGTACTATTGTCCAGACGATTTACTGATTCATTTATGCTACTTTCGTCATGTCATAGTGTCATGAGATGTTTCGCTTAAAAAAAGATTAAAATATCAGAATCCCCAAACAATATTTATGGCAATATTTACGCGCCGACAAAATGAACTCATGTTTGATATACCATTTATCACATGTTGCACACGTGTAAATAAAGATACAGTTACAGAAGATTTTAATGCTTCCAGAAGCTGATATTGCATTGGCGCCTCGTCAACAGCATAGTCTGTTAAATTTTTGTATCAGAAAAGTTTAAGATTCCAATATTTCTGTTATATTTTTTAGTACGTTACCTTGCTTTACACAAGAGGGTTACTTGATGCAATGTTGGAGTCAGTCACTTCTGTTCAGAAATTAATCTTTTCCAACTTCTTCTACCAATAAACAGAAATGGTTTATGATCTGAACTGACACATACTCCAAGGCAGCCGTTTAATATCGCTCAAAAAAGTGATTAGAACCTTGAGAATACAGGTTTCTAAAGCAGAAATAAAACAATAGAAATGAAAATAGCTAAGAGGTATATAAGACAGTTATAATTTCCTGCGTTGCAGAGTAAAACGCTTTAATGTAAATTCAAATAAAATGTGTCGTCCTCCAAGCATATTACAACGTTTTCCTCAGTATGTATGTGTCTGGAGAGTTAAAATGTAACTATACAAACATAGAACACCTCTCTCTTTTCTAGTTATGCCTAGATATTTAATCGGCGTGCCTATCTCAAGCAGCGTACTACATATACTGCATTGGAATATTACTGGTTTGTTTTTCCTACTCATCTGCATTAAAATACGTTTTTCTACATTTAGAGCTAGCTGCCATTCATAACCCAAACCAAAAATTTTATCTAAGTCATCTTGTATTCTCCTACAGCCACTCAATGCCGACATCTTCCCGAACACCACAGCATCTTCAGTAAGCAAGCGCTTATTGCTGCTCTCTCTGTCAGGAAATTATTTATGTATATGGAAATAACAATGGCCCTATCACACTTCTCTGGGGCATTCCTGACGATACACCTGTCTCTGATGAACACACGTCGTCGACAAAAACATATTGGGTTCTGCTACTTAACAAGTCTTCGAGCCATTCAAATGTCTGGGAACCTATTTCGCAAATATGAAATCTGTGGAAAGACAAGAATCTATGGGATGACACGTAAGCCAACTTCAATATTTCAGAGCTAGGCAGTGGGTGTTCGTTACCAAATATTTCTGACGAAATATTATGGTCAGTATCAAGTCATAGAAATGTGTCAGTGTTAAGATCCAGTTGCCAATAAAACTTCCATTGCACATAACAGTAGAGTCAAGCCAGTCGATGCTGCAGTCAATGCTGTATCACAAATTCCATTGCCTATGGCACAACAGGGCAGAAAAACCAAGATAGGTTAAGAAAAGTGTGCTTCCCAATACGTGTGCTACGCACAAGGCACCATATGCACTTGTAAGTAGGCTGTTTATGTTTTCTCAGGCTGTTTATGTTTTCTCTATGTAAGTAGGCTGTTTATGTTTTCTTATTGGCAACGTTACGTAGCGCTCAATATGAAAATCACTGGCTGTGCTGTGTGCAGTCTGTAGCTAGTTTGCATTGTTGTCTGCCATTGTAGTGTTGGGCAGCGGCAGCTGGATGTGAACAGCGCGTAGCGTTGCGCAGTTGGAGGTGAGCCGCCAGCAGTGGTGGATGTGGGGAGAGAGATGGCGGAGGTTTGTAATTTGTCATGAACTGATATATATATTATGACTTGTGATGATATTAAGGTAAATACATTGTTTGTTCTCTATTAATATCTTTCATTTGCTAACTATCCCTATCAGTAGTTAGTGCCTTCAGTAGTTTGAATCTTTTATTTAGCTGGCAGTAGTGGCGCTCGCTGTATTGCAGTAGCTTGAGCAGCGAAGATTTTTGTGAGGTAAGTGATCTGTGAAAGGTATAGTTTAATGTTAGTCAGGGCCATTCTTTTGTAGGGAATTTTGAAAGTCAGATTGCGTTGCGCTAACAAAATATTGTGTGCCAGTATAAGCACAGTCGTGTATAATTGTTCTAAGGGGAAGTCTCGTGTAGAAATGTTCAAAGGGGACGTTTCATATGTCGACCCTTAGCCTAGGATACCTCACTGGAATCTTCTGATTTTTTCTTGTAGTTTGTGTAATTGGTGTAGCTATTGTTTATTGGTAGCGCGTAATCATAGAGAGAATTTCCCTTGTAGTTGTAGTTTTTCATTGTTGTACAGTAAAACAGTTGTGGCATGCATGTAGATTTGCACCAAGTATTTCGCAGCTGCGCTTGCAATTAACTAGATATTATTTTCAGTGCTATGTTAATGTGTTCTCTTATTTTTGATCTTCAAATTGTGTTTTTCTGTGTTGTCGTGTGAAATACTGTGACAATAATGGCGTGTGAAAAACGTAATACTAGGCTCCAAAGTAAACTGAGAAATGACAGTGAAAATGAAAGCAGTGTGTTAGCGCCACCGAGTAATGAATTAGCTGATGTTCAAAGTAGTAATTTGGTAACTGTTCATAGGGAAATGGAGCAGGCGGCAAACAATGGCGTGGACAGTGAAACAATTAGTGAAGAGGGACGCATTATCGATCGATCGGTCGGCAACAGCTTGCCTCAGGAATCGGGAATGTCAGGACACAATTTTGCGAATACTGTAGACTCAGGTTTTGGGTTCTCGCCGTTTTCTCAAATAAGTCAAGACACATTTTCTGCATGTCAAAATGTCAATGTTGCCGGTGCAAATTCACTGCCGAAAAGCACTGAGGAACATGTTTCAGACACCAGTGCATTGTTATTACAGTTAATGCAACAAATGGGACAAAAGCTACAAAAGTTAGACACAACACTTGAACAAAATCAGAAACAAATGGGACAAAATCTTAAAAAGTTAGACACAGTGGAACAAAATCTTAAAAAGTTAGACACAATGGAACAACACCAGAGACAAACACAGCAACAGCTTCAAAAGTTAGACTCATTGGAACAAACTCTTGAACAAACGCGTGAAGATTTAACTACTGAGTTACATAACATTGAATCGAAATGTCAAAAAGTCTGTAATGACGTAAAAACACAAATTTGTGAGCATTTTCAACCTATTTTTTCGCGGCATGAAAATGCATTACAGAATCACGAAGCAGCCATAAAAGAACTGCAAACCATTGTTCATGAAAATCATGAGACCTTGCAAGCTAAATTTGACTCAGTTGCATCTACCGATTCGGTTACGCAACTTGCAAAAGCTCAGGAAAACTTAAAGGACAAAGTAGATACTCTGAAACTTGGTTCAGAAAAACACGCTGAGGAAATAAGTACACTATCGGAGAAAGTAGCCGAACTTTCGGATCAATTCACTAACTTATCTACAAAGGTAGATGATGATCTGAATGACACAAGACCCGTAGCCTTCACTGACACAGAAGAGTATGAACAAATAAGAAAATTCAAACAAAATCAGAATCAAATTAATACACAACACCAAAGAGAAATCCGGGAAGTACAAGATCAGCTGACACAGGTAATACAAGAATTACGTATTTCAGAGGACACTCGCGCTCCAACACGGGAAGAGGGACTTAGAAACACGGAAAAGCTGCAAAATAATAACACAGGGCATTTCGGAAGTAATGAAAGAAATTGGGAATGTGCACCGAATTTTGAGATGGAACGGCCGACACGACCTAACAATGACCGATATGCGACTCGCCGACATGATGATTTTGACTATAAGCTGTTCATTACTACACGTAAATTCAAAACATTTAAGAATTCTGGCAACGACATTCATCCACAAGCATGGCTCCATCAATTCTCTCATTGTTTTCCTCCCAACTGGTCATTGGAGCACAGATTAGAATTTATGTGTGGCTACTTAGAGAATGAACCAGCTGTAAGAATGCGATCGGTCATTCACGATTGCCACAGTGAAGGAGAATTTTACCATGCCTTCCTCTCAGCATATTGGTCTCAAGCCACACAAGATCGAGTAAAACATAGCATCATAATGATGAAACGTTTCGAACAATCTGAATTTTCCAGTCTTGTGAAATATTTTGAAGACATGTTGCATAAGAATCAGTATCTTTCAAACCCATACAGCCCCTCAGAACTCATCCGCATTTGCTTAATCAAACTGCCTGAACATTTACGACATATTATTTTGGCAGGACGTTGCAAAGACGACATCGAAGCATTTCAGGGACTGTTACAAGAACTGGAAATTGACACTGACAATCGCGGAACGCAGGAGCACAACAATTACAGATCACATCCGTCGCAATTCCGCAATGAAAGAAATAATAACTGGACACGACAAAGCTATTCTCACAACACATATCGTGACCAAAACAGACACCACCCGTACGACAACCGTTGGCAGAGTAGTAATAATTACAGGGAAAGATCACCTCTCCGCGGTAGTGACTATCACAGAGACAATCAGAGAAACAGACAATATGGGAACCAAAATAATTATTATTACGGGAGGCAGAATAACTTTAGACGCAACGGTCCAGCGCGCAGTTACGATTCAGGGAGAAATTCTCCACCACTTAACCGACAAGAAAGAAACTACAGGAACTACCGAGATGACGACAGACGATGTGATCGTAACAACAGACCTGAATTGCATCAGAACTGGCGGGATTCAAACAGGGCAGGGCCTTCTCGTCAGAGTGAATTTGTAGAAGTTAGGTCTCCTAATCCCAATAACGGCGCGCGCCAACAAAGAGACAGACAATGACTCGCACAGCAGGCAGCCGCGTGCGCCCGCTGGCTCCGAGAAAAATAACATAAGACGCTAGCCTGGAGAAAAATTTTAGCATTCTTTACCGATGTATACAACATGATAATTGCGTTGAAGTTGAAACTCTGCGTACTAGGAAGAGTAAAGGTTTACACCACATTTCACATGTAAAACCGTTTATTGAAAGATAATCTGCTTTTTAACTTTGTCTTTGCCATATAACTTTTCACTTTACATTACTAGTATGCTGTGTCAGACTTAAGAAACTGTTAACATACAACTATGTTTGAAGTTAAATATCCAGTCTAGAACCTAGGGAACATTTTTAAACAGAAATTACGAATGCATTGTTATAGTGAACAGACGACACAGTGCTGTATTTGTACATTCTTGCTTGTTAGTTGCACGATTACGTAACGACTATCAGGCTTACATACTTAGGACACATACTATATTGGTACTGCTAATGAGATTTTAATGCAACATTTTGGTTTACTTGAAAATACATTCTGGGTTTAAAGTACTTTCTGTGAGATACCAGACGACAGAGTGATTAGTTTATGTGACAGCTACACGATTTTTATCACGACGCTACTAATGAGTGACAATTTGCAATGTTGATTTTGCGGTGTTTCTGTTTTATATCTGCACAGTTTTTCTGTATTATTCTGGAAAGTAAAACAGGTTTTAGTAGTAACTTTTGTAGTATAGCTACAATGAGACTGCCTTTTCCGTAGCACAACAATACGTTACAGTACAGTACTTTCTTCATCACGGCAGTAAGCGTAATAACTAAGACATTTATACGCAAAGCATTTCACTTTTGTGTATTATGAGGTAAGTACATTGACTTCTGCATAACTTAGCTTTCGGAGGACGATAACTACGACACTTCCACACAGATTATGTAGCAACAAGACGCACATTTAGCGCTACAGTACACGTATTTGAGTGATTAATCTTATACTTAAAACACTTATTTTTAAAGATTTTTTTTAATTACAAAGAAAATTTTCCGTGATACATTTCATTTCATTGCTGTAATCTGTAACACCTGAGGGTATAATTACATTAATCCTCAGGGGGGTACACGCTTACTTTGTGTACCATGTGTGTGGCAACCACAAGGAACCCTAGCTAATATGGTATTTGCTTATACAACTTTACACGTCGGTACCATATTTCTCTAACACAGAATTACACAGCTATCTGATTATTTGACAGAGAAACAAACATTCTTTTTACTACGTCAGTGACAGATGTTTACGCAATTACAGTTGGATAACTTCACACTTATGAAACTGTATTTTGTCTGTACTTTGTGAAATGTTCATATTTTTTCGGATTCATTGTGATACTATGAGAGCTTTGAGATATTTGGTATGGGATCATGATTTTAAAGTACGTTTGAGGTAGATGACACTATTGAAATGAGCAGAGAATTTTTTTTACGTTTTGAAATTATTGGAGGAAGTTACGACGATTTTAAGATTTGACTGAAGTGTTATGATGTTATTATTACGACGACGATGTGTACTATGCTGTTGAGGTATGTTTATGATAAATAAGCTGATGCTATATGAGGAATCTGATTATGCTATGTAGCTATTATGATGAAATATTGAAGACGTGTTGATGAATATGAATATGTATATGTGTAATAAGGTAAGGAATAAGGAGTAGGGGTTAGGGACTCTGATTTATGAAAAGGTTGTTGGAAACCAAGAATCGTACTTTAAGAGTTATGAAATGTGTGTGTATATGCATGAATGTATCACAATGCCACTGAAAATTTTTTTGGACACTGTTATATTTATAGGGTTTTGTTTCTACAGATTTGCAACGCTAATTCTTGACCTGTGAAATATTTTTATATGAGACTACCACGGTAGCAGAATCTCCTGTCGTAAATATTTCCGTACGAAAGTTAAGTGACCACCTGCACGTAATGCGTCGCGGGCACCCAGCTGTGTCAGACGCCTGGAGAAAAAGCCATTATTGCGAGCCCTTTTCAGCGGCTCAGGTAGCACAAAAAAAAAAGGGGAGGCCATTATCCTTGGAAATATTCTTACATCTGCAAACCTGATAATGACAAGTGTCTTTCTACGAGAATTGAGAGCTACTGACTTACGAAATGCCACATAGCTATTGAATGATGTTTTTATGCTTTGGTTTGCGTAATTGCTTATTTCATTTGACATCTGTTTTCCAGCTGTGTTGCAGCATTGGTTTCATAAAATAAAATTAAATGCATTTGCTAATGTGAACACTTTCTGTCAACAGATCTATTAAATAATTATTTTATGATCCACATTCTTTAAAAAAGGAGCACTTGGAAAGGAAAGAACAATAAGAAGGAACTAGTAACTGCATTCATAATTTTCTTTTCAAGTAATTGGTAACTTTTTGGTAGAATAACTTCTTGTGGTGCACCACTTTAATTACGTAGACATTAAGATGTGAATATACATTTCCCTTATCTGCATTGTTGTTTTTACTGTAATATTTTTTTCTTCTTGAGCTATGTCATGTTTAGATATAAGCTGCTGTTTGCCAGGCATAGTGCTACGGAACTTTAATTTGTGTTACTCTGCTAAGCCAATTTTACTACTCATTGATTTTTCATGTTGCTGCACATTGGCTCATATTAGTTGTAATTTTGCATTTTATCTGTTAATTTAGATTTACGGTAGCTTGCTTTGCAATTTTCCAATTTTTTGGTAATTGCTGTTTATATTAATTGTTATGTGATGCTGCATTGCCTCGTCCCTTAGTTTAGCATCTGAGCTCAGTAGATTTAAGTTAGCTTAAGAGGGGGTAGCCTCTAAGAGAATGAGTTGCGATGAATTGGAAGAAATGCATTGAGAAAACAGGTTTAGGTAGGATTTTCTTGGAAATAAATGATGAGGTAAGATAATGGAAAATAAAAATGAGGTAGGAAACGTGTGAACATATAAACACAGAAAGCATGCTTAGTTAGAATTTTTTTTTGTGGAAACAAAGGATGAAATAAGAGGAAAGATATATGAAGTTTTGGGTTGGACTGCAGTACCAAATGTTACACTGAAAACGAACCCTGTCCTTTCCTATTGGTGTTATCCCACTATGAGTTTGTGTACCCTTGAGTATTTGTTTTCTTCCTGTCTCTGTGTAGTTTCATATAATTTTTTCTTCTTTTAATATTAAGCTACATTCACTATGATGAGGAATACTGTTATCCTCAAATATAATTGGCATTAATAATATGTTATTTACTTTGTAAAGATATTAGACATTAATCATTCTGTTTAAATGCTCATGTGTGAAGTTGATGTTTCGCAAGTTATTCTGATCTTCTATGTATGTACTCATGTCATAATTCCACTGATGTATATGTTTATTTCTATTCTTTTGTAAAGCCCCTATTACTACAAATGTTATCTGTATTATTATGTTTTTAATGATGTATTTTGTACCTTTGTTATTGTATTCTTATGTTATAAAATTGTAATTGTCACCAGTTCATGATATTATTAACTTGTTAGTTACATTTCACTGCACACGTTTCTGTTGGTCATAGTATATGGATAATATGTGAGAAGTTGGGACTGTGAGTGTTTGCACGTGTGTTAATAACTCAGCAAGGGACTGGATAACAGCATTGCTGGATCTAAGGACAATTCCAGAAACTTTGTGAGTGCACAAGTGGTGGTTTATGGACTTGCTATATTCCCCGCAAGACTCTTCGATGGTGAATGTGCACCTGCACAATCGCAACAGATGGCTGCTGGCCATTTCTACAAGGACTGCAGTGGGTCTGCACCTCTGGTGGCCCACCAATACCACAATCTCTACCAGGACTACAGTGGGTCTGCTCTGTGATGACCTACCTACCAATATTCTTCCAAACTACGACTGACTCTGCTGTGGGTTTGCTCTGTTGTGGCCCATTACTGTCTTTCCATTGGAAGGACAACACTACTCCTTCAAGACTGCATGGAAATCCACTACTTCTGTGTGCATTTTCTTTTACTGCTCAGACTTTGAGAAAAACACTGCTATTCTCCTGTTATGTACGATTAGGACTGTCTTTATGGACTGTGAGACAATTTTAGCTTTTGACCAAGATTGTATCAATAAGTGTGTGCATTTGATTTCTTTGTTATTGTAATTATGAAAAGAAAAATTTTTGTCAAATCTGTATTGGCCAGTGCCCAACACCATTTGTAAAAATTTTTTGTGGGGAGCATGGGGGCTATGTAAGTAGGCTGTTTATGTTTTCTCAGGCTGTTTATGTTTTCTCTATGTAAGTAGGCTGTTTATGTTTTCTTATTGGCAACGTTACGTAGCGCTCAATATGAAAATCACTGGCTGTGCTGTGTGCAGTCTGTGGCTAGTTTGCATTGTTGTCTGCCATTGTAGTGTTGGGCAGCGGCAGCTGGATGTGAACAGCGCGTAGCGTTGCGCAGTTGGAGGTGAGCCGCCAGCAGTGGTGGATGTGGGGAGAGAGATGGCGGAGGTTTGTAATTTGTCATGAACTGATATATATATTATGACTTGTGATGATATTAAGGTAAATACATTGTTTGTTCTCTATTAATATCTTTCATTTGCTAACTATCCCTATCAGTAGTTAGTGCCTTCAGTAGTTTGAATCTTTTATTTAGCTGGCTGTAGTGGCGCTCGCTGTATTGCAGTAGCTTGAGCAGCGAAGATTTTTGTGAGGTAAGTGATCTGTGAAAGGTATTGTTTAATGTTAGTCAGGGCCATTCTTTTGTAGGGAATTTTGAAAGTCAGATTGCGTTGCGCTAACAAAATATTGTGTGTCAGTTTAAGCACAGTCATGTAGAAATGTTCAAAGGGGACGTTTCACACTTAAGTCATGAAACTAGTAGTTACAATTACGTATTACTGCACAGTATTCCCCATATAGTATTTTTTCTTCTCGATTGTTTTATACTATCACACGTATACTGTGTGTTATGGGTTAGGAAGACATTTGTGGAAATCATTTGTGTTGTTGTGTGAGAACTCTTTTTTGAAGAAGGGAGGGAGTAATTGGAAGTTCTTTTGCCTCAGGTACATAGTGGCATGTGCACCCCAAAGAAGGAGAAGGAGAAGTAAACACTCTTATGACATCAGAAGATTTGTGAGACTGTAGAAGAGCAAGCATTATTGTTTGTCTGACCAGAATAGCCGGAACAGATGCATAGTTATTCGAAGTTCAGTTGTTCTTAGCTGAAGTTGACGCAATATAGTGTGACAGAGAAGTGCTGGAAAGTCAGTCACGTTTTGAAAGTAGGTACTAACTGGATTTACGTAGTCTTTGCGCCAGAGATCGCAATCATCAACAGTTACATGGGTGATAAACCTAGAGGCATGAAGTGGATGGAACTTCAGAACAGTCGTTGCTTGACCAATGGCACGACTTGACTTGTGGTGTAGCCAGGGGTGGGGGGGAAAAATATCGTTTGCGTGCAGCCATTACCAATATTACCACGATTAAGTTACAGATACCAATATTGTACTGATCAGTGAAACTTTTGAATATCCTACCTACCCAAAATCTGATCTTCCTTAACGACACTTTCAATCTGGAACTTCTGCATTCGATAGATGAACTAAGGTGAACTAATTTAATCAGAGGATGGGATTTTTACATCGAGACAGATGTTCAAACATATCCAACAATTACGGGAAAAACAGCATCAGAATAGTATATATATATAAGTGTTTCTATTAGTAGCACACGTACGTTTCTTATAGCTTCTCTGCTTATGCCTGAGGCGTAAAGCTGCCAATCATACAGGTCTACCTTTGCATCAGATCCATGTAGAATAGCTTGACGCCATAACTAAGAAGGAAGAACTGATACCAACTGTAAGGATACATGTAACTAGACTAAAGCAAGTAGAACGAGAAGATTTCGACCATATTAAAGATAAAACCTAGATTTAAGTGGAAACAAGAATATAATTCACTCTCATGACAAGTTAACCAAGATTGTACAGTATAAACACATGTAAACGTAATCGATGTAAAGCGAAGATGTTCTAGGGTGACACGTAAGTTAAATCCGTGGCGAATTTTTCGAAGAAGGGATGAATGTTACCAGCAGATCCAATTACCAGTTGCACATTTAAATTTTTTAAACTAATGTTTGCTGCAGATGACAGACAACCAGGTCTGGCTCATATCACAATCAGTATGTAGAGCACACAAAGACTGCCAATGATGCAGAGCGCAGGGCGTCGTTCATAACACATTGTCACACCAAGCTGAGCCAAAGGCGAGGAGGGAAAATGGAGCGGTATGACAGCACTCAGTGTCTTCTGTGAGCTATGCAGTACGGAGTAATAACATGTAACAAAAAACGGCTCTGAGCACTATGCGACTTAACTTCTCGGGTCATCAGTCACCTAGAACTTAGAACTAATTAAACCTAACTAACCTATGGACATCACACACATCCATTACCGAGGCAGGATTCGAACCTGCTACCGTCGCGGTCGCTCGGCTCCAGACTGTATCGCCTAAAACTGCACGGCCACTCCGGCCGGCTGACATGTAACATCCGAGGTCCACAACTCCACAATATCCTGGCACTGACAGACAGTGCAAAGGCAAGGGCAACTGTCGATAACTGAGACACCTCCAGATAATGAGAGCAAATGACCACATTGCTGGCCCCAGTGGCATTATGTCCAACTTAAATAACCCCATTTCAGAAGGCTCACTCTGTGAGCCTGGTCATTCAATTTGCATCTCTGATTCTGACAGAATGACAGTCTCTCTAGTTAAAGGATGACATGGTTGGCGAATCATGATGTGCTGCCTGCTGCCTGAGTGAAGACTTCCCCTCTTAGGCCACATCCAACTGGTAATACTGAGACTTAGTCTCTGCAAGCTGCCAATGCAGTTTGCTTGCATTTGTGACTGATGCAAGATGAGGGCGAGCCAGGACCTTCCCCTGGTGAAGGGCTACACTAAAATACTTCAAATCGTTGCCTTCAAACTGTTGGGGAAGGCACATGGGTCCCACGTCTTTTGCCGTATGTCGTACCGCCTCCCTGACTATACCTCATGCTGCTGATCTAGGTCCTGCACTTCAACCTTCAGGAGGACCACCATCGATGATATGCTACAGATACAGACACAACCGAACATTTGTGTTAGTGCTGAGTGGGCAACATTAACTGTTCTTGAGCCTCTGTAGACTTGCACCTGCAGACGCCTGACCTGGTCACTTGCATGACATCGCTGTTCAGTCTTGACCTGTGCAGCGCCACACCCTCAGCGTGCTGCATCCGCATTCCTCCTCACAGACGGGTGTGCTATTCAGCGAGCCTGATACCACGCCGAAGAAGATAATCCATGTTGTAAAAACCCGAGTAATAAATATGTTTCCAGACAACGTTGTTTCATGATACCTCCTAGCAAATGATAACTACCCTCACCAGCTACACGAGTTCAGCCTCCTGCACCTGTAGTACCACCACCTTACCGCTCAGCCTCCAAGCCCACTAAAAATTATGATCCGAGAGCTATCTTCTACACAGGTCCCAACTTGAAAGGACCAGGAGTGTGCAGTACAATATTATATTACCAACCTGAATCTACCATTTCGAGATGTTTGGTGAGATCTAGAAAGCAATTTCTCCACTTAGAATTTTGTTTCAGTACAGAAATATTGACGTAAAACTGAAAAAAAGGTAGATTTGAATTCAACGTCCTGTCCATATCGAAGTCATGAGTAACAATAAAAGTAATAATAAAGCATAACATCCTAAGTAGATAAGCCTATATGTTTGGAAAGGAGGATTTTAAATTCTGTCTCTAGAGCGTGTGAAAAAAGAATTCTGGACTATGTGCTTAGAAGATTATAAACGACAATACCCTGTACGAATGAAACGACATTGGAAAAACTGCAAATTACGTCATAAACAGTTATTCTTGTGAACTGTAGCACGCATCTTACATTAATACAGGGTAAGGTAAGGAGAACCAAAGTTTAATCTCTTCTGCAAGACATTATTAAAGGGATGGCGCTTTGTTGATTGCTTTTAGCACATTATTTGGCAGAGGATTCAGCGGACCATGGTGTCTGGTGGTCCACAGAGATAAGATGGTCACACATCTAGAAATGTGAACAGTTGTACTACAACGACGACAGCTACCTCTTACTACGATTAAGTAGGCAAATCATACATGAGAAGTGGATATTTAAAGATGTTTTGGACCCATAACATTAGAAAAGTGGCGGCTCTTGGAATTCACTACCATCCGACCATGATCGAAAATGGCTCAAATGGCTCTGAGCACTATGGGACTTAACATCTGAGGTCATCAGCCCCCTAGAACTTAGAACTACTTAAACCTAACTAACCTAAGGACATCACACACATCCATGCCCGAGTCAGGATTCACACCTGCGATCGAGCGGTCATGCGGTTCCAGACTGAAGCGCCTAGAACCGCTCGGCCACTCCGGCCGGCGCGATTTAGAGAAATCAGGTAAAATCTAGATCTGCATGGCCGGACGCGGATTTGAACCATCGTCCTACCGAATGCGAGTTCAATGTGCTAACCACTGCGCCACCTCGCTCGGTTTTAAGCCCTGTATTATATATTAAAGCTACCTGGAGGGTACTGTTAACTCTTAAGATACAAGGTTTTATGATGAGTAAAATCCCGTATATTTTTAAAACCAGTTTCGTAGTGTTTGGGGGTTAAGTCACACTTCTTTGGTCGTGCACCATCTTGTACCACGAACTGAAGATCTCTTTCCCACGGAACACGTGATATTTGCATATGAACTGAGTTTCTTTAATGTCTTAACAGTTTTCTCTGTCTCTAAAACGGAAATTTGCGTTAGCTGGCAATAGCTTCTATTTCAAAATAATGTGACTTCTAAGTGCTTTTTTTAATCGATTTCACTTACTTATTATTGGTGTGTAGTAAAGTAATAATGTAACAGATAGACTATTACATACAGTACTGACAAGATCGTCGCAATTGCAACGCTTTTAAATTTCAATCGATTATATGTTCCTAGGTGCACGACCATGGAACATGTTTTAACCCTGTCTCTTCTAGCGTAATTTTTGTAATTTCAGAAAAAGACTTTGAATGCTATTATTTCAGTCTGAAGATTGTTCCATGTCACAACATTCTCCGGCCGGCCGCGGTGGCCGAGCGCTTCTAGGCGCTTCAGTTTGGAACCGCGCGACTGCTACGGTCGCAGGTTCGAATCCTGACTCGGGCATGGTTAGGTTTAGGTAGTTCTAAGTTCTAGAGGACTGATGACCTCAGAAGTAAGTCCCATAGTGCTCAGAGCCATTTGAACCACACCAGCTGGCGACCAAGATCGATACTCAAATGTTATTTCTTTTGTCACAACATGCAACCCATTGATAAACTATTGTAATGGCTATTTACTAGCAATGGCTGTCGCCTTCGTAGTTGAGTGGTGAGAGCAGCTGACTACCATGCACAGGATCCAGTTCCATTCCCGGTACACCTTTGGATATTTCCTCGGTGGTAGGACTGGAAGGGGTGCACTCAACTCTGTGAGACCATCTGAGGAGCTGTTTGCTTGAGAAGTAGCCGCTCCAGGTCGCGAAAACCGAGTGCGGTCGGGAGAATGGGATGCTGACCACAATGACGTCATTTGCAGAGCGTGACACGGCGGTAGGTCGGTACCGCTGGGCCCGTGGGAGCCTGTAGACGGAGTTTACGTTACGTCATACTTAAGTTTCTTAAAAACTGTGTGCAACAGCCCTTTGGGGGACATTAAACTATTACCCGTGTCTGACCTAATACAACCTCAGCAATGGCAGGAGACTGACGTTTGCTTAATCAAACATAAAAAACGTTTTTAGTTCCTTTTAGAAAGATTCTAAGTGAAAAGATTGATGTAAGAGGGATCACTGATGATAATTTGAAATTAAGTTGCATGGATTTGGTGGAAAGAGATTCTTGTTGAAATCGCAAACGTCGCCATGATAAAAATTTTCTTGATAACGACATCGTAATACCTAGTAATATTGAGTCAATGAGTTCCTAAATTAAAGTTTTCTTATTTTCTGCGACACCATACTCTGAGATGGTCATCTGCTATGTCATTTCGTTGAATTGACGTAAGGGAACAAAAGAAACCACCGAAAAGGCATGTGATTCATTCATTTTTAAGTTTCTACGTATGATATTTGCTGAGTTTGACAAATATGGTGAGGCTCTGTTATACATTGTTAGGTTTTCGTGCAAGAGTCATTGTTAGACATGACACGTTGACGGCACGTGATAAATAGTCAATTCAAATCACATATAAGTATATTCTAATTTTTGCTGTTGATTCGAGAATCAATTAGAATCAGTTTCCACACGACTAAGTTTAAAGAAAGATATTTGGCGTGCTGCAGTCTAGCATATAAATGTTGAGGCAAACTGTTAAATCTGGCATTTTATGGTCTGCTTCTGCCATATAGAGGATACCAAACTCATTAGGCATGATATGAAATGCATCTTATTTAATACTTCACCAACGCATTTAACAGGCTGCCAGTTACTTTTAAGGCAAAGTGCGAAAGAAAGATAATTTAAATATTTTGACAGTTACAAGACCCACAGACATCATTGTTATAAAAGTTTCAGTCTAGTTCTGGAGTTCAGCTACATTAGACTGTCAGTGCCACTAAAATGGAGGCCGCACTTAATGATGAGGAACATTGTTGTGGTTCACAGTAGCGCAAATGCAGTAAAAGGAATATTTTAGAGAAGAGTAACAGGATAAAGAGTAGTAATTCAGGAACAACAAATTATATATACCTACTTTGAACATGTTATTTCATTGTAATTTTATACTTTAACTGCTTCTATTTCGTATTTCAGAAAGTATCTATTGACTTTATATATTTCCAACAAAAAGTATTAACTTAAAATTAATTAAAAACCTTGCCAAAAAGTTCCAGGAATTCTATATATTTTCTAGGCATTCTATCTATTGCCTTGATTTGACACTTTGCCGGTATGGTACTCATGTCTTCCCATTTTCGTGGTTCTTAGCTGATGAATTAGGATGTATTATTTGTTTCCTTGCTGCTAAGTACTGTGAGTTAATTCATTATACTGCAGTAAACCGGAAACATAAAATGTTTGCAATTTTAATGAGTGCTTGAGGTAACATATAAATATTGTGAGGGCAATGGTCAGCTGAAAACAGTTCGTTGCTACCTAACCAGCAGAGGGCGTATAAACGACCTTAAACCTGTTGACGGCTCGTTTGCTAACATAGGGGTTCGGTTGTGCACTGTTCCGTTGTTCCTTTGCAGAACCATCGATTGACCTTATGGACAGACTAATGAACAATCCGTGAATAATATACAAAAGTACACAAATGAATATGAAAATTACTAAATAATGGAAATAAAGGAATAATCTCTCAAGATATTGATGTAGCTAAAAAACAGGATTAGACTTCAGTATCAGTTTCTTCGGATCAAATACAAGTTATTTTGAATAGTGGCCTTGCAGAGGGTAATAATATATACAGTGAAATAAATGAAATATGAAGTAACTGGCCTAGCTGAGCGTTGGCAGGCAATTAAAAATGTATGCCAAAGATAATGTGCAGTGCACCAAAATCAACAAAACTGAATAAATTATTAATGCTCACCTAGTTCATCAAAGTCTTTATGCAATAAGCAGTTTATCACAGCAAAGTTCAGTCACTGTTAAGTATACTAACAATCACTGTTCAAATGTTATTTAAATCGCAAAATGGTACACTAGAAAGTGACGAGTTCCGAAAAGGTGTTAATCGAAATATTCCAGTCACTGAACACACTTGAACACACGTGGCTCTCTGACCACTCAGCCTTATCAGGAGTCTTACCCAACCAGCTACAAAACTGAAAAGACTCAGCAAAATGCTCTGCTTGCATCTTTATTATTTGTCACATGACTGACTACTAAGATCAAGTGAGTATCTGGAAGACAGACGACCATTCCACTGAATATAAGTTTTTACAAATTTAAATATTTCAAATAAACACAGTATATATGTCTAAACATTTTTTAGATGGACAATACGTTAAAAACTGTAAGATAATAAAGTTTAAGTCATATTTTACACTTCGTACAAAAATTAAACGCAAGTACTAGTCAACTTGGATAATTTATTCAGCTTCCCTTTCCTCTGTAGGTTACTCAAACAGCTATCTTACAAACTCTGGCTAATAAATTTTCTTAAATTTCCTTATTAACCCTCTTAGTACCACTGTTGTCAACATGACCCATAACCACATTTTAAATGTATATTTGTCTTATTTTCAAAACTATTATTGACAAAATACATGACTTTCTCCGTCTGAGTCAATTTATTGCATCCGACGATATTTTGTTCACTTTTATGTTTACAAAATATTAAATTTTATTTACGGTTTTTACCTCTTGTTTGTTTGTTCCTGCAGTGTCGCATTTACGAAAACAGAATGATGACTGTTACTTTGAACAGCTGTCACACGAAAATGCTGAAACAATGAAAACATTATTTCCCGCTTATTTTTGCGTCCTTCAGCTGTTGTCTTACCCTTTCTATTACCACTGGGGTGAAGATGGCCCAATAAGCACATTGTAAATGTACGCCTCCCTTGCTTCCAGAGCTGTTACTTTCAAAATGTATGACTTCTTCCCCCTGAGTAAATACTATCCAATGATGTTTCGTTCAGTTCTATATTTACAACGCATTAAAATTTATTCGTGTTTTTTTTTCACAAAGTACCACAGGGCCATGACCCAATTTAAATATCTCATGTACCTTGAAAATAGCATTTATGAAAACAGTATTTATGGAAAAAGAACGATGACTGATACGTTGGAGAGTTGTAATGTGTATTTTCGTGTTAGTTCATTAAAATACTGCGGATATATCTCGTGTAAATCACTTGGTATTTTTATTATCCCAATGATACTCACTGAAACTAAAGAACCTGCTGGTAGGAGGCTCAAAAAAAGGTAAACAAATTGAAACAATAATATAAATATTTCATGTTGAAGCTAATCGGTCGTGTCTCTATAGAGAACTCTTGGTTTTGGTACTCAGTTAATAGCTATTAAGTAATCTGTTTATAATAGTTTGTGTGCTGAGTATTAAGATAAATATCCTCGTTTTATAACTGACTTAAAGGCCTGTCGATGGTTTGTCATGCACATTTGTGACAAATCTGTAGCTTTTGTTACTACTGTTATAAACAATTTCACACATCAATTTTAATAATTTTGTTAATATTTGTTGAATTCGTGTCTTTATTGCGAGTGCAAAGCTGCCATTGGATTTTCTGAAGATTGTCTAGAAATGATTTTAGAGTTTTTGGTGAATATCTGAAATTTTTTTAACACCGTAAGAATCTCGCCATACTGCGAGGTGACACAGTTTACCCTTGCTGCCACGGGGTGCTGCTTCCGCCATCTGCCGCTGCTCATCACCCCCACCTCGCCTCATGCTTTCTGCATCGACTTGGAGCTCTCCCCAAATTTTGCGTTCCTACCTGAACTAACCACCTCGTGGCCACATGATGCTCAGCTAAACCTTCCGTTCTTTTATTAATTCTCACGAGTACATAGCGGAAGTGAAGTTATATGTTGTTAATGTTTACTAACCGATTAATGCTAAGTGGAACGTTAATCCTGATGATGATATGCTGGTGTAGACAAATGACAGCAAAACCTTTCGCGCAATGTTAACCCTGCTAGAATTCACTCCACTGCTTGTAGCAACACATCTCGCATCTCCACTCAGCAACACTTAAACAGCAGACATACATACACACAGGACACACTCACTATACTGCTTTCTTTTCGTATAAAAAGAAACTGTAGAATGTCTGAACAGTTCAATGGACCATGTTTACACTCTCCCACACTGCAATGAAGATGGCTCTGTAGAAACCAAGAACTGTAGTGATGAAGCTGCGACTAATGTTGCACATTGGTGGTTGTTAAAAAGCTATTACAGTAATGAGAAAATTTCTCGGCCAAGAGTTAATCATAGAATTATGATTTTCTTCACCTACATAGATACTCTACAAGCCACCGTAGGGTGCGTGGCGGAGGGTACGCTGTACCACTTGTCATTTCCTTTCCTGTTCCACTCGCAAATAGAACGAGGAAAAATGACTATCTATATGTCTCCGTATGAGCCCTAATTCCTCATAGCTTATCTTCGTGGTCCTTACGTGCAGTGTATGTTGGCGGCAGCAGAACCGTTCGGCAGTCAGCTTCAAATACTGGTTCTCTGAATTTTCTCAATAGCTTTTCTCGGGAAGAACGTCACCTTCCCTCCAGGGTTTCCCATTTGAGTTCCCGAAACATCTCCATAACACTAGATACAAACCTACCAGTAACAAATCTAGTAGCCCACCTCTGAATTGCTTAAATGTCTCCTTTCAGTCCTACATGGTACGGATTCCAAACACTATAGCAGTACTCAAGCAAAAAAATGGTTCAAATGGCTCTGAGCACTAATGGGACTTAACATCTAAGGTCATCAGTCCCCTAGAACTTAGAACTACTTAAACCTAAATACCCTAAGGACATCACACACATCCATGCCCGAGGCAGGATTCGAACCTGCGACCGTAGTAGTCGCGCGGTTCCGGACTGAGCGCCTAGAACCTCGAGACCACCGCGGCCGGCAGTACTCATGCATATGTCGCCCCAGCGTCCTATATGCGGTCTCCTATACAGGTAAACCACTCTTTCCTAAAATTCTCCCTATAAACCGAAGTCGACCATTCGTCATCCTTACCACGGTTCTCGCATGCTCGTTCCACTTCATATCGCTTTGCATCGTTGCGCCCAGATATTTAAACGACTTGACTGTGTCAAGCAGGACGCTAGTAATACTGTATCCGAACGTTACAGGTTTGTTCTTCCTACTCATTCGCATTAACTTACATTTTTCCACGTTGAGAACTAGCTAGTAGTCATTGGAAATTTGTGGTAAGGTCTTATGGGACCAAACTGCTGAGATCATCGGTCCCTAAGCTTACGCATCTACATCTGCATCTACATGGATACTCTGCAAATCACATTTAAGTGCCTGGCAGAGCGTTCATCGAAACACTTTCACAATCCTCTATTATTCCAGTCTCGTATAGAGCGCGAAAAGAATGAAGACCTATATCTTTCCATACGAGCTCTGATTTCCCTTATTTTATCTTTGCGATCGTTCTGCCCTATGTAATTCAGTGTCAACAAAATATTTTCGCATTCGGAGGACAAAGTTGGTGATTGGAATTTCGTGACAAGATTCCGTCGCAACGAAAAACGCCTTTCTTTTAATGATGTCCATCCCAAATCCTGTATCATTTCTGTGATACTCTCTCCCACATTTCGCGATAATACAAAACGTGCTGCCTTTCTTTGAACTTTTTCGATGTACTCATTCAGTCCTATCTGTTAAGGATCTCACACCGCGCAACAGTATTCTAAAAGAGGACGGACAAGCGTAGTGTGGGCAGTCTCCTTAGTAGGTCTGTTACATTTTCTAAGTGTCCTGCCAATGAAACGCAGTCTTTGGTTAGCCTTCCCCACAACATTTTCTATGTGTTCCTTCCAATCTAAATTGTTCGTAATTGCAATACCTAGGTATTTAGCTGAATTTACGGCTTTTGGATTAGACTGATTTATCGTGTAACCAAAGCTTAACGAGTTCCTTTTAGCACTCATGTGGATGACCTCATACTTCCAGAATGAGATTTCCACTCTGCAGCGGAGTGTGCGCTGATATGAAACTTCCTGGCAGATTAAAACTGTGTGCCCGACCGAGACTCGAACTCGGGACCTTTGCCTTTCGCGGGCAAGTGCTCTACCAACTGAGCTACCGAAGCACGACTCACGCCCGGTACTCACAGCTTTACTTCTGCCAGTACCTCGTCTCCTACCTTCCAAACTTTACAGAAGCTCTCCTGCGAACCTTGCAGAACTAGCACTCCTGAAAGAAAGGATATAGCGGAGACATGGCTTAGCCACAGCCTGGGGGATGTTTCCAGAATATGATTTCCACTCTGCAGCGGATGACCTAGTGTTTTTAGCACGGTCAGGCGACGAGGCAAGAGTGGCCTTGCATTTGATTAATTTGTATTGTATAGCTACGGGAAGTCGCCTGAACATGGCAAAGTCGGGAGCGATGAACATCGGGAGAGGACTCCCACCAGGAAGTGTAGCACAATTACAGCCGATTAACAAGATGAAATGCCTAGGAATTATCTTCACTAAAGACGTTCGACGTACGGCGGCACTGAGTTACAGACATCTTCTGCAAATAATTCGTGCGAGTGTCCGAAGTCACAGGTTAAGGGCACTGGATATGATACAACGGGTCACCTTTGCCAACACTTATCTAGCTTCTCTCATCCCCCACCTAGCACAAGTTCTTCCTATGCCGGTGGTGTTGGCCCGTCGAATCCTGGCGGCACTGGGATATTTTGTGAGCACAGGTCTGCTTTTTAATGTCGGATACGAAACCCTCACGCTTCCTCGCAGTCGTGGAGGTCTTGGACTAGTCCACGTACGCGACCGAGCAGTGGCTATTTATGTAACCACAATGGTAAAGATGTGGACACGACACCAGACAAGTCTGACGGGCACCTTGATAGACGAACTCGCTCCACCTTCACGTTCGGCTCCAGTAGCGGTGTCTCACATCTCACCATCGCTTGCCCATATGCGAACCTTCTTTGTGGAACACAGTTATCTACATCTGGAACTACCGACAACCAGGACGGCAATGGCTCGTGATATATATCACATCTTAACTCGACGACGGCCGAATAATGCCGTAGAGCTCCGCCAACCATCAGTTACGTGGTCAGTGGTATGGCGTACAGTGCACCACCCACACCTTGACACGGGAACGCGCGCACTGTGGTATCAGGTGGTAAATGGGAAATACGTGACTCGTTCCAGGTTGCATACAATTCATATGGCGGACGAGCCACTGTATCCGCAGTGCAATGTTATAGACACAGAGGAGCATCGCCTGATATGCGGACCTTCGGCGGACGTATGGTATTTGGTCAAAAAAAAAATGATGGCCTTCCTCCTTCGGGTGGGGCCGCAAGCAATAGAACCACGGATACTACTTCTCCCAGATAGGACATATTATCCCCGAACAAAGACAAACGCAGTGACCTGGATTCGAGGTATGACTGTGCGTTATCTTTTCCGAGACGGCAGTAAGAATGTGCTCGACTTTTTAGCCTTACTACAAGATCATCACTCACAGCTTATGAGACATCCGAGATATCGAACATATTACGCAAATTTTTTAGGGAGTGCCTTGCTTGATCCCCCACCCAGTTGGGGTGTCCCGGGTAGGAGAATGTAATTATTATCAGTATTAGAACAAGAAAGGACCAGGACAGTGGAGAGGATCCACAACCACACGTGAAGACGTACCCGACACCAACGAGAGGTATAACGGGATTAGCGAGGTCCGCGCCCAAAAGAGGAATGTAGACCGTTATTGTTTTGTACTGACAGAAGCAGGATTTTTTTTATGTAAAAAAAAAAGTTCACGTATTTACGTTTCCCAGAAATATTTTTGGTAGAGCACCTGCCCGCGAAAGGCAAAGGTCCCGAGTTCGAATCTCGGTCGGGCACACAGTTTTAATCTGCCAGGAAGTTTCATATCAGCGCACACTCCACTGCAGAGTGGAAATCTCATTCTGGAAACATCCCCCAGGCTGTGGCTAAGCCATGTCTCAGCTATATCCTTTCTTTCAGGAGTGCTAGTTCTGCAAGGTTCGCAGGAGAGCTTCTGTAAAGTTTGGAAGGTAGGAGACGAGGTACTGGCAGAAGTAAAGCTGTGAGTACCGTGCCTGAGTCGTGCTTCGGTAGCTCAGTTGGTAGAGCACTTGCCCACGAAAGGCAAGGGTCCCGAGTTCGAGTCTCGGTCGGGCACACAGTTTTAATCTGCCAGGAAGTTTCATATCAGCGCACACTCCGCTGCAGAGTGGAAATCTCATTCTGGAAACATCCCCCAGGCTGTGGCTAAGCCATGTCTCCGCTATATCCTTTCTTTCAGGAGTGCTAGTTCTGCAAGGTACGCAGGAGAGCTTCTGTAAAGTTTGGAAGGTAGGAGACGAGGTACTGGCAGAAGTAAAGCTGTGAGTAGCGGCCGTGAGTCTTGCTTCGGTAGCTCAGTTGGTAGAGCACTTGCCCGCGAAAGGCAAAGGTCCCGAGTTCGAGTCTCGGTCGGGCACACAGTTTTAATCTGCCAGGAAGTTTCATATCAGCGCACACTCCCCTGCAGAGTGGAAATCTCATTCTGGAAACATCCCCCAGGCTGTGGCTAAGCCATGTCTCCGCTATATTCTTTCTTTCAGGAGTGCTAGTTCTGCAAGGTTCGCAGGAGAGCTTCTGTAAAGTTTGGAAGGTAGGAGACGAGGTACTGGCAGAAGTAAAGCTGTGAGTACCGGCCGTGAGTCTTGCTTCGGTAGCTCAGTTGGTAGAGCACTTGCCCGCGAAAGGCAAAGGTCCCGAGTTCGCGTCTCGGTCGGGCACACAGTTTTAATCTGCCAGGAAGTTTCGACCTCATACTTTTTTTTATTTAAGGTCAACTGCCACTTTTCGCACCATTCCGATATTTCTTCTAAATCGTTTTGCAGTTTGTTTTGATCTTCTGATAACTTTATTAGACGATAAACGACAGCGTCATCTGCAAACAACCAAAGACGGCTGCTCAAATTGTCTCCCAAATCGCTTATATACACTCCTGGAAATGGAAAAAAGAACACATTAACACCGGTGTGTCAGACCCACCATACTTGCTCCGGACACTGCGAGAGGGCTGTACAAGCAATGATCACACGCACGGCACAGCGGACACACCAGGAACCGCGGTGTTGGCCGTCGAATGGCGCTAGCTGCGCAGCATTTGTGCACCGCCGCCGTCAGTGTCAGCCAGTTTGCCGTGGCATACGGGGCTCCATCGCAGTCTTTAACACTAGTAGCATGCCGCGACAGCGTGGACGTGAACCGTATGTGCAGTTGACGGACTTTGAGCGAGGGCGTATAGTGGGCATGCGGGAGGCCGGGTGGACGTACCGCCGAATTGCTCAACACGTGGGGCGTGAGGTCTCCACAGTACATCGATGTTGTCGCCAGTGGTCGGCGGAAGGTGCACGTGCCCGTCGACCTGGCACCGGACCGCAGCGACGCACGGATGCACGCCAAGACCGTAGGATCCTACGCAGTGCCGTAGGGGAACGCACCGCCACTTCCCAGCAAATTAGGGACACTGTTGCTCCTGGGGTATCGGCGTGGACCATTCGCAACCGTCTCCATGAAGCTGGGCTACGGTCCCGCACACCGTTAGGCCGTCTTCCGCTCACGCCCCAACATCGTGCAGCCCGCCTCCAGTGGTGTCGCGACAGGCGTGAATGGAGGGACGAATGGAGACGTGTCGTCTTCAGCGATGAGAGTCGCTTCTGCCTTGGTGCCAATGATGGTCGTATGCGTGTTTGGCGCCGTGCAGGTGAGCGCCACAATCAGGACTGCATACGACCGAGGCACACAGGGCCAACACCCGGCATCATGGTGTGGGGAGCGATCTCCTACACTGGCCGTACACCACTGGTGATCGTCGAGGGGACACTGAATAGTGCACGGTACATCCAAACCGTCATCGAACCCATCGTTCTACCATTCCTAGACCGGCAAGAGAACTTGCTGTTCCAACAGGACAATGCACGTCCGCATGTATCCCGTGCCACCCAACGTGCTCTAGAAGGTGTAAGTCAACTACCCTGGCCAGCAAGATCTCCGGATCTGTCCCCCATTGAGCATGTTTGGGACTGGATGAAGCGTCGTCTCACGCGGTCTGCACGTCCAGCACGAACGCTGGTCCAACTGAGGCGCCAGGTGGAAATGGCATGGCAAGCCGTTCCACAGGACTACATCCAGCATCTCTACGATCGTCTCCATGGGAGAATAGCAGCCTGCATTGCTGCGAAAGGTGGATATACACTGTACTAGTGCCGACATTGTGCATGCTCTGTTGCCTGCGTCTATGTGCCTGTGGTTCTGTCAGTGTGATCATGTGATGCATCTGACCCCAGGAATGTGTCAATAAAGTTTCCCCTTCCTGGGACAATGAATTCACGGTGTTCTTATTTCAATTTCCAGGAGTGTAGATAAGGAACAGCAAAGGGCCTACAACACTACCTTGGGGAACGCCAGAAATCACTTCTGTTTTACTCGACGACTTTCCGTCAATTACAACGAACTGTGACCTTTCTGACAGGAAATCACAGATCCAGTCACATAACTGAGACGATATTCCATAACCATGCAATTTCAATACGAGCAGCTTGTGCGGTACAGTGTCAAAAGCCTTCCGGAAATCCAGAAATACGAAATCGATCTGAAATCCCTTGTCACCACTTAATCTAACTTAAACTAACTTATGCTAACGGCAACACATACACCCATGCCCGAGGGAGTATTATTCATCACACCAACTACAAATTCTGTCTAAATCTTCTTGTATCTTCATACAGTCACTCAACTTCGACAGCTTACCATATACCACAGCGTCATGGGCGAACAATCGCAGATTGCGGCCCACCCTGTCCGCCAAATCATTGATGTGTACAGGGAACAACAACGGTCCAACAGTTCTGCTGATTCACGCAGCTTAGTAGTGTAGGTCTAGTTAAACCCTGATATTCGAAATGATTTTTGGTTATATGGCCTTAATGATTGTGTAGTGTGCATCATTGAAATGGATAAAACGGAACGCCTTGCTGTCATAAAATTCGTTGTTCTCGACTATTTACTGCCAACCAGAAATCGTTCAAAGTTGATCCTGTTTTATAGGGAGTCTGATCCTTTATTTTCAACAGTTTAGACATAGACAGCTAATATTAAACGTGGCCATACCTTTGTCGCATATAATGACGAAGAGGTCATCAAAAAAATCGAAAAAGTGCACACTATGACAATGAATAATGAATGCTTCATTTCTTACAAATTGACCAAATGCAAACGCGAAAACGGATATCTCAGAAATGCCCGAACAGTTTTAATAAGCACCAATTCTATTTTTTGCGCCTATCTGTTACAATTATTTAGGAATGGGTACAGTACTTCACGCCATAAACGAGATGGCAAATATTTGGGATGAAACGGCATTCCTGCACAAAATTCCTCCCAGAAAGGTGATACCCATTTTTTTTTCTGAGATCTAACATCAGCGAGGGTAAGCCAATAATGCACAAAGTCTTTTGCGTCAACTGGATGAAAAACTAAGGGCGAAGAGGTATGGACTGAAACCAAAGTCTATTTTTCAACAATACCTGCGACCTGTCCAAAAACTTGCTTTCGCAACGGGATAACTAAAAGATTTTCACACGCTAACTTTCACATATTCCTACACCTAAAGAATTTTGTGGCTGGACACTGTTTTGAGTTCAATGAAAATGCTTTAGTATAATGTAGAACTAACAGAAGTTCAGAGATGGAATTTACTTTTAAGTAAATACAATGAGGTGATAAAAGTCATGGGATACCTCCTTATCTTCCCATGAATCATGGACCATGCCGTTGGGGGGGGGGGGGGGGGGGGGAGGCTTGCGTGCCTCACCGATACAGATAGCCGTACCGTAGGTGCAACCACAACGGAGGGGTATCTGTTGAGACGTTAGACAAACGTGTGGTTCCTGAAGAGGGGCAGCAGCCTTTTCAGTAGTTGCAGGGGCAACGGTCTCAATGATTGACTTCTAACACTAACCAAACGGCCTTGCTGTGCTGCTACTGCGAACGGCTGAAAGCAAGGGGAAACTACAGCCGTAATTTTTCCCGAGGGCATGCAGCTTTATTCAAAAAATGGTTCTGAGGACTATGCGACTTAACTTCTGAGGTCGTCAGTCGCCTAGAACTTAGAACTAATTAAACCTAACTAACCTAAGGACATCACACGCATCCATGCCCGAGGCAGGATTCGAACCTGCGACCGTAGCGGTCGCTCGGTTCCAGACTGTAGCGCCCAGAACCGCACGGCTACTCCGGCCGGCTGCAGCTTTATTGTATGGTTAAATGATAATAGCGTCCTCTTGGGTAAAATATTCCGGACGTAAAATAGTCCCCCATCCGCATCTCCGGAAGGGGACTACTCCGGAGGACGTCGTTATCAGGAAAAAATTCTACTTATCGGAGCGTGGAATGTCAGATTCATTAAGGGGGCAGGTAGGTTAGAAAATTTAAAAAGGGAAATGGATAGGTTAAAGTTAGATATAGTGGGAATTACTGAAGTTCGGCGGAAGGAAGAACACGACTTCTCGTCAGGTGAACACAGGGTTATAAACACAAAATCAAATAGGGGTAATGCAGGAGTAGGTTTAATAATGAATAGGAAAATAGGAATGCGGGTAAGCTACTACAAACAGCATAGTGAACGCATTATTGTGGCCAAGATAGATACGAAGTCCACACCTACTACAGTAGTACAAGTTTATATGCCAACTAGCTCTGCAGATGACGAAGAAATTGAAGAAATGTATGATGAGATAAAAGAAATTATTCAGATAGTGAAGGGAGACGAAAATTTAGTAGTCATAGGGGACTGGAATTCGATAGTAGGAAAAGGAAGAGAAGGAAAAGTAGTAGGTGAATATGGAATGGGGGTAATGGATGAAAGAGGAAGCCGCCTGGTGGAATTTTGCACAGAGCATAACTTAATGATAGCTAACCTTGATTCAAGAATCATGAAAGAAGGTCGTATACATGGAAGACGCATGGAGACACTGGAAGGTTTCAAATAGATTATGTAATGGTAACACAGAGATTTAGGAACCAGGTTTTAAATTGTAAGACATTTCCAGGGGCAGATCTGGACTCCAACCACAGTCTATTGGTTATGAACTGTAGATTAAAACTGAAGAGACTGCAAAAAGGTGGGAATTTAAGGAGATGGGACCTGGATAAACTGAAAGAACCAGAGGTTGTAGAGAGGTTCAGAGAGAACATTAGGGAACGATTGACAAGAATGGTGGAAAGAAATGCAGTAGAAGAAGAATGGGTGGCTTTGAGAGATGAAACAGTGAAGGCAGCAGAGGATCAAGTAGGTAAAAAGACGAGGGGTAGTAGAAATCCTTGGGTAACAGAAGAAATATTGAATTTAATTGATGAAAGGAGAAAATACAAAATAGCAGTGAATGAAGCAGGCAAAAAGGAATACAAACGTCTCAAAAATGAGATCGACAGGAAATGCAAAATGGCTAAGCAGGAATGGCTGGAGTACAAATGTAACTATGTAGAGGCATATTTCACTAGGGGTAAAATAGATACTGCCCACAGGAAAATTAAAGAAACCTTTGCAGAAAAGAGAACCACTTGTATGAATATCAAGGGCTCAGATGGAAACTCAGTTCTACGCAAAGAAGGGAATGCTGAAAGGTGGAAGGAGTATATAGAGGATCTATAGCAGGATGATGTACTTGAGGACAGTATTATGGAAATGGAAGATGACGTAGATGAAGATGAAATGGGAGATATGATACTGCGTGAAGAGTTTCACAGAGCACTGAAAGGCCTAAGTCGAAACAAGGCCCCGGGAGTAGACAACATTCCATTAGAAATACTGATAGCCTTGGGAGAGCCAGTCCTGACAAAACTCTACCATCTGGTGAGCAAGATGTATGAGACAGGCGAAATGCCCTCAGACTCCAAGAAGAATATAGTAATTCCAGTCCCAAAGAAAGCAGGTGTTGACAGATGTGAAAATTACCGAACTATCAGTTTAATAAGTCACGGCTGCAAAATAATAACACGAATTCTTTACAGGCGAATGGAAAAACTAGTGGAAGCCGACCTCGGGGAAGATCAGTTTGGTTTCCGTAGAAATGTTGGAACACGTGAGGCAATACTGACCCTGCGACGTATCTTAGAAGATAGATTAAGGAAAGTTACATCTACGTTTCTAGTATTTGTAGACTTAGAGAAAGCTTTTGACAATGTTGACCTTAATACTCTCTTTCAAATTCTGAAGGTGGCAGGGGTAAACTACAGGGAGCGGAAGTCTATTTACAATTTGTAGATACCAGATGGCTGTTATAAGAGTCGAGGGGCATGAAAGGGAAGCAGTGGTTGGGAAGGGAGTGAGACAGGGTTGTAGCCTATCCCCGATGTTATTCAATCAGCATATTGAGCAAGCAGTAAAGGAAACAAAAGAAAAATTCGAGTAGGAATTAAAATCCATGAAGAAAAAATAAAAACTTTGGGGTTCACCGAGGACATTGTAATTCTGTCAGTGACAGCAAATGACCTGGAAGAGCAGCTGAACGGAATGGATAGTGTCTTGAAAGGAGGATATAAGATGAACATCAACAAAAGCAAAACGAGGATAATGGAATGTAGTTGCATTAAATCGGGTGGTGCTGCAGGAATTAGATTAGGAAATGAGAGGCTTAAAGTAGTAAATGAGTTTTGCTATTTTGGGAGCAAAATAACTGATGATGGTCGAAGTAGACACGATATAAAATGTGGACTGGCAATGACAAGGAAACCGTTTCTGAGGAAGAGAAATTTGTTAACATCGAGTATAGATTTAAGTGTCAGGAAATCGTTTTTGAAGGTGTTTGTATGAAGTTTAGCCTTGTATGGAAGTGAAACATGGATGATAAATTGTTTAGGCAAGAACAGATTACAAGCTTTCGAAATGTGGTGCTACAGAAGAATGCTGAAGATTAGATGGGTAGATCACATAACTAATGAGGAGGTAGTGAACAGAATTGGGGAGAAAAGAAATTAGTGGCACAACTTGACTGGAAGAAGGGATCGGTTGGGAGGACATCAAAAAAGATCATCAATTTAGTATTGGAGAGCAGTGTGGAGGGTAAAAATCGTAGAGGATGACCAAGAAATTGAAACGTCCCCTTTTGAAAAATTATATACGACTGTGCTTAAGCTGACACACAATATTTTTAGCGCAACACAATCTGACTTTCAATAATCCCTACAAAAGAATGGCCCTGACTAACATTAACCTATACCTTTCACAAATCACTTACCTCACAAAAATCTTCGCTACTCGAACTACTGCAATACAGCGAGCGCCACTACTGCCAGCTAAATAAAAGATTCAAACTATGGAAGCCACTAACTACTGATAGGCGTAGTTAACAAATGAAAGATTTTAATAGAGAAGAAACAATGTATTTACCTTAATAGTGTTGAAAAATCATAATATATATAGCAGTTCATGACATCCAGTCTTACAAATTTCAAAACTCCGCCATTTCTCTCCCCACATCCACCACTGCTGGCGGCTCACCTCCAACTGCGCAACGCTACGCGCTGTTCACATCCAGCTGCCCAACACTACAATGGCAGACAACAATGCAAACTAGCGACAGACTGCACACAGCACAGCTAGTGATTTTCATACAGAGTGCTACGTAACGTTGCCAATACGAAAACAAAACAGCCTACTTACATAGCCCCCATGCTCCCCACAAAAAATTTTACAAATTGTTTTTGGGCAGTGGCCAATAATGATTTGATAAAATTTTTCATAATTACAATAACAAAGATATCAAATGCACACACTAATTGATACAATGTTGGTCAACAGCTAAAATTTTCTCACAGTCCATAAAGACAGTCCTGATCATTTATCACAGTAAAATTGCAGTGGTTTTCTCAAAGGCTGAGCAGTAAAAGAAAATGCACACGGAAGTAGTGGATTTCCATGTAGTCTTGAAGAAATAGTGTTGTCCTTCCAACGGAAAGACAGTGCTGACTCTCGACATGCAGACAGATAATGGGCCACAACAGAGCAAACCCACAGCAGAGTCATTCGAAGTTATGAAGAATACTGGTAGGTCATCACAGGGCAGACACACTGTAGTCCTGGTAGAGATTATGGTATTGGTGGGCCACCAGAGGTGCAGACCCACTGCAGTCCTTGTAGAAATAATGGTATTGGTGGGCCATCAAAGATGCAGACCCACTGTAGTCCTTGTAGAGATGGCCAGCAGCCATCTGTTGCGACTGTGCAGGTGCGCAATCACCATCGAAGAGTCTTGCGGAGAATATAGCAAGTCCATAAACCACCACTTGTGCACTCACAAAGTTTTTGGAATTGTCCATAGAACCAGCAATGCTGTTATCCAGTCCCTTGCTGAATTATTAACACACGTGCAAACACTAACAGTCCCTACTTCTCACATATTGTCCATATACTATGACCAACAGAAACGTGTGCAGTGAAATGGAACTTACAAGTTAATAATATGATGAACTGGTGTCAATTACAATTTTATAACATAAGAATACAATTACAAAGGTACAAAATACATCATTAAAGAACATAACAATACAGATAACATTTGTAGTACAGGCTTTACAAAAGAATCGAAATAACATATACAGCAGTGGTACAGGAATTATGATATAAGTAAATACATAAAAGATCAGAATAGCTTTTGAAACATCAACTTCACCCATGAACATTAAAACAGAACAGAATAAATAATGTCTCAATATCTTTACAAAGATAATAACATATTATTAGAAAAATTCTACAACATAACTCTTATCAGCTAAACACCTAAAGACAGGAAAAACACAAATATACAAGGGTACAAAAACACATAGCGGAATAATACAAGGAAAGGACAGGGTTTGTTTTACTGCAGTATTTTGCAAACAAAACTTTTTTTACTCCTTGGAGATCTCCCTTCATTCACCATTATTCCCAAAAAGTCTTATCTATACCTGCTTTCTGTATTTTATTCATATTTCTTTCAAAATAATTATTTCTCAGTGTACAATACTCATTTTGGCCCAAATCTTTTTCATATTACTTCTCAATGCATTCTTTCCCTATCCTCCATAGTTAGTTTCTTATATAGTCTACTCCCTCTTAAGCTAACTTAAATCTACTGAGCTCAGTTGCTAAACTAAGGAACGAGGCAATGCAGCAGCACAAAACAATTAACACAAACAGCAATGATAAAAAATACAAATGGCAAAGCAAGCAGCATAAATTAGCAAAGCAAATGCAATATTACAACTAATATAAGGCAATGCGCAGCAAGCAAAAAACAATAAATTCGTAGTAAAACCGGCTTAACAGAGTAATGTAAAGTGAAATTCAGTAGCACAATGCCTTGCAAGCAGCAGCAGCAAATGCCATAACTTAAATCTAAACATGACATAGCTCAAGCAGAAAAAATAGTACACTAAAGACAATAACGCAGATAAGGGAAATGTCTGTTCACATCTTAATATCTATGTCATTAAAGTGGTGCACCACAAGAAGTTATTTTACCAAAAAAAATTACCAAGTAGTTGAAAAGAAAATTCCGTATGCAATTCCTGTGAAGGGAAATGTCTTTTTATGCTCCTTCGTTATTTTGAATAGATCATAAAATTATTTACTGGATCTGTAGGCATAAAATATTTATATTAGTACATCTATTAAATTTTATTTTAACCAATGCTGCAGTGCAGCTAGAAACTAGATATTAAACAAAATGAGTAAATAAATACATAAAGCAAGCCATATGGCATTTCTCTCAACTAGCAAGACAATAGCAGTGAAATGTTTCTCATCGTTTCATTAGGCATTTTAGTAAATATCATAAATTAAGAGCTCCACAGTATAATCATATAATATACATAGCAGTTCATGCATCCAGTCTTACAAATTTCAAAACTCCGCCATTTCTCTCCCCACTTCCACCACTGCTGGCGGCTCACCTCCAACTGCGCAACGCTACGCGCTGTTCACATCCAGCTGCCCAACACTACAATGGCAGACAACAATGCAAACTAGCCACAAACTGCACACAGTACAGCCAGTGATTTTCATACAGAGCGCTACGTAACGTTGCCAATAAGAAAACATAAACAGCCTACTTACAAGATGAATACACTAAGCAGATTCAGAAGGGTGTAGGTTGCAGCAGGTACTGGGAGATGAAAAAGCTTGCACAGGATAGAGTAGCATGGAGAGCTGCATCAAACCAGTCTCTGAACTGAAGACCACAACAACAACAACCTCTTTATATAGTGTCGGACTTCCTTTTCTCCGTCACAGTGCAGCAACTTGACATAACATGGACTCAATAAGCCGGCCGCTGTGGCCGAGTGGTTTTAGGCACTTCAGTCTGGAACCGCTAGACCGCTACGGTCGCAGGTTCGAATTCTGCCTAGGTCATGGATGTGTGTGATGTCCTTAGGTTAGTTTGGTTTAAGTAGTTCTAAGTTCTAGGGCACTGTTGACCTCAGATGTTAAGTCCCATAGTGCTCAGAGCCATTTGAACAATTTTTTGCACTCCATAAGTCGTTGGAATCCCCTGCTGATATACTGAGCCATGCTGCTTCTATAACCGTCCGTAATAGAAAAAGGGTTGCCGGTGCAGTATTTTGTGCACGAACCGACATACCGATTATGTCCCATAAATGTTCGATGAGATTCTTGTCGGGCGATCTGTGTGGCCAAGTTATTTGTTCGAACTGTCCGGAATGTCCTTCAAACCAATCGCGAACCGCTGTGCCCTGGTGGCACGTTGCATTGTCATCCATATAAATTTTATCATTGTTTGGGAACATGAAGTTCACGAATGGCTGCAAATGGTCTCCAGGTAGCCGAACATAAACATTTCCAGTCAATGATCGGTTCAATTGGACCAAAGGATCCATTCCATTCCATGCAAACACAACCCACACCATCACTGAGCAACCACCAGCGTGCACAGTGCCTTGTTGACAACTTGGATTCATGCCTTCGTGATGTCTGCGCCACACTCTAATCCTACAATCAGCTCTTGTCAACTGGAATCGAGACTGATCTGACCAGGCCATAGTTTTCCGGTCTTCTAAGGTCCAGTCGCTATGGTCATGAGCCCGGGAGAGACGCTGCAGGCGATGTCGAGCTGTTAGCAAAGGCATTCGCATCGCTTGTCTGCTGCCATAGCCCATTAACACCAAATTTTGCCACACTGTCCTAACGGATACGTTCATCCTACGTCCCATACTGAATTCTGCGGTTATTCCAGACAGTGTTGCTTGTCTGTTAGCTCTGACAACTCTACGCACACACCGCTGCTTTCGGTCGTTAAATGAAGGCCGTCGACCACAGCGTTGTCCTTGCTGAGAGGTAATACCCGAAATTCGGTATTGTCGGCACACTCTTGACGCTGTGGATCTCCGAATATTGAATTCCCTAATAATTTCCGAAATAGAATGTCCCACGTTTCTAGCTCCTACTACCGTCGCTCGTTTAAAGCCTGTTAATTCTCATGGTGCGGCCATAATCACGTCGGAAACCTTTTCACACGAGTCACCTGAGGAGAAATGAGAGCTCTACCAATGCACTGCCATTTTAGAATTTGTGTACGCGATACTACCGCCATCTGTATATGTGTCTTTTGACACCTCACTGTATGTTGAACAGAGTTCATTTTCATAATAGGTTACTACAACAAATAATAATATTCTTTGCCTAAAAAATGCAGTCTTTTACTCCTACATTGACTACTTTTCACCTCTTAAAGCAGTTGATTTTTTAACATTTAATCGAAGGTTATAATACTATCGGCATCTGTGTCATTAAAGACAGATTAATATCACAGCTGAACAAGGATGCGAGATGCAAGTTACCGTAGCTTGGCTGAAGGATGAAAATAGGCGCTCGTTAGATTTATCTGACGGAACATACGAGAAGGCTAAATGAGGATGAGCGGACTACGCCGCACCCACTCGATTCGGAGTTCAGTGTCTTATCTACTCTGCCACTTCCGGCGTTGTAACTCCTCGGGACAAGTATCTAACAACGAGTGAAGCCGATTTTCGTTAACTAGCTACCCTGCCTACCAACGCTACTACTGTGACAAGTTTTGCTATAACATCTATCGTTTCACCTGGGAGGACGTGATACCAGTAACGAACAGAGGCCGCAGCACAACAAGCGGTGCCAGCACGAAAGTTCCGCCAGGCCAACAGGCGGGTTCCTTCCAAATGTTAACGATAAGGGCGTCAGCGCGGGGAATACAGAAATTGGTAGTGTCGGGCCGGCAGACGAGGCGGTGTTTATGTATGCGGGCTGGCGGGCGCTATCTGAACAAGCAGGCTCGCGTGCCGGCTTATTAGAGCCCAATTAACGGGCCGCGCACGTCTCATTAGGCCCGCCGCTTCCGTGCCGCCCGGCCTCACAGATAACATTCGCCGACGCCGGTGCCGCACACAGAAATGAGTGGAAGTCGTGCCAAAACCGCGGAAAGCCTCTGCTTGCCCTTCACCGCCACACCGAGATTACGCTCTTCAGATTCGAGCTGCACTACCCCGGTTAATTAGATCAGATGTGCAACCGTACCGTGTCCCATTTGCAGTCAGTTAAAAGAGTGATCAGCCTGCGCAGCTACAAAGAGCCGTATTAATAGTCGACCGCGTTATCAGCTTCATACAGACAAGGCTATTCTTTCCCTTCTCTCTCTCTCCCTCTCCGTTAACCCACTCCCCTTCCCCCTTTTTCCCTTTGAGCTCGCACACACACACACACACACACACACACACACACACATAAGCCCATGAACGTGTTCGTGTATAGCCGCGCTGGTACTGTGTGCATGCGTTTGTGTGTGTGTGTGTGTGTGTGTGTGTGTGTGTGTGTGTATGTATGTACCAATGTTTCACCGGCCGAGGTGGCCGTGCGGTTCTAGGCGCTACAGTCTGGAACCGCGCGACCGCTACGGTCGCAGGTTCGAATCTTGCCTCGGGCGTGGATGTGTGTGATGTCCTTAGGTTAGTTAGGTTTAAGTAGTTCTAAGTTCTAGGGGACTGATGACCTCAGAAAAGTCCCATAGTGCTCAGAGCAATTTGAATTTTAACCAATGCTTCATTTTAAGGTGCGTAGTATTCATTACCTGATTAAGAACGTCGTGAAATCAAACTAGTGTTTTTTCTGTAAGAATACCTGTCATCAACATCACATAATTTCCGAACAGTATGGAACGAATGCGTGAATTAATTGATAAGGTAACGCAAGTGAAAAAAAATGGCTCTGAGCACTATGGGACTTAACTTCTGAGGTCATCAGTCCCCTAGAACTTAGAACTACTTAAACCTAACTAACCTAAGGACATCACACACATCCATGCCCGAGGCAGGATTCGAACCTGCGGCCGTAGCGAACGCAAGTGAAAACTGTGGTCTTGGAGACCCCGATGGACTGTCAGCAGCTTACATGGAAAGCAATAATATGTGGAACGTGTAATTAAGTAACTAGCAAATCTTCCTTCGTGATACTCTTTTTGTGTGTTAAGTGTGCATATTTCGTGTAGATGACTATTCTGAGCGTATTCTGAGTATGTTTTTCTGTTTCTGTTGTCACTGTCAAAGCGAAAGGCAAATCTCAGTGTCGGCAAAAGTTTTTCTCCTCTCCAGCACCACCAAGGGTACTGACAAGCTTGTCGGACCATTATCAACAACCTTTTTAATTCTCACTTCATCAAACATGTAAAGAGAGGTTCAGAATTAGCCCAACACACTTTTTATTTAATTTATTGGCTTTCGGTACATGCCCCTATAACAGTCTTAACAGTAGAATGGCAGTTAAGACGATACAAATGTAAAGACAATGTGTTGGTGACACGTTGCATTGTCATCCATAAAAATTTTATCATTGTTTGGGAACATGAAGTTCACGAATGGCTGCAAATGGTCTCCAGGTAGCCGAACATAAACATATCCAGTCAATGATCGCTTCAATTGGACCAAAGAATCCATTCCATTCCATATAAACACAACCCATACCATCACGGAGCGGAGAAAATCTCCGACCCGCTCGGGAATCGAACCCGGGCCGCATCGGTTAGCAGTCCGCCGCATTGACCGCCCAGCTGTCTAGGCTGACAACCCAACAGATCACCGCACGATGTAGTGATCAGGAAGTGTAAGTCACCACACTTCCTTTTCACGTCAGCCAAATCCCACTGATGAAAATTTCTTCGATTTCCTGCTACCTCCCATTCCAGCGCTACCTTCCAGTTCAGCACCTGCACACCAGTGTCTGTTAGCAGTGTTGTCTTCCAAGTCAAGTATCTGAAGTATTTGATGACTTATACTAACGACAGTTGTTCTAGACGACACAGTGCATTTTTTTACAATCCTGTCTTACAGTATGATGCAAAAGACAGTGAATGTTTACTTTGAATTTTTTAATGAAATCAATACAAAAATTTGTGTTAGGAAAGGTCTCCGTCTACAACCAACTACTAATAGTTTCTTGCGGCACTGTTATTAGGAGCCCTGCGAGTGCCAATGGTCAAATGTAGGTAGTAAAGAGAAAGATAAATCAGCGTTCGTGAATGGTGTAGGCATTGAGGAAAAACTAGATTAGAATTAAACGTCCCACCGAGAACGAGGTAATTAGTGGCGGAGCTCTCGGATACGCCAGGGATACAGAAAGAAATCGATGGTTTGTGTTTCAATGAAAGCATTACAGCTTTTGGGAAAACCACAGGTAGTCTAATTTTTGATGGTTGAACCGGAAATTGAATCCCACTTCCTAAATCAGTTGCGTGTCTCAAGCAAAATTTACTGCACAAAGCATGACGCCTTTGGCAGCTGAGTATAAATACTATAAATACATTTAAGTACTGCAGTCCACTTTAATGATAGCTGTATGGGACGTACAATTAACGTTATTCCTAAAAATTCGTAGGTACCGAGTAGTTGTGTTCTTTATTGTGCACTTCCTCATTCTTATCAGTTTTCTTTCAATTCTGTCATTTATGACTTCACTTTAATATTACAAAATCATCATCATTACTAAATTATTTCACATACCCTGCCTTACTGTACCTGTACTACGTGCTACATCTCAGACCATTTTTGTTTTATGTGAAAGTCGTATTCCTTTTTCTGCGTACGGAATAATGCTTTCCAAGTACAAAACCTGAATCTAAATAATTTCAGAGCCTTCAATAAATTGCTTTTAAGTTAAAAATTGCAAGAAGTGTAACTCAGACTGTCAAAATAGTTCCCAGAAACGCTTGAACAAAATAGGAAAAATAATAGTGACGTAATGTCTTTCCTCATGTCATCTATCATGCAGTAAAAGTTTTCAAAGGAAGGAAGGGAGATTGGATTTAACATCCCGTCGACATCGAGGTCATTAGAGACGGAGTACAGGCTAGGATTGTGTCAAGGATGGAGAAGGAAATCGGCCATGCCCTTTCAAAGGAACCATTCCGGCATTTGCCTGGAGCCATTGAGGGAAACCACGGTAAACCTAAATCTGGATGGCCGGACGCAGATTTGAATCGTCGTCCTCCCGAATGCGAGTCCAGTGTACTGCGCCCTCTCGCTCGGTACAAATTTTCGATGTGTACTAACGCCATATGGGTTTCGACTTATGTTGTCAGTAGCAATGTACGTGACGGTTCCTGTGTATACAGCTATTGATGATGGCCGTTGGTGTAAAAAGCGAAAGCCCTACGGCATAAATATATATTCAAAAGCTCAGTTGCACAGCAGATAATGAAATACACCCAATTAATTCTTCACAGTGCAAGTGAAGATCAGAACTATTATAAACACTTGAAATATCTGTAAATCTTCGATAAGGCATGGGAACATCACCTATTAGAGAGCAGATTTGCAAAATCATGAAAAACTTACTAACGCATCTGTCGTATCTAATAATACTTCCGAATCATCGAATGTGTGTGAGAGAGTTTTATTTCCCACAACAAATAAAACCGAAGTTGAACCGTTAGAACTGGAGTACGCACAGCCATCCCATTCACGAGGCAGTTTCTTTTTTCGTGAGCTGTGCGGGATTTCTCTTTGAGACAATCGATTGGACGTTCGTTAGGGGCGCCCCTTTTGTCTGGAAGTCAAACAGTGGCGCGAGCGCTGCTTGCGAGGCGGAAAATTGGCTCCGGGACCACCCACGCCGCGCTGCCACTGCCGCTACATTGTCGCTTTTTTTCTGCGGAGGGCTTCAAAGCGACTCCACACGTCTACCGAAATAGCTGAATAAATTAAAATAAATTAATTACCCGAGGTTCTCGGCTAGGGCTGGTGCCGTGTAGCAGCCAGGTGTTGCGTGTAGATGCCGTCTTTACAAATCTCCCTGCTCCTCTGCTCCGTTCTCCATCTGAGGACACGCATTTCCTTACATGGACCAAGTACAAACTGTCTCTTCTAAAGTGTTTATCCCGTGTGGGCCAGTTACGACTTCTTCCGAGATAATGGCGCTACCGTTAAAGTAAAATAGTTCACAGATAATAGTCGGAAGGTCTATAGTTCATATCAGAGACAATACTAAATACCTAAAATAAAATAACAAGAAGCTACAATGTTATGTCAGATTTGTGGTGTTACAACTTTTGGTTCAGTTTGTGGATTATAGACCTCGGATATAAGCAGTGGTAAGCGACACTCGATAAGAAAAAGTTTTCGCTTGTAAAACATGTTAGGTGCATGGCTTATTCATATTAGCTGATAGCTCCATGATAAACCGAGAAATGTTAGCTCTAGCTCTAATTTCAGATTCTCATTAATAGCAGATTTGTCAGGATGTGTGTGTGTGTGTGTGTGTGTGTGTGTGTGTGTGTGTGTGTGTGTGTACATTGTGGTAAGTGCCAAAAACATGGCTGCTAGTAGTTTTAAAGTAACGTGTGCGGTGTTCGCGCCAGGAAGATGCTTTTCTGGGACGATTTGTCCAAGTCAAAGGATGACGTGGATAGCTATGACTCAGATAGGGAGCCTGAATGTCTTCTTGAACTTAAATCTGCTTCAAAAGCTGTTGCTTATCAGATAAATGTGAATAATTCTGTACAAAAGTAAACAGTGTTAAGTTACGCCCCTTGGCATTGTTCATATGAATTTACCTGACAGTGCGATGGCAGAAATGTTAATGCCCATCCTCAACATCGTTTACTTACTGTAGTAAGACGACAGTAAAACTAATTTTATATTTTGCTGAGCCATAGATTAATTTTCGAACTTATTATATTTCATTATCTCATAACTTTGTACTGTAAAAAACTGTTGGTAGAATTTAACATTTTAAAAATGTCATTTCTGTAGAATTATTTGCAAACAATGATTTATCTGCATAAAAAAATACAGTGAATATACTGAAGTATCTTATTTATGTGAATTTATTAAAAATTAACTGTGCAGTTTTTCAAAACAATCAACTTATTTACAGCCGAGGCCTTCAATTACACTCTGATCCAGTCTATATCTATAACAGGCAAACTTATCTCACATGATGTCGATTGTTTATTTAGCACTGGAAACCAAGTAGATACTGCCATTCAAATTCTATATAACATTTATTATTTAAACATACAGACGCTTCACACACAGAAATGTTCATCTGCAAATTACATCACATCCTTCATTATTTTGTTGGAGACTTCTGTTTTTCTTTCTTCATTAGCTTATTACCTCGAAACACTACATATAAACTACTGGGATAAGTTTACGATGTATTTTTCCTATTGCGTTACATGAAGTTGTTAACGTAATAAACCCCAATGTAAACTGAGGAGGAACTTATTCGTGGTGTCTTCATTAGCTTATGATGCACTTAATACAGAATTTTCTCCGTCACATACCCACTGTTACATACTGTATTGTACATTGCTGTGTAAACATTTACATTCGAGCAAATCACTAGTGCACTCAGGCAAATTGGTAGTTCACGATTTAGCCTCACGAGACTTCTTGCAAATTTACTGAATTTCATTGAGAATGTTTCAGACCAAAAGAAGACATTATTTATATCTTCTTCGTTGTCGGATTTTTCCTATCCACCACACCTCAAAGGAACAAGCGTTTCTCATAGCAATGACGATTAACTTTCAGTCCTGAAACAGCTGTAGAAAATATTCTGTAACATTTAGCTGTGCACCCTTGTTTTCTGAACTCTTTTCTATGAGTCTTTATTTCAGGTGCTCTGTAAGTTCAAGCATCGGTATACTACACTCCTGGAAATTGAAATAAGAACACCGTGAATTCATTGTCCCAGGAAGGGGAAACTTTATTGACACATTCCTGGGGTCAGATACATCACATGATCACACTGACAGAACCACAGGCACATAGACACAGGCAACAGAGCATGCACAATGTCGGCACTAGTACAGTGTATATCCACCTTTCGCAGCAATGCAGGCTGCTATTCTCCCATGGAGACGATCGTAGAGATGCTGGATGTAGTCCTGTGGAACGGCTTGCCATGCCATTTCCACCTGGCGCCTCAGCTGGACCAGCGTTCGTGCTGGACGTGCAGACCGCGTGAGACGACGCTTCATCCAGTCCCAAACATGCTCAATGGGGGACAGATCCGGAGATCTTGCTGGCCAGGGTAGTTGACTTACACCTTCTAGAGCACGTTGGGTGGCACGGGATACATGCGGACGTGCATTGTCCTGTTGGAACAGCAAGTTCCCTTGCCGGTCTAGGAATGGTAGAACGATGGGTTCGATGACGGTTTGGATGTACCGTGCACTATTCAGTGTCCCCTCGACGATCACCAGTGGTGTACGGCCAGTGTAGGAGATCGCTCCCCACACCATGATGCCGGGTGTTGGCCCTGTGTGCCTCGGTCGTATGCAGTCCTGATTGTGGCGCTCACCTGCACGGCGCCAAACACGCATACGACCATCATTGGCACCAAGGCAGAAGCGACTCTCATCGCTGAAGACGACACGTCTCCATTCGTCCCTCCATTCACGCCTGTCGCGACACCACTGGAGGCGGGCTGCACGATGTTGGGGCGTGAGCGGAAGACGGCCTAACGGTGTGCGGGACCGTAGCCCAGCTTCATGGAGACGGTTGCGAATGGTCCTCGCCGATACCCCAGGAGCAGCAGTGTCCCTAATTTGCTGGGAAGTGGCGGTGCGGTCCCCTACGGCACTGCGTAGGATCCTACGGTCTTGGCGTGCATCCGTGCGTCGCTGCGGTCCGGTCCCAGGTCGACGGGCACGTGCACCTTCCGCCGACCACTGGCGACATCATCGATGTACTGTGGAGACCTCACGTCCCACGTGTTGAGCAATTTGGCGGTATTTACACCCGGCCTCCCGCATGCCCACTATACGCCCTCGCTCAAAGTCCGTCAACTGCACATACGGTTCACGTCCACGCTGTCGCGGCATGCTACCAGTGTTAAAGACTGCGATGGAGCTCCGTATGCCACGGCAAACTGGCTGACACTGACGGCGGCGGTGCACAAATGCTGCGCAGCTAGCGCCATTCGACGGCCAACACCGCCGTTCCTGGTGTGTCTGCTGTGCCGTGCGTGTGATCATTGCTTGTACAGCCCTCTCGCAGTGTCCGGAGCAAGTATGGTGGGTCTGACACACCGGTGTCAATGTGTTCTTTTTTCCATTTCCAGGAGTGTATTAAAACACTCTTAATCTCAAATACCATTCATATTGCTAGTTGGCCTCATTTCTCATTACGTTGGATATTGGTTCATGCCTTTACTCACATGAGTACCTCCTTCTTTGGAATGAGCCCCAGTGTCCTTGTATCTCCTAAAATTCTCCAAACATAAAAACTATAAATATTAACGTTAAAGTGTGTTTTTGAGAAGGATTAAGCCTAATCTAGAGTCTGGCATCATCACAATAGTATCTATTAGCGCTTATAATGCGTCCTTATTGCCTTCAATATTGCTACCATCTTCGCTGCCATTATTGTTGCTGCCGCAGAATCTTTGAGTGATCTAAACTGCATAATAATTGCATCTATGTAAGCACATTCTGTCACCTCATCACATTTTGACTCGTCATTGCATAATAATATCACTGCTTTTTAGTCATTCGCTAGCTCGTATAGGCTAAAAAAATGTCTCAAACACTGTGGGGCAGAATAATATAGATGTTAGAGTATCCTAAAATGTATGTGTTTTAACAAGGAACGAATGAACACAAAATATTTCAGGTAATATGATGTGCTGAGTGAGCAGTGCTTCTGAGATAGATGTTTGCAAACTGTTTTTCTTTCTTCATTAGCTTATTACCTCGAAACACTACACATAAACTACTGGGATAAGTTTACGATGTATTTTTCCTATTGCGTTACATGAAGTTGTTAACGTAATAAACTCCAATGTAAACTGAGGAGGAACTTATTCGTGGTGTCTTCGCTGCCTATGTCATTGTAAAACAAACAACACGGATATTCCCTACGTACAACTTTAATGCACAGATTGAGACTGGCAGTTATCACCTTGAACATCAGCTATGTGCAAATTTTTACCATCAATCGTAAGTTGTAAATATTAACAGAAAACTGAATTTCATTTTCGATTATTAGTCTCCTATCTCAAAGTACTCAAAGATTGACATTTCGTGACAGAAATGAACTGTGTCCCATATCAGGACCAGAATCTGGGACCTTTACCGTTTGAGGGCAAATGCTTTACCAATTGTGGCATCCTGTCACGACTCACGACGTGCCCTCCATTGCCTCGCGCGGCACCCCGCGTCGGAGGTTCGAGTCCTCCCTCGAGCATGGGTGTGTATGTTGTCCATAGCGTAAGTTAGTTTAAGACCTTACCACAAATTTTCAGTTTCCTCCATTGCCTGTCTCCACACATCCAGACTTCACACAGGCAGATAGGAGACAGATGCTCGCAGAACCAAAGCTGTAAGAGGTGGTGGAAGGGGGGGGGGGGTCGTAATTGGATAGCTCAGTCGAAGCCGGCATGGTAGCTCAGCGTGTTCGGTCAGAGGGTTAGCTGCCCTCTGTAATAAAAAAACTGAGTTAATCGATCAACGACGAACTTAAACGGGTGTCTCAAGATGGTCGCCCCGATGAGATGAAACGTACGAAAACGAACAAAATGAAAAAAAAGTCGATAGAGCACTTGGCTTCGAAATGCAAAGTCCCAGGTTCGAGTTCCGGTCCGGCTCACAGTTTTAATCTTGCAGGAAGTTTCAGTTGAATGCACACTACGCTGCGGAGTTGTTATTCATTCTGGGTACTCAAAGATATTTTCTATCCGTAGAATAAGGATTTGTGACCATTCGGACGGATGGTGAGGCGGAAACCAGTGGAACAAACAGGCAGGTTCTAGTGGTCGTCAATGACAAAGTTCGCATAGCGACCGTCCACTACAAAACGAAACCAGAACATAGTGGAACCTCTCGGAATGCTCCTCAGTCCACTGCGGCACTCGTCTGATTTCTTGGCAGGAGTAGTTATCATGTTGTAAGATGCCGTCTCTGTCGGGAAAGACTTCATAAGTACGTGGATGTGGGGAAAAAATTGAACTGCTACTATGAATAGTTAGTTAAACCACTGCACTATTATCGTTTTCAGTATGATATAAACCTTTATGCCCCAAAAACAATTAGAAGCGCTATCCGACGAAGAATATTTAATAGAAAAGTCAGACATACACGCTTACAATGTTTAAACGCAGATGAAATGACTTTTGCGTAGCTACTGTTCAAACACTAAATAATATGTTTTTCATGAAGATACCGAAGCCGGCCGCTATGTCCGAGCGGTTCTAGGCGCTTAAGTCCGGAACCGCGCGCCTGCTGCGGTCGCAGGTTCGAATCCTGCCTCGGGCATTGATGTGTGTGATGTCCTTAGGTTAGTTAGGTTTAAGTAGCTCTAAGTCTAGGGGACTGATGACCTCAGATGTTAAGTCCCATAGAGGTTAGAGCCATTTGAACCATTTGAAGATACCCAAGAACTGAATAGTGTGTTTTCTGCTTATAGCTCCAAGCAGTGCAGGTGAGTATGTTCCCTCAGATATGTGTTCATTGAGACTGACTTTGAAAGAACAATTAAACTGATAATCTCTTGAACCATTAACGTTAGAACACAAGTGCAGAATCTAATTCCCGTCTAATATTGCAATGAACAAGCCCCTTGGTATCATATATTACACAGTATATCTCACTAACATACTATGTCACTCTGCAGTACGTTTTGAAAACAGCCCTCATCCATAACAGCTGCCGACGAGCTACCTCTCTTCATCTGCAAACTCATTTCGTGCAAAGTAATAGTATTTATTGCTAGTGGTTTGCAACTGCAAAATGTAAATGATTCGATTAATTATTCGTGCCATTTTAAAGCATTCGGCTTCCAAAAGGCGTGCTCAACATGGCGGTAAGCTAGAATCTATTTGTTTTAAGTAAATGTAATACACTACTGGCCCTTAAAATTGCTACACCACGAAGATGACGTGCTACAGACGAGAAATTATCCGACAGGAAGAAGATGCTGTGATATGCAAATTATTAGCTTCTCAGAGCATTCACACAAGGTTGGCGCCGATGGCGACACCTACAACGTGCTGACATGAGGAAAGATTCCAACCGATTTCTCATACACAAACAGCAGTTGACCGGCGTTGCCTGGTGAAACGTTGTTGCGATACCTCGTGTAAGGAGGAGAAATGCGTACCATCACGTTTCCGACTTTGATAAAGGTCGGATTGTAGCCTATCGCGATTACGGTTTATCGTATCGCGACATTGCATCTCGCGTTGGTCGAGATCCCATGACTGTTACCAGAATATGGAATCGGTGGGCTCAGGAGGGTAATACGGAACGCCGTGCTGGATCCCAACTGCCTCGTATCACTAGCAGTCGAGATGACAGGCATCTTATCCGCATAGCTGTAACGGATCGTGCAGCCACGTCTCGATCCCTGAGTCAACAGATGGGGACCTTTGCAAGACAACAACCATCTGCACGAACAGTTCGACGGCGTTTGCAGCAGTATGGACTATCAGCTCGGAGACCACGGCTGCGGTTACCCTTGACGCTGCATCACAGACAGGAGCGCCTGCGGTGGTGTACTCAACGACGAACCTGGGTGCACGAATGGCAAAACGTCATTTTTTCAGATGAATCCAGGTTCTGTTAACAGCATCATGATAGCCGCATCCGTGTTTGGCGACATCGTGGTGAACGCAAATTGGAAGCATATATTCGTCATCGCCATACTGGCGTATCACCCGGCGTAATGGTATGGGGTGCCATTGGTTACGTGTCTCGGTCACCTCTTGTTCGCATTGACGGTACTTTGAACAGTGGACGTTACAGTTCAGGAGAGAGTGAAAATCCTGGATGTGCAACGCGACAGAAGAAAAAGATAATGGTCACTCCTATAATCAACTTTCATTTCACTAACAGTGAGCAATACACGACAGAGCGGACACCACTCACACATATACATTTCTGTAAGAGCAAGACGGCTCCTTGACGTTTGTTTCAGTGCGGATGCACTAGTGCCGTCCGAACCCGTACGGGAATCAATAATTTACGAGTACGGGCTTAATGGAAGAGTGATGCTGCATTGCAGCGTGCGCTAAATTGAGAACATGGATCGGCAACACACCGGGTCCTCTTGGCTGGTGGGGTTACGGCAACTGAACTACAGGGTTTTGCAAAAAGGTACGGCCAATCTTTCAGGAAACATTCCTCACACACAAAGAAAGAAAATATGTTATGTGGACATGTGTACGGAAACGCTTACTTTCCATGTTAGAGCTCATTTTATTACGTCTCTTCAAATCACATTAATCATGGAATGGAGACACACAGCAACAGAACGTACCAGCGTGACTTCAAACACTTTGTTACAGGAAATGTTCAAAATCTCCTCCGTTAGCGAGGATACATGCATCCACCCTCCGTCGCATGGAATCCCTGATGCGCTGATGCAGCCCTGGAGAATGGCGTATTGTATCACAGCCGTCCACAATACGAGCACGAAGAGTCTCTACATTTGGTACCGGGGTTGCGCAGACAAGAGCTTTAAAATGCCCCATAAATGAAATTCAAGAGGGTTGAGGTCAGGAGAACGTAGAGGGCATGGAATTGGTCCGCCTCTACCAATACATCGGTCACCGAATCTGTTGTTGAGAAGCGTACGAACACTTCGACTGAAATGTGCAGGAGCTCCATCGTGCATGAACCACATGTTGAGTCGTACTTGTAAAGGCACATGTTCTGGCAGCACAGGTAGAGAAATCATGATAACGTGCTCCATTGAGCGTAGGTGGAAGAACATGGGGCCCAATCAAGACATCACCAACAATGCCTGCCCAAACGTTCACAGAAAATCTGTGTTGATGACGTGATTGCGCAATTGCGTGCGGATTCTCGTCAGCCCACACATGTTGATTGTGAAAATTTACAATTTGATCACGTTGGAATGAAGCCTCATCTGTAATGAGAACATTTGCACTGAAATGAGGATTGACACATTGTTGGGTGAACCATTCGCAGAAGTGTACCCGTGGAGGCCAATCAGCTGCTGATAGTGCCTGCACACGCTGTACATGGTACGGAAACAACTGGTTCTCCCGTAGCACTCTCCATACAGTGACGTGGGAAAGTTACCTTGTACAGCAGCAACTTCTCTGGCGCTGACATTAGGATTATCGTCAACCCCACGAAGAATTGCCTCGTCCATTACAGGTGTCCTCGTCGTTCTAGGTCTTCCCCAGTCGCGAGTCATAGGCTGGAATGTTCCGTGCTCCCTAAGACGCCGATCAATTGCTTCGAACGTCTTCCTGTCGGGACACCTTCGTTATGGAAATCTGTCTCGATACAAACGTACCGTGCCACGGCTATTGCCCCGTGCTAATCCGTACATCAAATGGGCATCTGCCAACTCCGCATTTGTAACCATTGCACTGACTGCAAAACCTCGATCGTGATGAACACTAACCTGTTGATGCTACGTACTGATGTGCTTGATGCTAGTACTGTAGAGCAATGAGTCGCACGTCAACACAAGCACCGAAGTCAACATTACCTTCCTTCAATTGGGCCAACTGGCGGTGAATCGAGGAAGTACAGTACATACTGACGAAACTAAAATGAGCTGTAACATGGAAATTAAGCGTTTCCGGACACATGTCTACATAACATCTTTTCTTTATTTGTGTGTGAGGAGTGTTTGGCCGTACCTTTTTGTAACACCCTGTATAGAAGCGGAGCGTACGGGTTCGAGTCCTGGTCCGGCATAGATTTTCAACTTCCGCCATTACATTGTCACAATTCCCTCTGCGGCTGGAAGTCACAGATTGCCTCCCATCCTTCCCCTTTCTTCCGCCGTCCTCTGTTTCATATAAAGATAGTGAGGTACCTATGCGGTTCCATTTCGTTGCACACAGGCACATTCTCGCGAGACTGTAGGCAGAGTAACAGCAAGTTAACTTCGCAGAACGTTTCAATACACTTCTGTAATAAGCTATGTATTCGCCCAGTAGTCACCATTGCAAGTAATTTAGACAGATTTCATCCCATTTTTCATCCTTGTAGAGGGTGCGAACCACTTCAGCCCAACATTAGACAAATCCAGCCTTGTATCCAACTCAAAGAGAACAACACTCGACGAAAAACAACGCCAGAATGGGGAATGCCGATTCAGATCAGAGGACCTCTTGCTCCCAAACCCGCGAAGTCTTCTCATTGGCTGATGGCCAAATCCGAAATCCAGGGATGTGAAATGCCTGAGTTTGCTCACAAAGACATTAGCAAAGAGCTAATTTCCACTAATCGAACATGACTATCAGTAACACGCAGAGTATTGTAAGGATAAATTCGCGATTTAAGAAAAACGAAAATATAGTGAGCAAAATTGAAATTGCAATTGAATTGCCAATATTCAGTTTCAAGAGAGATGGGATGCATGTGGGCCGAAATAATGTTCAGGTGGTCCATATTTCTTACGCTGCCTTCGATTACTATCGCACGTCCCATGGAAGCTCGAATGATTTATCCCCGTAGTACAATACAGCCCTACCGCCCTGTGTTCGTGGCGCGGTGCGTGTTTGGAGTAGCCGTTCTCCTGGATGACGGCGTGTCTGGACACGGCCATCAACCTCATGTACCAAGGAACTTGACTCATCCGACCAAATGACACTGTCCCATTGATCCGCTGTCCTGTCTCTATGATAACGTGACCAGTTTAATCATAATTGATGATGTTGGGTCGTCTGCTGCGGACTCCCATGTTCAACAATGAGCACTGAATGGTCTGCTTCGAAACAGGTGTGCCAGCAACAGCACTGAATTTTGTCTTCAGCTCTGCCACAGATCACCTACTATTCTGCTTTACAGAGCAGGCAAGGCTTCGACCTCCACATTCTGTGATGAGCCGTGGGCGTCCAGCACCTTGCCGCCTACTCGGTGTTTTAAAGTCCTTCAGCCACTTTCTACAGATGCTCACGACACTAACACGTGCGCAGCCGACGATCTTCGTAATTTTCTTGGTGCCGCCCTTATGTCAATGTATTTTCCCACTTGAGGCCCGTATCGTCACTAGAAAGATTCCACCAATCGCTTCTGCTGCGCTTATATATTTCCTTACCGCTTCGCGTTCCTTCAGCACCACCAGACGGCAGTGGTCGTAATATTTGGGCCTATCAGTGCGTGTTTGTATGGCAAGACTTACTGTCTTATATTCGCAAATGAACTCTGCATTGTGGAACTCGCAGCTCACCCCTAAGCTGCGGAGAAGACGATAATGAATTGCCATTGTAGATTGTTACATGAAGGAGAGAGAGAAATATTACCGGTATTTTCAAAGAGCTAGTTTACAAGTAAAAATAGGGCGCGCAAGGAGCTGATGTGAGTTCTCCGATGTCTCCTGCGTAATGTTGATGTTGCCCTTCTAAGCTTATAGGTGCAAAACAAAGGAGTACTGATGCTTAAAACTCGCAGATGAGTCGAAAAACACATAACTAGGTAGATAAAGTATAAGATGAGCTAGGATGAGACAAAATGAGATCTGTAGAAATGTTGAACGGGACAGAAATTCAAGCAAATTTTGTAACTGTGATGATAAACCATAAAATTTATTTTACATTGTTTAGTAGAGCGCACAGACGATAAGTGATACAGGATAATTTTGGTGAGGATGATTTGAATAGCTGTTTGTCCCCTACCACTGTCATTTGGAAATTCAGAAAATGTTGCTCGGTCATTTCATACGACATGATAAATTCGATGGTGACCATATGTGTGTGTGAGTGTGTGTGTGTGTGTATGTGGGGGAGGGGGGGTGTACGTGCGTACGCACGCTCGCGCGTTAGTAAGGCCCCCATAAATTTTTGTAATGCAATCTGACTATCCTCAGTTAAGCTTCTTCTTCAACTATATATATATATATATATATATATATATATATATATATATATATATATCTGATCACTATGGGACTTAACTTATTTGGTAATCAGTCCCCTAGAGCTTAAAACATATAATCAGAATGTGGTGGAGCTGTCTTCTCGAAGATATCGAGGCAAACTTACCTTTTGTGAGAGGAAAGTAACTTATTGATGCAAAGAGTGACTTATCTCTGAATATTCATTACTAGCGGAAGTAATTCTGAGTCAGGTTGATTAAATCAGACACAAAATATTTAGTTTACATCTACATCTACATCTACATGGATACTCTGCAAATTTCATTAAGTGCCTGGCAGAGGGTTCATCGATCCACCTTAATAATTCTCTATTATTCCCATATCGTATAGCGCGCGGGAAGAATGAACACCTATATCTTTCCGTACGAGATCTGATTTCCCTTATTTTATCTTGATGATCGTCCCTCCCTATCTAAGTCGATGTCAACAAAATATTTTCACATTCGGAAGAGAAAGTTGATGATTGGAATTTCGTGAGAAGATTCCGTCGCAACGAAAAACGCCTTTCTTTTAATGATGTCCAGCTCAAATCCTGTATCATTTCTGTGACGCTCTCTCCCATATTTCGCGATAATACAAAACGTGCTGCCTTTCTTTGAACTTTTTCCATGTACTCAGTCAGTCCTATCTGGTAAGGATCCCACACCGCGCAACAGTATTCTAAAAGTTTTCTGCAGAGTATACCCAACGTCTGAGCGCCAATACACTTCACTAGCTTAGGCCGCTCAAGTGCTACAAAACTTCAGCATATACTCTACTGTAACAGATGCTGTAGAGAAATTGTCGACACGGCATAAACTGAATCTATGGAAGTTAGCAAATATAACAGACAATTTTCAGGTGTTGTGGTGAACATAAGCAAGTATTCTCTTAGGTATGCCGTGGCCAACACTGAAAAAAATCTTACTTTTCGTGTGTGACACTTGCGACCAAAAGATGAAACTGTAGCTAAGGTACCGACTGAAATACTGTAATCTGCTAAAATTACTTCAGATTAAAACGATGGATCACACTCAAGAAAGGTTCAAGAGAATTTATACAAAGTCCGAACATATGAAAAGTGTCCTAATCAGATGGTTGAACCTACGACACACAGTATTCGTCAATTATAAAAATAGTATAAAATATCGAAAATGTCTGATACATTTACGAAAATAGTCGCACAAGGCCTCAACCCCAGGGCTTATCAACTGCTAAACACAGAGTGAGGAGTCTGCCAACATTTTTACATAGGACAAGAGACTTACCTCGGCCATCTCAGAATATCAGCAGAAACCGGACGTTTTTATCATCTTGAGTGATTTGCCATAATTAATATGGTAATTGCATGGGAGATGTTGGATCAGATATGACACGAGGGAGGAGAAAGGGGCAGGGGAAATGCTGTCGCAGCTCGGATCTTTCACTGTGTAACTACTATTGTGCTAGTGCTTTAGAGTAGTTAAACTGTTGTACATTTTTATCTCTAATTATACTGCTGTTACTACACTTTCCATAGCCGCCCGGTGTGGCCGTGCGGTTCTAGGCGCTTCAGTCTGGAACCGCGTGACCGCTACGGTCGCAGGTTCGAATCTTGCCTCGGGCATGGATATATGTGATGTCCTTAGGTTAGTTAGGTTTAAGTAGTTCTAAGTTCTAGGGGAGTGATGACCACAGACGTTAAGTCCCATAGTGCTCAGAGCCATTTGAACCATTTTACACCTTCCATAATGGTTCCTTATTGTTTGCAAGTGTCTGTTAAAGTAGGAAGGCATGTTATTCTGCTCAGTTTGTGACTGACCTTCAGTTTCTCACTACCGGGAAGTTTATGTTGCAGTGCATGCCGTATTTTATAATCCATTGTGCAGCCATAGGTGTTGTATCGGCTACGCTAGTTTTCTAGCTATTTATGCTGCTGCATGCTATGAGTTCGTTAATAGCTCTCAGCTTAACCCCTTCCTGGCACACTCTTTCAGTAGCGACACGACGTCTTCACAGTGTACACAGCGTGTTGAAGAACATTGATCGCGAACATAGTGTGTTGTCCAATCAGCACAATGCTGCTTGATTTGACTGTGTATGTCGCAGCGTACATACCTCAGACGTATATAATAGCACTGTAGCACAGGCCAACCCCGAGTGAGTATTCGAAGTCTGGTCCTTTATGTACTTTCAATACTAACAGACGCGACAGAATCGGTGTCTTCACATCATTGCGTCCTTTCCTATTCATACTGTATACTTTTTAACGTTTGTTACTGATACTCGACACAGAAATCTATCGTCCTTGCTTAATGTTGTGTAAACATGATGTTTTAAGCTCTTTGAAACGGTGCCAGAATTTCTTATAGCTCCGTGTTAAGATCTTGGGATAGATTATTTCGTACAGTCTTTCTATAATAGCAAATGCCGACCCCCATTTTATTTTATTAGATTTGCTGCCAAAACTACGCCCTTGCTCTGTCACAGTCTTTCTTTTTTCTTGTTAACACTGGACGTATATTGTGGCTTCTGTTATCTTTAGTTTCAGCTAGTAGAAAATACGGACCACTGCTGTACACTGAATAAAAATTGAACAGTTTTTTTTTTTTTTTTTTATTCAGGGACATCTGTACTTCTGTTACGTGATATTTTTGGTAGCCTGTGCTGCTGTCCTTAATTTTTTCCGCTTTGCCGTTTGCGTCTCTTGTTGCCGCAGTTTGCGAGTGATATCGTGTCAATCCGTTGACCATTACCAGCGCAAAATTTATGTTACACAAACCGCGTTCGGTGTCACAATCAAGAAATTCCAACCGATGTTGACTATCAACTTACGGGATAACTACTGCTGGCCCCAGAGCTTTAAGTGACGAATGCTTTAGGTTTGTGGTCTTCAACTTTCCAGGATATGCTGCTTCCTTCACTTTGGATGCTTTGTTGGACTTCGGACCCGCGTCCTCGTTGCTTGCGCCTTCTACTCTCACGTTACAACGCTTCCGTGTTAGCGGTAGTAATGATACTTCATACACACCAATTTCCATGTCCTCGTACCATGATGGAAGCTCAGATGTCGCTTTCGAAGTGGTCTCATATCATTCATGGACGTAGTGTACACCTAACAGTGAAATTTATACCTTTGGTGTCGTTCAATGATACTAACAGCTATGATGATGGCGCTTGGTATTTGTCGTAATAATATTCCCTCTGGTAGCCAAAATACGTGGAAGCGACGACGGGAAAGTTTACTAGAACGTTTGTGACGTTATTCCAATCTTGGAGTCCCCATTAAATTTCAGAGACGAATTTGGCAAGCAGGTCACTGTATTATGACGAACTGTTACATGGAGGACTACCTTTTACCCGCCTGTGCTCTTCTTTATAGTCAGAAAACGGTAAAACAAGACATAATAGGATGATAAAACATGTAAAAGTGAAACTCCAAAATAATGCTTTTAACACATCAGTATATTAATTAGAACAAGCATACAGTGTATGAATTTACTTCGTTTTATTTGTCTCAGTAATGAGCTAGAAAATGGAAAGGTGTCTTCCTCGTCCTTCTAGTGCGAATAATCCTAGAATTCGTCTGAATTGATCCATTTCAATTACATTTACGCACTGTAAGTCATCTTATGGTGTGTGGCGGAAAGTAAACGGTGTACCACTAGAATTTCCCTATTTTACGTTCAACTGGAGTATGATGCATGGAAATAAAGATTGTCAGTAAGAATCCACATGATCTCTAGTATTTATATTCTACTGTCATGGTATTTCGTGAGATGTAATCGGGAGGAAGATATATGCTGCTCAAATCTTCATGAAAAATAAGCTGCAAAAATTTCAACAGTAAATACATCTGCAACGTGCAACTCCTGAATGGCAGCGTCTACCCTTGGAGTTTGTGTAACATACCTGCGACAGTCTCGTGCTTACTATACAAACTCAGGATGAAACGTACTGCACTTCTTTGGATATTCTTTGTCTCCTCCCATAATCCTATCTGTTAACTGTGTCATAATGACGAGCGTTAATCGTGTAGTAAATTACAATTTTCACAGGTGAATTATACTTTCTTCGAATGCTTCTAACTAATGTATCTTGCAACTGCCTAGCCTACAACTGGTTCTATGTGGTCACTGAACACTGAGTAGCACCGAACGCGTGCTCCAAGACATGATGCATGGAAATAAAGATTGTCAGTAAGAATCCACATGTTCTCTAGTATCTACATTCTTCTGTCATGGTATTTCGTGAGATGTAAGCGGGAGGAAGATACATGCTGCTCGACTCTTCATGAAAAATAAGCTGCAAAAATTTCAACAGTAAATACATCTGCAATGTGCAACTCCTGAATTGCAGTGTCTGTGTGGCCTGAGCTCCCAGTTGGTGCACATCGACAGCGCAGAAAGATACGTATATAGCTTCTTTTCTGTGTTTACTTCGTAGATTCTTACTTAAATTGCGTGTGAGTTTCGTATAGGAGGTGTAATTTCGAGTTTTAGTTACTGTATTGTAGCGCAGTCGTTAGGCATTTGTACAGGTTAGTTCATACATTCTTTGCGTGTTTCCCTTGCGTTATCTAGGCACGGACTCATGTTTCAGTAACTGTTGTTCAACATCCATTAGAATGGACAGGGACTGTGATTGCTATGTTTGGATGAGGGCTGAGTTGGCATCCCTTCGCTCACAGCTGCAGGCGGCGCTGACTTCGGTCGCACAGCATGAGGTTGTTGCCAATGGGCACCACTGTGGGGAGCCAGACTTGGGTATAACTGGAATGTCAACCTCGTCCCGTCTGTCCCCAGATCGGTCTACCGCTGTGGTTGCCCCGGTTGCCGCCCTCGCCTGTGGTTGATTGGGAGGTCGTTCCAAGGCGTGGCAGGCAGCGAAAGACGTCACCGGAGGCTGATCAGAAAGCCTCCCCAGTGCGTCTGACAAACAGGTTTCAGGTACTGTCTCTGGCTGAGCCAGATGCAGCTGCCTGCCCTGTTTCAGAGGATGATTCTCAGCCTTCAAGGTCCAGGCAATCGCACAGGGTGGGCTTATTGGTAGTTGGGAGCTCCAATGTTAGGCACGTAATGGGGCCCCTTAGGGATATGGCGGCTGAGGAGGGGACGAAATCCAGTGTGAACTCCGTGTGCATTCCGGGTGGAGTCATTCCTGATGTGGAAAGGGTCCTTTCGGATGCCATGAAGAGCACAGCGTGCAGCCAGCTGCAGGTGGTGGCACAATATCGGCACTAATGACGGGTGTCACTTTGGATCTGAGGAAATTCTCTCTGGATTCCAGCGGCTATCTGATTTGGTGAAGGCTGCCGGTCTTGCTTACGAGATGAAGGCAGAGCTTACCATCTGCAGCATCGTTGACAGAACCGACTGCGGACCTATGGTGCAGAGCCGGGTGGAGGGTCTGAATCAGAGGCTCAGACGGTTTTGCGACCGTGTTGGCTGCAGATTCCTTGAGTTGCGCCATAGGGTGGTGGGGTTTCGGGTTCCGCTGAATAGGTCAGGACTTCACTACACTCAGCTGGCGGCTACACTGGTAGCGGAGGCTGTGAGGCGTGGACTGGGCGGTTTTTTAGGTTAGAAGGCCTCGGGAAAGTACGGGGTGGGCTGCAATCTCAAAGGGCGCATGGCAAATACAGGACGTGCTTGGATCAAGGAACAGTCGGAATTGTAGTTGTAAATTGTTGTAGTTGTGCTGGGAAAGTCCCTGAGCTTCAAGCGCTAATAGGAAGCACAGAAGCTGAAATTGTTATAGGTAAATAAAGCTGGCTAAAGTCTGAAATAAGTTCTGCAGAAATTTTTACGAAGTCTCAGACGGTGTTCAGGAAAGATAGATTAGGCAGAATTGAGGGTGGAGTGTTTGTGTCTGTTAGTAGTGGTTTATCTTGTAGTTAAGTCGAAGTAGAACTCTGTGCGAATTGGTATGGGTGGAGGTTATACTTAACAGCCGAACTAAGTTAATAATTGGCTCCTTCTACCGACCCCCAGACTCCGATGATATAGTTGCTGAACAGTTCAGAGAAAATTTGGGTCTCGTAACAAATAAATCCCCACTCATACGGTTATAGTTGGTGGGGACTTCAACCTTCCCTCGATATGTTGGCAAAAATACTTGCTCAAAACAGGTGGTAGGCAGAAAACATATTCCGGGATTGTCCTAAATGCTTTCTCCGAAAATTATTTCCAGCAGTTAGTCCACGAACCCACGCGAATTGTAAATGGTTGCGAAAACACACTTGACCTCTTAGCCACAAACAATCCACAGCTAATAGAGAGCATCATGACTGATACAGGGATTAGTGATCACAAGGTCGTTGTAGCTAGGCTCAATACCGTTTCTTCCAAATCCATCAGAAACAAACGCAAAATAATTTTATTTAAAAAAGCGCATAAAGTGTCACTAGAAGCCTTCCTAAGAGACAATCTCCATTTCTTCAGAACTGACTATGCAAATGTAGACGAAATGTGGCTCAAATTCAAAGATACAGTAGCAACAGCAATTGAGAGATTCATACCTCATAAATTGGTAAGAGATGGAACCGATCCACCATGGTACACAAAACAGGTCCGAACGCTGTTGCAGAGGCAACAGAAAAAGCATGCGAAATTCAGAAGAACGTGAAATCCCGAAGACTGGCTAAAATTTACAGACGCGCGAAATTTGGCACGGACTTCAATGAGAGATACCTTTAATAGGTTCAACAACGAAACATTGTTTCGAAATTTGGTAGAAAATCCGAAGAAATTCTGGTCGTATGTAAAGTACACAAGCGGCAAGACGCAGTCAATACCTTCGCTGCGCAGTGCCGATGGTACTGTTACCGACGACTGTGCCGCTAAAGCGGAGTTATTGAACGCAGTTTTCCGAAATTCCTTCACCAGGGAAGACGAATGGAATATTCCAGAATTTGAAACATGAACAGCTGCTAGCATGAGTTTCTTAGAAGTAGATACCTCAAGGGTTGCCAAGCAACTCAAATCGCTTGATACGGGCAAGTCTTCAGGTCCAGATTGTATACCGATTAGGTTCCTTTCAGATTACGCTGATACAATAGCTCCCTACTTAGCAATCACGTACAACCGCTCGCTCACCGATAGATCTGTACCTACAGATTGGAAACTTGCGCAGGTCGCACCAGTGGTTAAGAAGGGTAGTAGGAGTAATCCATCGAACTACAGACCTATATCATTGACGTCGGTTTGCAGTAGGGTTTTGGAGCATATACTGTATTCAAACGTTATGAATCACCTCGAAGGGAACGATCTATTGATACGTAATCAGCATGGTTTCAGAAAACATCGTTCTTGTGCAACGCAGCTAGCTCTTTATTCGCACGAAGTAATGGCCGCTATCGACAGGAGATCTCAAGTTGATTCCGTATTTCTGGATTTCGGGAAGGCTTTTGACACCGTTCCTCACAAGCGTCTTCTAATCAAACTGCGGGCCTATGGGGTATCGTCGCAGTTGTGCGACTGGATTCGTGATTTCCTGTCAGGAAGGTCGCAGTTCGTAGTAATAGACGGCAAATCATCGAGTAAAAGTGAAGTGATATCAGGTGTTCCCCAGGGAAGCGTCCTGGGACCTCTGCTGTTCCTGATCTATATAAATGACCTGGGTGACAATTTGAGCAGTTCTCTTAGGTTGTTCGCAGATGATGCTGTAATTTACCGTCTAGTAAGGTCATCCGAAGACAAGTATCAGTTGCAAAGCGATTTAGAAAAGATTGCTGTATGGTGTGGCAGGTGGCAGTTGACGCTAAATAACGAAAAGTGTGAGGTGATCCACATGAGTTCCAAAAGAAATCCGTTGGAATTCGATTACTCGATAAATAGTACAATTCTCAAGGCTGTCAATTCAACTAAGTACCTGGGTGTTAAAATTACGAACAACTTCAGTTGGAAAGACTACATAGATAATATTGTGGGGAAGGCGAGCCAAAGGTTGCGTTTCATTGGCAGGACACTTAGAAGATGCAACAAGTCCACTAAATAGACGGCTTGCACTACACTCGTTCGTCCTCTGTTAGAATATTGCTGCGCGGTGTGGGATCCTTACCAGGTGGGATTGACGGAGGACATCGAAATGGTGCAAAAAAGGGCAGCTCGTTTTGTATTATCACGTAATAGGGGAGAGAGTGTGGCAGATATGATAGGCGAGTTGGGATGGAAGTCATTAAAGCAAAGACTTTTTTCGTCGCGGCGAGATCTATTTACGAAATTTCGGTCACCAACTTTCTCTTCCGAATGCGAAAATATTTTGTTGAGCCCAACCTACATAGGTAGGAATGATCATCAAAATAAAATAAGAGAAATCAGAGCTCGAACAGAAAGGTTTAGGTGTTCGTTTTTCCCGCGCGCTGTTCGGGAGTGGAATGGTAGAGAGATAGTATGATTGTGGTTCGATGAACCCTCCGCCAAGCACTTAAATGTGAATTGCAGAGTATTCATGAAGATGTAGATGTAGATGTAGATGTAGATGTAGACATTTAAGCGACTGTTTCCAGTGATTCGCAAACAATTGAGTAATCAAATCCACCTCTTGGTTCTTTTCGTCAAAGAACTCACTACTATATCAGTGTCTGGTTAAATAATAAAAATATATTTGAGAATGTCAGTTTGAACAAAACACTGTTTCACATTGTTCACTATATTTCATATACGTCTGGATGTTTTTACAGCATCTTCAATAGTATTCTGGTGTTTCCTTTATTTTATTGGAAATGATATGCAGTATTTCACAAACAGATTCGTAAAAGTTCAGTTTCAATGACAGTTTTTACAAAAATTATACTTTTATAGGACTCTCTGCTTTGTTCAGTATTAGTGATGTTTGAAATTTGTCTGTCATCTGGACCTAATAAACACTTTTTAATTCCACATATTGTCTGTGAAACGAAAATTTACACTCAGACTGCTGAGCATTTTGTTACCTTTCACTTATAATGTAAACGACATTTTTAATCATGTGCACCCAGTCCCTATTGCCATTCACAAGGATATCTTTGTACAAAGATTTGAAAGTAGCTTCGAGCTTACCCTCAGGGAGCTGTTACTGGACCGTTACAGGCCCAATTTTGTTTGGTATCCCCGTCAGCCAACGATATGGAAGAACTACCATATATTGTCACGCAGCCGACTGCACAGTCACTGTAAGACTCTAAGTGCAGCCGTTAGTGTCTCTGTCGTTGCATCTCTTGACCAATATCTTTGGCAGTTGCTTATGAATCAAGTGGGCGGCACCGCTGTCTACGGTAACCGTTATGCTCATGGTGAATGCTATCGTTACCTCTCGCTACGTCAGTATCTTGCATCCTCAGTAGAGTCTTGTTTACGTCTGGCCAGCTATCTACTTATAATTAAGGTATTGATACTTCTGTTACGGAATGGTCTTGCATGTAATGGGCCTCTCTCTAACCTGTGTTCGCTATGCTTCTATACTACTACACAAACAGTTTTGAGCACGTTTCTACGAACTATGCTGTTTTATGATGAGCACTATTTTGTGTTGTACTCATCTGGTCACTGAACACGCCTGATCCACTCACTCACTCAAACGTGATGACACAACTAAGTACGCGGGACAGATTATGCGGGAGATGCACATCCACAGACGTGTGACAGCAACCGATTGTTGCAGCGAAACCACGGTTTTCAGCACTTCCTGTGATAGACAATTCTCCTGCTGATTAACAACGGCCAGTCCTACAAATGGTTCAAATGGCTCTAAGCACTATGGGACTTAACATCTGAGGTCATCAGTCCCCTAGACTGAGAACTACTTAAACCTAACTAACCTAAGGACATCACACACATTCATGCCCGAGGCAGGATTCGAATCTGCGACCGTAGCAGCCGCGTGGTTCCGGACTGAAGCGCCTAGAACCGCTCGGCCACCGCGGCCGGCCAGTCAGTCCTACGTCAGTCCTATGAATATTTTCAGGTTCAGTTTTTTTTTGTCCACTCTCTACTTTGTTTTATTACAACGAAGGGTCAGCCTGTCACCTGTGAACTAACAATCGCTTCTCTCCAGAACGTAACAAATTACTCAGTTTCTAGCTTGCATAAAACTTCTGCCGCAAAAAAGAAAAGCAAGTTTCAGGAACAGCAAATTCAGCTGTTTAAGATAACGCCCATTATCGTGATTCTATTATGCGACATTATCTGTAGTAGGAAATTCACAGTTTAAACGTAAAGTTCGCTTTATTTTTCACGAACTACGTTAAATACTTCTTCTCAAGCAGTAAAGGGTACACAATCAGTCAAAAATATTGTTTACTGCACATCCAGATTTCAGTTACTGTGTGGCCACCTTCAGTGCTAAAAGACGTATAAAGAACCAGTAGCAATAAGGTAACATGTATGGCTTATTATACGTATAATTGCATAATCTTTAAATGTGATTCATTCACAAAATACGTACCAGTAAACGTAAGTTAAAGCATTAAAATCACTTATACGAGGCGCGTCCAATGAGTAACGCAGCGCTTTTTTTCTGAAAGCGGGTTGATTGTATTCAGTATTGAAATACAACATGATATTCCCAAATATTTTTGCTGTATTTTTCAACATAATCTCCCTTCAGTGCGACATCCTTTATCCCCGTACTGGAGGGCCTGAACCACCACGTGGTGCCACTCTATTGGCCGACGTCAGAGCCAACGTCTTGCTGCATCAGTAACCTCCGAATGTACCGCTACAAGCGGAACGCGTCATTCAATGGACCAGACAGATGTAAGTCGGAAGGTGCTAGATCCAGCCTGTAGGGTGACTGGGCAACATTTGTCCAACGACGTTTTGTGAGCTCCTCTCTCGTGCTCAGACTTGTGTGTCCGCATTCAATTGGCAGCCAGCGAGCAAAGATGTCAGATATCCTCACTATATGATACGCTTCGAAGACATGGTTAATTTTTTTCCCTCCAATCTCGAATCGTGTGCCAGATGTTACAGTGTATACTGCGGACCAAATGGTTCAAATGGCTCTGAGCACTATGGGACTTAACATCTGAGGTCATCAGTCCCCTAGAACTTAGAACTACTTAAACCTAAATAACCTAAGGATATCACACACATCCATGCCCGAGGCAGGATTCGAACCCGCTACCGAAGCGGTCGCGCGGTTCCAGACTGAAGCGCATAGAACCGCCCGGCCACAACGGCCGGCTCCTGCGGACCACCGTGACGAATATTGTGCAGCGTAGCTCTGAGTTTCTGATGTTATGCATGAAAAGGTAAATTGGAAAATGGGACTCCTGGAGGAGCATACGCTATTCCCTTCAGGAATCACACGGGACTCACTAAACATGGAGCCCCCTTAGAGTCACCATTAGTAGTGACTTAACGTTATCACTCAAAAGGAGTTTATGGAAATGTTTTTTCTTTAGTTCAGTACTGTGATATACAACCCGGCAGCGTTCACTTCTTGTCGACGAACTTCTAGCGTGAATATTTCTGCGAGAACCAAAGTGAGAGCGGTCACAGCTTCCCTGCGACTTAACAACAATGGCCGATGAAAGAGCTCGTAAATTGAAATAGATTTGATAAGTTCTTCGATAGTCAGTTCAGGTTATGAACAGATCAAAAGTCCATCTGCAGCAAAGAGAAACTCGTGTTTTAACATAATCGCAATATACAGAGTGTGTTGTAATTAACAGCGAAAACTAACACTGGTGAACATACACGGTGTAAGAGGGCGTGCTGAAAATCAATGCCTCCGATTTTTTTAATGTGAAAACTCTTACAGCTTTTTAAATAAAACAAACGTTATTAACGTTCTAAATCTTTACTCTTCACATATACGTATTTATTTCCTAACATAGCCATCCTCGCGACCAGCACATTTCTCCAAAAAAGAGACCGGTTTGTTAATACCGACACTGCAGAATCTTCGACTTTGTTGACGGAACCATAACCTCACCTCTGCTTGCACCGCTTCATCGGTATCAAAGTGAAGTTCTTGAAGCTGTTCTTGAAAGTTTGGAAACATCTGAAAATGGAGTGGGGCCAAGTATGGAGGATGAATGATGACAGTGACCCATGGCGTCGGAATGCTGCAGATGTTGCCGCCCTCGTGCGTGGTCTCGCATTGTCATGCTGAAGAAGAGGGTGCACTATAATTCCAAACTCAATTACAGCATGCTGTTTCTCGCGCACCGACGTACTTCCACACCGCCATGTTACACGCTACAATTCGGAGCCCTCTAGCGGCAGAGGCTTGCAACTTGTTCAGCAAAGCGGGAGAGTCGACCGAGTAATGTGAATGACATTTAATACCTCAACAGATATTATTAATGGAGTAAAAAATTCTGAGACATTTATTCTCAACACGCCCTCACAGAAGCAAAAACAATCCAGTAAATATGGTTCTTCAAACAAGTTGTCTGCTTGAAATTTGTGGCTGTGTTATTACGAACCGCCCCCAACTTCGTAATGAAATATTGTACTAGTTAGTAAAAATATATTTGAAATGTTAACCTTTCGGTCAAGTTTCCATCTAACTTGACTCAAATTTCATCCATGGACTGTAGTTGAGGGACGTAGTTCATGGATGATAGTGCACCAAAACACTTTGCTGTTGACATCTGACACACAAGTTTGGTCTGAGGTGGATAGGTGAAGCCACCAGGATTATCTGACCCATATCTTCCTCATTTTTCTGTCTGGGGTCGTCTCAGAAGTGAAGTGTAGACCACTCTCGTTAAAACAGTTACAGAGTGGTACAGAGAACTGTATAGTCATCCGGAAGAGCTCGAAAGAATACATAGCTCACTGAAGCGACGAATCCAATATTGTAGCCAAATGCGATGATGGCACTTGGAACGTCTGCTTTAGCAGGTACGAATGTACTGTAAGTTGTAACACGTTAACGTGCCAAAGTAGTATTGCACACTAGTGTGCTAAAGTTAAAGACTAGCTCAATGAAGTAACATGACATATTAAATACTGTGGATATGAATGAAAGTGCACGAGTATGTTGCCAGGGGTTTCCCGATCCTGCACAGAAAGTTGGATGTCACATGTGTGAGGTCAGCCTGACTGTAACGCCAAATGAGGCTGGCCCCGCATCGTAAGACAATTGAAGGAACCAGAAATGACAGTGTGTGTCAATCAATAAGCAGTCGGGATGCACTGTTTGCTGTGTTCGTCAGTACAAATTGGTCTGGAGACAACATCTGGATGGCTTTACACAGGTAAGAATCATAGGGAATCTGGGAGGAGGATAAAGTGTAGCTATCGCAGCCCAGGAGTTGGATACTGATCACAGGGTTGTTTCGTGTACATGGAGAGCTTTCCAAAACGCAAGCACTGCTACCCGAAGAAGAGCAGGTGGTCAACCGCGGTCAACTACACCTGCAGCTGACAGCTACATCGTGCAACAGGCAAGAACAAAACGACGTCAAACAGCACGTGCAATTGCAACCGCATTTAACGGAACTGCACGCTCCACAGTGGCACGGCGGCTGCTTTGGGGTGGTCTCTTTGCCCGACGGCTATACTGTGTTCATCGTAAGAATAAACTTGATATAAACATTAGACCATGTAATTGCGTAGGCTTTCGCGGCCAGAGTCAGTCGACATAAAACTTTTCTGGGTATGGTACCGCGTCATATTGTATAAAACTACTGCTGGAGAAAACCAACGATTCGACCAAGGTTGCAGTACCCTTCTTTTGGTTCTACTGACCCGGAAGACCCAGAAGAAGGCCGCTGCAACCGTGGCCAAAACGTTGGTTTTCTCCAGCAGTAGTTTTATACAGTATGACGCGGTACCATACCCAGAAAACTTTATGTCGATTACGCCATGTATTCTTCCGCGATTACTGCAATCTCATTGGATTTTGTACCAAGTGGTACGGAAGCCAAGCTGTCTCGAGTACAGTCAGGTACAATAACAGGAATAGTTTTATGATGTGCGTTGCGCGCATGTCGTCTGGGCATTAATACGAGGAAACAGCATTTAACTGGCCAGACAGCTGGTCCAAATAACCTGGTCCAATTAATCTGCAGTAATGTGAGCAGTTGCAGTTAAGACGTAAGAAAACAACAATATAGCTTGAAAACGTCATTTAATTTTTAAACAGAATGAAATAATATTCGGCAAAATTTCAGCAATACCACACGCTTCTTAGGAGACCAGACGAAAAGAATAACATGCTCTCGTTCTTAGCTAACGTGGTATTGTAATTAAAACCAAGACTAATGAAAATACCTAACTTAAACACAGGGCAATTATTAAGCGCTAGCTATGTGTGACTCAAAAACGTATTGAAGGGGTTTCACAGTATATTTAAATACTGAAACCCTGAAGTTATTACAGTCAGTCGTGTTGTAATTCTGAAGTACTTCCATATCCGAATCCGACAAATACATGTCAGTACTGGAAGTGTCATCTGCCACGTTGATAAAGAGTCAATCTACAATAGAATCCACGAAGCTATCCAAACCTCACATTTTTTTCTCCTCTTTTATGACATACTGTTCCCCATGCCGTCAGCGTTCAGCAGTGACCTGTGACAAAGCTTAGTGCAGAAGTTAGGGCAGCTTAAATGACTCGTTACTTCTCGCGACAGGTCCCTTAACTTGGCCCCAGACCAGTTCTGTTGGGTTCATATTGCAGTGGCATGGTGGCAACTGTAAAAATTTAACATTTGTATGGTTCGCTCGATGCCGTGAAAATTATTGTTTTCCATGTTTCTACCAGGCTTATCACTCTGCCTCGTGTGAAACCACATCTGTGGTATGAAACATTGGACATACACTCCTGGAAATGGAAAAAAGAACACATTGACACCGGTGTGTCAGACCCACCATACTTGCTCCGGACACTGCGAGAGGGCTGTACAAGCAATGATCACACGCACGGCACAGCGGACACACCAGGAACCGCGGTGTTGGCCGTCGAATGGCGCTAGCTGCGCAGCATTTGTGCACCGCCGCCGTCAGTGTCAGCCAGTTTGCCGTGGCATACGGAGCTCCATCGCAGTCTTTAACACTGGTAGCATGCCGCGACAGCGTGGACGTGAACCGTATGTGCAGTTGACGGACTTTGAGCGAGGGCGTATAGTGGGCATGCGGGAGGCCGGGTGGACGTACCGCCGAATTGCTCAACACGTGGGGCGTGAGGTCTCCGCAGTACATCGATGTTGTCGCCAGTGGTCGGCGGAAGGTGCACGTGCCCGTCGACCTGGGACCGGACCGCAGCGACGCACGGATGCACGCCAAGACCGTAGGATCCTACGCAGTGCCGTAGGGGACCGCACCGCCACTTCCCAGCAAATTAGGGACACTGTTGCTCCTGGGGTATCGGCGAGGACCATTCGCAACCGTCTCCATGAAGCTGGGCTACGGTCCCGCACACCGTTTGGCCGTCTTCCGCTCACGCCCCAACATCGTGCAGCCCGCCTCCAGTGGTGTCGCGACAGGCGTGAATGGAGGGACGAATGGAGACGTGTCGTCTTCAGCGATGAGAGTCGCTTCTGCCTTGGTGCCAATGATGGTCGTATGCGTGTTTGGCGCCGTGCAGGTGAGCGCCACAATCAGGACTGCATACGACCGAGGCACACAGGGCCAACACCCGGCATCATGGTGTGGGGAGCGATCTCCTACACTGGCCGTACACCACTGGTGATCGTCGAGGGGACACTGAATAGTGCACGGTACATCCAAACCGTCATCGAACCCATCGTTCTACCATTCCTAGACCGGCAAGGGAACTTGCTGTTCCAACAGGACAATGCACATCCGCATGTATCCCGTGCCACCCAACGTGCTCTAGAAGGTGTAAGTCAACTACCCTGGCCAGCAAGATCTCCGGATCTGTCCCCCATTGAGCATGTTTGGGACTGGATGAAGTGTCGTCTCACGCGGTCTGCACGTCCAGCACGAACGCTGGTCCAACTGAGGCGCCAGGTGGAAATGGCATGGCAAGCCGTTCCACAGGACTACATCCAGCATCTCTACGATCGTCTCCATGGGAGAATAGCAGCCTGCATTGCTGCGAAAGGTGGATATACACTGTACTAGTGCCGACATTGTGCATGCTCTGTTGCCTGTGTCTATGTGCCTGTGGTTCTGTCAGTGTGATCATGTGATGTATCTGACCCCAGGAATGTGTCAATAAAGTTTCCCCTTCCTGGGACAATGAATTCACGGTGTTCTTATTTCAATTTCCAGGAGTGTATCTAATACATAAATAGGACCTAGCTCGAAGAGCGAAACAACAACAGTGTACGTGTGCTACGGCTGGTGATCAACCACCGCGTTTGTATTTGTTTGCATCAGGTTTATTCTTATAACGAACAAAGTACAGGATGCGGCGCTCAAATCCGGACAAATTTCAATTTGAATTTCCCTCCATATCGTATTTCCGGAGGAGGTCGCGACTGGCATTCTTGAAGCTATAGGTATCTAGTGAACAGTCAGAACCTCAATATGGCCGAAATGTTACGGACAAGTGCGCAGTACAACCGAAGGGCCACGATTATCGTAAGTCTTTGCGGTGCCCGTTCGCCCACTGAAATAGTTCCATTCTTCGGGTACCCGAGATTATCTGTTTACGATATTGTGGCCAAGTATAATGCTTCGGAGAAGTCTGAGGAAGGTTCTGCTAACCCGGCGAGGAAATCTCGTTCGAGGAAACGCGTGTCACGAACATTGGGATCTACATCTACATCTACACGGATACTCTGCAAATCACATTTAAGTGGCTGGCAGAGGCAGTCATCGAAAAGGCTCAGGCGCTGATTTCGAAGGATCCGGGGCAATCGTTGAGGAAACTGGTGTCAGTATTGAATGTCAGTGAGCGAGCGAGCAACGCGTCGGGTGGCAGAGGAGTACCTCATACAAACCATTTAGTCCAAAACTGGCTCTCGGATAACGTTGACATGTTCTCGTCAAAGGAGTTCGGTCCCCCGAATAGCCCGGATTTGAATCCCCTCGACTGCTATGTTTGGAGCGTAGTCGAAAGAATTACCAATAAGACTAGACACCCTAATGCCGCATCTCTACGCACCGCTATCCAAGCAACGTTCGTGAATATGGACAGCGCTGTTTTAAAGAGTGTGTGCCATCGCTTCAGGACAAGATTGGAGGCGGTCATTGCTGCATAAGGGGGTTACATACAGTATTGTTACTCTTGAAAGAATTTTATTTTCACTTTATTTTTTTAATAAATTTGCTTTAAAAAAAAAGTTTCGTTTGTCCGGATTTAAGCGCCGCAGCCTCATAGTACGCTGTGTTTCGTTAACACCGGCACATCTGCGGCACCGTTTGCGATGGTTTCAAGAGCATAGAGACGTACGACGAACAGTACTCATATGGGAAGAGGTGGGAACACGTAGTGCACCCAGGAACACTGTCGAACATGATAGTTTTGGAGGTCCAGGTGTTATGCTATGGGTAGAGATGATGTTGCATGGACGTACTGATCTTCGAATCTTTGAACGCGGTATACTCACAGGTCAACGTTATTGTGTCATTGTACACCTTCAACTGTCTTTTCGGCTGAACATTCGGCACCGATTACATTTCATTTTTATCGAAAAGAGCAGTTGGAGGAGTTCTTGGAACGAGAAGATATTCGGCAAATGGACTGGCTTGCCCATTCCCCTGACTTGAACCGTATCCAGCACTTACGGTATGCGCTGGGGATACGTATTGCAACATCTCCACACAGTGCAAACAACCATCTGGTAGCTGTCAACCGTGGTGGTAGAGAAATGGAACGCCCTCCAGCAAAAACTCTTTACCAGCCTAGTGGCCAGCATGGGAGTACGTTGCGGAATAGCTGTTCGTGGTGATCACACACCCCATTAAGATCCATGTCTTGCCTTTTGTCATGTACAGGGGACCATTACCAAGAGCGGTGACTTCAATGTACTTATTGTCCTTGAATAAAAGTATCCTTTCCGTTCGTATCAGATGGCTCTGAGCACTATGGGACTTAACATCTGTGGTCATCAGTCCCCTAGAACTTAGAACTACTTAAACCTAACTAACATAAGGACATCACACACATCCATGCCCGAGGCAGGATTCGAACCTGCGACCGGAGCGGTCATGCGGTTCCAGACTGAAGCGCCTTTAACCGCACGGCCACACCGGCCGGCTGTTCGTATCAGGCGCTACAGTCTGGAACCGCGTGACCGCTACGGTCGCAGGTTCGAATCCTGCCTCGGGCATGGATGTGTGTGATGTCCTTAGGTTAGTTAGGTTTAAGTAGTTCTAAGTTCTAGACGACTGATGACCTCAGATGTTAAGTCCCATAGTGCTCATAGCCATTTGAACCATTTTTTTGTTTGTCTCACGGCGCATTTCTTTAGGTTACCTTCTGTACTATACTGTAGCAGTTCTTTCTATGTGTAGTCCAAGTTTCATCGACTTATGTTACTTGGTAGGGACATATCATGCAAAAGTTACTGCCGTCCTTAGGTTTTGCACACCACCTTGTTAAGGCATGTTATGGATGAAATTTAAGCAAAATTAGACTAAGACTCAAAAGAAAAGTTTACATTTCAAATACATGTGCAGTAGCTAGGAAAATATTTTATACTGAAGCCAGTAGCGGCTAGTAATTATACATGTGCAATTATCTCGCAAAAGCATCGTTTGTGGATCCATATTTATTGAAATATTTTTGCTTCTATTATCGTATGTTTCAGATGTGTCAGTTTCCGTTATTGATTATGATACTTCGAGTATACTACGCAGTTCATCTCATCAAAATTGTTCTACAAACTTTCTAATCCATCAGGTGCACCAAACAAACCAGGAATAGCCATTTCCGTTTTTATTAAGCATGCTAGCAATATGGCTGGGAATTTCCTTACTGTTGCGGCCTTATGCACTTCGTAGGCAAACGCGTTGCAGTAACCTGTCCGGGCATCTACACTGCGAAAGAGATGAGCAGATCTACATGTGAAGAACAGTTACGGCAGGCTGTAAGCAACACTATATTGCGAAATTGTTGGCCTCAGACGAAGCCACTGTACGCACCGCAACAGCCAATACTCTGCAATCACCGATTTGCAGTTGGTGTACCGACACACGATTTCCACGGGATACGTAACTGCGATCATAATCGTGAATTGTAATGTTTCCACATTTTGCGCTTATCTCGTTGTGTGCAGCGCGGACGAGCGTTTGTTGGGCTGGCTGTTACATGCGTTGCATGTCCATCTCGGCTATTTGTATGCTTTATCGCGCGTAACTGTGAGGTACCGATATAAAACTGAATGGCTTCGGACGGCACAAATTTAATGCGGGAATTTTAACGAACTTCCATTATGGGTTGTAATGTGTAGTTGATATCGTGTTCGCTGCCGGCAGAATTCACCCACAATTGACGTGCGACTATTTGGAATAAGCGAATGATGTTTAGGAAAGCCCTCGAATAAATTGTATCTATAACAACACTAACTACAAATCAACGCATTTTTAACTGAAATCAATCGTGTCGTTGCCAAAACTTATAACGTCATTTAAAAAATTCGAATCACTATCTTCAAATCACATTTCACCTCTCTTAGCCGTAGTACACATTGATTTTTTAAATTCGTTTTACGTGAATTAATGATATTCACAGCGCAAGTGAAAATCTCGCCCGTTGTGTATAGTGAACTCTATCAATTCCAATTTTCATTTGTCCAAATAAACGGAAATCTGGAACAACAAAACCGGAGAATCTTTTTGGGAAATGTACATGACCACCACTATGTAACCTCTGTTGGAGAGATATTAAACTTAGAGAGACTCAGCATATTGAAAAAACTTGTCCAGTAGGCCTATTGTACGTAAAGGAATTGACCCTTACAGAAGTAAATACGTATTTTACCGGCGTCCAGCTTAGTGGTTAATAAAGTATAGGCGCAGTGGTTAGCACACTGGACTTGCATTCGGGAGGACGACGGTTCAATCCCCCGTCTGGCCATCTTGATTTAGGTTTCCCGTGATTACCCTAAATCGCTTCAGGCAAATGCCGGGATGGTTACTTTGAAAGGGCACGGCCGACTTCCTTCCCCATCCTTCCCTAATCCGATGAGACGGATGACCTCGCTGTTTCGTCTCCTCATCCACATGAACCCTCAACCCCCTCTGACATTCGATGCTCAGTAAAGTATATGTACAAACATAGCAAGGCCGTTTAACTTATTTATGTCACTTCTTGACAGGCAAGAGCAAAAGAATGAAAATTTTCTCAATAAGATAGGAATATTCCTCGGATCATTGACATAAAAAACTTCTGATACCATACCAATTCAGCTAAATACTCAAAATAAGTATCACTGCAAGCGACAGCAACAATCGTGGTCGTAACGTTATGTAAATTTAACTGTAATCATCAATTGTATGTAAATTTAACTGTAAATATCAATTGTAGATAGCAGTCCTGGATATAAGCTCACGGAAAAAAAAAAAAAAAAAAGTGGGCTAGCGCGTCAAAGCCAAGTTAGGGATCCTGCAGATGACGGCGAAAGAGTAGAATATGCATGCAAATGTTGAAATGTAGAGCAGTTTGCATTGTCTACAGTGTAGTGTACTGTAGAGTAGGCCTTTATCTCGTTCATCGTGTCCAACATGGGGCTCTATGCCTCAGACGAAGTAGCAAAACTGGATCAGTGCTTCCGAGGCTACGAATGTTAAATGTATGAAAGAAATACTGGCTTTCACTGTTGTTTCTATACCTGCTATCATACTGGTTGAAAGGCAGTAGTTGATATCACCGTCTATAAGTAGTTCATGCCAGAATTAAATCTGAAATACGATAGTTATACTTCCTGACCAAAAGCTTATGTGCAGATTCAATTATCTGCAAGGCAATGATTGCCGCAGCACGTCAACTTTTGTCGTTCCCGGTACGCTTCCGAACGATAAGCTCAAATGAGTTGCTACACTGATGTGACCTTTAGTGTCCCTTTCGAGCGAACATCCATATTTACAATGCCTAATCTCGCTTCCCACGCCAGGGTTCCCGGGTTCGATTCCCGGCGGGGTCAGGGATTTTCTCTGCCTCGTGATGACTGGGTGTTGTGTGATGTCCTTAGGTTAGTTAGGTTTAAGTAGTTCTAAGTTCTAGGGGACTGATGACCATAGATGTTAAGTCCCATAGTGCTCAGAGCCATTTGAACCATTTTTTACATTGCCTAAAGACACACCAACGATCAATCACTGAGGACAGGAAAAGTATTTTTGGTCATAACAATCACGTTCTGTCCACAAACGAATGATACATGGTGAACTTACGGAATATCAGAAACTCTTTGTGATTGGTTTGATCGGTTCATGACTGAGAGAACTCAGCAAATATTTCTTAACTTTCCAAGGGAGAGCAGTATGATAAGTAAGAGCGTGGTCGGAATTACACACAGATGATGAAACATATCGCATTAGTTGTTTCACAACCCAACAGAGGGAGCCTTTGTCGTTCATGCAATGTTTGTAAAGCATTAGTTCAGTTTGAATTCTTACTGAGATAAACGAGAAGAGACATGGATATAGCTTACGCGTCAGAGATGTTTGACGCTAACTGCCAGACGTTGGTTCATCGACGAAAGTAAAGACTGGATGCTGCAGGAGGACAATGATCCGAAGCACGGCAGCAGGGTTTGCAGCGAATAGAAAAAGGAGAAAAGTGTGCAGGTACTGTATTGGTTCACACAATCGCCTCACGCTAATCCTAAACAAAATGTATGGTCTTACATCAAAAAGAAGTTGCAAGGGAAAAAAATTCTTGATTCTCAAGCTGCTGTCAAAGAAAATTAGATGCATTTGGAGCTCTCTTCCACGAGAATACGCGTAAAATTTGGTTTCAAGCATGTCCTGGAAATGCCAAGCAATTAATGTCGCTGCAGGTGACTTGAGGTGTTATTAAGTATAATTTCATTTTTCTTTTGTTAATATGTGATGAACGTATATGTTTTAGTTTACTGTCAAATATAATTTTCCACTGATTAACCCGACCTCGATCTTAAGAGACTGTATGATGAAACTAATCTGCAGTAGTAAGTGATATGAACTCTGAAATAAAAGTGCGAGCACTACCCAATCATCACCACAATTAGTACATTTGTGTATTAAATATCATTCCACTGATAATTTGGCCACTGCGCACAACGGAAACACCGTCATACTGAAACAATACCTTAGTGTATTCCTGATTATATTGGCTAAATAAGGGTCGCCTAATCGTAGGAGAAGATCTAGGAAATAGGTTTCGTAAGTGGAAGTCGATGCCATAGTTTTTCTTGTCTTGTCTGTGCTTTTGTCCCGCATCGGTGGAGGGTCTGCCTGGTTATTAACCGATCTGACATGGCTAATTTTAAGGAGTGATCGGATGCCCTTCTTGTCGCCACCCCATCGCGCCCGGGGACATAATGTATGTATCGCAGCTGTCTGCGATTAGTATTATGCATGTGAAAGAGAACGAAAGTTTTCTAAATGTTTGAGAATGGTGTAACTGAGACGGGGCTAAGGTCCCATCCCGGGTTCACCTAGGGGCGAGCGAGAAAAAGTCTGAAAACCGCGTCCAGTATGGCCGACACACCGACACTCGCCATTAATCAGCGGATTCGGTACGGCACCGATGACCTCCCTATCCTGGAAGCGATGCTTTGACACTCACAACTATCCTGGCTTGTTAATTAAATGTCAAAATTACCAAACTTTTACTGAAATTTAAAAACCAGCATAAATTACTGCAATGTTTCTCTTAAAAGTACAGAAAAACTATCATGTAAAATTGCAAATAATTATGCGGGACTTTGACTGAAATCGTTAGGAAAGCTGAAAGAAGAATAAAATCAATGTTCCTCATCTGATCGGCCCCCATTTTCAGAATAACACGAGAAACAACCCAATGAACTCCGTATACAAGGCGCAAGAAGTACCAGTTAAACGAGAGCTGCTCTGAGCATGGACTCCGAAATGTGAAACAGTTCGTCATGCTACCAGCAGTGCGATACTTGCATCTTCAAACTGTACAGTCAACATGAGACGAAATCAAAAAAGCGATTAATACGAATAGTTCTCTGTTCTCAGCTCAAATTCCGCTGGAGTGGCGACAGCATGCTTGTAGCCAAAGTGGCAAATGTCAATGTTCGTTGACGCCTTGAAATTGAGGGGAACTATGCAGAGATTTCCCTGTCATCATTTGCAAATATACATACATAGTTTTTTTGTTTTGTTAGGTTGGTGCTGAGTGTGAACAGTCTTTGCTACTGGTGGACATATCATCGAAAGTGTGTAGTCTAGTCCAGGAGTGGTGGTGGTGGCGGGGGGGAGGGGGGGGCAGGAGCAGTGGAGCAGTACACAGGGCTGGACGGACAGAAATTCTGTTGAGACAATACGAATTTTCTCCTGTTTCAAGGGTAACGAAAAGATGGGAACCTTGCTGACAACCCTACTGAATAAATAAACGAGTACTTCAACATCAAGAGAAAATTGACCTAACAGTGCTCCTGCTCGAAAGTCATACTAGAAAAACATGTCATAGCGTAATGGATTTTTTCAATAGTATAAAAGAAAGGCTCAGGAATGGAATTAAAATTCAAGTTGAAAGGATATCAATGATACGATTCGCTGAGGACACTGCTATCGTCAGTGAAAGGGAAGAAGAATTACATGAGCTTCTGAACGGAATGAACAGGCTAATGAGTACAGAATATGGATTGAGAGTAAACTGAGGAAAGACGAAAGTAATGAGAAGTAGCAGAAACGCGACAGCGAGAAACTTAATATCAGGATTGATGGTCATGAAGTAGGTGAAGTTAAGGAATTCTATTACCTAGGCAGCAAAATAACCAATGATGGACGGAGCTAGGAGGACATCAAAAGCAGACTAGCATTGGCAAGAAGGGAATTTCTAGCCAAGAGAAGTCTACTAGTAAAAAACATAGGCCTTAATTTGAGGAATAGATTTCTGAAAGCGTACGTCTGGAGCACAGCATTGTATGGTAGTGAAACATGGACTGTAGGAAAACCGGAACAGAAGACAATCGAAGCATTTGAGAGGTGGTGGAACAGACGAATGTTGAAAATAGGTGGACTGGTAAGGTAACGAATGAGGAGGTTCTGCGCAGAATCGGTGAGGAAAGGAATATGTGGAAAATACTGACAAGAAGAAGGAACAGTGTGATAGGACATCTGTTAACCAGATGCAGAGGATGTAGGTTGCAAGCGCTAATCTGAGATGAACAGGTTGCCACAGTCACAAGACTGAAGAAAAACATTTGTGTGTGCTATATCTTATCCTAATGTAAATGACCACATAAATTTTAAAATGAAAATCAGTTACTTTCTAGCTTGCTTTGACGGCTGAGACCTGATATAAGTGGGATATTGACTGATGACTTTTGATCTAGCAAATGTACATCTACATCTATACTCAGCAAACCAAAACGTGGAAGAGTGTACCGCCCACTATACCAGTTACTTGGGCTTTTGCCGTTCCATTCATTTATGGAGTGTGGGAAGAAGGATTGCTTAAATGTCTCTGTGAGTGCTGTAATTAACCTAATCTTGCCAACTCGATCCCTATAGGGGCGATATGAAGGGGTTTCTAGTGTATTCCTAGAGACATCGTTTAAAGCCGGTTCTTGAAACTTAGTAAGTAGGCTTCTTCGGGATAGTTTCCGTCTATCTTCAAGAGACCGCCAGATCACTTTTTTCAGTATTTCTGCAGCATTCTCTCTCGGATAAAACAAACCCGAGACCATTTGTGCTGTTCTTCCCTGTACATGTTCAATATCCTCTGATGGTTCTATCTGGAACGGGCCCGACACACTTGAGTAATATTGTAGAATGGGTCGCTCGATTGATTTGTAATCAGTCTCTTCTGTAGACTGACTGCATTTCACTAGTATTCTACCAATAAACCGATGTCTGCTGTTTGCTTTACCCACGACTGAGCCTATGTGATCGTTCCATAATTTTGGTTAAGTAGTGTGTAAGGTTAGGGACTGATGACCTTAGCAGTTAAGTCCCATAAGATTTCACACCCATTTTTTTTTTTTTTTTATCGTTCCATTTTATCTCCCCACTGAATTTTCACACTGGTATTTGATTGAGTTTACTGATATCAGCTGTGACTCATTGATACTTTATTTTTAGGACACTATGTTTTTCCGTTTTCTGGTGCATACAGTGAACATTTAAAGCAAGTGACTATCTTTGCACCACTTTGGAATTTTACCACGTTCTGACGGAATATTTGTGCTGTTTCTTCAGACTGTACTTCATTGTAGACAACTGCATCATCTGTGAAATGTCTGAGGTTAGTATTAATATTGCCCGCAAGATCACTAATATAGAACATTGTCGATGACTCTCCATCCAAGATAACACATTGCGTCCACCCTACCAAGAAATCCTCAATCCAGTCACAAATTTCGACTGGTACCCCATACGATTGGCCGGCCGGTGTGGCCGTGCGGTTCCGGGCGCTTCAGTCTGGAACCGCGTGACCGCTACGGTCGCAGGTTCGAATCCTGCCTCGGGCATGGATGTGTGATATCCTTAGGTTAGTTAGGTTTAAGTAGTTCTAAGTTCTAGGGAACTGATGACCGCAGATGTTAAGTCCCATAGTGCTCAGAGCCATTTTGAGCCATACGATTGTAGTTATGATAATAAGCATAGGGGCGTTACTGAGTCAAATGCATTTCGGAAATCGAGGAATACTGTATCTACCTGACTGCGTTGATCCTTGGCTTTCAGGACGTCATATCGAGAAAAGAGTGAGTTGGGTTTCACATGATCTATGTTTTCAAATCCATGTTAGCTGGCATGGAGGAAGTCGTTCTATTCGAGGTACCTCATTATATTTTAGCTCCGAGTATGTTCTAAGATTCTACTACTAATGGAAGTTAAGGATATCGTACAGTAATTTGTGGATCACTTCTACTACTCTTCTTATAGCTGCGCTTTCTTCCAGCTACTGAGCGTCGTTTTTTGTTCGAAAGATCTACTAAAGATTATAGTTAACAGAAGGGTTAACTCAGCTACAAACTGGGTATAGAGTCTCAAAGGGATTCCATCGGGCCCTGTTGGTTTGTACAGTATTAAGGATTTCATCTATTTCTCAACACCACAGACACTAGTACCTACTTCACTCGATTTGGCAGTGGTACAAGGATTAAATTGGGGCAATGCTCCGAAGTTTTCCTTTGTAAAGAACTGTTTGAAAACAAAGTTAACCAATTGTACTTTACGTCTGCTACTCTCAGTTTCAATTCTTGTTTTGTCCTTGTGTAGCTGCACACTATTTTTGGAGCCACTGACTGCCTTTACATACGACGAGAGTTCCTTTAGTTTTGAGAAAGATTTTTCTTCATCATTTTACTACGGTAGTCACTGAAGGCTTTACGCATTGCTCTTTCGACTCACAAACGCGTTTCATTGAGCACCCTCTCCAACCAACCTTCCCCCAATGTGACTGCACAGAGCTCTTGAAATTATTATGCAAATCTCTGGGAATCATATTTCCCTATCACGTAAATGTTAATTTGATCATCTCAAACACAAAACATCCCCGTAGAATTAAAAGGGTATGAGCAAATAGTTACATCTAAAATTATTCATCTTTGTGCGTATCATGATTTACACATATTTATTTCCTTCAAAGTTTGTGATAATACAATGTGATGGCAAACCGCGTTTGCGCCAGGTATTACTTAGAAGTAAGTGCACAGCTTTACTGAAAATTAGTTTAACAAAATGACATGCCAACATAATGGCAAACGGAAAGGCTTCCGCTTGAAATTAAGTTATGTGAGAAATGACAAAATGTGTTTGTACAAAAACAATCTTACAAGCATACACGTTTGTAAAAAAACAATTGCTGAAAAAAAATGGCACACCAGCTTAACGGCAAAAGGAAAAACGTAACTACTTGAGAAATGAAAAAAAATATTTGTGCAAGAAAAAACTTACAACTATGTATACAATTTTATTCAAAAATTAATTGTTGAGCAAAAATGATATACAAAGACAATGGCAAACGAAAAAGCTTATGTGCAAAAAATTTAGACATTTTACTGTCCAAAACAGCTTAAATTTATTCTTACACAGTAACCTACTGTCCTGTTTCTATTTATCGTTCTGTGATAACAGGCTCGTCTGCAGTTATGGAACTTACATATAAGAGCAATATTTTCACACAAGGTTATAATACTAGATATAACATAATATACTTTACAGTCTTTGACGAAACAGAGCTCTCACAACACATGTATGGATTATTTCCATACATTCATTCCTTTGAACTGGATGTTTCTCAAAAGGATTACCTATACAATAGAGACATGAAAATTACTTACTTCTATTAAAAGTTGCTTTACAACATGTTCTTTTTGTCTTAGCAAGAAACAGAGAAAAGATTTTCTTAAAATTACTTCTTCTCGTTGCAATCATTGAAAATATTCTCGCGTGAAAGTTTTGACTATCCTGTGATTTGCAGCTTCTTGACACTGAATGTTAATTTTCTGCCACCTTATGTAAGACAGACTACTATATCTTTGTTCGCAGTCATGTTGACCACACGTCCGACGTGGTGATATGGAACTCCGCTAGCTGGACTGTCCAGTAATCCGTCCATTGCCTTTTTTGCAGTTGTCCTTTTTCCTTGCGTGTCCCAATGAGCACTCCTTATCTTCCTATGCTGCAAACTGGAGAGAGATTCCTATAATTAATTTTGTAGTCAGACACAGTTTTATGTAACCAATTTGTAAAAATGTGTGTAATCATTATATTTAAAAGGACTGTTGTGCTACTTTCCCATCAGTTATTTATTTAATTAATATCGCAAAATGGTATCAACACGGTTTCCACAGCTAGGTTTTACTGTGTGCAAAGCTTTTAACCATTTCTTCAGAGTTTACATTATCTGAAATATTACCGCCAGATGAAAAAATACATGAAATGATGTTTTTATCCTTGATGCTCCTTCAACTGTTCGTCCTTGTAATCTGTTAGTGGGACGTGCCCTTTGCACAGAAGGTTCGTATTGAGTGGAGAAATTTGGGCAAAAACGAATTCTTCCAACCGATCTTTTGGTAACCGTTCAAACTGGCACGCAGAAAATTATAGTTCCTTACACAAGTACAAACAAGATCACCCAGCGCATTCTCAGCAAACGGGCGTCTGGAAAAACTCTCACAACCTGTCTCACAACTTCTGGCCAATAACCCACCACATCTACTCGCTACCAGCGACATGTATAATTCATAAACAAAATAATCTACATTTCGTCCACTAAGAAAAATATAGAAATATTCCACAGCCCTTATACTCTGAAATTACACCTTATTGAGGGTCACTCTTCAGAAGTTTCATAGAAACAGAGTGAACCATCGTATTTTTAATGTAACTGGACTCAACACAAACGAAATGGAACAGTGTTTCTACATTATAAAAATCAAAGGGGAATGATACTTGACATTTTGTGCCTCTTCTACTGCATTGTGACAGAGTTGAAAGAAAAAAAAAAACATATATAGACGAGTCCCGACGACATTTCCTCTTTCACCGTTGCTGCAGCAATTTATGTAGAACATCAGAGAAAACAAGCATTTTATTCTTGCACTACAGGAGTACCAAGCCATGCACTTACTTCTTCACAAAAACAAAAGGGGCCTACCTACTGACTGACACAAGAATGACACTTGCTCTCAGAAAAGACGTGATTTTCTCAAACTTACCTTTAACTTTGTATAATCGCGAGACATGTTTGAATCCAACGTCCGAAACACGATTTCGAATATGAAATTAAAAATACGCTTATGAATATAATTGCTCTTTGCAGGAGTGCCTGCCAACAACAGCCTGTTCAGTACTTCACATGTTTCTTCAGTAGTATAAAACATAATATTTTTTTTCTGTAAGCACATTAATATACACATTTCTTAAACACAAGCAGCTCAGCAATAATATTTAGGAAATTTCAAACATAATCTTGTGACTGGGAGAGGTGTGCCTATTTCCAGCACCCCATACGTTCGTAACGTTATTCATGGCACATGAACACAAATAGTTACTGGCCAGTTTTATCAGTATTATGGGACACGCCACTACTTTGACGTTGCCCATGTCAGCCAGAAGGTAATACTTGATCTATTCGTACTTCAACATATTTAAGGTATAAACGTGGCTCTCATCTACACCTGTTTCTCTCTGATATATGAGACATGCCTGCCGATTGCTATTTCCACACCTTCACTTTTGCTCTCTCTTCGTTGCATTGGACAAAATCTGGTGGATGGAATCTGTGGTCATCAGTTTGTAGTCTCTGATGGAGCCAATTGTTGCTGTGGTTTTTCAATCTGTTACTGCTGTTGCTCTCCACAAAATTTCGGTCTGCATGCTCATCCCCGTTTGAATATTTGTACTCGTTTTTTCTCGGAATAAAATTTTCCTTTCTGTCCTCACGTTCCTCATTTGTCAAGACTATGACTGGTACCAACTTCGTTGAATCACTTGGCAGCTTATTCTGTAACAACTCTAAATCCTTAACAAACACATCCCAGGTAATGTAATCTCTCCACCAAATCGGCGTGAGGTTGGTATTTCCGGTTAAAGTGTCATCAAAGTACACAAATACGCCTTGAATTTAGTCACTGAGAATGACGGTGGTTTGATGATGCCTATTCATACACTGTTTTGCTTGGCAGTTTGAGCAGCATAGTTTAATGATCTCCACTTCGAAATTAGTGAACTTTCTGCTATCTCTGTTGACTAACAGTACTCGTGCAAGCACAGCTCGTGTATCTGTTTATGAATTCAAGTTGACGCTGAATTGGCCAGAGGTTCAGCGAACTGTCTATGAACTGGTCGAGCCATGCTTTTATGTCCAGATCACAAACCGCTGTGTAGATGAGATATTTGTGTTTAGAGAAGAAATATTTTTCATCAGGATTTTGTCGGGTGGTTGACATAGACTCAGATGCAACGCTGCGTCTCTCATAATAAGCATTTCTCTAACTGTGCTCAGTGCATACCCACTCTGCTTCGTCAATTTCTGACAATATCGGTCCCGTGATTAGCGGTATCTGGCTTTCCTTTTTCTATTCGTCAATATCTAGTCTAAGAGGGACACAAACTCCTCAGACTTAGAGAAGCGAACGGTTTCATTTATCTCTGACACAGTCCGTTGCTCCACCGAGCGAGGTGGCGCGGTGGTTAGCACACTGGACTCGCATTCGGGAGGACGACGGTTCAAACCAGCGTCCGGCCATCCTGATTTAGGTTTTCCGCGATTTTCCTAAATCGCTTCAGACAAATGTCGGGATGGTTCCAGTGAAAGGGCATGGCTGATGTCCTGCTCCGTCTCCAAAATCAAATGGTTCTAAGCACTATGAGACTTAACATCTTAGATCATCAGTCTCCAAGACTTAGAACTACTTAAACCCAACTAACCTAAGGACATCACACACATCCATGCCCGAGGCAGGATTCGAACCTGCGACCGTAGCAGCAGCGCGGTTCCAGACTGAAGCACCTAGAACCGCTTGGTCACAGCTGCCGGCTTCTCTGTCTCTAATGACCTCGTTGTCGACGGAACTTTGAACACTAATCTCCTCCTCCTCCTCCTCCTCCGTTGCTCCAATGCCTCAAACCTCCGTGAAATGGGGTGTTTACTTCCTCCACGTATTTTCCTAGCTTCTACAAGTCACAGTACCGCTGTTCGATACTAGTCACGATGTACTTCGGCGCTTTTATCACTTTGTCCAAGTCTAAAGTAATATTAATTTGGAATTAAAGCTTTCGCACAATGCTTCCGTATGTAATCTTAATTGCTATCTATTAGTCTCTGCTTCTAACCAAGAAAAACTAACGCTGAACACACGTTAAAAATTCGCATGCAAAACTTCACACACAACACGAAATAATCTAATCGTGTCCTCAAAATACACAAAAAAAATACGAAATACAACACGAGAAATAAAACACAATATGCGCAACGTTAGCAGTGGCTACGCTGCAGCTTAAGTAAACGAGCAAGTAAATCAAAGAAAAAGAATTGATCGCTACCACTTCTGTACCTAAGTTGCATTTCAGTATGATGTTATGACTACAGCACACAGCGGAACCAGAGGAAAGTAACATGTAAAGGCGTCGCCATTATACTAATCTACATTAGTAACTGATCTGAACTCTGAAAAAAACTTGTGAGCGCCGCCCACTCATCACCACATTTAACACACTTGCATATTACGTTTCATTCCACTGTCAATTTGGCCACTGCACATAATCGAAACACCATCGCACTGATACGACAACTTATTCTTTTCCTGATTATATTTGCTAAATAAGGGGTGGTAATCATGGGAGAAATAGCAAATACACTTCTTGGGTTTGCCGCCAGATAATATTGTGCAAGTTCCGCAATATTTCACCGATGCAGCTGTTTTACATATTCAGTTGGTGGTAGTTGCTGTTGTCACTGCTGCAAGGCGCGACTGAAGATAGTCGTGCGGCACCACCACCTGCTCTTTTCCTAAAAGAACAGCCCTTACTGTCTATTTTGGTACAGGCTAAGTTTTTGTAACTGTTTCTGTATTCCCTCTAAACGTGTTTTGTTAACCTAACTGTTGTGTTGTTGAAACTTCCTGGCAGATTAAAACTGTGTGCCCGACCGAGACTCGAACTCGGGACATTTGCCTTTCGCGGGCAAGTGCTCCACCATCTAAGCTACCGAAGCACGACTCACGCCCAGTCCTCACAGCTTTACTTCTGCCAGTATCTCGTCTCCTACCTTCCAAACTTTACAGAAGCTCTCCTGCGAACCTTCTGCAAGGTTCGCAGGAGAACTTCTGTGAAGTTTGGAAGGTAGGAGACGAGATACTGGCAGAAGTAAAATTGTGAGGACAGGTCGTGAGTCGCTCTTGTGTAGCTCAATTGGCAGAGCACTTGCCCGCGAAAGGCAAAGGTCCCGAGTTCGAGTCTCGGTCGGGCACACAGTTTTAATCTGCCAGGAAGTTTCATATCAGCGCACACTCCGCTGCAGAGTGAAAATCTCATGTTGTGTTGTTGCCTATCTCTCTGCCGAAGTAGATCGGGCCACCTGATGGTCTGCCACCGGTGCTGCTGGTTTCCCAGACTTGAAATGAGCCTATTCGAAATTTATCAAGTTATGAGCAGGAAATACGCATACGCAAGGAACCACTCACAACTGGATCAAAGCGGCGCTCATAGAGCTCCTGTCGAGAGCCGAAGAGAGACCTTCAGCGCCCGTACAGTGAGCAATGACTGTGATGCCGGACGTTCCTGTGGTTAAAAGCTGACTTCAGTCTCTACAATGCACTGTATTCGGTCACGAACCGAGGTTCTTCTCCCTCCTGCTTTAATGTAATGGCAGCCAGGGCTGAGTATGACTCGATTTGCGGTAGACATTTTATCCTACCGTACCGTCAGCTTTTCCTCTAACCATCACATCTAGGAGAGATAAGCTGCCATCTTTTCTCGTTTTCGCTGTAAACTGAATTTTCGAATGGAGTGAGCTCAAATGCTGGAGAAATATAGATAATATCTCTACTCCGTGGGGCTGCACCATAAATGTATCGTCTACGTACCACCAGAAGCAGGAAGCTTGGAGACTTGCCGACAGTAGTGTTTTTTCCTCACAGTTTTCCAGAAAAACCGTGGAGACAGATGACTTCTCATGGCGACACCATCCATTTGTTTAAAATACCGGTTACTAAATAAGGCATAGCTTGAGGTAAGCATATGTTTAAATGACGACACAATGTCATTTTCAAACTTACTGCCGGTGAGTTCTGTTGAGTCTTTTAAAAATACTTCCGTAAATAAAGCATATGTTTAAATGCATATGCATAAGCATATGTTTAAATGACGACACAATGTCATTTTCAAACTTACTGCCTGTGAGTACTGTTGAGTCTTTTACAAATACTTCCGTAAATAAAGTTACGAAGTCAAAGATAACCAAAAGGCCTGACGGTTGCAGTTTAAGCATCTTCAGGCGACCTAAGAATCCTTTAAATTCCGGATATGATGGTCATATTTTCCTAAGAGAGGTCCCAAAAGCGAAATAAAATGTTTAGCCGGAAAACAGGCAGGCGCTCTGATGTTGCTTATTATTAGGTGAATTTTCGAAAGGCCGTACACTCTTGGGGGAACTCTAGCCTGTTGGCGCAAGCCGTTGATGACGTTAGTCGCAAAAGAACTCTTCTTGAGGAGGTCTGCAGTTTTTCTCTGACTCTTGCCTATTGGATCCTGGTGGATATTGCAGCAAGCTCCATGTGGCTGTCCACAGACGATGTTCTTGTATATAAGAAAGTCTTAATGGCCAGAAACCTCAAGTTAAATGCAGGAAAACGTCCAATAGAACGACGCAGAGTGCAAGTAATGACAGTAGACCCTAAATATAAATGAATTTAATGTATTACACATCAATTGGCGGAAAACCTATCACTGGCATTTTACACGAATGATCATGTATCATTATTAACAGTCAGAGTCATAAACTGTCTAGTAGTTACACCTGGTATGTTTTAAAATGCAATGGCTACATCAAATTTGTATCAGGAAAGACAGACACAACACTGAGACTCGCTGGAAGAATCGTATGGAAATATAATTCATCCACTACAGTAGCTACTATTTTACAAAACTCTCGTTCGACTGATTCTCAAGTATTGCGCATCGGTATGGGATCCTTATAAAGTATGAGTTTTGGAAAAGTGGAGTTTAATATCCCATCGACAACGAAGTGATTACAAACGGAGCGCAAGCTCGGAGTAGGGAGGGTTGAGGAATGTAATCGGTCATGTTACTTCAAAGGAACCATCCCATCATTTGCCTTAAGCGATTTATTGAAATTATGGAAAACTATATTTGGATGTTCGGACGTGTTTTTGGACCGTCGTTCTCCGGAATGCGAGTGCAGTGTGCTAACTATTGCGCCACCCCACTTGACAGGGTTAAGAGGAGATGAAAAAGATCGATAGAAGAGCAATATGTTCCATCATGGCTTTGTTTAGTTAGCATAAAAGCGTCACGGGGCGACAGCTACTATCAACTGATCACACATCCCACTAGGGCGAAGGTGACTTATGTATTGTTAGACTAGTATACGTACACGCGTAATAATAAGAGACTGATCCAGAAACGCGTACCTTGGGAAGACTACATTTTCTGTATCCAGAAAGGCCCGTACAGGACCTGCAACATGCGGTCGTGCATTATCCTGCTGAAATGTAGGGTTTCGAAGGGATCGAATGAAGGGTAGAGCCACGGGTCGTTACACATCTGAAATGTAACGTCCACTGTTCAAAGTGCCGTCAATGCGAACAAGAGGTGACCGAGACGTGTAATCAATGGCACCCTCTACCATCACGCCAGGTGATACGCCCATATGGCGATGACGAATAAAACGCTTCCAAAGTGCGTTGACCAATATTGCCAAACACGGATGCGACCATCATGATGCTGTAAACAGAACTTGGATTCATCTGAAAAAGTGACGTTTTGCCATTCGTGCACCCAGGTTCGTCGTTGAGTACACCACCGCAGGCGCTCCTGTCTGTGATGCAGCGTCTAGGGTAACCGCAGCCGTGGTCTCCGAGCTGATAGTCCATACTGCTGCAAACGTCGTCGAACTGTTCGTGCAGATGGTTGTTGTCTTGCAAAGGTCCCCATCTGTTGACTCAGGGATCGAGACATGGCTGCACGATCCGTTACAACTATCCGGATAAGATGCCTGTCATCTCGACTGCTAGTGATACGAGGCTGTTGGGATCCAGCACGGCGTTCCGTATTACCCTCCTGAACCCACACCGTTTCCATATTCTGCTAACAGTCATTGGATCTCAACCAACGCGAGCAGCAATGTCGCGATACGATAAACCGCAATCGCGATAGGTTACAATCTGACCTTTATCAAAGTCGGAAACGTGATGGTACGCATTTCTCCTCCTTACACGAAGCATCACAACAACGTTCCACCAGGCAACACCGGGCAACTGCTGTTTGTGTATGAGAAATCTGTTGGAAACGTTCCTCATGTCAGCACGTTGCAGGTGTCGCCACCGGCGCCAACCTTGTGTGAATACTCTGAGAAGCTAATCATTTGCATATCACAGCATCTTCTTCCTGTCGGTTAAATTTCGCGTCTGTAGCACGTCATCTTCGTGGTGTAGCAATTTTAATGGCCAGTAGTGTATTTATTTATTTGCTGATTACTATGTCTTTCAGCTATGCAACTAACATACAACTGAATGGTGATAACCTCTCCTTGTGAAAGAACATTGGAAAATAGAATTCGGCTTTTCAGCTTTCGTTATGCTATTAACTATTCGAGCAACTCATGACACTAACATATGAAAAAAAAATTGTTTGTGAACGAGATTTTGGGATAGAATGTTCCCACAGTAGTTAGTGAAGACTTCCTACATTCCTTTTCACGAAGACAAATGTATTTCAATTTGCTATGCCTATAAGCGATATATGTTTCGCTTGTGTCTTTTGTGCACCAAGCACTGTTCCTTTATAAGTTTCCTGATATTTTTTCGCGAAGAAAAATCCCTGCTACTTTTTATTATTTTCATAGGTTCGTTTTTGTCGTTAGATTTGTAGCTGATTCGCTTGCACTTACACCATAGTTACTTTACGATTTTCCCAACTTCAATTATTCGTCTTAGAAGCGAAGTATTCTCCCTGGCAATTAACTGAACATTATGTTGGTCTAGCCCCTCCTATAATGCTTATCGTTGTTGACAAAACTGCATCATGAACATCGCTAATAGTTTCTATATTCTGGGCACACTTTTCGCAAGAGGTTGAGTCTGTTTCTTACTACATTTATGTCACGGCTAGGGTCCTAAACTATTTCTAAGGACAATTTCAAGAAAAAACTTTTGAAACTGTTTCGCAAGACATTATGTATCGTCTGCCGCTTATGAAACTATACTTTTTTCCATTCTACTGTCGTTTGGTTGAAATTCCTTCCCACCATTTTGGCATGTCCAGCAGACATATAATCTAGTGGAGTGCTATATCTGTGAAGTTTTCAGTTACTTCAGCCCATAAAACGACCGAGTTATAATTTTTATCCTCTTTACAACTATATTCGCGTGCAGATCCAGTTTCTATCTCAGTTGCTTCAAGTACGACGCCTCTCATCACGAATGAGATATATTTAGATAGACATTTAAGTTTATTACACAGATCGTACTCAGTCAGAATAAGCAATTATTGGTATCGAGCATTATGTGAACCCCGTACCTTTTAACAGTGTTTCCAATTGCGACACTTTTTTATGAATGTTCCTCCAGCTAATATCTTGACGTTCTCATCTACTAATGACATTTCGTGGAGTATAGTGTAAGTAATTTTGACCTTTCTGCCAGTACCATTTTTTCTAACTTGATGTTAAGTCATAAAATCCACAAAAAATTGCATACAAAGGTAACTCAACTGACAGTCACATTTCACATAACATGCGCCTCCTGAGCCGCTAAAGGGACACTGCAGCTTTCAAACCTAATGCGCAACTGAGAGCGTCAAAGACTTGCCGAAGTCTAGTCCAGGCCACGTCCAAAGCCAGAGGTTCGCGACTGGTTAAAAGGATACTACTAAAAAATCTGATTTTGTCGGAGCACCACAAACAAACCTCTACCACTCGTTGGAATAAACAAACTGTGACTCCGGTACGAAAAAGCAGGCATCGTTTGCGCCACTGTGGGCCATTACCTGCAACTTTTTACACTTTATGTCTTCAGTTGCTCCTGGGATGTACTCATAAACATCTTAAATGAACTAGTCGGGCATACACACTGAGTTCGCTTGGTTCTCCTTCGCATTCCTTGCCAACATTTCCGTACGTGACACCATTATTTACCAAATGATGATACTACTAACGAGTAATGGATCCTTTTCTTTCTGCACTAACTTCATTGCAGCACAGGGTTTCGAAAGTTTTCGTCAGACGAAGTGTACCACAGTAGATCAGATTGACTTTCATTGTCAGACAGCACTTCGTGTTACACGTACTGACTCTTGTTTTTCGTGTCTCTCTTCTGTAGTCTGAGTTTTATAAGTAATAGACAAGTTATGTCGTCTTTTGTGACTGCATGATGTCTTATTTGGAACAAATGCGTTTCGCTTTATTTAAAGCAACGTCAGTGATCAGTTTCTCGGCTTTTTCATTCTATTTAAAAGAGCGCACATAGAAATAATGTAGGGAGCCAAAAATCTGACAGCTGATAATGCTTCAAATAAAGCGAAACGCTTTTGGTCCAAAATAGATTTATACAGTTGCAAACGACGGTATTACTTCCTTATTGCTTCGTATTAAGAATTCGGGCTCTATTTACACTGATTCCCCTTAACAGCACATCTAGTTCTAGCACGCCACCCACAATGAAGTGGAAACGCAGTTTATAAGCCATTTGTTTCTGGAGAAGAGGCAGCATCTGTGAGAGTGGACCGTACTTGAGGTAGTCCGGCTGTCTCAGATACATTTTGTCGCGGTAGTTAGCCCAACACATACACACATCTGCGGCAGATTCTAATTTCCTCGACAGTTGTCACTGCGGCTTTTAACTGGATGCTGATTCCGGGTAGTTGATTCAGAAAATGGAAACGGCACTCGCCATGTCTTTATTTCTTAAAACTACTTTAGATGAATAAACTGATGTGGAAACGTTGGGAGATGAAACTGAAAGAGTACGATAACTGTGGATCAAATGAAAGAGTTAGGCTATATATAGAAGTGTCCCCTCGCTGATGAAAGGTGATTTGATGAATTTAGCAACTTTCACTAAACGAACTTCACTTGTAAGGCGTCCGTATTACGAATCGGTAGGTTGGAAATTCAAGACGATCTAGATTGTCGACTGAAAAGAAACGATAAAAACTGGAAATACACAACTAATCACATGAATATACATTGCAGTTAATGCAGAACGATTATACGAAACAAAACACTATTACCAAATTTGTAAGACCATAATATCCTAATGTAGTCAAAACTGACGATTTATTACGAGATACGTTAAGAGCGACTCTCAGTTTAAAGTCGACAGAAAATCGCAAGTTACACGCATTTTGTCCAACAACATGAATGGTTATAAAGAGTCGGCACGAGCAGTGTGTGTATTTTGCATACAAGATAACAAATCTGTAATTTTTCGAGAATATCTCTGGCTTGAGTGTTCTTCCGTTCGCTTGTGGGTAAAACCAGGATTTGGTTAAAATTTATGAACAACAGGAGCAATGCACAAGGAACAACTTTTCACACTCAGTAAGTTTAGTGACAATTCATACACTAGTTTACATAAAATTAAACCTGTAACTTAAATTTCCAGTGAAAGCAGCAGAGAACTGGAAATACACTCACATTAGATCATTATGCTATCTAATGGGCGTGATAAGAGTAAATTATTGATTAACATTTCAAACAAATACTCTAGGGCACAATAATTCTAAGTCAGGTATGAAACGGCAGTACTGAAAAATCACTCTTTGACAATGAGCAAGGAAGAGGCACATATTAATTATGAGACATTACGGTTATGATTCTTCGTTTTGTTAATTTTTTTTTGCAGTATAACTTTTTTCAATACTTACGAATGACTGCGGATTAATATCAGTGATTTTATGGAAAATAAGAGCCTCACGGGTATTTAACGGCTTGGATAGTATAGAGTCCTCAGAAATGAAGAGCTGCAACAACATCTAAATCTACATAAACTGCAGGAAAAAAGAACGCATCACCCTCAAGGATTGTGTACAGTGACGCCATGATACAAAATGTACATACTGAGAGATTGTAGTTTATTTGTCACCATCATTTCAATCAAATGGAGCTCAGTAGGCCTGTCTGTGCGCTCTCTGGTTTGTCTCCGCAGGCAGTAATTGTGCTGAGTTTAGAGGTTAACAGAGTTTGCATCATTCATTCTAGGGTACATCCGTGCCTCACCGACGAGTACGTACTCTTGTTGAACAGGTTTAGCCGTTTGAACGGGCTCACATTGTGGGCCTGTTGGAAGGTGGATGGATGTATAATGGACTGCTGCACATGATGGGCACAACATATCGGTCGCGTGTTGCAGCTTTCAGCAGCGGCCTGTGGAAGATGCCCATACCTGTAGACCGTGTTCTGGATGTCTGCATGGTACAAACGCACGCCAAGATCGACGCATTGTGCGAGCAGCGGTGGCCGACCGAACATCATCCACGGACGAAATCCGGGCACATGTTGCATCTGCCGTGTCTTCAGGAACCATTGGGAACCGTCTGCTTGCAGCAGATTATGATCACGTGTGCCTCTGGCCGGGCTGACACTAACACCACGACACTGCCAAGAATGGCTACTCTGGTGTCGTGAAAGAGTTGACTGGAGAGTGCAATGACGCTCTGCTGTCTTCAGCGACGAGAGTAGGTTCCGACTGTGTGCGACTGATGGACGTGCACGTGTGTGGCGCAGACGTTGTGAGCTGCCCATTCCAAAGTGCATTCGTTCACGACACACGGAGCCAATCGCAGGCCTCATAGTGTGGTGGGCCATGAGTTACAACCTACGATATCATCTGCTTTTTGTGCAGGGTAAAGTAACCCCTGCCCGCTACGCTGCACAGACTGTTATCCCAGTGATACTGCCAGTTTTTCGACAGGAAGATAATGTGCTTTTCCATTTGGACAATGTACGTCAACATACGGTTGCTACGACGCAATGTGTTCTTCGTGGTATACAACATATGTCCTAGCCAGCAAGATGACCAGATCTCTCGCCAACTGATAGCGTACGGGACATGACGAATCGAGAACTTACTCATCTCCAGGGCCTCTAAGAGTCGTTGCCGAATTGCAATAAAAGGTACAAGATGATTGAGACACTCTATCGAAGGACGCCCTTCGGCGTCTTTGTGATTGCTTGCCTGCGAGAATGCACGCATGCGTTGCAGCCTGTGGGTGTAAACCTTGCACTGTTGCACTGTTTGGGCACACTTTACCGTGGCATGTTTGTTTCGTTTGGTCTGAATTTGTTATCATATTACCTCACCTGTTATAAAATGACCTTGTTCTTGAGGCTGTTGCATAGTTTTCGATAGGGCACATATTTCGCTATGCAGTGTACAGTGCACGGCGGAGGGTACATCGTACCAATATAAACGAATTTCTCTATTTCATTCGCTTATTGAGCAACTGAGAAATTACTGTTTATATGCGTTTACACGCAACTTAATCTCGCTTTTCTTCATGTTTCCAACATGAGAACTATTGTTCAGTCTTCTTCAAATAACTTTCATCACACAAGAAGGCTTCCCGAGAACAACGTCAACTTTCGTTAAAATATTCCTGTTCATATTCCCACAGCATCTCTCACTTTCGTATCGGCTATGTTGAACTGTTACCATCCTAGCAGTGCGTCTCTGAATTAGTCAGGTATCAATTGTCATGGCTACTTGATAAGTACTAAAAAACTATCGAGCAGTTCTCTGATACTGGTTATACTTGAGTCTTCCGTGTGGTTTCATTACAGGTGCACCGTACTTTTCCAGAACTCTTAACAGCAAATCGAAGTTTACATTAGCCTTCACTAATATTACTTTTACGTGATTTCGTATGGCTTCTTGATAATATAATATCAAGTCAAAAGCATGTGCATACCTGTCAGTGGACATTAATACGAGGTGTGTGTCCATCCTTCGCCTGTACGACCATCTACATCTATACCTACATCTACATGGATACTCTGCAAATCACGCTTAAGTACCTGGCAGAGGACTTAATTCTCTGTTATTCCAGTCTCGAATAGCGCGCAGAAAAAACGAACACCTACACCTTTCCATCCGACCTCTGAATTACCTTATTTTATTATGATGATCGTTTCTCCCTAAGTGGGTGGGCATCAAAAAACTATTTTCGCATTCGGAGGAGAAACCTGGTGATTGAAATTTCGTGAGAAGATACCGTCGCAACGAGTAACGCCTTTGTTTTCGTAGTGTCCACCCCAAATCCTGTACAATGTCTGTGGCACTCTTTCCTCTATTCGTCGATAATACAGAACGTGCTGCCCTTCTTTGAACTTTCTCGATGTACTCCGTTAATTTAATCTGGTAAAGATCCCACACCAAGCAGCAGTACTCCAAAATAGGACGGACAAACGTAGTGTATGCAGTCTCTTTAGCAGATTCGCTACACCTTCTAAGTGTTCTGCTAATGAAACGCAGTCGTTGGTAAGCCTTCCCCACTACACTTTTTATGTGTTCTTTCCAATTTAAGTTGCACGGAGTTGTAATTCCTAGGTATTTAGTTGAAATTACGGCCTTTAGATTCGATTGATTTATCTTGTAACTGAAGTTTAACGGTTTCCTTTTACCACTCACGTGCATGACCTCACACTTTTTATTATTTAGGATCAACTGCCAGTATTCGCATCATACAGATATCCTTTCTAAATCATTTTGCAATTTGTTTTGATGTTCTGATGACTTTACTATATGATACACGACAGCATCATCTGCAAACAATGTAAGAGGGCTGCTCAGATTGTCTCCTAAATCGTTTATATAGATAAAAAGAAACAGCAGAGGGCCTATAACACTACGCTGGAGAACACCAGAAATCACTTATGCTTTACTCGATGACTTTCCGTAAGTCTCTGACAGGAAATCACGAATCCAGACTGAGACTACGTTCTACACTCCTGGAAATTGAAATAAGAACACCGTGAATTCATTGTCCCAGGAAGGGGAAACTTTATTGACACATTCCTGGGGTCAGATACATCACATGATCACACTGACAGAATCACAGGCACATAGACACAGGCAACAGAGCATGCACAATGTCGGCACTAGTACAGTGTATATCCACTTTTAGCAGCAATGCAGGCTGCTATTCTCCCATGGAGACGATCGTAGAGATGCTGGATGTAGTCCTGTGGAACGGCTTGCCAAGCCATTTCCACCTGGCGCCTCAGTTGGACCAGCGTTCGTGCTGGACGTGCAGACCGCGTGAGACGACGCTTCATCCAGTCCCAAACATGCTCAATGGGGGACAGATCCGGAGATCTTGCTGGCCAGGGTAGTTGACTTACACCTTCTAGAGCACGTTGGGTGGCACGGGATACATGCGGACGTGCATTGTCCTGTTGGAACAGCAAGTTCCCTTGCCGGTCTAGGAATGGTAGAACGATGGGTTCGATGACGGTTTGGATGTACCGTGCACTATTCAGTGTCCCCTCGACGATCACCAGTGGTGTACGGCCACCATGATGCCGGGTTTTGGCCCTGTGTGCCTCGGTCGTATGCAGTCCTGATTGTGGCGCTCACCTGCACGGCGCCAAACACGCATACGACCATCATTGGCACCAAGGCAGAAGCGACTCTCATCGCTGAAGACGACACGTCTCCATTCGTCCCTCCATTCACGCCTGTCGCGACACCACTGGAGGCGGGCTGCACGATGTTGGGGCGTGAGCGGAAGACGGCCTAACGGTGTGCGGGACCGTAGCCCAGCTTCATGGAGACGGTTGCGAATGGTCCTCGCCGATACCCCAGGAGCAACAGTGTCCCTAATTTGCTGGGAAGTGGCGGTGCGGTCCCCTACGGCACTGCGTAGGATCCTACGGTCTTGGCGTGCATCCGTGCGTCGCTGCGGTCCGGTCCCAGGTCGACGGGCACGTGCACATTCCGCCGACCACTGGCGACAACATCGATGTACTGTGGAGACCTCACGCCCCACGTGTTGAGCAATTCGGCGGTACGTCCACCCGGCCTCCCGCATGCCCACTATACGCCCTCGCTCAAAGTCCGTCAACTGCACATACGGTTCACGTCCACGCTGTCGCGGCATGCTACCAGTGTTAAAGACTGCGATGGAGCTCCGTATGCCACGGCAAACTGGCTGACACTGACGGCGGCGGTGCACAAATGCTGCGCAGCTAGCGCCATTCGACGGCCAACACCGCCGTTCCTGGTGTGTCCGCTGTGCCGTGCGTGTGATCATTGCTTGTACAGCCCTCTCGCAGTGTCCGGAGCAAGTATGGTGGGTCTGACACACCGGTGTCAATGTGTTCTTTTTTCCATTTCCAGGAGTGTATATTCACGCAATTTGACTACAAGCCGCTTGTGATGTACGATGTCAAAAGCCTTCTGGAAACCTGAACTCTGCTGGAGACACATTCAATGACGTGCCTGAATGTATGTGTCGGAATGGCAGCCCATTCTTCCTCAGAAGCCGAAACTAGAGAAGGTAGTGATATTGGACGCTGCTGCTTGGAGAGAAGTCGACGTTCTAACTCATCCCAAACGTCTTCCACTGGGTTCAGGTCGGGCCTCAGTGCAGGTCAGTGCAGTTCCGGAATGTTATCGTCCACAAGGCATTGCCCCCAGATGCTGCTTTATGACTGGGTGCACTGCCATGCTGACACAAACAATCGTCGTCTCAGAACTGTTCCTCTACTGCGCACAGTACACAATGTTGTAAAATCTGTTGATGTCCTTCAAATTTATCGTTTTCTTAAGCGCAATAACCACGAAAACACCTCTATACCGTAACACCGACTTCGTACTTCATTGCTCGTATTACACACGATGGCAGGTAACATTCTCCAGGCATTCGCCAAACCCGAACCCTTTCATCGCATTAACCATCATCACTCCAAATCACACGTTTCCAGTTATTCACCGTCCGGTCGCATCGCCCTTCACACCACCTCAAGCGTCGCTTAGCGCTGACTACGGTAAAGTCTGACTTTTAAGAACTGCTCGACTACACTACCCCATTCTTTTCCATTCGCACAGTCATTGTGCTAGCTGGACTTCTGATTAGTTACTCAGATTAAATCCAATGATTAGTCCATGTTTAAAGACATTGAGCTCTCCACAACGGCCGACCGCTGTGGCCGAGCAGTTCTAGGCGCTTCAGTCTGGAACCGCGCGACCGCTACGGTCGCAGGTTCGAATCCTGCCTCGGGCATGGATGTGTGCAATGTCCTTAGGTTGGTTAGGTTTAAGTAGTTCTAAGTTCTAGAGGACTGATGACCTCAGATGTTAAGTACCATAGTGCTCAGAGCCATCTGAACCATCTTTTCCTCCTCGACGACCCGCTTTGCTGTTACTGCTTCTCTACCGACAGCACAAAATTTCCTGCCTTCATTTGTACTAGAGCAGCCGCCTCTCGTAACAGCTAGTGGTCAGTTCCATATTACACAGGAGTGTCCGAATACTTCTGTTCAGCTAGTGTAATCCTGGGTATTTATACGATAAGAGATGCTCCTAGTGTTTACTACTAATCTTGTAATCGGACATTATCTGATTATTTTTTATGGGTATGATCTTGCATTTATCTACATGTAAATAGATCTAACATCAATCATACCTAGTGGAAATGTTGTCGTTGTCCACTCCTATTTTCCATTCCCTTACTTTCATCCAACGATCACATTTTCCTGTAGACGACAGCATCGTGGTTGAACAATTTGACAGTACCCTGTCTGACAAACCGTTTATGTATGAAGGACATTAGAGGCTTTATGACGCTTCTTTTGAATAACATAAGATCGTATGTTGGTTAGTATTGTAGCGTGACGACAATGTATAGACGTATTAGTGTGAACCATTACAGCAGCGCTGTCAGGAGGTGAGCGTGGGAGGCTGTCACTGCAAAAATTCGCCAAGGCCGGCGCAGTGTTGCGATTAAGATTAGCTTTCTGAAGCAGCAAACTCAGCAGTACTGCACAGACTAGTGCAGCCAGGGGCAAGGCATATTTCCAGACTGACAGTGGCACTGGTGTTTTAGGATACAATATTAGCAGTGGCACACGTGCACAACAAGTGCGCCCCTACCGACTGTAAATATTGGTCATTTTTGCAATATAATTATTCTGAGTCTCGCAACCCAACCACGGTGACAGGTCTGTGCAGGCCGAGGACACCAGATGGACTTCCCAGCAGAATTCAACGCTTCGAGGTCACAGCGGGACATCAGCTCTACATCTAAGTCCCTTCCCAGACTTAGTGCCACGGCGCAGCTGACCCCACTAGGTCCTCTCCAGAGGCAGTGGGTCGCACCCCATGTACACTAGACGCCATCCGTCATTGTGGGATGAGCGTCTTCGCGTGGTGGACATCCTCCACTCTGACGCAGCCGTGAGCCGCCAAGGACTGTAGCAGATACACCGGCGTCGATAACACGCCGCTGGTGAGGTGACTCCGTGCAAGCTTACGTAGGAGTAGCTGCGGCAGCGTGCACGCAACCAGCTCAGCAGAGTTAAGCGACCTGCCAGCCATTGAGCCAGCGTATCAAACAGTGCAGATGCGTCAAGACAAGAATTTGTTTCATTTGAGCTGCCTTTCTCTGGAGCCTTCTGGGCTCCCACTTCGCGTCCATCACCTACACACTCCACCCTGCACCATGTGGTGCTATAGTATATGGCGATAGGATACGATGACGAATGTCTTCTAAAAATCTAGGCAGTTGGAATGTATGTGTCGATATACATCAACCATTCCGTAGATGCTGTGTGTGAATAAAACAGTCTTTACTTCACACGAGGAGATTTCCCAGAATTCGTGCTGATTTTCTGATATCAGCTTCTTTTCCTGTAGGATCATTCGAACGTTCGAGCTTAAAACATACTGTAGGATCCCTCAATGAAGTGACTTTTGTGAGACGTGTTTGTAATTCTGTGCATCCATTCATTTACCACTTTCTGAATAGAACTAATCTGCAGTTTTTTTTTTTTTTTTTGTTTTTGTCCAACCATGTAGTACTATTCGCTGCTAGAGAGGTCTCAGAGCTAAGAAAAGTTTATCTTAATTGATATGATTTATCTACTGAACTAATTTCAAAATCTCTCCATTTTTTTAATGCGGCAGTCATACATTACTAAGGTAGTATCTCCACACTTGAATACATTTTTAAGTATGGAATTTAAAATTTGCCTTTCTGTTTGCTGTCTTCAGATTCAGCGTTTGACTGATCCATTAGAGATTTCATGGAATACTTGGATCCATTCAAAGAATTTACATACGACGAGAAATTCCTAGGATTCTCTGATAGATCTTTCTCCAGGAACTGACTGTTAAAAATATTGTAGGCTTCACGTATAGCTCTTTTTAAGAATGCATGAACTGGCGTCACCTTTCTAAAACAGTTTTCTTGTATCCTCTTCCGCAGCGAGAATGTACTGGTGTACTGTTCTACCAATGGAAACATTAAACTAAGTTCTCTGTGTTTTTATTACATTATATGCCACGTATTCATTCAGATCGCATTTAATAATGTTTCGAACCTGTAACAACAACGGTTCTGCAATTAGTGACATGATTACGACAATGATACACCATTACACTGCTCTTTATATGACTTTTAATGTGTAAATCACTGTGAGCTCATTTCGGCATATGCAATCATCAGGTGTTCTGTAGATGCATTAATAGGTGATATTCTTGATACTGTAAACTGTAGCTACGACCGTAAAGATATTATACATTCGGTTGAAATTTTTAGCTGACGTGTAACATCGATGCTGCCATATGCTGTCTTTGTGGGAATTTGTAATTAGACGTTACCTGGACGTTCGTTGTAGACGCACTGTTATATCTGATTTTTAGATTATAGATTACTCACTTTTTCTGAGTTATTTTCCCTCTTCACCGCTTGGATGAGAATGGATCAGAGACTAGAAGTAGGTGACGTGCGGAAATTCTGTTACGTTTATAACATTATCATAATCATGTCACTAAAAGACAGCCGCGCGAGATTAGCCGAGCGGTCTAAGGCGCTGCAGTCATGGACTGAGCGGTTGATGCCGGCGGAGGTTGGAGTCCTCCCTCGGCCATGTGTGGGTGTGTTTGTCCTCAGGATAATTTAGGTTAACTAGTGTGTAAGCTTAGCAACTGATGACCTTAGCAGTTAAGTCCCATAAGATTTCACAACATTTGACCATTTTTTGACTAAAAGACATATTTTGCAGTGAGGATCCAAAGGAACAAAATTAATGGTTCTGCATATGCTATAGCTGAAGTAAATATTCTCACTTCCATCTTTAAGTAATTTAATTATTCGTGACTATCAGTTCTACCAAAAAAAATAAAAATACCTCTACTCTTTCTTGGTGATCTTTTTGACTTCAGTGACCGTTGTTCCTGTAGTAGCATCATGGCCGCTATGTTCTCTCTAATTGATGGTACTTTCTGACAGACAGGGTCTCTTTGTAGCCAGCATTACTTAAATATTGTTTTCGTACGTGGACCGTGAGAGCAGTTGTTTAACAATGTACGTTCTGAGGTTTACCTCATGGTGATCTTTCTGCTGTTGGGACTAGAGAGTTTCGCCTGACCTAAAAGAAAACTACATTACACATGTTCTCTGTCACTCTAGTGGCGGTATTCGATGTACAGTGTACACTTGACCCATCTAAGGCCATCTGTAAGTCTCTATATTGTACCGAACTCGTCACAGAACCGAAGAATCTCCCTCCACGTTGCTCGAGGCCTGAGAGCCCCCATCAGTCCTCGTAACGATGCTGCAAGTCGACAGCTACGCCGAGACGCCAAAGTAAGTGTGATAGTCTTCATCGCCTCCGTTAATCTCTGGAATAAACCGAGAATCGTCTCAGGTCCCAAGCGACAGACGTCGCTGGTGCCGACATGAGCGATGATCTGCTGTCCACAGCTGCTGTGAGGGTGCTACATTTGCGAATAATTCTTTCCGAGTTATAAAATGAGTACGCTTTCCCGTTACGCTACTTCCCCAAGGGAGCCACTAAGCGCCTAAAATTCGAACCGTCTACAAATAGCAACGGAGATGATCTGCATCTACATCACTACTCCTCAGTTCATATCAAAGTGCTACTTGTCCACTCTCGAACAGAACGTATTAAAAAAGAACATCTAAATTTTTTGGTGCGAGCTTTAATTTCTCTTGCTTTATTACTACGGTCATATCTTCCTATGTAGATGGGAGTCAACAAAATATTTTCACACTGTTGTTGTTGTTGTGGTCTTCAGTCCTGAGACTGGTTTGATGCAGCTCTCCATGCTACTCTATCCTGTCCAAGCTTCTTCATCTCCCAGTACTTACTGCAACCTACATGCTTCTGAATCTGCTTAGTCTATTCATCTCTTGGTCTTCCTCTACGATTTTTACCCTCCACGCTGCCCTCCAATGCTAAATTTGTGATCCCTTGATGCCTCAGGACATGTCCTACCAACCGGTCCCTTCTTCCTGTCAAGTTGTGCCACAAACTCCTCTTCTCCCCAATTCTATTCAATACCTCCTCATTAGTTATGTGATCTACCCATCTAATCTTCAGCATTCTTCTGTAGCACCACATTTCGAAAGCTTCTATTCTCTTCTTGTCCAAACTATTTATCGTCCATGTTTCACTTCCATACATGGCTACACTCCATACAAATACTTTCAGAAACGGCTTCCTGACACTTAAATCAATACTCGATGTTAACAAATTTCTCTTCTCCAGAAACGCTTTACTTTCCTCGCCATTGCCAGTCTACATTTTATATCCTCTCTACTTCGACCATCATCAGTCATTTTGCTCCCCAAATAGCAAAACTCCTTTACTACTTTAAGTGTCCCATTTCCTAGTCTAATTCCCTCAGCATCACCCGACTTAATTCGACTACATTCCATTATCCTCGTTTTGCTTTTGTTGATGTTCATCTTATATCCTTCTTTCAAGACACTGTCCTTTCCGTTCAACTGCTCTTCCAAGTCCTTTGCTGTCTCTGACAGAATTACAATGTCATCGGCGAACCTCAAAGTTTTTATTTCTTCTCCATGGATTTTAATACCTACTCCGAACTTTTCTTTTGTTTCTTTACTGCTTGCTCAATATACAGATTGAATAACATCGGGGAGAGGCTACAACCCTGTCTCACTCCCTTTCCAACCACTGCTTCCCTTTCATACCCCTCAACTCTTATAACTGCCATCTGGTTTCTGTACAAATTGTAAATAGCCTTTCGCTCCCTGTATTTTACCCCTGCCACCTTTAGAATTTGAAAGAGAATATTCCAGTCAACATTGTCAAAAGCTTTCTCTAAGTCTACAAATGCTAGGAACGTAGGTCTGCCTTTCCTTAATCTTTCTTCTAAGATAAGTCGTAAGGTCAGTGTTGCCTCACGTGTTCCAATATTTCTACGGAATCCAAACTGATCTTCGCCGAGGTCGGCTTCTACCAGTTTTTCCATTCGTCTGTAAAGAATTCCCGTTAGTGTTTTGCAGCTGTGACTTATTAAACTGATAGTTCGGTAATTTTTACATCTGTCAACACCTGCTTTCCTTGGGATTGGAATTATTATATTCTTCTTGAAGTCTGAGGGTATTTCGCCTGTCTCACACATCTTGCTCACCAGATGGTAGAGATTTGTCAGGACTGGCTCTCCCAAGGTCATCAGTAGTTCTAATGCAGTGTTGTCTACTCCCGGGGCCTTGTTTCGACTCAGGTCTTTCAGTGCTCTGTCAAACTCTTCACGCAGTATCGTATCTCCCATTTCATCTTCATCTACATCCTCTTCCATTTCCATAATATTGTCCTCAAGTACATCGCCCTTGTATAGACCCTCTATATACTCCTTCCACCTTTCTGCTTTCCCTTCTTTGCTTAGAACTGGGTTTCCATCTGGGCTCTTGATATTCATACAAGTGGTTCTCTTTTCCCCAAATGTCTCTTTAATTTTCCTGTAGGCAGTATCTATCTTACCCCTAGTGAGATAAGCCTCTACATCCTTACATTTGTCCTCTAGCCATCCCTGCTTAGCCATTTTGCACTTCCATTTTCACACTAGGAGGAGAAATGTTGTGAAAATATCGAGCTTTTAATTCCCTTGGCGCCAATAAGATTTGTTTTTCGTCGTTTCTCTAAATTACTTACGGAAAATCATGGGATGGGTTTTTTGAATAGCACAACTCAATTTCATTCCCTACTCTTCCGAATCCGAGCTCATATTCTGTCTCTTATGACCTCCTATAAACCATAAACTTCCTTCTTTCCTCATAGCCCTAACACGCCTTTCATTCCCTCTGCGGAATCTGAGCCTCGAAGGAGGACTGACAGGTGTTTGAGCAGGAGATGTTCAGAAACCGGTGGTATAGTGAAAAGGTGCGACCTAAAAGCGTTCGTTTCCTCTTGTAGAGACAATGTTGAAAAGAAATGTGTGTTAAATGCTAAAAAAAGATCTGCTGCATGGAACAAAATTATCAATTTTAATTTTAATAAACCAGGAACACTAAGTTGAAGTGGGTCTCTCATTTCGTCCTTGGAACTTCTGTGCAATCGCACTGTCTCACATTCGCGACTTATTGCTCCTCAGATTTAGTCGAAAATGTTTATTCGTGGATCCAGATTAATTCTCGTCACAGATACACTTTTAAATCAGTCTACAGAAACGGCTGTCAATCTTGTTTCTGTCCCTCGACACGAAGTTGAGACCGTCACTAGTTCTGTGCCCTGTGGCAATCCAATTACTTTCAGAAAGACTCTTAGATCGCACTACTAGATTCAAAAATGTAACCCAAAAACAGTCACTACACCTCTTGCAGCTGGTTTCTAAACACTATCGCCCATAGTCTACAGTAAAAGGTGAATATGTCACGCAAATGACACTAAACGCAGAAACACATGTGATTTATTGGTTCAATTAGACCTCGAAAATTCCATCGCTTTTTTTCAAAAACTTCCTCTAGCTAGCCAATGACTGCACTTTTCGATATGAGTCTTCTACATACAGAGCATTTGCTCACACGTTATATCGCCAGACTCGCTCAGAGCATTGGAAAATGATTAGACCGAATTCCATCCCCGCACATAGTAACGCCATTCTAAAATTCCAATAGGCTTCCGTAACAACAGAATAAATTTATCCATCACTGAGAGTTACTTACTGACAGCGCCATACACAAAACACATAGAGGATCCATGACTTCATCCCAGCCGGGCGATGCGGCCGAGCGGTTCTAGGCGCTTCAGTCCGGAACTGCGCGACTCCTACGGTCGCAGGTTCGAATCCTGCCTCGGGCATGGATGTGTATGATGTCCTTTGGTTAGTTAGGTTTAAGTAGATCTAAGTTCTAGGGGACTGATGGCCACAGATGTTAAGTCCCATAGTGCTCAGAGCCATTTGAACCATTTGAACTTCATCCCAAAAGCCGCGACGGCTGCTAACCGAACCCCTGAATTGCCGAGCTCCAAGCTGCTCTTCGGAAACTGTTTTACATTCAGGCCTATCGGGCAGTCAGATTCAGCAACGTAAGATAGATGACTTCACTGGCTATTTCCAGCTCACAACAATAACAAAAAAAAAAAATGGTTCAAATGGCTCTGAGCACTATGGAACTTAACATCTACGGTCATCAGTCCCCTACAGCTTAGAACTATTTAAAGCTAACTAACCTAAGGACATCACGCAACACCCAGTCATCACGAGGCAGAGAAAATCCCTGACCCCGCCGGGAATCGAACCCGGGAACCCACAACAATAACACTCCTCTTCAAAGTGCTGCTTCCTGGCAGGTCTTTTCAAAAGTTTCTTTCCAACAGACACTGGCAAATACCAGCCATCAAGGGAGAATCACACGCCCGTAAGCCCACATAGTAGGCTCCAACCACATTTCATTTAAGAAGTTCACCCCGGTATTGAGCATTTTGTTTCTCGCTAAGGGGAGGTGCGCGTATTCATACTTTTCTTCATGTGGCGGTGCTGCTTCCCCAGTTTCTCGCCCTGAGGCGGCAGTCGTATTGAAACTTTCTAGGCTATTATCTTCATGTATTGAACTTTTGTTTTGAAACTGGTCTAATTCCATTCTTTTAAAACAACTAGAGATCACATAAAATACGAGAGCGTGCTGAAACGTAATGCCTTCATATTTTTTACGTGAGAATTCTTAAAGATTTTTAAATAAAACAAACGTTGTTGACATTCTATATCTTTATTCTTCATGTCTTCATATGTATAATTTCTCAACATAGTCATCCTGGCGACGAACACAGTTCTCCCGACGAGAGCCAGTTTGCTAAGACAGTCACTGCAGAATGTTTCATTTTGTTGACGGAGCTACAACCTCACCCCTGCTTTCACTGCTTCATCACTATAAAAGCGAAGTTCTCGAAGTTGTCCTTTAACTTCTGAAAACATATGAAAATCGGATGGGGCCAAGTGTGCACTGTGTGGATAATGATCGAAGACAATGAACCCAAGACGTCAGATTGTTGTAGATACTGCAGCGCTCGTGTGCATTGTCATGCTAAAAGTGAGGATGCTCCATACGTGGACGAACTCTTTGAATTTGGAAATCGGTTATAGCATACTGTTTCTCAGACAGCGATATGGCTACGTTACCGCCATGTTACACGCTTCAGTTCGGATCCCTACAGCGCCAGAGACATGAAGAGTAACGCTTGTTTTACTCTCTAAGCTTTAAGAGTTTTCACATAAAAAAATTGGAGTCATTACTTTTCAGTACGCCCACGTAATATTACATAAAATTAATCAGTAATTATGTGATATCTTATTTGTTCAGAAAGCTCTCTCGTTACAGGGTCACACAACATTCTATTCACAGCTTTTTGTTCCTCCTGGCTAATAGATTAGACTTCATAAGCTAGCGTGTTGCTGGTATCTTAATTGGCAGAGTCGAGAGTGAGCCTGCGTGGTACACGCCACCCTATGGAAGAGAGTGACGTGACTCACTGGTAGTACACGCTGGCGTGAAGGTATTAAGAAGATTATGGAAAAACTGACCCATTACCTCGAAGCTGAACGATGTCCTCTTTCCCCAAATACTGTAAACTGGCTACTGTGTCCACAAAAACCTCGAGAATGAGTCATCCCCAGGCACATCCAAGAAAAATCCATTCCACAGTCTACCAGCATAATGATGATGATCCTTTTCAGTATGTTCAGCACTGTGTTTGGGACAGATGTTTACAAACACCAAGATAACAATAACTTGAAGAACTAATCGTTAGGAGACTCGCTGGTGGGATAACAGTATAGGACATCCTACAGAAACTTTGGGGAACTGTCAGAATGTAATTGAGCCTCGCTCTTTCCCTACCACTAGCTTTGGGAATCTTCCTAGCCTCTTTAGTTCATGAAAACGATAAGCCCATTAGGCTCCTCCCAGTTCCATTACTGTTTCTTGGGAACATACGGAGTAGTAATTAAGATTATTCTAACTACACTATGTGATCAAAAGTGTCCGGACACCTGGCTGAAAATGACTTACAAGTTCGTGGCGCCCTCTACCGGTAATGCTGGAATTCAAAATGGCGTTGGCCCACCCTTAGTCTTGATGACAGCGTCTACTCTCGCAGGCATACGTTCAATCAGGTGCTGGAAGGTTTCTTCGGGAATAGCAACCCATTCTTCACGAAGTTCTGGAGAGGTATCGATGTCGGTCGGTGAGGCTTGGCACGAAATCGGCGTTCCAAAACGTCCCAGACCTGTTCTATAGGATTCAGGGCAGGACTTTGAGCAGGCCAATCCATTACAAGGATGTTATTGTCGTGTAAACACTCCGCCACAGACCGTGCATTATGAACAGGTGCTCGATCGTTTTGAAAGATGCAATCGCCATCGCCGAATTGGTCTTCATCAGTGGGAAGCAAGAAGGTGCTTGAAACATCAGTTTACGGCTCTGCTGTGATAGCGCCACGCAAAAGCACTAGGAGTGCAAGCCTCCTCCATGAAAAACACGACCACACCGTAACACCGCCGCCTCCGAATTTTACTGTTGGCACTACACCTGCTGGCAGATGACGTTCACCAGGAATTCGCCTTACCCACACCCTGCCATCGGATCGCCACATTGTGTACCGTGATTAGTCACTCCACACGACGTTTTTTTCACTGTTCAATCGTCCAATGTTTACGCTCCTTATACCAAGCGTGGCGTCGTTTGGCATTTACCGGCGGGGATGTGTGGCTTATGAGCACCCGTTCGACCATGAAATCAAGTTTTCTCACCTCCCACCTACCTACCATAGTACTTGCAGTGGGCCTGAGGCAGTTTGGAACTGGTCTGGATGGATGTCTGCCTATTACACATTACGACCCTCTTAACTGTCGGCGGTCTCTGACAGTCAACAGACGAGGTCGGCCTGTACGCTTTTGTGCTGTACGTCTCCGTTCACATTTCCACTTCACTGTCACGTCAGAAACAGTGGACCTAGGGATGTTTAGGAGTGTGGAAATCTTGCGTACAAACGTGTGATACAAGTGACACCCAATCACCTGATTACGTCCGAAGTCCGTGAGTTCCGCGGAGCGCCCCATTCTGCTCTCTCACAATGTCTAATGACTACTGAGGTCGCTGATATGGAGTATCTGGCATTAGATGGCAGCACAGTGCACCTAATATAAAAACGTATGTTTACCCCATGTGACATTACGTTTCTTTTCATATGACATCGCCGTACAGTTACCTCTCACGTATGGCAACTGCATACACTGTAGATTTACCATTGTTCTCAGCATACTAATTTCTGTTCTCCAATCGTTAAACCATGACATTTCATGGGACAGAGCAGCAGAATTTTCTGTTTTTTTTTTACAATTAATGCTTTGTGGTTGGTTATCTGGCGTTACAGTAAATATATCTTGATTTTAGAGTGACTGGAAATTAAATACGAGAACATTAAATGCGATTCGTGGCTTAGAACGGCCATGTATTTCTGAATCATTACAGTTGTTTCAAGAGAATTACGTTCTAAGTTGTCTGAAGAATAGCTTATTGTCACAATAATTTTAGCTTAGACCTAATCAGTTATAGTTTTATTTCATGATAAAGTGTTAGTATACAACGAGAGAATAAGTTGTTAAGTAGACAAGAGATGGAGAAATCTATAGAAGATTCTACAGAGAAGCTATTAGGACATAGAGGGAGAGAAGAGGGGGAGTAGATAATGTACAGAAAGATATTGACTGTTCCCTTCATAAGCACTTTATAGAAGGCAGTACGTCTATAATATGCCAAACTCAGAGGTATGTGTAATGCAGCGTAACACTTGCTGAAACGTCAAGCTACTCACGGTTAAGCCAATTGTTTAAATGTTTGTATATTTTACAATGTATCTTATTCACATTTCTCCGTTCAAATTCGGCTTAACCTCCCATGCACACCTTTTCAACGTTCTGGTACTGCAGTGAAGTTCCTTCGGCACGAAGAGAAAGACCTAACAACTGAACTACGCGTCTATATTGGGGCTTAATGAAGGCAGCTTGTTGGCATAATTTTTCACGCAACGTTTAGTTTACCTCACAGTCTTACGTTGCCATGAAAAGCCATAGAGTCTTTTCTCGTATTTCTGCTCACAATGCTGCCTGAGAGTAATTAAGATACCGTAAATCTGAATTCCGCCACTGCGCATTGGTCAAATTTTAAATTCTTTGATCCAATAATTTCGAAGTTTTCTCTATTTTCTTTTCAACGCAGTCGTTTGTAATGACAGCCGCATAACCATGGAGGCTTCTCGTCGTCTCCATTACCAAAATTGTAGCAAAATGCTGAGGTACTACTGGGGAGACAGCGTGTCTTCCCGACAACGGTCAGGTGGTTGTGTTGAGATACGTAGCTATATTTACACAAAGACCGGCTGGTTAATCTCTCTAAATGCAGGGGCTGCGATTGCTGCCTTACCGGAGGAAGCTCTATAGGAAAGTCTTTCTAAATCGCCTTCGTCTTATGTACTGAGAAGCGAGTAAATCTACCCCACGTCACCTCTTGATCTCCGTAACGAGGAGTTGCTTCAAAGCCGACACCGCTCGTGGAATTAAATTCACTGAAGCAAAAATGGCATCATCTATATTTAATAACACCGCGACTTAAATCATTCGAGAAGAAACATTGCCACGGTCGTTTACTCACATTGGTCGTTAGATTACAGACATGTTGTAGCGCTTGAGACAGAATTCGTATTGCGTGTTGTTCTGCGCAATCCCGGATAGAGCCAGACATTAATTGCGCGCAGATGAATCGACGACGAAAATCAACACATAAACCAGGCGCAAGACGGGTCTATTCCGTCACATAGTTCCTCCCGCCGATACTTGGGGACATTGGTCCTTTTTGCGGAGCGCTCGGTTTACACTGGGTTGCTCAGCTGGCTTAATGAATGTGTTTTTTTCCCGGCGGCCGGCCGTAGTTGAGGCGGGCGGCCGCTTCTTGTGCGTTGTCGCCGCGGCTCGCCCTGGGTGGTCCGCGGTTATCGCTCAGTACCGCAGGGGTACCAACTCCTGCTGAGGGGCAGTAAAGCCGGCCGTCCCATTTCGCAGATTAATGACCCGTAAAATAGCTCTACGGGTATAGGATGAGCATACAGTGAAGGGGAAAAATGTGGTGGCTGTTTTGCTCCCCAAGCAGTAGTCGAGCAGTCTCTGTCACACGACTCGGGAAGCAGCATTGTCGAACATCTTAGCTAATTGTCACCCCCGGAGTCTCAGCCTCAGCCTCCAAATGCAAACAAATGTAACCCGTGCACTTGCGCAAGTGCCCTTCGAAGTTTTCTGATAGTCTGCACAGTGATTTAACACTACTTTGTACATAATGTAATGTAGTAAAAAACAGGAATGACTGGTAACGTAATCAAGGAGAATAGAAAGCTAATGGAAGATAAGTAACGTATGTTTTCCAAGCAGACTGGGATTAGTCCACAGAAGAGCAGTTATTCGATCCAGACTTAATTCTGGATAGTAATTTTACCTACGTAATTGCTATGCGAGGCGCCACCAAAATCTAAACGGGCAAGCGTTTCTAACAATGCTACCACAACAAAAGTCAAAAATTAATTATGATTGTGGTGTTGCTCACACGGATAAATATTGCATTTTCGGGCAACAACAAAGTTATATTATGTGGCAGGTGTCATTAGAGCACAGTTAATAAAGTCATTTCTTGAAATAATGGATAAACTAGGCACTCATCTTTTCGTGTTTCCCACGCTGGTCTCGTTGTGAACTCATAGCTCAATCGTCGAAAGTCTAGGTATTGATGATTCCAAGCTCGGATGCAAAGAGGCCTAGGTGTTATTCTGCGATATGCAAAAGTTTTATAGATGTGTTTCATAAACCATTCGTGAAGATTAAACTTTTGCAAGTTAGGACAATGGTGATGTAAAAAAGTAATCAGCACTCCGAATTTAAGTTACACTTCTTTTTTATTACTTTTGTTGCAATATCACGTAACTCGTTCCAAAACATCAATTCACAATATAAAACATACTTGAAAATATCTTCCTCTGTGTTAAAATTCACATTTCATAAACTGACTACAATTTGCGTCTTTTTAACATGACGACCAAAGTTTCACTCACCAATAACCGTTTACGCGCCAAAAAATCAGAGTTAAATGGTTCAAATGGCTCTGAGCACTATAGGACTTAACATCTGAGATCATCAGTCCCCTAGAACTTAGAACTACTTAAACATAACTAAACTAAGGACATCACACATATCCATGCCCGGGGCATGTCCCGCGGTTCCTGACTAAAGCGGCCGGCTCCCATGAAGTCACTGGTATTTTTTTGGATGTTTGTTGCCTTATTCGATTATGAGTTACCTGTGCCAGATCGCAGTGCTTAGTAAAAGGTTTTCATTAGTTTTAGAGGAGGTTAAGAGGATAATGGACGGGGATGAGAAAGAAATTAATCATTCTGCAGCCAGAACACTAACTGGCTACGAGGTCTAAACGGAGAGTAGAACTCATGAAAACGGAAACTCAGTAGTGGACTACAGAGGAGAAAGGAACGCAGGTCTGAGGGACTAGGATGCTGACTGTCGTCAGCAGTTCTGAGTTTCGTAGACGTAACTTTCGTTCACAGTCTATAACCCTAATATTCTGCTTTTTTTCTAATTATGTCTAACATCTACATTTAGAAACCCAGCTTTTCAGTCTACTGAGAGTTTCCCAGCTATCGTATATTAAGTAAAGTATACCTGCAATTTTTCTCTTGTGAACAGAATTGAATACCTTGTGAGGATGATTAGTTCCAAAGTTGAATACGTCTGGCAACTGTGGCATCATCCAGCGACTTGGTTCTTTGAATGAGGTGTTTCTTCGATCTGAGACGTTGAGTGATGGTGTATAATTGTAAATGAGGTGTCTCTTACTTTAAGGCTCTCTAATAACAGGTCTTCTTACATGAGGAGGAGTACTTCCAGCGAAGCCGTACTGTCTGGTTGCTAAAGCAGTTTTTAGACATCCTGTCATACAGTTCCACTGAAAGCTACATTGCTATGATTCGTATGGGCTGATGCTTCCCACGTCGGTGCTTTATATTCACATGCAGCAAAGGTAATACCGATGCATTGGTTTTCGACACACAGAATGTCCGAGACGTCCATCTGCTTTCCGTTGGATCAACGCATCTAACAAAGGCAACTTCCCGTCCTTCGTCAACTCCCCTGTAAATCATATATCAGGATGTATAGCGTTCATATGGTCCATGAATTGCTGCGGTACCGCCCGACGCGAGTGACAATGCTGCGAGCGACATTAGATAGAGAGCACTAATATAATCTATGGACAAATAGGACACCACCCCAGTGCGCGCCAGATCCTTGATGTCATTATGAGATAATCCAGCCAAGCAAATACTCTCCTCTGGGCATAAAAATGCGAGCCTCGCCTGTTTCACGACAGTCAGACTTAGTTCCTGATGACAATAATCGAGGCAATTATCGATACTTGAGATTTTACCCGAAGTTGATGCAGTGAGCAAACCGAAAACTTTTTGTCCAAGGATTTCGTCGCGAAAAACTTCGTAGACACTTTGAGTTTGGATTGTGTTTCAAGTTGACTTTCCTCCAATTGATAGGAAGAGTTGTACTGACACTGTTTGGGTGGAAACATCAGACATCATTCTTCCTAGTGATTGCCTTTAAATGATTCTCTTCCAAGCAGACAGTAAAATATTCTAAGATAGCTGACATCCGAGCTTGAACGTCTTCGAAGGTTCTACACTGCTTGACAAAATACAGTGAAGCACCCGCAAGAATTGGTCGGATGTCAATTTTACACACATTCAAACCAGTGTAACTTCATACACATTCATGCCATCGGCGGGTATTTGAATGATTATAGTTGCAGTAGTTGTTACATGTAGAACGGCCACTAGAGTGCGTTAGTGTTGTTCGTGTTTAGTGTTGTTGCTAGATCTGGTAGGGTATATATGGGGCGTGAACTGTATGATCACTGTGAAGGGCGTGGAGATGCAGTATAGTTGTGAGAGACACCATTATTAGCACATGACAATTTGAAAGAGGCCTCACTGTAGGTCGGCTGCTCGAATCTGCAGTATCGAGATTTTTGTGGCGTTCGGATGTGACAGTGGGCCAGTGTTGGACTGCGTGGGAAATTGAACGGAGGTCTACTGTCGTCGAGATCCCTGTCGACTATGTCCGAACACCACAACGGTAGATGGCCGTATTGTACAGCAAGAACATCGTAACCCATCAACATCTGCTCCTGCCATGCGACAACAAGTAATGGACTCCATGCAACATTCTGTGTCATCCCGTACTATTTGTCGGAGACCAGCAGGAGCCGGGATATGGAATTACCATCCCATGCATAGGCTGGTGCTAAGACGATAATACAAATGGCTGCGTCTGAAGTGGTGCTATGACCGGGAAGATTGGACTCCTGATGATAGAGGTCGCATTGTGTTCACCAATGAATCGCCGTTCTGTACCATCCTGTATGTCCATTGTCGGCGAGTATTGCGGTGATTTGGGGAGAGGTCACATTCTTCCAATGTTTTGGAGAGGAAGAACGGTGTTACTCCTGACCTCTTGGTGGGGAGAAAATCGGGCATGACCTCAGGTCACGGCTGGTAATAAATGAGGTAGTTCTGACGGTACAACGGTACGTCGCTGACATCCTGCGTCACCATGTGTTACGTCTCCTACGACAGTGCTATGCTGCTATGTTTCAACAGGACAGTGCTCGTTTCTATGAACTGTCAGCGTGTTGTTGAGGTACTCCAGCGGCCCGCAAGATCCCCGGACCTGTCACCATGTCACAGGCAGATGACAGATTGATAAGAACAGCCGAGGTCATCAGTTTCTCCTCGAATTAACGTTTCATCAACATTAGCGACAGTGTTATCGTAAACCATCTTTTCGCGTGTTATATACGAGTGGGAGGAAAGAGATACAGCAAGAAAGTTCGGGGAACTGTGGTCCGGAGAGGCAATCTTTCATCAGTCTGGACACCATTTCTTTGTCACTGATCCGAAATTTCTTATTTATTTGGCTCCGATGTCATTTGAGCCTATAGATTTTTGTCCTTCATGTGGTATATGTTTACTTCCATATACTTTCAACTGAAATATGAGTGGGCTACGATAAAGACCTCACATTTCTTGCCTTTTAATAGCAACTGTTAGCCTGTTACGTTGTACCGATGTGTGAGATATCTGGGGAAAAGTGTTTTGGCTAACTATTGAGAGGTACGAGAAGCGTCCAAGTTCACCGGCATCTTCGGTTCAGGTCCACGACCAGCAGTAGCTGTTTCCATCTCTCTACTCTCGTTTCGCTCAGCTCTCTTAGCAAATTCTGCCCAGAATGGATTGTATCGTCTGCGAAACCGTCTTCATTGAATTTCTTCCAAATGTATCTTAGTGTTACATGACACTACCTAACCATGCCTGAAATGTAGAGTGATTGGTTTCTTTCTGGTATTTATACGTGTGAGATTTGCATCATTCTATGAAGGCATCGTCGTTCACAGATAGTATCTCCAATATGATCGAGATCTTGAGCAAAATCACTCCATCAGACCTTTTTGCAGTTGCAGCGTCACTTGATGGGAACACATTGTAGTGCCGCCACTCCTGTAAACATGCACTGAGGGGTCGGTGCAAGGCCTTAGGGGTCAGGATTTCTACCTTTTGAACCAGTTGTTTCCAGACGAATATGTCGTTCGTGTTATAACCACGTCGTCATTTGCTACTGTGTGGCGTACTTTCGGATCGTGAATCAGCGTGGGTCCACTACATTCTGCATGTTGTTCCAGCTGCCCATCGTTACTGTCACTGACAATGTAGCCCCGGTTCACACTTCTGCAAATGAAATCATCGACTTCTATCTTCATTGTTGACTTGTCAAAGTTGTCTGTTTTGACCATACTGAAATCTTCATTTGGTAAGTTTCAGACAGTTACCACGTTGCAGGAATGTAGTCCAGCTATTAGGGTATTATAGTTGTTGTGGTGTGGCATACAGATAGGCTTCATTTCTATCTGTAGCTTGATGAAAATAGTGCTGTCATATTTCTCATGAGGTCGTTATATGAAAAACTTAATTCCTTCAATTGTTGCCCTGTCATTTTTTCCTCTGTCTGTTTGTTGCCAATTTAAAATACCTTTAGCAGTAGTCAGATAACGAACATCCTTTGCTCCTTTGTAGTCCTTCCATACTGATAGACGGCACGAATAGTAACCATGAGAACGGCCATTGATTCGTGTCATACGATATTTCCAGTGCTCTCTGTTGGCCGAAGGATTGGTCATTGTTAAACGACTTTATGGAGGGTACTCCCGATTGTCATCCTCTTGCGTGCTGTGAACGAAGCAACACTAGAGGAGGTTGTGCCTCTCTACTCCGTTTCATACACGAAAATAATCACAACAGCGCGGGTGGGGACAATTTTACAAGGACAGTTTTGTGTAGCTAAAGCTGACTGGAAGTTATTACTTTCATAGTCTAATGTACTATCATTTAGCCCCAATGGGTGTCGTTATTCGAGAACAGGCTTGTATTAGATCTGGGAGCAAATTGTAAGTTGTAGGAAATGGTGGTGTATGAAACACAATTGGCGCGCTTTTTAATGTGGGAATAAGTTGTTTTTTTTTCATCATTACCGAAGTGTTCGACTTTGTAATTTCGTAATGACTTGATGATCCCTATATTTTTTATCTTTCACCACTCCCTTATTCGCCACTCCCTTATTCGCTAAGTTAGCTGAGGACGTTGCAAGGAGCTAGTCGGTGGTTAAACTGGGACTATTTAGCGGTGTAAGTTTCCAGTTGAGTATTCGAATCTCGGAATATTTCTGAGTGCAATCGAATTCCAGCTGGACAGTAATCAGCGGTATCAAAGTCAGTGGCGCCCTCAGGGGAGAAGGGAGGGGGGGGGGGATGGGAAGGGTCAGTGGGGCCACCTGTCCGTAGTGAGAATTCATTTAGTTTACGAATATGAAAAAGGACCTGTAAAAGTAGGGTAGAGACTTTTATGACTTCAAATACCTGGAAAATTATCACTAAAGGATCTGAAGATAGCAATAAAATGACGTATAAACGACATAAAATATTTAACGTTAGTTAAAAATTTACTAGAGTAAAGAAACTTAGTAGCACGCCGGAACTGAAACTATAAAAAAATTAATTAATTTAAAATCACCTTGTGTTTCTTCAAGGAATTTCAGTCTTTGAAGATGAAATTGGAATGCTTGCAGTGAATGACAGTGAGCATTCAGAAGTTCCCGAAAATTATGGAACATTTTCAGTCGGACAACACGCGCTTGTAGTTAGAAAATCTTTCCACATTTCCTGAAGCGTGCCCTTTTATATATTCGTTTACTTTCAAAAACTAATTCAAATTACTGACACACGAATATCGATGTTTCATAAATGGATATTATGTTTGCTACAATATCGATATTTTTATTTCAACACCAATACCGGAAGATGCGCGACTATGAGTAAAAGTCAATTAATTGCGCTTTTCGATTATTTAAATGAATCGTAATCGTATCATAATACTCGACTGATTCTTGCGTTACTTCGTTACTTTTAAGTTGTTGAAGCATTCTCATAAAATTATTTTTATAACGAAAAGGTGCATTCTACAAAAAATAAAGCGGTTCTGTCATTCTTAAATTTATATTCTTTGTGACTAACAATCCACTGATCAGCCAGAACATTATGACCACAGACCTACTATCGACATAAACACCTCCAGGCGATAGCAGCGTCACTCAACGAAGAATGACTGCTAGACACATGCACGGTACATGTAGTATCAATGAGCGTGCTGTCCGTGTGTAGATTGGGGAAGGCGCGAAATCTGTCTGAGTTTGATCGAGGGCAGATTGTGATGGCCTGGAGGCTGGGCACGAGCGTCTCGGAAAATGCATGATTTGTCTGGTGTTCGAGGAATGCTGTGGTTAAGTGTCTTCAATGCGTGTGGAAACGAAGGTGAAACCACGTCCTGCCGTCTAGGGGTTGGACGGCCATCCCTCATTACAGATGTCGGACGTTGCAGGCTCGGCAGACAGGTAAAACCGGATAGGCTGTGAACTGTGGTGGAACCAACATCAGACTTTAATGTTGGGCAGAGTGCAAGTGTGTCCGAATACACAGTTCACTGAACACTCTTAACGATGATCCTCCGCAGCGACGACTCATGCATTTGCCGATGTTAACACCACGTCACCGGCAATTACAACTGAAATGCTCAAATAGGCACATGACCATCGGCACTGGACGTTGGAGTACTGGTAGAGCGTTACGTGGTCTGATGAACCCGGATACCTTCTTCACCACGCCGATGGAAGGGCACGAATCCGTCGTCTTCCAGGGAACAGCCCCTTGACACTTCACTGCGGGACGGAGACAAGCTGGCAGCTGCTACGTTATGCTCTGGGGAACATTCACATGAGCATCCATGGGTCCACTGGAGCTCGTGCAGGGCACCATGACGGCCAAGGAGTATCGTACACTGGATGCAGACCACGTACACCCTCTCACGACGATCAAATTTTCGACAGCAGTGGTATTTTTCAACAAGATAATGCCTCAAGTCACAAGACCAGGAGTGTGATGGAGTGGTTCGAAGAACACAGTGATGAGGGCCAGTTGATGTACTGGCCCCCAACTCGCCAGATGTGAACCCGACTGAATACATCTTAGATGTGACTGAACGTGGAGTCACAGCTCACCGCACCCGTCCCCGAAATTTACGGGAATTAGGTTACTTACGTACGTAGAAGTGGTGCCAACTCCCTCCAGCGACCTGCCAAGGCCACAATGCTTGCATGCCAAGATGCGTCGCCGTTATCCTTGCCAAAGATGGACATACAGGCTATTAGGCAGATGGTCATGATGTTCTGGCTGATCAGTGTATATTTTCAGTTTTATGAAAACCGAACGAGGTGGCGCAGTGGTAAGCACACTGGACTTGCATTCGAGAGAACGACAGTTCTAGCAGATGTCAGGCCATCCAGATTTAGTTTTTTTCCGTGATTTCCCTGAATGGCTCTAGATAAATGCCGAGATGGTTCTTTGAAAGTGCACGGCCGATTTCCTTCCCCATCCTTGACGCAATCCGAGCTTGTGCTCCGTCTCTAATTACCTCGATGTCGACAGGACGTTAAAACCAGTCTTCCTTCCTTCAATTTTATGAAATATAGAATTACCATTTTTATTTTTAGTAGGAATATATACTTATTAAACTTTTATTAGTAAAGCTAATTAACATCGTTGTTTTCACAAAGATATGCTAGTGAATATGGTTGCAAGCATCAAAATTTTTCGGGGATTGAACAGATTAACACTCAGGTTTCTCGCGCCTCGTATCGATTAACTGCTACGGTATAAATTAGCACAGAACTAACAAAGTTTGGTGAAACCACCTCACAGAGACGCTCATATTGAAACACACTTCTTACGTTATATGTTTCTGAATTGACACACACACACACACACACCACAAGACATCGCCACGCTACTTAAATGCCGGGTCACACACATGCGACAGTGAGTATAAATTAAATCAACTCAAATCTCGTGTGCCTTACGAACGCGGGATGTGGATGCTTTTCCAAACAGTTGAGCAGCTACTGATATAACAGTTGGTATCACAACCTGCAGGCCATGGTATGCTACAGGGGCCGCGTGTCTTACAGGATACTTCCAGCCCGCGTTAGGTGTTTGTAGACCTCACACACACACACACACACACACACACACACACACACACATATATATATATATATATATATATATATATATATATATATATATATATTGTTCAAAAATATTTTTGAGAACATTTTTCATCCTTTCCCCGTGACTAATTTTTAAACAAAGAAAATATATAAAATATTTCAAAGGTTAATTTTCATCGAGACTGAAAAAAATTTTTATTAAATTGAAGAAAAGTATGTTGCAATATTCTCTGTTGCACATTGAGGCTTTGGATAGCCTTACTGTTTTCTTCTCTGGTCGAGATGTGCAACTGGGTTCAAATAATTTCATATCAGTCCTCAGTGGGGATTTTTGACTTGATGAAAACTGTATTTATCATTTTTGCATTCTTAGCCGCCCCACACGTAACGACTATCTGTACACATCACATCTGTGCAAACAGACAGTAGTGTGTGTACCGAAGATACGTGCAGATACGACATGTGCACAAACCTGGACGTTGGAGTTGGAAGTTTGAGCAAAACTAGTCCAATTTGTGGGCGCAAATGACATCTGTGCAGACAAATCGTAGCATGTGGACATAAGAATTGCCTCAGATCTTGTGCGCGAAACTTGTTTGAGTCTTCATAATCACTATGGCAAATCAATACCAAATTTGTGCACGAACGTCTCTCTTGAGTGTATCTCCGCAGAGTAGTTCGTGTACCACTGTCATTTACCCCTCTCTTGTTCTCGGGAAGAACGACTATCCGTAAGCTTCCGTGTGAACTCGAATCCTTCATGGTATGTTCGCGAGATTTATGTGGGATGTTCTAATACATGGACTGACTCTTCAAACAGCGTGTGATCTCGGAATTTCAACAGTAAACATAACCGTGATGCACAACGCCTCTCTTTTATCGGCTGCCACTGGTGCTGAATGAGCGTTTCTGTGACTTTATTGCGTTTAGTAAACGAACTTTTGTTGAAACGTGGCCGCGTGGAGTGGCCACGGTGTTTGAGGTGCCGTGTCACGGATTGCGCGGTGCCTCCCGCCGAAGGTTCGAGTCCTCCCTTGGGCATGGGTGTGTGTGTTCCTCTTAGCATAGGTTAGTTTAAGTAGTCATCAAGGGACAGATGACCTCAGCAGTTTGGTCCCTTAGGAATTTGTACACATTTGAACATGTTTTTGATGCAACGTTAAGACTCTATGTTCTCCATCTCGTCGAGCACAGATACAAGAATGCGGTGCAATACCCAGGTACCTCCCGAACGAGGGTTGTGTAAGCTACATGTTTCGTTAGTGGACTTCATGTATTGAGAATTCTTCCAACGAATCTGAGCCTGGCATCTGCTTTTTCTAAGATTGGCTTCATGTGCTTGTTAACATAAAATGGCTCCATATGTATGCTCCCAATGTATATGACTGCTTCGGTAAATTATCGGCAATCGTGTTCTAGGAAAAGTAAATACCAGACGGAAGTTCACTGGATGAGTTTTAGGGACACATAATTTAACCTTCAAAGAAGTGGTTTATAAAATACTCTTCCGACCGATTCTTGCGTATTCCTCTTTCGTCTGGGACCCTTACCAGTTAGTATCAACAGTGGACAGGTGTAGTGCTTTACAGAGAAGACAAAGCACATCTCAAGAAGAGTCAAGTAATACACTATTTTCTCGCACATACATCTAGAGAAATAAATAGGAGAGTATACCCTACGGATTTCGAGAGGAACGGGAAGGGAGAAGTAATATTTGACTCTGATGTACTCACTACCATTCAACATAAAATAGCTTCCATGGGATAATTGTAAATATACGTTATTCTTAGTAAACTGCAACTGCTAACGATTAATGCATCTTTCCCCTTCTGTGTCTTATTTAATCTGCAGAGGATTTTGTATACTTCCCAACAGTATCCTGATGATGAAATGTTGGTTTGAGTGCATGACTGCAAGGTCTAGTGCCTATACAAAAATTCTATGAGATGGGCACGAATAAAAGATTTAGAATAATAAAACATGTTCTTCGCTTAATGAATGTAGAGTGACGGAAAAAAATCGCAACACCAAGAAGGAGTTGTGTGATATAAACGGAAGTTGTTAGGCTTGTTTCCATATCTGAAAGATGATGTCTATTAAAACTCACACCTGCCGCATAGGGGTGCCCATAGTAGCTTTAAATACACATTGTAACGGGCGTGAGCGTTAGTTACGTTTGAGATAGGACGTGGTGAGTTGATATTAGTCTAGAATGCCTTTGAGCCGACAAAGACGATATTATCAAGACCTCACTGAGTTTGAACGAGTTGGTGTAATGGGGCTACGAGAAACTGGATATTCCTTCTGCGGTATTGTACAAACACTTGGCAAGAATGTAGCCACTGTGTATGACTGCTGGCGGCGGTCGTCACGAGGATGTTCGGTCGCAAGAAGATCGGACTCCGGACGGCCACAAGGCACTACTGAAAGGGAAGACCATCGTGTTTGGTGTATGGCTATAGCGCAGCATACTACATTTGCAGCAGCAATTTGAGCATTAGTGCAGCATTAGTACAGTGACACAACGAACTGTTACAAATCGGTTATTTCAAGTGCAGCTCCGAGGCAGACACCCTGTTGCCTGCATTCCACTGACCCCAAACCACCACCGAGAACTCATTGGAGGGCAGGTTGGAAGTCTGTTGTGTTTTCTGAAGAAAACTGGTTCTTCCCCGGTGCCAGCGACGCCGTGTGCTGGTTAGGAGGAGGTCACTTGATAGTTCGCAACCAACCCGTCTGTGTGCTAGACACGCTACACCTAAGCTAGAGTTATGGTCTGCGGTGCGATTTCGTTTGATAACAGTAGCACTCACATGGTTATCCGACGGACCTTGACTTCAAATCTGTACATCAGTCTGGTGATTCGTCCTCGTGTGCTACCATTCACGAACACCATTCCAGAGCATGTTTAGCAACAGGATAACGCTCGCCCACACAACGCTGTTATAATCCAAATGCTCTACAGAGCGTCAACTTACTGCCTTGGCCTGATCGAAAGGCAGATCTGTCTCCAATCGAGCACAGATGACATCATTGGATGACAACTCCAGCGTCATCCACAAGCTACATTAATCTTCCCTGTACTGACGAATCAAGTGCAACAGACATGGGACTCCAGCCCACAAACTGACAAACGGCACCTGTACAACACAATGCATGAACGTTTGCATACTTGCATTCAAAATCACGCACACACACACACACACACACACACACACACACACACAGAGAGAGAGAGAGAGAGAGAGAGAGAGAGAGAGAGAGAGAAATATGGGAATGACCTACTTCGTCAGATCTAAATCTTGTAATATAAAATGGAAAAATCAGTGGAAAAAATTAAAATAGATAGTCATGCCTGGCTGATAGCAGAAACAAAATAGATGAGTCAGTCAATCGGAAACACATTAAAATCTCTGACCTAAAAGCTTAGGTTGGTTTTCAGTCAGTAGACAAACTAATCACACTTCCAAAATGATTAACTATTATTTAGTCGGGATCCCATCACACTTTCCACTTAGATTTCGTACGTCGTTATAGAACTTGTGGAGATCAATATGGTGAATGGCGTGAACACTACCGATCCTGTAACGAATTTGGGTTCGAAGTTTAATATTAGCGTTTAGTAGCGTCTGCAGACACTGGAGCTTTGCAGATACAGTCGTTACACGGAAGGATTTACCTGGTCCGAAGGGGTAAGGTACCTTGTCCCCCTTCCCGGCCCTCGGCTGCTCGACAACAGTTCCCAGGAAGAACTTACCTGGTCCCGAAGGAGAAGTACTTTTATCTCTCCCTCATTTCTCAATCTCTGTGTGAACGTTGCGCTGGTCGAAGCACAAACCCCTGCGATTACTTTCCTTCCGTATTTTCTAGTGGCTATAAATATGGAAGTTGTTACAACGACCTTCTGTGAATTACAGTGGTAGCAAGTATCGTAAACTTAGGAAAGCTAAAGAAAGTGTTATTATACGGGTGTGGTAACGCGAAATGTCCAATCAGTACAATAGGAAGATGCGTTCGAAGACTGGAAAAGCGTTTCACGTGTCAGAACATCTCTAACAACCACCTTATGACGCAGCTCTAGAAGTGAAGAAGGAAATGGAGAGAGCGAAAGAGGAGGCTCGAGAAGTAACTATCCGGTTATCCGAGATATACGAGCATGAAATGGTGAATCTACATAATAAAAGTTATGATGTACTTCACTCAGTAAATATGAAGACAGCCTTGCGATATGAGTGGAGTCAAGTGCGGGAGAACCAACAAGAGTCCAACAACGGTTTTGAAATTGGCCTTCATGAAGACATCTTAAAACCTGGGTGATGATAGTAGTTTTCTTCTAGAAGACGATACATTACGCAAAAGGATAATGATTTTTGGTGGAATGAAATGAAAAGAAAGCTTAAAAACGTCTTCCCATTTTTAATGGATGGAACATCAGCTGCAGCAAACAGTTTTCAAAGATTTGCAACTGCATGAAGACGAATGAGTCGCAAGTGAGGAAAAACATACTTCCTGTTATACATTGATGTGCGAAACATAAGGTAGAAAGTAACGTTTGCATGATGTGTCACTGCCAAGTAACACAGCTCGATGAAATTTGGGCCATACATAGAAAGAACTACTACAGCATAGCACAGAAGGTAAATGGACGAAATACGCAATAAAACGAACAGAAATGACACTTTTATTCAAGGACAGTAATTACACTGAAGTCACAGCGATTTTTGATGGCCCCTGGACATTACAGGAGGCCGGACATAGTCCTTAATAGGGTGTGTGATCACCACGGACGGGAGTGCATGCTCTGCAACGTGATCCAACCCTGGCCATAAAGTTGGTAAGTTCTTGTGGTAGGGGGTTCTATTTCTCCATCAGCGCGGTTGATAACTGCTGGATGGTCGTTGGTACATGTGGACGTGCTTCAATACGTCTCCCCAACGGGTCCCACATGTGCTCGATGGAATTGAAGTCTGGGGAACGGGCAGGTTAGTCCATTCGCCGATTATCCTCTCTTTGCACGAATACTCCACCTGTGTAGTTCGATGCTGTCACCCATTATCATCCATTGAAAATGAAGTCAGGGTCGAACGCACCCCTGAAAAGAAGCACAGGGAAAAGGTGTGCAGTCTTACAATAACATTGATCGATCTGAATTCATCATTATGCCTCTCCATACCATGACACCATACCAAGAAAATGTTCTTGTTCGAAAGTGCTTGACGTATCCTCATATGCAGATGATGTGGTACTGTTTCTACAGCTTCAGACAGGAGTACAGTAACTGATGATAGATTGGGTAACGATGTCAAGTGGACCAGTGAGTGAAAAGTCGAGTGCAGATGCTTCAGGCAGTGTAGATTGTTTTCCTATGATTAAAGAAGCAATCCTTGAAAGTCGTGAAGCTGACTTTGATACCGAAGTGGCTGCAAGTGCGGATTTACTTGCATGGTCTAAAGTTGTTTGTGAACCCCTGTAATTTGGGAAATGTCTTCTTCCTGAGGGTATGTGTTTACTAACAAAAGTTGACATTGATAATTTCCTGTAGGTTTCTTCAAACTTACGAGTGAAACAGCTATATACAAGGTTGTGATCTTGATTCATTGGGCCGTCCGGAGTGGCCGAGCGGTTCTAGGCGCTTCAATCTGGAACCGCGCGACTGCTACGGCCGCAGGTTCGAATCCTGCCTCGGGCATGGATGTGTGTGATGTCCTTAAGTTAGTTAGGTTTAAGTAGTTCTAAGTTCTAGGGGACTGATGACCTCAGATGTTAAGTCCCATAGAGCTCAGAGCCATTTGAACCATTTGATTCACTGGCATGACTATTTACCACCCTGCAACTCACGATGGACTAAGAAATGTTGATTATTATGTTGATTACTATTCCCAAAGAGCAAAAACTGACGTGTATTTCTTGTTATGCTGGATAAAACATACTGTCAGTTAAAGAGTTAAAATGAATTGGGAGGTGGATAACCATGTCGCATAGGCGTGAGGGGATCGATAGTACTGTTTTCAATTACTAAAAACTGTAGTCAATATCCAATCAACGGATGGATTAACTCGTTTGAACGGTTCCCCGTAGATAGAGCAAGAAATACCTATTGAACGAGTTGGTGAAGCCAACCGTACGAATTTTCATCGAGTTCCTTAGTATTTCACAGATTTCGTGCTGTTGCCACGAGTTGGTTAACTGTTTTCCGAAACAAGCGCGTAAACACTATTCTTGTTGTGAACGTTCCATGCTATGTATGCACTGGGAAGCTGCTTTTCAAAGTTCGTGTAATTTTACATCAGCACTCACGCTCAAATCGCAACAACTACACCTTTAATAATTGGTAAAACGAAGTTTGTACTATAATGCCTACACATTCATGGTCGCGACCCAACGCTTCCGGTACCACCCACAGCTACTCCATGGCTGATGCTCCCTTGTCTGCCCGTCTCGTCGTGGACGGGACGTTAAACACTAATCTCTTTTCCTTCCTTCCCCTGTATATCGGTCTGCCCGCCTCGCTACGACGAAAGCGGGCTATTTACTGTTCCATGTACCTTCCCTGGCTCCTGCCCATCTTTTTTCCAACTGGTGTTGTTCTAATAACTTGCATCCTTTCTTACACATATATAATGTAAACAGCTTTATTGTCTCTTTCTAATCTACTCTTTACTTTTAATTTCGTTCCATTTTCATATCTATGTCTTTTTTACTTTAAACCTTCAAATCCGCCCCCTGGATGTCTCTACCAGTCAGCAAACTCCCTGAAACATTTCCTTATTTGGTCATCCTACAGATGACACAGCACTTCTTAACTTATGCACCAAAACGTTGCATTACACTTTGTCATCGAAAATGAATCAGAAAAAAAGGTTTCTTGTATCGTTACAACGCGCCTCGTCACCAGTTAAAATAGAGGACAGAATGAAAAATGAACAATTACCTCAAAACAGTATACGCTAGTAAAGAATGAAAATACACAACCAACTTGCAACTGTCTCCCCCCCCCCCCCCCCAAATTTGCTTGCGACCTGTCTTCGCAGTACAAATCACCACAAAATGAAGCAAAATGATGAGGCGGAGGGGAGGAGATGGGGGGGGGGAGGGGGGAGAGAGAAATGGACAGACCACCTCTCGCCGGAGTATGGAGTATGAAGCCATGTGTTTAGTTTACAGTGCCCTATTTGGAGGTGGGTTTAGGGTCATTTCTTCTCGCTGGAATGACTAGTAAACGGTACGCAACGCTCGGATATATTTTCATTAGAAAAATATGGTTTGCACAGGTTCAAGATCACTATCAGTTTCAGTCAACAGTTCGCACATGCTGATAACGGGGATGGGTGTAGTACTCTTAGCTGTCCCACTACCCATCTACATCTCTATAAATACTCCGCAAGCCACCGTAAGATGGCTGACTGGGGGTACCCTGTACCATTCCTTGTCATTTCCCCTCCTGTTCCACTCGTAAATAGAGAGAGGGAGAAACGACTGTCTGTACGCCTCTGTATGAGCCTTAATTTCTCGTATATAATCTTTGTGGTCCTTAGGCGCGATGTATGTTACCCATAAGCAGAACACCTAGACTAACGTTGTATCGTTGGGAGGGGTAAGAACACAATATCCTTTGAGTTTCTTTGTTCTCTTTGGTGATACTTTCACTCTCTACACATGCACTCAGCAACTACATAGTAGCTTTGATTTCCGCGACAAATGTCCAAGTACTTTTTAACTGTTTCTTCCCCTAAGCCTATTAAAAAAGAGGTCTAGGTATTATGCTGAGTAAACTCACAGGAGACGATCGTTATACTTCATAAAAAAAGACAGTTGCAAGTTGGTTGTGTATTTTCATTCTTTACTAGCGTATACTGTTTTGAGGTAATTGTTCATTTTTCATTCTTGTACATCTGGTTCTTGATTCAAAATCGTGAATGGAACTATTCTTGGAGTATGTACCGTCTTTCTTTCTTAGAATGCACCACAGCTTGTTGGATATGATCAGATGATATATTTAACATTTTGACACTTTAAACAGGCCCTTGCAATAAGTACACTTAACACATTTAATTATTTTTGTTTCTCTTTTCTGTAACTTGTAAACACGTTCAATTCTGGAATTATTTCATCCGCAATCTACGATTCACTTGCTAAAAATTAGCGATTTTACAAATTACGTGAATATCATAAAGTGATGCACTTTTATTTATTTTTCACATAAATTCATTTTATATTATTTAAGCTCCTGATCATTTTTTCGTGTGCAAATTTTATTTTTGATTTTGCTTGTGAAGCTTCGAGTAGAACTCACAAATTCCATTTTTTTCAGTTGCCGTGGTTGCTATTTTGTGGATTACTGCTTGAAATGAAGCAAAGTTAATCCACTGCTGTCTTTCCGCTGCATCATTAAGTGCAAGTTTCGGTTACCAAAGACACGTGATTTTTGCATCATGCGTGACTTTGCAGTCTCCAAAAGCTCTGATGGATTACTATTTACCTATACGAGGGCGTGCTGTAAATTAATGCCTGTCAAATTTTTATGTGAAAAATCTTAAAGCTTTTTATATAAAACAAACGTTATTAACAATCTACGTCATTATTCTTCATGTCTCCATATTTAGTTCACAATATAGTCATTTATTTATTTACACGTCAAGTTCCGTAGGACCAAATTGAGGAGCAAATCTCCAAGGTCATGGAACGTGTCAGTACATGAACTTACAACATAAAAGTAATAACAGATAAAAATAAATGTTCATGAACCTGAAAAAAAGTCAGCCCATAAGTTTAAGTAAACGCTATCAGCAATAGAATAAGAATCAGCTTAATTTTTCAAGGAACTCCTCGACAGAATAGAAGGAGTGACCCATCAGGAAACTCTTCAGTTTCGATTTGAAAGCGCCTGGATTACTGCTCAGATTTTTGAATTCGAGTGGCAGCTTATTCAAAATGGATGCAGCAGTATACTGCACACCTTTTTGCACGAGAGCTAAGGAAGTCCGATCCAAATGGAGGTTTCATTTCTGCCGAGTATTAACCGAGTGAAAGCTGCTTATTCTTGGAAATAAACTAATATTGGTAACAAGACACGACAATAATGAATATACATATTGAGAGGCCAATGTCAAAATACCCAGACTCGTGAACAGAGGTCGACAAAAGGTTCGCGAACTCGCACCACTTACTGCCCGAACCGCCCGTTTCTGAGCCAAAAATATCCTTCTAGAATGGGAAGAGTTACCCCAAAACATAATACCATACGACATAAGTGAATGAAAATAAGCAAAGTAGACTAATTTACGTGTCGAAGTACCACTCACTTTTGATACCGTTCGAATAGTGAAAATGGCAGTATTAAGTCTTTGAACAAGATCCTGAACGTGGGCTTTCCACGACAGCTTACTATCTATCTGAACACCTAGAACTTTGAACTATGCCCGTTCTGTGAGATTAAAACGTCAGGTTTTGTTGAACTGTGTGTTAGAAACTGTAAAAACTGAGCCTTACTGTGATTTAACGTTAGTTTATTTTCTACAAGCCATGAACTGAGGTCATGTACTGCACTACTTCAAACCGAGTCAATGTTGCACACAACATTCATTACTACCAAGCTAGTGTCATCAGCAAACAGAAATATTTTAGAGTTCCCATAATACTAGTGGGCATATCATCTATATAAATAAGAAACAGGAGCGGCCCCAACACTGATCCCTTAGGCACCCCCCACTTGACAGTACCCCACTCAGATCCCACATCACAGCCGTTATCAGCATTGAGAATAATGACCTTTTGCTGCCTGTTGTTAAAGTAAGAGGAACCAATTGTGAGCTACTCCCCTTATTCCGTAATGGTCCACCTTCTGTAGCAAAATTGTGAGATAAACACAGTCAAATGCCTTTGTTAAATCAAAAAATACGCCAAGCGTTCGAAACTTTTTGTTTAGACCATCCAGTACCTCACAGAGAAAAGAAAATATAGCATTTTCAGTTGATAAACGACTTCTAAAGCCGAACTGTACATTTGATAGCAAATCGTTTGATATAAAATGATCAATTAATCTTACATACACAACCTTTTCGATAACTTTTGCAAACACTGATGACATAGAAATAGGTCTAAAATTATCTGCATTATCCCTTTCTCCCTTTTTATAACGTGGGTTTACTACTGAGTACTTTAATCGCTCGGGAAACTGACCATTCCTAAAGGAAAAATTACAAATATGGCTAAATACAGGTCTAACTTGTGCAACACAGTACTTTAATATTCCGCTAGACACTCCATCATAACCATGAGAGTCCTTAGTCTTCAGTGATTTGCTTATTGACTCACTCTCCCTCTTGTCTGCATCACAGAGGAGTATTTCAGACGTCAATCTCGGAAGGCATTTGCTAAGAAATTTATATGATTTCCTGTAGAAACTAAATTTTTATTTAATTCACCAGCAATGCTCAGGAAATGATTGTTAAATACTGTACATATATCTGATTTTACAGTAACAGAAATATTATTATTGCGAACTGACTTGATATCATCGACCTTGTGCTGCTGACCAGACACTTCCTTCACAACTGACCATATGGCTTTAATTTTATCCTGTGAATTAGCTATTCTATTTGCGTACCACACACTTTTTGCCTTGCTAATAACATTTTAAGCACCTTACAATACTGTTTGTAATGGGCTACTGTAGCTTGATTGTGACTGCTTCTAAAATTTTGATATAATTCTCGCTTTGTTCTACATGATATTCTTATCCCACTAGTCAGCCAACCGGGCTGTCCATTACTGCTAGTTCCCCGTTTAGAATGTTCTAATGGAAAGCAACTCTCAAAGAGCATGAGAAACGTGTTATGGAAAGCACTGTATTTATCATCTATATTATCGGCACTATAAACATCCTGCCACTCTTGTTCCTTGACAAGTTTTAAAAAACTGTCTCCCGGTGATAAAAACAGTTCTCCCAGAGAGAGACCAGTTTGTTTATGCCGCCACTGTAAAATATTTCGCTTTGATGAGAAAGTCACAACCTTTGAGCCCTGAACCGCCACATCACTGTCAAAGTGATGTCCTCGAAGGGGTTCTTTAAGTTTTCAACTTAAAAAACTCTGTGTTCTGCCTTACGGCAGGTCTTGTCATGGGGGAAGCCTCGTCAGAGAGGTCTACCGCATGAGCGTCTAGGGAAGTGGTTCCCCGTTGCCTTCCACTGGTGATGATGAAATGATAATGAGGACAACAAAATGCCCAGTCGCTGACCGGAGAAAATTCCCGACCCAACCGGGAATCGAGCCCGTGCCACTTGGCGTGACAAACCACCAGGCTGACTATTAAGCTATCGGGGTGGACTAAGTTTTCAAAACAGATGAAAATCAGAAGGAACCAATTAGGGACTGTATAGAGGATGATCGAGGGCAGTGAACCCAGGGTGTCGGATTGCTGCAGATGTCGCAGCGCTCGTGTGTGGTCTGGCATCATCATGCTGAAGGAGAGAGCGATCCATACATGGTCGAGTTCGAAACTCGATTGCAGCACGCTGTTTCTCACGCACCAACATAGTTACGTTACAAACCACCATGTTACACGCTACACTTCGGATCTCTTTAATGGCAGAGAGCTCCAAGTATGTAGACATAAATAATAACGAAGTAGTATGTTAATCACATTTTTTTGTTTAAAAAGCCTAAAGACTTTTCACATGAAAAAACTCGGAGGCTTTACTTTTCAGCACGCCCTCGTAAACCAAGCAAGTGGGATGAATTTTTGTTCCATTAGAATGTGAATCCGAACCGGAAGTTCGTTTCACGCACTTTCAATATGTTTATTTTTAATTTTTTATAGAACTTTTGTCCATAAAATGAAGAGGTTATTGCTGTGATTAAAGGGACATGTCTATGATTCACCAATGAGTTGATAATAGCTGTCGTATATCTTGGCGGTGAAATGTGAGTCTGTCAGTGAAAATTAATCAGTATATTTAGTAAACGGTTGTTTACTATTTAGTCTATGTTAAATCTGGAGTGGGTAATCGGAATTGGATGCATCTCACTATAAATGAAATTTTCATGAGTTAGTGCTGCAAAAATTAGGAGGGTTATGCCAAAAATATATTTTTAGGAGGTCTGCTGAAGTGTTACTACCTGTTGCATGAGTAGTTATCCTTGTAAAGTGTATCAAACGCAGACAGAATTTTTTTTAGAAGTGTGAAACCGGAAAATTAAATAATCCTGCTGAGAATGTGGAACCAGTTGTCTTTACAACTACTGCTAACCCGATCCCAATAATTTTTATTGTTGAATTTCATTGGTCAGTGTAAGACTGTGGCACCCTATGACCTGATAGTCTCGCCCAAGATAACAGTGCGGAATTCATTATCTCCTGGTCTCCAACCTGGTTGGTTGGTTGGTTGGTTTGTGGGATGAAAGGGACCAGATCTCTACGGTCATCGGTCCCTTTTTCCAAAACTTAAAAACACCCACACAGAATAAAAACGAACAAGGATAAAATGACAGACGACACAGGACAAGAGAAACTTAGACAAAGACAAGACAAAACGAATTAAAATCACATAGAGTGTGACGTTGGTTGGCCGACCATAGAGAAAAAAGGAAAAGCCAACTACCGAGAAACATATTAAAAACTCAGTCTAAAACCGTAGGCCAAAAGCCAGACTCAACACTAAATAAAGATAAATACTTAGAGCAAATGATAACAGCCCCCTGCCCAAATAAAACGCAAAACTAAGGCTGTCATGGCAGTGTCATCTGTTAAAAGGGCAGGGAGCGTATCAGGCAGCGCAAATGTGTGCCTGACCACAGCGAAAAGGGGACAGGCCAACAAAATGTGGGCTACTGTCAAAGCCACCCCGCAGCGACATAGAGGAGGGTCCTCCCGATGCAGTAAATAACTGTGCGTCAGCCGGGTGTGGCCAATGCAGATCCGACAAAGGACAACTGAGTCTCTGCGATTGGCTCGCATGGATGACCGCCACACAGTCGTCGTCTCCTTGATAGCATGGAGTTTATTGGGTGTGGTCAGATTGCGCCATTCTGCGTCCCATAGTGCAAAAACTTTGCGGCGTAAGAAGGCTCGCAAATCAGTCTCCGGGAGGCCAACGTCCAGAGATGGGTTACTGGTGGGCTCTTTCGCTAGGTGATCAACATTTTCATTGCCAGGTATCCAACATGTCCTGGGGTCCACACAAAGACCACAGAGCGGCCGCGACGGGCAAGAGCATTGAGGGACTCCTGGACAGCCATCACCAGACGAGAGCGAGGGAGACACTGGTCGATAGATCGCAAACTGCTCAGGGAGTCGCTACAGATAACGAAGGACTCACCTGAGCAGGAGCAGAAGATGGCGACCGGCTCAGCAGTGAAAACGCTGCAGCCAGCCAGCAAGGATCGTTGTTTGTAATGGTCCCCTAGAGCATAACTGACACGACCAGCAACCATTGAACCGTCAGTGTAAAACACGCCAGAGCCCTGACATGTGGCTAGAATGGAATAAAAGCGACGGTGGAAGGCTTCTGGAGGGACTGAGTCCTTCGGGCCGTGTGCCAATTCGAGCCGAAGGCAAGGGCGAGGCACACACCACAGCTGTGTACAAAGAGGGGCCCGGAAAGGAGGTGGAAGAGGGAAAACCCCAAGCCCAGAGACAAGCTCTCTGACGTGGACGGCGATCGTACAACCCGACCGGGGCCTATGTTCTGGGAGATGGACGACTGACTGCGGGAACAGGAGACGATAATTAGGATGCCCAGACAAGCTACAAACAAGCGCAGCATAAGCGGCCAGTAAATGTTGGCAACGTAACCGCAGTGGAGGGACACCTGCCTCCACAAGTATGCTGTACACAGGGCTGGTCCGGAAAGCACCAGCAGCAAGTCGGATCCCGCTGTGAAGGATTGGGTCCAGCACCCGCAACACACATGGGGATGCTGAACCATAAGCCAGGCTCCCATAATCCAGACGGGACTGGAGTAACGCCTGGTAGAGCCATAAGAGGGTAGATCGGTCAGCGCCCCAGCTGGTGTGGCTCAAGCATCGCAGAGCATTAAGATGCCGCCAACACATCTGCTTAAGCTGCTGAATATGTGGAAGCTAAGTCAACCGGGCATCAAAAACCACACCCAAAAAGCAATGTGTCTCCACCACAGCAAGAAGTTCGCTGGCAGGATAAAGCTGCGGCTCAGGGTGAACCATTCGTCACCGGCAGAAATGCATTACGCAGGTCTTGGCAGCCGGAAACTGGAAGCCATGCATGACAGCCCAAGACTGCGCCTTACGGACAGCGTCCTGCAGCTGGCGTTCAGCAGCTGCAATGCCAATGGAGCTATAGTAGAAGCAGAAGTCGTCAGCATACAAGGACGCTGAGACAGACGTTCCCACCGCCGCAGCGAGCCCGTTAATTGCAATTAAAAACAGGCAGATACTTAAAACAGATTGCTGTGGCACCCCAGTCTCCTGAACTCGGGAGGAACTATGGGAGGCCGCGACTTGCACGCGGAAGGTTCGATGCGACAGAAAATTTCGGATGAAAATCGGCAGTGGACCCCGAAGACCCCAACCATGAAGCGTAGAGAGGATGTGATGGCGCCATGTCGTATCGTACGCCTTCCACAAGTCAAAAAAGACAGCGACGAGGTGCTGACGGCGGACAAAGGCCATACGGATGGCTGACTGCAGCCTCACCAGATTGTCGGCGGCAGAGCGGCCTTTACGGAACCCACCCTGAGGCGGAGCTAGAAGGTCCCGAGACTCGAGTACCCAACTCAACCCCCGGCTCATCATGCGTTCGAGCAACTTGCACAGAACGTTGGTGAGGCTAATGGAGCGGTAGCTGTCCACCTCCAATGGGTTCTTGCTAGGTTTCAAAAGGGGGATAACAATACTTTCCCGCCATTGCGACGGAAACTATCCCTCAACCCAAATAGGGCTGTAAAGGTCGAGGAGGCTTAGCTGGAAAACCACTGAGAGGTGTTTCAGCATCTGGCAGTGGATGCGATCTGGCCCAGGAGCTGTATCAGGGCAAGCAGCTAGGGCACTGTGGAATTCCCACTCAGTGAATGGGACATTGTAGGATTCAGGATGGCGCGTGTGATATGAAAGGCTCCGATTTTCCAACTGCTCTTTAATGGAGCGGAAAGCCAGTGGGTAATTCACAGATGCGGAACTCAGAGCAAAATGGTCCGCTAAGCGGTTGGCAATTATGTCGAAGTCAGTACAAATTGCCCCATTCAGTGAGAGCGCAGGGACGCTGACAGGGGTCCGATAGCCATAGAGGCGTCTAATCTTTTCCCAGACCTGCGATGGAGAGACATGGAGGCCAATGGTGGAAACAAAAAAAATGGTTCAAATGGTTCTGAGCACTATGGGACTCAACTGCTGTGGTCATCAGTCCCCTAGAACTTAGAACTACTTAAACCTAACTAACCGAAGGACATCACACACACCCATGCCCCAGGCAGGATTCGAACCTGCGACCGTAGCAGCAGTGCGGCTCCGGACTGGAGCGCCTAGAACCGTACGGCCACCGCGGCCGGCCATGGTGGAAACATACCGTTCTCAGCACTCCTGCTTGTGTTGGCGAATGATGCGGCGGGCCCGCGCACGGAGCCGTTTAAAGGCGACGAGGTTTTCGAAAGAGGGATGACGCTTGTGACGCTGGAGCGCGCACGGCGATCTTTAATCGCCTCGGCGATCTCAGGCGCCCACCAAGGCACAGTCCTCCGCCGAGGGGACCCAGAAGAACGGGGAATGGCAGATTCTGTGGCAGTAACGATGCCGGTGGTGACGGAGTGAACCACAGCATCAATGGCTTCATGAGAAACAGGTTCAATAGGGGCAGTGGAGGAGAACAAGCCCCAGTCAGCCTTATTCATAGCCCACCTGCAAGGGCGCTCAGAAGAGATGCTGTGGCAGTGACAGGAAGATCGGAAAGTGGTCACTACCACACAGGTCGTCATGCACACTCCATTGAACAGATGGTAAGAGGCTAGGGCTGGAGATCCATAGGTCGATGGCGGAGTACATGCCATGTGCCACACTGAAATGAGTGAAGACACCATCGTTTAAAAGGGAGAGGTCGACCTGTGCCAATACGTTCTCAATGGTGGCGCCGCGACCTGTTGTCACTGACCCACCCCACAGAGGGATATGGGCATTGAAGTCGCCGAGTAACAGGAAAGGTGGCGGCAATTGGGCTATCAGCGCCGCCAGGACATCCTGCGGGACGTCATCATCCAGTGGAAGATAGAGACCGCAGACAGTAACAGCCTGTGGCGTCCACACCCGAACAGCGACAGCCTCTAAAGGTGTTTGTAGAGGGACAGACTCACTGTGAAGAGAGTGAAGGACATAGATGCAGACGCCACCAGACACCCTTTCATAAGCTGCCCGGTTCTTATAATAACGCCGATAGCCACGGAGGGCGGGGGTTCGCATTGCCGGAAACCAAGTTTCTTGAAGAGCAATGCAGAAGAAAGTGTGAAGGCTGAGAAGTTGTCAGAGCTCAGCAAGGTGGTGGAAGAAACTTCCGCAGTTCCACTGGAGGATGACATTGCCCATGGCTGAGAAAGGCGGAAAGGGACTGGGGAGGCAGATTACGCCACCTGGGCCCTGCTGCCACCGATTGACTACCTGTGCAACAGCTATCCATCGCGTCTGAGGGACTGGCGAGATCCAGGTCCTCAGCGGACGCCATATTCTCCACCTCACCCTCAGACGCAGAGTTGGAAGGTTGCGGTGGGACAGGTGCCACCGCAATGTCAGGATGTTTGGGAGCCTGATTCTTCAGCTGCTTTGCATGCTGTGCCTTCGGTGGGTTTGGCTGGGAGGGCCTCACTGGGTCAGTCTCATGGACGGACGACGACCGTGAGGTCCTACGACCAGCGACCAGTGGTTGCTTCAGAAATTTGCGGGTGTCCACTTTGACACTGGGCAAAGCCTGGGATGGGAGGGACCCAAGGGACCCCTTCCTGGCAACAGTAGCCTAATAAGTCGCACGCTTCTCCATCTGGGAAGTGGGAACTAATGTCCTCGATGGTTGGGGTGGTGTTTCTCCTGAAGTAGATGGAGCAGGAGCAACAGGGAGTGATGCGCCCCTCACAATCAAGGGGGCCGGTGAAGTCTGACATAGCTGAGAGCCAACTGTATGTGAAAACACGGTAGAGGATCGAACCGGTGTTGCAGCAGTGGCATAGGTTGATGTCATTGGCACTGGATGTAGCCGCTCATATTTCCGTTTTGCCTTGGTGTAGGTCAGACGGTCCAGGGTCTTATAATCCATTATCTTCCTTTCTTTCTGGAATATTCTACAGTCCGATGAGCAGGGGGAATGGTGTTCTCACAGTTAACACAGATAGGAGGCGGGGCATATGGAGTATTGGGATGCGAAGGACGTCCACAATCTCGACACGTGATGCCGGAAGTACAGTGGAATGACATGTGCCCGAACTTCCAGCATTTAAAATACCGCATCTGAGGAGGGATATATGGCTTCACATCACAGCGGTAAACCATCACCTTAACCTTTTCGGGTAAGACTTCACCCTCGAAGGCCAAGATGAAGGCACCGGTGGCTACCTGATTATCCCTCGGACCCCGATGGACGCGCCGGATGAAGTGAACACCTCGTCGTTCTAGGTTGACGCGTAGTTCATCGTCGGGCTGCAGAAGAAGATCCCTGTGGAAGATAATACCCTGGATCATGTTGAGACTCTTATGGGGCGTTGTGCTAACTGAAACATCCCCCAACTTGTCACAAGCGAGCAACCTCTGTGCCTGGGCAGAGGATGCTGTTTTGATGAGAACTGAACCAGGGCGCAATTTGGACAAGCCCTCCACCTCCCCGAACTTGTCCTCTAAATGCTCCACAAAAAACTGGGGCTTGGTCGACATAATTGATTCACCATCAACTCTCGTACACACGAGGTACCAGAGTGAATAATCTCCACTGCCCTCTTTAGCCATACATTCCTCCCATGGAGTGGCCAGGGAGGGAAATGATCTTGGTTCTTATTTCTTGTCGTTGAGGTTAGACCTCGATCGCTTAGAGACTTCTGGCGGAGGCCCACCAGCGAGAGATGATGTACCACGCTTCATTGCGGGTCATCCGCCCTGATGCCACCCGCTCCAACCTGGGGCTCTCCCCACGGGCGCCACCCAGCCACAGCAAAGACCACCTGGCAGGATGGCCTTTGTCGGGAGTCCAGTTGACCCAGAGGGATAGGCATCTACTCCTCGGCATACGTTGGGAGGTAGCAGCTCAGGCATCAGCAGTGTCATCCCTGTGTAGTCAGGGGGCTACCACCAAGAGGGCACATGACGACCCCACCACAACAGACTCGCTACCGTGCTGGTTGTCGGGTGTCTAATATCCATTAATAAAGGGAGCAAAGATGGAAGTGCAGAATGGAGGGAATGTAGGCTACCCGGAACACACTGTAGCCGATGTGGCCGGAAGCTCACTGTAAGTCCAACTCCATGACAATAACGAATATGCCAGATCTTAGGGCAAGGTGGATATAGAATGCACCACGTAAGGCGTCCTTCCCCAAATGGTACGCACTAACGGAAAAAAGGCCGAAACAGTTGAGGCTCCTTTTAGTCGCCTCTTACGACAGGCAGGAATACTGGGGGCGTATTCTTACCCCTGAACCCGCAGGGGGGGGGGGGGGGAGGGGGGGCTCCAACCTGATAAGGGAGTGTGTTAAGTTGGCTGTTCATTCTGAAATCACAGTGCAGAATAACCACACGTTTACGAACTATACGAAAGTGATGCTTGAGGACACTATAGAAGGGTTACACCATAACTACGAACAAATGTTGAAATCCCATCTGGCAAGATTTAATAAATTCTTTTTGCTAGTAATCTTACCGGGCATTCAGTATTAACTCTTGAAAAATAATCAAGATGTCCTGTAATTTGATCAAAAGTCCAAAAGAGAAATTTATGTGCTCTTCCTATTTGTGGCTGACATTAACAAAATTCCTTGAGCCCTGCACAAAGAGTCATCATTCGTTCGGGCACGAAATCCTTTGTTTACAGTTCCAGAGTGGACTAGATTTCACAAAATCTATAGCATAAACATGACTGTGGAATAATCTTTCAAAAAAATATTAGTTTCACGTACTCTAGCTTCAAAAAACAGTTAAAAGGGACAGTAGAAAAAATTATTAAGACGTACTATTCTATTCTCAGCAATCACTCTCATTACACCTGACTACTACTACTACTATTACTACTACTACTATCAAAAATTTGCCTCCTCTCTGTTTTCCTTGGCTTTACGTCAGTGTCGTTTTGGATATCGGTTTTTCCCACCAACGTCGACGTTTTCTCGTACTCCCACCTAAGACTAATTATTATTATTATTATTATCGAAGAAGAGGACTACTCAAAGCACTTAGAGGTGTACATTTGAATTCATTTGTGCCTATATTTCTTTCATTATTTTTCTATGGGCTTCCTTTCTCTCTCCAGATTACTTTATTCCAATATTCTTCTTTGGTTTTCCTTCTTGGTAAACTTGCTATTTGTTAATTTTGGACCTGAAAATTTCTCGGTTTTTAACATCTTCTGTTAATTTGTGCCACTTTCAAATTAGTTTTGATGTCACCAGTACATTTCATCGTGTTTGTTTAGGTTTTACTCTTATGGTCAAAGAATTCTGCTATTTCTTTTGTAAGCGTGCCTGGTCTCATTCTTTTGATATGTTCATGCAATCATAACCTGCGCTTTCTAACGTCACTATGGATATTTGTGTATTGTTTGTGATGTGACGGGTCCGCAGCTCGTGGTCGTGCGGTAGCGTTCTCGCTTCCCACGCCCGGGTTCCCGGGTTCCATTCCCGGCGGGGTCAGGGATTTACTCTGCCTCGTGATGACTAGGTGTTGTGTGATGTCCTTAGGTTAGTTAGGTTTAAGTAGTTCTAAGTTCTAGGGGACTGATGACCATAGATGTTAAGCCCCATAGTGCTCAGAGCCATTTGAACCATTTTTTTGATGTGACGGTAGTAGAAGTGGCGAATAAAGACAATCAGACTTCCATAAAAAGATGACACATTAATGAGTTACTTACACTAAGTACACTTAATAAATGAGGTATACGTAACATTCGTTTAGCTGTGGTGCTGAATTACATGCAAAGAGAGTAATGTTCTCGATTGTAACAAATGGTCTTGAATGCTGATACACTTCAATAGTTTCCGAATATGAGTAATGTTTAGTAGCGTCGTGCTACGTTGATGTATTGCCTTCATTGCAGTAATGTCGATAAGTTTATAGAAGCACTGAACCTGAGGGAAACTCTCAACTGCGGCTGCTGGAAAAGACGTGCCAGCCAATCAGAGTCGCAGATAGTGAAGCATGTCAATTTCGCGTCCTCTAGTGGCGTGTATTAGTGACGCCCCCATCGGAGACCGAGAGCTGTGGAAGAGCTAGCACGCCCGGCGGGGTGCTGGTTGGCTACGCGCTGCGCGCGAGGTGTGTCGGGGAAGATGTGGTCGATATCGCACGAGGGTGTGCTGAAATGTAATGCCTCCGAATTTTTTATTCTGTTCTCAACATCGAGTGAGGTATTACTTGTCATGTATATTATTTGGTCGTTTTTGTCGCATCTCTGATGCACGCTGTAACAGGTTGCCGCTAGAAGACTCCGAATTGTAGCGTATGACATGGCGACGTGTAACGTAACATGTCAGTGTGGGAAGAAACAGCGTGCTGTCATCGGGTTTCTAACCGCAGAAGACTTCGTCCACACATGGAGCACCTTCTCCTGCGGCATAACAATGCCAGACCACACACGAGCACTGCAACGTCTGCAATAATCCGATGTGTTTGGTTCATCGATAATACTCCACACATTCCCGACTTGGCCCCATCCTATTTTCATCTGTTTCCAAAACTTACAGAACACCTTCGAGAACTTCACCTTGATAGTGCTCAAGCAGTGCAACCAGAGGTGAGGTTGTGATTCCATCGACATAATCAAATATTCTACACTGACATCAACGAACTTGTCTCTCGTGGAGAGCAACTTGTTGGTCGCCAGGGAGACTGTGTTAAGAGATAAATATGCAGTCATGAAAAATAAAGATGTAGAATGTAAAATGTAAACTTTTACGCCTGGAAATTTTGGAAATTTGTGGTAAGGGCTATGGGACCAAACAGCTGAGGTCATCGGTCCCTAGGCTTACGCACTACTTAATCTGACTTAAACTGACTTACGCTAAGGACAACACACACACTCATGCCCGAGGGAGGACTCGAACCTCCGACGGGGGTAGCCGCGCGAACCGTGACAATACGCCTGAGAGCGCACGGCTACCCCGCGTGGCCGCGCCTGGAAATGTTATAATTAATAAAATTTTCCGTGCTATTTTGCTATGGTCGAATGGATTACGCTACTGTAGCGAGCCAGGGTGTGAATCGGACATTCAACAAAGCTACGATCCCGCTTGAAAATGCCCTCCGCAGATGGGGACGGAACATTGGATTGTAAGGTGAAATCCATTCGACCACGGCATAATAGCCCGGAACATTTTATTAATTGTAAAGATGTAGAATGGTAATAAAGTTCGTTTCAGGTAAAAGCCTTAAGAGTTTCCTCATAAAAAATTCGGAGAGATTACGTTCTAACAAGCCTTCGTATTTTCCTTTAGGTCGGTAATGTTCATCTATAAGTCTCCGCCCTAAAATTTATCCTGCGATTTTAGGTGCCTTTTCCCAGTATTTTAAGTGTCTGTTTTCTTGTCCAAAATTTGAGTTTATGATCCATAGAGGCATTCTGATTTAATTACTTTATTGTTTTGTCTTAGTTTTGTGTGCCTGGGAATACATTTCTTGTTATAGGTAGTTTAGGAAAAATCTGCATGTAGTTTCCATCTTTCGGTATTTTTGGATGTTGTATTCACTAAAACAAATCTAGCGTCCAACAATCAAGGTCGCAGGAAGCGAATCCCTTACTAAAGAAACCTAGCTGCTGTATAAGTTATTTGGCTTTCACGCTAGTAACTAATACGCTCGCCGTGCGTTACATCTAAAACACACGTAATACGGGCAACACAAAACAAAACAAGTAACAAACATTTATTAATCCTATGCACGGTGAGATACTCAGCTTTGAATGAAGAATGTTGTGTGACACTGTAGTCAAAGTTCTACACCCTAATGTAACCTAACATTCAAAGAGAACTGTATAATCTATATAAGTTCAGTCTTGACTGCTGTATCTAACAGTGTTGAGTTCTCATTCTTAATATGGATATCACTTCGGCACTCGGCAGTTACCCTCCGACCAACTCACGTTTATAGCGACTGGCTGTAAAGGTGGCAACCCATGATCTGCGTAGACGGGTAATTCCTATGCAACTAGTGCCGGCGAAGAGTCCGAACTCTGCGAAGTACCCGAGTGTGGTTGTGCATCTCAATTTATCCAAGATCGGTGGAACGATATCCATCTGCACTGTACTTTGGAGAAAAGGTGTTCCAGGTATCAGCGCTCTCTGTGGTGGCTGACATAAATAGCGGTGGATAGAGTGCACTCTTAAGGTAAGAGCGTACTGAGCGGAACTGCACAGCGCCAGAGAGGAGTGGTACGTAGTGCCTCCATTTTGTAGAAGAGGGGGTACAAATGTGGAATAAGGGTAGTAATATCAAATACTATGATTTCTCGCCTTGCAAGTGCTGTTCATTGGTTAGTTCAGCAACTGTAGACTGATTTGGGATGCATTCGTGTAACAGCTGGCAGCAGTTGCGAGTGAGTGAAGCCGTTTTAATGAATTCACTAGGAGGCATACTTGTTGCTGGTTGCTGGTTTTCAGTTTCATTCTCGTCATAACTTACAAATTATTAACGTATTTTGTATACAAACGCATAGTTAATACATTAAGCCGTAAAATGACGTGTTTGTTACCCATTTAAATTTTATTTTCCATTTTATTTACGTTTCTGTTTCACTAATATGGAATACTAGTATTCCATGTTTGTACCCTAGTAGTCCATATTTGTACCGTACTTTGACAAGCTGTTTTATTTATAGGAATTGCTTCAAAAATGACTTCGCAAGCTCGACATCAATGGGATGAGAATGTTATGCAAATAGCAATTAAGAGTGTTAGAGAAAAGAAAATGGGCCACTCCATAAATTTGGATGTTATAAATCTCGCACGCGAAAGCATATCAAAACCTTGTGTCTGCCTCCGCAAGCCTTCCGCAAGATGAAATCTCTAGACAGAACTTTAATGAACCCTTCGAAAGCCTATTATTCTGAGCTGGTACGTGTATGGTGAGAGAAAATGCAGGTCTAGCAACTAAGAAGGGCATCGCCGAACTGAAGGTAAAGGTGCCAGGCAGGGGAGATATCAGTCAATGGGTTTATGTGGACAGGAATACATCCGTTAAACCCTCATATTTTCGCGGATGCGGATTTCAGTCAGCAATGAAGAAATAATTAGGAATTTACCTGATGGTCCAGTCAATGAACCATTTGCAGGAGCTGTGAAAGGACTAATGTTGAAGTCGAGGGAGCAACGTCTACTGCCAAATCTGTAATAATACCTTGACAAATCTCATCCATTAACCAAATAAAGAAGAGGCCAGGAATGAAGAGAAGAAAAGCAGTTGTTGTCCAGCTAAGTTCGTTCTGCTCTCCAACGTTGTCATTCGACACATCACTGTCCGCGCTACTCTCTGTGCAGCGCGTCACGTCAAGAAAAGCCACAATAATGGTCGCCGAACTTCAGATATCGTCTCATATCCGTGTGGATATTTCACTTGCTGGAAAAAAACTCATTTCCTGATTCAAGGTATGTGACGTGTTTCCATACACGTGATCTCTTGAAGTATCGATTTATGTCCTTTATTCTTTCAATGAAGATTGAGAGCCGTCAGCCGGCCGGAGTGGCCGAGCGATTCTAGGCCTAGTCTGGAACCGTGCGACAGCTACGGTCGCAGGTTCGAATCCTGCCTCGAGCATGGATGTGTGTGATGTCCTTAGGTTAGTTAGGTTTAAGTAGTTTTAAGTTCTAGGGGACTGATGATCTCAGAAGTTAAGTCCCATAGTGCTCAGAGCCATTTGAACCGTTTGAGAGCCGTCACATTAATTTTAACAATAAATTTGAGTCAAATGCTCCCGTAAATTCTGTACTGGCTACACCGATTTCGACTGACTTGTTGTTATCAACAGCCCATAAATATTACTTGGGTGATGGCTGTGTCAGAACATGCTAGGAATCAACATTTTCATGAAGCTCTTAGTAAGGATTCTAATATGAGCCTCATGGAAATGTTGATTCCTTGACATTTTCTGAAGCAACCATCGGCCAAGAAATATTTATAAGCCATTGATAATAACTAGTCAGTCGAAATCGGTACAGCTAATAAACAATTTACGTGAGGATTATATTGAAATAAAGTCTAGTGTAAACACACAGCAGCCACAGAGCAGTTGTCCTGCGTTGGCTTAGAATCTTCGTTCACTCATTTTCAGTTTGGGGCCACTTTTCTTTAATTGACCCCTTTAGAGGGAAATAGGTTTATTTTCAGATAAACAAAAGTATTGTTTGTTACTAGACCTAACAGATTTCATACCATTATTGACGCTAGCAGACTTTAGAGGTATTTCTCTTGACCGGAAACATATGCGTGCAAGACATTTCTTACGAACTATAATTTGCTTCTCTTCTAAGGTTTCAGATTTAGCAGAGTGGTACAATGTTTAAGAAACAGCACTGGTAATCGTGAGGCGTGGAACTCAGGTCTTCGGAAGGTGTTCAGTATTCCGTGGTTTACCCAAATTCAGTCATAAAAATTCCGGTGTGTCTTCGTCAGCAAGGCCTTGACTTAGTGAACCAATGCCTTTTCCATAATGACCTCCAAGTCGACGGAACGCTGATCGCTAATCTTAATATTTTATCCAGTCCTATATACTTTTGTGTACGTTCCTCTCATCTAGTTTGAGTCACCTAACTTCTAAGTTTACTTTTTCAATTTTTTTAAATACATGTGTATTCCGTGTATACCGAAATCACACGTTTCTCTCAAATTTTCAGCTTAGCTACTACAATGTCTACAGGTCTTTATGTTTATGTTGAGTATATACCTCATTTAAGCAAGAAGAATCGTTAAACACAAGTTTTGATGTTAAATTTAAACTTTCAGACTTATTAAAATATTCAGGGCTATTACGCCATCGTCGGATGAATTCCTTGCTGAAACCCAACGTTTCATCCCACTCTGCAGACGACATCTTCAAGGGGGTTTTAGCGTTTTCGAAAGTCAGATGCACACCATGACCAGCTTCAGCCAGTAGCGAATCAGGGGGTTCTTTGTATCTTCGAAAAATCTAAAACCATCATTGATGATGTTCTCCGCAGACGGGGACGAAACATGTGATTTCAACAAGAAATTTATAATAGACCGGAATACTTTAAAAGGTGTGAGAAGTTGTGTTGTCAAAATGTCTGTTTCTCAACTAGAATTGTGTGCATTAGAGTAAAAAATATCGAACAGTCTGCTGCAATTCGCTCACCTGTGTCGGGATACTACAGCAGCAGACTAGTGGACTATCGAAACTGCGGTTTATTCTTCTGCGGTACTGCTGCTCGCGTTGGTGGTAACCCACGACTGTTATGCGAATATGCAGTTTGTGGGTTCAGGAGGGGTATACTCTACGCCATGAAGGATCTCAGCGAACCTACACTGCAGCGCCCGAGAGGACAGGCAAATTGTTCGTTCGGCCGTGCACGACCTTACAGTCACGTCACATACCTTGAATCAGGAAATGAGTTTGTTTCCGGCAAGAGAAATATCCACATGGATAGTGAGACGATATCTGAAGCTCGGCGACCATTATTGCGGCTTTTCTTGACGTGACGCGCTGCACAGAGAGAAGCACGGACAGTGATGTGTCGAATGACAACGTTGGAGAGCAGAGCGAACTTAGCTGGACAACAACCGTCATCATCAAGTGGGTCCAGAAACTGGCGTGATGTCACGTGGTGCCATATCCCTTCTGGTTCACACAACTCTGTCTTCGAAGACTCCGTTACGTTATCTTTCAACAAGATAACGTAAGACCACATGTTGCCAATTGTTTCCTTACCTACTTCGATATGGAGGGTGTTCGACCGTTGCCCTGGACATACTCGTTCTCCAGATCACTAACACATGAAGAACATTGACACATAATTTAAGCAGAGTGGGACTATTGTATCCGGGTCTTTTATACAAGCTCAGTTCGATTCACTGCCCAGTTGGTACATAGATCGTTGGTTCTGTCAGAGGTGGCAGCTCTTTGTACTAAGTTTTCACTACGTATACACTAATAAAATCGCCTAGAAATTTAATCTTGTATGTTACATGACAGATACAGATCGCTTCTCCATCCTGTGGCATTTCAATTAAGTTTTATTTCATACATAAAGCGGGTAGTACTGACTGTTGGGTGGTGGCTGAAACGTTCTCACGCGATACTGCAGATTCTGCGATATACCGTAACTACTGTGGAGTTCTGCACCTACCTATGCATATACACTGAAGCGCCAAAGAAACTGGTATAGTCATACGTATTCAAATACAGAGATATGTAAACAGACAGAATACGGTGCTGCGGTCGGCAACGCCTATATAAAACAGCAAGTGTCTGGCGCAGTTGTTAGATCGGTTACTGCTGCTACAATGGCAGGTTATCAAGATTTAAGTGAGTTTGAACGTGGTGTTATGGTCGGCGCACGAGCGATAGGACGCAGAATCTCCGACGTAACGATGAAGCGGGGATTTTCCAGTACGACCATTTCACGAGTGTACCGTGAATATCAGGAATCTGGTAAAACATCAGCTTCAGACATCTCTGTGGCCACAACAAGATCCTGCAAGAACGGGACCAACGATGACTGAAGAGAATCGCTCAACGTGATAGAAGTGCAACCCTTCTGCAAATTGCTGCAGATTTCAGTGATGAGCCATCAACAAGTGTCAACGTGCGAACCATTCAACGAAACATGATTGATATGGGCTTTCGGAGCCGAAGGCCCACTCGTGTACCCTTGATGACTCAACGACACAAATCTTTGCGCCTCGCCTGGGCCCGTTAACATCGACATTGGACTGTTGGTGACTGGAAACATGTTGCCTGGTCGGACGAGTCTCGTTTCAGATTGTATAGAGCACATGGATGTGTACTGGTATGGAGACAACCTCATGAATCCATGGAACCTGCATGTCAGCAAGGGACTCTTCAAGCTGGTTGAGGCTCTGTAATCGTGTGAGGCGTGTGCAGATGGAGTGACATGGGACCCCTGATATGTCTAGATACGACTTTCGCAGGTGACATGTACGTAAGCATCCTGTCTGATCACCTACATCCATTCATGTCCATTTTGCATTCCGACGGACTTGGATAGTTTCGTCACTACAGTGCGACACCCTACACGTCCCGGATTGCTACAGAGTGTCTCCATGTACACTCTTCTGAGTTTAAACACTTGTGCTGGCCACCAAACTCCACAGACATGAACGTTATTGAGCATATCTGGAATGCCTAGCAACGCGCTGTTCAGAAGAGATTTATGGACAGCCCTCTATGATTCATGGAATCAGTTCCCTCCAGCACTACTTCAGACATTAGTCGAGTCCATGCCACATCGTGTTGCAACAGTTCTGCGTGCTTGCGGGGGCCCTACACGATGTTAGGCAGGTGTACCAGTTTCTTTGGCTCCTCAGTGTACAATACGCTAGTTACCATACGGTACGTGGCGTGTACCATTACTAGTCATTTCCTTTCCTGTTGCACTCGCAAATAGAGCTAGGGAAAGACGAATGTCTATATGCCTTTGTTGAGCCCTAATTTCTTGTATATTATCTTCGTGGTCCTTACGCGAAATGTATGTCATCGGCAATAGAATCGTTCTGCAGTCAGCTTCAAATGCCGGGTCCCTAAGTTTTCTCAATAAAACAAGAAAGCTTTGCTTGGTGTTGGATGATATCCTGGGGTGATTCCCAGGGTGCGCTCGGCGTATTCTGAAGTTGCTGTTTCCGGGAGTTGATCCCTCACGCGCGGCCACAAAGGTGTCTTAGCCCCAAAGCGCCCATTTGAGATGTAGCAAGTATCTGTTCGGCGTGGATGTCAACCAGAATCGTACCTTTCCGTTCCCTGTTTTCTGTTCTGTGAATCCTGTGTATTGCCTTCCCTTCTGGATATTGTGTACGCTTCATCATCCAATAGTAAACGAAGGTTAAAATTCGGAACCAACATTATAAATTGTTGGTGCATGTTTGTATGCTATATTCTGAAAACTTTTGCAGCGTTCCCCTACATTTTCTTGCTTCCAGGCACATTTACGTTTGTTTCATTGGATACAAGATTAGTGTCACCCTCGAAAGGGAGTTTTGGCTGAAATACCGGGAATTTAGCATTCCCATCATTCCTTTCCTGATAGTCGTTCCATGCTGACTATCATTCGCTTCTTGGCTGCAGTCCTGTGCTGACCCTGCACTTTGAAAATATAAGTGTTGTTTTACGCTAAAGCATGAGGTTGCCAGTTTCATATCTCAGAATCCACACTCGGAGCAGCTCGCAGTTTTACTTCTTCTTTGTTCATCGTAAATAAGATGTTTATTGGGTTATCTGTATTTTTTATTTGAAGTGAGTCGCACAGATGATGAATTCTGAATCTGCTCATCTTTCAGTCTTCCTACTGTTGTATTTCGAAGTTACACATTGTTAGCGTCAGTGTTTCATGACAGTTCTATGGCCTCCTTCCTTTTTCTTCCAAGAGTCACTTCGCAATACGATTCCATGTTCATTTTGATTCTGAATAAATACTTCATTATTGTGAAATTGACTTCTGTTTATGAACCTCACCTGTTGTAACTTCTTCAATTATTAGGCAATTCTTGTTTAACAAATACAGAGGGGTCCAAAAAATGTACCCACTGTTTAAAAGTCCATAACTTGCAAACTAATTGACGGAGTTGTCCCATTTTTGGTGAAAGCGTAACATACAGTCCAACTTAAAGATATCACTGTAGGTGTTTGAAATGGTCACCATTAACATCCACACACAAACGATGCCACCGAACTGCAGCACGAACTACTGACTGCAACGTGTTCAGTTGGATATTTGCACATGAATGTACGATGGATTCTCGAAGTTCATCCAATGTGCGTGGCTTTTGCCGATAAACAACGTCCTTTAGTGTTCTCCACAGGTAAAAGTCCAGAGGAGTTAGGTCAGAGGAACGTAGTGGATACTCCACAGCACTCTACGGCCTATCCATCTTCCTGGTAGATTTTCGTCGAGATAAGCCCTAACACGATTTTGGTAGTGGGCTGGGGCACCATCTTGTTGAAAGTAAACTCTTCCGTCTCCATACAAGTCTCAGATGGCAGGTAAAATGGATGTCTGAAGCTTCTGAAGGTACATCTCACCAATAACTGCGCCGTCAAAGAAGAATGGCCCAATCAAGCCCCAGTAAGGCAACCCACACCACACATTTACTCCTGGAAAATTCACGGCTTTGTCTACATGGACGTTCGGATTTTCGGCGGCCCAGTAGATGCAATTGTGGCGATTTCCTGTACCATTGAGTTTCAACTGTGCCTCATCAGATCACACAATCATCTCTGCAAACTCTTCATCGCTGGGCACCATGTTAGTAAACCACTCGCTGTGCTCCATTCTACAATCTGGGTCGTTCTCGTCCACTGCTTGTAGCTATCGTGGGATGTAGCACTTCCACTTTGCTTTCTTCAAAATTCGACGAACGCTTGAGCGACTCACTCCAGTTTCATGGGCACACTGTCTCACAGACTTCTGTGGTGAGCGAGTGAATTGTTGTAACACACGACGGTAGTTAGCTGGACTTGCTACTGTTACGGTCGTCCAGATCGTTGTTTGTATCCATCAATAAATAGGTACACGTAAAGAACCACGAAGTTCAAATGGTTCAAATGGCTCTGAGCACTATGGGACTTAACATCTGAGGTCATCAGTCCCCTAGAACTTAGAACTACTTAAACCTAACTAACCTAAGGACATCACACACATCGATGCCCGAGGCAGATTCGAACCTGCGACCGTAGCAGTCGCGCGGTTCCAGACTGAAGCGCCTAGAACCGCTCGGCCACAAGGCCGGCTTTAACACAGCCTTCGGCTTCAAATTTCTCTCGAATGCGACGAATTGTTAAGCGTGTCGGTGGCTGTGTTTGATACTCATTTCGCCATTGCCGTTGAACCTCATTAATGTTTTCGTGCTTAAAATACCACTTCAAAACTGACTTCTTTTCTTCGAATGTAAGCCTTGCGCCAGCCATGTTTACTCGAGTAACTAGGTGCAACTAAGAACAAAACACTGACTACCTGGCGACTGTCATCTGACAAAAGAAAACAACGCAATACAAAGCTTGTGTGGCGATTGCCGGAACTACAAACTATTACACTACCAAAGATGAGACAACTCCGTCAGTTAGTTTGCTAGTTATGGACTTTTAAACAGTGGACCCCTCTGTATAATCAGAAATACACAAAGGCGTTGTTTCAGCGTGATAACGTTTCGGCTGTGGGCAGTGCCCAAATTATTAATGGAATGTTTCATAGCGCGCAAAGCTGTTTATTAGGTTAATGAGTGGGAAGCGCTCGCAGGTTCTTGTTTAGAAGCTCAAACTGTTATTAATGCAGATTAGTTTCATAAATTCTTCCAATAATACTTCATGTGTACAACAAATAAAAATTAGTAATTAGAAATCATTCCTAGTGAGGTTATTTTAGTGATCAGTAGTGTATGTGTCATTACTTCTGGTTGTGTCAGCGTAGCTATTACTATCCATTCCATCCGATTACAGTTTCACGGTGAGCTGTATGAGGTTACAGTGAGCGGAGTCGGTAGTGATCCGAAACAAACAGGTTCCCGGGGCAGAGTTACAGATGAGGCGGCAATATGCAGCGTCTGGCGGAAGAGTCACAGAGCAGCGCAGGTGTGCGCCGCCACTAATCACGTGGCCTAATTAGCCCAAGTGGGCGCAGCCACTTAGCGCGCCGCAAATAGACGCCAAGTGTCGTCCCCCGGTAATTGGGCGCCCGCCCCGCCTAGCTCACACCGCGGGGCCTTACCCCACATCTGCCTCCCGCTGTGCCTGCTTCACTATCACAGCGCCACACAGCAGCAGCGCAAATACCGCACGGTGGTGTTTTCTAACGACCACTTACGTAACAGAAGTACAGTGAGGTGACAAAAGTCAAGGGATACCTTTTAATACCGTGTCGGACCTTCTTTTTCCCGGCATACTGCAGCAACTCGACGTGGCATGGATTCAATAAGTCGTTAGAAGTCCCCTACCGAAATATTGATCCACGATACTTCTATAGCCATAATTGTGAAAGTGTTGCCGGTGCAGGATTCTACAGGGTGAAAAGTATTTAAACCGACAAACTCTGGGAGGTTGTAGGGGACACCAAAACAAATATTTTTCCTTAATACCATTTTTTCCTATGAGGATTATTTAAACCGGTGGAGGCCGTATTACGCTCGTCAGTTGTTAGAGGCCGTATTACGATCTTCAGTTGTTAGAGGGCGTATTACGCTCTTCAGTTGTAAGCAACTGCTGTCCACCAGTGTAGTAGTGCACTGTCTCTGTTTACTAATGGAGCGATACACCTGGAGTGAGTACACTGATACGGTTGGTGCGTACTACGTAGCGCACCACAACGGACGAGCTGCACAGCGGGTTTATCAACAACAATATCCTAATCGCCGTCTCCTGCATCATACGACTTTTGCTGCTGTGTACCAACGTCTTCGTGAGACCGGGTCATTTAGCAGATTACCTGGACAGGGACGCCGTCGCGTTCTTACACGCTGCAATTTGAGGAAGCTGTCTTGCAGCATGTGGAGCGGGATCCTTCAATCAGTGCAGTTCTTCGTTAATTTGTGGGTCGGTGTTGTTGGGGACTGTTTAATTAGGTCGTATCTGCTACCTAGGCCATTAAATGGCAGGCACTATTACAATTTTCTCTTCAGAACATTGCCAGAATTGCTGGAAGACGTCCCGCTCCCTACAAGACAACGCATGTGGTTCCAACATGACGGGGCGCCGGCACATTTCGGTCCTCGTGTGCGTCGATTCCTGGACCGATGGTTCCCAGAAACGTCGATTGGCAGAGGTGGTCCTGTACCATGGCCTGCTCGGTCCCCAGATATGTCCCCTCTGGAAGTTTTTGTGCGGGGCTAGATGCGCAATCATGTTTACGCATCTCCTGTTGCATCTGAAGAGGATCTGGTTGCCCGGATAGTAGCAGCAGCAGGAACAATTCAGGATACTCCTGGGGTTTTTGCCCGTATCAGACAGAACATGATCCGACGGTGTAACCTTTGTTTACGTGTCAATGGAGGCATTTTTGAAAATCTAATGTAAATGAAATTGGGTTGTGTTAATGTGTTGTCTCTTGGTCATATAAAATTGGAAATGTGTTTGTTGGTTTAATTAATTTGCGATCAGAGAAATATTCCTCTACCGGTATAAATACTCCTCATAGGAAAAAAGGACATTAGGGCAAAATATTTGTTTTGATGTCCCCTACAACTTCCCAGAGTTTGTCGGTTTAAATATTTTTCACCCTGTATACACGAACTAACCTCTCGATAATGTCCCATAAATGTTCGACGGGATTAATGTCTGGTGATCTGGGTGACCAAATCCTTCGCTCGAATTGTCCAGAATGTTCTTCAGACCAATTACAAACAACTGTGGCCCGGCAATATGACGTCATTTTTTGGAAACATGAAGTTCATGAATGGCTGTAAATGGTCTCCAAGTAGCCGAACGTAATCATTTGGAGTTAATGATCGGTTCAGTTCGACCAGAGGACCCACCCATTCCATGTAAACACAGCCTACAGAATTATTGAGCCACCACCAGCTTGCAGAGTGCCTTGTTGACATTTTGGGTCCATGGCTACCTGGGGTCTGCGCCACACTCGAACCCTACCGTCAGTTCTTACCAACGGAAATCTGGACACATCTGACCAGGCCACGGTTTTACAGTAGTCCAGGGACGAACCGATATGATCACGAGACCAGGAGAGGCGATGACGTGGCGTTAGCAAAGGCTCTCGTTTCCAGAATGAGATTTTCACTCTGCAGCGGAGTGTGCGCAGATAGGAAACTTCCTGGCAGATTAAAACTGTGTGCCCGACCGAGACTCGAACACGATACCTTTGCCTTTCGCGGGCAAGTGCTCTACCATCTGAGCTACCGAAGCACGACTCACGACCGGTCATCACAGCTTTACTTCTGCCAGTATCTCGTCTCCTACCTTCCAAACATTGGAAGGTAGGAGACGAGATACTGGCAGAAGTAAAGCTGTGAGGACCGGTCGTGAGTCGTGCTTCGGTAGCTCAGATGGTAGAGCACTTGCCCGCGAAAGGCAAAGGTCCCGAGTTCGAGTCTCGGTCGGGCACACAGTTTTAATCTGCCAGGAAGTTTCAAAGGCTCTCGTGTCGGTCGTCTGCTGCCACAGCCATTTAACACAAAATTTCGGTGCACCGTCATAACTGTTACGTTTGTCGTACGTCCCACATTGATTTCTGTGGTTATTTCAGGAAGTGTCGCTTGTTTGTTAGCACTTACAACTCTACGGAAACGCCGCTGCTCTCGATCCTTAAGTGAAGGCCTTCGGCGCCTGCCGCTGTGGCCGAGAGGTTCTAGGCGCTTCAGTTCAGAACTGCACTGCTGCTACGGTCGCAGGTTCGAATCCTGCCTCGGGCATGGATGTGTGTGACATGCTTAGGTTAGTTAGGTTTAAGTAGTTCTAAGTCTATGGGACTGATGACCTCAGATGTCAAGTCCCATAGTGCTAAGAGCCATTTTTGAAAGCCGTCGACCTCAGAGTTGTCCGTGGCGAGAGGTAATAACTGGAATTTGTACTTTTCGACACACTTTACACCGTGGATCTCGAAATATAGATTTCCGTAGCGATTTCCGGAATGGAATATCCCATACGTCCAGCTCTAACTATCATTCCGCGTTCAAAGTCTGTTAATTCCCATCGTGCGGCCACAATCACGTCGGAAACCTTTTCACATAGATACCTGAGTACAAAAGACAGCTCCACCAGAGCATTGCCCTTTTATAGCTTGTGTACGAAATGCTACCACCATTTCTATATGTGCATATCGCTATTCAAAAAATGGCTCTGAGCACTATGCGACTTAACTTCTGAGGTCATCAGTCGCCTAGAACTTAGAACTAATTAAACCTAACTAACCTAACGACAACACACACATTCATGCCCGAGGCAGGATTCGAACCTGCGACCGTAGCGGTCGCTCGGCTCCAGACTGTAGCATATCGCTGTTCCACGACTTTTGTGACCTCAGTGTATTGGCCCCATGTGACTACCTTCTAAGTATTCTACGCTGACGCAAACTGAAAGCGTTACACCATGAAACACCAGTCCGATATATATCAAACTTTGTTGAGATGTTCGTCACATAATGGGTACCAATGATTAAACTTTCAATCTGTTCGAAACTGATTCGCATCATCAACATTGTTATGAGATGTGACCCCAACGGGCATGAACACACTCTTGTATTCATTCTGGCATAGGAGCAGCTTCCTAATGTTGTTTCGTGGAATTTCTTGCAATGTGTAGACATACGAGGGACGTTCAGTACGTGACGCAACACTTTTTTCTGAAACCAGGTTGGTTTTATCCAGAATTGAAACACACCGTAGTATTCCCCGCCCTTTTCGCTACAAAACCCTATTTTTCAACATAATATCCTTCCAATTCGGAGTAGGAATTAAAATCCATAGAGAAGAAATAAAAACTTTGAGGTTCGCCGATGACATTGTAATTCTGTCAGAGACAGCAAAGGACCTGGAAGAGCAGCTGAACGGAATTGACAGCGTTTTGAAAGGAGGATATAAGATGAACATCAACAACATCAACAACAGCAAAATAAGGATAATGGAATGTAGTCGAATTAAATCGAGTGATGCTGCGGGAATTAGATTAGGAAATGAGACGCTTAAAGTAGTAAATGAGTTTTGCTATTTGAGGAGCAAAATAACTGATGATGGTCGAAGTAGACAGGATATAAAATGTAGACTGGCAATAGCAAGGAAAGCGTTTCTGAAGAAGAGAAATTGGTTGACATCGAGTATAGATTTATGTGCCAGGAAGTCGTTTCTGAAAGTATTTGTATGGAGTGTATGGAAGTGAAACGTGGACAATAAAGAGAATAGAAGCTTTCGAAATGTGGTGCTACAGAAGAATGCTGAAGATTAGATAGGTGGATCACATAACTAATGAGGGGGTATTGAGCGGAATTGGGGAGAAGAGAAATTTGTGGCACAACTTGTCTAGAAGAAGGGATCGGTTGGCAGGGCATATTCTGAGGCATCAAGGGATCACCAATTTAGTATTGGAAGGCAGCATGGTGGGTTAAAAATCGTAGAGGGAGACCACTAAACAGATTAAGATGGATGTAGGTTGCAGTAGGTACTGGGAGATGAAGAAGCTTGCACAGGATAGAGTGGAGAGCTGCATCAAACCATTCTCTGGACTGAAGACCACAACAACAACAACATCCTTTCAATGCGATGGCCTTACCCCACCTTACTAGGAGGGGTCTATATGCCCGCATGGTGAAACTGCATCAAACCATTCTCTGGACTGAAGACCACAACAACAACAACATCCTTTCAATGCGATGGCCTTACCCCACCTTACTAGGAGGGGTCTATATGCCCGCATGGTGAAACCTCCCCATCATCCACGAACTGCTTCCTCTGGAGTGCATCCTTCATTCGGGCAAAGAGATGGTATGTCTCACAACAAATTACACTTTTTTTTTCAACCGAAATTGGCCGAGAAAAAAGATGTTGCATTACTTATTGAACGCCCAACTGTCATCACTGCGACAAGCGAGACGCCACAGTTTTTGTGCTATCGTAACGAAAAGTTATCTAGATTGTAATAACAGTCAGTTGAGTAAAAATTACTTATTAAATACGTACCCTAGTCATTTATTAAGCTTACTGTCAAAGATATGAATTTCCTTTACATATTAGTCCAAAAAACGCCAGTTTAACTATTCTGTTTCTAAATGAAACAACAAGTTTACTGTTACCAGTCACCGGTGGGGTGACTGGTAACAGTAAACTTGTTGTTTCATTTAATGTCAGTAACAGTCACGGTAAAGCCTAACCTAAAAATGTTCGCATTTAAAGTTATTATGTTTGTCCTTCCAAAAGTTTAATTTTATCGTGTCAGTTCATTACAAAAATCATATTTCCGCAAAGTAGCGTAAATCTTAAGTTATTCAGTTTAGAAACTTTCGCCTAGTCGTTTGTTTACGTACAGTTTGCGTACAATAAAGTTACACTCTGGTGTGATTAAGTCAGCTAACAGATACTGCAGTTAAGTGAGTACTAAGTTTTTTTTGTAACCATAAATAAATAACTTTCTGTGTTATATCTTACACCTCAAGCGCGAATCTGTAAGCCTCATTTTTGCTGCTCATAAATAACAACAATTCGTGTAGTGTAAACAGTGTTCAGAGATTTAATACTACTTTTCAGCGTGTAATCTGAGTTGTAATAAGTCACAAATGTGGATGCTACCTTAGGATACCCAAACAGGTAGCGAGTGGTATGTATAGACTGAGAGCTAAAATTTCACTGGGGCGGCTGTAGTGGGGAACTCAATGAAGGACTCTGCGAGGTTCTCTCACGGAACTGTAGCCTCTACAAAAATGACTGGACAGTCGCTGAGCAGGAGCAAGGATCTGTGCCCTTCAGGCTGAGCTAGATCACGCGAAATTTGAACTGGATAGGCTGAAGGAGGAAAAAGATCGTGGGAAATGGGTAGAGGTAATAAGCAATAGATTAAATGGGAACGGCTCTTCAACTTCATCTACATTTGAGCTTACAGTATCGAATAAATTTAGCCGGTAATCTGAAGTAGGAGGGTAAGAGCATGATCCAGCTGTAGATCACGGTAGAGTGCAGCAGACTTCAAGCAAAGAAACTCGACGGAGGTCGCTACCAAAAGAGAGTAGGAAGAAAAGGATCTTGCTCCTAGGTAGTAGCCATTGGAGGGGTATACGCCAGATAGTACAGGACAAATTAGGAACAGTGTTCCACGTACTGTGAAGCCAAGTGGTATTATCTAGGTGACAGATGACATAGGGACTTTGTGCAAGGTTTTGGGAAAGAGGATCAGGTTATTGTAGTAGGTGGAGCTGGGAACAGCCTTGCTAAGAGCAGTAATAGCAGCATTATGGGTGACCTGTATGAAAAACTTAGGAGCAGTCACTACACGCAGAAATGTGTGTTTTTAGGAGGTCTTGCAGCGCCATGACCAGCGACGGGTTAACACTGCTGTGAGGCATGTTAACACTGAGTTGAGCAGGCTGCTTCTGACTGGAATGAAATCTCATATGAGCACAACGCCTGTTGCTAGAATTTGGAGACGGTGATACACTAGCCACGGCCTATACCTGAACAGGAAAGGGACAGATAGGTTGGCTGAGTTTCTTGCAGATAATATACAGGGGGCCACCATCACGCAAATTAAGATCCCTGCAGTTACTGTTGTCAGAGGGGCACATTTTTTAGATTAGAATCATGATTTGGGCACTTTGATTTGAAAGAATACAAAATAACAGAAGAGTTCCACAAAATGCTTGCGAATGCACAGAAAACTAAGGTTAGCTGATTCATCAAAATGTTAGAGAGTTGAGTAATGTGGTGGAGGAGCTTCTTGTCTGTTTGGAAAATTTAGAGAGCTCTGAAAAGATACACATCTTGTGCCTGTCTAAGCACAACATAACCACAGGATTAGGTAAGTTACAATTAAAACATTACACTCTAGCAGCTTACTCAGGCGGAACTAACACAGGAAAGGAGTCGTTTCATATATGGAGACAGAACTCAAATTCACCAGTACTGAAACAAGTAGTAACCGGTAGGAGTAACCGGTACATACAAGTGTGCGCTTGTGAATAGTGCTGAAAAATAGTTAACTTTTAATTCTAACTGTATATATATTCCCAATGGGAAACTTTGAACTGTTTATGAGGAATCTGGATTCCTTACTGTGCTGTCAGACAGCGCAGGCAGTTAATAGCCTGCAGTGACTTCAATGTAAATTTTCTAACGGATTTTCATAAGAAAATGATCTGGAAACCTTATTTGGATTCTAAAATTTGTAATCACTAATTAAGTTCCCAACAAAAATGGATAAAGACACTAGGACGTTAATTGAAAAAGTTTTCTTTGGTGAAGCTCAAAGCAAGAAAAAAACTGTTTACCCAATAACAAGTGCTCTCATTGATCATCATGCATACTTGGCAACCTCTTGTCAGGTACTGAGCTGCTGACCGGTTTCATTGCGGACATCATTTTCCAAACGTTTTGAGAGTGTGATGTACTCTAGAATAGTATTTCACCTTAGAGACAATAACGTCCTCAGCAAATCACAGTTTCGGTTTCATAAGTGTTGCTCTACTAATAACGCCATTTACGCTTTCACTCACTAGATTTTCCAAGCATTTAATAAGAAAATAGCGCCGGTTGGTATTTTCTTTAAGAAAGAAAGTCTTCGTTGCTCAAAAACGTGTTTTAAAAATAATATATGGTGCTCATCCAAGATCATCTTCTAGACATCTACTTAAGAAGTTGGGCATTCTGACTACTGTGTCACAGTATGTTTAATCCCTCATGAAGTTTGTTGTAAATAATGCACTACAGCCCAAAAGGTACAATGCTGTACATAATTACAATAACAGAAAAATCACATTCATTACTCCAAATTAAGTTTGTCCTTATCACAGAAAGGAGTGTACAATGCTGCAACAAAAATTTCTTATCCCTTGCCCAGTGATATAAAATGTCTGACTGAGAAGAAAACATAATTTGAAAACAGACCGCCGGCCTTTGTGCCCGAGCGGTTCTAGGCGCTTCAGTCTGGAACCGCGCGACCGCTACAGTCGCAGGTTCGAAACCTGCCTCGGGCATGGATGTGTGTGATGTCCTTAGTTTAGTTAGGTTTATGTAGTTCTAAGTTCTAGGGGACTGATGGCCTCAGATGTTAAGTCCCATAGTGCTCATAGCCATTTTTTTTAACAAACCGGGGAAGTTTCTACTTGACAACTGCTTCTATTCCGTAGAAGAATTTTTATTGTTGTAATACGTAAAAGATGGTGGTTAAAAACTAGTAACTCACATCTGTATCAATTTTATCTTAAAAAAAACTCAGAAATGTTCAGCATATAACAAGCAATATGTACGAATTAATTTGCGATGTGAATGTAAAATGACTCGTTCCACATCATTACGATATATCTTGCAAATTGATCCATATGAACATGAAATTAACTAATTAACATGTCACCATCGCATCCCAGACATAGGTGACAAGCCAGGGGACTTGTCAGACAAGTCAAGGATCTTGAATTTTCTGAAGATATCTGTGGAATGTACTGCAATGTCGAGTCTTGTAATATCCTATGGAATGTGTCGTTTAGTACCGAGGTCATGTAGGGAACGCCACATACTAGCCAGCTATCAGAGTCCCTTCAAAAATTACCAAATCAGCTTTGTTGAGATGTCCAGTAGCTCCCCACACAATAATTCCACAAGTTGGGCCGATAAGAGTTTCGAGAATCGCTTTTCCCTCTGACCTTCCACCAGGTCGTCTCTGGACACGTCGGCTTCGATCTCACACCGACAAACTTGACTCCAGTTCTCCTCAATGCAAGTCTCTGTGGCCTGTGGCATGGTATCAGCGGTAAACGACGCATTGTAAATACATGTTTCAACCCAGCTCCCAATAATCTGTTCCCGATAGTTCGTGATGATACACTGCTTTTAAGTTCCCGGATTTCAGCTGTTGTCATCCACCTATTCGTCGTAGCCGGTCGAACAATCCTATCTTCTCGTGGTGTAATCCTACTGGAAGGACCCGCACTTGCGCTTTTTACCACTCTGTTGTACTGAGTCTACCTGAAGAGTTCCAGTGTCGTTAGTCATCACGTGCTCACGCCATTTAATCTAATCAGAAATATAAAAAAGCTCTCATATGAATGAATTAATTACCATATCGCACAGGCATGGAAATCGTAAAGTATCAATCTGATAGAGTTGGACCAAGGTATTGGTGGCGTAACGCTCCGTTTCCGTCAATATATTACGACAAAAAAATGTAACTCATGTCTGAAGCACATAAATTATCAGACAAAAAAAGACGCACCACGAAGGAAGGATCCCAATGGGACGGAAACCGTTAGACGTAATGTACATGTACAGACTAATAGAGAACATTTAAGCCCAAATCGTTATAGGCATTGAAAGCTGACTAAAGCCGGAGATAAATTCAGCCGAAATTTTGCGAAAGACCTAACGGTGTTCCGAAAGGATAGGCTAAACATAGTTGGCGGTGCGTGTTTTTTGCTGTTTTTAGTAGCTTACCTTGTCGAGAAATTGAAATAGATAGTTCCTGTGAGTTAATATGGGCAGAGGTCATTCTTGGCAACCGGAATAAAATAATAATTGGATCTTTTCAACGACCCCCAATTGCTGAGTTCGATTTCGAACACGTACTCGACTTATACAATTATAGTTAGTGGTAACGTTAGTTTAACCTCGATATGTTGGTGAAAAAACACATTTAATTACGGAGGTACGAATAAAACGTCATCCTAAATTGTGCTAAACGCAATCCCTCAAAATTATTTCGAGCAGTTAGTTCATGAGCCCACGCAAATAGTAAACGGCTGTGAAAACGCACTTGACCTCTTAGCAACAAATAATCCTGAGATAATAACAAGCATCAAAATGGATACAGGTGTTAGTGAACACAGGGTTGTCGTAGTGAGATTGAATATTGTAATCCCCAAATCCTCCAAAAATAAACGAAAAATGTACCTATTCAAAGAAGCAGATAAAAATCCACTTTACGGTTTCCTGAAAGACAATCTCCACTCCTCCCAAATTAACAATGTAAGTATAGAGCAGATGTGGCTTGAATTAAAAAAAAAACAGTACCTGCAGCAATTGAGAGATTTATCCCAAATAAATTAACAAACGACGGAGGTTATCCTCCTTGGTTCACGTAACGGGTCAGAACACTGTTGCAGAAGCAACGAAAAACATACCAAATTTAAAGAGACGCAAAATCTCCAAGACTGGTGATCTTTTACACATGCTCAAAATTTAGCGCGGTGCTTGTAATAGTTTCCGCAACGAAACTTTGTCACGAAACCTGGTAGAAAATCCAAAGAGATTCTGGTCGTATTTGAAGTATGTTAGCGGCAAGACACAATCAGTGCCCTCTCTGCACAATAGCAACTGATACACTATCGAAATGGCTCAAATGGCTCTGAGCACTATGGGACTCAACTGCTGTGGTCACAAGTCCCCTAGAACTTAGAACTACTTAAACCTAACTAACCTAAGGACATCACACACATCCATGCCCGAGGCAGGAGTCGAACCTGCGACCGTAGCGGTCGTGCGGTTCCAGACTGTAGCGCCTTTAACCACTCGGCCACTCCGGCCGGCACTATCGAAGATAGTGCTGCCGAAGCAGAGCTACTAAACACAGCCTTCCGAAATACCTTCACCAAAGAAGACGAAGTAAATATTCCAGAATTCGAATCAAGGACAGCTGCCAACATGAGTAAAGTACAAGTAGATATCCCCGGAGCAGTAAAGCAACTTAAATCACTTAAGAAAAGCAAGTCGTCGGGTCCAGATCGTATACCAGTAGGAGTCCTTTCGTAGTATCCTGATGCAATAGCTCCACACTTAACAATCATATACAACCATTCGCTTGACGAAAGATCCGTACCAAAAGACTGGAAAGTTTCACAGGTCACACCAATATTCAGGAAAGGTGGGAGGAATAACCCACTAAATTACAGGCCCATATCATTAACGTCGACATGCAGCAGGATTTTGGATCATATATTTTGTTCGAACATTATGAATTACCTCGAAAAAAACGGTCTATTGACACACAGTCAACACGGCTTTAGAAAACATCGTTCTTGTGAACCACAACTAGCTCTTTACTCGCACGAAGATTTGAGTGCTACTGACAAGGAATTTCAAATTAATTCCGTATTTGTGGGTTTCCGGAAGGCTTTTGAGACTGTACCACACAAGTGACTTGTACTGAAATTGCGTGCTTATCGAATATCGTCTCAGTTATGTAACTGGATTCGTGATTTCCTGTCAGAGAGGTAACAGTTCGTAGTAACTGACGGAAAGTCATCGAGTGAAACAGGGGTGATTTGTGGCGTTCCGCAAGACAGAGTTATAGGCCCTTTGCTGTTCCTTATCTATATGAACGCTTTGGGGGGACAATCTGAGCAGCCGTCTTAGGTTGTTTGCAGGTGACGCTGTCGTTTATCGACTAGTAGAGTCATCATAAGATCGAAACAAATTGCAAAATGATTTAGAATAGATATATGTATAGTGCGAAAATTGGCAGAGATTACGAAAAGCGTGAGCTCACCCCCTTGAGTGCTAAAACAAATCTGTTAAACTTCGGTTACATGATAAATCAGTCATATCTAAAGGCCGTAAATTCAATTAAATATCTAGGAATTACAATGTCGAACAACTTAAATTGGAAAGAACACATATAAAATGTTGTGAGGAAGGCTAACCAAAGACTGCGTTTTATTCGCAGGACACTTAGAAAATGAAATGTAACAGATCTACTAAAGGGACTGCCTACAACACGCTTGTCCGTCCTCTTTTAGAATACTGCTGCGCGGTGTGGGATCCTTACCAGATAGGATTGACGGAGTACATCGAAAAAGTTCAAAGAAGGGCAGCACGTTTTGTATTATCGCGAAATAGGGGAGAGAGTGTCACTGAAATGATACAGGATTTTGGTTGGACATAATTAAAACAAAAGCGTTTTTCGTTGAGGCGGAATCTTCTCGCCGGCCGGAGTGGCCGTGCGGTTCTAGGCACTACAGTCTGGATCAGAGCGACCGCTACGGTCGCAGGTTCGAATCCTGCCTCGCGCATGGATGTGTGTGATGTCGTTAGGTTAGTTAGGTTTAATTAGTTCTAAGTTCTAGGCGACTGATGACCTCAAAAGTTAAGTCGCATAGTGCTCAGAGCCATTTGAACCATTTCGAATCTTCTCACGAAATTTCAATCACCGTCTTTCTCCTCCGAATGTGAAAATATTTTACTTACGCCGACCTACATAGGGAGAAACAATCACCATAGTAAAGTAAGGGAAATCAGAGTTCGCACGGAAAGATACAGGAGTTCGTTTTTTCCGCGCTATACGTGATTGGAATAATATAGAATTGTGAAGGTGGCTCGATGAACCCTCAGCCAGGCGCTTAAATGTGTTTTGCAGAGTATCCACGTAGATATAGATGTAGACGAACAAATGATTACAGTTTCAGCAAAATTGGATGATTTATTCAAGAGAAAGAGATTCACCAGTTGAGTAAGCTGATAACGCGTTGGTCTACCTGTGGCCATTATGCGAACAGATATTCGACTTGGCATTGAGTGATAGAATTGTTGACTGTCCTGTTGAGGGATATAGTGCCAAATTCTGTCCAAATGGCGAGTTAGGTCGTCAGAGTCCCGACATTGTTGGAGAGCTCTTCCCACATTGCTCCAAACGTTCTCAACCGGGAAGCGACCCGGTAACCTTCCTGGTCAAGGTAGCGTTTCGCAAGCACGAAGACAAGCGGTAGAAACTCTCGCCGTATGTAGGCGGGCATTATGTTGCTGAAATGTAATCCCTGGTGGCTTGCCATGAAGGGCAACAAAACGGGGCTTAGAGTATCGTCGACATACCGGTGTGCTGCAAGGGTGACAACCAAAGCAGTCCTTCTATGGAAAGAAATTGCACCCCAGGCCATCACTCCTGGTTGTCGGCCCGTATTGCGGGCAACAATCCGGAGCGTCTACAGACACATCTTCGCTGGTCGCCGTGGCTCTTTTCGAAGTGGGACTCATTGCTCGTAACAATTATATTCTAGTCTATGAAATTCAGGTCGAAGAGGTGTCTGGAGACGCCCTGCACAGCGGTGGGATACAACCTGACTTTCGCCTTTCATACGGCCCAACAACCAGGAGTGAAGGTCTGGTACCCCTCTACAGTACAGCGGTACATCATTGATATTCTATCTTGCCCTTCATGGTAAGCCATCCTGAGCTCACGTTCCAGCAAGATAATGCCTGCCCGCACACTACGAGAGTTTCTACTGCTTGTATTCGTGCTTGTCAAATACTGTGTTGGCCAGCAAGGTCGCCGGATCTCTCCCCAATTGAGAACGCTTGGATTTTGACGATCTAAACCGCCAGTTGGACGGAAGCTGGCACGATATCCCTCAGGAGAATATTCAACAGTTCTGTCAGTCAATGTCAAGCGGAATAACTTTTGCATAAGGTCCAATGGTGGACCAACACAATACTCATTTGCTCAATTTGTGAAGCTGTTTCTCTAGAACAAATCATCCAATTTTCCTGCCAACTGGCGGGTCGGACGTCAGAGCGACATACGTACTGTAGAAAAGGGAGCGTGGCCGGAGTTACACGCTATAAGCAGAGATGATTCTTGTCAAAGATAAAACTTAACTCTTGATTATCGTCCTGTCAAAGATAAAAAACTGTTTAATGATTCAGTAGAGCTACTGTCTATATGTCGCTAAGTTTCATAGTCTCTTTTTTTCTACTAAAATTATCTCTATGTTTATACATTTCAGCAGCTTCCCTAGATAGCCGTGGATAAAAGTTCGCCATCGTAGATAAAATTTTTGTTTCAGAAAACTTCACTTCGTGACTTCCTGACTGAAAACCACGCTCTGCTATAGCTGATGTGTATTTTCCCTAGTCGACAAAGACGTTTGTGTGCCTTTAGCAGTGTATTCACGCTTCTCCCGGTTGTTCAAATATAAACCTTACCACACGTACACGGAATTTTATATGCGCCACATGCTGACAGAGGAGGGCGTTTATGCTTTACAGATCATTGAACTGTATTTACTTCATTACCTGAGTAGCTATCTCTCTCGATAGCCTGCTCCAGATGTTTTAATTCGGCGTCCAGGTATCGCAGCGTGCAAATCCTTTTGTCTCTATCGACAAAGCTTTTAATGGCACGTCTCCTTTGCTGTGGTTGGTGATTGGAGTTCTTATGTAAATATGTCTGTGTGCGTTACTTTTCGAAAAATCTTATGTTCCAAACTTCAATCGGTCTATCTCAAAACTAAAACATCCAAAAAGGTATTCTGTTGTCATTTTATATTTACATGGTGAACAGAATTTTTTGTTTTATATTATTTAGAAAACCTAAGAATTTGCCCAAAGGATTTTTACCACATGGCCAAACCACAAATGTCTCATACCAGCTAGTTTATACACCACCATACAATTTCTAGTAGTAGGCATAAAAGCACGATATCGATGTTTTACGATCCACCCGTATCTAAGGAACCTGCACATGCCTGCTCCTTAGTCTGAACGACCCTGACTGGACAGATGGTAACACTCTCTCTGATACAGTTGTTTAGTACCACTATGGGCATAAGAACGTGATCATATTTTCACTCTAAGACCAATAACACTTCGTGGTTAGCCGGCCGAAGTGGCCGAGCGGTTAACGGCGCTACAGTCTGGAACCGCACGACCGCTACGGTCGCGGGTTCGAATCCTGCCTCGGGCATGGATGTGTGTGATGTCCTTAGGTTAGTTAGGTTTAAGTAGTTCTAAGTTCTAGGGGACTTATGACCACAGCAGTTGAGTCCCACAGTGCTCAGAGCCATTTGAACCATTTGAACTTCGTGGTTCTTTACGTGTACCTATTTATTGATGGATACCATTTGGCTGACAAAGCGGGTGTGTGGCAGATGACAGGACTTGTATAATAAGTTCTACCGAAAAGTGAAACAGCAGAAGCTATTCATGTACTCAAGGCTAACGAAACATCGAACACGAAGTATAACGTTTTACAGTTCGTACGATTTTCCTTTACGGAGAAATCCGGATGGGCTCTTCTGTTGACAGAGTCGAACTGTGTCTCCATGGAGCCGTTTTAGTAAATTATTCGGAATTGTGGCAAATCTGTGTTTCCTTAAGTTTTTCCGTATTTCGTCTCAACCCCTTTGGCCTTGTGAGGGGGCTGCGTGCAAGTAAGCTGCCTCAGTAACAGCAACTACTTTCTGTGGTAGGGGTTTCTCTTCCTGCCACATTTGTGTTGGACGCCAAGAGTATTTGGTGAATACAACAGCTTCTAGAAAACTGATGGAGACTGATTAAAGAACAAAAATCACTTTGTAATCCTCGACATAGTGATTAATAGAGACTGGGATACAGATCACCAGCCCACTTTTATTGTCTGACAAAGCGGGTGTGTGGCAGATGACAGGACATGTATGATAAGTTCTACCGAAAAGTGAAACAGCAGAAGCTATTTGTGTACTCAAGGCAAACGAAAAATTGAACACGAAGTATAAGGTTTTACAGTTCGTGCGATTTTCCTTTACAGAGAAATAGCACAGAAGAGTACTAACAAAGAGGCCCTCATTTTCTAGCATCTCCAGCAGTTCCGAAGTGCACCGTTGCCAATGCGAGCGCATGCTTGCCTTTGTGTGGCGATAAGATGTTACTCTGCTTGCCTATAATTTAATTTTTTCGGTTGCTGACATCAGCAGGATACGATCATCAATCCTACTGTCATTATTCACACATGGCTCATCCGTTTGCCTTTATGCCTTTCAGCCACCACGTTGTAAGTCTTTTCAGTTGACGCCACACTGGGCGACTTACGTGTCGACGACGATGAAATGATGACAACACCCAGTCCCCCAGCGGAGAATATCTCCGACACAGTCAGGAATCGAACCCGGGCCCGCTGCGTGGCAGTCACACCAGCTGACCTCTCACCTAAGGGGGCGGACGCGTCATTTTGATAGTTTTATTCAGATTGCCTGCAGTTTCTACATCACTACAGGTGCCCCAATAATTTATGATCTCTCAGTGCCGTGAAGGCGCATTTCTTCGTAGCCCTTAAAACAGTCTAAATATTTACAGGTCCAATTAGGTCTCTATCTTCGTTTATTGAAAAAGTTACAAGGAACATTTGACTTAGAAAAACATGAAAGTAACATAGCTACATTTCCCTTATTACATTAATTTATTGAGCTTTTGTCGTTACTACCTCGTAAAATTTTTATTGTGGGAATCAGGAACTTTATAATAAAGTATCTAATTTATTCGCCACTTTCGGGTGACATTAATGGTGTGTTTTAGGGTGTATATGTTTACTGTGACTTGTTCATGTATCTTACTGCTCGTTTCCCGTAAAATATCGTGCAATCTTATTAAAAATAAAATAAGGCCTTAAAGCAGATTACTTCGTATCGTTTTTAAGCTGGCGAGAAAATTAACACCGTTAGAGACTGAAAAAAAATACTGTGTATATGATATCATTCCTTAACATTTGTTAGGATAATGTGTCAAAAATTATCAGGGACAATAAATGCCATTACGTATCTAATATCTCACCACCACTAAATTCTTTATTTGGATTAATCTTACACACACGCAGCATACCTAAATCACGTTAATAATATTTGCTATCGAGAAGTATAAGATGTGATGAAATGGAAATGACGTTCCAGAAGACCCTTCGTGACAGAATTAAAACACTTAAAAATGAGACTAGAGACAATTTAAACTAGCAGAATGACAGAACTGTCGAAATCCTACTTTAAAAGATCCTTGAGCCCTACATATGCGATTGAACTGAGAATTTGAGGAAGTTTTGAAAATTAGAATTCGAGTGCTCTGTTATTCGGCCAGCTTAACTTGTTGTTAGCATCATTTCTATTTTAATTCTGTCTATAAAAGTCACACGGGAACACGCAGTAATCTACTTATTCTCGAGATGGAACTCGAACCCTTGACCATTACTATTCTCGAAGGAGCAACGCGTTCCGTAACCGCCAACGGCCTGGCGTTCTGATGCTGGTAGCACTACCTTAAGAACAAAAGATTGTCTGCAACTTGTCCATGGTTGAGTTTACCACTATTAATAGTTCATGACAGGTTGTCGAAAATGGAGTATTATTCGTTACAAGGGCTTGTAGATATGCATTTAATGTGTGGTGTAGGAATACGCTGTGCCCAAAAAGCGGGTCAAATGTTCAAAGAAATATCTTACGACAGGTGTCATCTCAGTTGTAATAAATTTATAACCAGGGGTTGAAACTTACAAAGAACTGATAGTCCAAGCAAAGGCAAGGGCTAGTCAAAGTCCTCGATAAAAAATTGCTTGCTGTAGTGAAGATATAGTGATTCATCTACTCGTCAGCATCCCCGTGGAATGCACACTACCAGAAATACGGAATGGAGAGAACTCTTTTACGACCATCAGTTCCTGACCTCAAAACACTCAGTTTAGGATCATCTGTCACCAATATAATTTTGACAACAAATCATTGCGATGCACTGCAGAAAAATCATGGAGTAGGCCTACCTAAATGAGAATAGTAGGACTATAATTGGAATCCTACTCATCCCGAATAAGAATCAAGTGCTTTAAGCCTTTATTCACCTCACCCGGTTTGAGCTTACGAAGCCGATTCGCAAGAGACAGGCCTCTCCCTCTCACTTCTTATAGGAGTAGCATAAATGATCCAGCTTTATTTCAAAACACCCTGTATTTCTAAGGACAAGACGTGGCATTTTAACGGACCACACGCCAACGATATTGTTAGTGTAATACTACTGTGCCCCAAGAATAATTTCAGTCCGAGACTTCCGTTGGTACTATGTTCTTAACGAGCGTTCTTGCCTACTTAACTAATCACACATGCTTCCACGTCTTTCGAGTTTAAATCTGCAGCAGCTCGCTCCTATTTTCCAAGGCAGGGTCAGGGCTGGAGGTGTTTTTCTTCTGTGGTGAAGAATAATATCACTTGTTAGTTAGATAGAGAGAAAAGCATGGGGTGGCAAAGAGTAGCTGATTAATCCGTGGAAAGTGTAGGGAGGATGCTCTGTGAAGTCAACAAGGATTGACAGTTACAACATAGTAGACCTGTATACGTAACTACTTAAATTTAAACCACACGTATTCAGTACTGTCAAACAGTCTACTCATTACATAATATTCGTTATTTTATTTACTTATCACGTCCACCCGCAGACACGCCATTATTGCTGCATAGTGATCGGCTGCTGGAGAACAGGTGGGAACAAGTCTTATATTGATTTCTTAGTTCTCACACTAAAGTGACGTATTTGGTGATTTTTACATTAAAGTTAGTTTGCAGAAAAAATTCTGTTTGTAGCTATCGTCGCATTAAAGAAGCATTGAAAACCTGTCTTTTTTCGACGATTTGTTAAACAAAATGGCAGTATATAAAATATTCCATTGCGATGTCTTGCGGATTGCACCACGAGTACAGCTGTATTGACAAATGTGGTAACACCGTCTTGGCATTATGTAGTAGCTCACTGGGAGCCGTCACGGCAGCTCAGTGACTTCGGCCAGAGGACTCGCCGCCCTCTGCAATAACAAAGTAAACGAAGTTCTCATCAATGTAATATCATGTGAGTTCCTCAAAGAACCACTAATGACATAAAGACGAAGAAACAGATCAAGTTCTAATTAGTAGCCAAAAAAAATTAATACGTCAGTATAACACTGCAGGTATTGATAAATGGGAGGAATATACAATATCTGATCAAAAGCAGCCGATCACTCCTGTGTAATGTGCAACTGACCACTTGACGTCGCGAGAGGCGTACGCACCAATATAAAAGCAGACAGGGAGCGCCGTGTTGTCAATAGAGAACCAGCAACAGCTGATGGGGTTGGCTAGGATAGCTCAGTGGCTTCGAACGTGGGATATCAGCAGAGTAACAAATCTACACTACTGGCCATTAGAAGTGCTACACCACGAAGATGAAGTGCTACAGACGCGAAATTTAACCGACAGGAAGAAGATACTGTGATATGCAAATGATTAGCTTTTCAGAGCATTCACACAAGGTTGGCGCCGGAGGCGACACCTACAACGTGCTGAAATGAGGAAAGTATCCAACCGATTTCTCATACACAAACAGCAGTTGACCGGCGTTGTCTGGTGAAACGTTGTTGTGCTGCTTCGTGTAAGGAGGAGAAATGCTTACCATCACGTTTCCGACTTTGATAAAGGTCGGATTGCAGCCTTCCGCGATTGCGGTTTATCGTATCGCGACATTGCTGGTCGCATTGGCCGAGATCCAATGACTGTTACCAGAATATGAAATCGGTGGGTTCAGGAGGGTAATACGAAACGCCGTGTTGGATCCCAACGGCCTCGTATCAGTAGCAGTCGAGATGACAGGCATCTTATTCGCATGGTTGTAACGGATCGTGCAGCCACGTCTCGATCCCTCAGTCAACAGATGGGGACGTTTGCAAGACAACAACCATCTGCACGAACAGTTCGACGACATTCGCAGCAGCATGGACTATCAGCTCGGAGACCACGGCTGCGGTTACCCTTGACGCTGCATCAGAGACAGGATCGTCTGCGATGGTGTACTCAACGACGAACTTGGGTGCACGAATGGCAAAACGTCATTTTTTCGGATGAATCCAGATTCTGTTTACAGCATCATGATGGTATCATCCATGTTTGGGGACATTGCGGTGAACGCACATTGGAAGCGTGTATTCGTCATTGCCCTACTGACGTATCACCCGGCGTGATACCATTGCCATGCCATTGATTCCACGTCTCGGTCACCTCTTGTTCGCATTGACGGTACTTTGAACAGTGGACGTTACATTTCAGATGTGTTACGACCCGTGGCTCTAACCTTCATTCGATCCCTGCGAAACCCTACATTTCAGCAGGATGATGCACGACCGCATGTTGCAGGTCCTGTACGGGCCTTTCTGGATACAGGAAATGTTCGACTGCTGCCCTGGCCAGCACATTCTCCAGATCTCTCACCAACTGAAAACGTCTGGTCAATGGTGGCCGAGCAACTGGCTGGGTACAATACGCCAGTCACTACTCTTGATGAACTGTGGTATCGCGTTGAAGCTACATGGGCAGCTGTACCTGTACACGCCATCCAAGCTCTGTTTGACTCAATGCCCAGGCGTATCAAGGCCGTTATTACGGCCAGAGGTGGTTGTTCTGGGTACTGATTTCTCAGGATCTATGTACCCAAATTGCGTGAGAATGTAATCACATGTCAGTTCTAGTATAATATATTTGTCCAATGAAAACCCGTTTATCATCTACATTTCTTCTTGGTGTAGCAATTTTAATGGCCAGTAGCGTTTTAGGGACATTTTAATCCTTCTAAAGCGCCAAATTTGAGTGTTGGTGATGTGACTGTGAGGTAGAAATGCAAAGAAAATACCACAGTTAAAGCAAGACCAGGTAGACCTCATGTAGGGTGGTCGTAAAGAATCACATGATATCAGCTGAAGGAATCACTCGTGAGTTTCAAAGTGCCGCCAGTAGCCAATATTGTACGATGACCATAAATAGGGAGATAAAATTATGTAGTAGAGTGGTCGAGAAGCTCCTTATAAGCCACACTTTTTCATGGTTAATGCTAAGTGACGTTTGATGTGGAGGAAAGAGTGACGCTGCTGGACAGTGGATGACTGGAAACCAGTGGTTTGGAGTGATGAATGATGCTATATCCTGTGGCAATCCTATGGAAGGGTCACAGTTTGGCGGATGCCTGGAGGACATTACAAGCCATCATGTTTAGTTTAGCGCCAACACCGAAGTACGGAGGAGGCGATGTTACAGTATGAGGGTGTTCCTCACAGTTTGTGTGTGGTCCCCTTACTGCACTTAAGAAAACGCTAAATGCGGAAGCATATGAACACATTTTGCAGCATTGTGTACTGCATACAATAGAGGAAGAGTTTGGAGACGATGACTGTTCATATCAGCATGACAATGCCTCCTGTCACAAAACAGCATCTTTGAGGCAATGGTTTGTGGAAAATAGTATTCCTGAAATGGACTGTCCTGTCCAGAGGCCTGACCTGAGCCCAATGAAACATCTGTGGGATAAAAGACGACTTCGCTTCAGACCCCAGCGCCCAACATCACTACCTTCTACAGTTTCGGCTCTTGAGGACGAATGGACTGTCATTCCCATACAGACATTCAGACACCTCATAGAGTTTGGGGGTAAGTGTACAAATTATTTAGATCTAACCATAGGCATCGGTGACCGTATTCATGCTTCCAAGATTTATGGGAAACCTACCACCACAGATATAGTAAACCCAGCCAATTCTCAACTCCCAGTGACCCATAAACATGCTGTCTTTCATTCTATGACAATCGTCTAATACCCATCCTCATGAGTGAAGCCAACCTCCGAATGAAATTAAATGCCATCAAACAAATATCATCAAACAATGGCTATCCTCCTACCTTAGTAGACTCCATAATACACAAAAATCAGAAACAACAGGTGTACTCTCTTCTTTACTCTGCCCTTAATTCACCACCTCAAGAATGCAATAAATGGGGCACAATTCCATAGTTAGGTAAAGTCTCACTGCATGTAGCCAGGAATGTAAAAACATCATTTTATGTGCACAACACTGTTGGACACTTTTTGCCCAATCGGAAAGACCGCACTCCAGCTTTGGAAAAGAGTGGAATATATAAAATTACTTGTAACTGTGGCAAATTCTGTGTAGGTCAGTCTGGCAGGGCAATACACTCCCGCTTGAGGGAACACCGCGCAAGTTGAAAACTTAGAACAGTAGACCCTACTTTTGCAGACTACCTGCTCAAAGAAGGCCATAATTACAAGGTGAAACATGCAGTATTACAGCACATCCACAAAGGGAGGAAGGTGAACTTCCTTGAAATTACGGAAATTAATAAACATATGTCCCTCAACCCAAACCTGGTACTGAATGATTAGGCACAGTTCCCTTACTCACCACTTCTAACTGCAAATACTACTCATAATCCCATCCAGGCCATGTTGTAAATTACCCCTCTTACTCATGTGCTCCACTTCCTTTATTTGAATTACCATAATTTCTCTTGTCGTGTTAAAAAAACTTACTTTGTATAATCACAGCGACATCACTCACCTACTTAACACCACTATTACAACTCATCTGTTTGTAATGTATGATCTATTAAAGACAAGATTATTTTGTTCAGCCATATCTTTGGAATATGACGCCAAAGCTTATTGTTCAATTATGTTCTCCTATGTACAACTTTTGCAGTTTTTCTGTAACTTATTAGTTAATGTGTCACATATTTTAGCTTAGTTAAGTAATCTTACATCGCATTTACACTGAAATAACCTCGCCTGTTTTATTCCTATTCTAACATTTTCATCTCTGGAAATGGAGATACTCTGTGCATGCATTAGTTTAAAATCTTTGATCCAAGAAAATTTCACTGCACCACATAGTTATCTTTGTACCTATTGATGACGTAACACCCGAAAACCGGTACGTGAAACAAATAATAAATATTGTAGAAAATTACACCACTGTTGTTTGTGTTTCATTCATAATACACAAAATATTCTACCAACAACCGACGAAACAGTCAATCAATGCCACACTTTTTCTACTTACAGGATGCAATTCTTGCCGTATGAAATGCTCAAGCTCACCTACATTTTGTGGCCTAGCATGCGCATGCCGAAACCGAATTCACGAGACTAAGGAAACGCATCAAATTTATTTGTTACTCTATGCCGTTTCCGGCACCACTAGTGTCGGACACCAAGCCGTGTGTCGTGTGCTTATTCGTTATCCGCTCGCTCTACTGAGACGAACTGTAGGAATACGAACGAGTCGGGCACAAATTCACGTTTGGTAAGATGACATGCGATGAATTAAAAGGTTTTGGAAATACCAAATCGTTACCTCGAGTTTCGTGCAATATTCGTTACCTAATAACGAACACACACGATTTGCAGCAGGCATATTGCATGGCATGAATTCGGAATTCCACAGGCAAATGTGTATGCTATTTTGTGACGGCAGAGATAATTCAAAAATTGAGATGAGCTTTAGCTGTTCTTTATAGGAGCACACGCTGAGAAAAACAATTGCGACCAGTTAAAATGTTGTGCCGGATATGCACACGAACACGGATACCTGAGTATCGCAGGTAGCGCACTACCAAATATTCTGTTCGCGTATACTTCACGGAATCACTATCAGTTACAATTGGTCACATTTTATACACTGATGAGCCAAAATATTATGACCAGCTGCCTGATAGCTTGTTTGTCCGTCTTTGGAACGAAATGCGTCACTGATTCTGCGTATCAGGGATCCGACAGTTTGTTGGTAGGTTTGTGGAGGTATGTGGCATTAGATGTCTATGCACAGGTCACGTAATTTGCTTAAATAACGAGCCGCTGATTTCCGTATGCTGCGATGGCGCCCGATAACGACTCAGATGGGTCCAATTGGATTTACATCAGGCGAATTTGGTCGCCGAGTCATCAACTTGAGTTCACTATAATGCTCCTCAAACCACTGTAACACGGTTCTGGCTACGATTCACGGACAGTTATACCGTTGAAAGATGACATCGCCGTCGGGGAAGACATGAAGTACGAAAGGATGGTGGTGATTCGCAGCTGTGATCCCCCGCTAGGGTATTCCCCGTCCGTTTCTGCTCCGCTTACATACTTTTGTTGCCGCTTCACTTGAGCGCAACGCACCAGGCGGCATCCAACGTCACGGTGGACAGAGGTCATAATGTTTCGTCGTATGAGTATACTCGGCTGAGCAAAAGTCAAAAGTCGAAACTTTAATGTTTTACTTGCAGCGTGTACTGGTAGCTCAATTGGTAGCACCCTACGCACTCAAGACAGTGAACCGAGTTCGTTTATCATTAAAGCGCATAATTCTGTTTTGGCTCAAATTTTGGCACTTTCGTCTCGTTTGTTCACTACAGACTTAATCCTACGCTACTCTTGCTTTACTTGACACCTGAATGGTGATGCTGCCACTAAGTCTTTGTACATAATTCAGGAAACATTTTGCCACCATTGTGATTATCACTGGTGAAACACAGAGTAGTTTATGAGGTAGACAAATTGCCACAGGTTAGGGAAATGGAACTGTACAACTTGAACAGGGCATGCCGAAAGTGACGGTAGTGTGTATGACTGCACAGGTGAAGTTTCAGTGGCTATTTACCTTAACTAAGAAGTGTAAGCTGTCACTGTTATACATTACCGCAAAAAATAGTACACCCTTTTAGAGGTTCCAGTTCAATATGCAACAGAGCATATGGAGTACATGAAGTGGTTACCTTTACAGATCAATATCACAAGCGATTCTGTGGTACTAGGTATCGACCGACGCTGAAACACTCATATTAGTGTGTGGTGTAGCCTCCACGGTCGGCAATGAAGGTACTGACTCTGGCATTCAGTTGATCTTACAGGTGGAAAATACTGTCCTGGCATACGATATGCCACGCCTGCTCCACCTGTTCACGTAGTTTTGTAACAGTTGTTGGTTGACGAGTCGCACGAGTCTCTTCTCGTCACATCATATCCCACACATGCTCGATTAGATACAAGTCCGGAAACTGGCGGCGAAACTCGTACCATGTATTAAATAACGACGTTGGATTTCAATACAATTGTTAGTTTTCTTACTATTACTCCAGTGCTTCATATCCCGCTGCTGTCCCACTTTCCTTGATGGATTACCAGATAAATAAACGACGTTGGATTCCAATACAGTAATTGGCTTTGTTATCGTTATTCAAGTAAGTCCGGAGAGCGTGTTGGCCAGGTAATTGCTGTAAGTCTTGCAGACCGCGTTGACCTTCACCAGCCGTGTGTGGGCGATCATCATCTTGTTGTAACAATACATCACCCATCTGTTCCAAGAACGGTACAAGAGTGGGTCTAACACCACTTTGCACATACCGAGCGCAGGCTGGCGTCCCATCCATAAACACTAAAGGTTAATGAGAGCTATAGCTTATCGCACCTCAGACCATAAGGCCTGGGGTGAGATCAGTGTGTCTTGGACGAACGCACTCTGTAAGACAGAGTCACCAGGTCTACGTCGAATGCGCAGACGACCATCTCGTGGGTACAGGCAGAGTCTGGTTTCATCGCTGGTGACCATGGCGCGCCATTCCATCTTCCACGTGATCCTCTAACGCCACCAGTCGAGCCGCGCACATCAATGCTGTGGCGTGAGTGGAAGACGGGCTAGAGTGGGTGTGCCCGTAGTCCCACTGCTAATAACCAATTTGCAACAATTCGATTTGACACATCTGGGCTCACGAGCTCTCCTATCTGTGCTGGCGTAGCTGCACGATCTGCCACTGCTGCCCTTACAATACGACGATCCTGGTTGGTGTCTGTGCCACGTGGACGCCCAGAACCTCGTCTACGTGTTTGAGAATGTTCATGTGACCACTGATACCAGCATAATTGCACAGCTGACGCAGCGCGTCCAACCTGTGCGATAATTCTCCGAAAGGACCATCCCGTCACTCGGAAGGCCACAATTTGACTCCTTTCAAACCCGCTCAGTTGGCCGTAGGAAGCATGGGTGCGTCTCCGTGTCATAGTTGCCTACTTGCTTCATGCGCATGCGCCATACTGAGCCTTCTGGTTGTGAGCAATTCCTATTAACGAGTAGATACAGATGACGCTCTGGTACTTATTTCACTACTCTACCTGCTGTACATCAGTTAATTTACTATCCCCCACGACGCATATGTCGTGATCGGATCAAAATCGACGTCATATTTCCAAATGTACTAATTTTTTTTCCCGGCGGTGAATGTGTACTGTACGTCGTGGGTGTGCCGATTTCATGTATAATTATTACAAAAAACCCTAGCAGAGCTTATGCCGTATGTCAGTACTTCTATGGCAAGGGGAATGCTATAACAAGTACAGACTGTCTCTGATTACGATTAAAGCACATACTGAGCCTTTTTATGCTGTCAGTTGGAAGATTCTTTTCATCTGTCTACCATTTTATATCTTTATTCGTGAGGAAATTCCGAAAATTTGAAACCATATGAGTAAATTATACACATTGTGGACAAGTGCTGTAACCATTGGCGACAATAAATGGTTAGTCCACGATAAGACATTCGTACCAACTTCCTCGCAAGGCCAATTTTCTTTCAGAGTCAAAGGAACCATCCCGGCATTTACCTGAAGCGACTTATGGAAATCACGGAAAACCTATATCAGGATGGCCGGACGCGGATTTGAACCGTCGTCCTGCCGAATGCGAATCCAGTGTGCTAACCAATGCTCCACTTCACCCGGTAATTAAAGGAGAGATACTATTTATCTTTACCACATCACATGCGTTTTCTCTATGAAAATATGACTATAAACCATATTTCATCGTATCATGAGCAGCTGGATGGAGTCTATCTTTCCTCCTTTCATTATGGACCATATCTACAAATTGAAGCTTCATGAATTTATATCCCTCCAAGCTTGTGCCAACTACGTCATTGGCATACTGATAGACTAAATTCTTAGATTTGAGAGCGGTTCGCACATTTAAAGTGATCTCTGGCTGTTACTTTCGGCAATAAGCACCTAGGGTAACGTGGCGTGCGATCATTTCGTTCCCGAAGTTCGTTGGGGAGAGCTCGTAGAGTCGTCAAGTATTACCGACTGGCCAGTATCACACAGCAAGTTCATTCATTTTTTAAATTTTGTATCTATCGTATTGTAATATAATTTTTATTCAGCGAAATTTTCTATGATTTGCATGCACGTTAACTCGGGAATGATCAGGGCCACATAGTCCATGCGCATCGAAGCGTTCGGGGGTTGATGACTCCCTTATTCAAGTTTCATCTCAGATTTACCCAGGACTCGCTTTTGTAAGATTTATTATTTGCACTTGTGCGTTCAACGTATCGAGATTGATCTTTCTTATATGTCATTTTCGTGACATTTTGTGGTTATTGGTGCCATGTGAACCTCATATTAAAATTGCAAATTGTATAATAAATAAAAGAGCAGAGCAAGGCATACAAATCGTTAATAGCGCCTCACGAAGTGCAAGTGTTCGTGTACTACTGTTGTTTCAGTTCAATTCCCTTTTTCATTTTTCTGAAGGTAAAGTCGACATCGTTGTTGTTAGAGACGAGAAGAACACGTGAAGAGTAGCTTGGAAACATCTACGACATCATGTTGTGTGTGGGACCCGTGTCAAATAGGTCTACCAAGGAATACTAAACATATACGAAGAAGGGCCATACGAATTATAACAGGTTTCTTTGAGATGTGTGAGCGCGCCATAAAACGCCGGAGAAACTGAACTGACAGACACTTAAATATAGACGCAATCCATGTCATGAAAGCCTACTTGCAAACATTTAACAACCACCTTTACGTGAAGAATCTGGGAATCTACAACAACCCACCGCATATCGACCCGGTAGGAATCGCGAAGACAAGATTAGACGAGTTACAGCGCGCACTAAGGGGTTTAAGCAAATTCTTTTTCTGGTGTTCTGTATATGAATGCATGGGAAGAAACCTTAATGACTGTTTCATTTTCAAGTACCCTCTGTCATGCACTTCAAAACGGTTTTCACTGTATAGAGACAGATTTAGATGTAACTTTAGATTGGATTAAACCGATATTAAATGTTTCTTTGTTAATAAAAATAGGTCGGTCAAAACATGCGGAGCAGTTTAGCTAATGCTACGTATCAGAAACTAACTTTGGATGCAAAATGTTAGTGCCCCAGCGGACTAGAATACATTTCTATTGGAAAGCTAATAGATGAATCTGCTGTTGGTTTATGGTGAGCGACAGTTTCAAATGGTTCAAATGGCTCTGAGCACTATGGGACTTAACATCTGTGGTCACCAGTCCCCTAGAACTTAGAACTACTTAAACCTAACTAACCTAAGGACATCACACACATCCATGCCCGAGGCAGGATTCGAACCTGCGACCGTAGCAGTCGCGCGGTTCCGGACTGCGCGCCTAGAACCGCTAGACCACCGCGGCCGGCGCAGACAGTTTCCCTCGGAGATTAATAATCAACTAAGTCACGAGTGCCTCTACTGATCTCTAACAGTGTGCCATTATTTATGGACAAATAAAAGAGACTCCTAGTTATTGTCAGTACCTAACTACATTTACTTGAATAAAATAGTTCGGGCTCATCTGAGGGAAGTTCCCTGCGCCACCCAGACTTCGTCTTGGCATAGCGATCCGACTAGTATTACATTCGTTATATCAGATTATTCGAATTTCAACAACTTCCCCATGAGTGGAACATGAAAGAAAAAGCTGACACGTTATTACATATCCCGTAAACATTTCTTCTGACAGATCACGTTCACGTTTTATCTGCGTTCCGTCAGACACTTTATGTGAACTTAGAAATGTAACTTCTACTTCCGTGACATACTACGAACACAACCACGATAAAATGGTCTATCTAGATCATCCATTCTGACAACTATGTTGTTATGATGTTAACTATGCCACATTATGCGATGATACGTGAAGCTAATAAAAGTGTCGAGAAAGAAAACAGTATTGCGTGACTACGCTGCGCATGTACTATCCGAATATGGATACAACCGCATTCCTTAGATGAGCCGGTGTGCATGCGGGAGCAGTTTCCTTTCCGAGAGCACAATAAGATTGCAAAGAAGCTATAGGCTGGCAAGCAAATACGATCATTAAATAACTAAACAAAAGCTCCTCCGGTAAAGTCACTGTATGTACAGGCTAGAAGCTTTTCTGAAACGACAACAAATTGAACTCCATAATCTGCAGCGCTGGGATAAAATATCGTGAGTATTTGTGACAGTGGTTTCATGGCGTGTAGCAGGAAAATTTCTGTACACGTATGCACGGACTGTACAGCACTGTAATGATCAACTTTATCCAAATAATGTTCCCTACACTTTATTCACACGCAAATCGTATGCTAGAAACCGTTGTATGTCTCATTGTGAGCTTCATCTTCCAGTGCAACTTTCTATTCTTGTACTTCGAGTGTCGGACAGTGACCAGCCTAGACCGGATCAATCTACTAGAATGTCCAAGCTTTCAGTTACACTAACGTATTAGTGAAATACGGAAACGATATTGACTGGATATCAAAAAACTCTAGGTATACGCCTGAGCAAGATACGAGGGAGTGCTGAAAAGTAATACCTCCGAATTTTTTATGCGAGAACTATTATTGCTTTTTAAATAATACAGACGATATTAACATTCTACATCATTTTTCATGTCTATACATTTATTACTTGACATAGTCACGTGGCGACGAACACGAGAGACCAGTTTGTGATACCGTCACTGTAGACTGCTTGACGTTGTTGACGGAGCCACAACCTCACCTGCGCTTGCTCCGCTTCATCACTATCAGAGTGGAGTCCTCGAAGAAGTTCTGTAAGTTTTGGAAACAGATGAAAACCGGAGAGGCCAAATCTGGACTGTTTGAATGATGATCGATGAGAGTGAACCTTGCAGATGTCGCACCGCTTGTGTGTGCTCTGCAGTTTTCATGCTGAAGGAGAGGGTGCTCCTTGTGGCGATTAACTCTTCGAATTGGAAACTCGATTATAGCACGGCGTTTCTCACGCACTGACATAGTTGCGTTACACACCGCCATGTTACATGTTATAGTGTGTAGCGGGTCAGACTCTATCATTCAGCAACCATTAAAGTAAGTTCTTCAAATGAAATGGCCAGGTCCTCCAACTATAAGCAATTGGCGAGAGCCCATGACGAGTTCAGGAACTTCTCAAATAACATTTTCCGATATGCACGGGTGTTAATTTTTCAAGTAGCCTATTACCTTCATGCGGGTAATCTGTCATTTTATATGATGTGGGGTGATAGATTTAGCATCAGTCTGATCTGCTAGTACACGGAGCACTTGATGAGCAAAGAGGTCGTGTTCACAACACACCCGGCTTCTGGCAACATTTCACCATATTTATTAAAACGTTTGCGTGCAGTAATTTAGCTTGAGTCTTACGGGAGTGTGTCTGTCTAATAATTAATTTTCTGATTCAGACTTTTACGTCCAACACACACTTAAATTTGCAATCCATACTTTTCTGTCTTTCCTCTAGGCTATCAACTCATTCAGCACTCCTTGGCGATTTTCTTTGACACAATTTTTGTATCATTTCTATCTCAAATCCACTCACCTGTGCCAAAGTCATTTGTAAATTTTTTTGCACCCTTGCATCCTTTTGTAATTATTTGTATTGTTTATTCAATGGCTAGGATCACAAAAATGCGACTATCAATGCATCACATCTTTATATTGACCATTATATTCATTTAATTGCTTGGTGGGAACCTTCAGCAATATATCGGTGTGGTACTATTTCGTATTTAATTTGGTCACTCCTGTTTGATTCAGATATTTATTTAGTTATCCATGGCACGAACTTAATTTTTCCTTTCCTTATGGCCTCATGAAGAGCGATCAATTCACTGTAAAGGTCACCAGGTTCAGATCTCGTATGGTAAATGCTCTAGCGACACCTTACAGAATCATTTGTGGTAAGACCTGCCAAAATTTCGGCTCGCAGGCCGTGTCCTGGCACGAGGGCCATAGCACTTTGCCTTACTGCACATTTTCCCCACTGCCACGACATGCTGCTTGTTCGCTTGGAAGAGGTAGAGGGGGAAACTACGAATGTGCCACATTTAAATGCCAACGCAGTAGCATTGCATGAGACTTGGTTTCATATTTCGCTTTTCTCAATAGCATATATCACAAAAAATAAATTTTCAGTATTATTTTATTATTTTTGGCGTGCTGAACAAGCCGGCATAAGGGCGGTCGTAAAATATTTAACAGATTTTCACGCTCAAGTTGCTACGTAATCATGACTTATTTACTTTCGTAATCGAAAAAAAGTCTTTCACACAAATAAGTCGATCGAAATCTTGTAGTACTTTTGCAACGTCATTATGGAGACATGGAAACTCCACCCGAGGAAAATTATGTAAAAGTCCTGGGTAGTTTTACCGAAAAAGAATTTGTCATTAAAACGGGAATTACCTTCCACATCACTGAGTTACATCTCCACATGGACAGGGGCACTCTCAACTCAAACGTCAATGGTCTCGAAAACAGATACAAGATCACAAGGAATTCGTCACCCCCTCCCCCACCCCCTCCCAAGTTTCCTTTGACGGCAGTGACCTTAGGAATCAAGCTTGTGTTTGTCAGAATGTGGGGCTTCTACAACATGATTTTGTATTTAAATGCTTTCCCATCAAATCAGAAAGAAGCTGTTTCTCACCTTCTACACTGTGGACAGTGTACGGACAAGCATACATAAAATGCGAGTTCTGCAATCAATTCCGGATGTTCTAATATTCGTTCCTGCACTCCCGTTTCCTTCATAAATTCAACAATAGCGAGTTGTAAATCGAAAAATGTTTCCAGGCATGCCCCTTGACTTCACCAACGTACTTTACAGTAATATATAAAGTTTCCATACTCTTTTTGTTCAGTTCCATCGAAAACTGTTGCAACTGACAGTGTAATAATGCGTGCAACTTTAGAAATTTTGTTATTCGTACCTTTAATTTATTCACGTGCTGCATGCCTGCAAATTTACCACAAAGTGCTTTTTGATGTACAAAATAATGAATCCCGTCTGTTAGTCGTTTTAAATTTTTGTCCTTTCATTATCAACTAAACCTTTAAACTGTTTCTGCATGGTATTGTAATATCGTTCCTAGTAAATTTGCAATAGCCTTCACTTATGCGACTGTATAACAGATGTTGAGAGTTCTCATCCCTCTCTTCTATCATTCTCATTCACTTTTAGAGACTCGTTACGATAGATTGCTAGACTGCCTCTTCCTGTGCCTACATCCACTGGACCTGTGAACGTCCTTCACACTACGACCAAGTAGTGAGGGGTAAACAGCGCCTACACCACGATTCTGTCGAACAGAAGAGGGTTTCACCGACCGAAAAATGCTGCACGGCAATACAAAACGAAATCTCACGCTGTACCCAGTACTTCTGGAAAGGAAAGAACAAAACCGAGACAGACCAAGCTGTGGCCTGAACACAGCTCTCACGCTCGTCTCGTATGAAGTTTGGCACACCGTGGACACCCCTGATCTACAGGGTATCCCAGAAAGAATGGTCAGTATTCACAGATATGATGGGAACAATGATTTGAAGCAAATACCCTATTCCGAATAGTTTTGGAAATTGAAACTCATTCATTGTACACTGTCCAGACACACTGATGTGACCACTTGTCAAAAACTTGAATAACCACCTTTTGCAGCATGGACCGCTACAAGGAAGAGAGTCAGCGAGATTTTGGAAGGTAGTGACAGGTACGTGGAGACATGCTAACTCCAGTGCCGTGGATAGCTGAGCAAGGTTTCTCAGTTGAGGATCCAAAGCGCAAACAGCCCGATAGAGGTGTTCGCACAGGTTCTCGGTGGGGTTTAAATCGGAGGAGTATGGTAGCCAGGGGGTACGGTCAACCCATCATAGTGCTCTTCGAGCAACACATGCAAACTGCGAGCTGTGTGACACGCTGCATTGTCCTGCTGGTAGATTACATAGTGCCGAGGAAAAACAAACTAAATTTAGGGCTGTACATGGTCCCCAAGGATTGTTGCATACTTGCATTCATCCATTGTGCCTTCCAGAATGACGAGATCACCCAGGGAATGCCACGAAAACATTCCCCAGACCATAATGCTCCCTCCTCCGTACTGGACCCTTCCGCTGATTGTTTCAGGGTGTTTTTTGTCGGTTCGATGGAGCATAAAATGTGATTCGTCTCAAAAGGCCACTTCGCGCTATTCAGTGGGCGTCCACTTGCGGAATTAGCTTGCAAATTCCAACCTTCATCGCCGATTAACAGCAGTCAGCATGAGTGCATAAATCAGGCGCCTGCTGCGGAGGTCAATACGCAGGTTCGTTCGCTGAACATTCGTTGAGGACAGACGGCTGGTAGCCCCTTGGTTCATTTGGGCGGTCAGTTGCTCAACAGTTGCACGTCTATTCAGCGGTACACATATATGCAGCCATCGTTCACCCCTGTCATCTATGCACCACAGTTGCCTCAGCACCGATTTTGGATAGCGCCATCTTGCCACGCACTGTATACTTTCAACACGGTGGCACGCAAACAGTTTACAAACTAAGCCGTTTCGGTAACGCTTCCACCCTTGTTCCAAAAGCCAATGAGCATGTCCTTCTTGACGTTATATAATTCGCTACGTTTCCGCAATACGACGACAACTGCACCCCTTTCCGCGTTCCCCCAACACCCTCCTCTGCTAGTGTTCAAATGGCTCTGAGCACTATGGGACTTAACATCTCTGGTCATCAGTCCCCTAGAACTTAGAACTACTTAAACCTAACTAACCTAAGGACATCACACACATCCATGCCCGAGGCAGGATTCGAACCTGCGACCGTAGCAGTCGCGCGGCTCCGGACTGAGCGCCTGAACCTCTGCTAGTGTTGCCACCTACCGTCTGTGAGTGGTTATTACATGTTGATGTCGAATATAAGTGGTGGTGACATTAATGTGACTGGACCGTGTACATTGTTATTTAATTTTTGTGTTATACAATACATTGTCGAGTTAACACACGTACAACAGTTAGTAAATAGTAAACAATGCGCTTGTGAAATAGGTGTAAGTCTTCCGTCTGTAATGTCCGTCATACTCTTGCTCGTGGGACACTGATTCTTGTAGAAAGTCGCCGCGTGCTAGTAGTAGGACTCCGCTGCGCCTTTTCGACAATGTGTTGCTATTCCTGCACAAGTTGTTGAACTACACGTTCAGCTGAAGTATGGGAACTTGGAAGAATGCCTGTTTCGCGCAGTGTGCCGAAAACTCTGATAAACACCCTACCATATGGAATTCGACGCTTCAGAAAGCGCCAACGGTATTTCTCGACAGCAGAACTACCATCGCAGATGCTGTAAACATGCATCATATCTGCATATAGTTCATTAATGTGGATGTGTGACATTTTAGCCAGCACTTATTCAAACACAGATAATCGATACTTCTCTTTGATACACTCTCATTCCCTCGCACTACTTCACTTACAACACACCACGGACAACTGCGTGTACAACTGGCTAATTTAATGACCGAATGACCTCCCGGTTTAGCCAGCCGAAGTGGCCGTGCGGTTAAAGGCGCTGCAGACTGGAACCGCAAGACCGCTACGGTCGCAGGTTCGAATCCTGCCTCGGGCATGGATGTTTGTGATGTCCTTAGGTTAGTTAGGTTTAACTCGTTCTAAGTTCTAGGGGACTAATGACCTCAGCAGTTGAGTCCCATAGTGCTCAGAGCCATTTGAACCATTTGACCTCCCGGTTAAAGAGGTTGAAAGTAGATTGGGCTAGAATAAAGCGTCAAAGAGGTTGTATGGGTAAGACACACAAGTGCACACCTCTAGCCCAAAAACAAATTACATTAAATGTGTTCTATCTCGGAAACCATTAGGAAAAGAGCATGCATCAATAAGAAGCTTTTTGCTTGAAATGAGAGATCCCGTCATATTCCCGGATATTGACCATTCCTCCGGGGACCCCGTGTATATATTTAGAAATAATAATTTCCATCAAGGAACATGTAGAGTTGAAGACGAATTGTTACTCAAGTTTTGATACAAGTATTTAATAAAGTTCTGCGAAATACATACATATACATCAAAGTAGTTCATGCTCCAAAAAAAGAAAAACGTCTTATGGTGGACAAATAAGGTTAGGAAGCTTCCTGGTGGAAAATAGCATCTGTTGTTCGACATAAACGAAACGAAGCTTATAACTGCAGATGAGAAAATATTAGCTGAAATACTCATCAATACCAAAGGAGAAACTGAAATGTAAATACAAAAAATATCGAGACATTTCACTAAATGAGTTCTGTGTGTGAGGTAAGGTTGTGCAGAGAAGTGTTTGTAAGTACATAGAGGTGTTTCTCGCAGAGCGAGTCAATGGAGGGAATCGAATAAGTTATTCCGGGGCATATCTACAGAGACTTAATACCTCGGGTATTCCGTCCATGACAGAACCTTAGGTCGAGGGTCGACTGAGGTCGGTTTTCACGGTCGTGCTGATTACCTGAGGCAATTTATTACAAGAACGACAGCGCGACGTAGTTTGAGTAGTGAAAAAATAGATATCATCGGATTGTGAAGAACCAGAAGCAGATGTTATACAGAGATGAGGCACTATGAATGACGGAAGAAATGAGTGGACGGGTTTAGCTCGGCGCCCGGAGAACTAAATATATCTGCACTACACTAGTTAGTGCTTATCCCCTTGTCAGGATATTTCCTCCCGATTATTTCCACTCTAAGCTATGAAAACTTTGCATTTCTTAACGCAAGCCCTCTGATGTTTAGGCAGGGTCATAAGCGCTTGCACGAGCATTCTATGACCACCGGAATCCTTCCCAAATTCAATTATATCCTTCATAGAAACTCCCATGTTCTGCTGATGGTTGCTAACTGCGCAGGATGCTTTCAGCTGCGGCGATTGCTGACTTGAGGAGCGGTGTTGATACTGTCAAGCACACTCTGAGTGGAACCGTGCATCCTGCTATGTTCACGTTGGCAGATCGATGTTCAGTTGGAAACTATTTGGATGACCTTGAGGCAGGGCTTCTCACACACGGAAAATAGCGCTCACGCAAAGCCAAGTGCAGAGTGTGTTTGCATGGAGTATCGGCTGAACTCGGCTTAATTCGCCTCATCTCGGCTTGGTGTGCTGCCGAGTGCGTTGATAGACGGATTATTCAACACCGAAACAGATAAACAGATAAGCGCAAGACACTCACTAGAATAATGGAGCAACTAGCTCCGAAAAAAAAGCAAAGATTTCCGAAGGGTTATTTAAACCGGAGTGGGATCGTTCTTATTTTTTTGTTAGTTCCCGACAAATCCAAATGTCTAATCTGCAGTACAGTAATTACGAATGTAAAAAAATTAGCCTATTGGAAGACACTAGGTAACGGCCTTGCCGCAGTGGATACACCGGTTACCGTGAGATCATCGAAGTTAAGCGCTGTTGGGCGTGGCCGGCACTAGGATGGGTGCCCATCCAGCTGCCATGCGATATTGCCATTTTTGGGGGTGCACTCAGCCTCGTGATGCCAACTTAGGAGCTACTCGACCGAATAGTAGCGGCTTCGGTCAAGAATACCAGCATAACGACCGGGAGAGCGGTGTGCTGACCCCACGCCCCTCCTATCCGCATCCTCCTCTGAGGATGACACGGCGGTCGAATGGTCCCGGTAGGCTACTCGTGGCCTGAAGACGGAGTGCTTTATTGGAAGACACTACAGAAAATTTCATTCAGAAAAGCATAGTGAAATCGTAGGGGACGTCAGAGGGGAAGAATTAAGGATGTTGAAAGCTTTTGCGGAAGAGAATTCTGTATCCACAAATGAGGTTTGTAGGAGTACTTTAGCATGTTTATTTTAGTTAAAGGTCCAGACTAACTAAAGTTTATTTACATTCCTCTCAAATGTGTATTCGTTTTCGTTTTCGCTTGTATTATTCCTAACACAATAGTTTTACTCTAATATAGGGTGAAGAAGATGCAGGGTACTGCGAAAGAACAATTAAAGCTAATTATAAAGTTTGCTCTACGTTTAGCAGGAGCTGGAAATCCGTTTATGGAAGGTCCATTAATAAATAATAATTTTTTTGAAGTAGTAGACGCAATGAATCCCACATTAGCTCGCGCGTACAGCAGAATACAATATCTGTATGACAATATCTCGGCGAATCAGCGACATTGCCGAGAATTTGAATGAACAATTGGCGGCCAAAACTGAAAACACTCCATCGCACTTGATAAGTCCACGGATATTAGCGACACGGTTCAGATAGCCATGTAACGGAAGAGTTCCTGGATATGAATCCGATGTAGGACACTGCCAGAGGGGCAGATATTTTAGAAGCGTTCGAAATAGAATCCGAAGGAAGCGCCATCTATCACAAAGCAAAAAAAGTGGTCCAACTAAAACATTCATATTTCTTTACGTACCACACGAATAAGTAATAAAAATGGGGGTTCCTATTTAAAAAAAAAAAACGCAGTTGGTATCCGTTTGACCTATGCTAGCGCCATCTAGCGGGCCAACGATAGCGCCATCTGGTTTCCCCCTTCAAGCTAGACGAGTTTTGTCCTTTCGTTCTTGTAGTTTTTCCGTCTGATGCTTATTTCGTGAGATATTTGGCCCGGTCACTAGCAATGGACCACCCTGTATAGTGTGTGTTCTCATTTATTGATGATGCTTAACTTTCGGACACTACGCTATCCTTTTATTGTCATATCTCTTGTGTTTTTCACGTTTCAAATTCTAAAATCATAAAGATACTTACTAACAAACCTGTTGACAAGAAAACTGTGACGCAATAGTCGAATATCTATCATGAAAACTGAATAACTATAATTACACTAGATGAAAAACAAACAAAAACGGTTCGGAAACACGCAGTGGATGGATCTAACCTTCAAGTCTATTTAACAACACACATCGGCCGCAAGTTAAGTGCAGATTCACTGTGAAAGGCAGCACGGCCATCGGCTGAGAATTAGTGCTGCTCGTAGAACTGAGTAAAATTGCTTCACCCAGTCACTCCAGAAGACTGAATGAGGATGAAATAAAAAAACTGATTCCTTGATCGAACAGGATAACCAATGGTGAGGTAAAATGTGAAGCGTGCACTTTTTTCAAAACACTAAAATGCGCATTAGAAGGTTAGTTATGAACATACGCTACAGTTACGTAATTAGAACTAATAGTGCATCATGCTATAAATCTAAGGGAACATTAAACGAAAATAAAGTAAATATCAATTTTAACTTTAATATAAAAGTGTTTAAGGGGCTGTTCAGAATATTGCGAGTTGCCACAGACGTGTGCGATGTCGGAAATGCTTTTCAAATCCAAAGAAATTATAGTAACGTGAGAAAATGCACCAAGTGAATACAAATGTGAATTATTTTCACTGATAGGCACTTTCATCTCCACATACACTGAAGAGCCAAAGAAACTGGTGCACCTGCCTAATATCGTGTAAGGCCCCGCAAGCTCGCAGAAGTGCCGCATTACGACGTGGCATGGATTCGACTAATGTCTGAAGTGCCTCGCGGGATTAGCCGAGCGGTCTCAGTGCGCTGCAGTCATGGACTGTGCAGCTGGTCCCGGCGGAGGTTCGAGTCCTCCCTCGGGCCTGGGTGTGTGTGTTTGTCCTTAGGATAATTTAGGTTAAGTAGTGTTTAAGCTTAGGGACTGCTCACTTTAGCAGATAAGTCCCATAAGATTTTACACACATTTAATTTGAATGTCTGAAGTGGTGCTGGAGGGAATTGACACCATGAATCCTGCAGGGCTGTCCATAGATCCGTAAGAGTACGAGGTGGTGGAGATATCTTCCGAACAGCACGTTGAAAGGCATCCATGATATGCTCAATAATTTTCACCTCTGGGGTGTTTGGTGGCCAGCGGAAGTGTTTAAACTCAGAAGAGTATTCCTGGAGTCACTCTGTAGCAATTCTGGACTTTTCTGGACTTTTGGGGTATCGCATTGTCCTGCTGGAATTGTCCAAGTTATTCGGAAAGCAGAATGTACATGAAGGATGCAGGTGATCAGACAGGATGCTTAAGTATGCATCACGTGTCAGAGTCGTATCTAGACTTATCGTCGGTGTCCCATATCACTCCAACTGCACGCCCCCCCCCCCCCCCCCGATACACACACACACCATTACAGTGCCTCCACCAGCTTGGACAGTCCCCTACTGACATGCAGGATCCATGGGTTCTCCATACCCTTACACGTCCATCGGCTCGATACAAACAGGCAGAACGAGAAACGAGACTAATCCTACCAGGTAACATTATTTCCCGTCATCAGCTGTCCAATTTCGGTGGTTCAAATGGTTCAAATGGCTCTGAGCACTATGGGACTTAACATCTGAGGTCATCAGTCCCCTAGAACTTAGAACTAGTTAAACCTAACTAACCTAAGGACATCACAAACATCCATGCCCGAGGCAGGATTCGAACCTGCGACCGTAATGGCCTTGCGGTTCCAGACTGCAGCGCCTTTAACCGCACGGCCACTTCAGCCCGGCCGCAGCGGTGTCGGAGATTTGATGTACCGTATTCCTGATATTCACGGTCACTCGTGAAACAGTCGCACAGGAAAATCCCCACTTCATCGTACTGTATCCCATCGCTCGTGCGGCGACTGTAACATCGCGTTCAAACTCACTTAAATCTCGATAACCCGCCATTGTAGCTGCAGTAACCGATCTAACAACTGCGCCTGGCACTTGTTGTCTTATACAGGCGTTGCCGACTGCAGCGCCGTATTCTGCCTGTTTACGTATCTCTGTATCCGAATACGCGTGCCTATACCAGTTTCCTTCCGCTTTAGAGTAGAAAACTTCAAACTGGTTCAAATGGCTCTGAGCACTATGGGACTTAACATCGGAGGTCATCAGTCCCCTAGAACTTAGAACTACTTAAACCTAACTAACCTAAGGACATCACACACATCCATGCCCGAGGCAGGATTCGAACCTGCGACCGTAGCGGTCGCGTGGTTCCAGACTGTAGCGCCTAGAACCGCTCGGCCAACACGGCCGGCTTTTAGAGTAGAAAGGAAAAAAAATACATGAAGTTATTAACGAACGCGTGTAAACCAGAGCGTAGCTTACATTCAAGGCTCGTGACAGTCTCCAGAAACAATAATGTATTTTGGGATTTAAAGTCCCATCAACAACGTGGTTTTTAGGGATGGAATATAATAATCTTAGTGAATAATATAATAATATAATAATCTTAGTGAAGGGAACTGTCCTGGCATTCGCCTCAGTTTATCTAGGGAAACCACTGGACACCGAAACGTCGATGTTTGGACCGAGAACTATGCCACCTCCTCCCGAAAAACCGACAATGTTCCGGAGAGACACAAAACATAAATCCGATGACTACCTGTGCAGCCAACGTGGGAAGTTACTGTCTTAAGTGTCTCTCACTAAAGGTGGAATTTTTTGTTGTGATCCTATTGCAACCCGTTTCTTTGCGTTATGTGCTACATATTGCAATGTTGTAGACAAGATTTCCTCAGAATTCCGTCACGTGTGCAGCGCCCAGATGGTTCAAATGGCTCTGAGCACTATGCAACTTAACTTCTGAGGTCATCAGCCACCTAGAACTTAGAACTAATTAAACCTAACCAACCTAAGGACATCACACACATCCATGCCCGAGGCAGGATTCGAACCTGCGACCGTAGCGGTCGCTCGGTTCCAGACTGTAGCGCCTAGAACCGCCCAGATGGTCTTCTTTTGTTATAATTAGTGTTTGAGTGACACACATTTATTTTTGGGGGCCTCGTATCGTTCTCTAATAACCTACTTTACCACGTTACACCATTCCTGTGGTGTCACCGCCAGACACCACACTTGCTAGGTGGTAGCCTTTAAATCGGCCGCGGTCCGGTGGTATACGTCGGACCCGCGTGTCGCCACTATCAGTGATTGCAGACCGAGCGCCGCCACACGGCAGGTCTAGAGAGACGTCCTAGCACTCGCCCCAGTTGTACAGCCGACTTTGCTAGCGATGGTTCACTGACAAATTACGCTCTCATTTGCCGAGACGATAGTTAGCATAGCCTTCAGCTACGTCATTTGCTACGACCTAGCAAGGCGCCATTATCATTTGCTATATATGTACCGTCAGACCGATGTTCACCAATTATGGATTAAAGTTAAGTATTCCAGAAGCTACGTACTTTTTTTACTAGTCTCACCTCCTTTAACTGTTCCAGACCTCACGCCAGCCTGCGTGAGCTTAAACGCGTGCCTTTCGGCTATCTCCTAGTGGCTTGGCTGTCTTGCCAAGTCACAACAATTCCAACAGTCAATTTAGAAATGCCACGTTACAGAGCGAATTTACGAAATTTCACTTTGCCATTAGGCATACACAAAGAAGATGAAGCCTGTTATGTTGCAGACACATTTCACTTGTTTGAACGATGCTAAGCTGTTCGGTGTTGCCTGTAAAGACGTAAGCGTTACCGCCCGAAAAGAATGCAAGCAGGTCTCGCGGTTAAGGCGCTCAGTCCGGAACCGCGCGACTGCTACGGTCGCAGGTTCGAATCCTGCCTCGGGCAGGGATGTGTGTGATGTCCTTAGGTTAGTTAGGTTTAAGTAGTTCTAAGTTCTAGGGGACTGATGACCACAGAAGTTAAGTCCCATAGTGCTCAGAGCCATTTGAATCATTTTGAATGCAAGCATCTACGACTGGTATGATGAGAAGCTCTGCTTGCGCTTATCGCGAACGTTTGGATGCACAGCATGTCCTCAGCATCGCAATGCAGGCGCGTGCGCCAAGTGAACTGTATACGATGAACACCACGAAACTGGAGGGAAAGGGGGAGGGATCGTATCGCTGCAACACGGATCGCCTTGAGTCTTCAGACAAAGATTTTCTGCTTCACTGGGACCAAGCGTTGCTTGAGGTATTGCATAATCATTGACAACTCTACAGACGCCTTTGCATGAACTCTCAAAGCTAAAATCGTCTGATATGTCAAAAACATTAAGCAGATTCTTCAACTGATTTTTCTTCCATCTTCTAGGACAAGTGACGTCTCTGTTACAGGGTTTAGAGTCAAGTGATATTATTGCCAGGCCCTTGCAAGAAGGACATATGCTGTCTTAGTGCTCATTGTGTGCCCTGGCATTAAGAATGTCCGCTGTGAATGAGTTTGAAATTCTGTAGTGGATTGAACAATGGCACCATAGTTGGTTGGAAAGACTTTCTTTTTAGTGATGGTTCTAGATTCTGTCTGGGAACAGACGAAATCTGTGCGTGTGTGTGTCTCGTGCCATGGTGGTGAGACACCTTCGTCTGCTACAGTGCGGTACACCAACCCAACAACTGGTGGGCTAGTCTGCCTCTAGCAGGTGACACAGGGGTGCCCTCGTACTGTTACGGAGGTCGGTAGCAGACTAGGACAGTGAGCACGATAGTCTGATGTCACTTGAGCTGCACCTCATAGCAAGGTTATTTGCAGGTTAGTTTTGCCGCCACACACAATGAGAGGGCTACAGAAATGCGTATAAGATATTGCCACACTTCCATGCCCTCTCAGAGCACCTACTTTTAGCCTGTGGAGCATGTATGGTAATAACATCAACAACAGCTGCAACTACCTATTGGTGAGCAGGATCTATAATAAAATAACATTAATATCTCCAGCAAAATAAACGAACATACCGCCCAGGAAGTATATGCCCAGAAGATATTCTGCTTCCAATGAAAACCGACTAAACTGACCGTTAAGTCGCACTACACGTGAAAAAGTTTCCAAACATATCTTTCGTTTGCTGTGATATTGCAGACACTTAAACCCTCATCGGTCCTAGAGCATACCATTCCTTCGTTAGAAGCTGAACTGTTCCTAACAGCCAGCTAGAGATGGTTGTGTTTTCCAATAGAACCTGTTGCACTCGTTCTAACGTCCTCAACATCATTTAGACAAGAAACGCAGGCGGCTGTGACTCTTGTCAGAATACCGTCTGCATTCTCTACAATTTTTCCACAGTCAAGAACTGTCTCCGTAAGGAAAACGAAACTGTCAAAGAACAGATAAAATTCGGTTTATGGAAGTCTGAATAAGCTTTTCAAAAATACTGTGTACAAAATATGTTGATGTGTATCACGTGTCGATCCACAGTGAGAGAGCACTGATACAGCAACTCGGTGAGTGCATATCTCCATTTTATTAGAAGGGAAGGAGACACAACGCTGTTAATTAATTGGATCTGCAGCTTCTTGTGTTTACTGTGTTTGCAGTTAAAATTGTAGGATGTAAGGTCCGCCAGTTATGCAAAACACCGTTTTTCCCAAGTTCCCAAACATGTTTCAGCGCCACTGTGCCGTCATAAGTGGGTTTCCGTTTTATTTAATCTGTAATTTGAACATTTTTACTAAAGGACTACAAAATTATGTGGATATTTAGTTCAAACAATAATTCGTTTCTTTTTGTTAATACCTTTACACTTGGGAATGAATGATTTTTCAGGACCACTTGTGTATTATTTATTACAGGTAGCTTGTCATCTGCAACCAAAAGATGTTGATGAGAAATTTTGTTGGGGGTTGACCTATCATCTAAACGAAATAACGAGCAAACTAAATTACTTTTAGATAATAGGTTAACTCCTAACAAAATTTCACATCAACATCGTTTGGTCGCAGATGACAAGCTACCTGTAATAAATAATACGCAAGTGGTCCTGAAAAATCATGCACACCAAGTGTAAAGGTATTAGCAAAAAGAAACGAATTATTGTTTGAAGTAAATATCCACATAATTTTGTAATCATTTAGTAAAAATGATCACATTACAGATTAAATAAATCAGAAACCCACTGATGATGGTACAGTGGTGCTGTAACATGTTTGGGAACTTGGAAAAAAATGGTGTTTTGCTTAACTGGCGAACCTTACATCCTACACTTGTAACTATCTCGTTTGCATATTCAGTGCAAATCTTTGTTGAAGGCTCCACATATGTACCATCTTCGTTTACACCAGCGTGTACTTACTGTAAGTGTTTATTTCGACATTGGATAGCTCACATCTAATGAAACTTCCCCCACTAGCGAAAATCATCATAGCGTGAAACTGAGATTTGATCACACAGTGTTGCAGTAATCATCTTTTAAATACGATGCAAAGTGTGAAGTTAACTCAAGGCTTGGGCTATTTTTTATGTATAAGATCGAGCTGCTGTACGTGAGATACTTTCCGGACACTACGATTGTTCAAACTCATTACACCTGCAAACGAACGGGTACTTATTAGCGGTTCTTTGGTTAACAGATAAACTACAACTTATTCCGAATCATGGCTTCCCTTATTTCATCCTGCTCCATTGTTGAGATTTTGTGAGAGCAGCTTCCTTTCGTTTCTCCAACTTGGATACCAATTTCACTACTCTGTCTCTGCTTTCGCGCTGTTCCTGCTAGCTTATCTTTAAACAAATATCATTTTGACAATTTCTACGAACCTTTATTCCAAATCAGTGACTGAAATGTGTTGTGGGTACAATTCCTTCAGCAAAACCACATTCACTGCTGTCACTTCATCGTATAAACAAGAGAACCAATGAGAACCTCTGTTTCGTTTCTGTGGCCCCAATAAACAAACAGGACGAAATACTATTCAGTATATTAAGTTACGGTCAGTCTAACTTGCTGTTCGCCTGCATGTTAACACGTATTGTCTATTTTTCTATCGGTTACTTCATTAATTTTGTTAATTACTGTTACAGGCTGTATGAGATCAGACGGTGGTCCCATATTAATCAGATCATGGAGGAGACCTCCACTGGGTGTCTCCTGGAAGTGAACAGCTCACTAGCTAACTCGTCTAACACAGCAGTAATACATTATAACGTTTAAGAACTGTTTTTCTTACGAGTATATCTGATGGTGACGTCATAAAACATTGAGGGATATTAGTTTTCCAAAGCTGACATGTTTCCCAGACTGTGCGCTAATGATGGAAGCGACAAACCATGTGTATAGTAGACGCAGTAGCGGAAAATATTAAGTTACTTTCGTTTAAATACCATCTAACATCTTATTCCAGTTCACTAGTACCAAACCTTTAACCTATCTTATAACAACATAGTGAAAAGAGTCTTCAGTAGGCACAATGAAGCGTGGGAATATGATAACACTAACGAGAATGACGAAAGTATTGAAACCTGGGAAGAAGAACGTAAACTCGTATTGATTCGTGATTACGAACTTCCTTCTTCTTTCCACAGTGCAAGATGTAAAAGTTAATATATTTAAAATCTGAAACACGTGTCAGGAACCTTGCAAACTAGTGGCTCACTCCATCCCTTACGCACAACATTATCTGCGACTTTGTTGCCTGAGCAGAATGTCAGTGTTCACATTCCAAAAGGATTTGATTTCAAGAAAGAATATGGGGTTGCATTTTCTGAAGATCTTGATGCAACTATAACAAATATTAAACCTCTTCCCCCGAACTATAAACATTTTGAGACGTCTGTTAAGCAATCAGCACAACACAACATCCCAAGAGATTCTAGAACGAACTATTTTCCTAAAATAGATCCTGTAACCAGTCAACCACAACAACATTAAGTTTCTTTATATACAGGGGACCACTGAGACAACTAGTAACAGATGTGCGTCGCTCTTTTGCCGTATGGACATCACGGTAACTAAGTTTATGTAACAAAAATTAGCCTCGCAGCAGCATGACACCAACGCTAGCCGACAAAACGCGGCGCAGTGCAGGCAGCGCTAGCAAACCAGTGCGGGGATACAGCAAGGCAGATCCACCAAGCGACATCGGAACTGCGACAGCCACCGCACCGATCCCAGGCCACGACGACTAAGAGTAGCGGCAAATAAATACCTGGCACCAGAACGGCAGCGACCTTAGCTGCGTCAGGTTTTGGTAAAAAATGTATCAAACGTCTTCAGTTACAGACATCCTGGTGTCTGCTACTTGTGGGTTCGATCCGCCGGGGCCTACCATTCCTGCCACGCTATCTCGCCACTCTGGTGTTGCCACTGGCCATCAGCCTACTGAACTCATTCACTCTCTGGGTAGCTACGAGTCCGTTCTGACACCACAGCTACATCGGCTACTTTTACAAATATTAGCAGTGATATCTAGACCAAAATCTAGAAGGTATCATTACGATTTAATGTCTGAAGTGTAATAGGAGCAGCACAGCATTTTGTTGACCGTTGGGGTCAATGGCTGGCCTACTCCTGGTGAACAGCGAGCATTTCTAACCGATGGGGTCCACGGCAGTTCCTTGAACAGCAACTAATCAACAGCATTCTCCGCGTCGTGACTAATAAGCGGCAATTTGGTCATATTATACCTGATTGTGGGGTTCCTTCTTTTATATTTCTGAAAGCACCAACAGTCAAGATATGTAGGCTGTTAGGGAAACCTTGACGATGTCAAGCAATCCTCAACAAGAAAAAATTAAGAAGCAGGGCATCAGATCCACAGCCGACACGGTGATAGTAGAAGCTGTGTCACAGGTGGCCAGCAAAAAGATCATAGAAAAAACTTCACTGACAAAGGATATTAGGTACGAGGAGCCCAGAAAGAGGTGGCCGCTGTTGGCAGTGTACCAAATGCTGACAACAAGTTCTGATGAGGACTTTCTCGTCGAATAATACAAAGTCAACGTAAAGGACAGCCTTGTTGAAGAGGAGTTCATAAGAGATGTCAACACTGGGGCAAGGAGCAAACGGGCTGCGAACAACATCTCTGAAGTCAGCCCTCGAGTTTACTTCCTTCTTCTCCAAAGGGTACGACTATACATTGACGCAGACGCACTATGAATCGTAGATTTCTTGGACGTCCAACGGTTCTTTAAATGCGCTGTTTTACATTAAACAAAAATGGTTCAAATGGCTCTGAGCACTATGGGACTTAACATCTGAGGTCATAAGTCCCCTAGAACTTAGAACTACTTAAACCTAACTAACCTATGGACATCACACACATCCATGTCCGAGGCAGGATTCGAACCTGCGACTGAAGCGGCCACGCGGTTCCAGACTGAAGCGCCTAGAACCGCACGGCCACTAGCGGCCGGCCTACATCAAACAGCTGATAGGTGTAGTGAACGGGGAGAAACTTGTGCCAAATGTGGCAAATCAGGTCACAAAAAATCTGATTGTAGGGAATTTGGCTCGCCGTGTAAGCGGCGAAGAAGGGACTGCGACAAGTCAGGGGCACCAAATCGTGTGATGTACAAACAGCTATACGGCAAACAGGCTATGACCACGTAGATGTTCACATAAGCATGCCACTGAAAATATATATGCATTGAACGAGAATATATCTGCTTCGTCTACGTCGTGAGCCCCGATTCCAATACAGTGAGGAAAAATTACAAATCTCCCTCCTCCAGAACACGTGCCTGAGGTTGCGCTGTTGCACGGTGACGACAAAGATGCTTCTCACCTGAAGTCGACCCGCAAACACGCTCTCTGCCTCCTATACTGTCGAATGAACTGCGTAATAGGTACTTTATTATGACAGGCTACATTATAAGGCAGGGCCTAATCGACTACAACGTAACTATGCAAATGAGACTTGAACTAAACCAGTGTACAGTTAATGTAATAGTGTTAGCTTTACACATTGAGAAATTAGAATATGAGGTGAAAAGGAAATGTAAGAGCGTAACTTACGGAAAGGACCAGTACAAAGTGCACAACCAAACACATCATACGTTAAAACATAGGACCCAGGAGAACATCAACAGATTGGCGCAAAACAATCCCTTCTGCTGGAGACACATTTTTTTCAAATGGTCAGACAAAGAGTAAGACTAGATATACGGATGAACACGCTGAGCAACAACACACTTCACAAGACGAATGACCAGAGGGAGCAAGCAGACTGCAAAAATAATGACAGACACACTAGGAAAAAGGAATACGACGCGGTGAAAATTAGTCGATATGTCAAGCCACTAGGATTCGTACCCCAAGGTCACATAGATGCTCTCATCAGAAGCCTTACGCAAGACATCAGTTCCCACAACAGAACAATGACTGCAGCACCAAAATCAAAACAGCAGCCAACAAAACATGTCGTAAGCAGCCAGTTGGCAATGATAACAGCACACAAATTGATGCACCAAGCCACAGACCACAAACGAAACAACACACAAACCAAACATTTACCAAACACAAAGAAAGAAGAAACTGATCAAAAATCACGAAACGCGAAAACAGAAAAAGAAGACACTCAAAAAAAATTAAAAAATGATCATTGGTCCTTAGAGGAGAGCATGGGCGTGAGCAGATTGGAACAGCGAGATATCTTTCAAACCGCATAGCATTTAAAAAAAAAAAATCCAAAAGCACCCCAAAGGAAGCACAGTATTCTTTCGCCCGAGCGACCAATGAGACCGAATGATCGTAAAGGTTGAAAATCTCTCTACTGATCGCCGCGGATTGCTTGAACTCGAAGGGAGAGAGTGTTCGCTGAGAATGTAAGGATTCAAATTGGACCACGTCTACAGAGACTGAGAGCACACGCCCGCGTAATCTTGGACCTGGCCAGGATGCGCATGAAAGCTATGTTTTTAACAAGTACCCTAGAAGGTGTTCCATCTAGACACCGTACAGAGTACTTTCGTGAATGTATAGCTGGCAAAAGTCGTGGTCAGTGAATGTACGGACGTTGTGTGCTTACAACCGCCATAAACAAGGAATGGATGGCAGACTGCTCTTAAAACAACGCCGTAGTGTATCATAGGGGCTACTGATCCAAAAGATGCGATCATATTATTCAACAGATAGTGGATGTGACAAAGATGTCGTGCCTATGCACTGACCACGTAGTTACAGAGGAATGCGTTAATTTTTTCAGTTTTGCGCGGATCTCCTAAGAGATCCATTTGTATGGAGAATGGCTAGAGAGAACGCGCACGACATAAAAAGTTAATCATCGTTGCATGTACCAACGCATATTCAACATTGGCACTCATCACGAACGGAACACAGCGACGCTACATTAATGACAAAATACACACGAACAACCTATACATAATTAACAGGAAAGCCAATCCTCGTATATAGCAACAGGGTGAGAATAAATCAAACATTGACATTGCAATAGTAACTATAATATCTATCGGGCTCATCACATCATGGGAGTAGGCGCAGGGACTACTCGAAAGCGACCATAATCACAAACATTGCCACACACACCACCCAAAAAACGAACAAAAATGGGTTGCTGTTCAGTAAAGCAGATTGGCAGAAATTACAGGACCTTGTAACGATGAGCGACTTGTCCCAGAGTGAAAGCAACATTTACTATAAGATACACAAGGTGATAGATACGTTGCAAGAGACACAAGATAAAGATAAAGCAATACCACCAGTAATAGATAAGAGTAAAAGGAAAATACCTTGGTCGAACGAACTTAGCAGACCCAAAAGGGATTTGAGAAACGAAGGCAGATACTAACAGAGGGCAGTAAATACTAGAGAGAGACAAATAGAACTAGAACAGTTTAGGGAGGCGAAGCGACAATGCAACGACCTGGCACTGAAAACGAAGAGACGACATTGGGTAAAGTTCGTTCAAACACAATTAAGCGACAACATAGGCGGAGCGCCGCACTAGCTGCTTAACTAAAGGGTAAAAATGCCGTTTATGCTAGGCACACTTAGACGGTATGACGGAGCATTCACGCAGGGGTGGAGAAGTACGGAATTTCTGCTTTACAAGCGCCTTACTAATGCCAACGGCCTTGCTGCAGTGGTAACACCGGTTCCAGTCGGATCACCGAAGTTAGGCGCTGTCGGGCTGGGCTAGCACTAGGATGGGTGACCATCCGGTCAGCCGAGCGCTGTTGTCAAGCGGGTAGCACTCAGCCGTTGTGAGGCAAACTGAGGAGTTACTTGATTGAGAAGTAGCGGCTCCGGTCTCGTAAACTGACATACGGCCGGGACAGCGGTGTGCTGACCACATGCTCCTCCATATCCGCATCCAGTGACGCCTGTGGGCTGAGGATGACACGGAGGCAGGTCGGTACGGTTGGACCTTCATGGCATGTTCGGGAGGAGTTAAGTTTTTAGTTTAAGCGCCTTACCAATGACAACCGCAACACAGACGACCCACACTACACCAATTTAAGAGCTCTAACAGAGACAGAATACACAATGGAGTCCGTCACTTACTCTGTCCTACAGGAAGAAGTGGCGCTAGCCATAGCTAAGTTACAAGTGAAAAAAAGCACCAGGCCCATTACCATTAACTCCAAGGCTTTTAAGCGAGTAGTGCCACAGTTTAACCCACTTATAAATGAGGCAGTAAACGATGCTCTAACAACGGAGAATAACCAGCTAACCTCATATTTTAAGGGGAGAAAAGCACACTTGCAAGATATCTGTACTACCAGTCGACCCCTGCGAAAATATTGGACGTAATTCTGACTGTACGCAGTTATGACTTTTTGAATGTACAGCTCTTAAACTTCCGCACGCAGCAGTTATTTGTCACTCGCTCCGCCCCACTGCAGCCGCCTAATGCTCGAGCGCCCAGTACTGTACAGCAGAGTAACAACCAAGAGTCCTACAACTCGCGGGATGACCATCGTGAGGGAAGAGGACTGGTCGGTGCACACATCTACCCGAAGTGTTTTGGAGCCTTGTTCGAGAACACATGTTATTCTACGTGAAAAATAGTAAGTAATATACACTCCTGGAAATTGAAATAAGAACACCGTGAATTCATTGTCCCAGGAAGGGGAAACTTTATTGACACATTCCTGGGGTCAGATACATCACATGATCACACTGACAGAACCACAGGCACATAGACACAGGCAACAGAGCATGCACAATGTCGGCACTAGTACAGTGTATATCCGCCTTTCGCAGCAATGCAGGCTGCTATTCTCCCATGGAGACGATCGTAGAGATGCTGGATGTAGTCCTGTGGAACGGCTTGCCATGCCATTTCCACCTGGCGCCTCAGTTGGACCAGCGTTCGTGCTGGATGTGCAGACCGCGTGAGACGACGCTTCATCCAGTCCCAAACATGCTCAATGGGGGACAGATCCGGAGATCTTGCTGGCCAGGGTAGTTGACTTACACCTTCTAGAGCACGTTGGGTGGCACGGGATACATGCGGACGTGCATTGTCCTGTTGGAACAGCAAGTTCCCTTGCCGGTCTAGGAATGGTAGAACGATGGGTTCGATGACGGTTTGGATGTACCGTGCACTATTCAGTGTCCCCTCGACGATCACCAGTGGTGTACGGCCAGTGTAGGAGATCACCCCCACACCATGATGCCGGGTGTTGGCCCTGTGTGCCTCGGTCGTATGCAGTCCTGATTGTGGCGCTCACCTGCACGGCGCCAAACACGCATACAACCATCATTGGCACCAAGGCAGAAGCGACTCTCATCGCTGAAGACGACACGTCTCCATTCGTCCCTCCATTCACGCCTGTCGCGACACCACTGGAGGCGGGCTGCACGATGTTGGGGCGTGAGCGGAAGACGGCCTAACGGTGTGCGGGACCGTAGCCCAGCTTCATGGAGACGGTTGCGAATGGTCCTCGCCGATACCTCAGGAGCAACAGTGTCCCTAATTTGCTGGGAAGTGGCGGTGCTGTCCCCTACGGCACTGCGTAGGATCCTACGGTCTTGGCGTGCATCCGTGCGTCGCTGCGGTCCGGTCCCAGGTCGACGGGCACGTGTACCTTCCGCCAACCACTGGCGACAACATCGATGTACTGTTGAGACCTCACGCCCCACGTGTTGAGCAATTCGGCGGTACGTCCACCCGGCCTCCCGCATGCCCACTATACGCCCTCGCTCAAAGTCCGTCAACTGCACATACGGTTCACGTCCACGCTGTCGCGGCATGCTACCAGTGTTAAAGACTGCGATGGAGCTCCGTATGCCACGGCAAACTGGCTGACACTGACACTGCCGGTGCACAAATGCTGCGCAGCTAGCGCCATTCGACGGCCAACACCGCGGTTCCTGGTGTGTCCGCTGTGCCGTGCGTGTGATCATTGCTTGTACAGCCCTCCCGCAGTGTCCGGAGCAAGTATGGTGGGTCTGACACACCGGTGTCAATGTGTTCTTTTTTCCATTTCCAGGAGTGTATGTGTGTAATATGTCAACCTTACGCACCTGTATGTTCAATATTATTTCAACTGTATTCTTGTTTTGATATTCTGCAGGTACATATTCAGTGTGTTTTTTCCACCGTGTACAAACTCTAGAGATTGATCTGTGAGAGGATACGGAACAAGAAAGGTCTAATGAACTTATGTCCGGAAATGCATGGTTTCCGTGCTAGTGATCTTTTATTCAGTCATACCTTGTTACAGACTGCGGTCTAATATTCGCTGTACCATGCAGTCACAGTTACAGTACTTGTTGAAAATGATTTCCATGTGCCTTAAAGCATGCGTGTACTCGCAGTAGCATTTTCTGTCTCACACCTTCACATCGGCCAAGCTGCATCCGAACAGTGTCAAAGGCAGCATGAATACGCTGCTCCATTGTCTCCACATCTGGAATAGGCTCTGCATACACGATACTTTTGAGATGTATTCATAACCTTCTGGTGTTGAGATCCGGTGAACGAGCAGGCCATGCAACTGGACCCATTCGTCCGATCCATTGACCAGGGAAGAAACGATTGAGATGCGTCCGGATGTTAACGGCGAAGTGGCTGAAGCACCATCGTGTAGCAGCCACACAACCCTTCGAATCATCAATGGAACTTCTTCCAGAAGGGGAGGCAAAGTCACCCGCTAGAAACGTCAACAGGTCTGGCCTGTTAGAAGACGTGGAAGGAAGACTGGTTCCAAAATACGGTCGCCAGTTACCCCGGCCCACACATTCCGGCTGCATCGATGCTGATGATTTATGGGGGTTCTGCATACTATCCCACAAATGACTGTGATGAAAGTTGAAGATGCCACTCCGCGTAAAGGTGACCTCATATGTAAATAGGATGGATAACACAAATCCCGGAATCGAGGTTGCCTGGTGAAGAAATCAGTGACAAAACTGCTCCCGATGTGGAAAGTTTGTCGCTAGTAATCCTTGCACACGCCGTAAGTGATCATAATAGTAACAATTATAATGGAGAATGTTCCACACGGTCGTCTGGCTTACTCTGTACTGGTGGGCCAACAACTACCTGGTACTGATACGGCGGTCGCCTTTCACAGTGTTAAACACATTTCTCTCCAAGGCTGGTGTCAGTGCTTTTCAGTTACGTGCTTCGTGATTTCCTGCTTGCTAACACGACCCTGTCTCAGACAAACGGCGGAACACTGCTGCAGATATTGAATGCTGTAGTTGTTGTCGGCGGGGATAGGTCTCCTGATATAACCTTGCTGCCCGCCACCCGTTACCATTTGCCTTTCCGTGAGAAAACACCATGTCGGCAAGCTCTTGATTCGAATACGGAACCGTTGTGTACAACGCTCTATCACACGTACTAGAAGGTGAGCCACCGAGAGAACCGAATCGGACACATCACAACCTATGGCAGGAAAGGGTGCTAGGGCATGACGTATGAGGAACAGTGCTATCCTCTAGGAAAAAACCCTGCATGCTGTAACTGTGGCGCGTATTAGACTACAGTTTCTGTAACTAAGTATGACTAAATAAACGGGCTCTAGCATGGAACCCATGCACCTCCGGACGTCAGTTCATCAGACCTTTTTTGTTCCGCATCCTCTCATCGATCAATCCCTAACGTTTGTACACGGTGGAAAAATCACCCTGCACACGCCTCTAAATCAAAATTAATAAAACTAAACAGTCGAAAAATTATTATGAAATGATGTTAATGATATTCGATTAACAGGTTAGTTACGTCAGTCACGCCGAATAACAGGGCATCTCCTACAAACTTACTTAATACTAATAGTGTCACCTTTAAAATCCAAAGAAAATAACACATAACAGCGATGTTAATATTTAAATAACAGTACACTCCATTTTAATGACTCTAATTTGATTCTTTCAATATACACTGGATTTGTGACTTCCAGCATTAAAATGTTCAAAGCAAAGACATCTCTGCCACCAGCTACAGGTTAGAAACCACGCACTTTCACACAATGAACAAACCATATCACCAACGTGAAAACATTATTTCGCAAACCTCTTTCTCACATCACTGTACAGCACTTCGCGCTCGGGCGTTAGGCGGCTGTTGTGGGGTGGAGTGATTGCCAAACAACCGGTACGAGAGAAAGTTTAAAAGTCGTACTTTCACGTAGCCATAGCTGCGTACTATCAGAAATATCGCGCAAGTTTTCGCGCGAGGTTGATTGCTGGGGCTGATATCTTACAAATGTGCTTTTTTCCTAAAAATTTGCCTGATCAACACCTTGGCTAAGTTGCAGGAGCGGCTTCTGTGTGACCGGTTACAGGCTCACGGGCGGGTCCTGGGGCTCAGCACGCGTCACTACGAGTTCAGTGGAAATAAGTCAGTTGACGATGCAATTAGCCGGGCAGTCGAATTAGCATATAATGGCAACCGCAAGTACATAATGCCCATACTCATAGGCATCGCCGGGGCATTTGATAACTTATGGTGTCCCACGATGTTCCCGAGTTCCGGGAACTGCAGGTACTAGCAATCCTATACTGTAGTCTATTAGACTACCGCAATGATACGTAGCTGAATGGTGGGCGAGTAAACTGAAAGCGACCATGAGAACTGCAAATGGATTACCTGCAAGGCTCAATCTGCGTGTCTAAATTTTGGAATCTCTCCACTGAGTCCCTCATACACATAATGATGGGATTGCCGCATATGATGATGATCTGTTGGTTGTGGTGTCAACCAACGCAAGAAGTTAATTGGAAACCAATGCCGGTAGCATCGGGCACGGGATGGCTAGGTGATGCCTGAAAATAAGATCACTGTGACCCCAGACAAAACAGTCTACATTTTGCTTAAAGGAAAGGTGCAGAAAGACCCAAGTACAAAACAGTAGAATGTAAAAAATCGCCGGCCGGGGTGGCCGAGCGGTTCCAGGCGCTACAGTCTGGAACCGCGCGACCGCTACGGTCGCAGGTTCGAATCCTGCCTCGGGCATGGATGTGTGTGATGTCCTTCGGTTAGTTAGGTTTAAGTAGTTCTAAGTTCTAGGGGACTGATAACCTCAGAAGTTAAGTCGCATGGTGCTCAGAGCCATTTTTTTGTAAATATTCACAGGGAACGCATTACCAGATACTTAGTGTGTACAGTCTGACAATCGACTGATGTTTAACCAATACATAGAAAAAGATACTGATAAAGCAGAAATGCTTGTACACAAACTCGCAAGCATTAACACCATTACATAAAGACGTCCACCACATGCTCTGGACCTTATTTGAATCAACATTATGTTTTGCAGCGAGCACATGGACACACAGACGGTGTTCCACAACCATCAGATCCGTTGTTAGGCGTGGTCCAAGATGCTGACATTCAGGGTCTTTCAGCACCAAGACGGTGGAAGTACTATGCGTGATGTTCGCAATATACGCGGTTGACCTAACAATCCGTCAGCGAGCTGCGACCTACTAAATGAAGACGGGAAAACTAGACAAAGTAATGGAAATTACAGAGAAACAGTTAAGGGCAGTCTACTAAAACATTATCGAGTGAATACTTGGCAGCTTGAGTGGGAAACTAGTGTTGTGGGCTTCGGAATTTTCTCCTTTTCCCCGACATCCGGGAGCGCTTGAAAATCCGTCATACACACCCCAGTCGGCACTACCCACAGCATCTTCATCGAATGAGTCTCGATCGGGGAACAGTGTGTTTCCTTCGGAGACAAGGAATCCTTGAGGATATACTTCTACAGTGCACACTACATTTGGGGACCAGACAAACATATTCCATACTTGATGACATCTATGAATCTATAAGAGACTCATACAAATGGAAAAATTTGAACAGAGCCGCTGACACTACAATATAGCTCTAAACGCCGAATACATAGAAACAAGACCGTACAGACGAACCTGATAGGCAGTAACCTGAGATGAACCTGACCCACGTGAAGCATTTGACAGAGACTATAGTGAAAGTACAGACTCTGACATGACGATTTGTACGAGTAATTAATGAGCGACGCAGTGGAAGCAAAATAGGTACACCATCAGATGACAGATTGATGGCTAACAGTTCCCAAATCAAGAGACACCAAGAAGTAACTTATGTAGATTACAGCGAGTTATAAAGGAGCCAAACTGTCCCATAAATAGGCGCGTTAAATCTGTTATAGTGTTGTGCATCAGAATAATTTTATTGTGCAGGCTTAAAATTTTGTTAAAAGTCTATCAGGCGAGGTCAGAACAGAGTAGGTTAGCAGTGGGCTGGTATGCCAATTGATATGTAAACAAGGCACACAGCACATGGAACAGACTACAGAACAGAGCAGACAGAAATTCAAGTACTCTGTGCTGCCTTACAAAGCAATGTGAGATAATACTGTAACTTCACCGCCCGAGCGCCACTACAGAATCGAACTTAGGCAGACCTCGGCGACACAGATTAATTATTGATCTACCACATCGAGGCAAGGAGCACTGACAGGTCCGATAAATGAGAACAAGTGTAATCACACTCCAAGAGCAACCGTGTCGTTGGTGTGGGCCTGTTCCATTAAAAAACAGAGGCTTTTGGAGCTCAAGTACATATAGTATTTTTTCAATATGCTATTCAGTCGACATTGCTAGAATGAGAGAGTATGGCAGTCTATTGAAAGTCAGTGAAACCATGACATGCTGATCTATGACAGCCAACCTGTTATACGCTTGCTGACCTCAGCACCGATAAGCAGCCAACATGATGCGCACCACACCAGCCGGCCAGGGTGGCCGTGCGCTAGGCGCTACAGTCTGGAACCGAGCGACCGCTACGATCGCAGGTTTGAATCCTGCCTCGGGCATGGATGTGTGTGATGTCCTTAGGTTAGTTAGGTTTAATTAGTTCTAAGTTCTGATGGCCTCAGAAGTTAAGACGCATAGTGCTCACTCAGAGCCATTTGAACACCACACCTGTTGTCTATACTGCCTACTAGGACTTCGTAGATGAGAAGACTGGTGAGCGGCCAGACCTCCACCACTACTGGGTCATCACTGTCGACCTTGCAAGCTGCCATCTTTGCACCGACAATGCGAGGTGCATCCGCACAGCCTTCTGGCTCACTCCGTGCACCTTCTACAGTCTTGGTTGGTCCATGGTGGTTGACCAGGGCACAGACTTCACAACAACCAACATCCCAAACCAAAGTCGGCAGTCTCCACCTAAGCGCACAACGTGCTGTTTTCGAGAGCACTGAGGTGGGAAGCGCGTTAGGTCTCCGCAGAACGATTGCGATGGCAGCACCTTCCTTATTTCGATGCTGGCGCCAGCACAGCGGCCGCGATTTCATGACTCACTGACGAGGCGTCAGTACCCCTTCGTGGCATGCGCTCGCACCCGGCTGCTGCCTGCAGCCTTGAAGGCTCTAACAGCTTACTACGCTCTACATCATAAATAAATGTTATTACAGATACCGTTGTATCACTGACACCTCAGGCCGTGCAGTGGACCACTCGCCCTCACTCTATGATCACAACATGACCCCCAGCACAGCACAAGAGGTCCTCTGATGTCCTGACACCGCAACAGAATTGGTTGTCATCTCTAGATTTCGGTGGCGGTCGAACAAAGTCCACAGCGCCGTCAAGCGGCGCCAGTGCAATTGTTTTGTATTTTTGTTTGGCTGCGAAGTTCATGCGGAACTGATGAGGTTTTTGCAAAGTGTCAAGCTGCATTGATATTTATTAGATGAGCGCAGTCAATGATCAAAGATTTACGTATCAATTTCTAACTTTTTCAAGAGGTACTGTACTTTCGTGTGAGCCTATCGTGCTCATTGTCTTTAAGTATTGGGTGGTGATACTAAGGAATAGCCGTTTTGTCGTAAAGTAGATCCTTGGGTGCGAGGATGCAAGTTCAGTATTTAGTAAGGCTCATTTGGAAATGTTGTGCTACCGATTATGATAGGGAAAATACTAGCTGCTTATGACTCACCATGTCCATCAGGATAGCGACAGAAAATGAGTATCCGGGAGGTGCATAGATCAAGCTCCTATGGAGTGTGTAACCTCCCCTCACTTATCGACCTTCATGACAGTAAAAATTAAACCGCGTGTACCTAATGGAAATTTGGGAAAAGCAATCGTCACCGAAGTTAATCTGTCAGTAAAGAGGGAGGAAAGAGTTATATCTAAATGAAAGAAAAAATGCAAATGAAACTGGTGGAAATTAATTTTGAAAAGAGGTAAAGTTAATAAAGAAAGTAAATGTGCGGTCGTTACGTTAACAATTAACTGGCTTTAATTACCTATTTGGGATTTGGGGAAAATTACGGTCGCCAGTCCTATGGACAACTACTATAATAACTGAAAAAGAAAGGTTATTGCACATATATTTAGCCCTAAAAGCGTGGCAACTGAAGGTTTACACGTATTGTGTGAAAACTGAATGTTTGTCAGAAGTAATAAATTTCGCTACACTCTGACTTAATTTAGGAAAAGAAATAATAAAACCGGAAAATTGGAAGTTAATTTAGTGACTGAAATTAATAGTGAACTTCGTTTCTGAAGCACTACGAAATTCAATAAAATAAGGTTAGTCTTGGGCTACCCCAACAATCATTTCAGAAGCTACTTGAATCTACACCATTTAGAAATAAGAGATTTAACTTTGAACTTGAATTAAATGATTCTGAACAATTAACAATAGTAAAATTTAGTATGTACCAAGCTGAGCTGCAGTCACAGGTAAGCTAAAATATGGTAACAAAACTCGCACTCTTAATTTGTGCTTGTGTAATCTAAATATTGTAGCCAGCTATGAATACCTTAACTGAACTTTGAAATTAAAGCAGTGAAATCGAATGATATTACTTTAATGCTGGCCTTTGAATTTCAACGACACTCAAATTCATTTCGGAAAGGGAAGAGCCCTGCTTGGTGATGCAATTGGGACAATGAGCAACAAATGTTCATGCTAAGTTGCTGTAATTATAGTTACGAAAATGAAACAGTTTGAAAAGCTGAGGTCTGCTATACAGTTCTAAAACTTTACGTGCTTTCAGTCTTCCTTGTTGGTTGATTGAAGGTTTGAAGTCGTCGGTCGAGGAAGTGGCGACAATCACTCATTGTCGGCCGTAGCTGTTGCAGAAGTTGAATGTTGGCGCGCCTTCTTCTCGACACGGTCACCAGGCGAAACGGGCTCTTGATGTGTGCCTGCTAATGTTTCCCGTCCTCGACACCGTGCCAGAAACTATCATAGCAAGTCAAACGCAATTACCTGCTGCCAAACGTAGTCCGCAGCTCGTGGTCGTGCGGTAGCGTTCTCGCTTCCCACGCCCGGGTTCCCTGGTTAGATTCCAGGCGGGGTCAGGGATTTTCTCTGCCTCGTGATGACTGGGTGTTGTGTGATGTCCATAGGTTAGTTAGGTTTAAGTAGTTCTAAGTTCTAGGGGACTGTTGACCATAGATGTTAAGTCCCATAGGGCTCAGAGCCATTTGAACCATTTTGATGTAATCGCTCGATAGCATAGTTTTCCCTAGGCAAGACCCAGCGTAAAAATACAAATAGTATTTACAAAACAAACCAATTATACATCGACATAAATGCATATATATATATATATATATATGCGGTCGATTCCGCAGTCTGTTGTGCATCGTCAAGTTGACGTTTCTTTTGAAACCTCGTTATCTCACGTCTTCCAGTTCTGCAGCACTGTTTGAATTCACACAACCATCCACTGCTCCCTTGAAATCACTCTAATCAATATATACACTCCTGGAAATGGAAAAAAGAACACATTGACAGCGGTGTGTCAGACCCACCATACTTGCTCCGGACACTGCGAGAGGGCTGTACAAGCAATGATCACACGCACGGCGCAGCGGACACACCAGGAACCGCGGTGTTGGCAGTCGAATGGCGCTAGCTGCGCAGCATTTGTGCACCGCCGCCGTCAGTGTCAGCCAGTTTGCCGTGGCATACGGAGCTCCATCGCAGTCTTTAACACTGGTAGCATGCCGCGACAGCGTGGACGTGAACCGTATGTGCAGTTGACGGACTTTGAGCGAGGGCGTATAGTGGGCATGCGGGAGGCCGGGTGGACGTACCGCCGAATTGCTCAACACGTGGGGCGTGAGGTCTCCACAGTACATCGATGTTGTCGCCAGTGGTCGGCGGAAGGTGCACGTGCCCGTCGACCTGGGACCGGACCGCAGCGACGCACGGATGCACGCCAAGACCGTAGGATCCTACGCAATGCCGTAGGGGACCGCACCGCCACTTCCCAGCAAATTAGGGACACTGTTGCTCCTGGGGTATCGGCGAGGACCATTCGCAACCGTCTCCATGAAGCTGGGCTATGGTCCCGCACACCGTTAGGCTGTCTTCCGCTCACGCCCTAACATCGTGCAGCCCGCCTCCAGTGGTGTCGCGACAGGCGTGAATGGAGGGACGAATGGAGACGTGTCGTCTTCAGCGATGAGAGTCGCTTCTGCCTTGGTGCCAATGATGGTCGTATGCGTGTTTGGCGCCGTGCAGGTGAGCGCCACAATCAGGACTGCATACGACCGATGCACACAGGGCCAACACCCGGCATCATGGTGTGGGGAGCGATCTCCTACACTGGCCGTACACCACTGGTGATCGTCGAGGGGACACTCAATAGTGCACGGTACATTTAAACCGTCATCGAACCCATCGTTCTACCATTCCTAGACCGGCAAGGGAACTTGCTGTTCCAACAGGACAATGCACGTCCGCATGTATCCTGTGCCACCCAACGTGCTCTAGAAGGTGTAAGTCAACTACCCTGGCCAGCAAGATCTCCGGATCTGTCCCCCATTGAGCATGTTTGGGACTGGATGAAGCGTCGTCTCACGCGGTCTGCACGTCCAGCACGAACGCTGGTCCAACTGAGGCGCCAGGTGGAAATGGCATGGCAAGCCGTTCCACAGGACTACATCCAGCATCTCTACGATCGTCTCCATGGGAGAATAGCAGCCTGCATTGCCGCGAAAGGTGGATATACACTGTACTAGTGCCGACATTGTGCATGCTCTGTTACCTCGCTGTTGTGCGCCCTAAAACACTAATCATCATCATCTTTTCAGGAGGGGTAGTCGGCTCTAAAGGAGTATGATTTGTATACACGGACAGGAATCAAGCAAAAGCAAGTTATTTTGACCATCTATTGGCCAAAAGCAGTGCTCTTCCATAGTTCTAGTTCTCTTACGCCTATGTTCCCCCTCTTGCTTGCTATGACGTAAGTATTCCCTACTGTCCTTGCAAGATCACGCACACGAGAAATAATCATAGGGGGCACATCACCTCTAACTTCTCGCAGTACAATAAACAATTTTCCAGCCAATTTACCATCGAAATTTACAATCTGTACAATTGTGTACAAATGCGTTTAAGCCATTGGTGTTAGTTGATCTTGACATAATTCTCTCGGTAACTTTATTTTTCAGGGTTCCTTTCATATGCATTTCCTCTCTAGATCCCTACTGGTCAGAGTTGAAAACCAGTTCCTTACTAAAGATGGGATACATTCGTTTATCTCATCTACAAATTTTCCGGTCGATTCCGCAGTTTGTTGTGCATCGTCAAGTTGACGTTTCTTTTGAAACCTCGTTATCCCACGTCTTCCAGTTCTGCAGCACTGTTAGAATTCACACAACCATCCAGTGCTCCCTTGAAATCACTCTAATCAATTTCGTGTGCAATTTGACGTGCACGATGTAGTAGGTAACTATCATGCACATCCTGTACATTGCACTGAACGTCCTTGAAACTCGCAAACACCAGTTTTTGTAACAAGTGCGCCTTGCCCTCCCTTGAATATCCGTAGTTTTTCTTATGCACTGCACGGTCATATTGCTGCGGACTTATTTAGTCTGTTCAAAATTGTCTTTTTGTAATGCAGTGTTCTCCCCTTATCCGCTATACTAAATGGCGACAATGATGTTCCCACGTTTGTTCAAGTTTGAATGGACTACTGGCTAGCTTGCTTATGTCGACGTGCTTTTATGTACCCACCACAATAAGAGATTTATGTCGCTGCGGCGAGATTGAAGTTTGTTCGTCTTAAGGAAAAACGTGAACAGTATTGTCTAACAAGACACAGCGGCAATGTTTCTGTATTTTTGTGTCGAATATGAAGAATTTAACTATCTGAGCCCCCACGTGAACTGTCTCTAAACGAAGGTGTTCAAAATATTTGATCGGGTGAATATCCGCAACTGAGGAAAGTATTTATAGAATAAAAACCCCTTCAGACGCCAGTAATTTTCATAATGAATTCCACGACGTTCAAGTACTATGGGGCTGACGTACTGAAGTGAAAGCTACATTTGTGGAAAGTGGAGTACTGATATAATAATGGAAACGTAAATGTGTGTCAGTCAGTGTTGGGTGATCACACCCATGTCACACAAACGCATGAGACTGGAACAAAAACGCTAACTTCGGGGAGAGTTCCGGACAGAACTGAACTCAACAATAATGTAAATAAATAGGTACCTGAACTCACGTGTAGGAGCAGTAACCACAGCTCCTGCCTGGACAGCACGACACGGGGAAGCGACTGACGTAGGGGTCAGTGAGATGGGGAGCCGCAGTAAACTGCCGAAAAAGAGCGAGAAACTGGGGCTGAAAGGTCCGTCCGCTTAAATGAGTGTGGTTCACAAGATCGATACAAATTAGAATGTTGTTGTTGTAATCTTCAGTCCTGAGACTGGTTTGATGCAGCTCTCCATGCTACTCTATCCTGTGCAAGCTTCTTCATCTCCCAGTACCTACTGCAACCTACATCCTTCTGAATCTGCTTAGTCTATTCATCTCTTGGTCTCCCTCTACGATTTTTACCCTCCATTCTGCCCTCCAATGCTAAATTTGTGATCCCTTGATGCCTCAAAACATGCCGTACCAACCGATCCCTTCTTCTAGTCAAGTTGTGCCACAAACTTCTCTTCTCCCCAATCCTATTCAATACCTCCTCATTAGTTATGTGATCTACCCACCTTATCTTCAGCATTCTTCTGTAGCACCACATTTCGAAAGCTTCTATTCTCTTCTTGTCCAAACTAGTTATCGTCCATGTTTCACTTCCATACATGGCTACACTCCATACAAATACTTTCAGAAACGATTTCCTGACACTTAAATCTATACTCGATGTTCACAAATTTCTCTTCTTCGGAATCGATTTCCTTGGCATTGCCAGCCTACATTTTACATCCTCTCTACTTCGAACATCATCAGTTATTTTACTCCCTAAATAGCAAAACTCCTTTACTACTTTAAGTGTCTCATTTCCTAATCTAATTCCCTCAGCATCACCCGATTTAATTTGACTACATTCCATTATCCTCGTTTTGCTTTCGTTGATGTTCATCTTATATCCTCCTTTCAAGACACTGTCCATTCCGTTCAACTGCTCTTCCAAGTCCTTTGCTGTCTCTGACAGAATTACAATGTCATCGGCGAACCTCAAAGTTTTTACTTCTTCTCCATGAATTTTAATACCTACTCCGAATTTTTCTATTGTTTCCTTTACTGCTTGCTCAATATACAGATTGAATAACATCGGGGAGAGGCTACAACCCTGTCTCACTCCTTTCCCAACCACTGCTTCCCTTTCATGCCCCTCGACTCTTATAACTGCCATCTGATTTCTGTACAAATTGTAAATAGCCTTTCGCTCCCTGTATTTTATACCTGCCACCTTCAGAATTTGAAAGAGAGTATTCCAGTTAACATTGTCAAAAGCTTTCTCTAAGTCTACAAATGCTAGAAACGTATCTCCCATTTCATCTTCATCTACATCCTCTTCCATTTCCATAATATCCTCAAGTACATCGCCCTTGTATAAACCCTCTATATACTCCTTCCACCTTTCTGCCTTCCCTTCTTTGCTTAGAACTGGGTTGCCATCTGAGCTCTTGATATTCATATAAGTGGTTCTCTTCTCTCCAAAGGTCTCTTTAATTTTCCTGTAGGCATTATCTATCTCACCCCTAGTGAGACAAGCCTCTACATCCTTACATTTGTCCTCCAGCCATCCCTGCTTAGCCATTTTACACTTCCTGTCGATCTCATTTTTGAGACGTTTGTATTCCTTTTTGCTTGCTTCATTTACTGCATTTTTATATTTTCTCCTTTCATCAATTAAATTCAATATTTCTTCTGTTACCCAAGGATTTCTACTAGCCCTCGTCTTTTTACCTATTTGATCCTCTGCTGCCTTTACTACTTCATCCCTCAAAGCTACCCATTCTTCTTCTACTGTATTTCTTTCCCCCATTCCTGTCAATTGTTCCCTTATGCTCTCCCTGAAACTCTCTAAAACCTCTGGTTCTTTCAGTTTATCCAGGTCCCATCTCCTTAGATTCCCACCTTTTTGCAGTTTCTTCAGTTTCAATCTGCAGTTCATAACCTATAGATTGTGGTCAGAATCCACATCTGCCCCTGGAAATGTCTTACAGTTTAAAACCTGGTTCCTAAATCTCTATCTTACCATTATATAATCTATCTGATACCTTTTAGTATCGCCAGGATTCTTCCAGGTATACAACCTTCTTTTATGATTCTTGAACCAAGTGTTAGCTATGATTAAGTTATGCTCTCTGCAAAATTCTACAAGGCGGCTTCCTCTTTCATTTCTTCCCCCCGATCCATATTCACCTACTATGTTTCCTTCTCTCCCTTTTCCTACTGACGAATTCCAGTCACCCATGACTATTAAATTTTCGTCTCCCTTCACTACCTGAATAATTTCTTTTATCTCGTCATACATTTCATCTATTTCTTTATCATCTGCAGAGCTAGTTGGCATATAAACTTGTACTACTGTAGTAGGCATGGGCTTTGTGTCTATCTTGGCCACAATAATGCGTTCACTATGCTGTTTGTAGTGGCTAACCCGCACTCCTATTTTTTTATTCATTATTAAACCTACTCCTGCATTACCCCTATTTGATTTTGTATTTATAACCCTGTAATCACCTGACAAAAAGTCTTGTTCCTCCTGCCACTGAACTTCACTAATTCCCACTATATCTAACTTTAACTTATCCATTTCCCTTTTTAAATTTTCTAACCTACCTGCCCGATTAAGGGATCTGACATTCCACGCTCCGATCCGTAGAACGCCAGTTTTCTTTCTCCTGATAACGGCGTCCTCTTGAGTAGTCCCCGCCCGGAGATCCGAATGGGGGACTATTTTACCGAAATTAGAATATCAAACACAAAAATAAACTGTTAAAGGCATCAGGAATAACAATGCAAACACATAAGACAACACTTTGCATCCACAGAGTACCAGGTGTAATAAAATAAACGAGGAATAGAGGGGCTATAAACTAGAACTAGGGAAAGCGAGTAAAAATATTAAATCTACGTGCATTGGATGGGATCCTTGTGGCTAGGGTACAAAAGGATTACTTCTAGGAGAGAGTCGTTGAAACTGTAAACTATAATAGATACATGACAGCATCACCTTTAGGACACTAAATATTATAATACGTAGTGTTCGGGAAAATGCCTAAAAGTAGACGTGACAGAACGCATGACAATAAAAAGGTAAAATTTAAAGGGTAAAAATGCAACAAAAACAGGGGGTGTTGATAGTATACGTAAAGTACATCAAAAATCGAGCAATAATACGACAACAGCTGAAGGGTAGCAAGAAGAAGGTGGCAACTGCTGAGGTTCATAATCACGTATGACTTCGTCTTTAGGAGCCCAAACAAGGTCTTAATATAAAAAGCTTATTCACGATAAAACTTATGTACTCAACTGGAATATCAAATTAGATATGTAAAACAGAACGGTGTGCGACGTGAGGCCAACTGTTATAAACATAAGTGAGAAGCACAAGTGGCTCTAAACCAGAACAAAGGCGGGCGGGTAGCGAACATATGTGTACAAGTCGGGGACAAGAAGATTAAAATTCTGGTACGATAGTATCCATGTAACGACAGAGTTGTCAAAATAAAGTAGCAGATGGTTCAAATGGCTCTAAGCACTATGGTACTTAACATATGAGGCCATCAGTCCCCTAGACCTAGAACTACTTAAACCTAACTTAACCTAAGGACATCACACACATCCATGCCCGAGGCAGGATTCGAAACTGCGACCGTAGCAGCAGCGCGGTTCCGGGTTTAGGTGCCTAGAACCGCTCGGTCACATCGGCCGGCTAAAGTAGCAGAATCTAACGTTACGTACTTGGGAGTGTCAATGACAAAACAATTTATCAGTCAGTAAACAATTGAAGCTTTGAACTGGGGAAAAGTGCGCCTCATTAAGAAATTCAGAGTTATTTAGAATAAACTTGCGTTTAAGCATAGTTTGTTCATTTGCTTGTCATGCGTTCGGTCACATTCAATTTTAGGCATTTCCCTGAATACTTATGTTTATCTATTATTATATTTAATGTCTTAAAGGTGACGCTGTCATGTGCCTAATATACACTGAAGCGCCAAAGAAACTGGTATAGGCATGCGTATTAAATACAGAAATACGTAAACAGGAATAAAACGGCGCTGCGGTTGGCGCCTATATAAGACAACAAGTATCTGGCGCAGTTGTTAGATCGATTACTGCTGCTTCAATTACAGGTTATCAAGATTTAATTGAGTTTTAACGTGGTGTTACAGTCGGCGCACGAGCAGTGGGACACAGCATCTCCGAGGTAGCGATGAAATGGGGATTTTCCCACGAGTGTACCGTGAATATCAGGAATCTCTGACATCGCTGGGGCCGGAAAAATGGTTCAAATGGCTCTGAGCACTATGGGCCTCAACTGCTGTGGTCATCAGTCCCCTAGAACTTAGAACTACTTAAACCTAACTAACCTAAGGACATCACACACATCCATGCCCGAGGCAGGATTCGAACCTGCGACCGTAGCAGTCGCACGGTTCCGGACTGCGCGCCTAGAACCGCGAGCCCACCGCGGCCGGGGGCCGGAAAAAGATCCTGCAAAATCGGGACCAACGACGACTGAAGAGAAACATTCAACGTGACAGAAGGGCAACCCTTCCGCAAATTGCTGCAGATTTCAATGCTGGGCCACCAACAAGTGTCAGTGTGCGAACCATCCAACGAAATATCATCAATATGGGCTTTCGGAACCGAAGGCCCACTCGTGTACCCTTGATGACTGCATCACACAAAGCTTTACGCCTCGCCTAGGTCCGTCAACACCGACATTAGACTGTTGATGAGTGGAAATATTTTGCCTGGTCGGACGAGTCTCGTTTCAAATTATATCGAGTCGATGGACGTGTACGGGTATGGAGACAACCTCATGGATCCATGGACCCTGCATGTCAGCAGGGGATTGTTGAAGCTGGTTGAGGCTCTGTAATGGTGTGAGGCGTGTGCAGTTGCAGTGATATTGGAATCATGATACGTCTAGATACTATTCTGACACATGACACGTACCTAAGCATCCTGCCTGATCACCTGAATCCATTCATGTCCATTGCGCATTCCGACGGACTTGGGCAATTCCAGCAAGACAACGCGAAAGCCCACACGTCCAGAATTGCTGTAGAGTGGCTCTTGTGAGTTTAAACACTTCCGCTGGGCACCAAACTCCCCAGACATGGGCATTATTGAGCATATCTGAATTGCCTTGCAAGTGCTGGTCGGAAGAGATCTCCACCCCCTCGTACTCTTACGGATTTATGTACAGCCTTGCAGGATTCATGGTGTCGGTTCCCTTCAGCACTACTTCAGACATTAGTCGAGAACATTCCACGTCGTGTTGTGGCACTTCTGCGTGCTCATGGAGACTACATGAAGTTAGGCAGGTGTCTGCTTCTTTGACTCTTCAGTGTAGTTTATGATTACAACAACTCTGTCTTTGCTTTAATCCTATTGTACCCCAACCACAAGGATCCCATCCACTGCACGTAGGCTTAATTTCTTTACTCGTTTTCCCTAGTCCTAGTTTGTAGCCCCTTTTACTCCTCGCTAATTTTTGTTACATCTGGTACTGTGTGGATCCAAAGTGCTGTCTTACATGTGTACATTGTTATTCTTGATGCGTTTATCATTTTAATCCTAACTAAGCTTTTTATATTAAGATTTTTTTGCTCTGTAACACGAGCCAATACATAAGAACCAATCCTGACAGTTGTCATCATTCTCCTATCACAGCTCACTTCTCTTTGTCTTACTGCACAATTTTTAGATATATTTTTATATATCATCCGTACCCACTGTTTTAGTTGTACTTTTATGTTATGTCTCTTTAATTGTATGTACTCTGTCAAGTTGGTTTTCAGGAATTTTTGCCGAAACCCAACGTCAGTATGTTATTACATTTATTCTTATGTTTGTACTTCTATTTTGTAGTGATCTTCTGGACCACACTTATGTAAGTCGACGGACCAGTCAGCCCCTGCTTCTCGCTCTTTTCGGGGAGTTTACTTCGGTTTCCCTCCTCATTCCCCCAATAACCCATACGTCAGTCACTTCCCCCTTCGCGGTCCGCTGGCTTCTGGGCCATCTGCCCTAGCCACATCCGTGTCGTGCTGTCCTGGCGTGCGCTGAGGTTACTAGTCGTACGCTTGAATTCAGTTACTTATTTACCTACGTTATCATTCGGTTCATTTCTGTCCGGAACCCTCCCCACAGTTAGCGTTTTTGTTCCTGTCCTACGCGTTCGTTTGACGTGAGTGTGGTCCTGCAAGACTGACTGCCACACATTTATGTTCCCATGATTATGTGAGTATATCACTTTCCACAATTTTAGCTTTCATATTAGTACACAGTCCCATAGTACTTGAACGTTAGTGGCCCCTCCTCTTGTTCGCAGTTGGCGGCACCTGAAGATGAAACTTTAAGCTTCGAAACCTGTCGTGGAATAAATTAAGAAAATTTGTGGTAACTGAAGCAGAGTTTTATTCTATAAACGAAGTTGTTCAGTTTCAGGTGCAGCAGATCGAATTACTTGTGCTCGTTGTGTGGCAGATGACGAACTCACTGTCGAAACAAGCAGCACCAGGGCTGATTGTTGAACCCAAGTTTCGCCAGTTTAACTGCAACGAAGAGGACTGGTTGGAAAATCGCACTCAACTAGAAACCCACTGCACTACATACAGCATTAAAGATATGGCGGGCATTGCATTCATTCTGTCCACTTTCAGAGCCGACGTCATCCTTTGTATATCAAGCAAGCTGTTTCCCGACTCTCGTCCCGAAGATGTTGATTATAATGAAATACAAATGAAAAAAAGGAAAAAAGAAGACAGAAGCAAGGTTTATAAAGAACTCGTTCGAAAACTCGACGAGCATTACCAGGCACAGATTCATGTCACTGCGGCGAGATTTAAATTTTTTCGTCTTAAGGAGCACCATTAACAGTCGTTGAAACAGTGGATTGCTGAACTTAGTAGACTAACAAGACATTGAAGGTTCAAGTGTTCTTGAAGACAAATTAACAGTGACGTTTCGCTACGTGATGCAATAACGCAAAACGTCTCAGATGCACGCATACGCGCTGCTGTCCTAAAATTACCAGATTTCTGGCAGTTACAGTGTCTCAAAGTATAGTGGAAACACCTGCAGTTGATTTTGAGGCTCCGTCTATTTCTGTTGTTCGTAGTGCACAAGACGCTTAGCATGGAATTAATGTTAAAGTGAATAGCAACAGGGCGCAGATTAACTGCAAAAGTAACGGCACAACGTTTCGGTCACGTTGTACCCGAGGTATACTTCAGAGGAAGGTGAGGAAGCCTTGTCTTCAGTGTTTAACTAATCATGGTAGAAAAAAATTGTCCTTGTCGTGAAGCACAGTGTTTGCAGTGTGGTGAACAAAGTCATATCCAGACCATATGTTTACAACGCTGCCATTCACAGCACCAGTCTACCGCATGGCTACCGGGTAGCTCTCAACAAGTGCATATTGTGACGGCCCAGCCAGTACGGCCGGCATCTACAAAGGCTTGCTTTCCTCCTTCGTGGAAACCTTGTGCCGTAGTCCTCAGATAGAAGAACAAACTTTGTGTCGAGTCAAGAGTGGCCGATAAGACAGTAAAATTTCATTGTGACACAGGTGCGTCTGTTTTCCTCATCAGTAAAGACGTACATGATACCATCAATAGCCCACAGCTACAGAAGCCTACTTCTGTTTTGTCTGCTTATAACAGACCCGAAATTTCAGTACTTGGAGGGTGCAGTTTGCCAGAACTCTTCCTGTGTTTCATTACATGTACTATGATCTAGAAACTGTGCAAAGATTTTTGGTATAGACATTTTCGATTTCATCAACTTGTGCATACAAGACAATGTGTTACAAAGCAATGTTTCAGTGCCTCATATTAATGTTTCTGAGCTTTGCAGCAAGTAAGTAAACTTTGTGAAACACGATTAGGAAGCGCTAAGGATTTCGAGGCGCACATTAATGTTGTAGACAATGCGCAATCATGATTTTATAATGCTAGGCCTGTCACCCACGCTATTCAGGAATTGCAACAGTGGAGGTACAATGGGGCGATACAACCCGTTTCTGCAAACCAGTGTGTATCGCCCTGGTCATTATTCAAAAACCTTCAGGATGTTGACGTCTGTGTGCAAAGCCACAGTGAACCCACAAACTGTCATCGGTTCATTTCCTCCGCCATGAGGAAGAATTAATGGTCGAATTTGGATAGGGCAGATCGTTTTCGAAGACTGATCTGTGTGGAGGATATTTGCAATTATCGTAGGAAAAACGGTCGAAACGATGCTTTGTAATGAATACTCACCTGGAATTGTTTCGACTACAAAGATTACCATTCGAAAGTGCTTCAGCTCCTGCTGTTTTTAAAGGCTCCTTGGAACAATAAACAGCCAAAGTCCCTTCTGTATGAACTATCTGGATGATACTGTCGTCGCAGGCTGTATGCCTGCTGAGCATTTGTCAGACTTAAGAGTATTCAGTTAAAGTGCTCGCTGAGGCTAGCTTAGAGTGTAAGAAGGAGAAGCCCTCCTTCTTCCACAAAGAACTTGAATATTTAGGACATTTCATAAATGCACAGGGTACTCATACTAGTCATTCGCTCTTGTCTGCGATTAAAGATCTTCTGGCGCCTCACAACATCGAGGAGTTAGAGACAGTCATGTGGAAATTAGCATATTACCTTAAGTTTATACCAACGCTGTTCAAATTGCTGCTCTACTGAACTAATTGCGTTGGAAAGGTATTCCCTTTCTGTCATACCAAGACCGTCAGGACGCATTTCAGCAGTTAAAGGACGCACTTTTAAATCGGTGTTGTCTAATTCATTTGGGCTGTTCGTCTTACATCGTTCACGATTGCTCTGGGCTGCACCGGCTTCACCAGAATCAGCTTTGGCCCTTTTATGTCAGTGATCCTGCCACAGAATTTTTGCCCACAGACCCAGCAAGAGGTCCCAGGCTAAAGTTGGTACCTCATGACGGAACCACAAGCTAAGGACAGTCACTGTCAGCCACAGCCACGAATGAGGGACGTAGATGAAGACACAGCTTCAAGCAGTTCCATTCACCAATGCTGCTGGAAGTCTACTTTCGTCAGAGCGCAGCCCTACTCTCTCACTCTGTAGTAGCCAGCTATGACAGCAGCATCATAAGAGTTCAGATCCGACAGCACACTAGTATTATTAGTCAGAGCTGTCTACCAGAAGTATAGTTAACTGAATGTGACATTTGACTGTCATCCAGTATTGTTCATGTGATAAGCAGTTATTGTGTTCTGCGACAGCACCATATATACCGTATGTATTGTCATTTATGTGACCGTTGATCACATTCAAGTTAAGTATTCGATATTAAAGAGTTTACCTAAGTGAATTAATATTTATGTTTGTTGTAGCTCCCTCTCAACCTCCTCCACTAGGAAAACTGTAGTACTGTCATCTAAGCTTGCTAAAACACACCTCAGCTTTAGTGTAGAAGCAGTACCATTAGGTAACGAGATCGTATATGAATGCAATAAACTGACTACACGCAAGGTGATTTTGGCTGTGGTATACCACACAGGAAAAGTAAGGGGAACAAATACCAAATTCAGATCAGAGAAAACAAGGTGTTAGATTAAGTTACAATAGAATAGAATTTAGGACAGCCAAAAACTAAAATTATTTACATCAGTATGCCATTCAGAGACGAGTAGCTCCCACATATAGATTTACGCTAGTGGCGTCCTATTTTCTTTCTTCTTTCCTTCCTAATCAAATAATCTGAAGCTAAATTCTTCCAGTTTCTCAATCCAACATTATTTTCACATTTTCATTTATTTTTGAATATTGTGACTATCTACTACTATACAACAAAACGTCTTTTGTACAATTTGTAGAAGAAAAGTAATGAAAAAATGGCCCATTTAGTTAGTTAGGTGAGGAGTAATCACTATCACTAAAGATGGATGTAAATGTAAAAAATTTAAATGTTTCTCTCTTTTCTGTTCTAAGTTCGGTATCTATTCCCTTTACTTTCTGTATGTGGTATACCACAGCCAAAAACGCCACTGCGCACTTAATGAGAAAGTAACTACACAGGGGGCAGTCCACTCTTTACTGGATGATGCTGAATTGGAAAGTTTGTTTTCTCATCCACGTTAGATTTCGCTGCTGCCCATCTTGCTGCTCCTTTCTTGGGTAGATCAGAGGAGGGCGTGTTGACTTTTCTGGGGAATTGGAACCTGTACCAGCTGTTGAAAACGGCTTTGTTGAGATTATCAGGAGATGAAAGCGCGTGTATAACATACGAGGGTTGACCAGAAAGTAATGCACTCCACTTTTTTTTCTCAATGCTGCGAATGCGAAACGTCACATATGTATTAGTTGAAGTTTCCGTCACTTCCGAGAGACAGCGTAGCTGCAGGACAGTTTTAAAATGGCGTCTGTCGGTGATGTACATTACAAGCAACGTGCCGTCATTTAATTTCTCATTGCAGAGAAAGAAACTGTGCAAAGTCTATGGAGCATATGCTGTCTACAGAAGTACAGTTAGTCGCTGGGCACGAAGGGTGAGGTCATCAGAAGGCGGTTCGGCGGAGCTCCACGATTTGCAGCGGCTGTCACACCTGACACACGTGACACACCTGACCTAGCCCCCTCAGACTTCTACTTGTCTGGGCCATTGAACGATGCCATTCGTGGAAGACATTTTGAGGACGATGAGGAGGTGATTCACACAGCGAAGCACTGGCTCCGCCACCAGGACAAGGATTTGTACCGACAGGGCATAGATGCTCTTGTTTTGCGCTGGAGTAATACCGTAAATGGGATGGAGATTACGTGGAAAAATAAGGTGTGTAGATAAAACACCATTCTTTTGTTTTGTGTAATTCTCATTATATTCAATAAAGAATTGTTGAAGAAAAAAATGCGGTGCGTTACTTTCTGGCCAACCCTTGTATCATGACAAGTTGTATGGAAATCTTTTGAAAATTTATCATGAGAGAAATGCAGTGAGATATTACTGATAACAGCTTAATCGCAATACACAGTGGCGTCATGATACCACAGAAGAAACTGTCACTAGAATTGGCAAGTTCAATATTAGCTAATACTTATGAGCTGATGGACATAATGTGTGAGGGGTGGAGCAGAGAACTTTCGTTGCGCTCTTATGGTACCTGTGGAATACTCCCCTAATGCATGTTCTGAAGACCTGAAAACGTCGCATGAAGCATAGCGACAGTTGCGTCCTTCGTTGAGATTGATGCAGTAGCACATTAAAATGACCTCTAGATATGAAAGACCCAACCAGTTGGCCGACGCTTAGCAGACTTTACTACGAAGTTGTGCAATGCCCTGCGAAAATGCATAGTAATTCTGATGGACTGAGTTGGAAGATGCACTCAAACGAATACGTCGGTGTCTCTGCTGATGAAAAGTGCTGATCGCCACTCCAATAATTCACTACTCAGGTTCAGTTGTGCACTGATGAGGGTTTTCTATATAAAGAGACAAGACATGGCAGACATATGGTCACGCCAGTCAGTCAATGCTTTGAAGTGCTGAGGCAGGCCTATGGCAGATATGGAGGACAGCTTGCTATGTGTGGATGGGTTATGGAAAATTATTGATATAAGACCCTTAAACAAGATGCAGAGGGATATGTAAATTTACTGCGTGCTCGTGTACAAAACGCAGACTCAACCATCGGTGAGCACCATTGCAGAGGTTGCCAGAGGCCCTCATGGATAACTCGTTTCAATATCATCTGGCCTAATAAACACACATTGACACAATGCCACTATGTCCTTACAATTATTGACCATTTCTCACAGTATTTGACAATGGTAGCAATCCTGGACTAATGGGCTGAAACAGACAATGGTAACCAATTGTTTACTGACATTTGCAACACCTGAAGCAGTTATGACAGGTAAAAGGTATAACATCATTTCAGAACTTACAATGCGGTAGAATCTGAAACCTTTAAATTATTACAACAATATGCTTCTTTATATTGAGAGGATCCTTTTTTGAAATTACTTGAAGAAGTTGCCCAGCGTCCTTGTGTTAAGAACATCATGGTAACTAGGCTAATTCGGCAACAGTCAGCCCCGCATCAGTACTGCACCAGTGTTGGGAGAGTAAAGCTATCGGTACATGGGACGAGGCAGCAAACATTGACGTGCCTGCAGACAGAACAAAATGGCTCTGAGCACTATGGGACTTAACATCTTAGGTCATCAGTCCCCTAGAACCTAGAACTACTTAAACCTAGCTAACCTGAGGACATTACATACATCAACGCCCGTGGTAGGATTCGAACCTGCGACCGTAGCAGTCGCACGGTTCCGAACTGAAGAGCCTAGAACCGCTCGGCCACGTAGACAGAATAGCAACGTCACAAGATACAACGCTGTCGGCACATAGCACGAGCTGCTTAATGCGGTTTTGTGCTCTTAGTGTTCTCCAGCGGCAGTTATCGGCTTTATTTCGAGTGCAAACCATACAGTTTATTCACTAAAATGGGCAACAATAGAATTCCTAATTTAGCTGTATTAAAACATACATTTCTTCTCTTCACAATATGCTAGTCATGTTGTTCTGTCTGTGGTGTACATAAATAAAAACTTCAATATCCACGAATGTGAATAAGACCAAAAAGGAAGATACATGTCCACTCAGTAAGGATATCAGCTTATAAAAGTTCACCAATTCAAACGAACTCGTTCCTGACAGAGAGCATCGTTATATTTACATAAAATCAAACATGGTAGAAATTATTTTTAATAAGTTCATAGGGAAGCTCGACAACCTTTTAGAAAACGTGGAGGTTAAAATGTATGCAGCAGAATGCGAACCCTCTAACGATTATCCATCAGTGTCGTAATATGGTGCGTCAACCAACTAAACTATGCTGAAATTCTGCTATTAGAGCCCTCACATTTTATGTTATTGTCTTTTAAAAGCTTTAATCGCCGAAGCCGTATTAACTGACATTTAATTACAACAAATCTTAACAAGAACGACACGTTTTCATGTTCCATGCGGCTTTTCGCGGATGATGCTGTAGTATACAGAGAAGTTGCAGCATTAGAAAACTGCAGCGAAATGCAGGAAGATCTGCAGCGGATAGGTACTTGGTGCAGGGGGTGGCAACTGCCCTTATCACAGACAAATGTAATGTATTGCGAATACATGGAAAGAAGGATCCTTTATTATATGATTATATGATAGTGGAACAGACACTGGTAGCAGTTACTTCTGTAAAATATCTGGGAGAATGCGTATGGAACGATTTGAAATGGAATGATCATATAAAATTAATTGTTGGTAAGGCGGGTGCCAGGTTGAGATTCATTGGGAGAGTCCTTAGAAAATGTAGTCCATCAACAAAAGGAGGTGGCTTACAAAACATTCGCTCGGCCTATTGCTCACCAGTGTGGGATCCGTACCAGGTCGGGTTGACAGAGGAGATAGATAAGCTCCAAAGAAGAGCGGCGCGTTTCATCACAGGGTTATTTGGTAAGCGTGATACCGTTACGGAGATGTTTAGCAAACTCAAGTGGCAGACTCTGCAAGAGAAGCGCTCTGCATCGCGGTGTATCGTGCTGTCCAGGTTTCGAGAGAGTGCGTTTCTGGATGAGGTATCGAATATATTGTTTCCCCCTACTTATACCTCCCGAGGAGATCACGAATGTAAAATTAGAGAGATTCGAGCACGCACAGAAGCTTTCCGGCAGTCGTTCTTCCCGCGAACCATACGCGACTGGAACAGGAAAGGGAGGTAATGACAGTGGCACCTAAAGTGCCCTTCGCCACACACCGTTGGGTTGCTTGCGGAGTATAAATGTAGATGTAGATGTAGTTCCTTAAAATAGCTTACTCTCATAACTCGCAAGTTATAAAGCGGAAATAACTAAATTCGAAAATTCTTCAACATACAATACGACATTTCTTGTCACATTATTACAACAAATCGTACCAATAACGATTCGTTCTCGACATATTCACTGTGCTGATGCTTAGAGGCAGCGTATATTCATATATGCATATAGCATAAAACTCACCGAATATGGGCTCCTACAGAACACGACAAATACAGTAAGGCTCCCGCTTTCAGCTTTTGATGAAGGGAGTTCTTGTTTCCTACTGGTTCTACATTATGTGGCACATTGCCAAAATATCACAGAACTTACTTGGTGTTTCACGTGACGAAATGGCTCCTCAAGGTGAAATAGCGGGAAGTGACGTCGCAAAACTCGTAGGGCGTTACGTCAACGTTAGCTAACTCGTTCCTTGTGCCGACGGCAAGTAAAGATGAAACAAACGCTAGCTATTATCCTGTTAAGCGTCAATCGATGAGGCATTGAGGGGAACACAGCTCCTAGGTCCATCTGTCTCTGCCGGAACTGCAACGGCCAACGGGCCGCGCCGCGTGGATAAACTCCTACTATGATAGGCGTGGCCAAACAGTGCTCAGCTATCATCAGCGCTCCTTTCTGAACTCCGGAGCGCAGAGGCTAGTTGGGCTGAGGAGTGAGGAGCAACAGGAAACGACTGCAGCTAGACGCCGCTTGAGCAAGATAGTCAGCTTGTCACAATTTGTTAACAATACTAACTGGGTTAAATTAGATTTATGTTCTATGTTAGAAATACCACGTCACCTATGCACTTGCCAAAAAACAAAAAAAAAAACGAAAAAATGGTGAAGCCACATCATTCAACACTTAATTTAAATTGGTTTACTTTTCGTATACACTACTGGCCATTAAAATTGCTACACCAAGAAGATGACGTGCTACAGACGCGAAATTTAACCAACAGGAACAAGATGCTGTGATATGCAAATGATTAGCTTTTCAGAGCATTCACACAAGGTTGGCGCCGGTGGCGATACCTACAAGGTGCTGACATCAGGAAAGTTTCCAACCGATTTCCCATACACAACCGGCGTTGCCTGGTAAAACGTTGTTGTGATGCCTCGTGTAAGGAGGAGAAATGCGTACCATCACGTTTGCGACTTTGATAAAGGTCGGATTGTAGCCTATCGCGATTGTGGTTCATCGTATCATGACATTGCTGCTCGCGTTGTCGAGATCCAATGACTGTTAGCAGAATATGGAATCGGTGGGTTCAGGAGGGTAATACGGAACGCCGAGCTGCATCCCAACGGCCTCGTATCACTAGCAGTCGAGATGACAGGCATCTTATCCGCATGGCTGTAAAGGATCGTGCAGCCACGTCTCGGTCCCTGAATCAACAGATGGGGACGTTTGCAAGACAATAACCATCTGCACGAACAGTTCGACGACGTTTGTAGCAGCATAGACTATCAGCTCGGAGACCATGGCTGCGGTTACCCTTGACACTGCATCACAGGCAGGAGCACCTGCGATGGTGTGCTCAACGAAGAACCTGTTTGCACGAATGGCAAACGTCATTTTTTCGGATGAATCCCGGTTCTGTTTACAGCATCATGATGGTCGCATCTGCGTTTGGCGGCATCACGGTGAACGCGCATTGGAAGCGTCTATTCGTCATCGCCAAACTGGCGTATTACCCGGCGTGATGGTATGAGGTGCCATTGGTTACACGTCTCGTCACCTCTTGTTCGCAGTGACAGCACTTTGAACTGTGGACGTTACATTTCAGATGTGTTACGACCCGTAGCTCTACCCTTCATTCGATCCCTGCGAAACCGTACATTTCAACAGGATAATGCACGACCGCATGTTGTAGGTCCTGTACGGGCCTTTCTGGGTACAGAAAATGTTCGACTGCTGCCCTGGCTAGCACATTCTCCAGATCTCTCACCAACTGAAAACATCTGGTTAATGGTGACCAAGCAACTGGCTCGTCACAATGTTGAAGCTGCATGGGCAGCTGTACCTTGACACGCCATCCAAGCTCTGTTTGACTCAGTGTCCAGGCGTATCAAGGCCGTTATTACGGCCAGAGGTGGTTGTTCTGGGTACTGATTTCTCAGGATCTATGCACCCAAATTGCGTGAAAATGTAATCATATGTCATTTCTAGTATAATATATTTGTCCAATGAATTCCCATTTATCACCTGCATTTCTTCTTGGTGTAGCAATTTTAATGGCCAGTAGTGTAGTACCTGCAGGCCTACCTGGGCTGAAATTTGAAATGTGCCACACACAACATTACACAAGGAGAACTGATAAAGGAAATGGTAAGAAAAAGTAAACAAGAAAAGTGGAATACGGTTGTTAAAGCAGTCAATGGATGACCTACATAGATATTATCGACGAATATGATACTGGCTAACATTTTTACTGCTATTTAGATTACACATAAAATTTGTTACGATCACGATGTACTCCGGCACGCTGGGAGATAACTGTATATTAATTTTTATGACAGTTAGGCATCCTCATATAGTGCAATCTTCAACACTACCTACTAACTTTAATTTAATCACATTCCTAAATATTTTTCGAAACGGAATATTAAAAACTTTTTATTTCACGCTACTGTGTAACATAGTAAACACATAATACGTACGAAGTGTTTGACTGCTGTAGATTCCTCCAGTCAATGAGCGAAAAATACCTGTGTTGAGGGTTTGTTTAGTTTGGTATGTAGTTATGGCGTACGTTTTTGGGTAATGCACCCCTTTCATCACCACCACTAACAGATGTCATCGTAACTTGAATGTTTATTCACTTCATCTCTGATCAAAGAATAATACAGTAGGTATACCCGCAACACATAACTATAGCTTGATCTTCTTTGACGAACACATAATACCTATTTCTTTTCAGCATTGTAATTTCATCTTTGAACTGTATTATGACCTGTGTACTATTTATCGAGGAAGTAGTGTCTCCTTGTATAGATCTTTTCCTGACTGAGCCTGTATTAGTTGCTTGATGTTAAGATTGTGCGCATGTTACCACACTTACACTGAGTAAATCTACTGCGGTGGAAATTCACTGTAATAATTTTCGTGATAATTAGTCACCTTTTATACTTGATGCTGCCGTATTCGACAAAGAGTATTTTTCACCAACTGATGTGTGTCATACAATAAAGTGCCCAAGAAACTTGTATAGGCATGCGTATTCAAATACAGAGGTACGTAATCAGGCAGAATACGGCGCTGCGGTCGGCAACGCCTGTGTAAGACAACAAGTGTCTGGTGCAGTAGTTAGATCGGTCACTGCTCCTATAATGGCAGGTTATCAAGATTTAAGTGAGACTGAACGTGGTGTTATAGTCGGCCTACGAGCGGTGGGCATTTTCCGTACGACCATTTCACGGGTGTACCGTGAATATCAGGAATCCAGTAAAACATCAAATCTCCGACATCGTTGCGGCAGGAAAAAGATCCTGCAAAATCGGGACCAACAACGACTGAAGAAAATCATTCAAAGTGTCAGAACTGCAACCCTTCCGGAAACTGCTGCAGATTTTAGTTCAGAAATGTTCAAATATGTATGAAATCTTATGGGACGTAACTGCTAAGGTCATCAGTCCCTAAGCTTACACACTACTTAACCTAAATTATCCTAAGGACATACACACATACCCATGCCGAGGGAGGACTCGAACCACCACCGGGACCAGCCGCACAGTCCATGACTGCAGCGCCTCAGACCGCTAGGCTAATCCCGCGAGGCACAGATTTAGTGCTGGGCCATCAACAAGTGTCAGCGTGCGAACCATTCAACGAAACGTCATCGATATGGGCTTTATCGAAGCTGAAGGCACACTCGTGTGCCCTTGATGACTGCATGACACATAACTTTACGCCTCGCCTGAAAATGGCTCTGAGCATTATGGGACTTAACATCGGAGGCCATCAGGCCCCTAGAACTTAGAACAACTTAAACCTAATTATGCTAAGGACATCACACACATCCATGCCCGAGGCAGGATTCGAACCTGCGACCGTAGCAGTCGCGCGGTTCCGGACTGAAGCGCCTAGAAGCTCTCAGCCACCGCGGCCGGCCCCGCCTCGCCTGAGCCCGTCAACACCGACATTGGACTGTTGATGACTGGATACATATTGCCTGCTCAGACGAGTCTCGTTTCAAATTGTATCGAGGGGATGGACGTGTACGGATATGGAGACAACCTCATGAACCCATGGACCCTGTATGTCTGCAGGGAATTGTTCAAGCTGGTGGAGACTCTGTAATGGTGTGGGGTGTGTGCAGTTGGAGTGATATGGGACCCCTGATATGTCTAGATACGACTCTGACAGGTGACACGTACATAAGAATCCTGTCTGATCACCTGCATCCGTTCATGCCCATTGTGCATTCCGACGAACTTGGGCAATCGAGCAGGACAATGCGACACCCCACACGTACAGAATTGCTGCAGAGTGGCTCCAAGAACACTCTTCTGAGTTTAAACACTTCCGATAGCCACCAAACTCCCCAGACATGAACATTATTGAGCATATCTGGGATGCCTGGATACATGCTGTTCAGAAGAGATCTCCACCCCCTCATACTCATCCGGAGTTATGGACAGCCCTGCAGGATGCGTGGTGTTAATTTCCTCCAGACATTAGTCGAATCCATGCCACGTCGTGTTGAGACACTTCTGCCTGCTCGCGGGGCCCTGCAAGATATTAGGCATGTGTACCAGTTTCTTTGGCTCTTCACTGTATAAGTATTACGATGCTTAAAAAATTGTTGTACCTATCTTCGTGTTATAAATTTGTAGGAAATTACATGCTTGTGTTGTTTTTGTCTTGTACCTAGTGCTGTCTCCTGTGAAGATGGTAGCCAGTACCGAAAACGTTAGAGAATATATAAAACTTTACACCTGTTGGTACAAAAATTGTTTTTCCAAACAGTCAAAGGTCGTGGAGCGTGCTTGAGAACCTAAAAACGAATTAACGAAATCTACGAACATCTCAGTTATCTCAACAATACAAATTACTTGGCAACTTCTCCTGAGTGAGAAAGTAAAGACTACTAAAATGTAGAGATGGTTATTTAAGACCTGGTAAAACGATGACGGCAAAAAAATAACACTAACAAATTATATAAAACCGCTGGTACTGACGACATACTGAACAACTAGATACGATATTTTCGACCGAAAATCAAACTTGGGTTAATATATCATTTACAGTACATATAGCTAATCTTGGCTATTACACAGAGGACAGGTTTGAGTTGCAGGAAGTAATAGGTGTACCGTTGTTTCATGTAACTGCTTACGACCCTTATAAGCCATGGAATCCTATTCAGTAAACTGTTCAAGATAATAAAGAGGTAGGCAGGCTTCCAGATACCATTATAGGTGAGGTTAACAGGCTAAGCAACAAGATGTTCCATGTAGACATTCAGAACAAAGATACCAACTGGATTAAAAAGGAAAATGGTTTATCTCAAGCAAATGAACTTACTCCCGAATTTTTAATGTACATTGTGTCGATAATTAAAGTTCCAGTTTCAAAACGCTGTATAAAGAGAACCAGTGCTCAGAATGACGTCAAATTTGAACAGCATATTATTGAATCACAGGGAAGTGTCATGGAACAAAACTTTAAACGACAATACATGACGCTGCAGGCGTCAGAATATGCACGCCAACAGACGCGTGCCACAGGGCTGTTCCTCAGTTCGCATCGGAGACTCCCAAAATCACTGTCTCCATGAAGTATCGCGCGTTGCTGGTAAAGCTCTTTTACAAAAACAGTGACTGTGCGTCAGTAGCTCTGAAGAAGTTTCGGACACTCAAGGGTATTGGTCCGATGTCTGATAAGAAAGTGATTACAAAATTCGAAACGACAGATTCTTTTGAAGTGTGGTGTGACAGAGGGAGGAAAGTACACTGCTGGCCATTAAAATTGCTACTCCAAGAAGAAATGCAGACGATAAACGGGTATTCATTGTACAAATATATTATACTAGAACTGACATGTGATTACATTTTCACGCCATTTGGGTGCATAGATCCTGAGATATCAGTACTCAGAACAAGCACCTCTGGCCATTAAAACGGCCTTGATACGCCTGGGCATTGAGTCAAACAGAGCTTGGATGGCGTGTACAGGTACAGCTGCCCATGCAGCTTCAACACGATACCACAGTTCATCAAGAGTAGTGAGTGGTGTATTGTGACGAGCCAGTTGCTCGGCCACCATTGACCAGACGTTTTCAGTTGTTGAGAGATCTGGAGAATGTACTGGCCAGGGCAGCAGTGCAGGACCTGCAACATGCGGTCGTGAATTATCCTGCTGAAATGCAGGGTTTCGCGGGGATCGAATGAAGGGTAGAGCCACGGGTGGTAACACATCTGAAATGTAACGTCCACTGTTCAAAGTGCCGTCAATGCGAACAAAAGGTGACAGAGACGTGTAACCAATGGCACGCCATATCATCACGCTGGGTTACACGCCAGTATGGCAATGACGAATACACGCTTCCAATGTGCGTTTACCGCAATTTTGCCAAACATGGATGCGACCATCATGATGCTGTAAACAGAACCGGGATTCATCCGAAAAAATGACGTTTTGCCATTCGTGCAAACAGGTTCTTCGTTGAGTGCACCATCGCAGGCGCTCCTGTCTGTGATGCAGCGTCAAGGGTAACCGCAGCCATGGTCTCCGAGCTGATAGTCCATGCTGCTGCAAACGTCGTCGAACTGTTCGTGCAGATGGTTGTTGTCTTGCAAACGTCCCCATCTGTTGACTGAGGGATCGAGACGTGGCTGCACGATCCGGTACAGCCATGCGAATAAGATGCAAGGTCATTGGTTCAAATGGCTCTGAACACTATGGGACTCAGTCCCCTAGAACTCAGAACTACTTAAACCTAACTAACCTAAGGACATCACACACATCCATTCCCGAGGCAGGATTCGAACCTGCGACCGTAGCGGTCGCGCGGTTCCAGACTGTAGCGCCCAGAACCGCTCGTCCACTCCGGCCGGCGAATAAGATTCCTGTCATCTCGACTGCTAAGTGATACGAGGCCGTTGGGATCCAGCACGGCGTTCCGTATTACCCTCATGGACCCACCGATTCCATATTCTGCTAACAGTCATTGGATCTCGACCAATGCGAGCAGCAATGTCGCGATAAGATAAGCCGCAATTGCGATATGCTACATTCCGACCATTATCAAAGTCGGAAGCGTGATGGTAAGCATTTCTCCTTCTTACACTAGGCACCACAACAACGTTTCACCAGGCAACGCCGGTCAACTGCTGTTTGTGTATGAGAAATCGGTTGGAAACTTTCCTCATGTCAGCACGTTGTAGGTGTCGCCACCGGCGCCAACTTTGTGTGAATGCTCTGAAAAGCTAATCATTTGCATATCACAGCATCTTGTTCCTGTTGGTTAAATTTCGCGTCTGTAGCACGTCATCTTCGTAGTGTAGCAATTTTGATGGCCAGTAGTGTAGTTGATACGAGGTCTGTGAAGATGTGGCCACAGTACTGCAGTAGTGGTCGAGTGGTGGTGTGCCACAGGCCGTGCACGGGGAATTGCCCGAATGTTGTACATGCCTGCGAAACATCATGCACTGTGTTCCGGTAAACCACAAGCGCCGGCACGAAGACGAAGAACGCAAGAGCCGAGAAGGCTGTGGGACGACGTCAGCCAATAGCCCGCTGACTAGGACCTCACCACGACAGGAGCGGCCTCCAGAAGATGAGAATATAATCGCCACTCCTGGCAGCCTCGACCGCACAGTACTAGACCGGTACTAGCAGAGAGGCCTAGATTGGAAGTTATTAGCGATCCATATCCAATTGCTTACATGGACATTGTAAATAGCGAAGAACATTAATTGTCTGCATGTCGCCCTTCGCTTGCGATACGTCCTTGTAAATACAAAGTTAAGTATTGTCAATCTTCTTTACTGCAATAAAAACCATTAATGTGATTGCTTGAATTGTTGTTTAGCTATCCGAGAAAGCAGCAACCTTTAGGCACCCTCTAAGAGACGAGTGGGCAGGACCCCACACGTTGCTATCCCTACAAAATCATCCATGTTCAGGAGTCCTGCTGATCTGCCAGCAAGACAAACTATCGCTCTGGAATTTCTTGCTACCTATGAAATGGACAATGAATGCCCATGGAACATTCTGTGGACAGACCAAACCCATTTCTGTCTCCAAGGCTGGAACCGCGCGACCGCTACGGTCTCAGGTTCGAATCCTGCCTGGGGCATTAAGTAGTTCTAAGTTCTAGGGGACTGATGACCTCAGAAGTTAGGTCCCACGGTGCTCAGAGCCATTTGTCTCCAAGGACATGTCAATACACAGAACTGTAGAATATGGACAACGGAAAATCCACATGAACATCAAGCTGTACCACATCATTCTGCGAAGGTGACTGTGTTGTGCGGGTTAACGGAATCGTTTATCATAGGGCAGTATTCTTTGGAGGAGATGAGTCCTGTGGGTTTTGTTATCTGTACCGTAACTGCTAAAGGCTTTGAGAGTGTTTTGCTCACCAATTTCATTCCAAACCAACAACGTGGATATCTGAGTATCGTCACTTTAATGCAAGATGGCGCTTCTCCACACATTGCACGGCCAATGAAACGGCTACTGCAGAGGCATTTCGGAAACGCTAGAATTGTCAGCCGTCATTTGCCTAAGGTCTGGCAGTCCAGATCACCTGATCTTTATCCGTGTGACTTTTGACTACAGGATTATCTGAAATATGTTGTGTTCAGTGCTCCAATTACGAACATAGCTAAACTGAAGACACGTACTGGGCACCGGATTCTGAACGTGACCCCTGGACACTCCCATCTATTGTCAAGCATGCTGTTTCTGGATTTCAGCTTGTGGCAAAAAACAATGGATAGCATACTGAATATGTCTTACGCCATTCTCACAAAAATAATAAGCCTATGTTATTTTCCTTTTTATGCGATTTTTTGCCCCAGGACAATTAAAAACCGATCTAATTTTGATTCTTGTGCAGTTTTTGGCTTCAGGACAGTTAAAAACCAGTTTTTCCCATCCAATGTGATACGACCTTACCGTGGTGGATAGGCTTACCTAACTAACAGTGCCACAACTGTTGAGTGCCGAACTTTTGCAGTCATGCGTATTGAACAGTACAGATGGTGTAATGTGCAACTCAAACCATACCGGTCGATCCCATTTACGTTAAGACGCTAACAACGCCATTTATTTTTTTTTTCAAACGTTTCTCCCTGGGTCAATAACAAGCTGTTCAATTTTGACGTCATTCTGGGCAACGGTTCACTTTCTATAGTGTTTTGAAACTGAAACATTAATTACGGACACCCTGTATATATACCAATGACCTCCTCACAAGACAAGTCTAAAGATCCTATCAGTCATGCTCTGGCGGAACAGTTCGACAAACTTGAAGAAGTAAAGACATCACTTAAAGTCTCCAGGGCAAACAAAGTCTATCATCTGACACTCAACCCACCAAACACGCAAATGATGTTGCTCCACTTACGATATAAATAAACTGGGAAGAATTTAAGCATCAACCTAAATTCTATCTACACTGCTACCTACCTAGTTATAAACCTTTATACAGGGTGTTACAAAAAGGTACGGCCAAACTTTCAGGAAACATTCCTCACACACAAAGAAAGGAAATATGTTATGTGGACATGTGTCCGGAAATGCTTACTTTCCATGTTAGAGCTCATTTTATTACGTCTCTTCAAATCACATTAATCATGGAATGGAAACACACAGCAACAGAATGTACCAGCGTGACTTCAAACACTTTGTTACAGGAAATGTTCAAAATGTCCTCCGTTAGCGAGGATACATGCATCCACCCTCCGTCGCATGGAATCCCTGATGCGCTGATGCAGCCCTGGAGAATGGCGTATTGTATCACAGCCGTCCACAGTACGAGCACGAAGAGTCTCTACATTTGGTACTGGGGTTGCGTAGACAAGAGCTTTCAAATGCCCCCATAAATGAAAGTCAAGAGGGTTGAGGTCAGGAGAGCGTGGAGGCCATGGAATTGGTCCGCCTCTACCAATCCATCGGTCACCGAATCTGTTGTTGAGAAGCGTACGAACACTTCGACTGAAATGTGCAGGAGCTCTATCGTGCATGAAGCACATGTTGTGTCGTACTTGTAAAGGCACATGTTCTAGCAGCACAGGTAGGGTATTCCGTATCAAATCATGATAACGTGCTCTATTGATGGTAGGTGGAAGAAACTAAAATGAGTTCTAACATGGAAATTAAGCGTTTCCGGACACATGTCCACATAACGTCGTTTCTTTATTTGTGTGTGAGGAATGTTTCCTGAAAGTTTGGCCGTACCTTTTTGTAACACCCTGTAGATCCTTCACCTTCAATAATTACTGAAAGAAATTGAAGTACAAGGTCGAAACAAGAAATACTTTACTGCATTAACTTGTCAAGGAGCAAGATCTGCAACAACGTTAACTTGATAAATTGCGCTGCGCTACCCTGCTGCTTAATGTGCTAACCCAATGCCATTTGAAAAAATTTACCTTAATCCACCAGGAGAAAGGACTGCGTTCATTTGGAACCCGCAAAGTTCCTGAAAGAAAGTAGGCATCGCTTGCATGCATACCCTTACCGCAAATCACGACTTCGGCCAAGGAACAACTTTATGCAGAATACCTTGCACAATCATCAGAGACATCTGTGTTGCACCATCTGAAAATTACTTTGAGTAATAGGACTGATTGGAAGAAATCTGCTGAAGAAGCTGCTCCAGGACATCAACATAGATGGGCTGTCTCAAGAATCCTTAGCATATTGAGGAGTGAAGAGGACAGACACAAAGATGATTTAGTTACGGGAGTTATAACAAAAGATGTGGAAAAACTCAATTAGTATCTTAGCCCGCCTTTAAAAACTGGTACAGTTTGACATTTTGAACTCACTATTAGCAACGAAACATGCAGTAACACTGATTGAATTCTAGTGTCAAAAAATTTAACCTCTCATTAAAAATTTCTAAATGATTTTGAACGTAAAAGTAGCTGCTCAAATGAATAAAATTCAGTTGTTTCTTGGGTTTTATAAAGTCTATTATAACTGCTAGCAACAAAGAAGGCAGTAACCAGGTAGAATATAACTGTACGAAAATTTAATCTGTTCATAAAAATTTCCTAATGTTTGTGAATGTAAAACTCATCTTTCTGGTGAATTAAGAACTATCACATCCTGAATTTTATAAGGTATTTTTCTTCTCACGGGAAATAAATAAGTAAGTACACTGTTAGAGTTCGCTAATTAATTTGTGCGATATCTTTTGACTACGATTATTATGGAAGAAGTTGCCTAATATTGCTTTACCGTCTTTTTTCCAATTTTTAATTCTTGTAATTTTTTTTTTTCGTTTTCGTATAAACAGGGGAGATGCTACTTTATATGTCTATCAGATGGGTACTATAGTAAATTTTGATACCATTAAAGATGGTTTGTATTAAGGATGTACTGAAAGCCACCTAAAGCATTTGTGTTTGTATTACATCAACTGTGAGGGACAAAGTATAAGGGGCAGTCAAATGAAAACCAAACACCCGCTACAATGGGATCACAGAATGGTTCCATTCAAAAGTAATCACCACAGGCGATCAGACATTTTTCTCGCTGGAAGACGAAGCGATTAAAATTCCTGTTGCGTAGAACGCGGTCGGTTGCTGACGACTCCACTACTACACCCACTCTTGCCCTTCCTCGTCCGACTGAAACCGTCAGTCACGCATGTCTTTCTTTAGATCGCTAATGATGTGAAAATCACACATGAAAGATCCAGCCTGTACAGGGCATGTTGCAGTGTTTCTCCACCAAATCGCTAAAGGGTAGCCCGATTGGCAGTGTGGGGGCGACCGTTATCGTGCAAAAGGGTAATTACGCCCGACAGCATTCCGTCAACCAGAGGAAAAACGGCAAAACCAGCAATGGAAACATCCTACATTACCCTCTTCAAATAAATCCAAAGTGAGAGGTTCTAGGGGCTTCAGTCCGGAACCGCGCTGCTGCTACGGTCGCAGGTTCGAATCCTGCCTCGGGCATGGATGTGTGTGATGTCCTTAGGTTCGTTAGGTTTAAGTAGTTCTAAGTCTATGGGACTGATGACCTCGTGTGTTATGTCCCATAGTGATTAGAGCCATTTAAATCCAAAGCCGTTCACGAAAGTTCGGGTAAAGTCATGATAAATTTCTTTTTCGACTGCAGGGGCCGACAGTTCGTCGAGTTCCTCGTGCGTGGAACCACAATCAATGCGCAGCGCTATGAAGACGCTTTGCAGAGACTGCAACGTGCCATGAAGTCATACCTATCAGGCACGCTGCCGGACGGAGTCATCCTGTTGCACGATAACGTCTGCCTGCACACTGCCAATCGGACGAAAGTTACGCTTCAGCGATTTGGTTGGGAAACACTGCAACATCCTCCGTACAGCCCGGATCCTGCACCGTGCGATTTTCACATCTTTGGCTACCTGGAGAGAGACGGGCGTGGATGTCGGTTTCAGTCGGACGAGCAAGTGCACTCAGGGTGCCGTTGCGGATCCATCAGCAACCGATCGCATTCTACGATACTGGAATCGATCGTCTCGTCTCCCAGTGAGATAAACGTCTTAACACATGTGGTGATTACTTTTGAATGGAACCATTCCATGGTCCCATTATGGTGGGTGTTCGGTTTCCATTTAAATGCCCTTTATACATTTGATTATTTGTTACCTTCTACATACGAAATTCTCTGTATTTTGCTAAGTACTTTCATTTTTAAAAAATGTGGCCTCCATTTCATACCAACTGTGACTGTTCAGAACGTCATCCGCTATGACTATGAACGATTATACAGGATTGTCTAAGATTTAGAAAGCTATACGGTTTGCGACAGTTTATTACACTACTGGCCATTAAAATTGCCACACCACGAAGATGACGTGCTACAGACGCGAACTTTAACCGACAGGAACAAGATGCTGTGATATGCAAATGATTAGCTTTTCAGAGCATTCACACAAGGTTGGCGCCGGTGGCGACACCTACAACGTGCAGTCATGAGGAAAGTTTCCATCCGATTTCTCATACACAAACAGCAGTTGACCGGCGTTGCCTGGTGAAACGTTGTTGTGATGCCTCGTGTAAAGAGGAGAAATGCGTACCATCATGTTTCCGAATTTGATAAAGGTCGGATTGTAGCCTATCACGTTTGCGGTTTACCGTATCGCTACATTGCTGCTAGCATTGGTAGAGATCCAGTGACTGATAACAGAATATGATATGGAATCGGTGGGTTCAAGAGGATAATACGGAACGCCGAGCTGGATCCCAACGGCCTCGTATCACTAGCAGTCGAGATGACAGGCATCTTATCCATTGGCTGTAACGGATCGTGCAGCCACGTCTCGATCCCTGAGTCAACAGATGGCGACGTTTGCAAGACAACAACCATCTCCACGAACAGTTCGACGACGTTTGCAGCAGCATGGACTATCAGCTCGGAGACCATGGCTGCGGTTACCCTTGACGCTGCATCACAGACAGGAGCGCCTGCGATAGTGTACTCAACGACGAACCTGGTTGCACGAATGGCAAAACGCCATCTTTTCGGATGATGAATCCAGGTTCTGTTTACAGCATCATGTTGGTAGCGTCCGTGTTTGGCGACTTCGCGGTGAACGCACATTGGAAGCGTGTATTCGTCATCGCCATACTGGCGTATCACCCGGCGTGATGGTATGGGGTGCCATTGGTTACACGTCTCGGTCACCTCTTGTTCGCATTGACGGCACTTTGAACAGTGTACGTTACATTTCAGATGTGTTACGACCCGTGGCTCTACCCTTGATTCGATCCCTGCGAAACCCTACATTTCAGCAGGATAATGCACGACCGCATGTTGCAGGTCCTCTACGGGCCTTTCTGGATATAGAAAATTTTCGACTGCTGCCCTGGCCAACACATTATCCAGATCTCTCACCAATTGAAAACATCTGGTCAATGGTGGCCGAGCAACTGGCTCGTCACAATACGACAGTCACTACTCTAGATGAACTGTGGTATCGTGTTGAAGCTGCATGGGCAGCTGTACCTGTACACGCCATCCAAGCTCTGTTTGACTCAATGTCCATGCGTATCAAGGTCGTTATTACGGCCGGAGGTGGTTATTCTGGGTAATAATTTCTCAGGATCTATGCACCCAAATTGCGTGAAAATGTAATCACATGTCAGTTCTAGTATAATATATTTGTCGAATGAATAACCGTTTATCGTCTGCATTTCTTCTTGATGTAGCAATTTTAATGGCCAGTAGTGTATATGTCGCTGTAGAATCCTTCGAGATCACTATATATGACCGTTCGGACAACCAACGTGAAGCGCTAATATTTAATTAATTTTTGAAATTGTAACACATTCATTGCTGACCATGTTCGAGACTCTGCTTTATTTATATGAAAATCGTCAATTAACAACATCAAGTAGCCCTTCTAAGTTTGTGAATTGAGCAGGAAAGAAGTTTTAATGTTTCATAACTTCGTAATCATTACAAATGCACCAGTAGTTCAGCTGGATGGAGGAAGAAATCATCCGCGGCCTTTCTAGAGAGGCTATCAAGTCATTCTCTTCCTGGTAATATATAGTTCTCTGAGACCTTATGCGATTATGTAGATAGCCAGTGGAGATCTGAACTCTACTTCTGTAGAACATGGGCCCACTGCCTTGGTCACTGCAAGATTTTACTGGCATTTCATAAGGTATTTAACAATTATCTTGAATAAAGTTCGTCATCTGTGTGGTTTTTTTTTTTAACTAATGATATGATTCCTACCTTTGTCCACCTACCTGGCTGTCCAATTAGAAAGGGGATTTTCGAAAATAAGTGACACCGGCGTTCTCAAGGTTTGCAGAAATAAAAAAAAAAGATATCCTGCTCATCGAAATGCACAGTGTCACAGGGCGGTTAGCTTCCGTTCTCCAACCCATAACGAAAAGATGTTTTATAGCTATTGTATCTACCTGACTGTTTAAGAAAGGCAGCTGTCCGATGATTGTACTTTTGTACTTCACAAAAGCAGTACCTTACCCTGCATGACAAAGACATGTCACAGTAACTTAACCTCTAGTACCTCTGTTCTGCCGCGTTGATCTACTGCTGCAGGCGTCTGACAAGACTGAATAATTTTACTTTTGAGATCTGTAGTACATATATTTGTATAACACATTCTTGGCGTGCTATTTAACCACTCCTATACATGCAATATTTGAATAGTTTAGGAATGCTCTATTCATACAAACATAACTACTTCCAGTGATAAAGACACGAATTGTGCCAAAACAAAAATGTTTACCTAATCTTCTTCCATCTAATAACTTTAAAATGAAGTTTTTCATTTCAGTTTTCTCTTCCATTCTGATCATTTCACATAAATTTTTCCAGTTGGCCAAAAGATGGAAAATAAAATTATTTTGAAAACGTATTGACAGCGACGGTGACAGTCAACTGGCCTATATTCAACAGGTAAATAACTTGTTTCCTTTCTCCAAAAACGGCCCTGACGATCTAAATGCCACAGAGAAGAACAGTCAGAGGACCATAACTGGAAGACACAGTACTTGTTTCTTCTCTTTTCTGAAAATAGAATACACAAAAGATTTGTGATGAGGGAAATAAAGCACGCATTCTACAATAAATGTCGGTATACCAATTAAGTAAATGAAGTAAGCTTTATTCTGACTTCAATAAATATTTTAAGTACATATCTTTGCATGAAAATGAGGAAAAATACTGCAGTTATTTTAATGTTACCATTCACTACTTTTTACAGTCACAATCAAATGGGCATAATTCGCTTATTGGAATTGCTGTTTTCAGCAAGAAATCTTGTCTCATGCATGCAGTAATTAGTCTCTACCAATGCTACAAGAGAACATGTAGGAATATGTAGGTACAATGTATATACATTTTATATCGTATTAAATTATATCTAGATATTTTCTGTACATTCTACACGTTTAAACGAGTATAGAGCATTTCTGAATTATATGTACATTTTTGTCTTCCTTATACACTAAATATTCTCAGTTTTTTCAATTTTTGTTACTGAAGAGAGAGACAGCTGTGGAAGTACGTCATCTTGCTAACAGTATCTGGCAGTCATCAAGTCAAGCAATGCTTTCCAATTACTTCTAACACATGGACAATAAATTAATCAGACTTTGGTGTAATATCTTCTTATTTCCATGATACATAAGACGTTAAACTTGGCAGACTGCACAATTAATTATTTATTTAATTATCGCACATCCGAAGTAAAAAGTTATTGCTATATCTTTCTCTTTCAGAGTACAACTGGGCAACCGAAATGAATTATTCAAAAAAAGTTCACTACTGCAATGTGAAAATGTTCAAGTTTCTCAGTAGAATCAATGAAAGAAGACATATGGTAACGGGTTCCTCTGCTGCTTCTTAACAGAGAGAAAATAAAAGCAAAAAACACTTATACAATTCCTCAAGCGACATTTCTAAGCAATGATGAATAAGACTAATAACTTTCTTATTGAGCATTATCTTGCTAACAAGAGTTCTCGAGTGAGAAAAAAATTGTTATGTACTGGAAAATGTACAAGGCCTTGATGTGACGCCATATTTGGTTCAAAGATATAAGTAGTAAATGTTGCACCATATGTTTGATCTGATCCTACAGTATAAATATATACTTTCAACACGCTTGAATCGATATAGATCTATCATCATCTGCAAATAATAATAAAATAATAATAATAATAATAATGAAAAATCAGTCACATTTACATTGTTACACATTTGTACACACGCATATTTTGTTTAAAACAATTTGTTTGTGCTTTAGCTTATTTGCAGGATGTTTAAAAGCTCCTTTGGTTCTACATCCGATTAAATACTTGTTTTACACTTGCTGTTCGCAGTTGACTGATACATGTATAAAACTAATGTCGGTAGATCGTCTGGAGGAAATGCTCATTGTTATGTGAAAAAAATGGGTACTAAATTATTGCACAGTCATTCTGTCAGTTAAGAGACACAGATAAAACACAATGCGAGGTTGCTCCTCTACACATAATACAGTCGACTGCGTACAACTTTCAGTTTAAAGGTTGGCAGAATTCAGGTGGCGATTGCCAAGAAAGACTTGCGGTCGATCCAGGAAACTCCTGTCCCTTGAAAACTTCAGCCACTGATTTCACAGTGAGGTACATAGTTTCAAAATGTCTACATTTGTTTTCCACACTTTAGTGACACCGACACGTCATTAGTCGGTTGTGGATTCTAGTGTCATTTTAAGCAGTCTGCTACACCGTAAACTGATATGTTGTAGACAGAATTTCTTACATGCATTCCTTCACCACTGAACACAAAAGGTATTATTCAGTTGCTAGAGCAGTCTGCCACATTCTTTACAATTTCCAGCCTCTACTGTTGTTTCTTTCCTTAATACGCTTATAATGTCTTTTGAAAGAAATCTGGTACCCGTGGCACTTCATCAGAAACCTATCTAAAACATTCGAGTTCATTTCTTCTGTCCATTGAATAGCAACGAAGAGCTCACTTCAGTTCGAGCGCTAAGAAGTCCTGGTAAGGAACTGGCCAAATTATCCGTCAGTGCACACAATGGAACCGTAGGCGCGAGCACTCACTATTCGCTTGCCGAATTTCATTTTGTGCAGTGTCCACCCAGTAGTCGCGGCAGCGAAATTCCGTAAGATTAGTGAAGGAAGAGAGGTGCAGCGATTCACTTGTCGGAGGCGATGGCCTGCTCTTCCTCCTCGCGCGTCATGGGCACTGTGCTGTGGTTGTAGAGGCCCTGCGCCATCAGCTGCAGCGCCAGCGGGTTCTTCTGTCCGCTGGCCTTCTTGATCTTGGCGCGCTTGTTCTGGAACCAGATCTTGATCTGCGCCTCGTTGAGGCCCAGCTCCCTGGCCAGCTCCTGGCGGCGGCGCTCAGTCAGGTATCTGTTCTCGGTGAACTCGTGCTTCAGCCGCGCCAGCTGCTCGCCGCTGAACGCCGTGCGCGGCCGCTTCTCCTCCGGCTTCTTGTTGCGCTTCAGTCGGCGCGACCGCGGACCTGCAACCACAAACACAGCGCGTTACACACCGAACTCGTGGGTCCTCGCAAGGAGGCCGTAGCAGCCGATAGAAAAGTTCGTCGCTGGTTTCTGTTTCTGTGAAAGAAATTAAAAAAAGCGAGGCAAAGAAAGCTATCGTGGACAAGCAGCAATGTTCGGCATATACAGGCGTTGGACAAAAATATGGAAACACAGAAATTCATGCTTCAACATAAATGGAGGTTGCGCTGTTGTATTTGACCAAGAGCGCCACCTGTACAATGTCCTCATTATGTTGCAAGTGTCAGTCGTGGCCTGAACAGTGTAGTTGCGACTTCATTATCTCGGAGCTAATAGATTTCGAACAAGGGCAAATTGTTGGTGCACGTATGGTAGGTGCTTCAGTAAACACCGTAGCCGACATGTTCGATGTTTCAAGAACCACCGCATGTAAGGTTTGTACAGTATACAGGGAAGGCGAAAAACATCATCTACTAAGTCACAACGCGGACGAAAGTGTTTACTGAGTGGTCATGACAGACGGCCACTGAAGAAAATTGTGGTGACGGTTGCGAAGATCACTGCAGAACTGAATGTCGCACTCGAGAACTCTGTCAGCACTAAAACAACGCGAAGGAAGCTCCAGAAGCAAGGAATTGCAGAGCGAAAGGGAGTTCCGAAAACACCTTGTGATGCATATGCATGTAACAGGAATACGTAATGCCGAAGCAATAAAACTTGGAAAATGGAGCAATGGAAGAAAGTTATTTGGTCGGATGAGTCTTGCTTCACTCTATTTCAAACTTCTGGTTGAGTTTACGTTCGAAGAATGGAACATGGTGAGGGTTTGTTGGTAATTTGTGCGGCCATATCATGGCACTCCATGCGCTCCATGCGTCCCATGGATTCTCTACATAGACGCATTACTGTCAAAGATCCCGTGATTATTTTGGACCATCATCCCATCCCATGGTAAGATGTTTGCCTCCCAATGGCGATACTTTGCTCCAAGAGAAAGGGGCCCCTGTTCACACAGATTGTATCGTCCAGGATAAATTTATGAGCAGGGGTATGAATTTTCGTATCTCTCATACCCAACACAGTCACCAGATCTCATTATATTGATCCATTGTGGTCTAATCTAAGGAGAATGCGTGATCGCTATCCACCTACATCATCGCTTCCTAAAATTTCCACTTTTTTGCAATAACAATGGCGTAATACTCCCTTGAGGGCCATACAGCTACCGTATTTATCCATTCGGAGACGACTGGAAGCTGTTTTCAATGTGAACAGCTCTTCTACACCGTACTGGGCGTGTTGATGTGTTGCCATTTTGGTGTTTCCATACTTTTGTCCACCGCCTTCGAGGGGTACATAAAAAGTCTTGCATGTTTGTGGTCGTCGTATACAGTTAAATCCTCATGCCATAGTGCCTTAGCACAACGTTGGAGTAGCCTACACAAAATATTGCAACCCAGAGGTGAAACTTGGATGAGCTGGGCACTGTGGCGCGAGGATTTCGACGTGTGCCAGGGCTGCAAATATGTACCTTTAAAAAAATCTAAAAACTAATTATGTAAACTTATTTCCTCAAGGTGATAGTTAAAAATTTATGACTGTCCCTCTTAGGGTCATTCTTAGGTCTGTGGCGCAGTTTGCATGTTAACTTTTTGCCTAACAGCAATAAAATAGCCGCACAACGAATTTTGGTTCTACTGCAGCGTATGCACTGATTTGAAACTTCCTGGCTTATTAAAATTGTTTAGCAGACCGAGAGACCAACCGGGGATCTTTAGCTTTCGCTGATCAATGCTCTACCGAATGAACTATCCAAGCACAAATCATCATCTACCGTCACAGCTTCACTTCCGCCAGTACCTCTTGTCCTACCTTGCAGACTTAAAAGGAACGACAAGAGGGACAAGAGGTACTAGTTGAAGTGAAATGTGAGGGCTAGTCGTGAGTCGTTCTTAGATACTTCAGTCCGTGGAATACTTGCGTGGTAAATTCAGAAGTTCCAGACTCAAGTTCCAGTACACTATATAGTTTTCATCTGCCGGGAAGTTCCAAATAAAATCTTTGTTAGAATTATTATTTCCTTAAAATAACAAGTACACATCAAATTAAAATATATACAAGTATTTTCAGAAAAAAGTTATTTTATTGTATGTGGTTTCACTGCGAATCCACTGGTAAGTCAGGGATTGCTGACGTTTAGTGATACTTCGCAAAAGAGTTCTTATTATTACTCATGCAGATTCTAACAGCGCATGACTGGCACATGCATTTTGTACGACAGGGCTGTCTGTGCTACGCAGTGCAAACCTCCTAGATGAACCTTCGCAGGCATAAATACTGCTGCTCCATTTACCGGTTCAGCTTATAAAATGTGCTCTCATTGACTTCAGTGACATTAAAAAGTGCCTCATTATGCGGCACCACCATTTCACTTTGATTCTCACTCTCAGAAATTACCGACTTTGATCCCTTGATAATTTATCCAGGAACTGATACAGACTTTCACCAGTCAAGTCAGCAGCAGATTCTCTTGCTGAGAAGAGGACATCGGTCGACCCTTACTTGACAGTGGTTACAGAATGAAAGCGCAAATCATTATCTTGTTTAGAACGATAAACTTCATGTTTCTGCTATTACACCAGTTATAAGCTAAGTAGCAAATCATAAAAAGGTGGTTTCACCCAATAACCATTATGAAACAAGTGGTTAGAGAAGTAGAAAAGACTGATGTCTAGAGTTTAAAGTTCTGATGACCCTGACGTCATTAGAGACGACGCTCTAGTCAATTCTCACAATTGGGGAGACACTATTAATGAAAAGTCATATACTTAATGTGAACGGCTAACACTCTTACGGCCAACCAGTAGTAGAAATTACAGTGAAATAGATGAGGAAATACCAAATGTGTTTCCTTTCAGTGAAAGCTGCTCGGTACGAGTTATAAGTGTGTAAGTTAGACGAATTTTATACTGTGTTGCTCTGATTGATCACCAAAGAGAAGTGGTGCAGCAATTATACATTGTACTTTCACTCATGAGGAGCGTGTTTCAGACTCATCCCAAAAGCGATTAAGGCAAATGCAGAGATGAATCCTTTGAAAAAGGATCCGTCTTCATCTCGAGTATGAGATCCATCTTTAACGATCTCATCGTGGAAGGCACGTCAGACACTAAGTTATTTTTTTTTCTAATATTTACAAGGTGAGAGGAATTGTTTCTGCAACATTTTTTGCACTTGGGCTTTCGCAGATCACATGTCAACAGAGGCACAAACACTTGGCATTCAGTAAATCTTTTACTGCAGTGGAATAATAACAACGCAGCAAAAACAAATTAACAAATTTGTCACTTTGAGCAGAAAAATTACAGAATTACTCCCATTTCTTCCAAAATCTGCGACTGGAACTCCAGTTTATATTTCTGCTTGTTTTATATCGCTAACAACCCTCCTTATATCATTTTCTTATGGACTTCATGTCCGAAACTTTGCATTGGATTAGAAAAAGATAGCGTTTTTGTCTGTGAGCTTATATAACTACCGTTATGATACGAACTAGCAAATATTGTCCATTGCACTGAACACGATAAAGTAGTGCCCCATGATGACACGGGGGAGGAGACTAGTTACATGAGTTGGCATACTCTGTTATGTCTCTTATTTCCATTTTATAGTTTGACAAGATAACGACGTAAGCAAGAGCATAATATTACTGCAAGCTTCCTGGCTATTCAGCTATCCCTTGCGAGAAATATTTTTCTGCGTATTTCAGTTTTTATACATTTAGCACAGACAAAGAGTGCAACTAAAGACGAACGTAATACGTTTCAACACTCATTATGTAGCAAAAAAAATACATTCATCACAGGAAAGAATTCCCATACTGCAACATATGCCCTTTCACTACTCAAACAACCACTATTCGGTTTAGATTTACTTGGAACATCGTAGGAGACACAATAAGCCAGGTGTTATCACCAGTAATAAAGTTGTTCAGCGCAGTCAGATGCACGACTTTCGATTTTATTAATTTCCTCGTGCCACGATGCATAATGCTGTATCTCCTCCTCTGTCAAATAGTATGTAACTAGAAAGTAGGGAACTTTTCCAGTTTTAATGTTTCGTAGGATTTTTGGTTTATCAGACACAGACAGTTCCAAAGATTCTACAGATGTCTCCCTCCACTATCTATATACATTCCCTCACCGCGAAATTTCGAGAGACCAAAGTATTAAGAACATAAATTAAACGCTCTGTAACAATTGTATCACTCCTTGAGCCTGGCCGCTTTTAAAATCTACCCTTTTGGAGCTATTAAACACTCGTGTGTTATCGATAAGTCTGATGACAGCATTGTGCCATTTAGGAAATCCTTAACTTTATAGTTAATCTAAAACGTTCAGTGATATTATGGAATATTCTCTTCACAACATTAATTATTCAGTTGAGGACAGGGACAATGTAATTATTTGAATGGGAAGTCAACTGTGAAGGAATTCATTGAAACGTGGTAATCCGAAATTCTGAACTGTACACGGGAAACTTGTTGGAAGATCGAAATTGTGTGCCGGACCCGGAACTGCGACGTCTGCTTTTCGCGGATAACTGCTTTACCGAATGTATTAACCATCCTAACTCGGGCCGCTCCTCTGACAGCTTTATTTCCATCAGTGCCATATCTCCTAGCTTCAAAACTTCATCCTGGGAACACTAAACGTTTTTCTGCAGAAACTGCAGAAGGCATAACTCCGATATACTGTGATAAAGTGATGGTTTCTGATTCTGTTATTTGAGTCTTTCAAGTGCTGGTAAGATTGCTGTCATTACGAACACAGACTATGTCACGCCATGTTGCATGACAGTAAGTTACGTAATGACATGAAGAGCAGCAGAAAGAAAGTTATTCCCCGCTTTTCGTAGATTTGAATAGAGCGTTCCCTCTACAACGAAGTTATTAGATATTTTGCACTCATTACAGTTCCTCCTTTAAATCGTCACACGAATGACAAAATGGCAGCTATCGAAGTAAGTGACTGAAAATCAACTGCAATCGCTGAAAAGAGAAAAGGCCACTGGACCTGACGGGATATCAATTCGATTCTACACAGAGTATGCGAAAGAACTTGCCTCTCATCTAACAGCAGTGTACCGAAAGTCTATAGAGGATCGAAGCGTTCCTAATGATCATAAAAAGCGCAGGTCATTCCCGTTTTAAAGAAGGGTCGTCGAGCAGGAGCACAAAACTGTAAGCCTCTATCTCCGACGTCGGACTGTTGTAGCATTTTGGAACATGTTTTATGTTCGCGTATTATGACATTTCTGGAGACCGAAAACCTCCTCTACAGGAAACAACATGGGTTCTGAAGACAACAATCGTGTGAAACCTTGCTCGCTCTGTTCACGAAACTCAGAAAGCAGAAGATACAGGCCCCCAGGAAGATGCCGTGTTCCTTAACTTCCGGGAGGCGTTCCATACAGTTCCGCACTGCTGCCTAATGTACAGAATACGAGGGTATGGAATATCGGACCACCTTTGTGATTGGACTGAAGAGTTTCTAGCAAACAGAACACAGCATGTCGTTCTGGACAGAGAGCAATCTTCAGACGCAGAATTAATTTCGGCCGTGTCCCAGGGGAGTCTGTTATAATATGATTACAAAACTGCAGAACAATCACTAGTAGCAGTTACTTCCATCAAATATCAAGGAAGAGAGAGATTTAAAGTAGAATGACCACATAAAATGAATTGCGAGTGAGGTAGATGCGAGGCTGAGATTCAGTGTAAAAATTAGCATGAAATGTAGCCCATCAAAAACGAAAGTAGCTTACAAAACAGTCGTTCGACCAGTATTTGGATACTCCTCGTCAGTATAGTACCCGTACTGGTTAAGACTTTTTTTTTCGGGTCATCAATCGTCTGACTGGTTTGATGCGGCCCGCTACGAATTTCCTCTCCTGTGCTAACCTCTTCATCTCAGAATAGCACTTGCAACCTACATCCTCTATTATTTGCTGGATGTATTCCAATCTCTGTCTTCCTCTACAGTTTTTCCCTTCTACAGCTCCCTCTAGTACCACGGAAGACATTCCCTCACGCCTTAACAGATGTCCTATCATTGTGTCCCTTCTCCTTGTCAATATTTTCTACATATTCCTTTCCTTTCCGATTCTGCGCAAAACCTCCTCATTCCTTACCTTACTGGTCCAACTAATTTTCAACATTCGTCTGTAGCACCACATCTCAAATGCTTCGATTCTCTTCTGTTCCGATTTTCCTACAGTGCATGTTTCACTACCATATAATGCTGTTAAGGCCGATATTTGATATTAGTAGACTTCTCTTGACAAGGAATGCTCTTTTTGCCATTGCTATTCTGCTTTTGATGTCCTTCTTGCTCCGTCCGTCACTTGTTATTTTACTGCCTAGATAGCAGAATTCCTTAACTTCATCTACCTCGTGACCATCGATTCTGATATTAAGCTTCTCGCTGTTCTCATTTATACTACTTCTCATTACCTTCGTCTTTCTTAGAATTACTCTAAATCCATACCCTGTACTCATTAGACTGTTCACTCCATTCAGCAGATCATGTAATTCTTCTTCACTTTCACTCAGGATGGCAATGTCATCAGCGAATCGTATCATTGATATCCTTTCACCTTGAGTTTTAATTCCACTCCTGAACTTTTCTTTTATTTCCATCATTTCTTCAGACTGAACAGTAGAGGCGGAAGACTAAATCCTTGTCTTACATCCTTTTTAATACGAGCACTTCTTTCTTGGTCGTCCACTCTTATTATTCCCTCTTGGCCGTTGTACATGTTATATATGACCCGTCTCTCCCTATAGCATACCCCTATGTGTCTGAGAATTTCGAAAATCTTGCACCATTTTACATTGTCGAACGATTTTTCCAGGTCGACAAATCCTATGCACGTGTCTTGATATTTCTTTCGTCTTGTTCCATTATTAACCGCAACGTCAGAATTGCCTCTCTCGTGCCTTTTCCTTTCCTAAAACCAAACTGATCGTCATGTAGCGCATCCTCAATTTCTTTTTCCATTCTTCTGTAATTTATTCTTGTCAGCAACTTGGCTTCATGAGGTGTTAAGCTGATTGTGCGATAATTCTCGCACTTGTCAACTCTTGCCGTCTTCGGAATTGTGTGCATGATGTTTTTCCGAAAGTCAGATATTATGTCGCCAGACTCATACGTTGTACACAACAACGTGAATAGTCGTTTTGTTGCCACTTCACCCAACGATTTTAGAAATTCTGGTGGAATGTTATCAATCCCTTCTGCCTTATTTTTTCTTAAGTCCTCCAAAGCTCTTTTAAATCCTGATTCTAATACTAGATCCCCTATCTCTTCTAAATCGACTCCTGTTTCTTCTTCACATCAGACAAATCTTCCCCCTCATAGAGGCTTTCAGTACATTCTTTCCACCTATCCGCTCTCTCGTAGTTAAGACTAATGGAGCAAATAGAGAAGATCCAAAGAAGAGCAGAAAGCTTCATTACAGCTTCATTTAGCAGGCACGAAATCATTGCGGAAATGCATAGCCCACTCCATTGGCAGATGCAGCAAGGGAGGCGTTCTGCAACACGGTATGGTCTACTGTTAAAGTCCCGAGAGCGTACATTCCTAGAAGAGTCAACCAGTGTATTGCTTCCTCCTACGTACATGTCGCAAAAAGAACATCAAGATAAAATTAGAGAGATTCGAGCCCACAACGAGACTTATCAGCAGTCGTTCTTCCCGCGAACAACACGCGACAGGAAAAGGAAAAGGGGGAAATGACACTGGTATGCAAAGTAGCCTCCACCACACACCGTAGGAAGGTTTGCGGAGTAGGTGAAGAGAGCAGGAAAGGTCCATAGCATGTTTAAAGAACTCATCTCGCTGTTTACCTTTCATAATGTAGCGAAACTGCAAAGAACCTAAATCTGGATTGGCTTGGCGAGGTTTGATGCCCGCTCATCCCGAATGCGAATCATAGCTTACAATACTGAAAGACAGGAATATAAGTCAATGCTTTCACATGTTGTTGATACTTGGAAGTCCAATTTAAGTCCAAGTCACTTCATATGAGGCACTCTGAAATGCTAGAGAGCACCATTAAATAATTAAATTCGAATATATTTCTCTAATATACCTGATTACTAATCCGTAACCAGAAAATTTTAATAAACAAGAAGAACTTACATATTTTATACAGGGTGTTACAAAAAGGTACGGCCAAACTTTCAGGAAACATTCCTCACACACAAAGAAAGAAAATATGTTATGTGGACATGTGTCCGGAAACGCTTACTTTCCATGTTAGAGCTCATTTTATTACTTCTCTTCAAATCACATTAATCATGGAATGGAAACACACAGCAACAGAACTTACCAGCGTGACTTCAAACACTTTGTTACAGGAAATGTTCAAAATGTCCTCCGTTAGCGAGGATACATGCATCCACCCTCCGTCGCATGGAATCCCTGATGCGCTGATGCAGCCCTGGAGAATGGCGTATTGTATCACAGCCGTCCACAGTACGAGCACGAAGAGTCTCTACATTTGGTACTGGGGTTGCGTAGACAAGAGCTTTCAAATGCCCCCATAAATGAAAGTCAAGAGGGTTGAGGTCAGGAGAGCGTGGAGGCCATGGAATTGGTCCGCCTCTACCAATCCATCGGTCACCGAATCTGTTGTTGAGAAGCGTACGAACACTTCGACTGAAATGTGCAGGAGCTCCATCGTGCATGAACCACATGTTGTGTCGTACTTGTAAAGGCACATGTTCTAGCAGCACAGGTAGAGTATCCCGTATCAAATCATGATAACGTGCTCCATTGAGCGTAGGTGGAAGAAACTAAAATGAGCTCTAACATGGAAATTAAGCGTTTCCGGACACATGTCCACATAACATCTTTTCTTTATTTGTGCGTGAGGAATGTTTCCTGAAAGTTTGGCCGTACCTTTTTGTAACACCCCGTATAATATTACGGCAGTGTTGAAGGCAACTTTTAAGAGCATTTATTCAATGATTGAACTGAGACTGATCATAAACACCTAATAACGATTTTCACTTAGGTGCCCGCTGAAACCGGAAAGTACGCCACGAATAATTTGGCTGATCAAAACAAGATATAATAGAAAAACAGGTACAGAGATGGCTGTTGACTGTTTTTCGCACAGTCCATTTTGTGAAAAACTTATGTTTTCTTTTTTTCTTGGTATTACCCAGCTCATGCTGGCTATGGACCTTATGAGTCTTCTCTCAGTGTTTCTGCAGGCAGACTTCCATCCGTCATGATCTTAGCCTACGCTGAACAGTGTCGAGTATACTATTTGTAGGCTAATCTGGGAATTTCTGTTCTGTACGTTTTTATGTTTTAATTATTCGTGTGTTTTGTTTATTGGGCGCACATTTGTGAGACTACTGATATAATGGCACATACCTGGTCGGTCGGAAGAGTTTCCTGACTAGATTAGTAATAAAATAGGAAAAAGATGGCAGTTTTAATGCTTTAGGTGTTCTAGCCTACACAGTCTCCGCTGAATCGAGTACATAAGAGAGAACTTTCGAACAATAATGTGAAACTGCCAGGCAAGTCCTCCTTTGGGACGTCGTTCGCGCGTCGTATTGACTTAAATGACGGGTACGTCGTCAGTGTGTTCACCCTTCATCTGAATTTCACTATTTTATCATTTTGTTGTAGGTTCGTATTGATACCACTAATTCTCCTCAGCATTTTTGCCAGAATTTTCAATCGAGCCGTGGCAAGTGTCCACCCGTCGTTCTTTTTTTCCAGGTGTAAAGGTGTGCGTGACAAACTTTACACACACTTTTCTCTACTTAAAAACATTCTTCAGGATGTCTTGGGTAGTTAATTTACAGGTGCTGCAGTTTACGACAGAGCAGTGTTAACAGACTGCAGCCGTACGTCCACTACTTAACACGGTCTGCTACATCTACATTAACACTCCGCAAATCACCTAACGGTGCCGGCACGGTAACTCGGCGTGTTCTGTCAGAGAGATGGCTGCTCTCTCCAATAAAAAAATAAATAAATTAAAAAAAACTGGGTGAAGGGACCAACAACTGATTTCATGTGACATCCGCTACGATCAAATACAACGAACAATAATGAACAGAATGCAAAAAATTTAAAATAATACGGTGTGCGGTGGGGTGTGCTTCTGGTACCGCTAACTGATCTCCTCTTCCCTGCTCCACTTACAAATGGCTCTTGGGAAGAATGATTGTCGATAAGCTCCAATTTCTCGAATTTTCTCGGCATGGTCACTTGGAGAGATGGCTGAAAGTAATATTTTTCCTGACTCTTCTCCGAAAGTACTCTCTCAAATTTTTAGTAGTAAACCTCTCCGTGATACACAACACATCTCATGTATCGTCTGCCACTGGACTTTATTAAGCATCTCTGAAATTCTCTCGCGCCGACCAAGCGATCCCGTGAAGAAACGCTCAGCTCTTCGTTGGAACTTGTCGGCCTCTTCTACCAGTCCTATGTGCTAAGGATCCCATACTGATGAACAAGCGCATTGTAAGCCACTTCCTTCGTGGACGAGCTACACTTCCTTAGGATTTTAACCTACTAATCTCAGACTGACACCTGCTCTTCCTACTGTCTGTTTTACGTGTTCACTCTACTTAAGATCGCTTTCGATAGTTAGTCCTAAATATTTTAAGGTAATACTGTTTCCAGGAATTTTACATCAATAGTATAGTATCACAGCAATGGATTTCTTCTCTTATGCATGCGCAGTACGTGACATTTATTTACGTCCAGAGTCAACTGCCAGAGCCTGCACCATTCATGAATTCTCTGTAGGCTATTCTGCAAGTCGATACTGTCTTCCGGCGTAGCTACAGTCTTACCGAATACAGCATCATCTGCGGACAGTTTTAAAGAGCTTCCGATGCTTTCTATTAGATCATTTATAGACATTGTAAACCGAAAGGGTCTTATGACACCCTTCGGATACTCTGGATATTACCAATATGTCGTCCGCCCCCGGGAGCAGCCGGCACGGTAACTCAGCGCGTTCGGTCAGAGGGTTAGCTGCCCTCTGTAATAAAAAACTGAGTTAATGTATCAACGACGAACTGAAACGGGTGTCTTGCGACGTCCGCCCCGAGCAGATACAACGAACGAAAACGGACAAAATGAGGTTAATAAAAAAAAAAAAGTAGCTGAGTGGTTAGCGCGACAGAATGTCAATCTTAAGGGCCTGGGTTCGATTCCCGGCTGGCTCGGAGATTTTATTCGCTCAGGGACTCGGTGTTGTGTTGTCCTAATCATTATCATATCATCCCCATAGACGCGCAAGTTGCCGAAGTGGCGTCAAATCGAAAGACTTGCACCTGGCGAACGGTCTACGCGACGGGAGGCCCTGGACACACGACATTTACGTTTTACCCCTACGTCTGTCGATTTTGTTCCATTAAGAGCGATGTGTTGAGTTCTATTTGCAAGGAAGTCATGAATTCAGTCGTAGATTTGTTAACAACTGACTGGCCGAATGCACACCTGCTGTTTACAGTCGTTACTTCAAGCTGCCACTGGGCTGGCATCGCTTGTACGCCAGGAATACAGTACGTGTCAGAAAGTTTCGAAAGGAAGTTGTATATCAAGTGAGTCGTTATCGGTCTATTACTTATTTAGAGTTATTGTATTTCTAATAGATTCTTTTTCCACATCATCATACTACGGCCTAATGCAACGGTAAAGTAGTTTAAGGTTCTACATGTCATAACACTGCTCTAGGCACCTCATTAAGAGTCTAGAGAAGTAACTAATATTGCTCGAGCGTGTCTAAAAGCTTTAAATTGACACCAGGGGTTGTACTGGCTCTGACCCCTGGGGGAGACACAATAACGCAATTCTCCGGCTCACTGTCGGTGTCATAGTTCCCCTATCACCCTCAGATCGGGGCCGTCGAGCGTCGGCGCCGAAATAGTGCGCACACGGGAAAACACTTGTGCAATTAAATTAAAGCAACGCGAGAAGAGCGCTGGAATAACGAGTGAAACTGATCGGCTGCTCCAATTAACGAGGCGCTCAAGGTGGGGGTCTTTGTTGGCCAGCCCCGCGCCGCTGAAATGTTTAATTGAAGGGCGCGGTATTAGTGGCGCGGTATGAATCACCCCGGCCGAGCGCGGCCCCTCCCCAGAGGCGTGAAATTGGTTTGTGCAGCAGCCACTTACGCGCGTGTAATCCGCGAATTCCTGCGCCGCCCCTGCCCTCAGCTGTTGCTGGCGCTCCCTCCGCGCCTCACAGCTACGACTGGAGATTATTACTCCCTCCATCTCGGTGAACGCGTTGACATGCCTCTGGTGCATTTGCGGTTCTCCTTCGCAGTCCCACCTACTTCTGGCTGTACTGCTTTAGGAAACGGGAGACATCCCTCCCCCGATATAACAAACACGCACATGTCTTCTAAGAAGATGTTCGTAGCTTTTCTAAAATATCCAACATCTTTCGTTTAGTGAACAAACTACGAGCTTACTGAGTACGAAACCAGAGTTGTGACTGGGTACAGGACTTCCTAGCAGACAGAACTCAGTAGGTCATTCTCAACGGAACAGAAGTTCTTAAAACTGCGCGTAGGGTACCTACACTATTCGGGATTACATCATTTTTGATTTAACTAAGGCGTTTGATTGTATTGATCACAAAATACTATATCAGAAGTTGGACCATTGTGGAATACGGGAGGTAGTTCACAGCTGGTTCACTTCTTACTTTAACAATAGACAGCAAAAGGTCATTATTCACAGTTTCCAGAATGGCTATGATGTGGGGTCTGAGTGGGGCACGGTTAAATGGGGATGTCCCAGGGGTCAGTGCTGGGGCCTTTCCTGTTCCTTATTTATATAAATGATATGCCCTGTAGTACTACAGGCGATTCTAAAATATGTCTATTTGCTGATGACACTAGCTTATTAGTAAATGGGTTGTGTGCAACACTGGCACTGTTGCAGATAGTGCAGTTCATGACATAAGTTCATAGCTTGTAGAAAATAAACTAATGCTAAATCATAGTAAGACTCGGTTTTTACAGTTTCTAACACACAGTTCAACGAAACCCGACGTTCTAACTTCACAGAATGTGCATATAATTAGTGAAACTAAACAGTTCAAATGATTCAAATGGCTCTGAGCACTATGGGACTTAACATCTGAGGTCATCAGTCCCCTAGAACTTAGAACTATTTAAACCTAACTAACCTAAGGACATCACACGCATCCATGCCCGAGGCAGGATTCGAACCTGCGACCGTAGCGGTCGCGCGGTTCCAGACTGAAGCGCCTAGAACCGCTCGGCCAGCTTAACAGTTCAAATATCTAGATGTTCAGATAGATAGTAAACTGTCGTGGAAAGCCCACATTTAGCATCTTGTTCAAAGACTTAATGTTGCCATTTTTACTATTCGAACGGTATCTGAAGTAAGTGATAGTTCGACAAGAGAAGTAGTCTACTTTGCTTCTTTTCATTCGCTTATGACGTATGGTATTATATTCTGGGGTAACTATTCCCATTCTCAAAGGATATTTTTGGCTCAGAAACTGGCGGTTCGGGCAATAAGTGGTGTAAGTTCGCGATCTTCTTCTCGACCTACTGTCGTTTCTTGCTAATAATATCAGCTTATTCCTAAGAATTAAGCAGCTTTCACTCAGTTAATATTAAGCAAAAATCCAATCTGCATTTAGGTCGTAGCTCTTTGACTCTTGTACAGAAAGAGGTGCAGTATAATGCTGCATCCATTTTCAATAAGCTACCACAAGAATTGAAAGATTTTAGCAGTCATCTACGCGTTTTCAAATCGAAACTGAAGAGTTTCCTCACGGGTGACTCCTACTATTCTGTCGAGGAGTTCCTTGGAAAATTAAGCTGATTCCTGAGTTATGTTATTGATTGCGTTTACATAAACTCATGGCTTGTCTTTTTTGGGCTCACAAATATTTTATTTTATCTGTTATTACTTTTATGTTGTAATTTCATGTACTGACACGTTCTATGAGCTCGGAGAATTGCTCCTCAATTTGGTTCTACGAAATCAGTCGTGTAAAATAAAAATAAATAAATAAAAATCGACAGCTACGTGGAGCCTCCAATAAGTAAGGCAACACTTTTTTTATCTCAGCCAGTTTCGGTTGAAGAAATACGAAATTTACTGTGGAACGAGAGGTACTCCCGCTTCGACCCCTATAGCTTCATGAAGTTCCATTAGGTAGTGGCGCTATACTTATCCTTCAAAGTTGTATCTGTGACAGAGGTACGTTGCTAGCCGAGAACTGTCACTGAATTTCTTTTGGCGGAAAACCACGGCAATGCAGGTATTCATAGCGCTAACAGAATACCAACGGAGACCTGGCAGTGAAAAATAGCACGGTGAGTCGTTTGGCATGGTGTATGCCATCATCGCCAAGGTCCCGCTAACGTTTTGGTGCAACTATCAACTTTGGAGTGTATTGTGCTAACCTCAGGAAACTGAAGAAATGACTGCATCAGGTTAATCGTCACAAAAATGCAAACAGACCTCTCCTTCTCTGCGACAGCGCAAGGCCTCACACAAGTCTGGGGCCGGTCGGAGTCGCCGAGCGGTTAAAGGCGCTACAGTCTGGAACCGCACGACCGCTACGGTCGCAGGTTCGAATCCTGCCTCGGGCATGGATGTGTGTGATGTTCTTAGGTTAGTTATGTTTAAGTAGTTCTAAGTTCTAGGGGACTTATGACCACAGCAGTTGAGTCCCATAGTGCTCAGAGCCATTTGAACCATTTTTGAACAAGTCTGGGCACCCGAGGGGAGCTCACAAAACTTCACTGGACTGTTCTTCCTCATCCGCCCTACAGCCCGGATCTCACACTTTCAAAAAAATGGTTCAAATGGCTCTAAGCACTATGGGACTGAACATCTGAGGTCATCAGTCCCCTAGACTTAGAACTACTTGAACCTAACTAACCTAAAGACATCACACACATCCATGCCCGAGGCAGGATTCGAACCTGCGACCATAGCAACAGCGCGGTTCCGAACTGAAGCGCTTAGAACCGCTCGGCCACAGCGGCCGGCTCTCTCACTTTCCGAGTTCCACTTCTCTGGCCCAATGAAAGACGCAATCCGCGAGAATCATTACGTGGATGATGGGGAGCTTACTGATGCAGGAAGACGCTGGCTCCGACGCAGACCAGAGTGGTACTATGTGAGGTTGGTTGGCCGTCATACTGAACGGAGACTATTTGAATATTAGAGTTTTGTACCGAAAAGCGTGAGGAATAATATGGTGTATTAAACTCTTGAATAAATTCAATTTGCTTTCAGAAAAAAAAATGTTACACTACTTATTGAACGCCCTTCGTGTAAAGGTAATTTCGGGAGTACTCAAAGGGAGTGTTACAGGGCCGCATATTAATGAGCTAGCGCATGGCTGAGCAACCGGCGTCCCGCGGGCCGGACATTGCCCGCGATTGGTTTCAACCTGAACCGCGGAAACAAATCGTGAGAGAGAGACATGTTACTGTCCATTGGTCTTGCATTTAGTTTTTGGTGTTTATTTGTATGATAATATCCATATTCTCTTGAATAGGCGTATTTTGAACTATAATTTATTACGATGGCATGTCGGAGAGCTTAGCGCCCGGTTAAAATATGTTACCCATAAACATTCTCTTCGCGAATTCTATATCTTCCAGCTTACGCGCTAGAGGTGCTGCTATCACGTCGCACGAGTATTGCTTTCTTATTTGTCTGTAAATGTTTTAGTGAACTCTACTGTCACGTGTCTGAGCACTTTCGGCCATTTCGTGCAGTGCTAACAAACGATTCGCGCGGATCATTTGCAATGATACAGATGTTGCACGTAAGTTAAGGACCCCTGTCACATTCAGTATTATTGTCAATACGTCAATGTAACAACCGTCAGAAGGCTAGTATTGTCGTATTGTCAATATCGGAAATATTGACGTCAGTTCCCATACCGACAAAAATATTCTCAGTGTTACCAATACCCACAGAGCGTTAGTAAATACGAGGGGCGATCAAATAGTTTCCGTTCGAAGGCCGTACAATCAAGAATCGGTATGCTAATCAGGAGAAATTGCCGTGAACATTGAGGTAATCATTCGAACGACGCACTGGGATGAATATACCCGTTTGGTGAAACAGTGTGTACTCCTGCGTGAAGAAGTTCGTAACTGCCTGCTGCACGTCGTCGTCCGGCGGTAATCGTCGACCCTTCAACGCCTTTTTCAAGGGACCCCAGGCACGATAATCGCATGGGGAGGGATCAGGACTACTGTGAGAGCGCCCAAGTGTCTCGCGGTTGAGGTGGCGTAACTTTAGCATGGCGCGCTATTCCCCAACAGTGGTTTTCGACAGACGTGCTGTCCTACATACAGTCTTAATTCATCGTAGAATGTCTTCCGGTGTTTGTCCTTCGGCAGTCAAGAAAAGAACAACAGAACGTTGGTCCTGTTTTGACGCATTTGGTAATAACGTCGCCATAGCTCACGTCTCCAAGTTAAATGTACGCACGTCGGAAAGACACGAATACCACACTAATGCCTTGGCTACATATCGGTGCTTATACTGTACACTCGCATCGGAGTCGCGCTAAATTGCATATACGCTGCAGCAACGCCCTCAAACGGAAACTTTTTGATTGTCCTTTATAATTCTTGTACATTCTGGACGTATTAGTAGACTGCAGCTTTTGGAACTGGAGGTAATTTATAATGCATTTATAATACATTATGTCACACCTTATTCGTGAAAATATCGAAAACATTTCAATGCGCTTTAAAAAGCTACATCGTGATTGCATTTTGCAAGAAAGTTCATGCCACTACTTCCAACTAGTTTAAGGCAAAGTCAATCCAATAGCGAACGTGGGGGCAATGCAGCAATCCAGCATTCCTGTCGAGCGAGGCTCTGTTGAAGTTGGATTGCCGAAGCAAGCAAGGAAGATCGGTGTTTATTGTCACATCGACGTCGAGGTTATTAGAGACGGAAGTTGGACTGCCGTCGTCATCCTCAGATAATATGTGAAACGTATAATTATGATTGTAATAGTTGCCTGAACATGGTTTAGCTGTGTCCGTGTTGTTCACAGTTGTCTAAAACACGGTTTATTTCATTATTTACTTCCTTACGTAGCTACGAACAGCTCGTTTTTATTTGAGTTGTAGTCTTTCACCGAGACAGAAAATACTGATCTCAGATACCACAGTGCGTCGTACTGAATGAAAACTGTCATCCAACGATGAAGACCGAAGTCTTCGAAGCGTATCATGATAAATGAAGTACTGCATAAAACACTGCTCACAATTTTAATCTGATTTACCTACAACACGAAACATTCATCTACAACTACAGTGCCCACATGTAATACAGGACTCAATAATGAAACGAAAAATAAAATAAACCACGTCATGAGTAATTCTGAATGACGGGAACACAATATAATTCGTTAGTATTCATCCATACGCTACACACTCAGATAGATAGAAATACGGGTTTCCCACGACGCACCCAACTTTCATTGACGAAAATATTGTCACGTAGAAGAAGGTGTAATTAGATGAATGACGATCATTAACTTCACTTAACGAAGGTTTATTCAGCACTTGCACATACAAGAGCGCGGAGCCGGCCAGATCACATACGGTTACAGAACATTCCAGTACAATGACTCTTGACATTTGTGGATACTTCTAGAATGTACTCGAATGGAATAAAGAAATTAAAAATTTACACTCCAGGTGAGTTTTGAACTCACGATCCTCCTTGCAACAATCTAGTATTTAACCACTACATTACAGTGACTATACTACTCACAAGGGAACCTCCCCATCGTATCCCCCTCAGATTTAGTTATAAGTTGGCACAGTGGATAGGCCTTGAAAAACTGAACACAGATCAATCGAGAAAACAGGAAGAAGTTGTGTTGAACTATGAAAAAAATAAGCAAAATATACAATCTTAGTAGTCCATGCGCATGATAGGCAACATCAAGGATAGTGTAAGCTCATGAGCGCCGTGGTTAGCGTGAGCAGCTGCAGAGCGAGAGGTCCTTGGTTCTAGTCTTCCCTCGAGTGAAGAGTTTACGTTCTTTATTTTCGCAGAGTTATGTTCTGTCCGTTCGTTCATTGACGTCTCTGTTCACTGTAATAAGTTTAGTGTCTGTGTTTTGCGACCGCGCCGCAAAACCGTGCGATTAGTAGACGAAAGGACGTGCCTCTCCAATGGAAACCGAAAACATTTGATCGCAAGGTCATAGGTCAACCCATTCCTCCACAGGAAAACAATCTGATATAATCTATACGACACTGGTGGCGGCATGTGCCTCACATGACAGGAATATGTTGTCGACCCACTTAACTTGTACACTTGGCGAATGGGTAAAAAGCTTCTTCTACCTTGCCCAATTTAGGTTTTCTTGTGGATGTGATAACCACTCCCAAAAAAGTGTGTTTCGATTTTTGTTTAGGTGTAGCGTCCCCGTACTACGGCGCAGTTACCTCGCATCGGGCAGACGGACGGACAGATATTAATTGTCTGAAAATAAAAAATTAAATTTTTGACTCGAGGGAAGACTTCAACCAAAAACCTCTCGTTCCGCAGCTGCTCACGCTAACCACGGGACCAAGGCACTGATGAGCCCATATTGTTCTTGATGTTGCCTATCTTGAGCATAGATTACTCATTCTGTATATTTCCTTATTTTTTTCATAGTTCCACACAACTTCTTCCTGTTTTATCGATTGATCTGTGTTCAGTTTTTCAAGGCCTATCCACTGTGCCAACCTATAACTAAATCTGAGGGGGGTGCGATGGGGAGGTTCCCTCGTCAGCTACTTCAGCGACATTATGAATAATCTTGCCTTTATCTGGTAGGAAATTATGGCAAGAATATTTTCTTCGCTAACAAGTTACTAAGAAATCTTTAGCAGCCTGATTTACGTTTCCTATGTTTTCCCTAAGTAATTTGTGGAAAGGCTATGATGGTTCGTTAAAAAGCCCCAACTTACTGATTGCTCCATCTCCGTCAAAACTAAAATGTTCCTCTACTCATCTTCCTCCTTGTGAATTACACATCATAGGGAAAAGACGCCGTATCATCGTAGTATCAAATAACTTTTCCATTTGTTTAAGTGCACAATGGCGCTACCTGAAGCACAGTATAATGCGTTAGGTTGTTTCTATTACCATTTTAACTTCAATTGTATTTTATATTATCCGGCTCCTTCTGTATTGCTATTGTTTTGGTACCGTGTATTTTCAGCAATCGAGATTATTTACGAACAATAATTCTCCTTCAATGATGTTTCCTGAAACTTTCTTTTTCTTTTATTTGTTTATCACAGTGTCAATTATTCTTGACAGCCCCGTAATGCCCGTTGACGAAAATGAGCACATGTGTCCACATTTTCTGGGCTGGTCAACGAGGCCATGGAATCTTGATCTTAACGTATATTGTCAGTTGTCTGGCACACAATATCCGATAAGCTCCTGTCGTCGCATCCAGGCTCCTTTGGTTCTAGCTCTCTCGTCACTACTGCTGCTGTCTCACTTAGCAGATGGGACTCAAGATATCAGAATATCGTTAACAATCACTCATAAGGAATATCCACTTAACCAGTCTAGTATCTGGAAGCAAACACAGAAACACTGTCATAATTTGGTTTATTTGCAGCCTCATCTTTAATGAAAAACATTTTACTGGACCACTTCGTACCCATTTCTTCAAAATACGGTTATAGACTTGATAGATAATTTTTTATCGATCTTCAAATTTTCAGCATCACTCGAGAAGATGTACATGAGATGGAAAAGAAATAAAAGAAAAACATCACAGAAGCCAGGGGCTAGGATGAGAAAGGAAAGCGGTCGCTACTTTGTTGAAGGAACCATCTTGTGCAACTAAAATGATTTAATGAAATCAAAGAAAATTAAATTTTGGATAGCTGGGTGATGAATTGAATCCCACTCCTCCTGAATACGAATCAAGTATCTATCCAGCGCGTAATCTCACTCGCTACAGTATGAGTGTGGCAGAGTGTGGCCTCACGCTTATAGTACAGATTGTATGGGGTGACGAATTATTTCTAATTTTCGTGTGATAAATCTCACAGAAGTGATACGAATGTGCAATACTGAATAATGTCCAGACTTCAAAGTTTCGAAAGAGACGTGTTGTTGGTGTTCGTTAACTGGTGCGTCTATGACAAGAGTCGCCTGTGTGTTTGTCGTATCACGGAGTACCGTACCAACGAAGGTTATAAAATTTGATAAATGTGGTACGAAGTCACACAACACTAGTAAGAGCGAAATTTCACCCAGGAAGACAGAGACAATACAGTGAGAAAGATTGTGGCAACGAAAGAAAACGTAGTTTTCATGAAATTCTTCTGGGTTGTTGATCGTATTATAGTGTAAAAGAATGAACCAACGTTCGGAGCCGCGCGGAATAGCCGAGCGGTCAGATGCGCCTCGTCACAATCCGTGCGGCTCCCCCCGTCGGGGTTCGAGTCCTCCCTCGGGCATGGCTGTGTGTGTTGTCCATACCGTAAGTTAGTTTAAGTAGTGTGTAGGCTTAGGGGCCGATGACCTCAGCAGTTTGATCCCATAAGACCTTACCACAAATGTCCAACGTTTCGGCCAGTATTGGAAATGGTCTTCGTCGCGGTATTTAATAATAGTGGTATAGTGCAACTGTACGAATTAAAATTACGTATGTCTACTTGCAACAGCGCTCGAAACGTTGCTTCTTCGTTTTACATTATGACGTGGTCTAATATCCTGACACCAGTCACTAAAGCCTACGGACATAGAAAGAAAGCCCTGTTGCGCAATTGAAACCCGTTCAGTAGAAGCAGCGAAGCGAAACCAAATAAATTTCAATTTCGTGGATGAGTTCAGTTGCCAAACCACTGCTGAAATAGTTTGATGCCTCGAGGGTGAGAGACTAAGAAATCAAGTAGTGCGAATCAGTGTAAAACTTATTTGTTCCATGATTTCACTATCAGTCTACTTCTTACAGTAGACAGAATTTACTATTACATATCATTGCTGCAATGGCTCTGTTGTTTATTAGGTACCCATAATATGGCACTCTACTGGAACCATCGTCAATTTTCATTTTTAGGTGAATGTCAATAACTGTGTCGACACTTACTGTGATCACATACTATTCTGTCTTTTTTCAGAGGAATGTTTTTATAGGTCCGTAGGTGACCATATTTCAGGAAATAACTCTTCCATAGGTAAATTTCATGTATTTAATCACAGTTAATTTCAAGCCCGAAGCCTCATTATCAACTGCTCATGCTGCCTCTGAAGTCAAAATTTAGCTGTCATCGTATTATCTTGCATGAAAAGGACACAGATGACATCTAACATTTGTTGCCTCACTGCTAAACGGTCATTGAGGAAGCACACGTTACATGTGTTCTGGTTTGCCTGATGCACTTTATGTCTGGTTTCAATGAGCATGACCAGCAGATAATGATGCTTCCGGCTTGAAATTAGTTGTGAATAAATAAAATAAGTGTGGGTGTAGAGTAGTTATTTACTGAAGTAGTGTAATCACGTCCCTTCTCTGGTGCGACTTAACTCCCTTTGAGAGACGCCTTTTAGTAAGATAATAATGCATCGGCCTGTACGGTTTCTGTTGTCCAGCTGTAGTTTACTGAGTACGCTAAACAGATTTCCCATTTTATCTGTCCGCTAAAATCACAATATCTCAACATAATTGAAACTGTACACCTTTTTTGCATGAGAAATGGTGGGCAATTACATTTTCTGTCATCCAGAACATGTAAATATCATTCCCACTTGAATTCAAGCCTTTTTCAGTGTCTGTAGTGTTCCTGTACCATACACAAAAAAATTTCATTCCTTTGGTAAGGATTTACATAATCCTTTCCCCACCGCTGTAAGCTTATTCAGTTGAAATATCGTATCTAAATATAACTTGCACAAAGACTTCTTGAATGGCTGTTAATCTGTGCGAAACTCTTCGGAAAATATTTATGGCTCTGAGACACTGACAAGCACAATAATTTAGTTTACTAAGACATTAGTGTACGAAACCTGGTAGCTTCAATCGCCGAATTTAATGCTAACAGAGAATTTAAAGTTTACCAGTGCAACAGGTGAAAACCAATTTTGTTTAGCCAATAAATAATTTTCAGAACAATCCGAAAAATACTTACGAAGCAATTATTCTAATGTAGAAAGTACGCACTAACTTATATCTGTAGATTTAAATAAAGTACGATTCTTAAGATAGATCTTCTGAAATGACGTACAGAATTACAAACAGCATTCGTTCTGTGGTTAGACTCTCTTCAAATACCAGTGACGTAGCACTGTGTTTAAATAGCCAACTCTGTTTCTCAGCTACACTCATGTGTAAGTTTACTCATAGTGCACATCTGTATTAGAATCCGTGGCCCGAGTTGGGCAACGATAAGCAGAGCTTTGCGGAAAATCTTTCAGTGATATCAAATTCAGATTCACAACAGAAAATCTAAAAACGCCAATTTTCTATAAAAAAAAAAGATTTTTTGCATACAACCATGCCACTGATGTTCAAGTTATTGAACTATCACTATGTCGGAAAATCTTTTTTTTTTCGTTACAAAGCTTAAAAAACTCACATGCACAAATTTTATACACGATTCTAACAGCTTTAGTGACTGAGATAGCAACCAATAAAAGAGTAAGAAAAATTATAAAGGCTACCAACTATGTCACTAGTAAATACAGTATTTAACAGAACTTAAGATTTTAAACATCCTGCAAACAGTTAATTGTAGCCTGCAGATATCTAACGCTTCCTGGTGACAAACAAACATAACAAATATGGAAAAGTTGCAGAATTAATTATGTGTACGAGTATATCCAGTTCTGACTGGAAGCCATAACTTTTAAAGCAACTGAAACGTAGCGCTAACATGAGACGTGCTAGCAGTAAAGCATATTTCATTACGAATCTGTAATTTCGGATATAATTAAAATATATTCCTAGAGGAATAAAAAGGGGGTCACGTAATACTTACATCGTTTCAAAATCAGCGGTGGAGTCAATTTTTAATAGTATTTGCAATGTGATTACTTTTTACGCCAAAGAATTCACTTATACACTCCTGGAAATGGAAAAAAGAACACATTGACACCGGTGTGTCAGACCCACCATACTTGCTCCGGACACTGCGAGAGGGCTGTACAAGCAATGATCACACGCACGGCACAGCGGACACACCAGGAACTGCGGTGATGGCCGTCGAATGGCGCTAGCTGCGCAGCATTTGTGCACCGCCGCCGTCAGTGTCAGCCAGTTTGCCGTGGCATACGGAGCTCCATCGCAGTCTTTAACACTGGTAGCATGCCGCGACAGCGTGGACGTGAACCGTATGTGCAGTTGACGGACTTTGAGCGAGGGCGTATAGTGGGCATGCGGGAGGCCGGGTGGACGTACCGCCGAATTGCTCAACACGTGGGGCGTGAGGTCTCCACAGTACATCGATGTTGTCGCCAGTGGTCGGCGGAAGGTGCACGTGCCCGTCGACCTGGGACCGGACCGCAGCGACGCACGGATGCACGCCAAGACCGTAGGATCCTACGCAGTGCCGTAGGGGACCGCACAGCCACTTCCCAGCAAATTAGGGACACTGTTGCTCCTGGGGTATCGGCGAGGACCATTCGCAACCGTCTCCATGAAGCTGGGCTACGGTCCCGCACACCGTTAGGCCGTCTTCCGCTCACGCCCCAACATCGTGCAGCCCGCCTCCAGTGGTGTCGCGACAGGCGTGAATGGAGGGACGAATGGAGACGTGTCGTCTTCAGCGATGAGAGTCGCTTCTGCCTTGGTGCCAATGATGGTCGTATGCGTGTTTGGCGCCGTGCAGGTGAGCGCCACAATCAGGACTGCATAGGACCGAGGCACACAGGGCCAACACCCGGCATCATGGTGTGGGGAGCGATCTCCTACACTGGCCGTACACCACTGGTGATCGTCGAGGGGACACTGAATAGTGCACGGTACATCCAAACCGTCATCGAACCCATCGTTCTACCATTCCTAGACCGGCAAGGGAACTTGCTGTTCCAACAGGACAATGCACGTCCGCATGTATCCCGTGCCACCCAACGTGCTCTAGAAGGAGTAAGTCAACTACCCTGGCCAGCAAGATCTCCGGATCTGTCCCCCATTGAGCATGTTTGGGACTGGATGAAGCGTCGTCTCACGCGGTCTGCACGTCCAGCACGAACGCTGGTCCAACTGAGGCGCCAGGTGGAAATGGCATGGCAAGCTGTTCCACAGGACTACATCCAGCATCTCTACGATCGTCTCCATGGGAGAATAGCAGCCTGCATTGCTGCGAAAGGTGGATATACACTGTACTAGTGCCGACATTGTGCATGCTCTGTTGCCTGTGTCTATGTGCCTGTGGTTCTGTCAGTGTGATCATGTGATGTATCTGACACCAGGAATGTGTCAATAAAGTTTCCCCTTCCTGGGACAATGAATTCACGGTGTTCTTATTTCAATTTCCAGGAGTGTACATGAAGCTCTTACGTCGAAAATTCACCCAAATGTGGCAATAAATTTAAATGTTTGTACATGAATACAATACTAGGATACCAGTCGTATTCTAGAGAGTATCAACAACAAGTCTGAATCGTAGTGGATACCAGTGAAATGTGTCTTCAGCAACCTGTAGAACATCTATCTTATTCTAGACGGAGGGGGAGGAGATTAGTTCAAATGGTTCAAATGGCTCTGAGTGCTATGGGTCTTAACATCTATGGTCATCAGTCCCCTAGAACTTAGAACTACTTAAACCTAACTAACCTAAGGACATCAGACAACACCCAGTCATCACGAGGCAGAGAAAATCCCTGACCCCGCCGGGAATCGAACCCGGGAACCCGGGCGCGAGGAGATTAGTGTTTTACGTCCAGTCATCAAAGATGTCATTAGAGACGGAGCACAAGCTCCGATTAGGGAAGGAAGGAGAAGGAAAGCGACCATGCCCTTTCGAAGGAACCATCCCGGCATTTTCAAAATGTGCAAATGTGTGTGAATTCCTAAGGGGAAAAACTGCAGAGATCATCGGTGTCCGTAGACTTACACACTACTTAAACTAACTTATGCTAAGAACAACACATACATCCATGCCCGAGGGAGAACTCGAACCTCCGGCGAGAGGGGCCGTGCAATGCGAGACTGGGCGCCTCAAATTACACGGCCACTCCGCGCGGGCCGGCATTATCCTGAAGCGATTTAGAGAAATCACGGAAAACCTAAATCAGGGTTGCCGGATGCGGGTTTGAACCGTCGTCCTCCCGAATGCGATCCAGTGCACTACCCCGATCGGTATCTTATCCTAGAAAAAAATTTTCTTTGTTTTGCACGTTCAACTGTTGACTATTTACATAAAACTACACATGAAGCTGATTATTCATTATCAGGATATTTTTAATGATTGGTGCCACAATAAATTTGCACTGAACTGTTATGTGGGTACCTTTCTTTTTTGTTAGCACGTATGAACTTTATTTTACGGCACGCAGACTTTAGCTCTCTTTTGGCATGATCAGTGGGCAGAATGGCACATAGTCTCGTATACTAACGGTCGTTTGGATAAAAAATATTTAGGGAAGCTGGGAAAACTCGGAATCGGAATTGCCAGAGCAAGATTTAAATACAGTTTCTTCAGAACACCAGTTCGGTTTCTTGAATGGCACGATCTCTCTCAGTACACAACAGTAGCCTTTATTAGATTGCACAGAGGTAATTTATAGGGATCACAAGAAATAATATTGTGTTTACGCGTGCCAACGGCCCTGAGTTACACACTTTGGGGCGAGTGCTACGATAAAAACACAGCCTAAATTCGGAAAATCTAGTAAATTAATTATAACGCAAAAACGTTTAATTCGTTGCGTTAGATGTTTCATAATAAACAGAAGACAAATTAACTAGGGCCGGCCGGGGTGGCCGAGCGGTTCTAGGTGCTACAGTCTGGAACCGCGCGACCGCTACGGTCGCAGGTTCGAATCCTGCCTCGGGCATGGATGTGTGTGATGTCCTTAGGTTAGTTAGGTTTAAGTAGTTCTAAGTTCTAGGGGACTGATGACCACAGCAGTTAAGTCACATAGTGCTCAGAGCCATTTGAACCATTTGAACAAATTAACTTTCAATATGTGTTCAGTAATAAAGTAAGTGAGGATATATTTTTACTCAGATTCTTCCATTGGACAAGAAGAAATAATTACTTAATGAAAGGAAAAAAATCAGAGTTTAAGACTCTTCCAAAATAACGATTTAAGGAGGTGAAAATTTCGCTGTCACACTACCTCGACATACTTTTTGTCTTAGTGGCGACAAGTGATTTATAGAAATGCTTAAATACCCTCATACCATCAATATTTCAACAGTAAGCGGAGGCTAGCTTGTCAGATGATTTAAATCATTTTCAAAAGCCAATAATACGCGATAGAATACGCGGCTTAACGAAGGTTTAGAAATTTACCGCGCAGGCTGAATAACTGCCGGGAAGATACTGCCGTCCTCAGTGCGGAGAAAACGAGAGGGAAGGCCTGCAGCAGGAATGACGCGAAGCGCCGGAAACAAATCGGTCTTCAGCGCAGAGCAGCGCTCGTTTGTGGAGCAGTGATAAAGCCCCACAGCCGCAGTAATCTCCATTATTTCTGCCGCTGCGGCAATTAAATTGTAAGAGGGTGCGAATCGCAAATTAATTAAACGTCAGTTAGCGCTGATGGGCGCCACTAGTTGTTAGAGCGGCCGCTGGGGAGCAGAGTAAACTCGCAACGCTCTGTATACTCCGTTCCGCTCCAAACGGCGCCCCCACCACGGCAGTTCACACTCAAGTGAGGGTTATCTTATGAATAACCGTGCGTAGCAAGCCTGGGAAGATCTGTAGTAGTAATTGTTATGTACCGTAGCAAAGGACATGCAACTGACAGTCAAGTGCCTGAACGAAACGTAGGGGGGATGGAAACTTGCACATGAACGTCCTGAGTGTTTTCAGTGGAACAGATGTATAGCAAAAAGTATGCGGCACCTCCACTACTTCTCGATGCTTTACATGTGACTAGCGAACCGGGTAACACTTCGCAATTGCTATATATGTATGGGAGTTGTATATACATCCTAATCTCCTCCCTCTCCCTTCTCCTCCTTCTAAGCTTCCCCCTCTCTCTACGCACCACCCCCTCCTCTATGTCCATTTCCTCCTTCCCACTACTCTTTCCTCTTACTCATTCTCTCTGACCTTGAGCATTGTTTATTGATATTAAAAACTAAACTCTGAGTGGGAACTGAAGTCGCTTAAAATGAACCGGTAAATTGGTTGGGATCATTGGTACACAGGGTATGGACATGTGAGGATTCAATGACCGTATTTCGCGTAGTTTTAATCTGTGAATGTGTAGGATTAGAAAGCTTAGGACGATTCAGATTCCGTATTAGTACTCTAAGCACAAACCGATAAGCCATAATTAAAGCTTTCCTTTTTTTCTCTAACCGAAGGCGAGGAAGAAAACAAAACAGCACTTTGCTGTGTATATAATGTTTGTTTGTATATATAAAAAGAAAGAATATAGTGTATGGGAACAAACGTTTGTCTAAAGGTTTACACGCCCTCCTATCGTTGTAGAAACAAGCTGCGAGAAAGAAATCGAAACAGCACCGCCGGCCGCTGTGGCCGAGCGGTTCTAGGGGCTTCAGCCCGGAACCGCGCTGCTGCTACGGTCGCAGGTTCGAACCCTGCATCGGACATGGATGTGTGTGATGTCCTTAGGTTAGTTAGGTTTAAGTAGTTCTAACTTCAGGGGACTGATGACCTCAGATGTTAAGTCCCATAGTGCTTGGAGCCAGTTTTCGAAACATCACATTTTTACAGTACGGCACACAATTTTCTTTCTTGCAGTAGGTTTCTAAAGAAGATCTGTGCATTGTCGTTTAAAAAATATACAGCCTAAGTCCACCTGAATGTTTATTAGTGTATCGTATAAAAATCTGAAGTAAATTGATTAACAACATGTTGAGATTTTTGCTAGAAACATTTCTCCATTATATCTTACATATGCATTTATATACTATATGTATTTAAGAAATATATAGCCTTTATCCGTACAAATATTCATTGGAGTGTCGTCGAAAAATTTTATGTAAATTTGTCAACAACTTTTCGAGATTTTTGGTAACAACGTTTCCCATATGAATGTTCGTTACATTATCTTGTTAAAATTTGTAGTAAATTGTTCAAGAACTTTTCGAGATTTTTTATAACAACGAGTCCCCTTTATATATTACAGATAAATTTACATATTATGTCCGCCCGTATGTTCATTAGCTTATCGTTTAAAAATTCGAAGTAAACTAATCAAGTTCTTTTAACGATTTTTGGTAACAACGTTAAACAAGTACTTAATATAATAGTATAGAAGATAGAGACGTGTGTGTAGATACGGAGTTGCAAGAGAAACAAGAAAATATATCGACAAATATTATCTAGAGAAGAGGTATGTTGGTAAGAAAATTCTCCAACCATCTCTAAGACTTAAATTACCAAGCCATAGTAATGAGCAATCCCAGATACTCCGTATCTGTCATATGTTCACGGGCATCATGGACGCAAGTCTGGAGTAAGATTCATGCTTTGGTATTGGCTACAAACATCGGAGAGAGCCAAAGGGTATGACATAGTAACGGAAACGCGCAACATCTGAAAATAAATTTAAACTAAAACTGTTCAAAAAATGGTTCAAATGGCTCTAAGCACTATGGGACTTAACATGTGAGGTCATCAGTTCCCTAGAACTTAGAACTACTTAAACCTAACTAACCTAACGACATCACACACATCCATGCCCGAGGTAGGATTCGAACCAACGTCCGTAGCGGTCGCGTGGTTCCAGACTGAAGCGCCTAGAACCGCTCGGTCACAGCGGCCGGCACTAAAACTGTTACCGAGTCCATTTTGCCATTTCTGTAACCTGGTAATCAACACTGCCCATTACTTTCTTTGCAACGAATCTATATGCATTTGGTGTTGGACAATGAAAAAGTTAACAATGAGAACAAGAACGACACTTCAACAGATTGGCATCACGATTCTGCTACGACCAAACTGGAAAATATTTGGCTGGTCTGACAGTGCAACTGCTATAAGTTGAAGACAATACACCCTAGTACACAGGAAGATCAAGACTATACCCTCAGCAACATTAGATACTGAAACGTAAATTTCTAAAGAAATACAGCGTCATCTTTTAAAATTATTTGCGAATAGTGATGGCAGATGAAAGATAAAGACTGCCATTAAAGTAGAGGAGCCCCAAATGAAATTTTTATTTATATCATGTTTTATCTTTATCACCCTCATTTTCTTTAGCGTTGGTATCCAGATCTGCTAATTATCTTTACATGCATTTATACAGAACGAAGAACAGGGCCTACAGGGAAACGCATCAGCGTGTGTTTTCAGAGTAACGTATATTGCCCTTGCCATAGAAGACTTCCTTTTCAGCTGCAAAAGAAAAATTCTGGAAAGGACTATTTGTTTCCGGATCGACCAGAATACCAAAGAAGGAGGTAATGGTGAAAGAAGCACAAGGATGAAGGGAAGAAAGGACGTCTTTTAATTTTTTTAATGAGAAAATAAAAAATTTTCTGAAGAGAGAATCGATGACTCACTGGTAAAGTGACGGATTGCGGATGCAAAGGTGTGGAGGTCGATCCCCGGGAGGTGCTACGATTTTGCTCTGTTACTTGTTACTTCTATTCCCTCTGGAAATGTTTTATAATGTGAAAAATACCGCGCTGTACCGTGGTTCGAAGTCCAAGTCAATTCAAATTTTGGAGGAAGGCAGGGCATTCCAATAGTATCATGCCTAGTAAAGTACTGTGATTCACAGCAACCTTCAGGTTAATGGCTGCTCTACCTTTCTCTTACAGCGAGTCGAAATAGAACCAATCAGTCATTTTCCTCTATTATTTATTTTGATGTTTATTGTTTATATTACTGTTATACATCGTTACTGATATCTCTACGATAAGAACAGATTAAGAGTCTACTTTATGACAGGAAAAATCCAACGATAATATTGGTACATCATTTTAATGAATAGCGCAGTGAGACGATCTATAAAGTGTATGTAAAATATCATTTCTTACTTATTATGAAGTATTTACTGATGTATTAGTTTTGCTGCTGTGGGAAATTCACTTATATATCAGATTTACTAGCTTGTTAGAATTATAAGTTTTCATCACATGTATCGGTATTCGATGTACCAAATTTGTCTGACACAGATAACTGTGAATTCGAAATACCCGATGAGCGTGGCAATCGCACGATCCGTCCATTCGTCCTCGTACGCACTCTCACTACGTTCCCTTTCCAGCTTCTGCCTGTACTTCTAATGGAAAGGGCCTGCTTTGCATTCTCGGCGTTACTTTGGTATTATGTCACACGCCATACCAACATTATCAGAAATGGTTACATCGGGAAGCCATTCTAGACACTTCAGGGCATATCAGCTCTAATTTTTTACCTACCCGGCAATAGTTTGTATCTTCACTGAATTACACTCCTGGAAATGGAAAAAAGAACACATTGACACCGGTGTGTCAGACCCACCATACTTGCTCCGGACACTGCGAGAGGGCCGTACAAGCAATGATCACACGCACGGCACAGCGGACACACCAGGAACCGCGGTGTTGGCCGTCGAATGGCGCTAGCTGCGCAGCATTTGTGCACCGCCGCCGTCAGTGTCAGCCAGTTTGCCGTGGCATACGGAGCTCCATCGCAATCTTTAACACTGGTAGCATGCCGCGACAGCGTGGACGTGAACCGTATGTGCAGTTGACGGACTTTGAGCGAGGGCGTATAGTGGGCATGCGGGAGGCCGGGTGGACGTACCGCCGAATTGCTCAACACGTGGGGCGTGAGGTCTCCACAGTACATCGATGTTGTCGCCAGTGGTCGGCGGAAGGTGCACGTGCCCGTCGACCTGGGACCGGACCGCAGCGACGCACGGATGCACGCCAAGACCGTAGGATCCTACGCAGTGCCGTAGGGGACCGCACCGCCACTTCCCAGCAAATTAGGGACAATGTTGCTCCTGGGGTATCGGCGAGGACCATTCGCAACCGTCTCCATGAAGCTGGGCTACGGTCCCGCACACCGTTAGGCCGTCTTCCGCTCACGCCCCAACATCGTGCAGCCCGCCTCCAGTGGTGTCGCGACAGGCGTGAATGGAGGGACGAATGGAGACGTGTCGTCTTCAGCGATGAGAGTCGCTTCTGCCTTGGTGCCAGTGATGGTCGTATGCGTGTTTGGCGCCGTGCAGGTGAGCGCCACAATCAGGACTGCATACGACCGAGGCACACAGGGCCAACACCCGGCATCATGATGTGGGGAGCGATCTCCTACACTGGCCGTACACCACTGGTGATCGTCGAGGGGACACTGAATAGTGCACGGTACATCCAAACCGTCGTCGAACCCATGGTTCTACCATTCCTAGACCGGCAAGGGAACTTGCTGTTCCAACAGGACAATGCACGTCCGCATGTATCCCGTGCCACCCAACGTGCTCTAGAAGGTGTAAGTCAACTACCCTGGCCAGCAAGATCTCCGGATCTGTCCCCCATTGAGCATGTTTGGGACTGGATGAAGCGTCGTCTCACGCGGTCTGCACGTCCAGCACGAACGCTGGTCCAACTGAGGCGCCAGGTGGAAATGACATGGCAAGCCGTTCCACAGGACTACATCCAGCATCTCTACGATCGTCTCCATGGGAGAATAGCAGCCTGCATTGCTGCGAAAGGTGGATATACACTGTACTAGTGCCGACATTGTGCATGCTCTGTTGCCTGTGTCTATGTGCCTGTGGTTCTGTCAGTGTGATCATGTGATGTATCTGACCCCAGGAATGTGTCAATAAAGTTTCCCCTTCCTGGGACAATGAATTCACGGTGTTCTTATTTCAATTTCCAGGAGTGTATATCTTCATTGTACCATTCGCTCTTGGCTCAGTAAGCATGGCTGTAACCGGATTGAGCTCTTCAGAGTTTCACAGTGATGTCCGAGTGTTCGTTTGAAATGTATTTGCATCAGACAGAAACTACAGAGTCGGGATAACTTTCGCATTATCACTGGAGCTATCATAGCGTTCACTCAGAATAATCTATGAAGACAAACTGATAGTAATGACACAACCCGTTGTCCTGGACAAGAGCCGCGTGTTACAGCTGTCGTTAGCTCAATATGCGATGTTATTGTGTAAAGCAACTAACATCTAACTTTTGTGGCCTCCGTATCCTCGACGATATCAAGGAAGGAAGAAATAGTATGGACTCGTCACTCAGGATACGGCATGCCATTTTAGGTGTTTTGAAGGATGCTGAAGATAATCCAGATAATTTTGAATATTAGTTTTTCGTATTCGGCATTAAAAATTAGATTCTCTCTGGCAGTTAACAAATCTTTCCTTATTATTTAGGTCCATACTGTAAGCAAGTGATGGGCGGGAATTGGGCTAGGCCGACAATACTGTAAACTTAATAGTTATCAGTGTTAGGTTTTATTGCAGAAAATCTGTAAACTTTGATTGATTGTTTCCTTTTACTTTAATTCATATCAGGAGACATAGACTGTATGTCTAGCACTCAGCCATGCTTCTTTGGCGATGCATATTTCGTCTGTAACAGTAAAAACCGTAAAATATAGGACATAATTAGTAGATTTATTGTAGCAGTCTGAAAATCCCCGATCACTGAAGTTGTAGATTCTGAGTAGTTTACCATTTTCGTATTATTACAACACTAGCATTCATTGTTAAAAGAAGAGTGCAATTTACAGGCCATCTATTAAGACATAAAGGACTCCTGAACACAATCATAGAGGGATATGTCGAGGGAAAAAAAACCAAGAGGAAGACCACGACTGAGGTACATGGATCAAATCGTGAAAGATGTCGGATGTAACACCTATAAAGAAATGAAGAGAAAAGCTGAAAGACGCACAGAATGGAGACAAGCTGCCATTGTAGATGTTGCAAACCAATCCTTGGATTGACCACTACAGAAGAAGAAGCATTTGAAGTCGTAACATACGGATATAAAAGTATTATGCCTACTAGATATGTACGGTCTATCTATTTGCTTTTCCCTAAATAGATATTTTTCGTCTAAATTCTGAAAAATATCAGTTAACTTTATTATCATGAGGAACTTATAACAGACGCATTCTACCAATAGATCCCCCTTTACCCGAACGCAAAAAGAGAAAATTAAAGAATTCAAATGTCAGATACATAGAAACACTAGGCAGTAATCAGTTTTATACCTATGAACACAAGCTACCAACAACTGTGAGATACACAATTAAGAGCTGTCCCTGGTTCATGTACTTGTAGAGCATTTGTTACCAGCAGAGGAAAAATCCATTTTCTATTATACTTATGACTCCTGTCGATAAACAACTAGAAACCATACCATTTTGTTAAATGCTTATTCGAGACCCATTGCTGAAACTATTTACATTCATTTTCATGAGACAACACTCATAATCTAACCTACATTTTCAGCATTTATTTGGCACTTTCCTGTAAGTCGAACAAACATTTTATCATGCATGCTTCCGTTCTCTGTACAGTCAGTTCACACTGATGGGGACACAAACAATAGATGTATGCTACAGACCCTCTTATAATCAATTTGAAAGCAGCTATTTTGCTTCTGGTATGAAGTTTCAGAATCAAATCAATTAAAGGAAATCTACCACGACATTTAACCTGTACTGAATTTGTATGGGCTGTCTTGCATATTTCTACACTTGGCGAAGAGTACAAAGTCGTATTTCCAGTATTAGCAACCAGTTGACCGTCTGTTCACCAGAAACCTTGTTAATGGCGAACAGCTTGTTCCTGCAGATTCTATCAGTAACTCTTTACCATGAAAATATGTTATTGATGGAAGATATGGGATTATAATCAATGTTAAATGGCACACGGTTGAAACAGAACTGACCCTATACGCCTTCCTGAAGCAGCTCCCTGAAATTAGAACACTGAAGAACCCAGAGGCTGGAGCAGTAGACCAACAAGTTGTCGGTACACAAAAAGCGCTGTCCAGACAAATGCTGATAATCTAAGGAGATTTAGCCACCGACTACTACAAATTCTCCGCATATCAATGTTTCCCGCAGATTTAGAGACCATTGCAGTCTATTGTATGCACAACGACGAGGCGCACAAGTGCTTATCAGAAGTTGAGATAACCTCGAGAGTTCCAATACAGTTTATCGGCATCAGTTATGGTTGTCGCCGCAACAGGGACGTAACTAACCGATGAGGGACTCTTAACGGTTTTCAGAGCGGCCACGCTGTTGGAATATGGCGACTTTTACGCAGTAATATCTCGAGATACGCGGCGCGATGGTGCGAGTGAAAGTCTTGCAGTGATTTGTGCGGAATTCAGCCAATGAGGGAAGAAAAACGGCAGCGGGGCGCGTGTATTGATCGGCAGCAGCACTGAGAACGCGTGCAGCTGCGCGGTGCGCTCCTTCTGCCATTCTATTAGGCTTCTCATGGACACAGCTCTTCTACATTCTCTCTCTATTATTACTTTTCTGTAGCCGTTTGCTGGAATTGTTGCCACAGAACTCTAGGTATGACACTGCTGGAAACATTAAAGGAACCTAGCTCAGGGACGGGTTCCGACGCCATGGTTTCCAAGTCTGTGATTCAAAACTAGTTGACTGCCTGGCCTATACCAGACATATTCAGATATGTCTGATAACATTGCCAGATATACGACGGTTGCCCAGAAAGTAATGTATCGCATTTTTTTTTCTTCAACAATTTTTTATTGAACAGGATGAGAATTACACACACGAAATAATGCTGTTTTAATTACAAAACCTACTTTTCCACGTAATCTCCATCCCGTTCTATGACCTTCCTCCAGCGCGAAACAAGGTACAGATCCTTGTCGTGGTGGCAGAACCAGTGCTTCACTGTGTGAATCACCTCCTCATCGTCCTCATAATATCTTCCACGAATGGCATCCTTTAATGGCCCACACAAGTGGAAGTCCGAGGGGGCTAGGTCAGGATCGTCAGATGTGACAGCCATGGATGGTCTCCCGCGCCGCTGCAAATCGTGGAGCTCCGCCGAACGCCCTCTGATGACCTACCCTCCCTGCCCAGCGACTAACTGTACTTCTGTCGACAGCAGATGCTCCGTAGACTTTGCACAAGCATTTGTGGATATTTCCCATAGTATCTTTCTCTGTAGTGAGAAATTCAATGACAGCACGTTGCTTGTAAAATACATCATCTACAGAGGCCATTTTGAAACTGTCCTGCAGCTACGCTATCTGTCAGAAGTGACGGAAATTTGGCGCGCTCACTCATCAGACTTCAAATAATACATACGTAACGCTTCGCACTCGTAGCATTGTTTTCGGCTGAGAACGAAAATGAGGTGCATTACTTTTTGGGTAACCCTCGTTCCCGGTTACTATTCTCGGCCGGCCGCTGTGGCCGAGCGGTTCTAGGCGCTTCAGTCCGGAACCGCGCTGCTGCTACGGTCGCAGGTTCGAATCCTGCCTCGGGCATGGACGTTTGTGTTGTCCTTAGCTTAGTTAGGTTTAAGTAGTTCTAAGTTCTAGGGACTCGTGACCTCAGAAGTTAAGTCCCATAGTGCTCAGAGCCTTTTGAACCATTTTCCCGCTTTAGCTCTCGAGTCTCTTCGACAGCGCGGTGAGAGAGAGATGGACAGGAACAGAGGAAAGAATTAGGAGTTGCTGCGACTACGGAATTCACATAAATTGAAACGATAATGATCGGAGTGGAATTCGAATCCATTTCTTCCCAAATACCAATCCACTCTTTCATACTGTGTCATCTCGTTTGGTTTGCCAGAGATTCTATAGAACAACGTGTAGTCGTACTTAGGAAAGAAAAAGTTAGTTAGAAAATTATTCACAAGCTGATCCTATTGTAGGTTTTTACCAAAGTTGTCTCTACATGCTCCATTGCAAATGATCCTTAGGTTTACCAGACGAATGACACTGAAGTACTAGCCAACCGTAATAACTACCTACCGGAACTCTGGGATCTGTAAAGTAATTATCATTCCTACATTTTTTGCATGTTTGTGTTCTTCAAAGTGAGAGAACGTAACAATCAAACGATCACGATATAGCGGGAGTTCATTGCAGTGGAGAAGAAAAAAGAGTATTTTAGATAACGCCTTCCACCAAATAGTACCTAATTTCATAACATAATACGTTTTGTACGAGCGAGGTGGTGTTGCCTAAATTCGTTTTCACGTGTACTCATGTTCAAAACTTCGTCTAGCCCTCTACATTTCTGTTCCCACCGGACCGCCCTATATTAATCTATGCAAACATATTAATGGCTCCTTCAGGTAAGGCTACGGGCCATTTTCTTCCCAAACCCTTCTGTAACTGAGCTAGTGTTTCAGCTCTCACAATTCGGTGTCGACGTGATATTAAACTCTTTACTTTCATTTTCGTTTTTATTTGAGATTTCGAAATATAAAACTAAGCTTTAATTATAACTCTAGCCACCGAGTAGTAAATTTACTAATCAAGTCTAAAATTAGAGTTACCTTCAAAGAACAGCACATTTTCATCTAGATCCAGAAAATCATTACAAAACAGTCACACTTTTGACTTCATTCGCTACCACACAGTCCTAACACTGAGAAGCAAAGTCGAGCTTCGATGTTTTTTTAGTTTCATTCCATCCCCTCTTATTAAAGGGTACATTGTCGTTCATTTCTACAGTGTAGGAAGGTCTTAGAAGTTCAGAGATGATTATGAAGAATTTTACCTTGTAGTAAATTTAGAATACAGCTGAAGCTTACTGCAACGCCGAAAAAGTGCACGGTTAGTCCTGTTTGCTTTTATAAGTCCTTAACAAGTACTGTGATTTGTATGTGGCATAAACTCTATATATATTAATTCCAGCAGAATGAGTTTCAAGACAGAAAGCTGTGTTTATACCAAGGACAATAACGTTTGGCCGTACGTAAAACTCGCGTCGTTTTAACTGATAGCCCGAACCACTATTTTCCATAATCTCGCAGACTTTAACATGTTATGTAAACGTAACTTCTCGTTTTGACACATTTAACTAGTAGTATTATTTCAACGAGTCGCAGTTGTAATATGATATGCAGGACACAGAAAACCAAAGTTTATGAAGCTGGCACATAGTTATTACTTCATGTGGTCGATTCTCGTTAATAAAAGCAGGGTCACGCATGTAGCTGTTACATGGAAGATATTTGCTGCAAACGATAGCACTTTTTCAAAAAATTTAACACCACTTTTTATATGTAAATGAAACGGTAAATACATTTCTGTACGGGTCGCGCTTAACTGAATTCAGGAATATAATACGTCTCCTATAAAAGTTAGCGCCGTGCAAAATGGTCCATTACTTGAAAACTGTACCGAGACCGCGAGCCGATTCATGCACGTACTTCAATAGTTATTAAAGCGCAAAGGAGCAAAACACTTCGTCATTTAATGAACTGAATTACATAAAGCGCATAGGAGCTAGATTACTTCCAGCTGATTCTGCATAATTATAATCTCTATTACTTTCTACGGCAAGAATGTTTTTAAAAAGCTCGAAATGCATTCTAGCTCCGACAGTTAAATATTGTAGACTCGGAATTATCCTTCACATCTGTGCCCGTGTCGTACTAAAGTCGTTCATTCGATAATCAGCCCCCTTTACGTAAGCCAATAGTCATACTACAAACTTTTTATGTTAAAGTAGTTTTTCAGAACTACGACGTTGCATAGCATTTCCATCAAGGTGGTGTTGTTACCTGATGAACGTCCGCAAAGCGAAAGCGCTAGCCATCTGAATAAATAACATTTTACTCTCTAATCTATTAAAACTCTTTAAGGTAAAAATGTTAATGTAGGAGACAACTTCCAGAGAAATTTTGAGGAACGAAAATAGATTAGACTTGATCATTCGAGAATGGCGACAGAAACTTGCACTTCACAATGCCCTTCCACGAAGATAAACGAAATTACACTAGTCCTGCCGTTCCTCTCATACGAATTGGGATTTGTGCGTGAACAGTCGTAAACCCTTGAATTCTTTAGTTAGTTCCTGTGCTCTGGTACTCCCTAACAATACCGCAAGGATCTGTCTAAATGCATTCTTACGCATCATACTTTCTTATGCAACCATAAAACAACTTAGTACTTAACGCTGATGTGCCAAAACATTATGACCACCAGCTCAATATCTTGTTTGTCCGTCTTTGGAACGAAACACATCACTAATTCTACGTGTCAGGGATCCAACAGTTTGTTGGTAGGTTTGTGGAGGTAGGTGTCATTAGATGTCTACGCGCAGGTCATGTAATTCGTTTAAATAATGGACAGCTGACTTCCGTACGCGGTGATAGCGCCCGATAGCAACACAGATGGAGCCAACAGGATTTACATCAGGCGAATTTGGTAGCCGAGACATCAACGACATCTCACAATAATGCTCCTCAAACACTGAAGCGCGGTTCTGACTCCAAGACACGGACAATTATACTGCTGAAAGATGACATCGCCGTCGGGGAAGACATCAAGCATGAAGGAATGCACGTGATTCGCAGGTGTCAGCGCGTCTTCGATTTCTACCACAGATTTCATTCAAACGCATGAGAATGTCTCCCACAGCATAATACTGCTCCCACCAGCCTGCATCCGAGGCGCGCTGCACGTTTAGAGCCACCGTTCACGTCGATGACGGCATTTGTTAAGACGATCATTAACCTAGCGTAGCAAAACTGTGAATCAACTGAAGGGCCGACACGTTTCCATTGATCGACGGTCGAATACCGATGATCCCGTGCCCATTGCAATGGTCACTGACGATGTCGTTGGGTCAGCAGGGGGAAATGGAAATTAGCGTTTGGCGTCATTGGCCGGGAGACCCCTTACGGGGCAGGTCCGGCCGCCTTGGTGCAGGCCTTTTTATTTTCGACGTCACATTGGGCGACCTGCACGCCGGATGGGGATGAAATGATGATGAAGACAACACAACACCCAGTCTCTGAGTGGAGAAAATCCCCGACTCAGCCGGGAATCGAACCCGGGCCCGTAGAACGGTAATCCGTCACGCTGACCACTTTTTTTCCATTTTGTTCGTTGTTGATCGTTGTGTTTGGTAGTTGCGGACGTCACATGACATCGGTTCAAGTTCGTTTCGTTGATCCTTCCACTCATTTTTTTATTACAGAGGCCAACCAGTTCCCTGACCGAACACGCTGAGCTACCGTGCCGGCAACCACTCAGCTATCGGGGCGCACGGGTCAGCATGTGAACACGTAGGGGTGGTCAGCTGCGGATCTCCATGTTCCACAATCTACAATGAACGGTGTGCGTGCACCAGCATTGCGCTCTTTCGGCATAGATGCTACAGATCTCCATCTATCTTACTTTGCTTAGCAGACAAGCCTCCGAATTCCACGTTCAGAGAAGAGTCGTGGAAGTCCAACCATTTCTCGCCTAGTGGCGGTTTCATAGTCGTTCTATCTCTTTCCGTAGACGACAACAGTAGCAGATTCGCCGTTTTCAAGATACTGGCTCACAGGCTCGGCGTAACTATAATAATCTGCCTTTTCACAAACTCGCTTATCTCGGTGGATTTCTCCATTTGCAGCCCATATCTTCGCTAGGCTTATCCCTCGTCCGTGTCTGCTCCCCTTACATACTTTTGGTACCGCATCAAGTGTCCGCAACGCCACCAGGCGGCATCCAACGTCGTGGTGGGCAGTGGGCAAATGTTTTGGCTTATCAGTTAATATGACGATCTCCAGTTGTATAAAGAACTTCGGGAATAAGCGTCTTTTTCCATCCAAAATCGTCGGTTTTCTCTTGATTTCCAGTGCCTTTTAATACATGTTGCATCCAATTTCTTTTGCAACACTGCGAAGGCCTCCAGCAATGCGTCTCTGGTGCAACAAGGATGAGTTTCATAGCTGTAGTTTTGCGTCCACGTTTCAAGATTCCTCTGTACATTCGATCGCCGCAATTCTGCTGCTGTATAATTACTGCTTCATAGACAGAAGCTTCATTTGGATGATTTGTACTTCTTAACAGTGCTCTTTGCCAAGTAATGTAGTGAGTTCTGCCTCAGTTGTCAGTAAGTTACACGTCGCTGACTGAATTATTACTGATGAAATATCAACTAGTAAACGATGCTCTGTTCTAAGTAGTTAAATGCGTTTAAAGCATAAGGGTGCAGCATATACGACTGTCTTTGGCAAGAGATTTTTTTAGCATATAGCACTATGACATCCTTACAGAGACGATATGGATGTAAATGATTTACAGGAAACGTTCAGTTAATATATGAGAATAACGCAGTGATAACACCGGTTCCCGTCAGAACACCGAAGTTAAGTGCTGTCGGACTGGCTAGCACTTGGATGGGTGACCACCCGGTCTGTCGAGCGCTATTGGCAAGCGGAGTGCACTCAGCCCTTGCGAGGCAAACTGAGTAGCTACTTGATTGAGAAGTAGTAAACTGACATACGGCCGGGAGAGCGGTTTGCTGACCACATGCCCTCCATATCCGCATCCAGCGACGCCTGTGGTCTGAGGATGACACGGTGAACGGTCGGCACCGTTGCGTCGTCCAAGGCCTGCTCGGACGGAGTTTAGTTTACACACCGTCAGGTGGCTTGCGGAGTATGGATGTAGATGTAGATGTAGATGTATTTAGCTGCAGGATACTTAAAAATTTCTTACTTACATTATCCATTCACGACAAAGATGTGCATTCGGTGAATGTGCATTTTACTGCTAGAACATTTCACAGATAAACTACCGCAACCGATAATACGATTTCCCGTAAGGAACCAACACCGATATCGAACATTGCTTCTTATTTGCACGTTGCAAGTCATAGACAATACAATTTCACATTTCCTGCAATTTAGCACACGCTTTATATCTAGTATAATCACAGTAGCTTAAGTACTGTGGGATGAAATGCTGAAGGATTTGGGTTTAATGAACAAAGTAAGAGCATATGGGCTATCAGACCAATTGTGTGATTGGATTGAAGAGTTCCTAGATAACAGAACGCAGCATGTCATTCCCAATGGAGAGAAGTCTTCAGAAGTAAGAGTGATTTCAGGTGTGCTGCAGGGGAGTGTCGTAGGGCCGTTGCTATTCATAATATACATAAATGACCTTGTGCATGACATCGGAAGTTCACTGAGGCTTTTTGCGGATGATGCTGTGGTATATCGAGAAGTTGTAACAATGGAAAATTGTACTGAAATGCAGGAGGATCTGCAGCGAATTGACGCATGGTGCAGGGAATGGCAATTGAATCTCAATGTAGACAAGTGTAATGTGCTGCGAATACATAGAAAGAAAGATCCCATATCGTTTAGCTACAATATAGCAGGTCAGCAACTGGAAGCAGTTAATTCCATAAATTATCTGGGAGTACGCATTAGGAGTGATTTAAAATGGAATGATCATATAAAGTTGATCGTCGGTAAAGCAGATGCCAGACTGAGATTCATTGGAAGAATCCTAAGGAAATGCAATCCGAAAACAAAGGAAGTAGGTTACAGTACGCTTGTTCGCCCACTGCTTGAATACTGCTCAGCAGTGTGAGATCCGTACCACATAGGGTTGATAGAAGAGATAGAGAAGATCCAACGGAGAGCACCGCGCTTCGTTACAGGATCATTTAGTAATGGCGAAAGCGTTACAGAGATGATAGATAAACTCCAATGGAAGACTCTGCAGGAGAGACGCTCAGTAGCTCGGTACGGGCTTTTGTTGAACTTTCGAGAACATACCTTCACCGAGGGGTCAAGCAGTATATTGCTCCCTCCTACGTATATCTCGCGAAGAGACCATGAGGATAAAATCAGAGATATTATAGCCCACACACAGGCATATCGACAATCCTTCTTTCCACGAACAATACGAGACTGGAATAGACGGGAGAACTGATAGAGGTACTCAAGGTACCCTCCGCCACACACCGTCAGGTGGCTTGCGGAGTATGGATGTAGATGTAGGGGAGAGATATTTCTGTGATCGGCTTTAGTGATTTATTTTTTACATCGTTGATCATTTTCATCATCGTTCACTTTGTTTCCTTTGTTGCTCGTAGGTCAGGTTTTGGCGCTGAACTTGAGGTCATTTAATGGAAATATTCACTACCCGCTGTTACAGTGTAAATAGACGGAATTGTAACTTGGTTTCAGGTACCTCATTAAAACGGAAGTGCAGAGAACATATCAAACCCAGCTTACATTATTTTGTTTACCTAACAACAAAAATAACTTTGCATTAAATAGATATATATTTGAAGAAAGCACCTCTGAGTATTTCCATCATCTAAGAGATAATTCCGGAAAATGAGATCAAGCTAACGTACTGACATGCCTCGCTACCATAAAGTCTCCCCCCTCGTGGACGTGCCGTTTGGCAAATTCCGATGTCTGCGCAAATGAACATCGACTTCCTCACAATGCGCCCTAGCTGTTAATACATCACAAAAGTACGGTATCTGCCATAATGCAATATGATTTTTAGCGTCGCTACTGATCTTTTCCTGAATTTCGTATGTAATATGTAGTACTTCCCTGAAGACAGTATGGATGTTAAGGAAAAACGTATGACAACTATCTCACCTATAACAAAGACAAGCAGTAACAGTTGTATTTGCTGAGAGGATTTCACTATCGAAGTGTAGACGATTATATTTTAACGTTTAGAGTTCGTTGAGATCATTATGCATGGGGTAGTGGCTCAACTGAGCGAAGCTCAGAAGAAAGATCGGACGTTGCTTTATGTATGAACTTCCCGGTATTCACTCGAACTAGTTTAAGGGATCTACATCAAGATTGCTGCACTTGGATTGGAAACCTGCTCCCCTGAATATGAGTCCAGAGTCCTAAAAGCTACTCTAGCCTACCATTTAGTATCTCAGTTATTGGCATATTTCTTACATAACTAGCGTAGGCTCAGTCACAGCCAAAGCAAGTAGCAGACTTCGACCCATTGGCAGGTTACTGGCTAATACAGTCAGTCTACAAAGGAGGCTGCCTACTTTTGACTGCTTGTTGCTCAGTATGTGGCACCCATACAATATGTGAGTTACGTGGGATGTAGAAAGTATAGAAAGAACGGCAACACTAATGGTCACAGGTTTGCTTGACTCACAGGGGAGCATCATAGAATTCCTGAAAAACCCGATTTGAAGAACGACTGAAGATAGACGCCAACTGCCCTGTCAATATTTACGTATTAATTATGACCATGCTGGCTAAATTAAGGAATCGTGACTGCATGAAGTAATTATTTACATTTTTCTGCTGCCAGTCGTATTTACTTATTTTATGTTTAACTTGACTTACTGCAACTCGTTTCAAGGATATTTTTCTCTTATGCAACATACATATTAAATAGGACAGACGCAGAAATATCAGAACTCGGTTTAAAGAACATTAGACTGCTACAGACTTGAGAAATGTAACAAAGCAGCAGTAGCAATACACGTTAAAGACACAGACCAGCCTTTAAAAAACAAAGACAACGTTGAAATTTAGTACAAAATAGGAAAAAGTAAAGTAATGGCTACTATGGAAGAAATAGCAGTATTCATTCAAAACACAAAAAATGGGGATAACGCTCCTAATGAGATAACTGAATTCAAAAACTCAAAATTTTTCAGTAGCCTTAAACCAGTTTTAATGCAAAGGATATAATATTTGCATGTGGAACAAATGACACCAAACTGCCAATATCGCAGTATCGCTGTAATGAAGTGACTGTCAATATTCAAACACACACTGCAATGCCACCATATTTTATGAAGTGTATACTGTTTATATGTATGTAGAAATGTTGTGTGCAGGGAAATACGTCCAAGTCAGCGTCAGATTGACCAGTGGAATAGTGTAATGTTACACAACAGCTCCATCAATGTAATAATGAATGGAGCTTTGGACGCCAAAATCGTAACTGAACAACTGACATATTCAAAGTGTATCATGCCACTATCGCACCATAACAACTGACGCAAAACTGTCTGCGTCCCACACAGGCTGTGATTTATATTAAAACAAGCAACGAGGCATTGCAGAAGACACCACTGAACAGCTATTTCTGGCCACGCTCTGACGACGTCTGCCCACCTCTCCCAATTCCTCCGTTACCTGCAGATACCGCAAAAGCAACTCAGCAGCAGTGTAGTGAACAAAACAGCATTCTAGTTAATTTAGATTAAATTCTGAGGGCTGATAAATGTTTAAGGGGACGAACCAGCGAATGACATCAGCCTTCTATTCACCCTCCAGAGCAGAAGCAGTGTACCCAATTTGTCTGCATGTAGAGTAGATTCTGTATGCAATTGTGAGAAAGTGTTTTAAATTTTTACTTAGCGTGTACCTGAGGCCGAACATGGGCACCAACCCTGTACATACCCAGTGGTATGCAGGAAATCGCCTAAAACCCACATCCAGATTGGCCAGCACACTGACCCCTCTTCGTCAATCCAGTTGGTTTCATCCGGAGCTAGTATATGTTCCCGTTCCGCAAGTGTTCGCAGTAAACGCGAGACTATCCAGTTGAGTATTTAGAGTAACAGATTTTATCTTAAAGTAACATATATCTGTATGCAGAACCCATAATGATGAGTAAAACATGCTTGAAACAAATTACACTACATTAAATTAAATGTAAAATAAATAAATTCGACTATTAGAAGAAAAATACAAATTATTGCCCATTTACAAAGTTTCAAGAACAATTATTAAACGAAAAATTTAGAAATCTACTTCAGCCCCCTAGGTATAGCTCCCATAGGGACCGAGACAAGATTAGACTAATTACGGCCTGTATAGTGGCATTTAACCAGTCATTGTTTCTGAGCTCCTTTCTTACAAGAAAGGAGAGAAACCTAACATGTCTACAATCCTAAGTACTCTCTGTCGTACGCTGACACTGGTTTAGAAGTGAGTATGTATCTAGACATGGATGGGTATATTTTTTTATAGAAGTAGTCCAGGGTATAAGTGCAGATGTTTCAGTTTCTGACAGAGAACAGTTTACTGAACAACATTACACTAATTTTATTTACATTACCTGCAGCTATAGCTATTACGAGTAGTATTTTTTTTAGATTTGTTAGTACCCTCACGTGCTACTGGCACAAGCCAGCCATTAATGTTAACTTTCCCTGGGCAGAAGGTCAGGTACTGAAGTGCAGATGCATGGATGCAAAACGGACAATATATACTGACGGGCATAGTCCACTTCATGGTGCAGTTACAACTGTGCAGGAAACATCAGTTAGTGAATTATGAGACGTTTGCGTGGAGAAACTATTAGACACAAAGAAGAAACAACTAAGTGATTGAAGTGGGTACATTTTAAGGTACCTATGATCACAACATCTCCACTTACAGCCATAACACTCTATGCATTGATAACCATCTGATTTGCATTTTATCCTGTAAGAGATTGGTAAATTTGTTTGAATAATTCTGAGGAATCAGATATACTGAGCTATCGCCTATTATAGAATGTTCAAACAGGAAAGAATTTATGCGTTTTCTAAAGCGTACACTAAAATCGCCAATATATCATATCCTCTGAAACTGCTCCCACGACGAATTGCTTATGGATTCAGGGCTCGGTCTGGCCGGGTTTAAGAGATAATCGCATTCCATAACTAATGGACAGGAGCGAGACAATGCGGCGGCTCTGAAAGGCAGGCGCTGAGTGAAGGCAGCAGGGCCGCGCCCACGCTATCCGTCTCACTCGACACAAAGGGAGCGCCATTGTGTATGACCACGGCTGCTGCTGCTGCTGCCCTGCGCTTAGCTTCTACTTCGTCTCGGAACATCTGCTTGCACTTAATGCCACTAATTCTCTGACCTTCATAAAAGAAGCATACCAGTGATAGCAGGTTGGTGATTCAAAAAACTAGGGACTAAGATCTTCAAGATGACGATTTGTGCGGGAAGTTCTCTGACTTGTGGCAGCATCAGATTAATATGCATTCGGTCAAACTTGTTTTGGGTTTTCGAGGTAACTCGTCGTCTGCCTGTTAAGACAGTTGTAGAACTACAGGTGTGCTGAACACAATTCTGCGGATAAAAGTACAAGCAGGAAGGATAAAAGCTTAATACTACCAAGAATTTAATTCTGGTAACAAAGAATTATTCAGATAGTGAAGAGAGACGAAAATATTAAAAGTCATGGGGGACTGGAATTCGATAGTGGGAAAAGGAAGAGAAGGAAAAGTAGTAGCTGAATATGGAATAGGGGTAAGGAATGAAAGAGGAAGCCACCTGGTAAAATTTTGCACAGAGCATAGCTAACACTTGGTTTAAGAATCATGAAAGAAGGCTGAATACGTGGAAGAGGCCTGAAGACATTGGAACGTTTCACATAATTATATAATGGTAAGACAGAGATTTACGAACCAGGTTTTAAATTGTAAGACATTTTCAGGGGCAGATGTGGACTCTGACCACAATCTGTTGGTTATGAACTATAGATTATAACTAAAAAAAACTGCAAAAAGGCGGGAATTTAAGAAGATGGGACCTAGATAAACTACAAGAACCAGAGGTTGTAGAGAGTTTCAGAGAGGATTAGGGAACGATTGACAAGAGCAGGGGGAAGAAATACAGTAGAAGAAGAATGGGTAGCTTTGAGACATGAAATAGTGAAGGCAGCAGAGGATCAAGTAGGTAAAAAGACGACGGCTAGTAGAAATCCTTGGATAACAGAAGCAATATTGAATTTAACTGATGAAAGGAGAAAATATAAAACTGCAGTAAATGAAGCTGGCGAACAGGAATACAAACGTCTCAAAAATGAGATCGACAGGAAGTGCAAAATGGCTGCGCAGGGATTACTACAGGACAAATGTAAGAATGTAGAGGCATATATCACTAGTGGTAAGATAGATACTGCCTAGAGGAAAATTAAAGAAACCTTTGAAGAAAAGAGAACCACTTGCTTGAATATCAAGAGCTCAGATGTAAAACCAGTACTAAGCAAAGAAGGGAAAGCAGAAAGGTGGCAGGAGTATACAGAGGGTCTACACAAGGGCGATGTAATTGAGGGCAATATTTTGTAGGTGAAAGAGGACGTAAATGAAGATGAAATGGGAGATATGATACTGAGTGAAGAGTTTCACAGAGCACTGAAAGGCATAAGTCGAAACAAGGCTCCTGGAGTAGACAACATCCCATTAGAAATCCTGATAGCCTTGGGAGAGCCACCCATGACAAAACTCTATCATCTGGTGAGCAAGACTTCAAGAAGAATGTAATAATTCCTATCCCAAAGAATGCAGGTATTGAGAGGTGTGAAAATTATCGAACTATCAGTTTTATAAGTCACGGCTGCAAAATAATAACACGAATTCTTTACAGACGATTGGAAAAACTGGTAGAAGCCGACCTTGGGGAAGATCAGTTTGGATTCCGTAGAAATGTTGGAACACGTGAGGCAATACTGACCCTACGACTTATCTTAGACGATAGATAAGGGATAGGCCAACCGACGTTTCTGGCATTTGTAGACTTAGAGAAAGCTTTTGACAATGTTGACTGAAATACTCTCTTTCAAATTCTGAAGGTGGCAGGTGTCCAATACAGAGTGCGAAAGGCTATTTACAATTTGTACAGAAACCAGATGGCGCTTATAAGAGTCGAGGAGCATGAAAGGGAAGCGGTGGTTGGGGAGGGAGTGAGAGAGGGTTGTAGCTTATCCCCGATGTTATTCTATCTATACACTAAACAAGCAATAAAGGACACAAAATACAAATTTGGAGTAGGAATTAAAATTCATGGAGAAGAAATAATAACTTTGAGGTTTGCTGATGGCATTATAATTCTGTCAGAGACAGCAAGGGATTTGGAAGAGCAGTTGAACGAAATGGAGAGTGTCTTGAAAGGAGGATATAAGGTGAACATCAACAAAAGCAAAATTAGGATAATGGAATGTAGTCGAATTAAATCAGGCGATGTTGAGGGAATTAAATTAGGAAATGAGGCACTCAAAGTTGTAAATGAGTTTTGCTATTTGGGGAGCCAAATAACTGATGATGGTCGAAGTAGAGAGGATATAAAATGTAGACTGGCAATGGCAAGCAAAGCGTTTCTGAAGAACAGAAGTTTGTTAACATCGAGTATAGATTTAAGTGTCAGGAAGTCTTTTCTGAAAGTATTTGTATGGAGTGTACCCATGTATGGAAGTGAAATATGGACGATAAATAGTTTACGCAAAAAGAGAATAGAAGCTTTCGAAGTGTGGTGCTACAGAAGAATGCTGAAGATTAGATGGGTAGATCACGTAACTAATGATGAGGTACTGAACAGAACTGGGGAGAAGAGGAATTTGTGGCATAACTTAACTAGAAGAGGGGATCGGTCGGTAGGACGTGTTCTGTGGCATCAAGGGATCACCAATTTAGTATTGGCGGGCAGCGTGGTGGGTAAAAATCGTAGAGGGAGACCAAGAGATGAATACACTAAGCAGATTCAGAAGGATGTCGGTTGCAGTAGATACTGGGAGATGAAGAGGCTTGCACAGGATAGAGTAGCGTGGAGAGTTGCATCAGACCAGTCTCTGGACTGAAGACCACAACAACAACAATTATCTGTTGAAATAATAGCCGGCCGGTGTGGCCGAGCGGTTCTAGGCGCGTCAGTCTGGAACCGCGTGACCGCTACGGTCGCAGGTTCGAATCCTGCCTCTGGCATGGATGTGTGTGATGTCCTTTGGTTAGTTAGGTTTAAGTAGTTCTAAGTTCTGGGGGACTAATGACCTCAGATGTTAAGTCCCATAGTGCTCAGAGCCATTTTTTTGTTGAAATAATAATGTACTAACATCAATGAAAACATGATGTTGTAATAAGAATGAGTGGGCTACAAGAAATTCGTTGAAATGAGTAACATCTTAAAATGAAAATGACTCTAGAAATATCAGAGGCATTGAAGCTTCTATCTCAAAAAATCAAAAGAGATGCAGCTTATCAGCCGTTAAGAATAGTGTGTGGAACTAGATATTCTTTTCTTTGGAAGACAAAAATGTATGCTCTGTTGTAACAGATTAATAATAAAGCTGTGTCATTTACTGATAAAGCTGTACTTGTGGCGTGTTTCGAGATAAAATATTGCATATAGCAGAAATGTTTAGGAAAACAGTACTCTTGTTTTAGCGTCCATTTATATAATGGACAGCCACAACAGTGATACATAATAATTAAACACTGTTAATTGAAGTGAAATATCATAACACAAAACGTTGCTTACGAGCAGGCAAGAATACGGGACCATAAATATAGTAAAGGATCAGTTCAATATTTTTTCTCTTTTTAATTTTAAGTTACGAGGATACTGTAACGACGTGTAGACTGAAAACAGGGAATTACAGATGCCGAATTTTTATCAATCTAAATAGAGCATATTCGAAAAGTAAACATATATTGATAACCTTATGGAAGATCCTAAACTGGAACAGTCTTGCAATGAAACTTTCCCTTTAGAAGATATTGAGTAGTAGTGCACGATATGGATACTGAAAATGAAACGAAATCGTCGTCGTGACATATTTAAAACTGACTGAAGCGTCCTCAGTCTGTATCCGTGCATTTCAACCTTGACTTCAATTAAACTTCTTATTCAGACTTCTTTCCAAGTTAGAAGAATAGAGCTTAGCCTTCAGACCACAACATGATCATTAAAGGCAGACATAGGCCTAAGTACAGATGTACAGCACAAGGATACGGAAGAAAATGGGTCACGAAGTTTTGAAAAGTCATTCACCTGAAATGATTTAAGTAAACTGCGGTTGCGGAGGCAACACGTTTACTCACCCACAACAAGTTTTAAATTCCACGTTTAATAAATCGTTCACGCAGAAGAACCGTATAAACGTACCGTCATGTGACCATCACACAGAGTCCCGTATGGATGACATAGTAATAAGCATCCCTGGCGTAGAGAAACAACTGAAAGAGTTGAAAACAAATAAGTCGCCGAGTTCGGATGGAATCCCAGTTATGTTTCACAAAGAGTAACCACGTCATTGGTCACTTACTTAGTTTGGTTTATTGTGCATCTCTTGACCAGCGCAAAGTGCCCAGCGACTGGAAGAAAACGGACGTGACTCCTGTACATAAGAAAGGTAAAAGAACGGACCCGCAAAATTACAGAGCAATATCCTTAACAACGGTTTGCTGCAGAATCCTAGAGCATATTCTGAGCTCGAATATAATAAATTTCTTAGAGACTGAATATCTCATGTCCACGAATCAGCACGATTTTAGAAAGCATCACTTGTGCCAAACACAGCTCGCTCTTTTCTGACATTATATACTGCGAACTATGGATGAAGGGTAACAGGCAGATTTAATATCTCTAGATTTCAGAAAAGCATTCGACACGGTATCCCACTGCAGACCGTTAACGAAGGTACGTGCATGCGTAATAGGCTCCCAGATATGTGACTGGATCGAGGATTTCTGAAGTAATAGAACCCACTATGTTGTCCTCGATGGCGAGTGTTCATCGGAGACAGGGGTAACATCAGCAGTGGCCCAGGGAAGTATGATAGGATCCTTGCTATTTCCTATATATATGAATGATCTGCTTTAGACAGGGTGGGTAGCAATCTGCGGTGATTCGCTGATGATGCTGTGGTGTGCAGGAAGGTGTCGAAGATAAGTGACAGCAGGTTGACACAAGATGACCTAGACAAAATTTCTAGTTGGTGTGATGAATCTTAACATAGAAAAATGTAATTTAATGCGGGTGAGTAGGAAAAACAAACCTGTAATGTTCGGATACAGCATTATTAGTCTCCTGCCTGACACAGTCCCGTCGTTTTAATATCTGGGTGTAACGTTGCGAAGCGATATGAAATGAAACAAGTATGTGAAGATTGTGGTTGTGAAGGCGAATGGTAGACTTCGGTTTATTGGGATAATTTGGGAAAGTGTAGTCCATCTGTGAAGGAGATACTATACAGAACGCTAATGCGATCTATTCTTGAGTACTGATCGAGTGTTAGGAATTCGCACCAGGTAGAGGCGAGCTGCTAGATTTGTTACCGGTAGGTTCGATCAGCATGTAAGAGTTACGGATATGCTTCGGAAGTTCAGGGAGGAATCCCTGGAGGGAAGAAGACATTCATTTCGAAGAAAACTACTGAGAAAGTTCAGAGAACCAGCATTTGAAGTTGAGTGCAGAACGATCCTACTGACGCCAATATACATGTCGCGTAGGGGCACGAAGATAAGAGTCGAGAAATTGGGGCTAATACGGAGACACATAGATATTCATTTTTCCCTCGTTCGGTCTGCGAGTGAAACAGGAAAGGAAACGAGTAGTTGTGCTACAGGGTACTCTCCGCCACGCACCGTCCGGTGGCTTGCGGAATTTGTATGTATATGTAGGTGTGGACAAACTCTTCGAACTGTTAGTTACGAAGTTTGGGCTAAACGTATGAGAGGATACACAAGCAAATTTCAGCAACCTCCCGATTACCTGGATTAATGCGGATTCGAGGCTGCAAGGATAACCGAAAACACGCATAATCCAAAATATACATGTTTTACCGGGAATTGCTATTTACCAAATTGACAAGGAATGCTACATTTGCATCTACATGCATATTCTGCAAGCCGCAGTATGGTGCGTGGTGGAGGGTACCTTGTACCACTACTAGTTACTGCCATTCCTGTTCCATTCGCAGACAGCACGAGTGAAAAACGACTGTCGATACATGCCTCCGTATGAGCCCTGATTTATCTTATCTTCGTGGTCCTTCCGCGAAATGTACGTTGGTGACAGTAGTATCGTAGTCAGCTACAAACGCAGGTTCTGTAAATTTTCAGAATAGCAACGAAGTTTGATTCCACTGGAACAATCGTTCACAGCGACTAAAGTGTATTTCAAAAAAGAAAGAGGAATTCAGTAATCAGTCGCAAATCCAATCTGTGCCTTTATTGTAGATCTAGATTTCAGCTGTTTAATAGTGTGTCTAAATCGAGTCGTGTAGACTCGTCAAGCTTGTGAAAACGCATGTTACTAGACGACTGTAAGACGTGCATGGCCAGATTCCAATTTCCAGAATTTGGACGCGTATGTCTTCAAGTCGTATAGTAACATGAGCTCTGACAAGCTTGACGAGACTACATGATTCGATATAAATGCACTGGAGATAGCAATTCAACAGCTCAAATCTATATGTGCTATAAAAATATTGATCGGACTTGGGGCTGGTTGCTGAATTGCTATTCGTTTTCTTAAAACGTTCCTCGAAAATAATGTTGCCTTCCCTCCAGGGATTCTCATTTGAGTTCACGAAGTATCTCCGTAGTACGTGCGAGTTGACCGAACCTCCCAGTAACAAATCCAGCGACCCGCCTCTGAACTGCTTCGCTGTCTTCCTTTAGTCCGACCTGGTGGGGATCCCAATCACTCGATCAGTACTTAAGAATGGGGCGAACTAGTGTTCTATACGAGGTCTCCTTCACAGACGAACCACACTTTCCTAAAATTCTCCCAAAAAGCGAAGTCGTCAATTCACCTTCCTCTACTACCGTTCTTACGTGCTCGTTCCATTTCATGTGGCTTTGCAATGTCATGCGTAGATATTTAAATTACGTAACTCGATTGTGTCGAGCAGCACACTACTAATTCTGCATTCGAACATTATGGGATTTACTCATCTGAATTAACTTACATTTTTGTGCATTTACAGCTAGCTACGTAACTCGATTGTGTCGAGCAGCACACTACTAATTCTGCATTCGAACATTATGGGATTTACTCATCTGAATTAACTTACATTTTTGTGCATTTACAGCTAGCTACCATTCATCGCACCAACCAAAAATTTCTCCTCAGTCGTCTCGTATCCTTCTACAGTCACTCAACGACGACACTTCCCTGTAAATCACAGCATCATCAGCAAACAGCCGCAGATTGCTGCTCACCTGTTCGTCAGATCATTTATGTATATAGACGATTGTATTGTATTGTACTGTATGTTAACGGGGGACCTTGTAGTGACGGAGAGGCTCCGTCCCCGCCGCAGCCGCAGTGGTCCAACCCCACGACGACTACCGCAGTCCACTTCGCCCCTCCGTCGCCCCACACCGAACCACTCTTTCAGGGTTACTGTGCGGCTCGGCCCCCGGTGGACCCCTCCCCCCCTCCCCCTCTCACGGAACGTCTCACACCAGACGTGTGTAACTCTTATGTTTGCGTGGTAGAGTAATGGTGGTGTACGCGTACGTGGAGAACTTGTTTGCGCAGCAATCGCCTACATAGTATAGCTGAGGCGGAATAAGGGGAACCAGCCCGCATTCACCAAGGCAGATGGAAAACCGCCTAAAAACTATCCACAGAGTGGCCGGCTCACCGGACCTTGACACAAGTTCGCGGGGCGGATTCGTGCCGGGGACCAGGCGCTCCTTCCCAATTCGGAAAGCCGTGCGTTAGACAGCACGGCTAACCGGGCGGGCTTATATAAACGATACTAGCGGTCCTATCATGCTTCCTGGGTTTCTCCTGACGATACCCGTACCTCTGATGAACACTTGCCGTCGAGGACAACATACTGGGTCCTATTACTTAAGAAGCCACTCATTTATCTGGGAACCTGCCAAGTATGCTCGTACCTTTCACATTTGAAAGTTCGCTCCACTACTTACGCAATAGAAGCTGACAAATTAATTACAAATTGACACATAAAAAGCACTAAATTTTCGTATCACTGGCTTTCACTTCACTTAGGGAAGAGAAAATAGTCGTCCATGTTTTTGTTTCTGTTTTTATTCACTTTTTTTACTGACAGTGGTTCTCATTTTCTGTGAAGTCGAAACAAAGGTATAGTTAAATGAATTTTTTTCTGCATACTCTTGTAACATAAAACTAAACTCCGTCCACAGGCCCCGGTGGGCTAAGCGGTACCGACCGACCGCCGTGTCATCTTCCACCAATGACGTCACTTGATGTGGTATGGAGGAGTGTGGTGTCAGCAAACCGCACTCCCAGCCGTTGTCAGCTTTCGGTACCCGACGCCGATGCTGCTCGGTCAAGTAATTTTTTAGCTGGCATCACGAGGTTGAATGCAACCTATTCCAGTCCTCTCACCAAGGAAAAATCCCATTCAGTGCCATGAATCGAACCCGGGTCCTCCGCATGGTAATCAACCGCGTTGTCCACTCAGTTACGGAGACGGACATACTTTAATAACAGAAAAACACATTTCAGTTGGTCGGTTTACGTGACAAAGTGTTTATCTATCGTCTCGTTTTCGCTGTCTTCCCCATTCGTTCTTCGTTTTCTACGTCCCGTAATATTTTTGCCATCTGAATCTTCATAATCAGAAATTTGTTTTAAAATTCGATCTAATTAGAGCAGAATAATTAAGGTTTCGCTTTTCATTTTTTTAAGAAACCGCCTAACGTAGCACGGATATTCCGCACCCGTATAACAGGGACCTTGCTTGCTGTGATTTCATTACATATGCAGTAAAAACGCACATGCTTTCGTAGACGTAACTCAACAGAAGGGAGGGGGGAAACAAAATCACAGTCTGGCTTCATTGCAAGCAGTTAGGTTCCCGCGACGGACTTGACCACATTGTGGAGAAGGTGAGCTGTTTCAGAAACGCAGAGCGTGAAGCGCGTAATGAAATGACGGCAGCAGGTGGCGGCGCGGCTGCGTACGTGTTCGCGTGCCCGCTCCCGCACCCGGCAGGTGCTTCCTCCGCCAGGAAAAACGCGCACACGCCGCTAGCGCCGTTCTTCGCCTGGAAAACCTTCCACCTACATCAGCAACTTACTAATGGTCGGCTCGGAGAGACAGCATCATGATAATGTAACAATAAACTAAACCGCTGTGCTTAATGAACACCTTATTGTGGTGACGACATAGTACACACGCTGGCATAATCTTTTGGCAAAGAGTTACTGCACATTGAATCATATGCTTTTTTATTAATTTTTTTCCTTACAGAAAACCAGTTCACTCGCCACCCTGCGGGTTGATTTGAACACAATAGTACATGACTAGGAAATGTGGAAAGCCCTTGCATTCCTCCGGCATGTAAACTAGCTCAAAAAAACAAAAAAACAAAAAAAAAGTTCAATTTTGTGTGAAGTCTTATGGGACTTAACTGCTAAGGTCATCAGTCCCTAACGTTACACACTACTTATCCTAAATTAACCGAAGGACAAACACACACACCCATGCCCGAGGGAGGACTCGAACCTCCGTGGGGACTAGCCGTACAATCCATGACTTCAGCGCCTTGGACCGCTCTGCTAATCCCGCGCGGCTAAACTAGCTCATTAGTGGCCTATAGTGTAACGTGTAGTTTAACGCAGGAAGGTAACCATGGTGTAAATTGATGCCGGCCAAGTGGCCGAGCGGTTCTAGGCACTACAGTCTGGAACCGCGCGACCGCTGCGGTCACAGGTTCGAATCCTGCCTCGTACATGGATGTGTGTGATGTCCTTAGGTTAGTTAGGATTAAGTAGTTCTAAGTTCTAGGGGACTGATGACCTCAGAAGTTAAGTCCCATAGTGCTCAGAGCCATTTGAACCATTTTTTTGTAAATTCATTTCTTTCATTTGATTAGTTACACAACGCACTGTCATGGTGAAAGCAACCTTAATTATCTGAAAAAGATAGACTTCGGACTTAGCCCCACAACCACCAAGTGACCACGTTTCCCATGTACATTAGTACATGTATTGCACTTAACGAGGCTCGACCAAAACTTTACTAAAAGGCAGCGAGCCAAATACTAAAAACTACGAGTGACTCCCAATAGCACATTATTTTCATAGCCCGTACAAATGCCACTAGGTAAAACGTGCAAACCGTTTATTAACAGCATCTTTAAATTTATCCAGTAGTTACATAACTTGTGATGGCGATTTATAATGCTATTATTTTAGTGTAATTTACAGTTTATACGTGAAAAAAGTTTTATTGCAGCTGATTAATGTCCTCGAAAACTGATTCACATGTCTCAATGATGAAAGAAGGACTCCTCCCTCTGGCTTACCCTGCCAGTAAGCATGCCCTGCGCAAGGAAACGCGTATTTATCCAGTTCATTTCAACGTTTTCAACTTTTTATATGTGAAATAATATTGCTGAATCACATAGAGGACAAGATTAAGTACAGACTTGACACAATACGGCATCTTTTTCTGGCGACAATAAGCCACGTAAACCACGTGAAATGTTAACTTAAGAGTACAAATTAATTATATTCGTTTGTCGTATTATATGCAGTGCTTTGAGTAGTTGTTACGACAAACACTGTGTGCATAGATGAGGGTATATTTCCTATAAACAATAAACATTCTAAAAGTAATTGCTTGGTTTAGAAAAGAACCGTTGTAGCTGATCGTATCTTCCAGAGTGGCTACTTCAGTGCTAATTAACATAATACATGCCTTTGTGTTTCTCTATTTTTCTGTCTTGTATACTCGATGCAGATGACATTGTACAGCACCCAATGTCATCCTTTCGTTTTCCCAATATTTTTCTTTCTTCAAGCATTGGAGAGTTTTTTATCTCTGAAACTGATACAGAATTTTTTTTCAAATTCCGATACTGTATCGACCACGAATGTGTATTAGAGGCATATAAACATTCTAGTATGAGTAGAATTTACTGGCGTGGACAATATAATCAAGGACACGGCACATTTACAGGCAAAGTGTAACAAACGCAACGAAATATCCCCTCCACTTGAAACTCATCCAACACAGGTAATGGTATTCCCACACCGGTCTCCAGCAACTGTTACAGTAAAACTGGCTCTTGATGTTAAATGTTTAGCCTCTGCTCTGAAATGACCATCAGGTTTATGCTGCTACAGCGTTTTCGGTCATTAACTCGCAGACTGATTTTTCTTTTTCTCATGATGCAGATGAAAATAATATAAATAAATTAACTCCATTAATCGAACCCAACTCAATTTATTTTTACCGCCTTCAAACGCGGAGTGAAACCTATAGTTCTTTTTACGCGATGGAGGGATTTACTGCCACGCTCCAGTGACACCCAATGTGACTACCTTACGCTTCATATACTATTTGTGGGAAACAAAAATAGCATGGTGAATGGAAGCCATTTTATTCTTGAATGCAGTAAATAATTTCTTTTTACTGCAACCGAGCAACTGACTCTTGACGTTAAGTGATAGACCAAACGAATCGAAACAAAAACAACGCAGCCATAGTTTCACCTATTTGGTCTCTAAATAGGCCCGCTTTTGGGAGAAAATTTCGGAGACCAAATGTTTCAAATATCTAAATTCAATAGTTCCCTGTAAAAGTTATTTACTGAACGATTCTCACAAATTACTTCCTATGTTTAACTGGAGATGGAGATCGAACATATACTGGCTGATACCTGATTATGACTAAGAATCAGGTCTTATGAGATACATCACACTGTTATAGTTGAGTTCCTCCTCCATAGTTTTCGAAACTGAGCAACTGTTTTGACTCTGATCTAACTTCTATCGACCAAGATTTACCATCTTACCCGTCCCACTTCCACACCCCTCCCCCCCAGCCGTAATATGTTACTCTAAAGTTGCCATAAAAGTAATACTGACTCAGTTAACGTTTTACACTTGAGATGGGCTATATGACATGCAAAGACCATGTATTGCGATCTTTTCCCTTTACATCGGAAGTCAGATGAAGAGTGAGAATTTCATACGTTTTCTCACAAGACGTGTTTCCAGTGCTGTTGTGTTCTCGGTATTCAGTTTGATGTCCCTAGACTCGTTACAAGGCTCAAATAATACAAAAAAAATTTTCAAACATTCCTTGCTAGATGGTACACAGCCATTATGCCAAGTAGTGCTTCGCTCAGGAGTTCCAAGTGCCATATGTTAAGATCTCCTCCATTTTGAAGAGATAACATGCAAGTTTTTGGTGAGTGGGCGCAGCTTTTCGCGACACATATTTTGCAACTGTAGAGAACGAAGAAACTTAAGCAAGACCTTTGTTGCACCAGATTTACACAAGACTGTTAGCCATCTAAGGCTATGGCCCCATGCTATGTAATTTTAATTTATACAACTGACTTTTTTTTATTTTAAAGATGTTGCTGAAAAATGATAGTCAATGCAGGCACGTAAGATCTCCAAATGCGGTACAATCAAAATTTCTTATACTCGTCCATCTCAAATCGCTATTAAAAAGACTGACTCTGAAGCAGAAGAGTGGAAAAATGTCAATGTGTTCAAAATGGAAAAGATCATGGTTGATGTATTCCATGCCGTACTTCATGTGAAAGACCAGCCATGTTTATCAGTTGCAAAGCAGACGGAACTGTTCACGATGTTGCCATTTCTTCCCTCGATAGCACATGGAGTTCCACAGTTAGATTAGCAACATCTGATCCCAAGAAGGGAGATGTACAAGAAACAATAGTCAATACTGAGAGATTCTTTCCTTGAATTTAAGTTTGTTATTCTTTTCTAAAAAATGTAAAGGTTATGAGAAATGGTTGTTTGTGTCTATAGTTCCTCCAGTTAAAACATTACTACTGTATTTCTGTACATGCATTATCACAAATTAAACGTAGTGCCTCAGACAAAAGTCAATACTGAGAGATTCTTTCCTTGAATTTAAGTTTGTTATTCTTTTCTAAAAAATGTACAGGTTATGAGAAATGAGTTTTCGTGTCTACAGTTCCTCCAGTTAAAACATACTATTGTATTTCTGTACATGCATTATCACAAATTAAACGTAGTGCCTCAGTATTTGTACCACTTGAAACAAAAACTTTCTTGTTGGCACTTAGAGCCAATCAGTTCCCTGGCATTGCACCTAATTCGTTCTTATTAAGTTATTTATTATTCGTCTCATCCCTTTCTTGACACTGATAAGGGGAGTAGCATAATTCTGTGGTATCAGAATACCTTCGAAATTTTTTGATAAAAATAAGTTATGTACAGAAAGAGCTACATTGTTTTTTGATTCCGCTGACAAATGTGACATTTTTCATTTATAACGTTTGACATTTCCACTTTCCATACAGCGAAAATCTCGCTCCACGTTTACCACGTTGGTAGTAGCTCAAAACAGTAATTATGATGTTGAGTGCGGTTCCTGGTATCCATAGCATCAAATATGAACATTTTTCCACTCGAAGCAGTAATTATGATGTTGAGTGCGGTTCCTGGTATCCATAGCATCAAATATGAACATTTTTCCATAAAATTCATTAAATCGTCAATAGCGAAGCAATAAAAGGAATAATTTACCCAGTTTTTAATTCTGTTTGGCGGTGATTATGCATCGTCAATTGCGTTTTATAGAACCTCTACCAAGACTGAAAACACTTGGTTGGGCGCAGCGAATCTTGAGGGATATACGAGATCTCGGGTTAAAGTATACAAATGTAAACGTTCATCAACTATTATTTGGTTTTTTGTTAAGTTCTTTATCAATATGAGTATCCATAATTTTTTTTTCAAACTTAGTCACTTTTTGGGAACATTCGATCCTAGAATTTTGTCAACAATACCGCATTCTCATTGTCAATTTCACTGTTTCATCTCATTCAGTGTCTGCAGTTACAGATGTGTACAGATATTACAGCAAGAGGGAGGAATAGTTAGCTAATATAGCATATGCCACCGAAATCTCACAACATTATGTTTATAAGGAATATTTAATTCTTCATCCTACTGCTTGAGAAAAAGTGCTTCAGTTTCCCTCCCAAGCGACAGTGAAGATTGGCAGTCTTCTCACTACCTGCGAAATATTCCTTCTCGGATAGAATGAGTGGTCGTAGTTGTCAGCTGAATTAATGGGAGCGGCAGGTCTTCCAAACCGTTTGACACGGTGTAACTCGAGGAAACGTCAAGTCACGGAAGGAGCTGCTCACCAGAGATTTGTTTATTTGTCGGGCTATCGCTCTGACACTGACAGACGAGAGCTGCGCTGTAGGAAGGGGCCCGTCTAGGTGGGGCGTGCCCTGCAGAAGTGGCGCCCAAGAAATGACTTCTGGAGACGTCGCTCGTAAAGCTAGCAGCGCCAGGCGCCCCGTAATTACGCACTGTGCTGGAGGTAGGAAAGGGCCCAGCCGTCTGTGAGCCATAAGCTCCCAGTGAAAAGTGGCACGCATACGCAAGTACAACGCACAGTATTACTCCACCTGTATGGTCTGGTTTGTACTGTTCTCAACAGATCATGTTCCATAAAAACAGTGAGACCGAAAAACTCTCAACAGGGAGTAGTTTGTGTGAGAGTTCTGTAGCTGTTTCTGAAATGGCTAAAACAGTAGAAGAGAGTCCTCTACCAAGCATACAAGGCAGTTATTCGACATTGCTTTCTTGGTAAGGTCGTAGTGCGACCAATTTTAGTATATTGTTCGAATGTTTGGAGTCCTTTTCAAGTAGCCCTGAAAACAGACATCAATCGAATTCAGAGCCGCGCTTCTAGCGTCATAATAGGTCGGTATAGCCTCAAAGACAGTATATCAGAAATGATCGGGGATCGTAAATGGGAATCCTTGGACGAAAGATGGCGTAGTTCTCGCGAAGTCCTACAGGTTCATTTACAGAACGTGTATTCGAAGAGATATATCGCGTAGGAACCATGAGAATGCGAGGGTACGTGAAGACGCATATAGACAATTATTTCCTCTCGCTCAATATGCGAATGGAATAGGAAATAAATCTGATACTAATGGTACGATGTACCTTCCTCCATGCATTGTACAGTGACTTGCGACATTACTTACGTTGGTGCAGATGTTGAAGTGCTTTGTAGGTGCCACTCTTAGACATTTCTATGGACTTTAAGTTGGTATCTGCGTCATGCGGGTGGCTGTGGACCGTACTTGTGCAGGGAATGTTTACGTTCGTTAATTTGTGGATTACCTATGGACTGTAATAGGAAGGGGGGGGGTGCAGATCGTGGGGGAGGGAGATGAACATAGCTTCTGCATCCAACGTATGGAACACTATCAACAATATAAAATACACGCGCTTCATGAGATGTTATCAAGAGGTTTGTTATTTTACCCAGGACATCAGTCTGGTAATCAGCAAGCCTATCCCACCAACTCTCCTCTTCATTCTGGCCACATTCCGGTGGTGAAAATTTCTGCCGCAACACAACTCGAACTGTGTAAGTGAGGTTATAGAGCTACCGTGACAGTGCGCGCTGGAAATCTCTTACAGTTGCGGACATCAAATCATTGTAAGAGCTCAAATTAATAAATCCTGTTATTATCATAAAATTATTACCTGCTCATTACTGTCTCTATATAGGTAAATGATCTGACGGGCAAGGTGAGCAGCACTTCACTGGTGTTGGCTGATGACGCTATGGTATGCAGGAAGGTGTCGTCGTTGAGTGACTGTAGGAGTATATAAGATGACTTAGAATTTCTAGTTGGTCTGATGAATGGCAGATTGCTCTAAACATAGAAAAATGTAAGTTAATGTGGATGACCAGGAAAACCAATCCTATAACTTCTGAATACAGCATTAGTCACGTCGATCAAATATCTAGTCGTGACGTTGCAAAGCGATATGAAATAGAAGGTGCATGTCAGGTTGGTACTAGAGAAGACGAATGTTCGACTTCGTTTTATCTGGAGAATTTTGGGAATTTTAGCTTATCAATAAAAGAGACGGCGCATAGAACGCTAGTCGGCGCAGTCCTCAGTACTGTTCGTGTGTTTGGGATAACCACCAAGTCGGTTTAAAGGAATTTATCGAAGCAGTTCAGTAGTGCGCTGCTATATTTGTTACCGCGAAGTTCGGCCAGCACACAAGTATTACGGAAACGCTTCGTGAACTCAGATGGAAATCACTGGAGGGGAGACGATGCTCTCTTCACAAGACACTATTGCGAAAATGTAGACAACCGGCATTGAGATAAACTGCAGAACGAGTCTACTGGAACAGGAAGGAAATGACGAGTAGTGATACGGGCTAGGTATCCTCCACATTGCACCTAACGGGAGCTTGCGGGGTATGTATGTATATGTAGATATAGATATCAGTCTGGTGAAATTAAGGCACAAGAGGAGAGATAGGTATGATGAATCCTATGCAATAATTAACTTCTTATGGTTGGGATTCACAGTAATATAATATTTCTTAAAAGACATCATAGTCGCCGTTGACTGTATAAAATATTTATTGTTACTATTGCAATTTCGGCCTTATGGCCATTTTCAAGTAACACTGCAAGGTTACATTCTGTCAGAATATAAAACTATTTGACATGAGTACATGTCGTCGTCAAAGGCTGCATTTTGACGACATGTACTCATGTCAAATAGTTTTATATTCTGACAGAATGTAACTTTGCAGTGTTACTTCAAAATGGCCATAAGGCCGAAATTGCAATAGTAACAATAAATGTTTTATACAGTCAACGGCGACTATGATGTCTTTTAAGAAACCATGCAATAATGTTATATCTGTGCGTCAGCGCATGTACTGCCCGAAGCATAGATTTCTGATAGATTCATCATGTCTTCAAGTCTTTTCCAGCTGCATAACTGACACACCTAACAGTTTTGCCATTGCAATATTAAGTCACTCAGAGCACTCAAATGGTGCCATCACAAATCACGTATTGCTTGACTGGAAAAATGAACACCTTCCTGAACTAGTCGTGGGCCTGGGGCGGTCTTATCGTATCGGAATTTTGTTTGTGTGGTGTTTCTGATGCAGGACACACAGAATCAAAAAATTCGTTTCATATTTCCTTCTTACAGAGTGGCTTGAGAAAAGGCGTGGAGCGCTGTTTTTTGGTTTAGTGCTTAGTATTCAGTCTACCAGAAATAAATTACATAGGCTACTGTCGCCACATAGACGAGAGAATTTCCCTACATAATCTGAATAATACACCCTGCAATATCATCGCTGGACGAATAACTTTGAACTACAAAAAAATTTATGAACTGACAACATGCTGGTATCTGAAGACGCCCAGCACTCTGTTGAAGCTATTTCTGGTAGTAAACACAACCAATAATTATACGGATAAAATTAAAATATTTTATACGTTGTTCGGATTCTGTTCCGTACAGCCTTCCGCTCGCCAAAATCGAAAAAAATTACATAAATAGAATAGTAATCGCTAATCAGGTTGAAAGGCTCTTGTAAAGTGTGCGGTATGTTTTTTCGCTGGGAGTATCCGTGTTATAAAGAACAAGGTGAGGCAAAGCGAGGCGACAGCTGTGGCCGCGCGCGGGAGGAAGTCGCGCCGGGGCCAGGTGGGCGAGCAGCGAGTGTACACGACGCGGGTGGTCGCCGCTCGGAGCCGCTCGGAGCCGCTCGGCGGCGCTCGCCGGCCAATGGTGCGCGCCCGTGTCCCGCGTCCAGCATGCGTCACTCGGCCGCGGGCGCGAAGTCTCGCCGCTACTTACGAGTATCTCATCGGCCTCGCCGACGCGCCCGGCCGCGGGATCCTGCTTGCTCGAATTAGGGTGACCGCCGGCAATGCGCGAATGACTCGTCTCTAACTCCGCTGCGGACAGTAGCTTGCGTCCAAAACAATCTTGCGACTGTTCTGCTGACCGCTCAAAACCAGTGCAGATTCCCTTAAACACCGCCAGGAAAATAACCTGTGCGTTTCATTTGCGTTCCTTTTGTTACCAAATTTGAAGTAAATGGTAGAAACATGTTATTTGGACAGTTTACACTCCATCACAACTGTTATTTTACCCAGTGACAATTAGCGCTGTCGTCTTGGAATGTTATCAGATCTGAGGAATGCGTGGTGCCACACAGCCTTGTTAGCCTTTTCGAACAGCGGGGAAAATGAAATAGCGGGTGTTTACAATTAAACACTCGCTACTTGAACCAGTGCTGACGGAAAACTATTTACATCTACATCCATACTCCGCAAGCCACCTGACGGTGTGTGGTGGAGGGTACCTTGTGTACCTCTATCGGTTGTCCCTTCTATTCCAGTCTCGTATTGTTCGTGGAAAGAAGGATTGTCGGTATGCCTCTGTGTGGGCTCTATTCTCTCTGATTTTATCCTCATGGTCTCTTCGCGAGATATATGTAGGAGGGAGCAATATACTGCTTGACTCTTCGATGAAGGTATGTTCTCGAAACTTTAACAAAAGCTACTGAGCGTCTCTCCTGCTGAGTCTTCCACTGGAGTTTATCTATCATCTCCGTAACGCTTTCACGAATACTAAATGATCCTATAACGAAGCGCGCTGCTCTCCGTTGGATCTTCTCTATCTCTTCTATCAACCCTATCTGGTACGGATCCCACACTGCTGAGCAGTATTCAAGCAGTGGGCGAACAAGCGTACTGTAACCTACTTCCTTTGTTTTCGGATTGCATTTCCTTAGGATTCTTCCAATGAATCTCAGTCTGGCATCTGCTTTACCGACGATCAACTTTATATGGTCAATCCATTTTAAATCACTCCTAATGCGTGCTCCCAGATAATTTATTGAATTAACTGCTTCCAGTTGCTGACCTGCTATATTGTAGATAAATGATAAGGGATCTTTCTTTCTATGTATTCGCAGCACATTACACTTGTCTACATTGAGATTCAATTGCCATTCCCTGCACCATGCGTCAATTCGCTGCAGATCCTCCTGCATTTCAGTACAATTTTCCATTGTTACAACCTCTCGATATAACACAGCATCATCCGCAAAAAGCCTCAGTGAACTTCCGATGTCATCCACTGGGTCATTTACGTAAATTGTGAATAGCAACGGTCCTACGACACTCCCCTGCGGCACACCTGAAATCGCTCTTACTTCGGAAGGTTTCTCTCCATTGAGAATGACATACTGGATTTACCATATGGATACACAATTTTAGAGAAACTGCGCTGCAGAATCTGCGTTGTTAGCAGTGTTACTGTCATGACCTGCCGTCAGCCTCCGGTACCGGTACGGCGACGTAGAACTGAAAAAAGCATCCGTCTGCATTACAGTTACCAACGGTCAACATGGCTTTCGACAAAGTGAGCAGGGCTTTACTCGTCATGTGCTGCTGCTCTTCGCTAGTATCGACACATTAAAAGGATATGGAGAGGTCATCTTCCCGCACACCGCGATTGATGAACATGATTCGGAAATTCGAATTAATTGGAGGTCTGGGGACTGCTCCTTGGATAGATCGACGACCAGTTGTGCCACAAATGGGTGAAAAAGTTACTGTTTCCATGGCTAAGAATGCTGGACGCAACGTGCGAGCTTCAAGCAGTGTACGAGCTGTGTCGCGACAGCTGAACATTCCAGGGCCCGCCTTTCGAAAAATGCTGCGCACAATTGTGAAATAGTATCTCCAGTGCGGTTCCAGGCTGTCATGGATGCAGATGGTCGTCACATTGAGCAATATTTGTAACCTGGAACATGGTACGCAATTAACATATGTTAACCGTCTCATGTGGAAGTCAAAATGTGTTTCTTTCAATGGTTTATCCATTATTTCTCTTCCGCATACCCTTACTAATTTTTACACGAAGTTTAACTGTCCTATGATCACACGTTTTCACTGGTGTCTCCACAAGTAACAAAAGTTTAATTATAATCACCCTTTACTTCGATATCTGGATGCGGCGGTTAAGGGGGGTAGGAGAGGCACCACACGACATTTTAATTTCTACTGTCTATACTTTTACAAATAAATTCATAAAACTTTGTCAACACGACCAGGAAGGATTCAGGATTCAAACTCATAGCAATGTAAGTTCAAAAGTATAACAAAATAAATTTTTTCACGTGTGAAATTTCATCATTTTTTTCACTTACTAATGGCTGCATTTGTTGCTATAGGTACACTTTTCTTCAAAAGTAAGAGAGACTCTTCGATGAATTTTGCACAGCATACAAACCATACTTACAGGAGTATGAAACTCTAGAATTTATTTAATTAATGAAAAAATTAATGAACTGTTACATTTTAAACTTCATGTTTAGAAAAAACTCAAATTTTATGGTTAATTATCTCAATTTTTAGCACTGTTTTTAATAGATTTGGAAAATTCTAGAGTTTCATACACCTGTAAGTATGGTTTGTACGCTGTGCAAAATTCATCGAAGAATCTCCCTTACTTATGAAGAAAAGTGTACCTATAGCAACGAATGCAGCCAACAGTAAGTGAAAAAATGATGACATTTCACATGTAAAAAAAAAATATATTGTGTTATATTTTTGAACTTCAACTGCTATGAGCGTGAATCCTGAACCCTTCCTGGTCATGTTGACAAAGTTTTATGAATTTATTTGTAAAAGTATAGACAGTGGAAATTAAAATGTCCTGTGGTACCTCTCCTGCTCCAAGTCGGCCAGTTTGACTTCCTATCCCCCCTTAAAAAAATAAAAAATAAAATCTTGTGTTACTGTCGACTGGGAGATCCTGGAGGTAGTCCACGTCAGCAAGACCATGTTGACTGTTCAGCTTAATGTATTGGTCTAGCGTGATGGTGGACCCTAAACGAATTCACTCATAGCTTGAAATGGACTTTGCTATAATACCGTTTTCTCCTTATTTCTGATCTTTTCTGATACAATACAACGCACTTTGATAGTAACGGTATTAGAAATGGACCACCACCTCAATTTGACAACTAAAAGAGGACGATTTACTGGGTCTTATGCGACAGCGCCATTTTAGCAATCTTTAAATGTAAGCAACGTGAAACATAACTAGGATTGCGAGATATAAATTTGAGTCTAGCATTTCATCCCTGCACGCCTTCGCTGCACAAGTGTTCTCTTATCTCCTCACCCCAGTATAACATAAGCACTGTACGTCAGCGAATTCCATACTTCAATTATAGCAACTAGTGCTACTCCTGTAACTCTTGAATTGAGTACTATGAACAAGTTTGTTGCTACTTTGTCTTCTATTTCATAGAAACCTATTAAACCTTTGGTATGAAAATAATTTCATGCAGCGCATATGACTAGGAATAACTGGCTGAAGATTAATTAGTCACTTTTAAGGGTTAGCTGTGGGGAAAGACGCACATCACTAGGAAGAAACCGTGAATTTATTTCATTCAGGTGCCGTTTTATAAAAAAATATTCATTTCTGCCCTGCCATTTCTCTCCCTCTCTCTCTCCCTCTCTCTCTCTCTCTCTCTCTCTCTCTCTCTCTCTCTCTCTGCCTCAGGCCCGTTTTCTTGGCTCTCTTCTTCACTGTGTGCCAGTCTAGCCTCGTGCCTACGCTGATAATGATCTAACAGCGCTTTAACTAAAGAACTTATAATGAAATTATCGTCAATGAGAGTTGTTATGAAAGGGCAACGAGGGCGCGTTGGAAATTAATGCCTCCGAATTTTTTGTGTCAAAACAAACATTTTTAAATAAAAAAATGTTATTAACATTCTACACCTATATCCTTCATGTCTACTAATTTATTCCTCAGCGTTGTCACCCTGGCGACGAATTCTTGTCTCCCAACGAGAGTCTAGTTTATTAATGCCGTCGCTGTAGAATGTTTGATTTTGTTGAAGGAGCCACAACCAGACATCTGCTTGCACCATTTCATCACTATCAAAATAAAGTCCTCGAAGGTTTTGGAAACAGATGAAGATCGGAGGAGTCATGTCAGAAGTGTATGGAAGATGATCGATATTAGTGAACCCAAGGCGTCGGATAATTACAAGAAGAAGATTCGAAATTAATGTCAGTGCGGTCATTAGAGACTAGCATAAGTTCGGATTGCGAAAGGTTGAGGAAGGAAATTGGTCATGCCCTTTCGAAGGAACTATGTCGGCATTTGACTCGAGGCGGGCCGGGGTGGCCGAGCGGTTCTAGGCGCTACAGTCTGGAACCGCGTGACCGCTACCGTCGCAGGTTCGAATCCTACCTCGGGCATGGATGTGTGTGATGTCCTTAGGTTAGATAGGTTTAAGTAGTTCTAAGTTCTAGGGGATTGATGACCTCAGATGCTAAGTCCCATAGTGCTCAGAACCATTTGAACCATTTGCCTGGAACGGTTTAGGGAAATCAGGGAAAACCTAAATCTGGATGGGCGGATGGGGATTTGAACCGTTGTCCTCCCGAATGCAATATTGTCGCAGATGCATGCTTTTTCCTCACGCATCGAAATAATTACGTAACACAACGCCACGTTACACGCTACAATTCAAAGCCCTCTAGCGACAGAGGGCTGCAAATATGTAGACACGAAAAATAAAGATATAGAATGTTAGTAACGTTTGCTTTTATTTAAAACGCTTTAAGAGTTTTCATACAATATATTTCAGAGGTATTACTCTTCAGCACGCCCGTGTATTTACCCGGCATGAATAGAAAGATTTTGGGCAATGGAAGACCGATAAGATAACTGTGAACTTTTGTAGCGACCACAGCCAATATTCATCTAAGTTTTGACAGTAAGAAGGCGCGCTTGGGAAAAAAAATCATCCATGATTCGAAATAAAAATCGTTCCTCAGATGGGTAGAAATGTACAGTGACGTGCAGTGCAATTAGTATGTATCTGTGAATTCGTAATGCAGAGAGCGACTGCCGAGCTCAGTTTCTAAGAGGCGGAGCTTCACATTTAAAGCCTTTGGCTCCGTCAGTAAGTAAACCTGGTGGACTGCCTTTGGAATGGAATGTACCCGTAATGCGAGTGCTGAACGTAACAGGCCAGCATGGTGCGCCGCCGCTTACGCGGAGGCCGGCGGCCCGCGCAGTTGCTCTCATTGCCTTAATCGCCGGATGTAGCGGTCCTAATGTCTCCATACGTCTCACCGCAATTGACTTGACGCAGGCCGAACAGCCCTCTCCAGCATGCGCCGCGTATCTGGTTCAGCGCCGCGGTCATAAATCACCTACATCAACGGATACTCAACATGTACCGGTTAACCTACGAACATAATCCATTTTCCATTAAAATCCATTTTTCCATTCTTTGTAGCACGTTTTACTAGGTCGCTTTCTTGCCCGTCTGTCACTTCGATACAAATTTTGCAACTGACTTTAAACTAACTGCCGAATGAGTTAGAGACTTCAAATTTTAAACATAGCTCAGAACTTGATGACAATGCGATACCAATTCGCTTTATTGCCTGTGTGTGGCGGACGGCACTATGTTTACCAGTATCGTTTCCCGATGGCATTAAGACATGAAACTTTCAACATCACTCAGAACTGAATGTCAGTGCAATATTAACTAACTTCCTTGTCTGATGAATGGCGGGGGCTACCTTGCGTACCACTGCCATTTCCTCGTTTCCATGTCTGCATTCCTGTCGCATATGGTTCACGGGAAGAACGATTGCTGGTAAGCCTCCGAGTGAGATCGAGTATCTCTAATTTTTACGTTCAGGGTCTTTTCGGGACATTACGTAAGAAGAAGCAATATATTGGTTGAACCCCCTGAAATAAACCAGAAATTAACAACATGTTTCTGCTGTAATCTCATCAAAACGTATGCGTTTCATGTTTTTCGTTTTATGTCTTACAAGTATTTTCAGAATAACTATTAAAAAATCACGAAAATCCATTTTCAGGACTGTTTATATGGGGTTAGGAATCTGTGTGCGGCTACTAGAGATTATATTATACTTTTTAGCCCGATTTAAATACGTGGTATATTAATTTATATATATTGAAATAATTATTATAAAACAGCACGCACAGTTAATGGTAATTTTCTTAAAGGCAGTCATTTTTCTGTGTAAATGGCTTCAAATGGCTTTGAGCACTATGGGACTTAACATCTGAGGGCATCAGTCCCCTAGAACTTAGAACTACTGAAACATAACTAACCTAAGGACATCACACACATCCATGCCCAAGGCAGGGTTCGAACCTACGACCATAGCAGTCGCGCGGTTCCGGACTGAAGCGCCTAGAACCGCTCGGCCACCGCGGCCGGCTTTTCTGTGTAGGTTGTACTTCAGTTGATATACACATTTAACTTCATTATTTACTAAACAGCGAATTTCGCCCTCTTGGAGAAATGTAGGAACACGCGAGGGAATACCTACGGTTATAACATTTGTGAATTTGAAATTCTGGAGATAATGGGTATAAAATACCAGGAGTATAAGATTATTTTCAATTAGTACAGAAACCAGCCTGCAGTTATAAGAAACAAAAGGCGTGAAAAGAAAGCAGTGGTTGAAAAAGGTGTGAGACAGGGTTGTCTCCTATCCTCGATGATAATCAATCTGTGCACTGAATAAGCAGTAAAGGTAACTCAGAATAAATTTAGAAAGGGAGATAAAGTTCTTGGAGGGGAAGTAAAAGCGTTGAGGTTTGCGCATAACATTGTAATTCCGTCAGAGACAGTAAAGGACTTGGAAGAGCTGTTGAATGGTATGGATAGTTCCTCAAAAAGAGATTATAAGAACAACATCAACAAAAGTAAAACATGGGACTTGGAATGTAGCCGAATTAAATCAGATTTTTCTTAAGTAATTAAATTATGAAATGAGACACTAAAAACAGTAGGTGAGTTTTGCTATTTGAGCAGTAAAATAACGGTTGATATCCGAAGTAGAGAGGATATAAAATGAAGACTGACATTAACAAAAAAAGTATTTCTGAAAAGAGAAATCTTTTAACATCGAATATAAATTTAACTGTTAGCCTTTTCGGAAGGTATTCATTTGTATGGAGTGCAGCCTGTATGGTAGTGAACAGGGAAGATAAGCAGTTCAGACAAGAAGATAATAGCAGGTTTTAAAATTTACTTATACAGAAGAATGCTGATGATTAAATGGATAGATCGAATAGCTAATGAGGAGGTACTGAATCGAATTGGGGAAGAAACAAATTTATGGCACAACCTGAGAAAAAGGAGGTATCAGCTGTTTGGACACATCCTGAGGCATGAAGGAATCTTCAGTTCGGTAATGAAGGGAAGTATATGGGGCTAAAATTGTATTGAATACAGTAAACAGATTCAAATGAATGTTGATTGCAATAGTTATTCGGTCATGAAGAGGCTTGGGCTGGATGCGCTAGCGTGTATAGCTGTATCAAACTAGTCTTTGGACTGAAGACCACAACAACAGGCATTATCAAGTTATATCAAAATAAAATTGTTATCCTTGGAGCATGTTATAATCCACGCTTCAGTGGTTCAAAAATGGTTCAAATGGCTCTGAGCACTATGGGATTTAACATCTATGGTCATCAGTCCCCTAGAACTTAGAACTCCTTAAACCTAACTAACCTAAGGACAGCACACAACACCCAGCCATCGCGAGGCAGAGAAAATCCCCGACCCCGCCGGGAATCGAACCCGGGAACCCGGGCCGCTTCAGTGGAATAATGTCCAAATGTCCAAACTAGGTAACTCCTAAAATATTAAATCAGACATGTATTTGAAAATAAAAGAGCAGACTACGTAGGAAAATGATTTACTTTGTCTAATACACAATTTATGTAGACTGACATATAAAAAAAAGACTATAGTGCTTACTAAAGTGATTGACTGATGGGTTCGAGTGTCACCAAGGACGTATTGACAGATTAATCTCTGTGTCTGTCGTTTCCGTAGTATCGTTTGCTCTTTTCCGCCAGTGAATGAACGTGAGCAGGCTACGTAATCATACATAACTACATTTATATCGGTATCCGTGCTATAAAATTACCTGAACGGTGTAAAATACCACTCGGTTTCAGAAAAGTTGCTCAAATACGGAGTTCTTCCCTTTGCTTCGGATAATAACTTCAAAAACGTTTATAATTGGAGGAGTGTTGTATTATGGAAGTAATAAATACAGTAGAGAAGCGAGCCTATGGTTGTAAACAAGGCAATATTTCTGCAAGCATGGTTCCAGTTTTCTTCCTTTGTATCCTTCTGCCACGTATCTGTGGCACTGAGAAGGACCAGAGCAAATTAGAGCTTCATACCTCGTCACCACTGTGGTTATTATAGACGACAGTTACGTCGTTGCCGGCTGGTTGGGAAAAGTTGGGAAGAGGCGAGTAGGAAGAGGAAGGAACTACCGTGACCCCGTGACCATTTTCAGGAGCAATCTCGACATTTGTCTGGAGTTATTTAAAGAAAAATCAGTAAGGCCGAAAGAGGGGAGAGAGAAATGAAGGATTACGCTTAACGTTTCGTTGGTGGAGCACAAATTCAGGTGGATACGAATGACGTCATTGTCAGTTACAGAACCCATTCTCAGATTCGCTTGAAGGGATTTAGGACATCCACAGAAAACCTAAAACAAGTCAGATAACCAGACGAAGAACTGATCGTCGTCTTCTGGAAACTTCTTTTAATTAACGCTCATAGGCGTGTAGGATAGAACGTCCTCACAATTTCTATGCAGGGTATATTCTCTTTAAGAGAATTTCAGTCTACCGTGAACAGATTGACACCTTTCTCCAGACTACGTCAAATTAATTCACCAGAATGATGGGTAACGTTTTTACATTGGCTGCACGAGTCATGTAAAGTTTCACTGTACCATATCGCCCACGTGCTCGAGCACTGCACGCCCGTCAACCTCAGGGACGTCTAGCAGGTTGTCTCCACGTCGTCCTTCCGTAATTTTGCAACCAAGGTGAGGACACTCTACCGCCAGTTACCCTGACAGATGTTCTTATTTGAGCGACACGAGCGTAATGTCAGACTTAATCAGGAGTCACTTCACCAGAGTAAAATACTTCACGTACATTCTGCCTGTACGCCTGTAGACGCAACTAACTTACTCATATAGTCCTTAAGCGGCGCCTCTCCCAACGCTCGACTGCAGTTTCCTGTTCGATTACTACTGTATAACGTAACACATCTGAACGGGAATACCGAGTCATACAATATCGCACGTTACGAATACTTAACCCAATACAATTTCATTAAACAGAATTCAGCATAAAATGACAATCTGGAGAGTGAGCAAGATGTACATAATTTTTATTTAACTAGCTTGATTGCGGTCAAGACAAATAAATGGAAACAATTTTACTAACGTAAAAACATCAGCATTGTTCAACGAAAACAAAGAGCAGTTATTAAGTGAAGTGTTCGATGTGTATTCGGAATCAGCGACACTTACAAATGATTACAGTTAGAAAGTGATAATACATCGATATCGTTAATGCTATCTAACACTTCATGATTGTAAAACACGATAGGGTTTTTTTTTATTTTGTTACGGACCTACTAAGGACTACGTCAAGACAACTATTTATTCCTCTTTTCCTTCATCTTCCCCGAATATTCTTTCATTTCCTCAGCATGCGCTCTTTTCCTCTCATCTGACTATTTGACACCAGTTGCTTTCCTGTCTGTTTTAACTTCCGGACAACCTTTGGATTTCTTGACTTCTAGTAAGAATTTGTCTCGGTTGAGTAAGACGTCCTATTCAATCTGCGTTTCTTCTAAGTCTTTTTTTGTATTGCTTTCCCACCCATTTTCTTTGTCTGCTTTCCTGTTTTGGCAGAACGTGTGTATCTTCTTTGTTAACCAGTCTTCATTCTCTCGAGATGTCCATGGCGTGTAACACGTCTTTTCTTGATCTCGTCCTTTTTTATGCCTTAATTTAACGTCTTTAAAAACATTTTCTATTGTACAGATTTCTTATTTTCAGGTATGTTTTTTTTCATTTCTGATTTTAACTGCTTCTTTTTCTCTTTTTGTTTTTAAACTTTCACCCAGATATTTACAGTCATCCGTTTGCATGAAGTTGCCACACTTACTTTTCAAAATATTTTGTTATATAAAAGAACCTAATTCCATAGATACCAATTTGTTATTGGATCTGAGGTACACATTCATAAATAACGAGTCAAAGGAGAGCGAAGAGACAAGTGAGTACAAAAATAAATCGATGGAACATTCATTTGACCAAAGATAATTTTGTAAATAGTCTTCACGCGTTTGCCGCCGGATCACGTTGTGCAAATTCCACAATATTTCCTCGGAGCAAATGTCCGACATTTTCAGGTGGTTCAACCTTGCTGGTGGCTAGGTACTACTGACAGTATTCGCACGTCGACGTCCGGTTTCTAGAAGACGCGCGCAAGGATGCGCAGGAGCGGAAATCACGCATGCGCAATGATTTGCAGATGGATGGTGGCATACTCAAACGTCGCAGATGATGCGGTTATCTATAAGAAAGTAGCAACTCCAGAAGATAGGATGACCTGCAGAGGATTGATGAATGGTGCAGGCTGTAGCAATTGAACCTGAACGTAAATAAAAGTAACATGATGTACATACACAGGAAAAGAAATCGACTACTATACAACTACATTATTGAAGAAACATTGCTGGAAACAGAACCCACTGTAAAATATCTAGGAGTAAATATCCAGTGCAGCCTTACGTGGAACGACCACATAAAACAAATAGATGGAAAAGTAAAAGGCAGGCTGAGATTCATAGGAAGAACTTAAGGAAATGCAACTCGTCGGAGAAAGAAATGGCTTACAAGGATATTGTTCGACCAATTCGTACATTTTGTTTACCAGTATAGGATCCTTGCCACACAGGACTGATAGACGAGGTAGAGAAGATCCAACAAAGAACGACGTGTTTCATCACGGGTTCGTTTAATCGGCGCTTTACAAACTCTAATGGCAGACGTTATAAAAGAGGCGCTGTACATCACGGAGAGATTTACTGTTGAAATATCGAGAGAGTGCTTCCCAGGAAGAGTCGGAAAACATATTACTTCCTCCTAAATACATCTCGCGAAATGATCAAGTCGAGAAAATTCGAGGACTTGTAGGTAATACAGAGAATTCTTCACATGAGCCATTCGCGATGAGAACAAGGTAGAGGGGATCAGTTAGGTTAATGCTACCGAAAGTTCCCTCCGCCACAGACCGTTAGGTGGCTTGCGGAATATGATATTGGCTAAATGTAGATGTTGAAAGACGACGAATCATTTGCCAGGCTGGTCCAAATTATGACAAGACAATGACGAGGCGGTATAGAAAAAGTGAAATTCTGTGCCGTTTCGAGGCATATATTTCGTCCTAGTTTCAAAATATGTTGAAATGAAAACCAAAACAACAGATAGTGATACGTCGTTAGAGAACGCCCTTTTGTTTTACAATCGTTATGTGTAAAACTAATATATTACGTTTCGTTAACCACGTGGAATATTACCTATACGTAAGGAAAAAAACTTTTCAAATGTGCGTGAAATCTTATGGGACTTAACTGCTAAGGTAATTAGTCCCTAAGCTTACACACTACTTAACCTAAATTATCCTAAGGACAAACACACACACCCATGCCCGCGGGAGGACTCGAACCTCCGCTGGGACTACCCGTACAATCCATGACTTCAGCACCCCAGACCGCTCAGCTAATCCCGCGCGGTAAAAATCACTTATTCCCGCTGCATAGGAGTGCAATATACAGTACCTACAGTTCCCAGACCTTTTCGTACCGAAATATGTGCTCCCTAATTCATTTCCTTTCGGTTGCGCAAACTATAAGCCCTTCGAATCTCTGCATACTTAAACAACTTTTATTTTTAGCTGACGTGAAAAGATCAGGCATCAAACTGCGACCGTTGCCTGAGTAAAAATCGTTTTATGAAGAACCTTAAGAATACCAAGAGAGGAAAAGTACAAACATAACATAAGTTCTTCAATGAACGGTAGGGGATAATCCATCGTGCCGTCCTCTGTTAGGGTTACTGAAACTCCTTCGGAGGTTACTGCGCTAGTCCTCTCAGATCACTCCACATCGAACAATTAAGAAGCATATATACTTATTCCCTTATCCTTAAATTACATCCTGTTGCCAGAACCCTAAACTGGCTATTCTGCTTTAGGCTTTCCGTGGTTTTCCTGAATCACTTGAAACTGATTCTGAGACAATATTCCCTTCAAGGAGGTTGCAGCTGATATCCTTCGCAGTAGTTAATACATAGGATTAATAACAAATAGAATAAGCAACATTATTTCTCTACTAATAACCATTTGTGTGTGTGTGTGTGTGTGTGTGTGTGTGTGTGTGTGTGTGTATGTGTGTGTGTGACTGGCGGTCAACGGCTCGAAGAAACCATTCCGAGGTATTCGCCGTCAGTTACAATCGGTGATGGTACTACCAAATCTCTCATCTATCCTATCTTCTTCTTATATTCTTCTTAAAAAACAACAAAACTTTATTTATATTTCAACCTTAAATTATTGATATTTTGAAAAGTATCATTCTTTGTAAATGTTGTAGATAAAACAAAAGGAAAGAAAACTGTAAAAAGATGATAAACGAAAATTGTAAGATGTACGACCTGTTTTAAACATCAGGTAACAGGTCTATAATTTGGCAATAAATAAAAAAAAATATCCTTCGCATTCCTTTCCGAATCAGAACTTGTGCCCCGTCTCCAATAACTCCGACATTGACAGCCTACTAAATCTCATTCGTTATGATTGGAAGTAAATCACAATCAAATGCCAATTTATCTGCAGCAATAAATTTCCGTTTCTTTCTGCGTATCTTCCTTTGGAACGAAATGATCGGTAATCCGAAATCCGCAGACTGCGAGTATCCTAGCTGTACGAGACGCACGCTCTTGCAGAGCTCCCTATTGCGTTTCATCTTGTTATTTTTTTCCTCAGAGGGTAAGTGTCCCTATTCAGGAGAGCCACGTTACCAAGTCTTCACAAAGTCACGTTTCTGCTGCTAATGGCTGTCTATCAGCACATTTGATTATTTTCACCCATTGTTCCGCAACTTTGATACAATCGACCCGAGTTGGGGCAGCCGGACCAGACCCTTCGGAATGTGCGATGGATGGAAAGGGACAGGCCCTTCCAGAGGCCTTATCTGAGCTTCAGTCCTCTCCTTCTCTTTCTAATTTTCCAAGTAAACCCCTTTTTCTTCTTTGCCGCGGGTAAAGTGATTCAAATATTCACAGAAGACACGAAAGGAATGTTAACGACAGAGATAACATTCCATTTTTATTTTTCATGCCAGTGGTCCTACCAACACTTTTCATCTAATCGGCAAACGTGCTTGAATGAAACAGATGGAAATCATTTGCTCGAGCCTTGTCTCGCATAAGTGCGTTTTACACATGACTAGAGCGTCTACGGCAGTTGTCAATTCGGTTATCGCATTAAAAGCATTTTTTCTTGACTCTTATCGGTTTGAGTGCTTCACCCGTCAGTGTTACCCGCAGGATATTTCTCGTAGTATGTTTGATATCAGTTTCGGACTGCAGAAATGTGTTGTGTGGGGTAGGACTAACATGTTAGTGCAACAGCAACCTGCTATCGGAAGCGATTCATTAGTAAGCAGTCGACGGCGGCCATTATATCCCGGCGGATCTCAGCATCTGTAGCTCGACTGCAGTGTATCAACTGCAGAAGGCGGCTAATGTCAGCGTGCAGTTAGAAATAAACCTTACTCGCAGTCGCCGGAATGCGCTCTAATGGCTTTCCACTTGGCCGGTGACAATGTGGCGACCACATCTGCGCGCCTCTGCGCAAGAAGTGACATTATCAGTAGGAGCAGCTTTCCCAGAGTACCCATTATTCTGTGGTTACAAGCTACGTATCAGGGAATATACGCTGTTCTGACAACAACATACTGTTCAAATGCGAGATACAAATTAACATTCTCCGAAAAATGTGAGGAGCATTCCATTACCGCCCATTAATGCAGTGGAAAGAGACGCTCCATTCTCAGTGATTACACTATAGAAGTTTATTCAATTTACTGTTTAAGTTTTAGAATGATGATGAAGCAAAGCAGTAATGAAACCAAAGTTTGGTCTAAACATTACAGTGTTTTACTAGCCAAAATCGTATTCGGGTTGGCATACCCTTACTTTCATCCGACTTGATAACAGGCTCAGCCAGCCACATACGCACTTTAACGTCGAGTCGAAGCGATGCCGCAACATGAAATTTTTAACATACACGATACGTTGACAGAGCTGATAGTCACCTTTAAGTTCCTGTAATGGGGACTCAGATCTTGACCTTTGGTAAACAAATATGGTTTTCAAGTAACTTAACTACTTAGGCTTAAGTAACTTTCCATAAGGTGAATAGACAGAAGACAAGGACACGTAATCATCTTCATCTGCATCTACATACAGACTCCGCAAACCACAATACGATACATGGTGGAGGGTACCTTGTACCACAGTTAGCCATTCCCTTTCTTGTTTCATTCGCAAATGGTTCGAGAGAAAAGGGCTATCTATATGCTTTTGTAGAAGCCCTGATTTCTCTTATATTGTATGTTGGAGACAGTAGGATCGTTCTGCAGTCTGTCGCAATTTACGTTTCTCTAAACGTCCTCAATAGTGTTCCGAGAAAAGAAACGTCCTCTTTCCTCCATAAATTCCCATCTGAGTTCATTGAGCATTTCCATAATACTAGCGTGTTGATCGAACACGTCAGTAACAATTTTAAATAGCAGTACGCCTCTGAATTTCTTGTATATGTTTCTTTAATACAACCTGTTGGAGATCCCAAACACTCGAACAGTACTTAAGAATGGGTCGGATGAGTCTTTTGTATGTGGTCTCCTCTATACATGAACTACACTTTTCAAGAATTCTCCCAATAAATCGAAGTCGACCTGTCGACTTCCCTAAAACCAACCTTTCGTGTTCGTACAGTTTCATGTCGCTTTGCAACGCTACCTCTAGATACTTAATAAACGTTACATCACTAGTACTGTGTTGGAGCATTGTATGGTTGTCTTTCCTACTCATCTTCATTAACTTATAATTTCCCATATTCAGTGAAAGTTGCCATTCACTACACCAGATAGAAATTCTATCCAAGTCATTTTGTGTCCTCCTATAGTCCTTCAGAGACTGCACTGTCCCGTAAACTTTCACGTACACATCAGCAAACAGACGAAGATAGCTGATCAAGCGATCCATTGTCCCAAACACATATCGCCTCATGTCATTCGACATGAAATTATTATTTGTAACAATTAATTTATCAAAAACTACATAATTTATGCTTTTTGCTAATGAACTAAACATATTAAAAAGACAACAAGATAACACAAAGGAAAATGACGCATTCATCTATAAAAGTAAGTAACAAATCCTAGTTCTGAAAAATTAAAATAGAATTTTGCAGTCGTAGTTCAGATAATGCACTAGTCTCTAATACACATCTCAAGACCATAAAATTAATACTTAAAAACATTTACACTGGGCGTAGATTAGACATAAACGTCCAAAGCTCAAGTATCCCCTGACGCATCTGTGCTCAATACGCTTTCCCGCACTTCCGAATTCTGTGACGAGGAACTAGAGAGGCAGCGACAGTTAAAACCGTGTCCCACGTAGTGTATACGTAATTAAGTTAAATGAGACACTGCACCTGTGAGGGGTCAATACGGGGCAATGTGGAAAACCATCCAACACCGGCAGTACGTCTTGGGAGCTTACCAGCTTAATCCAGTGCAGCTCCATTAAATGTAGCTCACTGCGTCAAGATAGTCCATTTACCCCTAAGATACTCTGCGTTGTGTACAAAGAGCCTTTAACAGATCTATTATTCCTTTCCACGTTTTTGCTCAATGTCGGTACTCGGTTTTTACTGCATTGACGGTGTACACTTTACATGGAGTCCTCCTGAGAGCCTTCCTTCGTGTAAGGAACCTGTCTCTGTAAGGCATGGATCACCTTTATTACACATTCGCGTTTACTACAATCGCAAACAGCCTAGAAGTATAGAGCGAGAAAATGAGCAGTCTCTTGCGCGAAAGAAGCCCGTTCTGGTAATGGCAGACGTCAAACATGGTTAGCTGTCCGAGGCAAGTTTCTAATTAGTCGGCATCATTCAGCAGCTACCATAAACGGAGGGACTAAAAATCGTTTTCATTAACATTTTAATGGAGCATACGCTCCAGTTACAGCTGTCAAGGCCTCATCGCTGCCGTTCACTCACAGCCTCCCACCCGAAGTTTCAAGCGCGACGATATTTTTCTTTCTTTTTCTTCCGTACCAATAGTGGCTAGATGGCTTCATTGCTGAATGTGAACCAGTGCTATCTATGGGACAACTGAGGCGTATGAAAATCTGCCGACAATACTGTTCTCTTATTGTCACTGCAAATGGTTCGTGATTTTTTCATGTAGCATACTGCAAAGTCTCTGTGTGCCGCTTTGGACGCAGCTTATGTTGACCGCTTAATTTTGCGGAATTAGAAAGAAATTCCGGCTAATACTCTACATTTTTTCATTAAACACTGTTTGATACCTCGTACTCTTCCGTTTGCACAAACAGCTCTCCATTGAAATTACGATACTACCACCACACCTTTCCTTTGGAAATTTTCTTCAAAATGCACTCTGTTCTGTGATAACGCAGGAAGACCTTCCGTATTTCAATACTAAAATCATTTAATCTGTACCGCTGGTACTTTTAAACGCATATTTACTAAATTTATTCTTCTTTTCGGGTATCTTCCTCTACTGTATGCACGTAACTTCGCAAGAAACGAACGAACAGTAACAGCTCGTACAGTAGCATCTCCTAATGGTGAAAGTAACCTAACAGATTCAATAAAGGATCAGCCATAATGCCTTTACTCTAACTTGGGAACCCTAAAATAAAATACAAATGTGGTATTACACCCATCCTAGCTGAAGGTTAACGCGCTAGATATAGATACTGGCACAGTTCAGAGTTGTTTGGTGATGGCGGTGACGGAAGGACAATGTTTATGGTAAATTCCTATGAAACCAAACTGCAGAGGTCATCGGTCCCTAGGTTTACACACTACTTAATCTAACTTAAAGTAACTTACGCTAAGGACAACACACACATCCATGCCCGAGAGAGGACTCGAACGTCCGACGAGGGGAGCCGCGCGAACCGTGGCAAGGCGCCTAAGACCGCGCAGCAAGGACAATGTACCAGCACAACTTTTCCAATCTTGACTCTTTTTGGAGGTTAAAATGTGTGATCGGTTTGGTGATTTTTATCTATGGACGTCGTGTTTCGTTTCCTTTCACTACAAAATCAGAAGCAATTGACTCGGTAATGTTTAGCATGACTCTGCGTCTTCTAGTTGCATCAGTGGCATCCAATCACATGATCTCGCTGGAATGAGTATGCAAAACAGTTCACCCTTCACTTTGTCACTTCCATCTTTCTCTCTATATTTCCTCCTTAAAGTTATGATTGAAAAGACAAGAAACGATTTCCAATCCATCCTTGTCCTAGCCGAGCTTGTACTTAGTTTCCAATAACTCTTCATAGACAGGTAACTAAACCCCAATCTTCCTATCTTCCCGTATTCCATCAAGAATGAAGGAACATCAGCCATAGTGAATCCATCGAGTACTACATATTCATAACTCATCTTACAAATTAATTTCTGGTAATGTACCTGCGTATTAATTGCAGTGTCCATACATGGGATCAACACTATCTTCACTCTGCGAATCGCAGTTTTCGCTAATAGTAATGTACATTTTGAATAGCAAAGGATTCATTACACTCCACTGCAGTGCTATGTTGTCAAAAACTGACATATTGAGCCGGTGGCTGCGTACAAAATATAGGTTGACTCTTACAGAGAAGATTACAGCAACCAGAGACTTTTCACAATGCTATTTATTTATTTAAACAGCGCCGTTACCGGTTTCGAACCGATAGGTTCATCTTCAGACCGATAGTTCACGTAATTATGCCACATCACTTAAAATCGTCGTGAGATATAATTACAATTAAAAAGACGTGGTCTAACATCTTGTTGTGGTTGCAGGGCATCTCCACCTCAAAGAAATTTCTTCAGGTGGGGAAACAAAACCCGAAACGTAATGTAAAACGTGAACTAACCGTCTGAAGATGAACCTATACGATCGAATTCAGTAACGGCGCTGTTTAAATAAATAGCACTGCGAAAAGTCGCGGGTTGCTGTAATCTTCGGTGTAAGAGTCAACCTATACTCTACTGAAGTACTACGATGACTGTACTTGCAGGACGACACAATGCACAATAAGGCCAGCTCACAATGTTTCATTCCTCACCGTAACGCTTTGGCATTTGTCGGGAAATCTAGTCCATTTATTACTACCGCTACGATGTGTTGCTGCTCCACTGTTACTCAAACTAAAGAAAGTCGTATGTTAGTTGCCTAGGCAAAGATCCTGTCTAACCTACGTCAATTACGTGACAAAAGTATCATGAAGAGATCAGTTCCCAGTACTTTATAAGCCCTACTGCAGGTAATCAGCATGCCGTGAAACCTCATAGACCTAAGACACCAAACAGCCATTTGGCAGCGAACCGGACATGCGTTCTTTCTCTAGTGGAATGAAACGCGTCACATTTCTCACAACGGTGACTATTGTGTGACGTAACGCCACAGACACTTTACGTGACACTAACTGCTGTCGCAAAAGAAAGCTGCCGACCCGAACGCTTTGGCGGTAGAGCGTGATTCACGTTATATTGCGGAAACGTTCCACACAGGAATTCTCGCCGTGATGTCTGCTTCACAGGTTACCTACCAACAGTGCGTTAGTAGGTAAGATGCCTGAAATCCTGTTTTGAAACAGGATATTGGACCTCTTTGTCGAATCTAAGTAACTTGCTCTATCCCCATTTCCTATGACGAACGTAATTTTTGCGAATAAAATATTAAAGTAGTACAATAATAATGCTGGAGCAGAAGATAATTGCAATTGATGCTCCGTTGACATCGGTGTCATTAAAGTGCGCTATCACAATTGGTAAAGCCAGGGATGGAGGAGAAATCAGTTGCCGATAAGCTGACTGAGCGATAAAAGTATTATTCTAAAGGAATTCAAGGATAATACAGAAAACCTCAAACAAGGTGGCCGGTAATAAATCTGAATTTAGTTATTGTCGAATACGTGTCCCTTAGGAGAAGGGTGAGGTGTGAAACACATATAAACATCATATTACAACCCCACAGATAAACCCTGCAGGTGTGTGACTCAGTGTGTCAATGACATCCTCCTGTAGCAAATAACGCAGTCTGACATGGAAAAGTAATTCAGAAGGATCGAAGGAAATTTCTCGCAGAATATACAATGGAAGCTATTGAGAACGAGGGTTGAAAGCAAACCCAAACATTCCTGAGCAGAAGAATCTGGAGTCGCCCAGAAAACGTAAATATCTACAGAGAGCAGTTATGTATAGGGCACGAGAGGAAGAATGAGAACTGATTCTGAAGCTACCGAACATAAAACATCAGGTTGCCGATTATTTGCAAAAAACGAATATCTAAGAAGACAAATTAAACTGTTTTCAGAACCCGCAAATCACAGAAGTGATAACCTTTGCGAATAACACTGCCAGCTAGCAAGTCGAATGATATTCTGCAGCAAGCATAAAAAGACTGATTTATAAGTCCCACGTAAAACGGAAACAGATGATAAAGCATTTCAGAATAAACTGAAGTACACGGACAAGGTCATTGGAGCAACTGAAAACTGACATCATCCTTATTATAACTACTGTCTTGGGATCTCAGTTTCACAACTTCAATACAGCCGTGTCTCAACATGCAGGATACAGTAAAAAAAAGTGAAATACAGGACCCACCATTGTCCGGAATCACACATATCGTGAGAGAGGTATTGTAGAATTAATCACATCGTCGGGGCTATTATTAATGAAACTAGTAGCAATATGGAGTGGGTTTTCCGCAACAAGTGTATAAAGGTGTTTGAATTTATGAAACGATTATACAGATGGTGATAACAACAACAACAACAACAATAATAATAATAGTAAAAATCACACTTCCAAATATAAAAAAGAACCAGACGCGGTGCCTTTCTTTTTGCTGATGACGCAGTAATAATTACCCGGACTTCCGAGAAAGTCAGCCACCCAATCGGTCAACTTCATGATACCGCCATCAAGACCGGACTCCCAACCTCTTACGAAAATACACTATACATAGACTCGAAGAGCGCAAACCTAGCATTAGTTGCAGCCAAGTACGGCAACATCATACAAGTTAAACACTTCAAGTACCTAGGTGAAATTACGGGAAACACTAGCAACAAAAGAGTAGCCAAGTAGCCAACAAAACACCTGCAGAGAAACTGCGTAAATCCTAAACAATTGCCGGCCACTGTGGCCGAGCGGTTCTAGGCGCTTCAGTCCGGAACCGCGTTGCTGCTACGGTCGCAGGTTCGAATCCTGCCTCGGGCACGGATGTATGTGATGTCCTTAGGGTAGTTAGGTTTAAGTAGTTCTAAGTCTAGGAGACTGATGACCTCATACGTTACGTCCCATAGTGCTCAGAGCCATTTGAAGCTACACAATTACCTGGAATATGTACAACAAGAACGCGCTGTCGATCCAAGCCAAACTTTGTCACTAACACACAGACGTTCTTACAGAAGCAGTCTACATAAAGGAGACGTCATCATTAACTACTCACGTCAAAGACATCTAGAAAATAGAACAACCAACACTGAAAATTACTTTGACCAAAATTTGAGATGGTATCTAGATGCACAAAAGCTCAGAAGAACTGTATTCGGTAACTGAACGGTTCACCTCAGTAAGATGAAAAAGGCATATGAAATTCTGGGCCCATACAGCACAAATGGATGACTCTCGCTTGACCAAGAAAATCTGTCACATCATCAACGGAATCCGACAACCCAAAATGCGTTGGATGGTAGACATCCAAAGGGACACCCACTGTAGCAGAAAATCAGTACACGTAACTTCATACCCAAGAATCCAACAGGAAGGAATTTGAAGCCTAAAAAAGGAAAGATGCAGGAATGGAGATAGGTCCAAAATGAAAAGTCGAAAAGTTTTGGGGAGATAAGAAGAACAAGAAAGCTAATGCTAAGTACTGGTTCCACGCGATCCTTGGAGGTTGAAACGAAATATATACATAAACGATGTCTTGATCTGAATACACTTGAAATTATAAAACAGCCATTGACAGACACAGTGTCCAAGACTAAATTTATGGGGGAAATCACAGGTCTTTCGAAATCAAAACGGAAGTAATACAAGGAGATAGGCTGTCCCCATTATTTTTCAAATGCGTCCTTGAGAACGTGATACAAGAATCACGCAAACAGAAATCAATCGTCAAAATTGATCAAGCAGTCACTGTAGCAAGAGGCTAGCTATCTATTGATTGCCTAGAATTTTCAAACTATTTAGCAGTCTTAATTCTCGAAAGTTCCTAAGTCCAACGTCAGACTGGACTCTTGAAATGAAAAGTCGGTCTTCAGTTATCTTTTGAAAAGGCCTGCAACAAACAAGCACCAAAATTGATGGAGACGAAAAATGATAAAATTAAATGAGTTTCACAATTTAAATATGTCGGTGAAACCATTCAGGAAAATGGAATCGAGACGAAAGCAAACTAAATTAGATGCCAAAAGATGGAAACTACGTATCGACTCTCCCAAAATATGTACAGAAAGAAATGTATTTCAAAACACACAAAATTAAGAAGTTACAGTACTGTATTTAAACCAGAATGCCATTATGGATCAGAAACACTAATTCTGTACAGGAAAACAGACACTGAAAACTGTGATATAAATGAACTCAAAATCGTAAGAAAAATACTAGGCTCGAAACTTGTAGACGAACAGGGGCAACAGTAAAAAACGCAGGTTAGGATTCTACGGACACATTAAAAGAATGTACTCAGACAGATTTACAAAACAAATAGTCGAATTCCTCAACAATAGGAATAGAGTGAAAACGGACGCAATTAAATGTACTGGGGAAATCAAAACTGATCTGAAATTGGCAGGAATTACACAAGATATCCAAACCCGCTATATCTTCAGGTCCAAAATTCTCAAATGGGAAGCCGACCAAGAAGAGAAGCCGAAGAAGAAGATTGGAACAACATGGTCTGAAGACACAAAGGAAGCTCACAAGAAGAGAATGAAAGAAATATGGGTACAAAGGAGGGCAAATGCCTACCACCAAGTACTTTGCCTAGTGCTAATCGGTTAATTCGCAAATAATGATAACAGCAATAATAACAATAATACAGTTCCAGTATACGTTCTGCATTGTATGTTAGACACCAAACTGGGAGAGACAGCAAGCAATTCAGAAGAGGGCAAGGGCTTGCCATATCATATAGGACGCTGCTTGGCAAAGCACCATATTGTTGAAATCAGCCTTCACATTGAGCACGCTTTCCGATGTCAGGAGGAAACGCGGGGCTCTTAATTTGAAAACCTACTATTTTTCTAAATGACTCCCGTACTGTCGACGGTGAAGTCATCTGTAACAGTGCACATTAGCTTAATCAGGTAATGACTGTCGGACGCTGTTCGACTGAAACTTCCTGGCAGATTAAAACCGTGTGCCGGTCCGAGACAGGAAATCGGGACCTTCGCCTTTCGCAGGCACTTCTACCAACTGAGTTACCCAAGCACGATTCACGACCCGTCCTCACAGATTTACTTCCGCCAGTTCCTCACGTCACACGTTCCACACTACACAGAAGTTTCCCGCGGAACATACGAGACTAGCAGCCTTGGAAGAATGAATATTGCGAAGACATGACACAACACTTTGCGGCGGAAGCAAAGATCCCGAGTCAGAGTCTCGTTCCGGCATACAGTTTTAATCTGCCAGGAAGTTTCATATCAAATGGTTCAAATGGCTCTAAGCACTATGGCACTTAACATCTGAGGTCATCAGTCCCCGAGACTTAGAACTACTTAAACCTAACTAACCTAAGGACATGACACACTTCCATGCCCGAGGCAGGATTCGAACCTGCAACCGTAGCAGCAGCGCGGTTCCCGACTGAAGCTCCTAGAACCGCTCGGACACTCCGGTCGGCTTTTCATATCAGCTCACACTTTGCTGTAAAGTGAAAATTCATTCTGGGTTGTTCGATTATTTATGTGATTATCACAAACATCAGCCTGACATGCCTTACTAGGGTACGATGACAAAATCTCCGCCTATAAAACGGCTGGCATTTATACTAATGATTTTTATCAAGTGTAGGTTAGTAGAAATTGTTCAGTTTGATCCGTGGAATAGCTTTGTTTGTAAGGATTCATCAGGTAATCATGTTTAGTGCGTTTCACTCAAATGGATAAACTGAAATACTGTACCACCATAATTATGTTTTGATCCGGCGGAAGCCAATGTAAAAGCGAATTATCAACGGTGTTTGCACCTTTTTAAAAGACTCAAACAGATTTTCTGCTCCAATATGTTTCCTAGGAAGAGACGTGGGTCAATCAGAAAGAGACGGCAAACAAAGCACTGGCTGGAATATTGAGTCCCTACGCCGGATAAAGCGAATTCTTGTACAGTCCGTCGGAAAGGCCACAGTCTGTGTTTTATGTCATTGAAAAGCGATTCTTCTTCTTTAACACCCAACAATGGGAAGAACATCAACTGATAAGTACTGTGCAAGTCTATTAGACCATAAAATGCACAAGAAGAAGACTGGGGTGCGAAAGAAATAAACGATTTCTGTTCAGGACGCTGCATCTGCAAGAGGCTTTGTCATTGGTAGAATGTGAGCAATACAAAGTACGAAATGGTTCAAATGGCTCTGAGCACTATGGGACTTAACTTCTGAGGTCATCAGTCCCCTAGAACTTAGAACTACTTAAACCTAACTAACCTAAGGACATCACACACACCCATGCCCAAGGCAGGATTCGAACCTGCGACTGTAGCGGTCGCGCGGTTCCATAATGTAGCACCTAGAACCGCTCGGCCACTCTGGCCGGCGAAGTACGAAATGTTGGTCCGTCCATACTATTTACCACATTTAGAATTCTACGACTTCCAGGTCTTCCCGCACGGCTAGATAATATTTTAAAACAATGCGGAGGTTGGGGCTGTGTATTTCCTGGCATTTCAGAGATATCTATTCACAGTAACAACGATGAGCGTAGTGCGCTGAACCAAATGGGGACTATGATTAAAAACAAGTGCAGTTTTTAACTCCCCAGGCCGATAACACGTCATCTTATACTCGCAGTGAGACAGAAAATCGTCAGCATCACGAATCGCAAAAAAATGGCTCTGAGCACTATGGGACTTAACAGCTATGGTCATCAGTCCCCTAGAACTTAGAACTACTTAAACCTAACTTAAGGACAGCACACAACACCCAGCCATCACGAGGCAGAGAAAATCCCTGACCCCGCCGGGAATCGAACCCGGGAACCCGGGCGTGGGAAGCGAGAACGCTACCGCACGACCACGAGATGCGGGAACGAATCGCAATTTGAATAGAATTCCTCACACTACGATGTCTGTTGCATCCACCACTGCTCCGCCCTCATCAGCGACCTTGGTCATGTTAACGAATTTGTTTCTCTTCAGGTACTGTATTGCCCCCCCCCCCCCAATCCCCCCTCCCCCACCCCCACCCAAATCCCCAAAAAATCAGAGTTCAGATCAAGTAACATACTACCTGCCAAAAAAAGTGAAGCGCCCAGAACATCTGGTTGAAGTCAATGTAACACCATGCACGTACACGCCATCGACGGAAATGTAAATGATTATAGAGTCGCAGTTCTCTGTGATAGGCAGAACAGCGACCGGAGTCCAGTAGTGTTGTTCGTCTTTAGTGTTGTTACCAGGCCTGGCAAGGTCTATATGGGACGTAACAGCGCCAGATGTTGAGTCATTACTGTAAATGACACTGAGATACCGCGTACATGTGTGAGACAGCGTTTTCAGCACCTGACAGGATTCTAAAGGGGTCTCATTGCGGGTCTCCACTTCGTGGCTAGTCGAATCGTGTAAAATCCAGATTTTTGGGGCATTTAGATCTGGCAGACGTTCGATGTCGGACTGCATGGCGACAGAATGCTCGTCGCGAATGGTCCGGTCGACGACTTCTGACCACATCAAGGAAGGATTGCCGTATTGTGCACCAGGCACCATCGTAACCCCTTCACATCTGCGCCTTCTATCCGACAACAAGCAAAGAACTCCTTGCAACATTCTATGTAACCCGCAACTCTGGTCGGAGACTAGCAGCAGCTAGACTACGGAATTACCATCCTATGTGTAGGCGCCGGCCGTTGTAGCCAAGCGGTTCAAGGCTCTTCAGTCTGGAACCACGCGACTGCTACGGTTGCTGGTTCGAATCCTGCCTCGGGCATGGATGTGTGTGATGTCCTTAGGTTCGTTAGGTTTAAGTAGTTCTAAGTTCTGATGACCTCAGAAGTTAAGACGCATAGTGCTCACTCAGAGCCATTTGAACACCTGTTGTCTATACTGCCTACTAGGACTTCGTAGATGAGAAGACTGGTGAGCGGCCAGACCTCCACCACTACTGGGTCATCACTGTTGACCTTGCAAGCTGCCATCTTTGCACCGACAATGCAAGGTGCATCTAGGGGACTGATGACCTCAGATGTTAAGGCCCATAGTGCTCAGAGCCATTTGAACCATTTATGTGTAGGCTGCAGCTAGCGCAACACTAATGGCTGCCTTTGTAGTGGTGCTGTGAACGGGAAGAATGGCTTATGATGAATGGCGTCGCACTGTGTTAAACGATGAATCGCGTTTCTGCACTAACCCTGATGACCATCGTCGGCAAGTATGGCGGCCACGTGAGGAGAGGTCCTATTCTTCGAACTTTTCGGAGGCACGAAGTGATGTTACTCCGGGCGTAGACGCGCGGGATTAGCCGAGCGGTCTGAGGCGCTGCAGTCATGTTCTGTGCTGCTGGTCCCGGCGGAGGTTCGAGTCCTCCCTCGGGTATGGGTGTGTGTGTTTGTCCTTAGGATAATTTAGGTTAAGTAGTGTGTAAGCTTAGCGACTGATGACCTTAGCAGTTAAGTCCCATAAGATTTCAAACACATGTGAACATTTGAACTCCGGGCGGCATAGTGTTGGGAGCCGTCGGGTATGACTTCAGGTCAGGCTGGTGGTGATTGAGCGAACTCTGATAGCACAACGATACGTCACACACATCCTGCATCCTCATGTGTTATCTCTCATACGACGGTGTCGTGGTGTAATTTTTCAGCAGGACAATGCACCTCCACACATGGCACTGTCTGCGTGATTTTGAGGTACTCCCTTGGCCAGCAAGATGCCCAGATCTGTCCCCGCTAGGAAAGGCGCGGGACATACTCGGATGTCAGCCCCGTGCCACGGTTAGTATCGAGGATATCAATGGCCACTTACAACAGTACTGGGGGCAGCTTACCTTAGGAGAGGCTACAAAGGTTTTATGACACCCTTGCGAATCTATTTTGTGCATTCGTCCACGTCAGAGAGGGTGCATCGTCATACTGATGAGTGGATTCATTCAGCCCCGTTCCTTGAGATTTTGATTCGATATTGTATTCAATGAAATAACATGACATACTGTCACAATCAATTAAGTTTCATTTCGTTTTCTCCACCCCTTCCGAGTGCTTCACTTTTTTTGTGAGGCAGTGTACAACATTACACGATCACAGCAAGTTACAGTGGACTTTCCGAGGGTTCATTTAAAACGCTACCTCCTCGCAATTCCATATTTCTCGTTCCATCATCATCACACTGCACTTGAGCCATAACGAATTGCAAAGCCAGGCTAAAAACTTCCGCTTTACCGCGCCGTTGAACAAAGTGGTAACGTAAAGACTCTTGCAGTTGTAGAAAGATTTCACACATAAATCTGTCACCGCAGCCGCACACTAACGGGACCACCTGCACACGCGCGCGCCTCTCCCTCTTGACACTAGTAATCGTTCAAAAATAGACGCTTCCGTCCGAGATGCTACTCCAGCATAAATAAAGAAGTGACAAGGCGACAACACTTGTCGTTTCACGTAAACCGTCGTGAAAAGCAGATACAGGAGAGGGGCTCCCTCATGTGTCACCAACTGAAGCTACGTAATGGGTGAAGTTAATAAGCCACGGTCGCGTGTGGCGCTCGTTAGAGGCGCTGGACGCGTCCCGACGGAGGAATTCGCAGGCGCCAGCGAACACCAGCGAGGGGCAGACGCGCCGGCTCTTCTTGGCTGCGGCGTCTTCGCCCGCCGTGATAAATGACTGCTCTCCTTAACTCATTAATTTGAGAAGTGTTGCAGCTTAAGTTGCGACCGACCGAAGGCACGTCTCCCAGGGCTGTACAAAGCCTTCTCTGCTTTTCTCCGTGCATAAACGGACAGCCCTGTGTTTTGTACGTTTTGTTCTACACATATCGGAACAGAGAGGCTGAATGTGTAGCCCCATTACCTGACTTGCCAAACCTTCCCATTTTAATTCTCGCAGACGGACATTCAAAGCGAATTCAGTACCGTGGCCTAAATATAACAGCGCATGCCTGGTGATTTTCTTTCGACTCCAGTTTCAAGCGATTACCTTCGTAATTTGTTGCATGTTAAAAATTTTGTACACTGCACACATAATGTTCATTACCTACACGTATGGATGTTTCTAAAACAGTCGCTGTTGGTAGAAGGCAGTAGAGTGCATTTTTGAAGCTTGTATTAATCTAAGACATCTGTAATTTTTCTCTGTGTGTGTGAAATGCTTTCATGTCACCATCGCGATCCAATAGCGTGGAAAATGAACCGTATCCTGCCACTAATCTTATCTACATCAGTAGTTCAAAATGGCTTTGAGCACTATGGGACTCAACTTCTGAGGTCATTAGTCCCCTAGAACTTAGAACTAGTTAAACCTAACTAACCTAAGGACATCACACACATCCATGCCCGAGGCAGGATTCGAACCTGCGACCGTAGCGGTCTCGCGGTTCCAGACTGCAGCGCCTAGAACCGCACGGCCACTTCGACCGGCCATCAGTAAGTCTGTGGTATTTGCAATCAGCATATGCAATGTGGTCTTCGTATTATGGTCTCATACTTAATCCATTGTAGATCCTCCTTTGGCTTTTTGTTATCAGCTGTTCAATGTGGCAGAGTTGTAAGCCATATGAAATATCGGTGTGCTCTGGAAAAAGACCCTACGGTGCACGCATTCAGTAACAGGGTATGCCGTTCCAGTCAAACTCAATAAGTTTGAGATATGTAGCGTACTGGGGATACAGAAGATGATGAAAGTCACAGTTGTGTTCTTCAGTGGATTACTGGATAAAACTTGCTCAAAACTTCGGTAATTTCTCACCTGGGAAAAAAATGGTTCAAATGGCTCCGAGCACTATGGGACTTAACATCTTGAGGTCATCAGTCCCCTAGAACTTAGAACTACTTAAAACTAACTAGCCTGAGGACATCACACACATCCATACCCGAGGCAGGATTCGAGCCTGCGAACGCAGCGGTCGCACGGCACCAGACTTAAGCGCCTAGAACCGCTCGGCCACACGGTCCGGCTCTCGCCTTGGACAATGCCGTCGTCGGTTGAGAAAGAAATGTAATACTGTCGGAAGTACCCAGTCTGCAAAGAGCGGTCGATACGAAACCATTAATGCACTGAAAATAAATCTGTGGCCTCATGTGGTTGGTACCAAACATTCATACGAAAGTACGAACTGAGGCAAAACCTCAAGTTTTAAAATCTACAAACCTTATTTCAGGCATCACCCATTCACTTACGAAAATATTTGCATGGTGTGATTCGCTTTCGGTGATAAATAACAGTCTCTTTTCCAGATTACTGTGCCTTTGACAAATACCAGTCGTGAAAACCCTGCGCTCGTCTCGAGAGTCGGTCTTTCGCTGCCCTGGACGGTTGAGTTGATAGTTCAGCCTTTCCACCTATCTGCACGCCTTTCAAGTGCGTCAGTTCTCAAATAACCAAGAAATAGGCCATTTTGCTGAACTAAAACACCAATCATTCTAGTAACAAAGATACGTACTTTATGAAACATCGATGAAACTTTTCGTTTCTCCGGCCCGTTCGAATCTAAAAAGTGACTAGCTCCGTCGCTATGTTTCGACGGTTCGTCGCGAAGTTCACTTGGCTTCACAGCCTGATTTATACGTTGCTGAAGTAGTCACATTCCAGTGCCCATGCTACGTAAATACGTTTTATTATGCTCAAGACTTTTTACAGCGTAGCTAGATGTAACTTTTCTCCTTTATCCTGCAGCCAGGGAGTACCGTATTTATTTGTTTACTGAAGTGCACAACCACAGATTTCCTTGATCAAGCAGCGATCCCTGCAGTCTACGTAAGTGGTAACACTCTGAAAGCCGAACTCATGTTTCGGAAGGAAGTTGTTTCTGTACTTCCGATTCTAAGTCACGCGTGTAAATTTTTCTTTGATGAACTTGAATTCACAGCAGCAGCATAATGTGTACTTTGATTATCATCTAGCCTTAAACTCGACATTCGTTTAACGTGCGGAATCTTTATTCGCAACAGACTGTCAGAGGCAGTAGTTATTTTATCCTTGCAGTGAGAGCTACCGACGGTCAGTTGTGCTAAAACTTCATATCAAGCAGATTCGTTTGAGTACGTAGCTGATACAAAAGACAACGTTCTCAGAACGATAACAGAATTCATCCCTTGAACTAAATTGATGTAATAAATATCGGCTCTCAGCAGTTCTTGTCTAAAATATTACTCCATCTCCTTACTAGTGCGCATGTGACAAGAGTATTTCCTTCAGTCCGGTTGCCACTGTTATTCCAATGATCCACCACTGAGTAATGTACAAGTGCTCAACCAGTCACGGGTATGAAGTTATCGAGAAGAGCCCACATGAATTTTCTAGTGCAAGATTATATAGGAAGGGAGGGTTGTACCTGGAGGACAGTGTACATAGAAACACACGACTTTCGTAGTAAGTGTTTCAATCAAGTGATCGACTTCACAACAACGTTATGGAACACGTATTGGAGACCGCCATAAGCAGTTTCCGGTATTTTCTGATGTTTTTGTTGTTGTGAGACATGAGGTTATGTTATGTGCAGGGTTTGTAAATATTACGAGTTCTATATTTTTGAATGTAGAATAATATATTAAAGCTATGTGGATGGTACTGTTAATTCATCAGTTACATCATTCTGTATGTTTTATAAAGTAGTTACATATCGTGTGTACGACTAAGCCATACTTCTTCAGCCATGCACCATATTGTACCTTGAAACGGAAGATCTACTACGGAACCAGTGATATTTGCAATTGATTTGAGTTTCGTTAATGTGTTCTACAGTTTTCCCCGTCTTGAAAATCTTAAGTTGTTTTAGTTGCCAATAACTTCTACTTCAAAATGTTTTTAACTTGTAACTGGTACCTGATAATACTTCTTAATTCACTTACTGATCATAGGAGAGCAGTAGATTAATAATGGAACACACAGACTATTAAACACAGAACTGAGATGATTTTCTCAATTGTAACTCTTAAATTTGAGTAGAATATTTGTTCCTGGATACATGAACGTGATGTATATTGGAACAGTTTTTCACATTTGAAAAAACTTCACTTTTCCCGAACAACTTTTTTAAATTTCAGAAAAAGACTGCAGCACGCGTAAAAGGAATACTATCATTTCAAAATGGAATAAGGAAGTAAATTAAACTCCAGGGGGGAGTCTGAAAATTGTTCCAAAAGTACAACACTCTCCCCTAAACATAAAACGGACTTTTCCTTTTGATTTTCGTAACAGTCTAATAGGAATTTAGTAATAATAAGACTAGCCGGGAAACAAGAACAGCACATAGGTCTGTATATAAAGACGCTTTCAAAGTCACAAACGATGTTCCTTATCAGCAAAAATATACATGGGAAATCTAAAGCAAACCCCTCGTTTTTCTCACATTCACAAATCTGTGGATAATGGAACCCTCATACCCGGCAAAAGGAAATGAAGAGAGAATCCGAAAGAGTGTAGTACAGGAAATAATTTAAAGTACGTGTTTTGAAACTGAGGATATGCCAAATCAATGAGAAAATATACATCACACTTTCACATTAATATTCAGATGAATTAAGATTTAGACGCTCTCTGTGGCTTTAGCACTCATATCATTCGTTTAGTGCCTCGATGTTAATGAGTGATTTCCTGTGAAACATAACTGTATATGCTTTACATTCATCTGCGAGTCTAACCGATATCTTATTTTCGATGATAACTTAGTTTCAGAAAATCAGACATTATGCGAATCAGTGTGTAAGAGCGAACGATGAACTCTAAGATCACGTCTTTCTCACTCAACATTGCAAATTTTAGGAACATTCACATAAAACATGCTAATAATGGACATTCATTAACTCCTTTCACTGTCACCACAGTTCCAAAAACGAATAACATCATCTTCGACGCAAATTGTCTTTGAATGACAGATAGATTCATCGTAATGAGATCCGTGATCCCGCTTTTGTCTCATTTAACAACCGACTTGGCATCAGCTGCGAGACTGGACATAAATGTAAGCATACTCTCCTACAGAAAACCTCGTTAAAATTCCTGGGACATTCATAACTGAGCTCATTTGAGTCCGAAAATAACTTCAAACGTTGCAAGAACGAACACATCCGCCAATTTGCTTTGTAAAGGGGTCTAGGGGAAGCGGGGAGCTGTGAAAATATGAGTTATGATTCTTGGAAATTATTGATGACAGCAGAAGTTTGATACTGCTGGGGTCCGTATCTGAAACAATGTTGCCCAGAACCAAATTACTTCCTAATGACAAGATAACGAGGGGCGCAAACAAGACTAGCGACTTATTCTTATAACACACATTGTGGAAGGATAAAAGAACTATAATAAGAAACATAAGTGCCATCTTAATCCTCTACAAGAAAGGAGATGTGTGAAGGATGCCGTTTAGGTAAACTCGTCTGCTTGGAAATGACTCTCTGTGAAGAATGCAACAGCTTTTCGAAGACAAATACACACTGATGAGCAACTGAGTTGGACACCCCACCCTAAAATAACACACTATGGTGAGAGCAGAGTCTTAGTGGTTACTCCACAACACAGCGAAACTTTTAGGGAGCCAACTAAACCGTAATCCTTGTAACGTCACTGCTTGCTGACGGAGCTTGATAAGAAAGCGGTCTGAGGCATGCATATCCTTCTCAACAGTATTCAAGGTGCTTCTGTTTCAGTTCTTGTCAAAGTCTCCCACGGGTCAATCAAGTTATTTGTTAAAGTTACTTAAAATCCGTCTTGATTGCAATTTTTTTTATATTCATATCACCGGTTTCGGTTCATTCAGAACCATCTACAGATCTGATATTTCAGTTACAGAAGTAACCCGTCCAAATCCAGCAACTTTCACATGCTACATGATGTGACGTTACAGAAGTAACCCGTCCAAATCCAGCAACTTTCACATGCTACATGATGTGACGTAGCATGTGAAAGTTGCTGGATTTGGACGGGTTACTCCTGTAACTGAAATATCAGATCTGTAGATGGTTCTGAATGAACCGAAACCGGTCATATGAATAAAAAAAATTTGCAATCAAGACGGATTTTAAGTAACTTTATAAAATCACTGATTGCTGCTATCCCATAAGACATTATGTCTGTTTTTGCAAAGTTATTTGTTGACTGCGAAGATGTTATTTAATCTCTTTTACACATGCCAGGTGTTATACTGAATGTATAGGTCTCCATAGGAGACCTTCTGTCGTCACTGATTGTTCCTATATGTTATTAGGATTCCAACTCTCCAAACACTTCAGCTTCTCGATTCAGGTCAGATTTCACTTTAAATAATGATGTGAGAGCTTTTTCACGCTTCCCATTACAGAACACGTGTGTGGATCGAGCAGGGCCTTGCAGTAATTATTAACCTTCCTCCTCTTGAAAACTAAATAAAAGTAATGAAAGGAAGCTCATGGAGCACATCTGTATTTGTTTATAAATTGTTTCATGTATTAAGCTAATGTTTGTTTGGAAGGAATCCTTCGCCTCACTTGGGTCATTTACCACTGGATGAAATATCTTCTGCCAATAGCAAATATGTTACCGCGGCAACATATAATATAGAGTTGTTAAAAAGGTTACTTTCTCTAGGAAAGTGGACTTTTACTGCACAACTTTTCATTTGAGAGCTTTTGCTTCCTCTCTTTTGTTGATGGCACTCGGTCTTTAACAATTGACCTTTCGCTATTTTCTAGGCGCTTCAGTCTGGAACCGCGCGACCGCTACGGTCGCAGATTCGAATCCTGCCTCGGGCATGGATGTGTGTGATGTCCTTAGGTTAGTTAGGTTTAAGTAGTTCTAAGTTCTAGGGGACTGATGACCTCAGGTGTTACGTCCAATAGTGCTCAGAGCCATTTGAACCATTTTTGAACCTTTCGCTATTGAGGGTACTAGAAATTTGCCGTTTAACACAATATTGGCAGCTGTTTAACAACTGTATTGTGTATCACTTGCTGAATAAACTACATTCGATCGCTTGAATGAAGTATCAGACATTCTAAGTCGCAAGTGTAATGTTATGTCATTGCTAAATTATCCTCTCTGCCGATTTCCGGGTGCTACATGCGTGCAAGCTGGTGTTTCATCGGCGCGAAAGCAACCACGTCTCGACGTTGTGATCGAGAAATACGTTATGATATCAATACATTGGTTTGTTCGTAATTAAGTCTAACAGAAGTAGTCCACGTTTCTACTGCGAGGGGGATCTGGATACGACGAAGTTCGTGCACAGGGCTACAGATTTCACATCTGATGGGGATTCACTCAAATCAGTGATACTGTAACACACAAAACGAGTGCACAAGCCCTTCCAGCAGTTCCCTGACGTTTTCCATACGGATGGCATTCGCATACATACTAAAGATCAGATTTCACTCGGCTTAAACCTTCACCTATAAGGTTACCAACATCAATCTGAGAAGTACCTAGATTTTCCACATACTCTTGCACAGTCGTCAGTTTGTACCAATGTGTCGCGTCATTTCTCACTCAGGGAGAGTTTCTTCCGTGTACCATGTGTTCAAAAACTGTATTCCAGGTCCTATGTCTTTGGGCTCGGAAATGTTAGAATGGCGCAGTTACTCCTGTGGTATTTTGAAATCTATGTCATCATTGCAAATTGATTGTGGATCGAACAGTTGCTCGCATATTCTAGTGCGTACTGAACTGGCACTAAACTGGCTAGTGATCTGTTGAAAATTATTGGATCTGTCTGATGTTACCTTTCGAGGTAAATGACGACCAACCTCTGTCATCTACACACTGTTGGTCATGCCTGTTCACTACGCTGGAATGAGATTTTCCAGAATCGAGGGACTGATTATAGACCCTTGAAAAATCCAGTACCTGCCCGGTTTCAAATATGGTTTGCACCATGCGTTTGGCCCTGATGATCTGTCCGCAAACCAGTGCCAGATGATCACGCTCTCTCCCGTCTCCTTATACAGGGGTCAAAATAAATGTTGCATATTGATGAAACTTTAATATTGAAAGCTGTGATGCAGATATATGCTATGACGTAAATACATTGGTTTGCTTGTATCTAAGTCTAGCAGAAACAGTTTATGTTTCTACCGTGAGGGAGCGGATGTGCAGTATATGAAAACCGTGTTGCTTGTAAACATTTCATAACTTCTGCTGTGTCATTAAGAGAGTGGTGTTGCTTCAGGATGGTTCGGAAAACGATAACGTACGTTCAGAGGCTCCGTTCAGTCACTCTAATGGAGCAGAGAATGAGATAGGCGATTGTGGCAGCGAGTATCGCTGTGAGTCAATGAGATGTCTGTAGAATCTGGAACAAGTTTCTAAGCCGGCCGAAGTGGCCGTGCGGTTAAAGGCGCTGCAGTCTGGAACCGCAAGACCGCTACGGTCGCAGGTTCTAATCCTGCCTCGGGCATGGATGTTTGTGATGTCCTTAGGTTAGTTAGGTTTAACTAGTTCTAAGTTCTTGGGGACTAGTGACCTCAGCAGTTGAGTCCCATAGTGCTCAGAGCCATTTGAACAAGTTTCTAGCGATAGCATCAGTTGAGGATCGTCACAGAAGTGACCATGGAAGAAAATCAACACGTGTGTAGGGCCGAGATCTACGTATTACAACAAATAGAAATCCTCAACACATTACTAAACGCCTACGCCGGCAGTTCCAAACAGCATACGTCACAAACGAAACGAAGTAGGCTCGATGAGCAGGAATTTACGAGGCAGAAGATCTCTCAAGCCTCCTCCTCTAAATCGGGTTCTGAAAGGGGTTCGTGTAGCATGGGCACGAAACCACTCTTTGTGGACTAGGCAGGGGGTGTAAAGGTCTTCCTGACGACACCCATATCAGTCTCCACACTGACATCAATGTGTTGCGGCAACGAGAACAACGTTTACACACTAACATCTACATCTACATCTACATCTATACTCCGCGAGCCACCTTACGGTGTGTGGCGGAGGGTACTTATTGTACCACTATCTGATCCCCCCTTCCCTGTTCCATTCACGAATTGTGCGTGGGAAGAACGACTGCTTGTAAGTCTCCGTATTTGCTCTAATTTCTCGGATCTCTTCGTTGTGATCATTACGCGAGATATATGTGGGCGGTAGTAATATGTTGCCCATCTCTTCCCGGAATGTGCTCTCTCGTAATTTCGATAATAAACCTCTCCGTATTGCGTAACGCCTTTCTTGAAGTGTCCGCCACTGGAGCTTGTTCAGCATCTCCGTAACGCTCTCGCGCTGACTAAATGTCCCCATGACGAATCGCGCTGCTTTTCGCTGGATCATGTCTATCTTTTCTATTAATCCAACCTGGTAAGGGTCCCATGCTGATGAGCAATACTCAAGAATCGGACGAACAAGCGTTTTGTAAGCTACTTCTTTCGTCGATGAGTCACATTTTCTTAGAATTCTTCCTATGAATCTCAACCTGGCGCCTGCTTTTCCCACTATTTGTTTTATGTGATCATTCCACTTCAGATCGCTCCGGATAGTAACTCCTAAGTATTTTACGGTCGTTACCGCTTCCAATGATTTACCACCTATGGCATAATCGTACTGGAATGGATTTCTGCCCCTATGTATGCGCATTATATTACATTTATCTACGTTTAGGGAAAGCTGCCAGCTGTCGCACCATGCATTAATCCTCTGCAGGTCCTCCTGGAGTACGTACGAGTCTTCTGATGTTGCTACTTTCTTGTAGACAACCGTGTCATCTGCAAATAGCCTCACGGAGCTACCGATGTTGTCAACTAAGTCATTTATGTATATTGTAAACAATAAAGGTCCTATCACGCTTCCCTGCGGTACTCCCGAAATTACCTCTACATCTGCAGATTTTGAACCGTTAAGAATGACATGTTGTGTTCTTTCTTCTAGGAAATCCTGAATCCAATCACAAGCCTGGTCCGATATTCCGTAAGCTCGTATTTTTTTCACTAAACGTAAGTGCGGAACCGTATCAAATGCCTTCCTGAAGTCCAGGAATACGGCATCAATCTGCTCGCCAGTGTCTACGGCACTGTGAATTTCTTGGGCAAATAGGGCGAGCTGAGTTTCACATGATCTCTGTTTGCGGAATCCATGTTGGTTATGATGAAGGAGATTTGTATTATCTAAGAACGTCATAATACGAGAACACAAAACATGTTCCATTATTCTACAACAGATTGACGTAAGCGAAATAGGCCTATAATTATTCGCATATGATTTATGACCCTTCTTGAAAATGGGAACGACCTGCGCTTTCTTCCAGTCGCTAGGTACTTTACGTTCTTCCAGCGATCTACGATAAATTGCTGATAGAAAGGGGGCAAGTTCTTTAGCATAATCACTGTAGAATCTTAAGGGTATCTCGTCTGGTCCGGATGCTTTTCCGCTACTAAGTGATAGCAGTTGTTTTTCAATTCCGATATCGTTTATTTCAATATTTTCCATTTTGGCGTCCGTGCGACGGCTGAAGTCAGGGACCGTGTTACGATTTTCCGCAGTGAAACAGTTTCGGAACACTGAATTCAGTATTTCTGCCTTTCTTCGGTCGTCCTCTGTTTCGGTGCCATCGTGGTCAACGAGTGACTGAATAGGGGATTTAGATCCGCTTACCGATTTTACATATGACCAAAACCGTGTGGTAGACAGCCACGTTCATAAATGCGATTTAGTCATGGTTTGGGGTGGAATCATGTATGGTCGCAGGACACCCCTTGTACCATTACATGGAAAGATAACTTGTGTGAAGTATCAGGACGACATCCTTGCATGCATTTTCGGTTCATCTGGTGAACAACATTGGAGCAGGACCACGCTGATGGGCGACAATCTTGTGAACAATGTCCTAGTGGGGCACAAGATCAGTCGTATGGAAGGCCTCCATATTCTCCAGATGCAAACTGCATTCAAAATGGATGGGACATGGTAAAGCGAGCGGTTTGCAATCGTTCTGCCCTACCAGATGACGCTGTGAATGACTTGGTCAATATCCCACAGGCTTACTTGGGCCGTTTGGTGAGAAGTATGCCTAACCGCAATTGAAAGTTTCTCTAATTACGAAGAGGGCCAATTGATCCATAAACAATGTGTTATGCAAGATGGAAGTGAAAATGAACTGTAATGTTTGCAGTGAAATCTTTTGTAACGGTTTTTCCATGTTTATCAAATGGAAAAGTGTTTATCTCCATCATTTTAATTTTGTTATGACTGTACCTGAAAGAACAAAGCCAGTTTTTTTTCCTGTTATGTCCGGTATTGACAATAATGCAATATGCAACATTTATTTTGACCACTGTACTACTGTCAGTCAACGGCGAGCACAAGATCTGCTAGCAACACCGACAAGTGTTCCCCAACTGTTCGATCCGGCGAGGTGACCAGAGTACCTATCGGCAATACAGTTAGTCATCAGTGTACTGTTATCACGGCAGTCGCATTCACGTTAGCTAGCTGGAATTTGACTGTAACAAAATTCGATTGAAGTGCCCCACTTTCATAATACACCAGCGTCATTAAGCAACTAAACTTCCGTATCATTCGAGTCATTGTATTTGTTTCAAGAAGAAATGTAGTAAACCCTAAACCAATAAAAGGAAACTAAGCACACAGATAGCAGCACAGAAAGAAAACGACGATTTTAGAGACACAACATCCTTCACATTTTTGTGCCGCAGTGTGGAGTACATTGCTTATTAATTACGTGCTATTTTGTATAGAAACAACAGTTATGACATCGAGAGAACTGCTGCTCACGATGCCTTCCAAAGGTTCTCACAAAGAAGAAGTTTCTGACAGAAAGGTAAATGTAATGGTTGCTCCTCACAGTTTGATGTACGGCATATGGAGGTCTAGTCTAGAAGGCAGCGCTCCTCCAAACTGCTACTTACTTCTTCCTACAGCAAAACAGAGAAACATATATATTAATCGCCACAGCAGCTCTTATATCAGTTGAAATAAATATTTTATAAAAATCAAACATATTTTACACATATACAGACATTACTACCTATTATTCATTTTACGATTAATGATCTGAAGAACTTTCCTCAAATTTTTCTTCTAAATTTCTAGTATTTTATTAGAACAATACTTAATACATTTTCCTAAAACGCACCAATACGAGATTTATTTATTTCAGGCCTTTGATTAACTTTCTTTTTGTGAAATAAATCATGTAACATTGATACGTGTGTAAGCTTGGTGTAAATAAATCTGTAAAATTGTCATATTCCTTTAGCATTCAAGCACAATACTGGAAACACGATGTCTAACGAATTGCGCTGAAGAGACAGTCAGATTGCTCCAAAGCTAAAGTGATATGCAACATCGGTTATTGTTTGTGTAACTTATAAGAAAAATACATACACTGAAACATTTTCTGGGCGTAGGTGTACAGACAGTATACTATATGAATGAGTTCACATCTTACTAGTAAAACAATAACTTGCAGGAATACGTATCCACATACTGGTGCAAAGTGTAAAGCGTTATTACTTGCCTACGCTGTCCATCATTCTTTATGCTGTATTACGAATTTTGTTAGTGAAGCACATCACAGTAGTCGTCAGGGAACACTATTTTTATTATTATTCATGAGTGGCTCACTTGATTGGTGCCCATATTCATGGCAAATTCAGACACCTGGTAAAATGACAAACTATTGGAAGGTATTCTCTATACTTCGTCGATGTTAACTCTTGAGATTGACTTTTATGTCTTAAACATCATTCTACAAAAGACTTTAGACAGAATATAGCTCAGTATTTAAGTGTAACTTCTTCAGGTTTTTTTCCATTTAGAACGAAATAATCCGCAGTGCCTGCAAAATACTTTTATTTAAAGCCGCGTCCGGTTTTACGTCAATTGAAGACACACCCTCAGGTGATAGAGATTCTAATTAACAACTCGCAGCGGAAACGTAACTGCGTTGGAGCCACTCCCACCACTCACGTCTAGTTATAAACACAAGCACGCACACACACGCACACACACACACAACGCGCTAAAGGTGGTATGCCATAGCTAAGCGCTAAAAACGTTACGCCATACGCCATAGTTAAAATGCAGGGGATAGCAGAGAACCGTGCCACGAACAGGAAGGTGGTTAAATAATATGCTCATTATTGTTCTCCCGTTTGGCCTTTTAAGAAAGGTTTTTCCGAAATCATTTTCCAAATTGATGTGGTATTGTTTCTAGCTGAGAGAAGCACCTTCCCTATCTAACAGAGAACGGTACTCATTGGTCGAATCTTGCACTTAGGAATGACTTCCTTTGCTCTCCGTTCTGCCAAAAACACACCTAGCGCAGCCCTAGTTACAAAAGTCACACAAATACCAAGATTACTAAAACCATCTTGAAGTCACATTCTGTTAGCTGAGTTTATTACGACTTGTTTAGAGGCTTAAAGCTTTTTATGCCATCTTCTTAGCCGATAACATTAACATTACATTTGCAGACAGTCAGCCTACTGGAAGGAGTGTGTCCTTACCTACAGAATAACCTTTCTAATGTGCAGTACGTTCAGTCTGTAACTTTGGACTCGTATTACGCCGTGATTCGAGAAACAGATATAAAGATCTCGGATGGGCATCTTTAAAATCGACCCTTTCTTGTTCTAGATTCTTAAAATCTCTAATGTATGGAAAGGAATTGAATTACGCGTCGAAAAGGCGATCGTAAAACTGGGCGTCATTCATAGTGACGAGTAAACGGTAATCTTCGAGCAGGCGCACCAGTTCATCTTGAAAGCTGAGTTAAAGTTGCTTGGCGTACTGAATCGTCAGTCAAGCTTAAAGGAAACGCTGCACCTCTCCGCTGTTAACTTGCCTCTGCCGGCCTTCCCCTCGACATCTTTATTGGATCACAAATAAAGTTCTGAATTCTGTGGAGGACGCGCTCCGTTAGCTAGAGATATACTTCACCAGATTTTCGTGGTGGGCCCGTGAAAAAAGTCGTTAGGCTGGACTTGTCTGCTTACTTTGCCTTCTGACTGCACCATAACAGAGACTGTTGTCTTGAATTCATTTACAACTTTCTTCCGAATAATCTACGTTTCACTCTGCTAGAGAAATATAACAAGACCAGGCTATACCAAAAGTCTTTTGACTTCGTATGTTAATAGGTAATTGGCAAGCAATGAGAGCGTCCTCTAACTCCAACAGGCAACTTTGTACTACCAGGCGAACGTTTAACCACCTAATGCGAATTTGCCCTATAGCTATAAAACAGACATATACGATCTTCCATTGTAGCAGAGTCGTGAATTTTCCTTTCATCCATACAGTATATGTAGCTTGTGCGCTTTCACTTTGTAATATTTAAAACATCTTCATTACGAGGTGGATTTTGAACAGCAATAAATTCAATCTCCTGACTATAATCACTACAGGGCAGGAACGTAAAGCAAATACGACTAGATGGCTGAGAAAACATTTCCCTCGTGTGTTCCAGTAAGCACCTGCGTTGTTTCTAGAGCGTAAATCCTCGGAATTCAATGTGACGTATAATAACTGACGATATAGATAGTAAAAATCCGAAAATTTGACCCCCGCAGACCTCAAAACTCGCCGGAACTTACTTTGTGTTATTAACCATCAAATGCCTTGTTTTTACTGAGTAAGGTTGCTCAGTGGCTGCAACATCTGGCCACAATCCGCATTTAGGTTTTCACTCTTTCCCTAAACCACTTAAGATGCCTTCAAATATGCCGTGGCCTATTCCTATATCAACCCCTGTTCAATAGAGCTGATGTTCCAAACGCAATTCCCTCGAGGCGACGTTAAACACGGCCCACGCTTCATTTTGTATTTCATCATCCGTACGCACGCAACTCAGGTAAACAAGTAATGTTTGTAAAATTCCTAACGAGCTCCAGTTCTTTTATAATTGTTACCATCGTTGAAAAATCTGTGAAAAAATTAAGAATTTCTATGCTCCACAGTAAAATCATTGTTCTATTACAATTGGTCAACAGTGATTTTGTTGCCAGTTAAATGACACTGAATCTAGGGTAACTTTATGGTTCTGAATTCGAATACGTCACTCGTTTTGCTAGATTGGCTCTGTTTATTGTGGTAACGTATATGTAGATAAACAAACAAACAAAAATTCAGAATGTTAATTGAGACACATTGGTTATACAGTCAAAAGAAAATGAGAAAATCATATGAAAAGGATCACAAAAATGCAGTTTCATTGTTGATTTAGCATGTAATAGAAGAAGAAAGGAAAAAAGGGCCAGTCTTTTAAAAACATTACAATTAGCAAATCGAAAAACTCCGCATGTGTGATTTTCTCTTTTGTTGAAGATTTCTCTTTTGTTGAAGATTTCTCTTTTGTTGAAGATTCCAGCAGTAGTCTACCTTCATGTGTTTGTCCCATCTACTATCGTTCTTCCATCACCTGAAAATCTTGATGGAATCTTTCACCTTGTTCCTCGCTGTAGTTACCAAGATTGTCCGGAAATCTATCAAGATGGCTGTGGAGGTAGTGAATCGTAATCCTCATATTAGCCCCCAAGCTTTTGAAGTTTCTGAACGTGTTTAGCACCAGTTCTTTACAATTATGTGCCTTGTGGTTACCCAAGAAATTCTTGACAACAGAGACAAAACTGACCAAGGCAGATGCTTCAATGCAATTCATAACTTAAATGAATTCCAAATCATGTATAAGCGGGGATCATCAAATATACGAGCTTTTAATTTTTCATTACTGAGTCCAGGGAATGATTTGCATATATGTTTGAAACAGTCACTATTTTTGTCCAATGCTTTCACAAATTGCTTCATTAAACCAAGCTCGATATGAAGTGGTGGAAGAATGATTTTGTCCCTGTCAATCAATGGTTCTTTTAGGATATTAGCTGCTCCTACAGTAAAGCTATCTCTTGATGGCCATGAAACTTTTTCCCAATGATCATGCTTTGCGCTGCTGTCCCACATGCAAATAAAGAAAGGGAATTTTGTGTATCCACTTTGCTGTCCAAGCAAAAAGTTAACCATATTTAAATCAACACAGATAGGTAATTGGTGTTGACTATAACGAAGTTTCTGGAGAATCATCTGGTTATTTTCGTATTCCTCACGAAGTTTCGTCGAGTGAGCAATTGGAATGGATGCATAGCAGTTACCATTATGCAGCAACACGTGTTTTAGGCTTCTGGTTGAGTAATCGGTAAAAAGCCTCCAGTCTTGAGGTTGATATTTTGGTAGTCCCACTTTTAGTAGTAAACCAGGGTGTCACTGTAGTAGACAAGTGCGTCATCTCGACTGAAGTATGGAAGTAGATCTTCTTCTCTTGTCCGGTAAGCTGTGACTTTAGTTCCTGGTTGTAGGCAATTCTTCTCATTTAGTCTAGATGCCAAGAGTTCAGAAGACTGTTTAGAAGGACCGAGGTATCTTATCAAATCGCTAAGTTCTTCCTGAGTGAAGAGCTGATGTCTTGTGGAACTTCCTTCGGATTCAGATTCACTACTACTAGTGTTCAAGTCCTGCAGATCATCACCATCTGAAGGGAGTGGTTTTGGCAGAATGGCGAACACTGGTACAGAAATGTCATCGTTATGTGGCACAGGTCGACCTTTTACACTGACAATGCAAAAATAACAATCATTATGATGGTTTTTGGCTCTCGTCACACCATTGGCACTCCAAAGTTTTAGCCCCTTCGTTAGTCCACAGTCGTAAATACTCGACACAGCTTTTGCAAACTTTATGAGGGGTCCAATATTTATCTTGGTGTCCCAGTTTAATCCCAAAATACGCAAGCTAGGCCTGATTCACAAAGTCAGTGATGTTCCGTTGTTCTTGCAGAGTATATTCTCCGCAAATATAGCAGAACACATCAGGAGAGTTGAAACAACCTCTACATGAAGAACTCATGTTTATCTATGAAAAGAATAAAATAAAATGAAAATTATATTTGCAAAAATATATTATTATAAATATGATAAGGTGGAACTAATAAGATAATAATATTACAATGTGATATATGGCTTGCATTTAACAAACTATAATGTAATAACTAATCGTGATATACCTTTTTCTAGATACAATGAACGAGAAATTGTTCACTAACAATAACTTTTAACAGCTATTACACAAATCGCGTCCTCTCACACACTCGTTCCTCCCTCGACAGCCGCTCTGAGCACAAACAAGGGGGTGCGGGACCCTGACCTTCAATGCAGCTGTGTGACTCTCCTTGAAATTGTGAGACACAAGAGTGTGCCTCAAATTACTACCACGTCCCATTATCTCACCTCCTACTCTATAACATGTAACATATGAGATATTACATTTGTACATACGCAGTCACAAAATATAAAATCAATAGGCATGCAGAATTATGGAATTCACAACAGGTTTATTGATAATTTAACCATTAAACGCTACACTTCGGAGATAGCCTCTATCTAAGAAACTAAAGCCAATTGGGAAAATCGATTTTCAGATTCATTTCAGCATACCAAATATACTCAGTATACGTTCAAATATACCTGGCAACAAGAAAAAAGTTTTGTAGAGCTGTGTGATTGCTCTCATTGGTAAATATTATCGTATGGATTTCATGAAAAACTATTTCGCACTCAGAAGACTAATTTTTGTCGTTTATAAATCTCTAAACACAAGTTCTTGCATTTTACTACTTGCGGGAAGCGTAAAACATGATAGAAATTGGCATGACGTCAAATCACTCATTGCTTATATTGAGCTGAGCGTAAATAAGCGCTAAATCTGTCAAGTCTATGCGCGATCGTCTCCGGCTACTGCTTCATCCTGTTTTAAACGCATCACTGGAAGGAGGTACTGTAGTTGCATGTGGTCTCGGTCTCCAGTGTCACCATTCAGAATCGAATTCCTCCAAGTAATTCATTCTCTGGCAGTCCGCCGATTCCTCTACCGCTGTGATAGACTTTCGAAAGCAGAATAAGTAAAATACTTCACAGCGATGCCGGTATAAAAGTCTGAGAACGACTGATCAAATGTAAATAAAGAGTAGTGCAACTA